>NC_062282.1:131499272-133908647 GCF_902655055.1 Lutra lutra | reverse complement strand
AAAGTGTGAAATAAAGAGAACTGCAACCAGTGCGCTTGACAAAACCAGCACCCATGGCACCACGGCCCCAGCAGAGAGCTGAGGAAACATCTTCTATTTGAAATGACTGAATATGACAAACCTAAGGAGACAGGGAATAAATTTATTTTGTATTAAAAAAGGTGTAGAAAATCATCATTAATAAATCCTCTAAAAACAAATTCAGTACAATTATAACATGGGTGATATGCAGAATTTCTAAAAGAATGGAAGATCTGCAGAGAAACTTGGACAATAGACCAACCAATTCTGATCAGTAAGACCTTAGAGAGCCTTCTGGGTCGCATTTTTATTAAATTAATACTAAGACTAGTATTTCAGGCCTTAACAACCACAGAAAAATATAGCTGAAATGACCACCAATGATTTGGATGAAAAAATATAAAAAAGATCAGGCTTCCCATCTTTTTGACAGTGACTTCATGATTCTAAAACAGTATATGCTACATGGTTTACAAATCGCCTGGGTACTGCTGTTACTCTTACCATGGCCCCAGAGAGTACTACCACAGGGCTTAATAACAGTGATTTTAAGGACGAAACCATCATTAACATTAGAGACAGACGGGTCTGTGATCAGTATCTCTGTAAGGACAGGGCTACTCTGTCTTTGAATACAATACTAATTACTACTGACAATTCTTAACACCAATAAGATTATTAAAAGTGGGAAAAATGAAATTCAGAATCAAGTATAAAAAATATGAGACTCTCCTCCTTGTATCTCTATCTGTGGGTAAAACCTATTGCCACAGCTCTAGAAATTTCAATTAGCACGCTGAAACACTTTAGGAAAGAGAATAATATGAAAAATCTACTTGTGATCAAACCTCTTTATATTTCATTATCAATCATTCATTATTTATATCTCATTATAGGTAAACATATTTAACTCACTATTTTCACAAGCACAGCCTGCCCTTGAAAAAGAGCAATAAATTAAAGAGAAATGATTTGCTTTTTCTTAAAATAGTTCTCTATTTGACAGATTGATATACATGCTTCCATGCATAATCAATGCAAAAAAGCAACAGAATTTTTAAATAACTCTATTTTTAAAGTCTTTACTTATCATTCTCTCTCATTTTCACATGTACAGATAACTGCCCTCCTAAAAAAAACAAACAAACAAACAAAAAAAAACCCTTCCCTCAACCAAACCCATCTTCCAGCTACTTCTCTTCCTCTTTCCTCTGCACAGCCAACTTTCCGAGCTTGCTATTTTTCCATGTCCTGACACCCCATTCACCTCTGAACCCACGCCAAATTGGCTTTTACCCATTACTCTAAAAAACAGCTCTTGCCAAGGTCCCCATGACCTCTATGTCTACATCCAATGGACATTTTTAAGTCTGAGGGTTACTGGAGGGAAGGTGGGCAGGGGGATGGGTTCAATAGGTGCTGGGTGTTAAGGAAGGCACTGGTGATGAGCACTTTATTTCCCCTTCAACAGAGAGCAGGCCCTAGGCTTCCTCCCTTCTTCTTGAAGCATTTTCTGTCCCTGTATTCCACTATCACATACTGTTCTGGTTTTCCTCCTCCCCTCTAGTCTCTACTTTTGACTCCTTTGCACTAGGATTTTCTTAAGCCAGCCACCTATTCTAGAGTTCCTAAAGGGTCAGGCCCCCTTTTTACTTTATATGTTATGCTTCTTCCTAATGTGATGTTATCCAAGATGATGCTTTAAAAACCTCCCAAATCCATTAGCTTCACTTTAGATTTCTCTGCTTGTCAACCGTGTATATCATCTGTCTCCTGATAACTCTACCTGGGTGTGGCAAAGCATCTAAAAATGAACTTGTCCAAAATCAAGCTAATGATCTTTCTTCCCTATTCTTGGACTCTCTTAGTGGTCCCTGCTCAGTAACTACTAATCAAAAAGAAATCTACTGAATTGGAGAAAGATTTCATTGTGTTTAAAATAGAATATGTTCAGAGTCAGTGAATTCAGAAGAGTGGTTAGGAGACACAGACAACATGAGGAGAAACTGTAAGATGTTTATACTGGTACAATACAAAATGTGAGATGCGTCAAATGAAGTTGGAGGTCAACCAAATGGTTTTTGTGAGACTGAAATACACAAGGAGCCTTGGTTACAGGTGTTTCTTATGTAAATGAGAAATGACTTATGAAAGTAAAGGGTACATGTAGTCTCCCTTACCCCACTTGGGAGAAGATATGGGGAAAAATTGGAATGGGGTCTGGGCACTAGATAAAGAGATCACAGATGATTATCTTGGGTTACATACTTTTTCTTTTAAAGTAGTAATACCATAAAGCTCTAAGCTTGGTGACTTCATGGGCACTACAGACTTGCTCTTTTTCTTTCAGATGTGATCAAAATGAAAATGAAAATCTAAATATTTGTGAATCCATACTGTCTCACCTGTTCTACCTAGTGGTCGCTGTGCAATTAGGGAACCTCAGTGTAGGAGACCCCCCAAGCTCATTCTCCTCGGGTGGTAACTTCTGTGAATCACTTTGGGTTACTGCTTTTCTACCCTGTCTGCTGTAACTTTGCTTTCTCCCTGCCTAAAAACAGAATTAAAGTTTATACTGTACTTCAGAAGAATGGCTTTATTTGACATCTAGTTACATAAGCCAAAATCCTAGAAGTCATCCAGGACAGCTCTTCCTCTACACCTACTATCCCTAGTCCATCACTACATACCATCTGTTTTACCTAAACACATTTCAAAAGAATCCACTTAGATCCATTCTCAAGAGATGCCACCCTGATCTTGGCTACCATTACTTGTCACCCAGGTGACTGTTGCAGAATATGAACATGTGTCCTCTTATCTACTTTGGTCCTCCCGAAATCTTCTCACCTCCATTTAAAATGACCCTTTAAAAACATGAATCTGATCATGTCACTGACCTCTCCTTAAAACTCTTCAATATCCTTGAAGTGGCCTACAAGGCCCTGCATCAATCTGGCTCTCACCTGTTATCTTCAGCATTCTGTCACACAGCTCTCCCTCTTGCTCTCTGAGCTTTAGCCATATGAGCCTTCTCTCAAGTTACCAGAATGCTCCATGTTCCCCGTGCAATGCTGTCTTCACACAAACTGTTCTGAGCCTCCTAATCAGCACTCAGATGTCAGGTTAAGCATTATTTTATTAGAGGCACTGTTCCTAACGCTTTACTAATCTCACAGAATCTTTTCTTTTCCTTCTGGGAACACATCTCAATTTGTAATTATTTATTCATTAATGGGATTATTTTACTTAATGGATGTCCCTATACTGGATTGTAAGCTTCATGGTCACAGGTACCTTTTGTTTCCTCTCCTCACTGTATGCCTGATTTTCAGCAAAGGACTTAGCATATAGTAGGTACTCAGGAAATGAATTAATGAGTGGGATTTATCTGAAAAATTATCCCAGTAGAATACAACAAAGATGGCCTTTTGTGTCTTCTTAATAAGACCCAAAATAAGACCCAAGAGAAAATACATACCTATATAACCGACATGTCTATAAGGTCTATAGAGTAAGAAAGTTAGATAACAAAATTTAATGAAATTCTGCACCATCCTATTCCCATTCCTCTTTTTCCTTCCCTTAAACCTTAAGTTAAAGTTACTATTTCATCTCTGTGTTAAAGAAGTAGCATTACCTGTCTGAAGTCCCAGAAGTCAGAAGTGGTACAGCCAGGACCAATAGTATTCTGACTACAAATATACAAAATTCTTTACACTTCAATATATAGAAATCCCTGAATTTTATTTGATCTTTATAAAATTTTGTTTGTGAGAGAATTTTAAGAACACTTGTTGACAAGTACTAACTTATGATCTTATACTATGATATAAAAAGCAGTAGAGTGGATAAAGTTAGTTAAGGACAGAAATTCAGATTTCTTAAGTATGAGAGGGGAAACTTTTAATAGGCCAAATGTTTTGCTTTGATTTTAACATTTCATAAGTCTGTGTTAAAGAACTCTATGAAGTCCTCTGAAAGCAATTACATTGGCAAAAAGCCTGATTTCAGTCTTTCCTGCTTTCATTTCATTCCCTGCAAAGTCTGAATCCTAAGATTGAGACACTAGTGGCTGTACCTTCGACTACCTCACTTCCTAGTCAATCCAAAAAATTCACTCTGCCAGGGACTAACTCTGGATTAACAAAACACTCAAAGTTTTTGATGCTATCTCTGGCATACAGCACTGATACACAAAGTTAGAGTCCTGCCAAACAGTACCTAAACAAATTTATGATTTCCACTATCACCTACTAATGTTCCTTTCATATATACTCCTTGTAAGGTTTCCTTCCTGTTATGCATTTACTGTCTCAAATGTGTATCATTCTTCTCATGCTTTTTTGCTCTGACCCCAATATTCTATTTCAGAGAGTAAACAGACCCAGAAGCAAGTTTTCCTAATTTCTCTTCCCTCTCCTTCCAAATGTATCTACAATTCTACATTCTAATTCTCTCCTCTTGGCTTCTAAGACACTATTATCCTAGGTTACTACTATGTTCAATGGTTTTTGTGAGTATCTCTTAGAACTGCCTTCAATTACCTCTCCTACCACACACACCTTCACATACACACATGACATACACATATGCTTGCACACATCACCAAGGATACTGTCCTTGGTCCACTTTCTGTCATTTAGCGTACACTTTGTCCTCAGGGAAATTCACCAATCCTAATGCTTCAACTGCTACTTTTATGCCATAACATCTAAAGTTATGCCTCCAGCTTCAAATTTTTTCTAAGACCCCAATCTATGGTGCCAACCACATATTAGAAATGTCTTCCTAGCTGCCCTGCAGGAATCTCAAAATTCATCTATTGAAAGATAAATTCCTCATCTTCTTTCCTACTCCAACTTATTCTTCTTTTTATATTCTCCAATCTAGAAGTCTATCACTGATGGAAATTTTCTCCCATCCCCTGATTCCCAATCTATCACCAATTATCTATTAGACTTCAGAAATGCCTATCCCTTTTTGTTCCATACTTCAGATCCCTCTCAGTCTAGCCTAGATTACTCTAACAGTTCTCCACAAGTCACTAGCTACACCAGTCTACTTTTTTTATTTTATACTGCCACTTGAGTAAATCCTTGATCAAAGAACCCATATATTGAAACAAACACCTTAGATTCCCAATTACATAGAGAATGAAGCCAAAGTCCCTTATAAAGGCATGACCATGCTTCACACTAGCATCTTAGCCGCTTTTCCTATTATTCCACTCCATAAATGTCCAGTATTCCAAGCACAAGACTTTTATTACACAGACCTTCCAATTTCCATAAAATTGGGCATACTGTCACTTCTATTTGGAATGCTCTCCTTCTCTGCCAAGTCAAATTCCTACTCATAATTGAAGATATAGCTCAGATTTCAGTTCTTTCTTCAAACCTTTGCCAATAACTTCATGTGAAGTATCCCCTGGGCACTGAATGGGGTTTGTTTAATTATAGCACTAATCTTGATGTACAACTTTAATTTGCTTACATGTGTCTCCTTCACCCAAGTGGCTACTTAAACAGTAAGAACTGCTCACATACTCATGTTTGTTCCTTACTCGACAGTTGTTGAAACAGTCGTCAGTAAGAGCTGAGAGACCTATCTCAATAGATACTAGACCAGGAAGCATTTTCTTTATCACATACTAATTCAATAAGATATATCTAACTTTGGTCTCTATTTCATCTCTTAGCTACTTCAGGAAACTTTTCAAACTCAATGTATTTTTAGAAACTATCATTTTTTAAAAAATTTAATACGAAGCTAATATTGAAAAGATGCCAAAAAGGTACCTTGGTAAAGGTGTAAATTCACTTATTATTCCCTCTGCTCCAAGTGTGACTCCCTGGACAATAAACGTACTTCCCATTCCTTTCCAAAGGGCCCTCGGTCCCTAAAATGAACAAAATTTATTGTTATTTCTATTAATGCCTAAATAAGAAACACAAAAAAGGTCTTAATAAAACTTGATATTAAATGTTTACTAATATTTTCCAATAAGGCATTATTTTAAGACATTTTAGTAGATAACTACAACTACATTAATTCCTATCATTTTATTATTTGTTGAGTGGCCAACGTTTAGGCAATGTGGATATTCCAATTAACTACATCTCTAATACTAATTAAACATACTAATATTTAATTAATTTTGAAAATGATGTGAATATATTAATTATTCAGTGACACCAAAAGATGTCATTACCAGGTTACATTAGTTTTAGAGCAAGCATTAAAATATTTTTGTTAACTAAATTAAAAGGAATTACTCTTGGTTTAATTACCACTAAGACCATATGGTACTTATATTATAAATAATCTTAATAGAACCTATAGACTAATTCTCACCTGAGTTTTGTTGAAGCTGTACATGATATTGATGACTGTAAACGGAGTGAGATGGTAATGCCGAGCATGATAATTAACCTATGAAAGATTATGTTGTAAATTATTTTTGTTATTGTTTTGTCAAGAAATAACAATGTCATCAAAGATATACAAAGGAGTCAAAGCATAAACAAAAGTCCAATTCTAAAGTCATTAGAAGTTACTCTGAACAAAATTACTACTATTAAAAGTACATTTAAATAACTTATTAAAAGTACAGTATATATGGCTATATATATATATATATATATACACATATATATACACACACACACACAACACAGAAGACCCATGCACAATATATACAGTAATGCAGAATATATAATAAAGAAGGACAAGCTGTTTGACATTTATGTTTCCATAAACACTAGAATTACATTGGTGTAGCCAAACATTCATGCCATTGAATACACAGGAGCCACTGAAGAACTTAGGGAATGGGAGATTCATGTCTCCCAATACCAAGCCCTTTTTACACTGTAAACTATAAACAATTGGTAAATTATGAAATCAGTAAAGGGGGTAATATTTTGTAAAATAACAAAAAAGAAAGTATCAGAATGCATCACACATTCTAATGCCATTATTTCATAAAACATTTAAGTTACTTGTATAGATGTACACACTGAATCACAATGTGATACTGTTGCTTTGTAGAATACATGTCTGAAATCCACTATTCTAGGCTATCTGCACTATCCGTGCTTTTAATGACTATTTTTTTGGGTGCTGAAGCATGAGCAGCTTAATTTGTAATTATTTATATATTTTCTAACTCAATTTTCAAAGAAGACTAAGTTAGATTATGGAAGCTTTTACCACAGTGTTGTCCACTTAATCCATGGGGCCATTCGGGGGATCTACAAGTTTAAAATTATCTTCTTAATGATACTAAGGCATCACTTGTCTTTTTTATTGTGTTGACATTTTCAAAAATAGCGCAAAACAATGGTGGCTAAAACTGCTTACTCCTTAGCATGACTCAAGATAGCTGGCAGCAAACTGTATTTTTGTACATATTATATTCTTTATCCCATTCACTTGGAAGGAGGAAAAAGCCACTTCCATTTAAGAATGTCTTGGTGAAACAGTAAAATGCATTAATTTTATAAAATGTTGATTCTTAAGTATACATCTTTGTAATTACTATTCTGTGTGTTACATAATGAAGTAAGACTGCTGTTGTGAGGAAAAGCACTTGTCTGATGAAGCTGCAAGCTGAACTAGCTACTTTTTTCATGGAACACCATTTTTTCTGCAAAAACTGACTACCAAACTACAGTTATTAACATGTGAGAAAAACATGCAGGGGCAGCTGGGTGGCTCAGTTGACAAAATGTATGACTCTAGGTTTTGGCTCAGGTCATCTCATGGGTCATGGGATGAGTCCATAACTGGCATTATGGGATGCTAATGATAAATCTGACTTTACAAGCAAAATTTAGAATTCTGAAAAAACTGTATCTACCATGAAGAACTTTCCAATACTGAAACACTTTTCTGGCGGGATTGGTAGTGATTTAATGACAATTTTTAAAAGTACTATATAATCAAATGTCTTAACATTAGAAGATCTACAGAACTCAGTAAATCAGTATTTTTCTTTTTTTTTTTTTTAAGATTTTTTTATCTGTGAGAGAGAGAGAGCACACAAGCGTGCATGAGCACAAGCAGGGGGAGCAGCAGGCAGAGGGAGAAGCAGGCTCCCTGCTGAGAAAGAAGCCAGTTGTGGAACTTGATCCCAGGAACCAGCATGACCTGAGCCTAAGGCAGACACTTAACCAAATGAGCTACCTAGGCGTCCCAATATTTTTCCAATAATCAACACATGATGTTATAGAATCATATATAGATCAATATTTTAATGTAAGAGAGTACAAAAAGTTAACTCACATGGTTTGAAATTTCTCACTGCAAATAACCTTTAATATACTACTATTTATTAAGTTTTGGTGAAGTAAAAAAGAAGAAAATCTGCCAATTATCTGAAAAAGATATAAAATATTTCATTTTCAATACATATGCCTATCAGGTTAGACCTTTTTCTTTCAAAACCAAAATTTTTTATGATATAAGAGTTTTCAACACCAAAAAGTTTGAGACTGATCTATTGTAGATTCTGGTACATTTCACATGGAGTAACAGTTATACAGTTTCAGCCATTGATCTGAGTTCTGTATTTTAAATCAGAGTAAGGATTATTGTTTAGAAGGTAACAGAAAAGTTCATTTACCTGACATTGGCGGCGTAGAACAATGCAAGGATGAGCCAGTACATTTTCTGTAAAGAGGCTATAAAAGAATAATTTATATATATAAAATATATAATTAATATATATATATTTTGTGTACACACACACACACACACACACATAATAGCCAAAACTTAAATTACAACAAATATGTATCTGAAATTATTCTTGCTTGAAGAATCATGCATTATTTTGTTTCCCATTCTAACAGTTAAAAATTGTCTGGATATATTTGCAAATCATTCTAAGAACAACAAAATTCAATATGAAAAGAATTAAAGCCAAATCTGTAAACTGGTAAGCAAGGGCAGTAACATAAAATAGTAATACATGTACTCTAAAGATGAAACTATAGCTCCATGCCTGAAATGGGAAACTCCTTTCCTAGACAACTTAAATGCTTCTTTCCATTTCTTTCAGAAGATATCCTATGAACAAAGTTCCTATCAGAAGAGTCATCTGTTCTTCATGAACCACCTTCTATAAATTTTAGTTTTGATGTACATTGCATTTAAGTTATTAGGGATTAAGTTATAAGGATTTTAATAACTATTAATTGACTACTATTTTGGATATCAAATATTTCTTCTGAAAGCATTCCCTACAAAATAATTACAATTGCAGGCTTACATACTAACAGTGACAGCTGCACAAGCATGAGAGCACATGCAGGGAGTATACATATACACATATAAATAATGTAATCAGGGGCGCCTGGGTGGCTCAGTGGGTTAAAGCCTCTGCCTTCGGCTCAGGTCATGATCCCAGGGTCCTGGGATTGAGCCCCACATCGGGCTCTCTGCTTGGCAGGGAGCCTGCTTCCCTTCCTCTCTTTCTGCCTGCCTCTCTGCCTACTTGCGATCTCTGTCAAATTAAAAACAACAACAACAACAACAAAAAAACCCTTAAAATAAATAAATAAAGTATCAAATGAACAACAGCTTTTAACAGTGAGGCTAAAGAAAAATTAATTCTAGCAAAAGGAAAGTTTTAATTCACAATTATGCTCCTATTTACAGTAACACTCTCAGGTTTATTTATGCAAATAAGATAATTTTTTTCTTGATTAAAATTTTAAAACAATGAGTTGTCCTGGCATGCAACATAACCCTTTATGGAATTCTGATATATTTTGAAATAATATTCATTAGAGATCACATAATCAAAATTGGAGGTTTTTTTCCCCACGAAATGATCATTAAAAATAAAAAAAATAATGGTGGTCATTAAATGCTGATTGTAAGCAAAACCCAGACTCCATGTTGTTAAATATCATATTACAATTAGAATGTTTAGGGGAAGGTTCAATGCAAATAACTTTCTCTTAGAGGGGGGATTAGATCAGATTTTTTTGGGCAGACACATGAAAGTTATTAAAATATAACTTGTAAAATTATTTTGTGGTTATAAATTGAATGACTATTCTCTATCCTTACTAAAAAAAAAATCAAGTTATAGATTTTAAATAACTTTTTCTGCAAAATATTATTCAACATTTAATCTACTGCTCCAAAGAATCAATCTAAAGGAAGCAATACTAATCATTTAATATCTTATATTAAAACATTCTGAATAAAATACTTTAAATAAAAACTTCAATTAAAAATCATTAGAAAAAAACATTACCTTGCAAGGCCAATACCAAATCCAGCAAATCTATTCAACTGCTCTAAAACAGGAAGAAATAATATTACTCATAACCAATATTTAGGTTTACTGTAAAAATTTTTTTTCTTTTATTAACATGATATTTATTTAAATTCTAGGTCCTAGAGTCAAATTCTGATATGGGCCAGGGAAGCTGTGGGAAGCTGCAAGACAGACCTGGTCTTCAGCTCCAATTCACTGTTGACATGTGGGACTGTGGGCCCAGTGTTTCTAAACTGTTATTTTTCTAAAGAGATATTGTCATTTTTACATTTTAAATGTAAATTTTAAATTTTAAATTTAAAATACCAGCAACTATTTTAAAAAGCATTACAAAACTGTGGGCCAAATCAAACATGTCTGCAGGTAGAAACTAAGGATAACCACTTTTCAACTTCTAAATACAAACAATTTAAATTTTTTTAACCAACAACTTTACCTCCTATCTTGTAAAATTAGTCATTTGCTGTTATTGATGGAAAACATCTATGTTAAATGAACAGTTGCAAGTAAAGACACCTCAAAATTATTAAATCGAAAGAGTACTTAGGGTAATCAAAATGGTTAAATGAGGCTCGCTTCTCGACAAGTTTTAAATATTTTGAGAGTAACTGCTTAGTTAGATCTCTGTGAGAAGCTACTGGATACATACGCAGTACTCCTGATGGCATTTCTATTGTCTTATTAGAAAAGTTTACAGCTGGAAACACTCCTATGCATACGTCAAAACAAATAAAAGAATTTCTCCTTGGCTAAAAATCTCAAAATCATGATGGTGAAATACCACAACCTCAGGGGGCCAGACATTACATTTCTACTATAATACAATATTCACAAGGGATAATTTTTTTTCCTCTCCTCCTCTTTTCTCTCTCTCAGCTCTTTCACATACTGTCACTATTTCCTTACAGTCAGAATAAGGCCATGTAAACATGTCCCTGGGGAAACTATTTTGTTAACCCTTGCCTTGAAAAATGTACAAGCCAGATAGAAGGTTCTTTTGCCAATTAAGATACTTTCCTCCTTTCAGCTTTTCCCTTTTTGCATGTATATTAACAGAAAATGCCAGTGATATTTTCTGCAAAGTGTTAAAAAGGTTTATTAACTGTGTAAGTTAACTAAGTCTCTCAGTCTTCAATTCTCCTTGCAAAATTACCACCGCCAACCTCTTAACTGCTGCAAACATCCCCTGGTTTTAAGAGTTCCTCCTCACTCTAACCACTAAAGCACAAATTATAAAAAGATAAAAATATCAGCTTTACTGCCTAAGAAGTTAACTGTGTAGCAATCATATATGCATTTTGAATTACTTTTAACTTTCCAGTACTCCTTTGGGACCACAGAAAGAAAACTAGAGAGGGTGAAAAAACAAACTGTATAACACTGTGTAAGATCCTCCTCCTCCTCCTCATTTGCTCTTAGGTGATATTTAAAATTTATTCCTCCAAGTTAAATCAAATAAAAATTATTGTACTTCCAAGTACACATAAATAAATGCAAATGAACACATCTAGAATATACTTAATATTTAATGGTCTAGTCTATTATTCTCATGATTTCAAAATGGGAAGAGGCAGTGATTATTTCCATTTTGTGAATAAACAAAAAGTTGAGAATATTTAGATCACAGTGTTATAATTAAAACACAGGTCTTCTGACATTCTACAGTGAATAATTATGTCCTGATTCCAACGTCTTGACATTGTCTCAGTGTTTTTTACTTCTTAGTGGAGTTTTTAGGTGAGAAATAGGCAATGGGAAAATATAGGAGTACAGTTTGAGAGTCTAGAAAACAGACAAAACTCCTATGATTAAAAGAGAAAAGGAAGGAAACGAATATTTTTTTTTAGCTTACTATATGCTCCATACTATACAAGGCATTACTTACACTTCATTTTATTTAACCTTAAAAAAAAACAAAAACAAACTATGAATTATTCTTCTAGCCACTTTAAAGGTGAAAAGACGCAAGGCTCTCAGAGGTTAACAAAATGTCTTAGCTTTTGAGAGTGGTAGAGTCAGGTTTGAATCGAAGCCTGCCAATGCTGAAAAACTTTACAGAACCCAAAGCTACCATTATTAATTCAAGGCAATAATGGTGTCAGTGAACTAGGTATTGTTCACATAATTCCCAATAAACAACAAATAATCCAATTTCCTTCCTTCTTGATTTAGGCCAGGGGATGTCACACACCAAACCCCTTCGAAGCTCCTACCACGCAGCCCAGAGCTAAGGCAGGTGTCTGTTCCGAGGTGATCCGGGAGGAAAGGTTTGTGCAAGGAAGAGGGAGCAGGCCCGCTGCAAGGGCAGAGGACGAAAGGAGGGCAAAGGGTGTGGCGCGCGATAGGTCCAGCGACACCGGAGGCGGGACCCTCGGCGCGGCTTCCGCGGTCTGCAGGCCGCGGGCCGCGGCCCCGCCACTCCACCCACCCCTGCCTCGCTCCCAAGTCCCTCACCGGTGCTCTGTCCCGGCACGCCGCCGCCGCCGCCGCTGCTGCCGCCGGGAAACGGTTCCTCCGCGGGGCCCTCGAGCGGGGTGGAGGGGCCGGGTACGCCGTAGGGCGGGCTCTTTTCGCCCCAGTGCAGGTTGCGGCTACCGGGGATGTCTGGGGGAGTGGTCACCCAGTGGCTCAGGTCCGACGCGGAGCTGAAGGACCTGGCAGGGAAAGCGCCTCCAAAACCCTGCTCATCCCGGGCACCGCCCCGATAGCCCAAGCCATCGAATCCGTCCGGGCGCCGCGGATGCATCGCAGACGGGGCAGGATGACGCGAGCCCACCCGGAGCCCACGACCACTGGGGCCACCGCGACCTCCAGCCACTCCGCTCCTTCCCGGCCCCCCGCCGCGTCTGGAGCGATCTGACAACCGGAAGTCACGTTGCAAACCCGGAAGTTCGGCGAGCACGTGATCACAACCTTTTCCGGCGGTCTGGTGAGAGAGAGCGTTGCCTCGGAGACGCGGCGGTAACCTAGGACCAATCCTTCAAGAAAATCGCTGTCTGGAGGAGGTGGAAAAATGACTGTGGGGTTAATGGAACATTGTACCAAAGAGATGCCAAGGGAACTTGGGTGGGAAGGACAGCCTGGATAAGCGGATGTCGAATAAAGACGTTTTATCGAGGGACGTGAGGCGTCGGTGGAACTGACTAACTGAATCTCAGCCAGAAATGTCGGGCTGCACTCAAAGGCCTCAGATCTAGGTCTTCTCTTTTCCTCACTGGTCTAGTGCCTCGCCCGCTGCAAGGCAGCGATTAGACTTTAGAGTTGCGGGGTGTTGGTAACGTCTCTGTAGCTTTGCCTCCCGCACTTAGAGTTTTAGCTAGGTTCTATTGAGAGAGCTGGTTCTGCCCAGTGAACTAAAAGGTACTATGGACAGCTAGAGCAAGCATTACAAAAGACCGTCTGTGGAGAAAACCTCCTTTCCCCGTCCGCTCCCCCACGAATGTAAACTGCTCTCAGGATTTAGGAATTAAGCATTTTGCTTTTCCGAGGCTACAAACAGTTGTAATTTTTTCTTTTTCCTGGTGCATCTAAGTCACTTAGTGTCTTTAAAGTCTAGTGATACTGTTCAAGATTGACATCCTAGTTGAACAACTAAGAGGACTTCTGAACAGAGTCCTTTACTACCTGTTTTCATGGGCTCCATGGGCTCTTCGGGCAAAGTCCTTCTCCCTAGACTCGATCGAGCCTTCCATGGATTCTTCCTGTGTCCCTACTTCCCCACTGGACGTCCAGGATTCTGAGGGCTTTCAGAAGAGAATCTTGACACACGATTCTTAATCAACCAGACGCGACCCTTTCTTTGAAGCGATAACGTCATTCATTGGGTTGGTATGTGGCTTAGGCAATTGTATTGAGTCTCTCAATACAATTGGGTATTGAGTATCTGGTATTACTAGATATATAATATTATATATATATTATATTATATATATATATAGTATCCAGTATTACTCAAGTACTAATACCAAATTAATATCAAATTAATTACTGAGCATGGCAATACAAAATATTTCTCTGTTCCTTAGAAATGATTGAATTAAAGATGCATTTGGCTCAGGTCCTAAACTTGTTTCTTAAAAGGAGAAGGAGAGAAAGGCCTGTGTTTATGCATGTGTGTGCATTTTTTTTTTCTTTTAAAGATTTTATTTATTTGACAGAGAGAGAGAGAGAGAGAAAGATCACAAGTAGGCAGAGAGGCAGGCAGAGAGAGAGAGGGGAGGAAGCAGGCTCCCTGCTGAGCAGAGAGCCCGATGTGGGGCTCGATCCCAGGACCTGGGATCATGACCTGAGTTGAAGGCAGAGGCCTTAACCCACTGAGCCACCCAGGCGCCCCAATGTGTGCACTTTTAATATAAAAACCATAGCATCTCACAATTTCTCATCCACATCAATGAAGAAAAGGTGAATTAGTAAAAGAAGGACAGCAGGGTTGCCAGTTGAGGGGAGGAAACAATAACAGCCCCTCCTCACAGCTCACCCCCACATAAATTCCAGCTACAATAAATTGTATTTTTTTCTTTACTTTTAAAAAGATTGAATATTGGGAGAAAATAATAAGGGGTTATTTTTCAAATAGTTGGCAAACTTTCTAAAAGTGACAGAAATGTCAAAAACCATGTATGGAAAGACTAATCAATTTGACTATATAAAATTTAAATTTCAGTATGCAAATAAATAAGGGAAAACATAGTAATCAAAATTGAAAAAAAAATCACAAACTAGGAAAAACTACATTTTAACATGATAAAGACAATGAGTCACTTTATTGTAAAAAAGCTCTTAGCAATAATTAAGGGAATGTCAGTAGAAATATAAGCAAATAACATGAAGAGGCAAGTCATAAAAAAAAATGCCCACCGTTTTGAAATAAAATAAATGCCTCAGCATTTTATGTGAAAAAATGTCTGCCAATAATTGAAGAAAGGAAAACTTAATAGCTATATTTCCCTATTTAAAAGACAATGTTTAAAAGGGAAAATGTACATTGTCATGCAATGTGAGAAGAAAGTGGCTGTCATTCATTTCTAGTGTGGCATAAAATATAACAACTTTTTCTTGGAGGGCTATTTGACAAAATGTCTAAAAAACTGTAAAAATGATAATCTTTGACTCTTAAATCTTAGGAAACAAATATAAGGTATATATATTTACTTATGCACATGTTCATGACATAATTGCTCGTAACAGGAAAAATTGTCAGGATACCAAATATCAAGTGATTATCCATTAGTTATTAATTAAAATGATTCTCTATATGGTCCTTTAAGCAAAGTATATTTATTGATCACCTATCCTCCGTACAGTTAATGTTCTAAGCAATGAAGTTAGAATGATAAATAAGCCAAAGTCCTTGCATTGTTAGAACTCATATTCTAGTTAGGAGATGACTAATAGATAAATAAATCATGTCAGATAATGAAACAAACATAATGCAATGTCAAATAATGACACATGATATATTTAATACAATCAAGTCAGTGGTAGAGGCAGTGTTTTTTAGATTGGTTGGTCAAGGATGTCCTCTGTGAGGAAGATATCTTTAAACAAACTTAAATAAAGTGAAGGAATGAGCCCTGTGTGAATATCTGGAAGAAACATTTTCAAGGCAGAAGTAAGTGTAAAGTCCTGGTGACAAGCTAGGTAGTTAGTGAGCAAGGGCTCACTGAGAGCAGAAAGAGAATACGGGACAGATTTAGCAGGGCTTTCCTGAGATGAGGAATGAGATGACCCTAATGAAGTTTTTGAAGGACCAATGTGACTTCCCTATGGGGCAAAGGTGGAAGCCTCTATTGAGTAGACCACTGTAAGTGGCTCAGTTAGGAGACAGTAGAGAAGTGCCTCCTAATCTATGGTTTCCCTTTCCCAGGTTTTCAGTTGCCTTTGCTTTTCTGTTTCCCACAGTAAACTGCAGGCCAGGAACAGATGATCCTCCTTCTGAAGTATAGTCAGAAGACCAATAGTAGCCTAATGCTTCATCACGATGCCTATGGCATTTATCTCACTTTATCTCATCATGTAGGACTTTTATCACCTCACATCCTCTCAAGAAGAAGGGTGAGTACTGGACAGGAAGATATTTTGAGAGAGAGACCACATTCACAAAACTCTTATTACAGTGTAATTGTTCTATTTTATTATTAACTACTGTTGTTAATTTCTTGCTGTGCTTAATTTATAAATTAAACTTTATCATGAGAATGTATGTATAGGAAGAAAAAAGCGTATGTGGGATTTGGTACTATCACAGTTTCAGGCATGCACGGGGGGTCTGTGTCTCTCATGACATTGCTGTCAAGACTTCAATTTGAGGTGCAGTTATTTTAGACTTAACTGGGTTTGACTGGGACTGGAGGAGTCACTTCCAAGATAATTCACTCAGTTAATTGTGGAAACAATGCCTCCTTTTCTTGCTGATTTGCTGTCAGGAGGTCTTAATTCCTTGCTACATAGAGCTCTCCATAGAACTTTTTTTTCTTTTGAGAGAGAGAGAGAGAGCTTGAGCCTTGAGCGGGAGAGAGGGTAAGGGAAGAGGAGGACAGAGGGAGAGGGAGAGAGTGAAACTTAAGCAGGTTCCACACCCAGCACAGAGCCTGACTCGGGGCTCACTCTCACAATCCTGAGATCATGACCTGAGCCGAAATCAAGGGTCAGATGCTTAACTGACCTAAGCCACCCAGGACCGCCTCTCCATAGAACTCTGGAGTGTCCTTCTAAAGTGACAGGTGACTTTTTCCCTGAGCAAATGATTTGAGAGAAAGCAAGGAGTATCCTATACTGTCTTTATGACGTAATTCTACTTCATCACTTCTGTCACGTTCTAATCTCTAGAAGTGAGTCACTAAATCCAAGCCAACACTAAGTAGAAAGAATTTGGCTCCATCTTCTAAAGGGAGGTTATCGAACAATTTGTGTTCATATTTTTAAACAAGCACAATTAAACTATTGCATAACAATGAGTGGATGGAGTATACTGAAGGCATCGAATATAAAAAATTAGGAAAAATTTCACAAAATTGTATTATTAATAGAAAAATATGGATAATTTCTTTTTGCCTTTTCCTTTAGTAAATCAATTTGAAGGATTAGTTTGCTTTGGAAAAACTCATATGATAGAAATAGTTATAGTCCTGAAATAGCTTAGTATGTGTTTTTAAAAGGTCAGTCATTATTCAGTCAGACTTAAGTTGAAATACAAGTGAAGAATATAGATTATTTTGACAGTCTTCAAGAATTGGCAAAAAATGATATGACCTGCTAAAGTACAAAAGAAGCAGGTCATTCATTTATATTAATATTTTACTCAGAAATTCATAAACTGAATTTAGCTCACCAGATAAAATCATTTACATTTTTTTTAAAGATTTTATTTATTTGACAGGCAGAGATTACAAGTAGGCAGAGAGAGAGAGGGGAAGCAGGCTCCCCGCCGAGCAGAGAGCCTCATGGCTCGATCCCAGGACCCTGGGATCATGACCGAGCCGAAGGCAGAGGCTTTAACCCACTGAGACACCCAGGCGCCCCAAATCATTTACATTTTTATGCAGGAATTCACCCAGCAATATTTATTAAGCACTACTATGGCAAGTCACCCTGTTAGCTACCATGATGCAGCTGTATATTTTCTCAAGGATGGAATTTGAAGATATTGAAATTATTTATTTCAAATGTATATATGGACCAAGAAAAAATTTTCACAATAAGTTTTAATATGTATTAAGCCACACCCTCACATCCTTTCTTCTTTTTTGTAATTTTCTTGGCTAATCTGCCCATTATTCTTCCAAATGAACTTAAAAAAACGTTTCATTCTTCACTCTCATTCTTCTAAAACATACACATGCATGCACGCACACACACACACACACACACACACACACTCACTCTGTGGGATTTGAAATGTATTCACATATAATTTATATGGTAACTTTAAGAGGTTAGATTTTTTTTTATAGTCTATGAAATATTTCCTTCAGTGATTCATGGTTTCTACTTGCCAAGGTCTATATTTATGTCACTAAGTGTTTGCTTACAAAAACATGTTATATATTTCTATTTTTTGAGATCCATCATTTAGTGTACAGTATGACTTTTGGATCTAACTGAATTCCTCCACGTAACAATAGTGTAACATCTTTATTTTACACGTCCTTATGAAAATTGAGGACTGCCCCTATTCCTTTCTCACACTTCTTTAGTTGAATCTGGATTACAAAAGCTAAAAACATGTCTCTTTCAAAAAATTTTTTTGTCTTTTTCATTTTGTGGCCAAGGGAAAATTAATTGTTTAGGTATATCTGGTTTCAGAGCTTAACATCAGATGTTTCCAGTCACAACTTCTGCATTTTTGAGTTCTTAACTTTGATTAATGTCTAAGTGGTGTGCTCTTTGTGTGGTTTGAATAGTTTCATCTTGAAGTATAGAGGAGTAGGAGAAGAATTTGTGGATTCTCCCTTATATAAACATGCCCTTAGCTGTCTTCCATATAGAATTCATGACGAGCTACTTTTTTTAGGAATGCTCTACAGAATCCGCTGATTTTTAAATGTGAAGAGTTTTTAATCCAACATTTTTTTGTTGTGAGTAATCTGTTTAACACTTTGTATTTTTAATGCTTCTAGTATTTTTTCTAGATCTCAGGAAATTAAAAAAAATTTAGTTATGTTTATGTGCTGCAGTCTTTCCATACTCATTTTATTTGGAGTATGGTAAGCACTCCTTTTTTTTTTTTTCCTTATTTCAACCCATCGCCCCCATCCACCTCCCCTCTGGTAACTATCAATTTATTCTGTATATTTAAGAGTCTTTTTTTGTTTGTTTGTCTTTTTTCTACTTTTTTCGTTTGTTTCGTTTCTTAAATTCCACATATGAGTGAAATCACATGTTTTTTGTCTTTCTCTGATTGGTTTATTTCACTTAGCATTATACCTTCTAGATCCGTCTATATTGTTGCAAGGGCAAGATCTCATTCTTTTTTATGGCTCAGTAGTATTCCATTATATGCAAATAATGTGATATATACATCACACCTTCTTTATCCACTCATTTATTGATGGACACTTGGTCTGCTTCCATACTTTGGCTATCATAAATAACACTACAATGAACATAGGGGTGCAGATATCTTTTCAAACTGGTGTTTTCATATTATTTGGGTAAATACCCAGTAATTTGGAATTAAAATGGAAATGTAAAATGGAATTACTGGATCATAGGGTAGTATTATATTTAATTTTTTGAGGAGCATCCTACTTATTTTCCACAGTGGCTGCACCAGTTTGCACTCCCACTGACAGTGCACAAGGTTCCCTTTTCTCCCCATCCTTGCCAATACTGCTTGTTTCTTGTGTTCTTGAGCTTAGCCATTCTGACAGGTGTGAGGTGATATCTCATTGTGGTTTTGATTTGCATTGCCTTGATAATAAGTGATGTTCAGCATCTTTAGCCATCTGGTTATATTCTTTGGAAACATGTCTGTACATAGCTTTTGCTTATTTTTAATTGGAGTTTTTGTTTTTGGATGTTGTTTACATTCTTTTTATATTTTTGGATACTAACCCTTTATCAGATGTGTCATTTACATTTACCTTCTCCCATTTATAGGTTATCTTTTTTGTTGTTGTTGATTGTTTCCTTTGCTGTGCAGAAGGTTTTTATTTTAATGAAGCCCCAATAGTTAATTTTTGCTTTTGTTTCCTTGTTTCATATCTAGAAAAATGTTGCTATGGCTGGAATATGGTAAGCACTCTTGATTGCTGTCTCAAATTTTTTTTTTGATCAAAGAGGTTTTTCCCCTGCTGTTCTTTATTATTATTTATGTCTTTGTTTTCCCTTTTTAGAACACATTCTGTGAGGTTGGCACTCTTAAGATTTGCTTTCTGAGATACATCTTTTATAGTGTTTCTCAATTTCATTTTTGTTCTTACTCTCAACTTACTGATCTACTAGGAGGAAAGTATTTCAGAAAAGCCTGTGATCTGATATTGTAATTTCTGTTTTTTTAAACTTTATCATTTTTTAGAATTAAATGACTATTTATAAAAAAGTATTATTTTTAGAGTTCATAGCAAAATTAACAGGAAGGTGCAGATATCCCCCTGGTACTCCCTAACCTCACACATACATAGCTCCTGATTATCAACATCCTCCATCAGGGTAGTTGTTTGTTACAGTTGATAGACTTCCACTAACACATTATAATCATCCAAAGTCTGCAGTTTATATTAAAGTTAATTTTTGGTGTTGTACATTCTGTGGGTTTGGGCCAATAATTTCTGTTTTAAATATCAAATATACTAAAAAAAATCAAAAGACTTATTTGGTGCTTATTATAAACAGAAATAATTCAGGATTGATGTATTTCAAGTTTGAATCAGTTAAATTCTCTTTTGAAGTTATTAAATTTTTTTAAAGATTTTATTTATTTATTGGACAGAGAGAGATCACAAGTAGGCAGAGAGGCAGGCAGAGAGAGAGAGGAGGAAGCAGGCTCCCCACCAAGGAAAGAGCCCGATGTGGGGCTCGATCCCAGGACCCTGGGATCATGAACTGAGCCGAAGGCAGAGGCTTTAACACTCTGAGCCACCTAGGCGCCCCTGAAGTTATTAATTTTTTTAAGGCAGTTATTTCACCAGGACAATACCTGCATATTAGCTTTGAATTTGATCAGAATTGCTCTTCCATATTGTTTCCACTGTTCCATATGTTTCCATTGAAACATTTGTGAACATTTGTAGAATATTTGACATTCCTCACCCATGGATAGGTAGGAATTTTATAGGGACTTAAATTATTTTTATTGGATCCTATCTTTAAAAATTAGGCATTCTTGGGGCATCTGGGTGACTCAGTCAGATAGGCATCTACCTTAAGCTCTGGTCATGGTCCTGGGATTGAGTCCCACATGGAGTCCCACATGGACTGGAGCCCCACATCAGGCTCCTGCTCAGTGGGGAGCCTGCATCTCCCTTTCCCTCTGCCTGCTGCCACTCCCCCTGCCTGTGTTCTCTTTCTCTCTCTCTCTGTCAAGTGAATAAAATCTTTTTAAGAAATTAGGCATTCTTTTGTGTTTAAATTCTCCCTCTTGTACTTAGTACGTGCAGAACACTGTGGATGCTTTGATTACTCACTATCCTAACTGCAGAGAACATTGGCAGGTTTAGATATCCTATGTAAAAAGAGCTTAGAAATAGCAATTGGATTAGAAGACACAGCTACCTTTATATAGCAATCATGTTGTTTTTATTTTTTATTTATTTTTTTTATTTTTTAAATTTAGATTTGGGGGCAGGCAAAGTTTTTGGAGGACACATTTAGACGTTGAGGAGCCACTAAAAAGCACTGCCTTTGTAATCACTCTACTTCAAGCCTTTATGCGTTTGCCTTCTCATGAGATTTGTACTGTATGTTGCACCTTCCCTTGACCAGATGTGGGTGGGTCCCTGGAGCAGGGCTATATGGGAGGTCACAAGGGTTGGAGGCTTGGAGGCAGAACCCCATTATCTCACAGAGAGACAAGTGTGTCCTCTTGCCCTGTAAAAGAAGTAGAGTGATTACAAACCCTTTCTCCCCGGAGCTACTGGCTGCGTAGCCAACGTATGTACAGAATTTAAAACGAATCATTACTCTGGGCTTTATGATTGTATTTTAAAGCTAATGATGTCTTTCACACATCATTGCATCTATTCGTTGGAAACTGAACACACACGTAGTGAAGGAGGGGAAGGGAATGTGGAATTGCATTTACACGTTCTGATTGGCTAAGCCCAGCCGCTGAAAGAGCAACCTTCAGGCCCCTTGATTCCCTCAGCGTCCTTAGCAACCAGCCTCATTCCCCAGCGACCTCGAGAACCTTGGTGAGTCCCGCTTCGGAGGATTTGAGGGCTCAGGCGGTCACATCCACCATGGGGGCGGCCGGGAGCCCCACAAAGACCCACAAATGGGTGTGCTGAGCCTTGTTCCGGGATTCTATAGCTCTGGCTGTTGGAAGGAGCTTCTATTACTCATGCCCCTCGCCCGGAGCCCCCACTCCCGCCCCTCGGAAGAAATCTCAGCAATCCAGTGCGGAAACTCCCGCCAGGGCAGGGAGGGAGAAGGTGGGGGAATCAGCCTCCAGTTATTTCATAAGGAAATGGCTTTTTTTTCCTGGGGATACTAAAGGAGGTGGGGGTAACTTTCTTAATATCATTGGGGAAACTCTTACTTTTTCTGGACTGGATTTACTTGTTCTCCTGGAAACCTTTAATTCGGAACCCTCCTTGCCTTGCTGGACAGTCTTCAAGTCTTTATATAGTTGGTGAATTCTCCCGCCCCACGCCTTTTTTTATAAGCAAACTCTTTTGATCTTAAAAAGAGAAAGTTCAGAAGTTTGGAGAAGTGTGTGGCGCTGTGTGTGTGTGTGTGTGTGTGTGTTGGGGGGTATCTTGATGATGTGAAATAAGAGTTTTAAAAGGCAATTAATCTTGAGAAAAAGGTATGAGCTGTTGATTAGGAAAAATCTGTGTGTATATGTGGAGTAAAGTGATACTAGGATCACCTTATTTACCTTATTTTAACAATGTGTCTGAATGGATTCTATCTTTTTGGTGGTCTTTGACCAAATTATTATTTTTTAAAAAGATTTATTTATTTATTTATTTATTTATGTGTGTGTGAGAGAGAGTGCATATGTGAGTGGGGGGAGGGGCAGAGGAAGAGAATCTCCAAGACTACCTGCCAAGGGCAGAGGCCAAGGCACCTCCTCCCCACCCCACTCATCTCACCACTGTGAGATACAGGACACCTGAAACCAAGAGCAGTTCAACCCACTGAGCCACCCAGATGCCCCCAATCAAATTATCATTTGATGTTTAAGGTTACAGTCTAAATCTTGTATTCTTTTATCATGCTACCTACCCAAAGGCTCGATACAATTTTAATATTGTCTAGTTCTCCAAAATTGTCTTTTAAAGTGTACTTTTCCAACATTGTTTTAATCAGCTTAAAAAATGCACTAGGGCTTAATGTTAAAAACTCTCTCTCTCTCTCTCTTTTTTTTTTATAATTTTGGGTCTACTCCAGTATGCGGATGAACTGCCAAGCACTTGGACAGCTTGCTGGAGCTGTTTGAAACATATTTCTGCAATTTGTAAACATTTTTTGTTTTGCTGCTCCACATAAATCTTTAGATTCAAGGTGAGTACCAGATTTTTATTTCAGTAAGAACTATTTTGTATGAGTCCTTATCTTGATGACTAATGCTCTTGTCTTATTGACCATCTGATTCATTATCAGAACCATTCATTAGGATGATTAATTTGGTAAGTGTTCCTTTCTTGAAGTTAATTGTCCATCCAGAATTTCTAGTAAGGGGCATGGTCACAAGTGCTAAAAATAGTTTAGTGATATCAGTTAGAATTTCCCAAAATGTTTCATGCATGTGACTCTAGGAGATAGTGTTCTAAAGGTTTCTCCTCGTCAAGTGTAGAAAAAATTATATATTGTACTGCTACTTAGGGAGATTTGCAGTGCACCGGTGGATGTTAACTACTCCTAGAGATCTTAGGGTATGCAAACCTATTTAATTTTGTTTAGTGTAGTATTTCCCAAACTTATTTCACAACAAAACCTTTTAGGAGGTAATTATATCCCAAGAATCTGTATTCCACAAAACATATATGGGAATTATTATTCAAAACTAAAAACTGTACTCTTTTTTTTTTGCTTATATTTCCATAAAAACAATTAGGTTTGTTTTTTTTTTTAAATGTAAAACAATCTCAATTTGTAGATGTCATGATGCTATTTATAGAAAATGCTAAAGAATTAACTAACAGACTATTAGGTCTAATAAAGAAGCTCAGCCTAGTTGCAGTATACAAGATCAATATACAAAAATCACATGCAAGAGAATGAAGTTGGAACCCTATCTCACACTATATACAGAAATTAACTCAGATAGATCAAAGAGCTAAATGTAAGAGTTAAAATTATAAAAACCCTTAAAAGAAAACATAGACCTAAATCTTTGTGACTCTGATTTAGGAAATGGTCTCTAGGATATGACAACAAAAGCACATACAATCAAAGAAATAACAGACCCAATGTGTCATCATTATTACAAACTTTAGTGCTTCAAAGGATACCCATCAAAAAAGTGAAAGGATAACTCACGGAATGGGAGAAAATGTCAGGGAATCACACATTTGATAAAGGATTTGTATCTAGAAGATATAAAAAATAATTATAACTCATTAATAAAAGACAACCCAATTAAAAATGGGCAAAGGATCTGAACAGACATTTCTTCAAAGGAAATATACAAATGACTACTAAGCACATGAAAAAATTCTCAGTATCATTAGCCATCAGGAAAATTCAAATAAAACCTTTTCATACCCGTTTGGATATTTGTAGTTAAAAAGACAAGTTTTGATGTGCTTGGCTGGCTCAGTCAGAGAAGCACACAACTCTTAATCTTGGGGTTGTGAGTTTGAGCTCCACATTTGGCATAGTAGAGATTACTTAAATAAACTTAAAAATAAAAAGACAAGTGTTGGTGAATGTGTGGAGAAATTAGAGTCCTTAGGCACTGCTGGTG
The DNA here is from genome assembly GCF_902655055.1 of Lutra lutra. Taxonomy (NCBI): domain Eukaryota; kingdom Metazoa; phylum Chordata; class Mammalia; order Carnivora; family Mustelidae; genus Lutra; species Lutra lutra. The sequence continues at coordinate 133,883,754 of NC_062282.1, read as the reverse complement.
AGAAGGTAAAATAGTGTAGCCCTTTGGAAAACAATCTGGCAATTCCTCAGATGGTTAAATATGGAGTTATCACAAGATCCTATAATTTCACTCCTTGTCCATACTCAAGAGAATTGGAAATATGTGTCTATACATACATTTGTAATTGACATTAATGGCATCATTAAGGCTGAACTCATCACATCTTTTTAGATTCTTGGATCTCTGCGTCAGCAAATCCACAGTTAAGACAAGTTTATACTTAAATTTATAGGATATAAAATTTCATGGCCACATGTGTTTATCACAAGTGTTACATTGCATAAGTGGTAAGAACAAATATTGAACAAATGCCTTTTATAGTCCAGGAGGAGATACAGAGAACAGTTATTGAGAAGAATAAATTTTACATTTTTCTTCTTGTACAGATTGCTATAATAACTTCACGCACCTGGTGCAGTGGTCATTCAGCTCTTAGGTCACTCATCTACTTCTCTGGCTATTTAGACTTCTTTGTTTACTCAGTGATGCATAAACAGATCGAGTATATCCTTCACATACTATGGACATTGGGTTTTTCTAATTACTGCCAAGTTCATCCTACAACATTAGGACCCTAAGAACAGCCAACCAGCGTTAGTGTCCTTAAAACCTGCAGTTTTCCTTTCCCCAGCCATGGTTAATTTCTTCCAGAACATAGCAGCAATACAGAACTCTTTCATCAGGTTCAGAACTAAGGTTTGCAGCAGATATCACCTTAGAAAATTCATCAATGTAATTTTCAGCAGAAATTTTTTCATGCAGGGGTACTTAGGTGACTGAGTCTTGGTTTTGGCTCAGCTTGTGATCTCAGGATTTTGAGATGGAGTCTTGACTTAAGCTCCGCACTCAGCAGGGAGTCTGCTTGAGATTCTCTGTCCTTCTCTCTTTGCCTCTCCCTCATTCATGTTTGCTCTCTCTCTCTCTCTCTCTCACTCAAATAAATAAATAAATAAATAAACTTAAAAAAATTTTTTATGCATGTATTAAGACATTTTACACCATGAAGCTTTTTACATTTCGGTAGTCTGTCTTCTGAATATTGATACTCACGTTCAGTGTTCATTTTTTCATGGTCAATTCTATTTTGTTTATTGAGCCACCAATCAGGCAGTTCCCCTATTTGGAAAGCTTAGCATCATTTTATATGTTTTATATCTTTATTGGTTTTTAGCTTTTAGTCTTCATAATCTGATTTATTTTTCTTGGCTCTCTCTATCGAAAATTTGTCTTTCTTCAGAGATTTTGTTCCATTCTTTCTTTCTTTTTTTACAAAAAGGTTTTAGTTATTTGAGAGAGAGAGAATATGCATGACTGGGGGGAGGAGCTGAGGAACAGGCAGACTTCCCACTGAGTAGTGGGGAGCCTCGTGCAGAGTTCCGTCTCACATGGAAGAGAGATCATGACCTGAGCCAAAGTCAGACGCTCAGGCACCACTCCATTTTTTCTTTGATTCCTGTTTCTTCTCTAATGATTTTTTTGCTCCTTCAGGAATGACCTTAAGATTTTGATTTATGCTTGTTTTGAACTACTAAGAGAACCATTACAGGCCACCATATTATTTCATAGTTTGGGGCTGCAATGAAATTCTATTGTGTTAAGTACTTCCAATTTTTAAGTATTCTACTCATTAAGTAAAGACATTTACATTATTTGAACTCAGATAAAATAGAGAAAGAATCCTGTTAAGAGACAGATAGGTGGAAAACATATCTTATCATATTTAAATTAAAATTTCACTGTTTTTCAGATCTTGGTATATATTTATAGAATGTAGTATTTACCAAATATTTTTATTGGGCAGTTTTCCTCCTCTAAAATTACCTGGAGTTCTTTCATAGAATTCAGCATCTTGAAATGTGATAATGTTGGTTTACAGGCCCATCTTTTTTCTCCAGATTATAATTTCTTGAGGAAGAGACCATATTTTAATTATCTTTTAAACACAGAAAGCTCAGACATCATTAGCACTTTTGTTTTTTGGGAAAACTCAACCAAATTGAATTCCCTAACTGGCAACCACTTACAATGAATAATGTGAGTATTGTTTGACAATGCTAAATATAAAATTGTCAAAAACAGTCTTCTATTTCTAGCTTATATGTTGGTACGTGTGTGTGTATGTGTGTGTGTGTGTGTGTGTGTGTGTACTTTTTAAAATTTCATCTTCTATATTGAATGTTGCAAATGAATAAAAAAGTATTGGCATAAACATGAACCCAATAAAAGAATTCATGGACAATTAAATCCATTTTTCCAATTTTTTTACAGACCATTGATCACATTAGTTTGTATCAAAGCCAAATGGCTTCCTATGATGAATGTCAACCTAAATAAAGAGGTAAACTGGGGTAAACTCAAACTACCAGAAACTGAGTTAACTCAGGAATAGTAAAAGAATTGCAGGAAACACAAACTATAGCAAACTACAGGCCATTTGTTGAAGGTTTTGGGTGGACTATACTTATGGTAGTGGAGTACAGAGAAGGAGGAGACTGGAGTCTGGCTGGACTCCAAGCAGTAAGTACACTGAATTTAGGATGAGGAAAGATTCTTGGGGGATGTTTGTTGGTCGTGAAATAAGTTCCCCAGCCATTTATAGGGGAACTGGTCTCCCATTTCTTGAGTTTCATTTGCCTGATGGTGTATGTGTGTGATTCTCCATTCCATATCCTCTGGTTACATTTTAGATTCAAATCCTTTCAAGGTGAGTAAAAGAGATTTAAGGAATTTCAGTCAGATCAAGACTTTATTATTTAAATATTAGACCATTGCAATTTTCCTGAATAAGTTAGTAAATAAGTGATTGATGAGTGATGAATGAAAGTAGTTCCTGTTTAAACTTTAATGGTACTTTTTAGTTCATTTTCCTCATTGTCCAAGGTTTTGTAAATCATCTGTAAATACTTTAAACACTTTATTTTTCAGTATCTTGAATATCCCTATTTCATAATAATTATGAATAATTATCTTACATTCTACTACAAAGTTAAAATATGTGTACTAGTTATGAATCATAGTCAATAGACTTGTGTATTGCAAGAAATATTTCTGTACTTTGCCTAAATTGACGATGTATACTCCAAGCCTCTGTTGTGCTTGACTGGTTAGATATTCATTCTTAGTTTTGATTAGTCTTGTCCCTGCCCTGTCCTGTTATACAAAGGTCCTAGGTACTTACACATCATGAAAGTGTTAGAGTCACCATGGGGCATTGGAGCAGTTGTCGCATCTGTGTGGTCCTCTCTGTTTTGGCATCCTTTCTGGGCCACAATGAGACTGGTAAGAGATTTTTATGCCTCTGTTACACTGTGGGATCCAGTCTCTCAAGATGTAGTACCCAGACATACCCCGACATTTCTTCAATGGTACGGTCACCTCCAGGGGATGCTGCTGCAAGAAAGGAGATGGCTTTGAATGACCTTTGTTACCTTCCAGGAAATATCATTCTCCACACACCCCAAAGCTTTTTCCCTCCTTACAGGGCACCCAGTGTTATCTCTTCAATGAGCTTAATTTTTTGTTTTTGCTTTTTTAAGATGGGGTGGAGTCAGAAACTAAAGGCAGTTTTAGCTTTCTGCTTGGAGAAATTCAGGCAAAGCCTATATATATATAGGCTTTCTTCCTTTCTTGCCTGAATTTCTCCAAGCAGAAAGCTAAAACTATATATATATATACATATATATATATATGTATATATATATTTATTTATATATTTATTTATTTATTTATTTAAGCTTTGGATTTAAAAGGATGTTTAACATCAGAGAAATACACTTCTATCTTGTCTGAGCCATTGTCATTTTTACTTCTCTTTTATGTCAGTAAATTTAATTCTAATGTGACATGCTCTCTTACAATCTTATTTTTATTGAGGTAAAATTTGTCTGTAGTGAAATGCATGAAGGTTCATTGTACAATTAAATGAGTATTCTGGGTCTCTATTTCTGGTCACAACCGTTCTAAAACTTAGTGGCTTAAACAATTTTTTAAAAATCTACTCTCATGGTCCTGGACTTGATTATAGACAGTCGGGTAACTCTCATTTGGGGTCTCTCCTGTGATTTCAGTTGGATGTCAGCTGAGGCTCTAGTCAAACAAAGACTTGGCTGGGCTGGACGTCCAAAATGGCTCACTCACATGGCTGGCAGTTGCTGCTTGCTGTCAGCTGGTGGCCTGGCTGGGTACTCAGCTGGAACCATCAACCAGAGCTCTTATGCATGGCTTTCCATGTGATGTTGGCCTCCCATCATGGTGGCTAGACTCTGAGAGAACATCCTTAGGAGACCTAGAAGGAAGCAACAAAGCTTTTTTATAGTGTGGTTTCATTGTGCCACAGTTTTGCTTCTGTACCCCTGTCAGTCCAGCAAGTCACTAAGTTAGGCCCAGATTCATGGAGAGAGTAAATTTAGATTCCATCTCTTGAGAGGGAGTGACAAGGCCACACTGCAGACAACATACAGTATAGGAGATATTGTTTTATCATTTTAAAAAAATGTGGTCTGCTACACTGAGTTTTGATACATATTTATAGTCACTTTGGCACCTCCAGTATCTAACATTTCCATCTGTACCTTCCATTTAGTCTCCAGCCCCACGTCTCATCCTCCTACAGACTCTCGCCATGGAATAGCTTTGCCTGTTCTTAAACTTCATGTATTTGGAATCATATAGTATGTACTTTTGTGTTTGGTTCTTTCACTCAATGTATTTTTGGTGCATGCAGCAGTAGTTTGCTTTTTATTACTGAGAAGCAATTGTCTATTACCTATTAAATATGGTTTTATATGCAATGTTTTTATTATCATTTAGTTCTAAGTATTGTGAAATTCCATTGTTATTTCTTCCTTGATCCAGGGGTGACTCAGAATTTGGTGCTCTATTTCCCACTATATAGAAGATTAATTTATCTTTTTGTTATAATTTTCTAACTTATTATGTTTTGATGCCAGGAAATATAATCTACGATGTACATTATCTACTTTTTGTAATATAGTAAGACTTGCTTTCCAGACTAGAAAGTGATCAATTTTTAAAAATATACTTGTGTGGAAAGAATGCATATTCTTTGATTGAATACAGAATTTGATTTGGTTTGTTTATTACATTATATTAATTATATTGTTTAAATCTTCTGTACCTTAGCTGATTTCCTATTTTATTGCCTGCTTGACTTACTAATTTATTTTCTTAGAGCCATATTATCTGTCTATGTCTTTCTCCACCTGTGTGCATATCAGTTCACAATAGCCTTTCAGTTCCCCAGTAGCTTAGTTCTGGGTTTTTCTCTGATAATTTCTTGGATTTCAAATCTCTTATTCCTACAAGGTTGTTTTTATTTTTATTTATTTTTTTTAAAGATTTTATTTGTTTGAGAGGAAGAGAATGAACCAGTACCAGCAAGAAAAGCAACAGGCAGAGGGAAAAGCAGACTCCCTGCTGAGCAGGGAACCTGATGTGGGCCCTGAGATCATGACCCCAGCCAAAGGCAGACTTAACCAACTCAATGAGCCACCCAGGTGCCCCTACAAAGTTGCTTTAAAAGACAGAGGCCAAAAGATTGTGTTAATTAGTTATCTTTACTGGTATTGAATTCTGTATCACCTTTTTTATACTGTTTATTCAGAAATCTTTTTTTAATTGGATGTAATCTCTTTTTCTGTATGTGCAGATTCTTCTGAGATTTTTATATATTTTTATATTAATATACTGCCCCCCTTTTCCCATATTTATACCTCTTTTTTCTTTTTCTCTTTTTTGTTTTTTGGCTAGGACTGCCTATTAAATGTTGAATTAAGTCATAAGAATAAGGATATCCTTTGTTTGTATTATTTGTGGCTTTTTAGATAAACTTCTAAAATTCTGTTGTTAATTTCATGTTTCTTTTATTTCTTCTTAGATAGCTTTGATTAAATTAAGGAAAACTGATCTCTCTACCTTCCAGACATTTTAAAAAATTTGTTTGTTTTTATAATCATGAATGAAAACTGGTTTTAACTGAATTAATCTTTAGTATATATAAAATATTTTCTACATTTTTGTCTTAAGTTCATCAATGTTATGATTTGTGATAATATATTTTTATAATGGTAAATCATCCTTGCTTTTCTAGACTAAGTCTTCTCAGTTGTAATGAATTGTTTTTTATTGACATTGCTAGATTTGGTTTCCTTGTGTTTTATTTAGAATTTTTGCAACTATGTTAATAGGTGAGATTTCCCTATAAATGTATTTTCCCATACTGATCCAAATCCTGTAACCTTGAGTGATTTAGAAATTTATCTCTGTAGTATAGGATCTGCTAATATTGTTGAAATTCTAAAAAGGAATTAAAAATAATAAAATTTTGGAAAAGTTTAGAAAGGTATTCTGGGGAGGAAGAATGAGCATAAGAATAAAAGAAAATGACAAACTAATTTAAATAATTGTATTGCAGTTTTATTTTTTTTTAAATTTATTTATTTGACAGACAGAGATCACAAGTGGGCAGAGAGGTGGGCAGAGAGGCGGGCAAAGAGGCGGGCAGAGAGAGAGAGGCAGGCAGAGAGAGAGAGGTGGAAGCAGGCTCCCCGCTGAGCAAAGACCCCCCCCACCCCCGACGCGGGGCTCGATCCCAGGACCCTGAGATCATGACCTGAGCTGAAGGCAGAGGCTTTAACCCACTGAGCCACCTAGGCGCCCCTGTATTGCAGTTTTAAAAGCAGCTTTTGTTTAAGTGTTCTGTTTATTCTTTTGGTTTTCATGAAATATGACATATGTTTTAGAGTTGATTAAATGATTAGAATCTAATGTATATCATATCTTTATTTATCTATCTATATGATATTATATATGGTGGTCTCGGGAATTCTAATTACTTACTGAAAAGAAATTGATTAAGCCTATGTTAAGTGTGAATCAATACTCTAAAAAATGTTATTATATAAAACTTCAATCATGCAGTAAAGTTGGGAGATTAGTAAATTAATCCCCATTCACTTTTAGCTCAGATTTAACAATTATCATTTAAGTTCATACATTGTGATGTATTAATTATATAGTATTTTTATGTCTAAAATGTTTATTACTTACTGCATTTATATGATTAATTAGAAGAATATCATACAAAGAACAAAGTAAGTAATGAGTATTACTCTTCACTTGGATAATAATGACCCATTCACAGGATATATTATTATTATTATTATTATTATTATTATTATTTTGAACAATTGGGCTTTTTAATTTTTCATTATAGCCAATAATATTTAAAAAATATATTCACTGTATTTATGAAGGTATCAATGAATTGTGTGTTAGTTTCCTGTGGTTGCTGTAACAAATTACCACAAACTTGGTGGCATGAAATTCATTTTCTCACAATTTTGGAAGCCAGAAGTCCAAAATCAGTTTCACAAGGCATAAATCACAGTGTTGGCAGAGCTGTGCTTCCTCCAGATGCTCTAGGGGAAAAATCTGTTCTCGCTTCATTCAGCTTCTGTGGCTGCCAGCATTCCTTCATTTGTGGCCACATTGCCAGATACTGTTATAATCCCTATTTATAGATGAGGAAACCGAGGTACCTGACAGTTAAGTAATTTGCACAGTGACCCAGATGTAATCTGTGCTGGTGCGAGAATTTAAAACATGCTATTGATTCCTGCACTTTCATGGTTCCCTGTTATACCATACAGAAGTGTGAGAAGGAAACCTCACAGAAGTAGGGAGATAAGCCAAGAGTGGAGTGTCATGATAAATGAAAAAAGAAGACGCATTATTTCTAGAAGGGATGGTAGGCAGGGTCAGTTACTTTAGTGCGATTTAGGCAAGATCAGTACTGAAAAACTCTCATGGAATTGCTTACCGGGAAATGGTTGTCAGCTTTGGGAAGATGATTTCAGTGCTGAGACAACAGAAACTAGATTCCAGATATTGGATGTTCTGCACTGGAATAAATTTAAGGGTAGATATAATTTAATATAAAAATCATACCTGATATAAGTAAAAGGTAAAAATCACACTTTTACCCATCTCAGATAAATATGCTAGGTAAATCTGTGGAATTTATTTAAATTATTAGAAACTATCCCTGGAAAGTGGTAAAGAAAATGAGAGTTACTGTAGACTATTCTCTATGGTGGAGTGCTGTATAAATCAAGAAAATTAGAGCAAATGAAGAGGTTGGTCTAAGAAATAGTTGCTCTCAAAATAATGACTTAAAAAAAAAAGATTTTATTTATTTATTTGACAGAGAGAGATCACAAGTAGCCAGAGAAGCAGGCAGAGAGAGCGGGGAGGGAGGTTTGTCGAGGGGAGCAGGCTCCCTGCTGAGCAGAGAGCCTGATGCCTGATGCGGGGCTTTATCCCAGGACCCCGAGATCATAACCTGAGCCAGAGGTAGAGGCTTAATCCACTGAGCCACCCAGGCGCCCCATGATTTTTTTTTTTTTACCTTTCATTTTAGTATTCGAGGGAAGACTTTATTTTAAAAAGAGAGCAATCCAATCCTTAAGATCATTTTTATTCACTTAAGATTTTGTTTTCATTTCAATCTACAAATTCAGTCAGCACCATTTGTTTTGGGTACTATAGAGAGTATAAGGGTATTTCAATCTTAAAGATCTATTTAACTTTTAAAAAGCTCATTTTAAATTTACATAATGTTTTGCCAATTCAGGAAAAATGTCTATTTTTTGACAGTGATGTAAAAGTGAAATAATCCAGTTTAATAAGTCCATTCTGATGTCCTTATATTTAATGATTGTGATTTCTCAGCAGAATAAAAGAAATGTGTCTTATATGTGATAGCAGAAAAATAAAATTTCTTGTCATCATTTTACTTTTCTTGTTTTCAGATGGTGTTACTGAAGAGCTTGATATATGTCTTTCTCTGTCCTTTTAATACAATTCACCAGTCAATATCCCTGAATGTAACTGTCCTGAGAAGGAATAAAATAATACAAATGATTACCCTAGTAGGTTTTAATAAATGGTGCGACAAAACTTTTTATCAAATAGTGTGTTAGAACCTTGATGTGTTGGCTCCACTAATGACTAGTATATGTGACTCCAGTTATAGTAATACAATGCAAAAAAAGCCCTACTGTACATACATCAATAATAATAATAATAATAATTCCTTGTTGATAGCTTCAGGGTTTGGATTCTACTGAGAAACTGATCCTAAACAGATTTACCTTGCATATTTATCTGAAGTGGGCAATTAAAAAAATTTTAAAAACTTTAAGTAGTTCTCCATACCTAGTGTGTAGCCCAATGATGGACTTGAACTCATGACCCTGAGGTCAAGAATCAGGCACTTAACCAACTGAGCCACCCAGACAGTCCTTAATGAAGAATATTCTTTTTTTTGTTTTGTTTTGTTTTGTTTTTGTTTGTTTTTTAATTTTTTATTTTTTCAGCATAACAGTATTCATTATTTTTGCACCACACCCAGTGCTCCATGCAATCCGTGCCCTCTACAATACCCACCACCTGGTGGCCCCAACCTCCCACCCCCAACCCCTTCAAAATTCTCAGATCGTTTTTCAGAGTCCATAGTCTCTCATGGTTCACCTCCCCTTCCAATTTCCCTCAACTCCCTTCTCCTCTCCATCTCCCCTTGTCCTCCATGCTATTTGTTATGCTCCACAAATAAGTGAAACCATATGATAATTGACTCTCTCTGCTTGACTCATTTCACTCAGCATAATCTCTTCCTACCCTATGACCCTGCAATTGCACTGCTGGGTATTTACCCTAAAGATACAAACGTAGTGATCCGAAGGGGCACGTGCACCCGAATGTTTATAGCAGCAATGTCTACAATAGCCAAACTATGGAATGAAGAATATTCTTATGAAAAAACTAAAAATTTTGTTAAAGTTGATAACATTTTTAGATTCTTTATTTTGAGGTATCTTTGGAGAATGGGGTGTCATTTTAAACCTGTTTTCTTTGTTTATTTACCCCACTGAGGATTTAATTGTAACATCTCATTGGGAAACATTTTTGAGGACATTCATCTTCTCTTTTGAGAAACTTGAGATTATTTGGTTGTTGTTTCTTTTACTCTTAGTCAAAAGCAATCCTAACTAATAAAATACATTGGCGAGTCATACTATCTCCTACTCAAATAGTATTTGGATAATAAAATATTGTTGGTTAAGCACTGGCACTATTGCTTTCAAGATTGGTATTCCCAAGATAAGGCAGAAATAGAGAGGAAGCATGTAAAAACTTCTGCAGCGGTTTTGAGTTTTTCCACCCATCCAATCTGAGGGAGTCTCATCAACAGGGTATTGTGGAACTTGCGTGTTGAGCAGATGGTGCAAATACTTACCACTAGTACCAGCAGATGTGCAGGATCTTTGGAAAATAGCTTCAATGATTAGTTCAAACACTTAATCTCTAACTTCTTGAAATATCAAAAAATATGGCTGACTGTAGTCAATCCTATAAAATATATCACTAAATGGCTAAGAGCTCTAGGTCAGTATGCCTAACACATGCACACAAAGACCAGTTTGCTTTCCATTCAATTTCCCTTCAATTATTTTTCCTCCTAGGTTGCCTATATTTTTCCCTTTCTATTCATTTGGAATTAATTTTTTTTAAAGTAATTTATCTTACAGTATGTCTGACTCAAATTTGTATTTCTAATCTCTATTTCTGGAATATGTGATGTTTTATGAATGGTGGGCTTCTTTTTGTCTTCTTTTGAAAACTTTGTTTTAGTGTAATTAAACATCTTATCTTCATAATTGTGTATGACTCACAATAAATACTTGTCAAACATAATAGCAACCATAAGTGTGGAACATTTGTTACCATATTTATCAAATTAACCCTTTGAATATCCCTATTTCTTTATTATTGTTGTTTGGTGCTTATGTGTTCTTTATCTCCATCATTAATAATTGTTTATAATTGTTTTCCTGAGTTCCTTTTAAGGTAGGAACATCTGATGTGAACCCAATATGATGTTGTTCACTGTTAAAAATTAAACTCCTGGGGCGCCTGGGTGGCTCAGTGGGTTAAAGCCTCTGCCTTTGGCCCAGGTCATGATCCCAGGGTCCTGGGATCTAGCCCCACATCGGGCTCTCTGCAGCAGGGAGCCTGCTTTCTCCTCTCTCTCTGCCCGCCTCTCTTCCTACTTGTGATCTCTATCAAATAAATAATAAAAAAAAAACTTAAAAAAATAATTAAACTCCTGAATATATTAGTCCTGTTTGGGAAAAACTTATATTATATATTAAAATTAGGGTCACTCTAAGTGACATCCCTATATATATAACCCAGTATAGCTACTGACTTAAAAATACATTTACCTTATATTCAAATGGATGTAGATTATTAGAAGCAGAACTTGCTATAACCAATAGCAATAGATAATAATGTTTTGTGTTTATAATCCATTTTGTACTGGATATTTTCCCATTGGCCTTTCAGATCCATTGTCTGTCCTTTTCCACTCTGCCTTATACCTTCTCTGGCTTCTAGTTTGGCTTAGCTAATGGGAAGTGCAGGCAGGTAATTGGAGTGAAGGGCAGAAGGGTGAGATCAAAATTCCTGTCTCTAGTCTCCCTCTTAGCAGGCAACCTCAGATGGGCTGTATGTCTAGACCAAAGGCCAAAGTTTGTTTGTTTGGATTGTTTGTTTGTTTGTTTTTAAATCAAACACCACTTTCCTACAGCTATTCTTTCTGGCTCCTTCTTTCCCTCAGTTCCAAGAGTGGTGGTTTCACCCCTTTCTTCCAGACTCTTGAGAATGGCACCATCTCAGATATTATTTCATTGTATTTTTTTGTTTGTTTGAATAACTCTGCCCATCTCTTTGGAGTCCCTTTATTTAGTTACTCCATTTGAGTGTGTTTTCTGATTCCTGTTAGAACCTTAATTAATCAGTTTTAACAATTACCTAGCTTAAAAACTAAGTGCAAAAGACAACCCGAGAAAACGTAATCTAACTGGTAAAAAGACAGAAGACAAAAAAAATTTACAAGTAATTTTAGAAAGCAGGAAACATAGTAATCTAATAATGATCACAAGCCCCTACATAAAGCTTCTTATATACCAAGCTCTGTTCTAACCAATCTACATATATTGACCTATTTCTTACAGCAACTCTGTAGGGAGGTACTATTCCCATTATACAAGTGGGGAAACTGAGGCACAAGCAGTTAAGTAAATCAATTTGATTGTATCTTCTTAACTACTATGCCATATTGTTCTTCTAATGGTTTTGCTGATACAATAGCTAAAGTATAGTAAAGGCTATATTATATGAAAGGATAAGTTTTTAATAGTAACATAATAGAATGTGGGTTTTCAATTCAAAGTTGGGTTTGACTCCTGGGTCTGACATATTAAATTTAAATTCTTCCTTACTATAATTTCTTTCCTAAGTCTGATTTACCTTCTTGCCACCCTTTTCCCCACAAATCATGAATTTGTTTGTAATGTATTCTTTGGTACTAAAAGTGCATTTGTACTCTAACATAAAATTTAACATTTTTCTTTAGGTTTATGATCTGTGAGTATGTCTGTTAACAAGTCACCCATGATTAATAAATTAGGAGTGATATCTTCTTCTTATCATGAAAAATTCTTGAAGTCTAAAATTCAAAATTTAAGGAAAAGAAAGAAAAATAAACCAAAGTAAGTTTGAAAGAATTTTCATGTTAATAAACTTGCAGATAGATATGCATTATAGAATTTAGAAAGCACAGAATATTATGAACAATTTCTTTAAAATCATATATAGCTCTAAAATATGTATTTCAATGTATTTACTATTTTTAAATAAATAGATTCATAATTTTTAATGATCATATATTTCTGAAATTTTGAATTCTACACTTTCTGTTTAAAATAAACATTGTCCTATAATTATATATGTCTATTAAGCTGCCATAATAATCCATAATAATCTGTGAAATGCATAAGAGAAAGTATTTAATAACTACCGTCTTACAAAGCACTTTAGTTATTTCTGTGTCCTTTGCTATTTCAAATTAAGCCAAAATAGAATGTCATTCTGCATTTCAAATTATTTCTTGGGATAGAGTTTCTAAAATGAAGTTATCAGATCAAATCTTGTTGATAATTTAAAAATTGCGATTTTAAGAAATTTTTAAAAACTTAAAAATGAAGAGAATTATAGACTATGTAAGAAAACTTGCATAGTGACTTTTGGTTACATTTGTTTCAAATATTTTTCTTAACAAAAACTAGATCAACAGATAAAAGTGAAGCTCTTTGACCACCTGCCCTCCCAACTAAAATAATTGTGGTATATTATCATTTCACTTCATTTTTCTATGTAAATATGAATGAATATAAAATTGTATTTTTAATGTAAATATAAATATAATTATACCTAACTTATTTATCTGTGATTTGATTTTTTAAAAGTCAGTGTTATGTTTTTAATTCAATCCATGCCAGTAATTATGTTTTATTATTGATAATTATTTCTTTACTCATTTTAGTGGCTGTATAGTGTTACATATAATGCATACTTCTTATTTTATTTATTTTCCAGTTTTTTGCCAATGAATCAGTGCTATAGTAAAAATCATTATATATTTCTCTTTGTATATCTGGGTAAGTGCTGCTTTGGAGTGGGATTTTTTTTATTCCTCACTTTTTGAATTTTCCTTAATTCTCTTGCTGTCTAGAGTATCTCAATCAATTTACATTGTCTCCAACAGTATATGAAAGTATCACCTCCCGCATCTTTGCCATCGCCTGATATTGTCAGACTTCTTCTATTTGTCATTGTAATAGGCCACAAGTGGGACTTGCCTGATAACTTTTTAAAATCTCTGATAACTAATGAGACTCAGCATCTTTTAATATTTGTTACCATTAGAATTACTTTTATCTGTTTATTTCCCAATTTATTTTTTAGGTGTTTTTTTCTTACTGATATTTGATATTCTTAAATATTTGTTATGAATTCTTTCAGTCGTTGACTTGTCTTTTAACTTTGTTTTTGTGATGCCTTTCATCTACATGATGCCTTCATCTACAGAAGTCCTGGAAATTAATACAGTCATTATGATTTTAAGAGTAGTTATATACTTTACATTGCTGATTTTGTTCATTCACTCCATTAGCCCATTTCATTAACATACTGTGAACTATCCATTCATTCTTCTGTTTTTGGCCACTTCAATTATTTCCTGTTTTTGGTTATTATGAACAACGTTTCCATGAACAATCTTGTACAAGCATCCTAGCACATATCCTAAGGTACATAACTGGGAATGGAATTGTTGGATCATGGGATATATGCCATTTAGTGAACAGAACTTATTCTCAGTCTTTTATGATTAGTGATTTTTGTATTTTGGCTAAGAAATCTGTCTCCACCTCAATATCATGTAGATATTCTTATACATTATTTTCTAAAAACCTTACTGTTTTGCCTTTCATGTAATATGTGTAGAAACAATTCTTGTTAATGGTGTTACCTACAGGTCTAATTTTCCTTTTTTATTTAAATACCTAGTTGATTAACACCATGTTTTGAAAAGAACATCCTTTTCCAATATTTTGCTAGTACAACTATTGCATAAAGTATCCACATATAATGGGTGTTTTTAGCTTGTCTATTCTGTTTCATTGGCCCATTTGTCTCTATACTAGTGCCACGCTACCTTATTATCATCATTTTAATAATAACAGTAGTCAACATGACTGATTTTCCATATATGTTCTTCTTCATTAATATAATTTTTAGAGTCAGCTTGTCATTTTTTTTTAAACTTGTTGGATTTGGTTATTGGATTTTTCTGAATCTATAGACAAGTTTGAGGATAATGGCATCTTTATTATAATAAGGATTCCAATTTATGAACAAGATATAACTTCCATTTATTTAGTTACTTGTGAAATTTTCTCAGTGAAGTTTTAATGTTTCTTTCTTAGGGGGACTGTGCATCTTTTCAGATGTTAGGTTTTATTCCCCTGTATTTGGTATTTTGTATACAATTATATGTTTTACACATATATTTTTAAATAGATTTTTTTATGTTTCCAGAAGAGAGAAATACAATCGATTTTTATACATTGATTTTACATGCAATTATATTGCTAAATTCTCTTACCGATTCTAAGCATGCTTATCTCAATCTTTATTAAAAAAGAATAAACATTTCATGATTAAGTATAATTAGGGTCCTCAAACCTTATCTAGCAATTTAATTCTAATTTGTGGTTTTTAAATTTCCACTAGACTTCATTACTAATTTAAGTAGTTAATGTTCCTTTATATTTTATTTATTGTTAATCACTTTCCTTGCTTTGCCTTCCTTTTTTGCTTCTTAGGCCTTGTTTTTCTTTTGCCAGCCAGATATAAAACTTCTAAAATTTTAGAATTTTTTATTGAGAAAAATCTGATCTTGTTAGTCTGAATATACTTTTATTTTATTCTTATTCTTGAAGGAAATTTAAAACTGAATATAGAATTATCTTTGGTCTGTTATCACTTCTATTCCCTTTCTTTTCCCTCCTCAGCAGACTGATGTCATTCCACTCATAGTTTCCATTATTGCTGTTGAGACATTAGGTGAAATTTTGATGCTATTTCTTTAATATTAATTTGTGTCCTCCTACCTTGGGTGCTTTCAAAAATTTCTTATTGTCTTGCATTTTCTGCAGTTTTACAATGCTGTGTCAGAATGTAATTTTATTAAAAAATTATTTGCATGGATCTCTCAAACCTTTTAAATCTGAGGACTGTGTCATGATTCCTAAAAAGTTATCAGATATTGTTTCTTCAGAAATTACCTTGACAACTCATTTTCTCTCCTTCTGAGAATTTTTACTAAACGTGTATTAGATCATTTCATTGTATTTTTGACCTTCCCCTCTTTCGTCCCCATTTTCTTTTTTTGGTCTCCTTTTACTATACTTTGAATAGTTTATTCTGATATGTGACATTTTCCTTGTGACTACTTCTCGTTACCCAAGTTTTAAATCTGCCTGGAGTGTAAATCTGCATTAAGACTGATCTCAGCAACACACACAAATACATACACATGTTTTTCCATTCTCTTTACTTTTCTGCTGAGCACCATAGCAGCCTTCTCTACAGCTCCCTGGGTTTGGAAGAAGGGACTGGGATTAGTTCTGATTGCTTTTACCTTAGGCATTTAGTTAGGCAATGTGGAGGGAGTCCACGTTTCCTGCACCTTGAAAATCCTGGCTTTTGCTTACTGCATGGTCACTTAGAAAACATACTTGGTCTTGTCTCCATTGCCCCTTGTACCAAAGGAAACCAGATTCTGTTTCTGGCACCAGCTGTTTGAGATGAAGCAGAGACCTGTCTTGGATGAAGGAACATAACCTTTATTTTTCTTCTTAGGTGTCACATGAATTGTCATATGCCTCATATTGTATTTCCTTCACATATTCTTCCTTAAAACATGTGTTTTTGCAGGCCTAGTGTGGATTCCGTTAGAGACACAGTTAGGGCTCCCTGTAAATCCTTCAGATGAGGTACTAAAGTCTATTCCAGACCAAAGAGAAAATCACACAATCTTAAAATGGATTACTTGGTTCAGAGTATACTATTTTGTTACGATTTTCTTCTTAACTAAGTTTATTTTATTGTGTATAGTCTGTTGCTTTTTCTACTTCATCTCAGAGGTGCAGAAGACTGGAAGATTTTGAAGACTTACATCAAATACATACATTTATTTTAGCTGACTGGAAAGAATAAAAGGGAATGTAACTCTTACATTAGGAAGATTTAGTCAAGCTATTAGATTAATTTACCTCTTTCTCACAGAAGCTGCTATTTTTTTTTATATTTGGGAGGCTCTAGTCTTCAAAGTTTCTTAAAATGTTAATAAACCTGAAATTTTTCCTTTTATTAATGTTTTTGACCCTTTTATAGTTAGAAAATGTGCTTTGCAAATACATGCTCTAAATATTTTAAAATGCTCTATATGTACATATCTATATAATGTTACTGATTTTGATAAACATACATTTATAATACAATATAGCATTGTAGTATGGGCTATAAATGTATGTTGTCAGCAGCAAGAAGAAACTTTTCTAGACTTACATTTATATTCTGGTCATTTGTTTATTTTTATCTATAGTATGTTTTTCATTTATCTGAATTATTATAAGTCTTCAGTGAAATTCTAAATGGTTAAGACCTTGTAATCAGGTCTGCTAATTTTAGCCTGAGACATCTATATTATCACATTTGGGGATGGCTACAGATGATTTAGCCAAAAATATGGTGACTTAGAATCTGGATGGCTATAAAGAGCATGAACACATGCAATTAAATGTAGCTTCTTTTAGAATGTATTACCCCAGATGAGAGATCAGTAGCTACTGGTGAGAATATCTGTACAAAGTATGTAGAGTCTTACAAAATTATAGAAATCATAGTCTTCTTATAATGGGGCTTATACCACTGTCTTAGCCCAAGTCTCTAGAAGGCAGAATTTGAGAAGAGGATTAAAATTCTAATAATTTATTTGGGGTCAAATAAATGCAAAGTCAGTGCACTAAAGATTAAAAAAAAAAAGGAAAATGAGGCAGGAAACCTTGATGCATTACTACCTGGAGCACTAAATCACAATTTGGCAAAATGAAATGTAGCAGACAGGTCCATACTTGGTATGATGGGACTCGTTAAGGCATGGTTTCAGGAGGAAGCCACATCTCATAGTAGACCATGCAATGGAGAAATGAGAAGGGTTATTCATCTCATCTGTTGTTTTTTGTTTAGCATTTTCTTTGGTCAAGATTCATTACATAGGTGCTAACTCATCCATACTTCCAGTTTGTGTCATCCAGCACATGGCTACTCCAAATGTAGAAGAGGAGGGACAGCTCACTCTTTGGGCCATAAAGATCATGCAGGCAGGCATCAAGTGAATCTGAAACTGTACAGTATTCATGGCCAATACAGGCACTAATCATGAAGACCTTACAGCTTTGTATTTTGCAGAATGTTTTCAGATAACAGATTTTTATTATCCCTAAACTCAACTCAGTATTAGTAATTCACTAGTGAAATTGCTCTTTTTAAAAAAGATTTATTTATTTATTTGAGAGAAGGAGAGTGAGAGAGAACACAAGTGGAGGGAGGGGTAGAGGGAGAGTGAGAAAGAATCTGAAGCAAACTCTGCACTGAGCATGGAGCCCTACACAGGGCTTGATCTCATGACCATGAGATCATGACCTAGCTGAAACTGGTCACTTAGCCAACTGAGCCACCTGGGCACCCTGTGAAACCACTCTCGAAGATTTCCACAGACTTTCTAAACATTAACTCTAATGATCTCTTTGTCCTTAGTTTTGATATCCCTGCAGATGTGTATTTTTGGTCATGCTCTTTATCTTCATTCTGTTCTTTGGTATCTCAGTCTAGAATTGCTTGTTTGCATGGAACAGGCACATTTTACTTACCTTTACTAGCTGAAACATAGACATACATGTACACCTAACTGCAAGAAAGAATCTTTTCATAAGAAAAAGGAGAATAAACACTGATGTAGGCATCTATGAATCTCTGCCATAGACCACTCTTCAATGCCATTAATGTTTGTTCTCAACCCAGAATTTCCATCTTCATTTCCTATCTTGATTTTAAGGATTCTGTCTATCTTGATTTTAAGGATTCTGTCTATGCTGGGTTAAAATTCTTATTTTTTCTTATTTCTTTTCTTTGGTCCTATTTGTATTAGTTAGGATAAATTTGAAACAACTATAGAAAGAAACTTCTAATTTCAGTGGCTTATATCAGATAGAAATGTATTATCTGACATAAAAAGTCAATGGATCAAGGCTGACAGTACAGCTCTGCTTTTGGGGTCAGTGAGAAACTCAGGACCCTCATTATCTCATAGGGTGTTGTACTCATCTCCCTAATCAAAACTGATTCAGCACTGTGTCTTTGTTCCAGTTCACAGGAAGGAGAAAAAAGCATCATTCTAGAGAAAATGGTATGTCTTTAAGTTAGAGGTGACCTGAAATTTGCATATATTACATTTGCTTATATCCCACTGGCTTGGCCATGTGCCCATATCTAGCAGCCAGAAAGACTGGGAAATATAGAGTAGCTAGGTGATCATATGCCAAAGAAAAGGCAGAGAAAGAATTTTGAAAGGACAGTCGCTGTTCTGTCACATTCCAGTTCTTCACTGTTCAAGGTGTAGCTCAAGTGCCATTTCTGCAAAGAAGCTTTTTTTGAACCTTTAACCAAAAACAGTATTGCTTATAACTAACAGTCATTCAGCACTTGATATGTATCAGGAACTAGACTTTGTGTTCTGATTTGATACTTCCCAGAATTCTACAAGATTTTCTCCTCATTTCCACATATGCAAAATGATAGTTCACACAGATTAAGTGATTAAGCAAAGATTATATGTCTAGGAATCATTGGAATCATGATTTCTACTTCTAAATCCTACAGGATTTCTTTTTTTTTTTAAGTACATTTTTTTGTTGCATCTCATTTCCCTTCCAAATTGGGAACTTTCTGAGGTTGAATCTGATTTCTCCTCTCTCCCTCATTGTATATAGCAAAATATCTTGTGTGTAAGAGACTTCCCTTAAATATTTACTAAACAAATGAGTTGTCAGCTAAAAAAAAAAAAGTTCTGATGAATAGTTTAGGTAGGTTATTAAAATAAGGTATATTTTCTCTATATGTAAAATTAGAATGATGCTCTTTATTTACTATCTATTCCACAGGACTGCACTTATATACTAACAATACATTACATTTATTTTTGAAGAAAGTAGAATGTGTGAAGAAATTCGAATGTGGGAAGCCAAAGTATATTTTCTATTCAAATGCCTATATTTACTCTTTAAAGTGTCTTTTTTGCTTCTTAGGTGTTATTTGTATATCATTTTATGATAATTTGTGTAACGATCTCAATTTCTTTGTGATGGGCTAGACATGGTTCAAATAGCTATATTTATTTCCCACTAAATATTTACTGACATGAGCTATGGGACACCAATTAAGGGATTCAGTATCTATACAGAAAGCTGAAAGGCATTCACTTTCTATGTTTTCAAAGATTCCTTATCTTCTTGTAATTCCCATAGCACTTTGTACAAATGGGACAATTAAAGGTGTTTTGGACTCTTCATGAGCATCAAAGAAATGTCATCCCAGATGACTATAAGAAAGAGTTTTCAGCCAGCCTACACTGTATCTATCTAAGCAGATGTCTCCATGGGCAAGAGTGAGATAGAGAACATGAAATCAAGGATGAAATTACTAATTTCAAAATGCCCAGGTCTAGCAAAGCTTGTGCATGCTAACACCTCAACTATTCCTCTGTTTTACTACAAGCTCCATGAGGGCAGGGTTTTTTTATTTCATTCTTGTATCCCCACTTTAAAGTCTAATAGGAGACGGTCAATATCTCTGCTTATTCTGTGATCGTTAAGGCACCATTACTTTTACATACATCTGTCTCCTCAATAGGACTGTGAATTATGCAGGGGCAAAATCTGATTTTTATTCATGTATTTTTTCCCTGTATCCCACAAAACAACTAACTCAGTAAATTCTGAATATAGTAAGTTGTTACAAAAATGTGTTTTATTCTTTGGACCGCTTGTTCTGATAGCATGACTCTAACAGTTATTTGACCACACAAATAAACAACTCATTGATTCTACTACTTATTTACTATTCCTCTAATATCACTTTTTTTTTAAAGATTTTATTTATTTATTTGACAGACAGAGATCACAAGTAGGCAGAGAGGCAGGCAGAGAGAGAGGAAGGGAAGCAGGCTCCCCACTGAGAGAGAGCCCGATGCGGGGCTTGATCCCAGGACCCTGAGATCATGACCTGAGCCGAAGGCAGCGGCTTAACCCACTGAGCCACCCAGGCACCCCTCTGATATCACTTTTGATCCCATGCCCATCTTAAATCCTGTGGTATATCATTATAATCACTCTACTCATTCTCTTACATATACTGTCAACTTATTTTTCCTACTTCTCTTTGAAATATTTGTTTACTCTCTCTGTACTTTCCCCAGGGGTTCCTTTCTATTTGCAAGGCTTTAAATACCACATGTGTCTTTAATGACTCAATAATGACTCCAAAATTGATGTATCTAGACTGAACTTTTCTCCCTGAAATTCAAACTCATATATCTGTCTATTCTTTGTCTCTACTAGGATGGCTATTGTCATCTCAAATGTAATATATCCAATACTGAACTTATTCTCTACCCTCACCCCAAATCTGCTTCTCCACCAATCTTCCCCTTCTCAGAAAACTGCAGTTCCATCCTTCCAGTTATTCAGTTCAATCATGACTCTTTTCTTTCTTTCTTTTTTTTTTCTCTCATGCTTAATTTCTAATTCTTTTGGCAGTCTTAATTGGAGCTAATGTCAAAACATACCCATTATCCAATCTCTTCTTTTTACTGACATTGCTATCTTCTTGATCTAAGCCACTATTGCATCTCACCTAAGTATACATGTGCCTCCTTCCATGCTACCTCCCACCTTTCCACACTCCAAATCTCAATAGACATTGGAATGAGCCTATTAAAACCTAAGCTAAATCATGCCACTCCTCTTATCAAAACCCTGCAATAACTTCTCATCTCATCCAGAGTTAATCTGATACTTGTCACCTCTCTGACCTTGCCACATACATCTCTCCTCCTTTGCTCATTTAACTGCTGCCACAGTTGCATTTCACTTGCATGAAGGGAATAAAAATTTAGCTTAAATTGAACCAACACTGTTATATGAGAGGAGATAAATCAGTCTTCAACATAATTGGAGCTGTGCTGGGTTTTACCTGTGAAGAAGGCATATACCAGCAAGACTTCTGGCAACCATTTCAGAAACTTTTCTTTTAGAAGCTACAAAATTCTTTTACATCATGAGAATTGTTTCTTAATCCAAGAGTATGATTAGATAAATCTAGGAGTCCTGTACACACACACACACACACACACACACACACACACACATATATATATATATATATATATATATATATATATATATATTTATCTTACTGATTTCTCTGTATGTGTATGAAACATTTTTATTAAGGTAAGGTACTTTTTCAAAAGAAAATAGTTATGCTTAGCCCCTAGAAATTGACTAATTAAAATTTGGGAACTATTAGCTATAACTATTGATTTGTTTTTTGGTTTAGTCCATCATTTTCAATCACAAAAGAATTCATCTTGAGATTCAATCAAGCAAGAAATCCAAAAGAAAAAGAAGAGTTGTTGGACCTAGCTAGAAAAACCATTCTCAGATGTAAGGTAATAGTACACTATTTGATTATTTAATATATGGACTTTCTGTTCTAGTTGGTGGGTGGTTACATGTTCTAAAATATCAAAAGTAAAAATAAGAAATAACTTTTTAAAGTCATTAAGTATCATTAAAGATATTAATGCAAAATAAAATTAAAGCTGATAACCAGATAATTCAATGTCAACGGGCTTTTTAGGTGAAGATTCTCCACAAATTATTGAAGAATATAGCTAGCTGTTGATACTAGTCCAGGAGCTCACCACAAAATATGAAAGGCTGGCAAATAAATTTTTGATTATGATAATTCCACTCTTTCCTTAAAAAAAAAAAAAATGTTGACTGAGATATGTGTCCCAAAGAAGAAAGGAAGCTTCCCTAAACCTTCACAATACATACCTGATATACTCTGTTCTCTCTCTATAACTATTCACCGAACTTATAGAAAATACATTCTTTAACAGTATGCATTAGCTTCCAAATTTTCAAACACGTATCAAAACAGAACATGAAGTGAAATAAATCCTTGTTTTGCTCTTCTTACATTAGATCCAGTTTGTGTTAGGCAGAGAAGTAATATACATATTACCAAATATACATATACCATATACATATATATTTTGGTATATATATATATGTACATATGGTATATATCTACCATATTACCAATATACATAATATAAAAAATTAATGAAATAAAAGTCACACAGAACTGGAGCATATATTAAGCCATCTTTTTTGTTGTGGTAGTGGTGATTTCCCAGCATTCCACTTCACTGTTGCTCACATACATTACAGTTTTGGAAAAAATTTGATTAGAAAAAGAATATTCTTCTGGCAAGTATGCATACTGAGAGGTGCTAGCAGATACAGTCATCAATGAGCTTCTGTCCAATTGTCCAACTGCTCCCTGGGGAAGCCCCAGGAGTGGGCCCATTAAGGGAAGAGTAGCAATCTTGGTATCTGTCTCAGGTTCATTAATTTCAGTCCATTCACAGGGAAGTAGCCAGAGTTTTCCAGCAAATTGGCATGAAGCTAATTTCTGTTGAATCACATTCAATATACTTTTCCTTCTAGAATCAGAGATGCATTTTCTGGGTTGGATAATGAGGTAGAAGTAATCCCTTGAGAGTAAAGAATGAGAATTATTTTTAGCAAATAACTAATGATATAACTCAGAATATTAACAAACATCCTTTACATTTTAGCACCAATACAATTTACATAAAATATCAAAAAATAAAATTGATATAAACAAAAATACAAAGTTTTCTATAAACTAGCTATAGAGCATAGCCTCATAGAGTGACTTTCAGAATATAACTAAGGAATAATCAAAATAAGTAAACTAGTAAATAAATTTGTAAGAAGCTATACATTTGGTTTGCCTTTTCATGCTTACTCGTAACAGAGAAAATTGGGTCTCAAAACCTTAGGCTCTGGGAAGCATGTGCATCTTCCTACTGCATGGATGGAAGTAATATATCTAGCTCAGTGCAAAGGAGAAATCCAAGATGGTATGTACTCTTACTAAGCTCTTCTTAGTTACCCTGAATGTTTTCTAGATTAGCAGAAAAGGCACAACTTGTGACCTTTAATATTTAGAAATTGTGCAAGAGCCAAGGAAAATTCGCCTTTCTATATTGAAATATCTGGTAATGTTTCACTATGAAAGCTCCTTTTGTAATTTTGGATTTATGAATTTGACTGCTCAACTTTTTAATTACAAAATTGTTTTAAAAACTTTTGTTCAGCACAGTCTTCATTGCTTTTTTTCTAAAATTAGTAACTAATTAAAAAGTAATATAAAATGTCATTGAAGTGATTTTCAATTACAATAGGCACTATACTTTAGAGAAACTTGTTTTGGCATTTTATGATTCTTACTCATAAAACGTTAGCCAAATGGTCCTTTGTTTTTTCACTTATTTTAAACAGCCATTTTACTCATTACGTTTTCATTTATCACTTCTCATTTATATGTCTCCTTCCAAACCATCCTCCAACCAATCTAAAAAAGAAATTAAAAAACATTGTTTTTCAAGAGGTAAAATTCCTTTATCATTATCCTGAATTTTATGTGTATGCCTTTTAAAATGAGCTTTAGAATGTTAACCATATGAAGTCAGAGAGTAGTTCTCCATGTAAACTGAGTTTTGTAGGGCTAACTGGGAGGTTTCAAGCAACAGGAAGAGTGAGAACAATTCTGTATTTAACTTGTCTTTATGGCATTCTGATCACAGTGCTATCCACAGCCTGACCTCTATTAAATGTTTAAACAATATTGAAGTAAACACCCCTCATTTATCAACAACCAGTAGCTACTTGTTTTTCTTTGCCCATTAAACCTTTTTGTTCAGGTGTCCTGCAGTCACATGATTCAGAAGAGGGCAGGCCCTTGCAGCCTGGGTGTAGTGTGGGTGGTGGGGTAGAGGGCTGGGCAGTGAGTCTTGGGTGATCTAAACTAATCATGGATATTCCTATTTGCTTGCCAGTGATTAGATTAGGAGTGGTCACAGGAGCTGGTCCTAACCAGAAATATAAAAGCAGGTCTATTTCAAGTACTTTTTGTTGAATTGCTTTTGAAAAAGACCGGGAAGAAAGCACCTCTTCCCTCCCTATGCCTTTTGATGTGTCTCTAAATGGCTTGGTAAGAGAAAGATGCCTGGAGCTTGTGTGGTCATCCCTGTTACCATGTACATCAGAAGAACTAGAAAATGAAAGAAAAATGCTTACAGAGGGCAGGTATATGAGCCAGCCCTACAGTCTTTCCATCTGTGATCTTGTGAAATAATAAACATACTTATTTTGAAGACATTTCTTTGCATTTCCTGTTACACACAGCCAAAAGCTTTTTCATTCTTCAAGATACTGAACTCCAAATAAAAACCCTAAATATGATTTCTTAGTAATGGCTCCACAACTGAAAAACTTCTACATCTGTGTCTTGCAAATCTCTTGTCCGCTCCTCATTCTATAGTTCACTCTCCATGCAGCAGTGATCATACTAAAGCTTAAATCTTTTCTAGTGCCTTCTGATTATGCTTTAAAGAAGCCCTGACTACAAGGCTCTGTATGATCTTATTCCTGGCTGCCTTCCCTTCTTATTCATTACGATTCATTATGCTCCAGCCATACTGATCTCTTTTCTATTCCTTGGATGTGTTAGGGCTTTTCCTTCCTCAGGTCCCTGCATTTGCTCTTCTTTTCAGATATTTACATGACAGCCCTTAAGAAGCCCTCCTTTGTAGTTTTCTCTAGGGCCTTAGCTCTGTGTTCTTTCTCATTCATCTCCGAGGGGTCCTATTTCCTCTGCCTTGATTTTCTAGGTTTTCCACTCTTCTCTTTATAGGACTTATCTTTAGCACTATCTTTTTTTTTTTTTTTAAACTGATGGGGGAGGCTTAGTCTTTTTATTTTTCATTTTTTTTTAAAGGAAAGTTATTAGGATGTATTTTGTGAGGCAGATTTACAACACTACAATACAGGTCATGATTAAGAAGGAAAGAAAGGAAAAAAACACAAAACCAATAACCACATTAAAAAAAAAAAGATCATAGTCTTAGGAGTTAATTTAACTTAGAGGAACTTTTCAATTACCTCCTGTTAGCTGTACCAGTAGTGATAATATGTCTGATTCAAATTCAATTACTTTTCCAAAATCTCTTGGTTCATACAAATTCTCATATTTGCAGGTTCATTTGCTGTCATTTCTTTCTTCTTTTTTTTTTTAAATTTCTTTTCAGTGTAACAGTATTCATTGTTTTTGCACCACACCCAGTGCTCCACGCAATACGTGCCCTCCATAATACCCACCACCCGGCTCCCCCAACCTCCCACCCCCCGCCCCTTCAAAACCCTCAGGTTATTTTTCAGAGTCCATAGTCTCTCATGGTTCACCTCCCCTTCCAATTTCCCTCAACTCCCTTCTCCTCTCCATCTCCCTATGTCCTCCATGTTAATTGTTATGCTCCACAAATAAGTGAAACCATATAATTGACTCTCTCTGCTTGACTTATTTCACTCAGCATAATCTCTTCCAGTCCCGTCCATGTTGCTACAAAAGTTGGGTATTCATCCTTTCTGATGGAGGCATAATACTCCATAGAGTATATGGACCACATCTTCCTTATCCATTCGTCCGTTGAAGGGCATCTTGGTTCTTTCCACAGTTTGGCGACCATGGCCATTGCTGCTATAAACATTGGGGTAGAGATGGCCCTTCTTTTCCCTACACCTGTATCTTTGGGGTAAATACCCAGTAGTGCAATTGCAGGGTCATAGGGAAGCTCTGTTTTTTCTTGAGGAATCTCCACACTGTTTTCCAAAGTGGCTGCACCAACTTTCATTCCCACCAACAGTGTAAAAGGGTTCCCCTTTCTCCACATCCTCTCTAACACATGCTGTTTCTTGTCTTGCTAATTTTGGCCATTCTAACTGGTGTGAGGTGGTATCTCAATGTGTTTTTTTTTTTTTTAAGATTTTATTTATTTATTTGACAGAAAGAAATCACAAGTAAGCAGAGAGGCAGGCAGAGAGAGAGGAGGAAGCAGGCTCCCTGCTGAGCAGAAAGCCCGATGTGGGGCTCAAACCCAGGACCTGGGATCATGACCTGAGCCAAAGGCAGCGGCTTATCCCACTGAGCCACCCAGGCACCCCCTCAATGTGGTTTTAATTTGAATCTCCCTGATGGCTAGTGATGATGAACATTTTTTCATGTGTCTGATAGCCATTTGTATGTCTTCATTGGAGAAGTATCTGTTCATATCTTCTGCCCATTTTTTGATATGATTATCTGTTTTGTGTGTGTTGAGTTTGAGAAGTTCTTTATAGATCCTGGATATCAACCTTTCTTTTATCACCCAGTTCTGCCTCATTTCCCCATTATTATTTGTATGGCCTTGTGATCTATTTTGTGTTGGCTGGAACAGCTGGAACTCCTTGGGCATCTCTCTCTCTCTCTTCTATCTCTAGCTCTGTAGTCTCTCCAATTTAGTGACTTCTGAGTTATTAGACTTCCTAAGTGGCAGCTAAGTGTTTCAAAGCTAGTATCTTGAGAAAGAGATCCAAATGGCAGCTCTATTGCCTTTTCTCATCTGGCATTTTATTGGTTAAAGCAGTCACAAGACCTACTCAGGTTCAAGGGGAAAGGGGTATAGATTTCACCTTTTTTTCTTTTTTTAGATTTCACTTCTTAATGGAAGGGGTGTCAAAGAATTTGTAAATATTTAACATTTAAATTTTTTAATATTTTAAAACCACAGTCAGGTCTTGGTGACAACAAATAGTTAATTGTAAGGCTTAATTGTAGCATGTAGACAAAAGCAAGATCTTCAAATTATGGTTTCTACCTTTTTAATATTTCAGAAGCTTTAAATATGCTTTATGCTTCCCTGGACCATGCTTCCTTTGATTATGATCATCTGCCTACCTTATTTTTTGTTGCGGAATCAGTTTTATACAGACTCTGTTGTGATGCATTACAAAAGACATACTTATATTCAGTTGAAATAAAGCTGATAAAGGTATGTTTTAAAATATTCTAAATATGTTTTAATTGCTACACATACTACATGTAGTTACATGACAGTTGTTTTAGGATCTAAACAGACCATTCGGTTTTATTATGGAACATTCTCTTATTTGGTAGTTTATTTTAATCTTCTTTAAATGTAGATAATACATTATTACTTGATATCCAAATGGAGGTAGTTTGGGAAAATATAATTTCACCAACTATGTAAGAAAATAATATATAATTAAGGTCAAGTTTATATGAATGTCTGCATATGTGTAACTTTTTTCTTTTCTATTTTAAATATTTTTAAATGCCACTTTCCATTTAAAAATGTCAACAGATAACCTTAACTAGTTGCCCAGTTTGAGAAGATGAGTTGTTCCCTCAGTATTATGTGTCATTTAGAGCCATAAGATGGGAAACTATCTTCATGGGGTGCATGTTTTATAAGGTCTTGGATGACAGATAGTTCTACTCCCTGTGATGATCATGGTTGCCCGTTGCAAAATTTATTATGAGTCAGAAAAATTTAGGTTAAGCAGTGGTTTTATTGCAAAGAAAATAAAGAAAAGCCAGAAGAAAAAAAATTTGAGAATATTTATTTTAGGATGTATGTATTTTAAGAATTACTTGCAAAAATTATTAAGTATTATTTGCAAGAAAAATTTCTTATTCAGTTTTGACTATGAACTGTAGAAACCAACCATAAAAATATTCATGACAGCCAGGGAATTTTTGGAAGATACTATATTTAACCCTTAGAAATCAAGCCTAGATATGCTCTGACATGTTTGGGAGTAGAAGACTTATGGAGACCAGGCACGATTCAGAGAGCACATAATAGAAATTGAATGTGTGAAGAACTGAGGCTTTGCATAGAAGAAGGATGGGAGAAGAGAGGCAAGATGTTCTCATGATGACTTTTTCTTCTTTTTCCTGTTTCCTTGTTTTATATATCTCCTATAATAATATAAAATAATATAAAATTTATATAAATTTTATCTATATAATTTTATAATATATGTATAAATTATATTAAAAATAATATAAAATTTTCTTCTTTTTCCTGTTTCCTTGTTTTATATATCTCCTATAATAATATAAGATTATTATAGAGATTTAAAAAGATATCTATATCTCTATATTAATGATAAAAGAATGACAGGAGAAACTTAAAGCAAGTCTGGCTCTTCTCCCCTTTTCTTCTCATTCCCTTTAGTGACCATTTTCCATTCATTGCCATTTATATTTCTGCTACCAATAAATGACTATAAAATAAAGTCTTAACCATTGCACAAATTAATTTATATATACTATGTCATTCATTTATTTTTAAAGATTTATTTATTTATTTTAAAGAGAGAGCACATGTGTGAGTGGAGGGGGGGAGGGGCAGATGGAGAGGTACTGAGGGAATTTCAAGTAGACTATCCACTGAACATGGAGCCCTATGTGGGCCTCAGTCCCACAACCTTGAGATCATGACCTGAAACCAGATGCTTAACCAACTGAGCTACCCAGGTGCCCCATCACTATGTCATTTATTTTTAAAAAGATTCCTATATCTTCTCATCTGACAGTTTAGACAATTTGCACAGGTTCACGTGATAGCTGTGAATACTTAGAACTTAACTTGCACAATGCCTTGCACAATGATCAGTGCTTTAGATGAACTAAACATATTAACTTATTTAATCCTTATAAAAATCCTAAAAGGTAAGTGCTATCATTGGCCATTATTTTACAGACTGTGACATAGAGAGTCTAAGTTTTTTTTTTTTAAGATTTTATTTATTTATTTGACAGACAGAGATCACAGGTAGGCAGAGAGGCAGGCAGAGAGAAAGAGAGAGAGGAGGAAGCAATCTCCCTGCTAAGCAGAGAGCCTGATGTGGGGCTCAATCCCAGGATCCTGGGATCATGACCTGAGTCAAAGGCAGAGGCTTTAACCCACTGAGCCACCCAGGTGCCCCGAGAGTCTAAGTTATTATTCAAGGTCTCAACAGAGAAGGTTTTGAAACCCAGTGGACTCTCAGCTATAATGCTATACATTTACCTTGGGTCTCAGATTTACTAATTTTAAAGTCTACTCCTTATTGTTCTAGATAATATAAATTAGCTAGTGGAAATAAGCATGCTCTATAAGTACCTTTGGTTTCAGACAAGAAGCCATTTCATTTATCCTTCTTGACTTTGTAGACTTTTTATTATATATCTAACAGTCAATTGGAAACCTCTATTTTGATCTTTTCTTTTTGATGGTATGCTATACTGACAGTACGCTATACTGGAAGTTATTGCTAGGGTAGCATCACCCACCTTCCTATGCACCATTTTTTGATAAAGTAGTATATAGTTCAGCATTATGAAGAGCCACAAATATTTGATTCGATAATATTATTTACTTTCACAATTTGTGTGCCTTCTTTCCTCATTATTTACCTCTGAGTGTAGAATCATCTTAAGTATCAAAGTCTACTTAACTGAAGTGTAGGGAATAACATATAACCAACAATAGTTTAATATATTTTTGATAGAAATATAGAGTGTTCTTCAAGCATCTGTAAAAAACCATGGAGCACATAATCAACCATTAAAATATAACAGATAATAAATATTATTCAGTATTTCTATTTCACTGTTAGATAATAGAGTCTGAAAAATTAAGAGAAGTAGTCATAGAAAGAGAAGGAAAGAAGGGTAGTAAGGAATAAAGGAAGGAAAGATGGGAGAGAGAAGAAAGAGGAATTAACAAGGAGAGATCCAGTTTAAGAGGCAAGCTCAAGCTGTCAAGCTACAGAAAGAATATGTACACAAATGAGACTTGAGGAAATATGCACAGAGGGTCCCAGAATATTTTAGAGATATAGAAAGGGAGATTTTTAAATAAAATTTAGGCTTTCAGAATATTATAGATGAAAGCTTATAAAACCATTTTCCCAAGCGTAGTTATAACAAGGGAGAGCCTCTGGATCAGGTGAAACTTACGAACAAATTGGGTATAATACAGTGATCATGCAAAGTGATCTGTTTTTCACGTATTTTTCTATTTTGTATGATGTGAAATTCTTTTTTTTTTAAGATTTTATTTATTTATTTGACAGACAGATCACAAGTAGGCAGAGAGGCAGACAGAGAGAGAGGGGGAAAGCAGGCTCCCTGCCAAGCAGAGAGCCCAATGTGGGGCTCGATCCCAGGACCCTGGGACCATGACCTGAGCCGAAGGCAGAGGCTTTAACCCACTGAGCCACCCAGGCGCCCCTGATGTGAAATTCTTGAACATGAATTTTCCTTTCAACATCCATCTCTAATCCTTGCAAATTATTTCCCTTTTGATTAATTTTCATCCATTGTCTATAACGAGGGGTATTTTATTTTAATATTCACACTTAGAATACTGCAGTATTCTTTTAAATGATATGACAATTTCCACTTCCCATCTAACTTCAATCTCTTAGAGAAGCATTGTACTTTATCAAAGTGGTCTGTATGAAGAGATCCCTTGGATATGCTTTATAAATGTTTTCTTTTTATTTAAATCTATAAATGGCAGATATTTATAATATATAGATACATTTATAAATATTGATGGTGCATTCTCAGAATTTATTTTACCAATAGAATTTTGTGATAAAAGTACTTGGAAATCTCTGCTGTAATAGAAAGTTCATGACTTTTGGTGCAGCACAGTCTTGGGCTCAAAGTTCAGTCATGCCACTTGTTTGTTAAATTGTCTTCCTTGGGGGCGCTTGGGTGGCTCAGTGGGTTAAGCTTCTGCCTTCGGCTCAGGTCATGATCTCAGGGTCCTGGGATCAAGCCTCGCATTGGGCCCCCTGCTCAGCGGGGAGCCTGCTTCCCCCCCTCTCTCTGCTTGCCTCTCTGCCTACTTATGATCTGTCTGTCAAATAAATGAATAAAATCTATAAAAAAATTGTCTTGGTTGAATCACTGAGACTTGTAGAATCATCTTTTTTACTTTATTATTATTATTTTCTATGTGTAGATCTGACAGTAGTACCCTGCATTGTTGTTAGGAGGATTTGGACTACATGTATCTTGATAGTGATATTGTTTTATTTGTTTTTTCCATAATCTTATGATTTAACAATGTAGGAATTTGTGTTCCATTTATTTCTCTAGTTTGTGGGTTTTTTCTCATATTCTGTGAAAATTTCACACATCATATTTTTGCAGATATTCCATTTTTTGTATTCTATGTAAAACAAGCTTGTTACACATGAAACTTCACAGAGGTAAGATAGTAGTGTTTATTTAACAATGACTTTTTTTCATAAGGGAATCCCAAACACAGTATTTCTCAAAACTAAAGAAATGTTTTTTAAACTGTTTTGACTGAGACTCATAGAAAGAAATATCTTTTGCATTGCAATCCAGCATACACATAATACACACTGATTTATATACCAAAACAAGGAACTGTGCAGTGTACTATGATACTTTCTTTTCCTTTCTTTTGTTTAAAAATCCCTTCTCAATTGATTTCATGAGTCACTTAAGGGGCATGGCTTGCAATTTGAAAAATACTGTTCTGTAGGACATGGAACAAAATAGCATTCAGTATTGGTCATTATATATAATGTAGAGGTGATTTATAAAACTTTCTTGGCTGAACCGGTATTTCAACCTTGATATAAATGTTTTAAAGTTATTTCAAAAGCACATAAGCTCAAGTGAGTTTGAAATTGTTTCATCAAAAGCAAATGTAATAATAAAATGGTTTAGTTTCCATATAGTTTCTAAACGTTTATTGATGCAACACAAAAATACTTTTTTCTTTTTCTTTTGACAGATTGGCTATTTGGTCTTCTTACGACTTTTTATATATTTCCTGCATGGTCACCTAGAAAGTTTTAAGCAACATTTATTTAGGCTTCAACCATATTTGTACGGTAGACTATCTTTTATTTTCTACACTTATAAATGTTTTATGTTGTGGTTTGAGTAGCTCGGACTATCACTATAAAGAACATAAGCTGTCTTTTATTTTTCATGAAAAGTAATAAGTACAGTATTGCAGAACACAGATTCTGGGCTAGACTGTGTGGGTTTTACTTTTAACTTTCCTACCTAACTAAGTGCATGACCTTGCTTGTGACTCCGTTTCCCTCATCTGTAATAATTTCTACCTTTCTAGATTTTAAGTTTAGTAAGGTAATACTAGTGACAATGTAGATGCCAAGCTAGAGTAAGAAGAGTGTGGATGCAGGGCACCAATTAGTTATGACATTAGTTGAGCAGGAGATGTTAAAGATCATGAACTTTTAAAATGGGAATGAGATAGAGTAGAATAGTTTTGAAAAATGTTGAGGAGGAAAAAGACACTAAATTTGATGATCAATTGAATGTAGGCTATATGTAAGGGAAAATGAGGAATTCCAGAGGAATCTAAAATTTTACATGTAGGTTTTACAAATACAGATTTTACAAATACATATAAATTTTACAAATACAGTCAAGATAATGGTACTCTACACTGAAAAAACCTTGAAGAATCATTGGACATGTTGAAATTTGAAGGTCACTCAGATATATATATACAGTGAGCAGTTGGAAATACAGATTTGGAACTAGGGAAATAAGCAAAGACTGGGATTCACTTATTTCATAGATACTGACGTAGATGATTTGATGGTCATCCATGTTATGATGGCTGAAATAAGCTTGGGATGGGAGGTATTGAGGGGGAGAAATTAATTCTAGGAAAAGGCTTGGGAAACATAAACATTTAGTAGATAATTGGAGTGCCATACATCAGTAAAGGGAAATAAAAGGGAGTAATGACATAGAAATCTCAAGAGGGGAGGTTCAAGAAGATCAACATCATCAAGAGCTATAGAAATCTTAAATAATAGGAAGTCTGAAAGTTGATGGGATTCTGTAAGCAGAATATCACTGTTGATCTTGGGAGGGTTCCCTTTGGAGAGGTGGAAGCAAAATTCAGATTGGAGGTAAACAAAGTACAGGGAAAGTTTAAGCATAAGACAGAGATGGTGAACTATTACAGAAAGCTTAGCTATACAGGGAAAGAGAGATAGATCAATAGTTTAGATGAAAAAACAAGGTCAAAAAGCAGTTGCACTTCTTTGTTTCTAATTTGGATGCCTTTTATTTCTTTTTCTTGCCTAATTGGTCCGGCTAGGACTTCCAGTATTATGTTGAATAAAAGTGGTGAGAATGGGCATCCTTATCTTGTTCCTGATCTTAGAGGAAAAGCTTTCAGCTTTTCACCCTTGAATATATATTAGCTGTGGATTTGTCATATGCAGCCTTTATTATATTGAGTTACATTCCCTCTATACCTGTTTTGTTGAGAGTTCTTTTAATTATAAATGGATGTTGATTTTTGTCACACACTTTTTCTTCATTTATTGAGATGATCATATGATTTTTAGCTTTCATTTTGTTAATGTGATGTATCACATTGACTGATTTAAGGATGTTAAACCATCCTGTGTCTCTGGAATAAATCCCACTTAATCATGGTGTATGAACTGTTTAATGTTTTGCTGGATTTGGTTTACTAATATTTCATTGGGGATTTTTAAATCTATGTTCATCAGGGTTATTGGCCTATAATTTTCTTTTCTTGTGGCATCCTTGTATGATTTTGGTAGGGTAATGTTGGTCTTGTAAAATGAGTTTGGAAGAGTTCCTTCAAAGCTCTTCTGTATTTTGAAAGAGTTTGAGAAGGAATGGTATTCTCTTTGAATGCTTGGTAGAATTCATCAGTGAATCTGTCTGGTTCTGGACTTTGTTTGTTGGGAGGTTTTGATTAGTGATTCAATCTCCTTACTAATAATCACTCTGTTCATATTTTCTGTTTTATCTTGATTCAGTCTTTTCAGTTTTATGTTCCTAATAATTTATCCATTTATTCTAGGCTGTCTAATTTGTTGGTGTATAATTTTTTCATAGCAGTCTCTTATGGTCTTTTGTATTTAATTTTTTTATCCCTTGTATTTCTATTGTAAAATGTCCCTTCATCTCTCTCTCTCTCTCTCTCTTTTAAAGATTTTATTTATTTGAGAGAGAGTAAAAGAGAGCATGAACAGGGTGGGGGCAGAGGGAGAAACAGGCCCTAAGCTGAGCAGAGAGCCTGATGTGGGGCTGGATCCAGAAACTCTGGGATCAAGACCCAAGCTGAAGGCAGATGCTTAACTGACTGAGCCATCCAGGTGCTCCATCTCTCTTCATTTCTGATTTTAGTAATGGCTTGTCAATTTGTATTTTCAAAAAACCTTTTTTTTTAGTTTTAAATAAACTTTTTTGGTTAATGGACTAAATAAAAAAAAACAAGGTCAAAAGAGGAAAAGATTAGTATGTTGTAGGATAAGAGATAGAGACTCAAGATACAAGAAAGGGAATATTTGGTGGAAAAAGTCATGGAGGAGGGAATAGGAGATAATAGTAGAAGTGTTTTGGAGACTGAGCAGTAAATTGCAACACTACTACAAATTCTGACAGTTTGAAACCAAGACAAGACTGTAGACTAGCAGAATAAGAATTTATGTCTGTCATATCACTTGTTTTGAATACTTCATACATTATAATCCTCTTTTTAACTCCTCCCTGTGTTCAGCATAGTGACTCATCAAATAATCAGATGATAGTGGCAAATAAATTTTGAAAAATTTAAATAAAATTTCAACATCTCACATTAGCTTGTTATTGTAGATCTATCCCAAGAACACCAATAACTTTGTTTCATATAAGGATAAAATCCCTAGATTTTACCCTTCTATCAAATACTGTTAAGTAGAGCCTTAGCAACATAATGATTTTTACCTGGGGCCATTAGCATCTGCTTCCTCTCCATATAGCCATCCAGTAAAAGAGTAGTTATTATCATTTTTTTCAACTGTCAATAGATTGAAATTCAAAAATTGTCTAAAAGTTTACAAAAAGAACAACATAAAGATAATTCTATTAAATACCACCTAGTGTTATGTTGACATAATTGTAGCTATACTTAAAATATATTCTTTAAAATAATCAACAGCAATAACATCTTGAAAATGAATAAAACTGGAGAATGTAGTGTTAACAGTGATGATTTGTTTGTAGGATTACAGTTTCTAAGTATCTATTATGAATAGAGTATGTTTAAACTCACCTGGAAGTTTCCAACCATTGTTGTGCGGTAACTATACTTAATTGGACATTTGACCATTATGCAATTGCTGTTCTGAATTATATTAACTCTTAGGTATTATTTACCTTGTAGTTTCCTATTATGCCAGCAGGGGTCATATGTAACATGTAAATCTTAGATGGGGAAATGTATAGCAGTTTCAACATCTAAGAATTGAATTTAATTATATTTTAGTAACTAAAAGACAAATGAAATACAATGCAAGATACTAATGAAATATTTATCACAAATAATTTTTCTTACAATAGCACTTTGTTTCTCTGGAGACTCATATCACAAGTATCCAAACATCTTTTCAAATGTGCAATTCATTCTGAAAACCATGGAAATTATATACAAAAGAGAACTCCTTTCTGGATCAATTTTTAGCCCTGTGGAAAACAAGAAAAGCCATAAGAACATAGATTCTGATATGGTGAGTATATCCTAGTGCATAATGAGTCCGATAATATTGATATGATTAAGTAAATGTGCTTGCCGATACTGTAACATTATTGAAGATGAGGTTAGCTGGTGGTTGGGGTAGGGCAAGAGGTTCAAATAGCAAAAACACTAAACCATATGTACATTTTCTGGACAGCAGTTAATAGTATTAGTAGTAAGACATCAATATACACCACTACTACTTTAAATAATGTCATAATACCTTTTTCCTTATAGATTTCATCTCAGCTGTATAATTGTTTCCAATTATAACAATGTAATTTAGATTAACTTATAAATGAGGATTTTAAGATATTATATTTTTATTAAAAGGAAAGTTCATAAAGTACAGGCTATTAATGACAGCAATTATAATATGTGATGCTTCCATAACTCATATGTAGTAACATTTAAAATGCTATTAAAGTCTACTGAAGTGTTTTTAAATGGTTCAGAATTGAGGAAATAAAATAATCCCTAGTATGGTGAAAAATTGTTTTTTAATTTCTAACTTGGATATTAGTGATCAACATTAAACTGTCCCAATCATGGAATTCCTTGGTATGTAATAAACTATGTATTATGCAAATAGAGCTACAGTGAGCCATATAATTGTTCACATACATTATAGGCTGATATATCTCAAAAAACAAACTTTAATCTCTGGGTCATATGTATTTCCTTCTCTCACATATACTCCAAAAGAAAGCAGCAAACACCTTCCCGAAGAAGACATATAAATGGCCGACAAACACATGAAAAAAATACTCAACATCACTTGGCATCAAGGATGTACAAATCAAAACCACAATGAGATACCATCTCACATGGGTCAGAATGGCTAAATTAACAACTCAGGAAACAACAGATGTAGGCAAGGATGTGGAGAAAGGGGAATCCTCTTACACTGTTGGTGGGAATGCCAACTGGGGCAGCCACTCTGGAAAACAGTATGGAGCTTCCTCAAAAAATTTAATAGAGCTACTCTACAACCCAGCAATTGCACTTCTAGGTATTTATCCAAAGGATACAAATGTACCAATTCAGAGGGGCACATGCACCCCAATGTTTAAAGCAGCAATGTCCACAATAGTCAAACTATCGAAAGAGCCCTAATGTTCATTGTATATAACTAGAGTGGAATATTACTCAGCCATCAAAAAGCTATTACTTGGCAATAATGAAATCTTGCCACTTGCAACAACATGGATGGAACTAGAGGGTATTAGGCTAAGTGAAATAAGTCAGAGAAAGACAAATACCATATGATTTCACTCATATGTGGAAGTTAAGAAACAAAACAGATGAACAGAGGGGAAGGGAAGGAAAAATAAAATAAGATGAAAACAGAGAGGGAGGCAAACCGTAAGATACTTTTAACTATAGGAAACAAACTGAGGGTTGCTGAAGGGGAGCTGGCTGGAGGGATTGGGTAATTGTGTAATGGACATGAAGGAGGGCACTTGAAGTAATGAGTGGTGTTGTTTGCAGCTGATGA
Source organism: Lutra lutra (assembly GCF_902655055.1). Lineage (NCBI taxonomy): Eukaryota > Metazoa > Chordata > Mammalia > Carnivora > Mustelidae > Lutra > Lutra lutra. The sequence goes on along the minus strand of NC_062282.1, from coordinate 133,845,850 downwards.
ATCACTAAATTCTACCTCTGAAATTATTATATTTTTTAAAAAAGAAGATGCTATCTAAAAAACAAAAGAAGAGATCTATGTTCTTATCACTCTTGCTGTACAAAAGCTACAAGGAAATGGAAGGTTCCTGCAGTACAGCTTCGCCTGAGCTGGAAGGGGCAAAATGTCAACACATGAGAAGAATGTATCTGCTTAGGGGTGCCTGGGTGGCTCAGTTAGTTAAGTGTTAGCCTCTTGGTTTTGGCTTAGGTCATAGAGCCCCATGTCCGTCTCTCTGCTCAGCACAGAGTTGTCTTGTCCATCTCTGTTTCTGCCCACCCTGGCCCCACTCTGTCCCTCAGTCTTGAGCTCTCTCTCTCTCTCAAATAAATAAATTTTTAAAAATTAAAAAAAAAATTCTGCTTAGTGTGGGACAAGTGACTAAGTCTGTGCCTTTTTCCACGAAGAACAAAGAGCATAGTTTCAATCTTTTCTAAGTTCTATTTTAGCTCTATACCTCTGATTCTGTGAGGGGATTATAACAGATTTTAGCATATCAGATTTATTGTTCTCCGTTTTCTCCTCTCATTCCCACACAATAGAAAGAATTGGAAAGGTAGTGTAGCCACAATGCTGCTAAAATTTCTGGTTCAGATAACTAATTCAGTGCTTGATTACATGTTTGAACATTGTTCCCCAGTTTCAGCTCAATTTCTTGAGTATAGCTTAGTCTAAGCCAGCCTTTCCTGTTCAGTTGAGTACTTACCCATTCAGTACCCATCTCTCTCACCTACTGGGAGAAGACAGGAAGAATCAGGAAAATGGGAGTATAAACAATACATCTGTATTCATCCCCCTCCTTTTTTTTTTTTAAAGATTTTATTTATTTATTTGACAGAGAGAGATCACAAGTAGGCAGAGAGGCAGACAGAGAGAGAGAGGGAAGCAGACTCCCTGCTGAGCAGAGAGCCCGATGCGGGGCTCGATCCCAGGACCCTGAGATCATGACCTGAGCCGAAGGCAGCGGCTCAACCCACTGAGCCACCCAGGCACCCCAATCCCCCTCCTTTTTTTGTTACTGACATGCCACATTGGAAGATTTGAGGATTTATTCCTATAGCCCTCATTCTCCGGTAATGCTAAAAGGTCCGTGACAGCATATTTTGACCACTGCAAAATACTTTGTTTTTAGTATACTTATCTGCATTGGAGTAAAAGCACAAGCATTTAATTTGTTTTCCAAGTGCTGCCATAAAATTGCTGAAAAGTTAAAGAATTCCGTAGGATATACATGTTAGGATACATACAGTATGGGTGTTGGTTCAATTTAAGCATAGGAAATTTCCTTTCCCTGGTGCTAGAACCCATTTCTTCTTTTAATATCCTTCAAAGCTGATCCAGACGCAAGGTTTCCATTGACTTTGACAAATGGTGCACTTTAATTAGCTCTATGGCTTTCAGAGCCAGAACACTGGATTGAGTTTTCCACTCTGTATGTTACTCACTAGCAGAGCTGAATTTGCTGAGTACAGTTGTCCCATGAAAATAACAACATGGTTTTTTGGAGATAGTAGATGAAGGTCAACTGAAATGTGGTAGACCCTTTACTAAATAGCTGCATCTGTCCTAAAGTACAAGTAGTTTTCTGAAATCTAGGAAACACACAGAGTTTACATTCAAGTGTGATTAGCAGTCTCATCCTCTAATGCTTTAAGTACTCGGGAAGCCAAAGTCATCTAAATGTGGGACATTTGGTGCTATACTGCAGTATTATGGTTACTAAGATTGGGTTAGATTGAGACACAGGTTCTTTAAAATTAGAAGCATTATTCTATGATTCATATCCTATTATCTAAGTTGCACATTTGTGTTAAGAGGTCCTTTTATGACAATGTCAACCAACCCCCAGATGATTGAAAACAAGGGTGAAGCTCAAAAAGCTATCCCTGAACAGCCAAAATACATCCCATCCTTCAAGGCTCATTTCTGTTTTAAAAGAGCATCTGGTCTGATATTCAGAGCTTGTGTACTCAAATTTGTATAAAATTCAAGCTGATGTGGATATCTGAAATTTCAGCCAACACTAGGTTAATAGCACTTTTGTAGGTAGACTTCTCAAAATACATATTGTACAAGTTGTAACTGATAGCTTGTTAAAGGACATAATTGAGAGGTTGGGGCCACTGGTTGACTCATGAGCTGGACCTGGGAAATCCAAGGTTTCTCCCTGGGATGCATGTTCTGCTCACTCTTCTCACAGCTGGAGCCATGTCAAGGATGTAGCCCTGAGAGAGCAAGGTGTTCTTGGGATCATCTGGGTGGTATAAGTGTCTGAACCCAGTTAAGGTCTCCTATAAACCTTAGGATTCAAGTGAGAGCAGAGGTTTGCTCGTCTTGCAGTCACCCAAGACAGGCTTCCTGAGTAAGTTCCCTGGCTTATTAGACCTATCACCTACCAATCTGGAGTGGTCTGTCTCTTTCTTTAATATCTGTTTGGCCTCTGTGTAAAGGATCCAATTTGCAAAGGAGCATAGTCCCAAGCTGGGCAGCAAAGCAAGAAGATTAAAGAACTATAGGAAGTGGTCATAAAGCCAAGAAAAAAAGGAAAGAAGGAAGAGAGGAAGGAAAGAGGGAGGGAGGGAGGGGGGCAAAAAAAAGTTCTCTGGGAGTCATTTAATGCTCTGCTCAGTGTTTTGAAACTGTGCTAAAAGAGCCCTCTTGACTTTTTTTTTTTTTAAGATTTTACTTATTTATTTGAGAGAGAGAGAGAGGGAGAATGCACAAGCAGGGGGAGGAGAGGGACAAGTAGACTCTATAGTGAGCATGGTGCCCATCTCAGAGCTTGATCTCAAAACCCTGAGATCATGACCCGAGCCCAAATCAAGAGTTGGAGCTTAACCAACTGAGCCACCCAGGCCACCGTCTTACACTATTTTAAAATAAAGCTTTTCTATGAAATATTCTAACACTCTAAATATTGGCTTGTTTTCATTTACCTTTCTGAGTGATTTTTTCCCACAGTCGGGAGCCTTGTACAGAGACTTTATCTTACTCATGACTTTTATCTCTAGCATCTGAGTTGCCAACATAAAAAATAGATCAATACACATATGTGGGACTTAATTAAACAGTTTACTAGAAACCTAATATATCTTAGTTTAAAATTTATATATGAATCTGGCATTTCAACTTAATAATTAACATGACAATTATATTTAAGTTGTATATATGATGTTGTTTGTATAATAAATGAGAATTATAAACCCTTTTGGAGTCTCTCTTAAGTGTTTCTTTTGAGCATAAAATAATGAAATATTAAATACATATCACAAGATGTGTATTCAAATCTGTATTGTTGGAAACAATTAAATGAGTTATGTTATCACTGTCTAACAATAAAATCAGGTTTCTTCATACCCCTAACTTTAACAGACCAGTTAAATCTATGAAAAGGTTAGGAAGCACTTCAAGAAAAAACAAAGAATCAACAGCTTATTTTCCCCCTGAATTTGTAGACTTTTGAAATAGTTACTTAGTAGACATTGACCATGTCCAGGTTAACAATGAAGGGAATCAAAATTTGCTGCCCCAAAATAGGACTCTTTGGCATAAGGATTATTTTGGGGTGATTATTTTTAAGAAATCACAAACATAGGAGAAGCTGTGAAAACTGAGTAAAAGTTATCCTTTTTGTAAGAGATATTTACATTTTAAGAGAGGTGTCCATTCCTTTGGTTGTCTCCCTCTGTACTAAGAGAAGGGTAACTCTAAATCTCTAGAACTCCTATCAGTGGAGAAGGCAATGACAAATTCTGTGTAACAACCTTACCCTTGTTTACTAGGCTTTTCCTGTTAACATCCATAACTGCGCATCCCCCCTTTTGTCTTTAGCTAGAGAAGTTATATAAGATAATGTCTTGGGCCATTTTGAAAAGTATTCCTGGGTCTCTCCCATGTGTACAAGAGGTATACATGTTCTTAAACTTATGTTTGATTTTCTCCTGTTAATCTGTCCTTTATTACAGGGGGTGCAAAGGTCTTAGCCAAGAACCTGGAAGGGTAGATGGAAAATTATTTTTCTTCCCTCACACTATATATATTTACAAAAATATACTTAAGTAAATTGCTTTGTTTGGTGTAACATGAAGTTTAAGAAAATAATGCATTTTCATTTGAATATTTTAAGTTTATTTTCACATTTATTCAAGTCAAATAGCTCATTTCCAGATATATTTTTATGTTTTAATTCCAGGAACATTTGAAACTTAATCAGGGAGGATATGAAGTTAACCACCTGCTCTGGCACTGTGTTGCTGCCTGGTCATGTGTTCAGAAGAATAGTCCTCAGCTGAATAAGGTGCTTGAACATCTCATCTTTCATAAAGTGCAGCTTCAAAAGAAATGCTGGTAAGAGGGATTCTATAAATCCAAAGTAATTCATGGAGAAACCTTTGTGTTTAAATGTTAAATAACCTTTGTTCTAAAATGTTAATCACACCTTAGTTGACTGTGAAAATAATTTATAACTCAGTTCCAAATGCATTGGCAATTTATATATTTTGTATTAGTTCATTTCATCAATAAATTGTTCCTATCTCTCTCTCTCTCATTTTTTTGTTAGATTGCATGCATGTATTGCTTAATTTATCTTTATCAAATGAAATTTGTTATTGATAAGAAGTGCCTCCCCCCACTTAAAATATCCCTTTTTTTTTAAGTTGTTGAATAACAGCAGTGAGGTACAGTTTATTGTCCTTGGAGGAAATACATTGAGATTCTGTTTCTTTATGCCTTACTTGTAAAGTGTAACAAAAATAAATCTTGACTGATAAATGTTAGTTTCCTCCTGTACATATATTAATTTGAGAAGGAAAAAGAAGTCTTATATTACTACCAAAGAGGAAATAACATTCAATGGAGGGGAGAAGAATTTTAAAGGAATATTTCTGAAGAGAGCGATCAGAGGAGATATCCCTGTTCAGTATTTGAGGATAATCAGAGATCTTAATTCCTCTTCCAATGCTAATGGTAATAATAATACTAATGATAGTAATAATAATAATAATAATAATAATAGTAAAATAAATCTGTCATGCCATAGCCAAGTTGCAAATTCAACAATCATATAGTTTTCTTAAAATTAGTTCCTGTTTTTAGGCCTCTGGCTGCCCACTCTACACCAAAGTCCTTTATATATGTAAATTCTAAGAATCTGGAGGATTCCTTATGAAGGGAAGGTGTTTTCCTAGTTTAATTTGAAGTTTTTGGGATTCTAGATCAAGTAAAGATTTCTGGAGGATGGCTTAGAGATTGCTTAATTTCCTAGAAATAGCCTAGTTCAGAAGACGCTTCATCAAGAACTTATTCTGTCTTGTCCTGTGATGGGAGAAATCTACTCAATATTGCAGTTAACAAAGATTGTGATTCTTTTAAGTTTTAAAACTAAGGATAATATCTCTAAATGGGAAAATGACAATACAAATAGAATATAATTTTAATAAGCATGTATTAATAGAGAGCTGATAAATATGACAAAAATTAGAGATTCTCACTGGTGCAAATTTGGTTATTCTGAAAACCATGGAGATTCTTTTAGACCACTCTTACCATAGAAAATAAGTTGTAGGGGATTCATAGACACAATTTAGTTTTCAAAAGGGTGTAGAACTAATTTAGCTCTTGAAAGACTCTACCTTGATTTAAAAAATAAGAGAAATTGCATTTTAACATATAAAAGTACATATTACATGACTTTAAAGTTTATTTTCAAATTACTCTAAGAGTTACCAAATAAGCAAGTTTAAAGAAATACTGAGATAGTAAAAGTGGCTTATTAAGATTAGCTAATTCTGAAATTAGCTAATTCTGAATTGTTTCTTTAACCAAATTTCAGTTTTACTGTACCGCATCAACATTGATTTAGTTTGTTAATGAATTGTCTTGTTCAACCAACCAACCAACCAGCCAACCAATCAACTAACCACAGGTCCCAAATGTTGTCACTTGGTCCAAGTTCCCAAACTAGTGTATAATATACATAATCTAATTGCAGTTTCAACCTCCCGCAGAAATTTAGTCTTAAAAAGGTCAGCTAGGAATTTTTCAGTCTACACCAATGAGTCTACCACTTGAGCCTTCTCCTTCCCCCTAAAAAGATGAGATTATCTGCATGATGACACCTTGCTTTTCCCCCTAGAAAGCAGCCTCATCTAGAATAATCCTTTTCTTTTGTTAACAACTTTCTTGCCCCAATGACCCTCCCTCTATAAAAACCTTCCAACTCTTTGGAACTCCTCTCTACTCAATAGATGGGGTGCTGCCTGATTCAGGAATCATTTTTTTTTAAAGATTTTTATTTATTTATTTATTTGACAGAGATCACAAGTAGGCAGAGAGGCATACAGAGAGAGAAAGGAGGAAGCAGGCTCCCTGCAGAGCAGAGAGCCCAATGCGGGGCTCGGTCCCAGGACCCTGAGACCATGGCCTAAGCCGAAGGCAGAGGCTTTAACCCACTGAGCAACCCAGGTGCCCCTGATTCAGGAATCATTTAATAAAGCCAATTAGAACGTCAAATTTACTTGCTTGACTCTTGTTATTTAATGGTCTTTAAGGTAGTTATTTTCAAACTTATTATTTACAGATTTGGGGCCATTGGAGATCATACCAAACTATTCTGACTTTGAAAATGGAGAAACTGAGGCTCTGTTTATTAGGTTACTAGTGAGTGCCGCGAGATTTTTAGGGTCCCAGTATAGCATGCTTCAGTACCTTATCACACTATCATTCTGGCTGTATAAGTAAGAGGATAACAGTTTTGAAGCATCTTGTCACTAAATACTGACTTCTCATTTACTGGGAAGACATGGTGGAAATCAAGTGAGGGAGGGGATGGCAGTGTTTAGACAATGCTGAATGAACAGAGGGATAAACTAAAAAAACAGTGACTGTTTAAAATCAAAAGGAAGGGGCGCTTGGGTAGCTCAGTGGGTTGAGGTCTCTGCCTTCAGCTCAGGTCATGATCCCAGGGTCCTGGGATCGAGCCCCGCATCGGGCTCTCTGCTCAGTGGGGAGCCTGCTTCCCCCCCACCACCTGCCTCTCTGCCTACTTGTGATCTCTGTCAAATAAATAAATAAAATCTCAAATAAATAAATAAATAAATAAATAAAATCAAAAGGAAAAGATAATTGCTTAAAAAAACACTGCCAAGGGGCGCCTGGGTGGCTCAGTGGGTTAAGCCGCTGCCTTCGGCTCAGGTCATGATCTCGTGGTCCTGGGATCGAGTCCCACATCGGGCTCTCTGCTCAGCAAGAAGCCTGCTTCCCTCTCTCTCTCTCTCTCTGCCTTCCTCTCCGTCTACTTGTGATCTCTCTCTGTCAAATAAATAAATAAAATCTTTAAAAACAAACAAACAAAAAAAAAAACACTGCCAAATAATTTTGAGACTGTTTCTTATATCTATTGTTTTTTAAAAGAGGTTTCAATATTTCTTTTTAAAAAAGTGATGAGTCTAATAAACAAAAATAATCCATTGATATTTAAAGGTTAATTTTTAAGTTTGCCCAATTTCTGCTAGTCAAATTTTCTGTTGTAATGATGATGTTATACCAAATATTAAAGAATTAATTTTTCTTCTTGTAAAGTATTTAAGTCATTTATGGAATAATCTATATAGCTATCCAGAAGTCACGATTCCAGATAAAACAAAAACTGTGATGTAATTATCAAAATCAAACCAGAAATGCTTTCCATTTCTGGGGAAACTTGAGTGTTGGTCTTATATACGCCAAAGACTGGGTACATGTAAAATATTAAGAAAATGAACAGTGTATTTAGAATGAAATAGAAATATTGAGGCATCAGACCTTGATAGTAAATTGAGACTTTGTCAGGATTTGCTGGACCAGATAGCCTTGGAGCTGTGACACTTGGTGGAAGATAAATTTGGTGTAGTAGTTGAAATTCAATGCCAAGTGACTATTAAGAGGAGTAACCTGAACAATTTTGTTTTCCATGCATATCAGTAAAGTTACCATAATGATGAATCAATGTTCAGAGATTTAAAATGCAGAGAGGAGACCATCCAACTGATTGATCAGAAGACATTTGATTAATACTGGCAAAAATTGCTTGTGCCCATGTAAGTGAGTGGTTCTCATCTGCCCATTTCTGATGTTATCTATCAGTAGATAATTCATCCCATAAATCTCTGCCTTGCTTCTTATAACCCCCTTTATAAAAATTATACCATAGAAAAGGAAAGAAATAGAAGCAAGTAGTTTCAGCTGAGCCTGAAAAGAGCCAGCCCAGAATCCACAAAGGACTCAGTGAAGGGATCACAGAGATAGAGCGACCTCTGCTCACTAGGGGACAGGGAAAAAAAACGCAGCAGAGGAAATGCACTAAAGACAATAAATTATAAAACAGGGTGAAGAAATAGAGAAAAAGGGACTACTACATGAGCCCCTCCCAGCTGTCATGCACCAGCCTTTATCTGGGAAGTTTAGCTGCCCTGAGCTGCTGATAACCAGCTTGCTGTAAGGCAGATTTCCATTTAATATGGTTAGATTTTATATGATGCTTCATACTCTCAATGCTCCACCCTGTGGTTTGGCCTTTTATAAACTGCCCCATTTGCTCTGGGAAGATAGCTCAAGCCAGTGCAAAAGGCTTTCTAATCTAACATGAAAATAATGAATTGTGTTTATAATTGAATTATTAGCCAATGAAGACTGCTGAGAAATGCAGTATGGCATTTCAGTAGAGCAGTATAACATATAAAATTATATCTCCCAAAGCAAAATAGCTGATTTAATGCGCTCCATGAATGTATTCCAAAAAAGCTTGACAATTTAAAATTATATGGACACGGCAAGTGGTTTCCAGAGGTATAGTATTTGTGTTTGCATTGAAATGAATCAGGCAAGGAATTAACTGCTTTGTATAGGCAGCAAGGCCTTACTTTCTGTCTAGATCACGGATACCGACATTGCTTATCTCCTGAACCCCAGTAATTATAATGTTCAAGTGACAGTCTAACCCAAACCATTCAAACACCTTATTTGTCATTAGCCCTCCTCCTTCATGAGCTGAGATGGCAGTGTAAGTCCTTATTTTTCAGGCTTGTTTACTGGATTTTTAAATTTATCCTGTGATCCTCTGGGCTAAGTGTAACCATTCAGTCTCCAGCAAGGGTAAATATGTAATTATGCCTTGCTAGGTTATGGTACAGTAAAAAAACATTCAACCTCAAGTCAGAAGACCCGAGTTTTAGTTCTCTCTCTTGCTACCTGTCTAATTTTGAATGAGTTGCTTAGCCCCATGAACAGTGTCTCATTAGCAGATAAATAATTACACTAGCCACTTCAGAGAGCTTTTTGAAAGATTTAAATGAGATAAGTAATGAAAACACTTTTTATACACGGAGTCTCCCCTATTACTTCTTGTCCTATGAGTTCAGATCTGAATTGGTTTTTTCCTAGAGAGGCTTCTACCTACTGAATTTCGATCTCCATACCTGGCACACATCTCCTCCTCAAGTTAACTAAATTACACACCTTAACAGCTACATTTTGGAACTGTTGCCCTGCTCTCTACCATTTCTGTCACAACCTTGGTTTAGGCCCATATTGTCTCATGACTCTTGGAGCTTTTTAACGGGTCTCTTTGCCTTAAGTTTTCCTTTCCATAGTCTGTCATACTCTGCTGCCAGGGTTACAACCTAAATGTGATTATACCACTCTCTGGCTTAAAATTATTTAATAAGAACTATTTTGGCATGACATGGGTTACATCAGGGTCTCATAACTTGCCATGATCAGAAAAGAGCAAAAGGAGCAAAAACAAAGACCGAAAGTTCCTGCTACTAGGTAGGACTCATGGCCGCCAATAAACCAAACAGATGAAGTGCCTGATAGGACTGGATGGAGGTGAGAGTTAGTGATCCACTGGTGCCTTCTCTGGTGAAGCTGCATTCCTGGCTTGTCCAACCCGCCAGGCCTTCGTTCTTGCCCTCTGTTATCCCTGGAGCTCTGAGAATGAAGCTCTGCCAGCAGGACACGGAGCGCCTTTTAGCAGACACACAAAAGATTAGATTCACAGGTAGTCCATTTTTTTCTGAGTATCAAAAATCAGATAATGGCAAGAAAAATGCATTCTTCAAAGTAGTTTTCATAAATGGCCAAAATCAAGAATGAAACCCTGCCTGCCCTCCTCACGTGCAATGAAGATTGAGCTTACTTTATTTGAATTAATCCTCCCTTAACATACTTCCTAGTATGTTAATATACTTTGGAGTTTCTGATAACATTAAGGTTAAATCACTATTTAAAATGTTCTATCCCCTCCTTAAAGGATAAATTATATATCAATATTTAATTTTAAGGGTCATATTTCTGAAATTATTTTGAATTATTAAATTTTATCTATTTTTCCTACTCACCGTCAGCCTTTTGCCACTAGGATTTCCCATTCTTAAATTTGAAATACTATTCATTTCTTGGTTGGTTTGAGTAAATTCTAAGTATGGACATAGGCTCCCTATTTCATTAGGTGATTTCTTGCTTATGCACAACTCTATGCTGAGAATAACGTTTGTCACCATTTATTTCCCCCTGAAAAGTGTACTGTACATTTTGTTTGGAAATAGGCCTCTGGGCTCACAGTTTTGTTTTGTTTTGTTTTTTTCCCTAATTCCCACTTTAAATCTCTAAATATTGCTATGCCATTTCCTAACTTATGATTAGATGTTCAAAACCAGTCTACTTTTTTCCTATTTTATTTTCAATCCAGAATTTTTTAGGAACTTCTTTGTGATTTGTCAGCCAGGATACAAAAGGCATCCTCTCTTGTCTCACGGGCCAGCTTTACGAAGCTGTTGAGGCAAATCCTCCACTTTACCCAGAGAAAAGCCCTGCTATGTGCAGCTGTGCACAAATGAGGTGGTGATGGCTCTGCGTTTCCTGAAGGCCTTCCATTGATTATTCATCGTTCACATGCTCGGTGCACAGCTCCTGCCTCTCTGTTCTTGGATTATACATCACATTAAAGTGGAATACCCATATATATGCCTGCACTAAATTTTAATTTTTGGCTTCTTGTCATTGGAAAGGTTTTCCTTCATTTGAATTCCATTTTCTTTGTAACTTTAAAATCTTTAAAATTCCTTTTTTTTCTTTTTTGTAGTACTACAGATTTTCCCCCCTTGATTCTGTTTCTCTGGTTGTTTGTTTCTTTCTTTAAAAAAAAAAAAAGATTTTATTTATTAATCTATTTAGCGCTTGAGTGGGGGGAGGGGCAGAGGGAGACAGAGAGACTCTCAAACAGACTTCTTGCTAAGGACAGAAGCCCAGGCAGGGCTTGATCCCTTGACCCTGAGACCATGACCTGAGCTGAAATCCAGAGTCAGACATTAACCCACTGAGCCACCCAAGCATACCTGGTTGTCTCAGTGGGAATTAGTACTGGGTCTCAGTTTGCCAGTTTTCTTCCTTCCGAGCAACTGTTGCAGTTAACTTCCTCATCAAGGATTTGAATTATATTTTTGTATTTTAATCTCTTTTCAGTCTCTCGTTTCCTTACCATGCTACCTTTCATCTCACTATCAAGGCTTTTCATTGTCTTTTTCTCTCATTCAGCTTTGTTAAAGGCACTTAAGAGTCTCTAAAAATATCTTTTGGTCCCTATAAGAAATAATTTTCAGAGCTATGATCCTCTCTAAATATTCAGACTGGTATTTTCTTCAGTCCTTGCTTTCACAGTCTCCATTTTCTATTTTACTTACCTCATGACCTAGGAGAAATCTTTAAAAACTCGGTATTTTAAAGCAAGAGGTTTGTATTCACAGCATTCATAACAGCGTTATTAAATGCTGCGGCGCTCAACATGCACTATCGTCAGCGACCTTCCTGTATTCTTCCTACTCTTTGATATTTTACTTTTGAGGAGAAAATGCCCCCCAGTGTTCCCATTATAGGGCTCCTCCTCCTCCCTGCCTCCTACACACCAATTGCCACAGCATGGTTTTCTACCCTTTGTGTCATGTGGAAGTTGCCAGATGAGAGAGATGAGGAAGAAGCACAGAAATAATACCCTGGCTCCTTACAAAGTCAGTCCTCCAAAGTAAGGGACTGGCTTTAAACTAAAGCTCTGAAAAACACCCTAGATAGTCGAGATCATTTTTTTTTCCCTTTTAACTTTTGTTGGGGGACATGAGGCTGCTGTATTTCATGAAATGGAATGTGGGTACTCCTTGCTGCCGTTCTTAACCCAGCTCCATCAACTTTATGGTTTGTGGAAATTCCCTATCAGTTGCTGCTCTTAGTGACTTCTCTTTCATTCTTGGCCTTTCATTTTTAGGGTTGTGTGGATTTTGACATTGTTAGTGTTTTCTGAGGTGTCTATTGAAAGACTGAAATAATGCTGTGTAAGCGTTGTGACTTGGAGACATCTTAATTCCGTCTTTTAAAATTGCAATTTGGTCATTGAAGAAACCGTTGTAGAGGAGTAGGGAGAACCTAAGAAAACTGTCTTGAATGCTAATGTTCCTAACCTTTTTATAAGGCTGTGTAGATAGTAGGATACATCAGTAGTTTTTTATGAAGCCTCTTATTATTATATTTTAGTCGGCCTATCATCTATATATTTATTTACTTGCCATATTTTAGCTGATTTATATTAGTGTAGAAGGGACAGTGGGCTGGAGGAAGGCTTGCTGAGGTCCAGCCCAGGATCTGGTACCGTTTACCTGTGTGCAGTGGTTCACATTAATTTTAAAAGTGAAAAAAAATTTTCTTAAAGTAAAATGAATCAAGTAACTGTGACACTTTGGACAAGGCAGTAAACCTCTGCTCTGGTTTCTTTATTTATAAAATTAGGGGAAATTTTATAATATTTGCAAATTACTTTATACATGTTTAATTTCATGACACTATAAAACCAAGTCAGTCTACTAATAATTGACATTTGTACTGTAGTGAGTTCACAAAGAAGCTAGTGCAAAATTTCTAACCTAATTAACTTCTTATCTTTCTGTGTGCATTGGTTTTCAGTTTTGAATTTTAACAAACTCTAATATCTAAGTATTGGTGTTTCTATTTTATTTTTAGCAAAGGTACTTTCACTTACAGAAAAATTTATGATCAGTAGGATTGATTGAAAATAGTGTGTTTGTGTTGAAGCATTTTTCTACCACAGGAGGTCAACACAAATGGATCTTTTTTCATCCATATTCTAGCGAGAGTGCCCTGTGTTAGTTAAAAATTTTCAGACTTAAAAGAGAACAGAAAAACCAAAATCATAGGCCTATGAGGTATATTCAGGGGCAAGGAAGTTCTGTAAACTCTGAGACTATACTCCTATACTCTCCTTTACTTGACCTTATTGTGAAGTGGGGTAAGAGGTACTCCGAGAATGACTCACTAGTCATTCACCTCTGAGGGCATCTGGACCTCAGTCACTCTAGGACTTCATAGAGAAAAGTTATCAAATTCATATCCTTTGACTTTGAAGAAATAGTCTTTTTGTAATTCGATTCAGGTCAGCATTTTGAACCTAGCCATTTCACAGAGAGCATTTTACTTAAATCTTGTGATAGTCTCTGAAATGTAGGTTTTGCTATATTTACTTAAAGATGAGTAGATTCAAACTGAGGTAGACTATGCAAATTGCCCTAAGTCATATACCTAATTAGTGGCAGAGCTAGGATTCCATCTATAATTTTTCTGACTCTTAAGTTCATGCTTGTAAACGTCATGTTGAGTCTATCAGGATTCAATTCTTCTGCCTGTAACAGTAACCTAACTACAGTTGCATTACCAAATAGGGTACTAATTATTGCACATAACAAGCTGTACACAACTGATACACAGATTCTTAAGAAAATCAAGACCCAAGCTCCTTTTAGCTTCCTTTTCTTCCATTGATGGTATTGGATTTCCATCATCTTGTTGCAAGACTGCTGCTCTACCCTCTGGCATCATGTATGTTTTCCAAGTGGGAGGGAAAAGATGAAAAAAAATTACCTGTTATTTAAATTTCATCTCTTTCTTAATTAGAAAAATAATAACCTTTCATAATACATTTCCATTTGTATTATTTGTACTATTTGTATTACTTGTATTATTGACTAAATCTACATTTATGTTTATTCCAAACTTCAAGGGTGTGTGGGGATTCATATTTTTTAAAAAAGGGTTTATTTATTTTTTTATTCAATAGGCAGAGATCACAAGTAGGCAGAGAGGCACACAAAGAGAGAGAGGAGGAAGCAGGCTTCCTGCTGAGCAGAGAGCCTGATATGGGGCTCGATCCCAGGACCCTGGGATCATGACCTGAGCCGAAGGCTGAGGCTTTAACCCACTGAGCCACCCAGGCGCCCCAGGGGATTCATATTTTAAGTCAAATTTATTAAGATATAATTTACATACAATGAAATTCACACATTTAATGTACACAGATCTATGACCTTTGACAAATTGCATACATCTGTGTAATCACGAGATACAGAACGTGGCTGGTTTCCATAGTGTAGTGGTTATCACGTTCACCACACAAGATATAGAACATTTCCATTTTGAGGAGCAATGTTTACTGAGCATTTGCCATCTTGAACAAAACTGAGGTTTATTTCTGAAAGGAAGGAGCAGACAATATGAGGTAGGCAATAGGCAGCATTGTCACATTAAGGTTAAATTTTTTATTGAGGCTAATTAGCATATAACACTGTATTAGTTTTAGGTGTATGACATAATGATTTGATGTTTGTATATATTGTAAAATGATCACCACAATAAATCTATTTTCTATGTACTTAAATAATGGTTTGGAAAAGCAATACTAGAAATGTCTTTAGGTGAGAGAAGAATTTAGCTATCATTAACCCAGCTTAAAATGGGAACCTGGGTAAATGTCCCAGATCTGTTTATGTCTCAATTTTCTAATATTTAAAAAAAAAAAAAGATTTCAGAGGGGTCTTGAATGTGTCAAAAAATTGTGGTTCAGTGAGTGAGATAATTTATGTGAAAGCACATTGAGATCTGTAAAGCTCTATTCAAATATAAAGAATTGTCTTTTTTTCTCATGATTAGAGGTATTTCCTTTTGAAAATGATAATGAACTTGGCTTACTGGCCTGAAATATCACAGTTGTGAAATTCAAATTGTAAAATATGCCAACTCTATCAATGGCTTATAAATCAAGGCAATATGCAGGTCTAGTTAGAGGAATATACATTTGCATTCTTACCAGTTCTCCTTCAAACTGTATCTCTTTCAGTTGGGTGAAAATAGCACTTAATGTATAATTTCCTAAAACTATCAAATATATGTTTATTTATGACTAGTAAATTCTTGTGTGATTTTCCAGTTATCATATACTACTTTGAATGATAAATCTTGACAGTCTTCTAATCAAACAGAAATATAGATTTTGAGAAATTACACTTTTTGTAAAATCAAGTACTTTGAACTTTTGGACTTTTGGGAAGGTCATTTTTAAATTTGTTCTCTCTCTCTTTTTTTTTTTACAGGAAAACATTTTTGCAATTCATTTCTTAGTTGTAGAAAGTTCAAAATCAAAAACTATTGTGAGATATTGGGGACACTCTAGAACCAGAGCCCTTGATTGCTTGTTATACAGGATCTATGAAGAAATGTGATCTTTTATAGTATTTATTACTCTCAGAGTTTTGATAGAACTCTATTCTGAATTCAAATATCTTGCCAAAATGTAGTTCTTTCTTGTAGACTTTAAACAGAAACAGTGTCAACCAATACCTATCTTTATTAAAAGTAAATGTATTCGGTAATCTGGGATACTCATTAACTCTGGACAATTTTTTCATTAAAAATTGTTTATTATTATTTTAATTAAGTCTTTGTTGTTTTGCTCACAAAATTCCTAGGTTGGATTCAATACTGGCTTTGTTGGTCCTTGGGGAGGCTGCCAAACTAAACATGGCCTGCTTAAAAGCTTTAATGGAACTAATGAGAGATTTCCTTCCAAAGGTTCAAAACCAGGTAATGGTATATTGTTAATTTAGGTGTTTTAAAAGACCTGAAGAGAAACAATTTTTTATTTTTGCCACTACTTAAATTGTATATCATATTAGGGCTTATAATGAGCATAACCTTGTGACAAAAATTTTAATTAAATGTGAAAGTAAAAGCACATTTATCATATATCCCACTACAGATAGATTGATATAGATAGAGATGTAAAGATAGGGAAATAGATTATACACATACACACACACACACACACACACATTAGAAGGACTTTAAATTTTATTAACAAACTTGAGATCATATAGTCATACATGGTTTAGTTTCCAAAATTTAAAATATATTATGAAAGCATTTTTCATTATAATGACATATTATTAAAATTTATATTTTGGTCTGCATGAGGTAACTATTTCTTCATTGTTGAATATTGAGTCTATTTCTAATTACTCACAATTAATTGCAAATAATGTTGAGCTGGTATTTTTGTACATAAAATCTTTATCTGTGTTTATGACTATTACTTTAGAATAGATTCATAAAATTAAATTACTAAATGATAGACTATGAACTTTTTATAATATTTGTAGAATGGATCTCCAAATTCCTCTCCAGAATATATAATTGCCTTGCTTTCTGATGAAAAATGTATTAAGTGCCGCACACAACAACTGAGCTTTATATAAAAAAAAGATTCTTTAAAATGTAATATGGGGAAATGATATTTCATTGGATTGATTTATATTCTATTGATTACTAAGGAAATTGAAAAATTATTCTTTATTACTTTTTAGCTCTTTGTATTTTTTATTCTTTGAACTAGATTTTATGCAATCTACCCATGAAAAACCTGTTTTTTAATAAGTACACTTTAGAACTATTACTTGATTATGGTTCTTTAACAACTCTATAAAATTTGAAGATATTTCTTATTGTAAGTATAGTATATAGTTTTAATTATGACAATGTCCCTTGATTATCTAATAACTATTTTCTCATTTTAGGAAGAAGGCTGCAAGGTAGATGACTTTTCCTGGGCCTGGAATGTAGTCTACATGTATATAACAATTCTTGCAGAAATCTGCTTGTATGCAACCACTTCTAATTTGCGAAAAACTGCTTTTATTGGTTTCTGTGTCTGTAAAAGTTCACAAAAAGATATTTTACTCATGAGTAAATCAGAAGAACCACCAGAATTGAAGGAAGCAAGTATTTTAGGTCTTTTGGAATATTTCTCTTCAAAAATATCAGATAATTGTAAGTAAATTATTTCTCAACTTGTTGAGAAATATTTCTTAAATGTCCCTGTCTACATATAGCAACAAACCTTTTATTTTATTTTATGTTTATTTACTTTTCTTTATTCTTTTAACCTACACTGTTTTATTAGTTTCAGATGGCTAATACAGTGACTCAACAATGCCATATATCATGCAGTGTTGACCACAAGTGCCCTCCTTAATCCCCATCACCTATTTCACCCATCCCTCCAGCCGTCTTCCCTGTGGTAACTGTCAGTTTGTTCACTTTAGCTGAGAGTCCGTTTTGTGGTTTCTCTCTTTCTCTTTCTTTCCCCCCCTTTGCACATTTTTTTGTTTGTTTCTTAAATTCCACATATGAATGAAATCATATGGTATTTGTCTTTCTTAGAATTATTTCTCCTAGTATTATACTCTCTAGCTCCATCCAAGTCATTGCAAGTGGCAAGAATCAATTCTTTTTTATGGTCGAAAAATATTTCATTGTGTGTATATACTACATCTTTATCCATTCATCTATTGATGGACACTTGGGCTGCCTCCATAATTTCACTGTTGTAAATAATGCTGCTATAAACATAGGGGTGCATTTGAATTAGTGTTTTTGTATTCTTTGGGTAAATACCCAGCGGTGTGATTGCTGGATTGTAGGGTAGCTCTATTTTTAACTTTTAGAGGAATCTTCATACTGTTTTCCACAGTGGCTGCACCAGTTTGCATTTCCCCCAATGGTGTATGAAGGTTCCTTTTTCTCACCAAAACTTGTTGTTTCTTGTATTTTTTATTTTAGCTATTCTGACAGGTGTGGAGTGATATTTCATCATAGTTTTGATTTGCATTTTCCTGATGATGACTAATGTTGAGCATCTTTTCATATGTCTGTTGGCCATCTGGATGTCTTCTTTGGAGGAATATCTATTCATGTCTTCTTCCCATTTTTTCATTGCGTTATTTGGTTTTTGGGGTGTTGAATTGTATAACTTATCTCTGTTTTGGATACTAGCTCTTTGTCGGATATGTCATTTACAGATATCTTCTCCCATTCTGTAAGGTGGCCTTTTAATTGCATTGGTTGTTTTCTTTGCTGTACAAAAGCTTTTTATTTTGATATAGTCCTAGTAGTTTTCTTTTGCTTTTATTTCCCATGCCTCAGGAGGCATATCCAGAAAAACGTTGCTATGGCTGATGTCAGAGATATTACTGCTTATGTTCTCTTCTAGGATTTTTATGGATGCAGGGCTCAAATTTAGGTCTTTTATCCATTTTGAATTTATTTTTCTGTGTGGTATAAGAAAATGGTCCAGTTCATTCTTTTGCATGTAGGTGTCCAGTTTTCCCAATACCATTTATTGAAGGGACTTTTTCCCATTGCATAGTCTTTCCTGCTTTGTTGAAGATTAATTGACCATATAATTGTGGGTTTATTTCTGGGTTTTCTAATCTTTTCTCTTGATATGTGTATCTACTTTTGTGCCAGTACCAAAGTGTTTTGATTTCTATAGCTGTGAAAAACAAGTTGAAGTCTGGAATTGCAATGCCTCCAGTTTTGCTTTTCTTTTTCAAGATTGCTTTGACTATTTGGGGTCTTTTGTGGTTCCATATAAATTTTAGGATTATTTTTTCTAGCCCTGTGAAAAGTTGGTATTTTAATCGGGATTTCATTAAATGTGTAGATTGCTTTGTTGTAGTATAGACATTTTTTTTTTTTTTAAATTTGAGAGACAGTGAGAGAGAGTATGAACGAGGAGAAGGTCAGAGGGAGAAGCAGACTCCCTGTGGAGCTGGGAGCCCGATGTGGGACTCAATCCCGGGATTCCAGGATCATGATCTGAGCCGAAGGCATTCGCCCAACCAACTGAGCCACCCAGGCGCCCTGTAGTATAGACATTTTAACGATATTTTTTCTCCCAGTCTATGAGCATGGAATCCCTTTCCATTTTTTTTGTATCATCTTCAGTTCCTTTCATCACTCTTTTATAGTTTTCAGAATACAGGTCTTTCACCTCATTGCTTAGATTTATTCCTAGGTATTTTATTTTTTTGCTTCAATTAAAAATGGAATTGTTTTCTGAATTTCTCTTTCTGCTTCTTCATTATTAGTGTATTGAGATGCAATAGATTTCCTCACATTGATTTTGAATCTTATGACTTTACTGAATTCATATACCAGTTCTAGTAGTTTTTGGTGGCGTCTTTAGAGTTGTCAATATACAGTATTATTTCACCTGCAAATAGTGAAAGTTTTACTTCTTCCTTACCAATTGGGGTGTCTTTTATTTCTTTTTGTTGTCTAACTGATGTCACTAGAATTTCTAATACTATGCTGAATAAGTGGTGAGAGTGGACATCCTTATCTTGTTCCTGACCTTCGGGGGAAAGCTCTCAGTTTTTCCCCACTAAGTATGATATTAACTTGGGCTTTTCATATGTGGTTTTTATTATGTTATAGGAATAAACCTTTTACAGAAAATTAATATTTTGAAGTGGGAATTTTAAATTTAGTAGGACTTTTTACAAATTTGGGAAGAATATTTTATAACAGAAATTTTTAATTAACAATTTTAAAATAACTTAAATATAAACTAGGCTCAGTTGATTTATTATTCACATTATACTCCTGGAAAACAAAAATAGCTTAGGAAAATTTAGGAAATATATATAAAGTTTCTTTTATTCCTTTCCACATTAGGACTTCTCCATCTATCTTCTCCATTTTCTCTAGGTATCCACTGTTTCTCTTGTTCCCCTGCATTCAGGGGATTTCTCTCCAGTTACTCAAATATTGTAGTACATTGTAGTATATCAGTAGTACATCTGACATTTTATACTCCATCAAAGTAAACCTGTTTTACCTCTCAAAACTAAAGGTCATTTGATATCATTGTTTATGGGGGCTATTAGAATAAAATACTTTTATTTTATTTTATTTTTTTTTTTTTAAATTTTATTTATTTGACAGAGAGAGATCACAAGCAGGCAGAGAGGCAGGCAGAGAGAGAGGAGGAAGCAGGCTCCCTGCTGAGCAGAGAGCCCGATGCGGGGCTCGATCCCAGGACCCTGAGATCATGACCTGAGCCGAAGGCAGCGGCTTAACCCACTGAGCCACCCAGGCGCCCCAATACTTTTATTTTTAAAAGAGTACTACAGGGATAATATTAATTCAGGAGTTTCCTTTTAAGATAACTAGACCTTTTCTTTATGAATATCATTGTAATCTATATATTATTATAATATATTATGTAGATAATTCTCACTTCCATTAAGTTCTGAGATAACTGAGATGAATCATGTCCAAATTATATTTGTGTAATATAACATCTAAAACATAGTAGTTGGGTGGTTAATAATAGTGGATTTATTATGTAATTAAATCACTGAATTTTAAATATAATTGTAAATTATTTTAAATATAAATTTTATTTATATTAAATTTATTTATATTAAATTATATATAAACTATATAATTTATATAAATTATATTAAATTTATTTATATTAAAATTTATTTTAAATATAATTGTAAATAATTTTAAATATAATTGTAAGATTTTAAAACTACAGGAAGAGTATTGTCTTTCTTCAGAACCATAATTCACTGAGTTGGCATAAATTATGCTTGAATATAATTTTAAATAGTAACAACTTCATAGGAGATATTAATTTCATTTTTAAAAACTTGCTTGATATTTTAAAATTATTTTCAGTACACTTTTGGTTTAAACAATAAGTTGGAACCTATCATTTCTGAGTGCAACTTGCTTGTCCTTTTCCAGTTCATAGAACAATTATGTTTATTTTTTATTAGTGTCAACTTTGCACAGATTCCTAGTTTTTAGTATACAAATTAGCATAAATATTTCTCCCATTTTTATAATATTGATTAAGTGAAGAGGTATGCACATTCTTAAGTATTTAGAATGATCAGATATCTTCCTATACAGCAGCTCAATATATGATTTTAATCTGCCACTAACCAGATTTGTCTACAAATCTTAAGTTTTCAGGTTTTTGTCTAGCTGTTCTTTAACGATTCTCTTCAGTGATGGGTCCAATAGACATTTCTCCATGGGGAGGATCTTTATTCCATAAGCCTCTTGGCCTCCTGCTGGCCATAACCCCTGAGTGCTGTCATAACCTCATGATGACAGGGTTGCATCTTTCTGCAGATACTTAAAACTTTTTCCTCCTCAGCAGTATGATTTCTTTTCCCCAGCCAGTTGGTGATTTCATTGCATTCACTTGCTCATTGCTGATATTCTTTGCAATTTCTTATCTTCTGCTGAATAACTTATTTTGAGGGTATAGGAACAGAATTTGGGTGAGTTCTTGGAAGAGATTTTTGTCTTTCTGCTTATGATCTACAAGTTTATATTGCTCAGCTTCCTGGACAACACCCCCCAAATTGTCCTAGGTCAAATGTTATTCTCTTTCCCTGTAATTGTTTCTCTGTCAACAGCAGACCTATTGAGAATTTATGTGACCTTTCTTCCTTCTGAGCAATGCACATATTATGGAAAGCTATTTGTGGACTTGAACTTGCCAAACATATAGTCATCCTTGGTCATTGTTTTCTCATCTTTATAAATCTGAATGAGCACACTTGTTTCTGCTTTATATGAATTCACTACCAAGGGAAAAGTATGACATCTAAGAAAGCGCAAATTCTGAATATTTTCATATATGACCATAGGTGAGATAGCCATCTGGATCCATTAGTGATGATTTCATTGAGATTGATACTTTTGTTTAATTTCTTGTCATTGAGTAAATCTTATAGGAGTTTCTGAATCTCATTGTACCAACCGACATATAGTTTATGGATCAATAAAATAAAATAAATATAAATATTAAAAATATATAACAAATATGTAAATAAAATATATAAATCATAGAATATAAATTATATATAAATATTATATAAAATATATAAAATACAATGAAGTATAAAATATAAAAATAAAATAAACCATTTTATTCTTCAACTGTTATTACAGTAGAGAGGTAAAAGACAATCCCTAACAAAGTGAGTTCTGGATAGGGTTGACCTTTATATATTCACAGATGGTGCTGAGGCAATGGATGGTTCTTTTACTTTCATTGATGTCCTTCTTATGCTAATACTTGAAGTCAGAAATGAAATAATTAAGCAGTATTTTGCCCGTGTTTTCTCAACCCAAGTGGACAAATAAATGTTTCTGGTTGTGCAACATATTTAAAGATTTGATCTGCAATAAAGAGGATACACATATAAAAATTGCCTCTACAGTGAAGAGTCAATCTGATTTCTATGACATCAAACTTCTGGTCCAAGCCGTAAATAATACTAGTGAGATTTGTCTCATTAAAGATTCTGAATGGTTTGAAGCCCTCAATACTTACAACATCTTTGCTGTTTCTTATGGGAAATGTTTGAACTAAGTTGATTATCTGATGACTGTTTTGTTAAAGACATGTTAAGAATATGAGGAAATGGTCTTCATCTTTGTTGGGACCAGAGAATGTACAACCTCTGAACATAAACTTTTAGTCTCCTCCTCACATTCATACTGGATATTTGGCTTTCCCATAGCAGTCATTACCATGGAAAGCCATTATTTCACAGGACTGTACAAATGCTTAGTTGAATATTTTAACTGTCCAATGATTGGTTTAAAAAAAAAACTGTGTTGATGTAATTCATTAAACCTGGATTTCTGTAGCATCACTGACTGTTTTTTTTTTCCATATGGGGAAGATGATTTTGTTTGAGTTACCCTGTATGCATGATCATTGATAATGATCACCAGTTTTACAAGACCACAGGAAACAGCTCCAAAAGTAGTATCATCTGTGTAGGTGTTGTTAACATGATTACTGGGGAAGATAAGTTTGTCTTTTTGGAAAGTGACTTAAAGAACCTGGAGCTGCAGCTATATTTAATTGAAAATGAATTTTTCTCCTGATTTTATTCTTTAAGCGGGTAAATTTTTTAGACAACCAGTCTAAAGTCACACAGATTTGTATTTTAATTCTGAAACTCATAACTTGGAATCTTAGGTCAAATTATTTAATTTTGCTGACTAATTTTTTAACCTGATAATTATGATAAGACTGCTATCCATATCATAGGGCTTTTCATGAGAAAAAACTATGGAAACATATAAACACTTGGCTTGGTACCGTGGGCATAGTAAGGGTCCAATAAATGTTAATAGATGTTATGGTTGTTAATGTGGTTGTTAATATTGTTATAATGAGAAAGCATCATTGAGGAAGGGTTTTTTCCCTAACACTTATTCTCTGTACACTTTATATCCTTAGGATCCTATTTTATGTATATATAAAGATTTATGTGACAGTGAAAAATATTTTAAGTGGTATATATAATATATAAATAGCTTCTTATGAATGCATCAAATAATGTTCTTATGGACCATTTTTATATAAACGCTTTAAAATGAAAAAAAAAAAAACCACTTTAAATCATAGTTTTGTGAAGGCAATGTTATAGAAAACTAAAGTAATAATTTCCATGAAGACAATTTCCTAGTGATCTGATCTGATATGAGAGCAGAACTTAAAGAATCTCGAAAAATGGATGATTACTTTGCATGTTCTGTTTTTATTCTGAGGTTTTGTGTCAAACAAGCTTTTCATAGAGTCAATCAGACTTTTATTAATTCTAGTGTGAGATCTTTTGCCAGTGACTGAAGTGCTGCCTTTTAGTGTTTTTGATTGAATAGAAATTTCTATATATGCTTATAAATACCAATTATACACTTAACATTTGCTACTATGGACTTAATTGTGTCCCCCAAAATTCATTTTTTAAAACTATAACCTGCAATGTGGAGATGATGTAATGATGGTAGGCTACAATATGTTTGAACTAGTGTCTTTATAAGGAAAGACAACAGAGAGCTTGTTTTCACCTTTATGTGAAGACACAGTGAGAAAGCTTCCATCTAAAAGCCAAGAAAAGAGTACTTACCATAAACAGAATCAGGTGGCACCTTGATCCTGGAAATCCTAGCCCCCAGAACTATGAGAAAATAAATTAATTTCTTATGTTTAAGACTCTAACTCTATGGTATTATGTAATGGCAGCCCAAGAAAACTAATATACATTCCCAGGGGTGTTATGATATAGGCAGGTCTGAATATGCTCAAATGCCCAAATGAATCCTTATTTGAAAGACAAATTTTTACAGCATAGTCTCTATTTTTAAAATTTGTTTTCATTTATTTATTTACTTATCTATTTATTTATAAGTTTTAATTCCAGTTAACATAGTGTTATATTAGTTTTAGGTGTATGACATAGTGGCAGCATAGTCTCTAGATGAGAAAATTTTGATCTGGAAAAACATGAGGGAAGATGATAAAAATTAATTTATCTAAATGTACAGAATTTTTGCTTGATCCTTGTTGAATTCCAATTTTGAGAAGTATTTGCCTTAATGGATCATAAAGGAGAACAATAATTAACATTTATTGAGTTCTTACTAAATTTCAGGCACAAGTCTAGGCTAATTCATCAATCATTACAACACTATACCTAGATATTCATATTGTCCTCATTTTATAGACAAGAAAACTGATGAACTTAGAGTTTATTTGTCCAAGGAAATATAGTTAGTAGCAGTACATGTGAGTCTTAACCTAGGCAGACTGGCTTCAGAGTCCATACTAACTACCTCACTCTACTGAACTAACTAGGTTAATTGCCCTACAATGAAAAATATTTAGAAATTATCTATTTGCATTTTGAAGAATGTGAAAAAGATGACTTTGAGAAATTCTGACAGTCGTTATCCTATGGCACTCTTTGTAAAAGCATTTTCATAGACTGTGTATCATGTGTGGACCTTATGTCTTTTTTTTAATCATATAAAGGATAGATTTTATTTTATTTTAATTTTTTATTTATTAACATATAATGTATTATTTGCCCCAGGAGTAAATGTCTGTGAATCATCAGGCTTACACATTTCAGAGCACACACCATAGCACATACCCTCCCCAATGTCCATAACCCATCCACCCTATCCCTACCCCCCAATCCCCTAGCAACCCTCAGTTTGTTTCATGACATGAAGAATCTCTTATGGTTTGTCTCCCCCCGATCCCATCTTATTTCATTTTTTACCCTATCTACCGCCCATGCCCCCCACACCCCCCTGCACTGCCTCTCAAATTCCTCATATTGGAGAGATCATATGATAATTGTCTTTCTCTGATTGACTTATTTCACTTAGCATAATACCCTCTAGTTCCATCCACATCATTGCAAATGGCAAGATTTCATTTTTTGATGGCTGCATAGTATTCCATTCCATTGTGTGTGTGTGTGTGTGTGTGTGTGTGTGTGTGTGTATGTGTGTGTGTGTGTGTGTGTATACACCACCTCTTCTTTATACATTAATTTGTTGATGGACATCTAGGTTCTTTCCATAGTTTGGCTGTTGTGGACCTTACTGCTGTAAACATTCAGGTGCATGTGCCCCTTCGGATAATTACATTTGTATCTTTAGGGTAAATACCCAGTAGTGCAATTGCTGGGTTGTAGGGTAGCTCTACTTTCAATGTTTTGAGAACATCCATACTGTTTTCCAGAGTGGCTGCACCAGCTTGAATTCCCACCAATAGTGTAGAAGTGTTCCCCTTTCTCTGCATCCTCGCCAATATCTGTCATTTGCTGACTTGTTAATTTTAGCCATTCTGACAGGTGTGAAGTGGTATCTCACTGTGGTTTTGATTTGTATTTCCCTGATGCCGAGTGATGTGCACTGTTTCATGTGTCTGTTGGCCATGAAATGTGTTCGTGCCTTCTGCCCATTTCTTGATTGGATTATTAGTTCTTTGGCTGTTGAGTTTGATAAGTTCTTTATAGATTTGGATACTAGCCCTTTATCTGATATGTCATTTGCAAATATCTTCTCCCATTCAGTCAATTGTCTTTGGTTTTGTTGACTGTTTCCTTTGCTGTCCAAAAGCTTTTGATCTTGATGAAGTCCTGATAGTTCAGTTTTACCCTTGCTTCCCTTGACTTTGGCACTGTTTCTAGGAAGAAGTTGCTGCGACTGAGGTCAAAGGGGTTGCTGCCTGTGTTATCCTCCAGGATTTTGATGGATTCCTGTCTCACAGTGAGGTCTTTCGTCCATGTTAAGTCTGTTTTTGTGCGTGGTGTAAGGAAATGGTCCAGTTTCTTTCTTCTGCATGTGGCTGTCGAATTTTCCCAACAACGTTTGTTGAAGAGACTGTCTTTTTTCCATTGGGCATTCTTTCCTGCTTTTTCAAACATTAGTTGACCATAGAGTTGAGGGCTCTCTATTTCTGGGCTCTCTATTCTATTCCATTGATCTATGTGTCTGTTTTTGTGCTAGTACCATACTGTCTTGATGATGACAGCTTTGTATTAGAGCTTGAAGTCTGGAATTGTGATGCCACCAACTTTGGTTTTCTTTTGTAACATTTCTCTGGCTACATGGGGTCTTTTCTGGTTCCACAAAAATTTTAGGACTATTTCTTCTATTTCTTTGAAAAAAATTGATGGTACTTTGATGGGGATTGCGTTAAATGTATCGATTGCTTTAGGTATTATAGACATTTTCACAATATTTGTTCTTCCAAGCCATGAGCATGGAACATTTTTCCATTCCTTTGTGTCTTTCTTAATTTCTTTGATGAGTACTTTATAGTTTCTGAGTATGGATTCTTTGCCTCTTTTGTTAGATTTATTTCTAGGTATCATGATTTTGGGTGCAATTGTAAATGGAATCGACTCATTAATTTCTCTTTCTTCTGTCTTGTTGTTGGTGTATTGAAATGCAACTGATTTCTGTGCATTGATTTTATATCTTGACACTTTACTGTGTCAGGATATAAAATTCCTGTATGAGTTCTAGCAGTTTTGGAGTGGAATCTTTTGGGTTTTCAACATAAAGTATCATTTTATCTGCAGAGAGAGAGAGAGTTTGACTTCTTCTTTGTTGATTCAGATGCCTTCTATTTCTTTTTGTTGTCTGATTGCTGAGGCTAGGACTTCTAGTACTATATTAAATAGAAGTGGTGATAGTGTACATCCCTTCTGTGTTCCTGACCTTAGGAGAAAAGCTCAGAGTTTTTCCCCCTTGAAGAATGATACTCACTGTGGTTTTTCGTTGATGGTTTTGATTATACTGAGGTAAGTACCCTCTATCCCTACACTGTGAAGAGTTTTGAACAAGAAAGGATACTGTACTTTGTCAAATGCTTTTTCAGCATCTATTGAGAGTATCCTATGGTTCTTGTTCTTTCTTTTATTGATGTATCACAAGAATTTATTTGCAGATGTTGACCCAACCTTGCAGCCCAGGAATAAATCCCACTTGGTCATGGTGAATAATCCTCTTAATGTACTGTTGGATCCTATTGGTAGTATTTTGGTGAGAATTTTTGCATTCATGTTCATCAAGGATATTGGTCAGTAATTCTTTAGGATGGGGTCTTTGTTTGGTTTTGGGATTAAGGTAATGCTGGCCTCATAAAATGAGTTTGGAAGTTTTCCTTCCATTTCTATTTTTTGGAACAGTTTCAGAATAGGTACTAATTCTTCTTTAAATGTTAGGTAGAATTTCTCTTGGAGGTGACTGGCTCTTGTTTGTTGGGAGATTTTATTTTATTTTATTATTTATTTTATTTTATTTAAAGATTTTATTCATTTATTTATTTGTCACAGAGAGAGACCATGCACACACAAGCAGGCAGAGTGGCAGGCAGAGGCAGAGAAAGAAGCAGGCTCCCTGCTGATCAAGGAGCCTGATGTGGGACTTGATCCCAGGACCTTGGCAGCGGCTTAACCAACTGAGCCGCCCAGGCGTCCCTCTCGGGAGATTTTAGATGACTGCTTTAATCTCCTTACTAGTTATGGGTCTGTTCAGGTTTTCTATTTCCTCTTGGTTCTGTTTTGGTAGTTTATATGTCTCTAGGGATGCATCCATTTCTTTCAGATTGTCAAATTTTCTGGTGTATATTAGCTCATAATATGTTCTTTTTTGTAAAAGAAAGATTTTATTTATTTATTTGACAGAGATCACAAGTAGGCGGAGAGGCAGGCAGAGAGAGAGGGGGAGGAAGCAGGCTCACTGCTGAGCAGGGAGCCCGATGTGGGGCTTGATCCGAGGAACCTGAGATCATGACCCGAGCCGAAGTTAGAGGCTTTAACCCTCTGAGCCACCCAGGTGCCCCGCTCATAATATGTTCTTATAATTGTTTGTATTTCTTTGGTGTTGATTGTGATCTCTCCTCTTTCATTCATGATTTTATTTATTTGGGTCCTTTCCCTTTTCTTTTTGATAAATCTTGCCAGAAGTTTATCAATTTTATTAATTCTTTCAGATAACCAGCTCGTAGTTTTGTTGATTTGTTCTACTGTTCTTTTGGTTTCTATTTCATTGATTTCTGCTCTGATCTTTATTATTTCTCTTCTCCTGCTAGGTTTAGGATTTATTTGTTCTTCTTTCATCAGCTCCTTTAGGTGTAGGGTTAAGTTGTGTACTTGAGACCTTTCTTCTTTCTTGAGAAAGGCTTGTATTGCTATATATTTTCCTCTAAGGACCACCTTTGTTGCATCCCAAGGATTTTGAACAGTTGTGTTTTCATTTTCATTTGTTTCCATGAATTTTTAAAATTCTTCCTTAATTTCCTGGTTGACCAATTCATTCTTCAGTAAGATGCTCTTTAGCCTCCATGTATTTGAGTTCTTTCCAACTTTCCTCTTATGATTGAGTTATAGTTTCAAAGCATTGTGGTCTGAAAATATGCAGGGAATGATCCCAATCCTTTGGTACCAGTTGAGACCTGATTTGTGATCCAGGATGTGATCTATTCTGGAGAATGTTCCATGTGCACCAGAGAAGAATGTGTATTCTGTTGCTTTGTGATTGAATGTTCTAAATATACCTGTGATGTCCATGTGGTCCAGTGTGTCACTTAAGGCCTTTATTTCCTTGTTGATCTTTTGCCTAGATGATCTGTCCATTTCAGTGAGGGTGGGGTGTTAAGGTCCCCTACTATTATTGTTTTTATTATCGATATGTTTCTTTGATTTTGTTATTGACTGTTTATACAATTTATATAAACAGTTTATATAATTGGCTGCTCCCATGTTAGGGGCATATATATTTAAAATTGTTAGATCTTCTTGTTGGAAAGACCCTTTGAGTATGATATAGTGTCCTTCCTCATCTCTTATTATCATCTTTGGCTCCAAATCTAATTGATCTGATATAGGGATTGCCACCCTAGCTTTCTTTTGATGTCCATTAGCATGGTAAATTGTTTTCCACCCCCTCACTCTCAATCTGGAGGTGTCTTCGGGTCTAAAATGAGTTTCTTGTAGAGAGCATATTGATGGGTCTTGTTTTTTTAACCATTCTGATACTCAGTGTTTTTTGATTGGGGCATTTAGCCCATTTACATTCAGGGTAACTATTGAAAGATATGAATTTAGTGCCATTATATTGCCCGTAAGGTGACTATTACTGTATATTGTCTCTGTTCCTTCTGATCTGTTACTTTTAGGCTCTCTCTTTGCTTAGAGGATCCCTTTCAATATTTCCTACTGGGCTGGTTTGGTGTTTGCAAATTCCTTTAGCTTTTGTTTTTCTGGAAGCTTTTTATTCTGCTTCTATTTTCAAGGACAACCTAGCTGGATATAGTACTCTTGGCTGCATATTTTTCTCATTTAGTGCTCTGAATATATCATGCCTGTCCTTTTTGGCCTACCAGGTCTCTGTGGATAAGTCTGCTGTCAATCTAATATTTCTACCATTGTATGTTACAGACCTCTTGTTCTGAGCTGCATTGAGGATTTTCTCTTTGTTTCTGGGACTTTTTTTTTTTAAGACTTTGTTTATTTATCTGACAGAGAGAGATCACAAGTAGGCAGAGAGGCAGGCAGAGAGAGAGGAGGAAGCAGGCTCCCCGCTGAGCAGAGAGTCCGATGTGGGGCTCGATCCCAGGACCCTGAGATCATGACCTGAGCCGAAGGCAGCGGCCCAACCCACTGAGCCACCCAGGCGCCCCTGTTTCTGGGACTTTTAAGTTTTACTATTAGATGATGGGTATGGAGCTATCTTAATTGATTTTGAGGGGGGTTCTCTGTGCTCCTGGATTTTGATGCTTGTTCCCTTCACCAAATTAGGGTAATTCTCTGCTGTAATTTGTTCCAATGAGCCCTTTGCCCCCCTCTCTCTTTCTTCTTCTTCTGGGATCCCAATTATTCTAATATTGTTTCACCTTATGGTGACACTTACCTCAAATTCTCCCCTTGTGGTCTGGTAGTTGTTTGTCTCTTTTTTGCTCAGTTTCTTTATTCTCCATCATTTGGTCTTTTATATCACTAACTCTCTCTTCTGCCTCATTTATCCTAGCAGTAAGAGCCTCCATTTTTTATTGTACCTCCTTAATAGCTTTTTTGATTTCAACTTGGTTAGATGTTAGTCCTTTTATTTATCCAGAAAGGGATTCTTTAATATCTTCCATGCTTTTTTCTGAGCCCAGCTAGAACCTTGATAATCATCATTCTGAACTCTAGTTCTAACATATTACTAATGTCCGTATTGATTAGGTCCCTACCCATTGGTACTGCCTCTTGTTCTTTTTTCTGTGGTGAGTTGTTCCACCTTGTCATTTTATAAGGTAATGAATGAGATAAGAATAGATGAATGAGAGAACAAAATACTAAAAGAGTAGCAATGACCCCAGAAAGACATATACTAGCCAAGTCTGAAGAGACCTGAAACCGGGGGGAGTAAAAGGAGGAAAAAAAGAAAAAAAATATGTATTAAACTGTTGAATAGAACAGAACCACAAACTTGACTTTGGGTGTATTTTGGACTGTTAGAAGAAACTACCTCCCAAAATTTTAAGGAAAGAAGAACTAATATATATACAAAAATAAGGGTAAACACAATGAAGTGATGGAACATGACTGTAAAGTTGAAAATTTAAAATGATTCTAAAAAAGGAATTGAAAAGATAAGAAGTTGGTTGAAAAAAGAAAAGAAAAAGAGGAGAGAATGTGCTCAGGCTGGAGACTAGAACAAAGCCATGTGCTAGATTTAGAGTATATTTTGTCTACTAGAAGAAATTGTGCCCTGAAATTTTAAAGGAAAAAAAAAAACTACATGTAGACAAAAAACAAGGCTAAATACAATGAAGGGAAAAAATATGAGTATAACAATGAAATTTTTAAAAGATTTTTTAAAAAGGTATTGATAAGATAAATTATTTAAAAAACACTAAAATAGGAAAAAGGAAAAATTTTAAAAATAGAATAAGAAAAAATTAAATTAAAAAATTTAACTTTGAAAGAGTAAAAGATCATGGGACAAAAGCCATGAATTCTTTGTGTTGCTTACCCCTAGCACTGGAGTTCCTCAGTTCTCATTGATAGGTGAACTTGGTCTTGGCTGGATGTTCTTGATGATCTTCTGGGGGAGGGGCCTGTTGCAGTGATTCTCAAATTTTCTTTGCCCAAAGTGGAATTGTACAGCCCTTGCCAGGGGCCAGGCTAAGTAATCTGCTCCCTTATGCTCTTGGGAGCTTTTGCTCCCTGAGTGCTTTGCATAGAGCTTTGGAGGACAGGAATGAAAATGATGGCCTCCCAATGTCTGGCTCGAAAGAGTTGAGAGCTCAGGGCCCCAGTCCTCAGTATGCCCTCAGAGAAAAGCAGTCAATCCCTCCCGTCTCCCTGGTCTCTGATCATGCTCTGTGCCCACCCGGCCTGTGACCGAGCATTTCTATCTCTGGTGCACAGTCTCATTTGGATTCTCCAAACCTAGCAGATTCCTGCTGCAGGCTCCCAAGCTGCTCCTCCCAGAGAAGGAAGGAGGGGGTCTCTTGGAAATGCCACTTGAGGGGTCTCTGCTTGAAGATCAGTGGCCCAGCTGTTCCTCAGATCATGGTTTAAGCTCACCCCTAGCTGAGAGCACCCACCTCTGCTCTGTCTCTACCACTGGCTTCCTGCACCAATACCTCGGAGCTCTGCCACACTCAGATACCCCTGGTTTCTGTGACCCCGTTAGTCCTGAGACCACACTGTCCCCACAAGGACTCCACCCGCTGCTTAGCCTCTGGAGCCATGTCCCTCAGTGGAGCAGACTTCTAAAAGTTCTGATTTTATGCTCTGCTGCTCCACTGTTTGCTGGGAGCCAGCCCCTCCCCCCATGGTCTCTCTTCTTGTATGTTGCTTCAGAATCATGTTTCCGGAAAGTGGTCGATTTTCTGTTCCTAGAATTGCTGCTCTTCCTCTCTCCTATCTCCTGTTGAGTTTGTAGGTGTTCAGAATGGTTTGACAACTGTCTAGCAGAACTTGGGAACCCGATGATGTTTAGGTCTCCTACTCCTCTGCCATCTTGCTACTCCTAAAGTGTGGTCCTTATTTCTAATGTAAATTCTTGGGCCTTGTTCTAGAATTTTGAATAAAAAATTCTAAAAGTGGAATTAGGAATCTGTATTATTGAGCCTAAATAAAACCTAGCCTATAAATTTAGCTGTTAAACAAGCTGGTAAAATGCTGTCCTGATCATAGAGGAAAATACTTTTCTTACTTGTTGTTGCAGACCTTTATGCATCTAGTCAGAGAGTATGTATGTCAGATGATTTATAAATAATTTTACAAAGAGGGAAACATAGCTTTGTTTGTACACGGGGCTTGAAATGCCATCTTTTATGCTTCTTCTTTGGTTTTCAGAGTGTTAAAACAATAAGCACTTAACAAGCCTTGATTATAGAATCTGTGTTGTGAAATTAACAGTTGAAAAAGGTGTGTTCTATGAGAAACCTGCAGAAACTCATTTAGTGTGTCTTATATAGGAAATATATAGTGAATGATTGAACCAAATACATCATAAAATAGTAAAAATCTTGTTGAACATGTTGTCCTCATCCAATGAACAAATCTCTAGTAGACCCATTTGCAAATAGTCCACAATCATATTTTGCTTAAAAATCAGCAAAGATTCAGAACTCCCTATTTCCTAAGGCAGGTCATTGTAGCTTTTTTTTTTTTTAAGATTTTATTTATTTATTTGACAGAGATCACAAGTAGGCAGAGAGGCAGGCAGGGAGTGGGGGAAGCAGGCTCCCCACTGAGCGGAGACCCCGATGCGGGGCACAATCCTGGGACCCTGGGATCATGACCTGAGCTGAAGGCAGAGGCTTTAACCAACTGAGCCACCCAGGCGCCCCTGGTCATTCCACTTTTAAATACTAGGAAAGATTCTTCATTATATAAAAAAGAAATCTATCTTTCTAACTTTGGTTTAAGTTTTCCCTCCTGGAGGCTGTAAGGAAAAACAAAAAAAACAAAAAACACAACACTCTTCCATTTCCCATATGCAGGCCCTTCAAATATTTGATGATAATTGCATTGGTTCTCTTTCTCCACCTCTTCATTTTGCCATCATCTCCCATTGCTGCTTACTGCCAAGCTCCTGTGCTAACTTTTCAATAATATGTGAAAAACATTTTCAATATGGTTTATGATCAGCTTCAGAAGGTTCCTGGAAGGTTGTAATGTTGTTAACTTTGAATTGGTAATAATTTATTCCAGTGTTATGCTGTGAAGACATGTGAGACCCAAGTATTTTTTCATTCAATGTTGTTTATTAATGAGAAAAGTAAATATGACATTCTTTTTCATTCTTTTGTTGAAAATTCTTTTCTTTTTTTTTTAAATTTTATTTTTTATAAACATATAATATATTTTTATCCCCAGGGGTACAGGTCTGTGAATCGCCAGGTTTACATCTTCACAGCACTCACCACAGCACATACCCTCCCCAATGTCCATAACTCCATTCCCCCTCTTCCATCCCCCTCCCCCCATCAACCCTCAGTTTGTTTTGTGAGATTAAGAGTCACTTATGGTTTGTCTCCCTCCCAATCCCATCTTGTTTCATTTACTCTTCTCCTACCCCCTTAACCCCCCAAGTTGCATCTCCTCTCCCTCATATCAGGGAGATCATATGATAGTTGACTTTCTCGATTGACTTATTTCGCTAAGCATGATACCCTCTAGTTCCATCCACGTCATCGCAAATGGCAAGATTTCATTTCTTTTGATGGCTGCATAGTATTCCATTGTGTATATATACCACATCTTCTTTATCCATTCATCTGTTGATGGACATCTAGGTTCTTTCCATAGTTTGGCTATTGTAGACATTGCTGCTATAAACATTGGGTGCACATGCCCCTTTGGATCACTACATTTGTATCTTTAGGGTAAATACCCAGTAGTGCAATTGCTGGGTCATAGGGTAGTTCTATTTTCAACATTTTGAGGAACTTCCATGCTGTCTTCCAGAGTGGTTGCACCAGCTTGCATTTCCACCAACAGTGTAGGAGGGTTCCCTTTTCTCCGCATCCTCGCCAGCATCTGTCATTTCCTGACTTGTTAATTTTAGCCATTCTGACTGGTGTGAGGTGATATCTCATATTGTAGTTTTGATTTGTATTTCCCTGATGCCGAGTGATATGGTGCACTTTTTCATGTGTCTGTTGGCCATCTGGATGTCTTCTTTGCAGAAATGTCTGTTCATGTCTTCTGCCCATTTCTTGATTGGATTATTTGTTCTTTGGGTGTTGAGTTTACTAAGTTCTTTATAGATTTTGGACACTAGCCCTTTATCTGATATGTCATTTGCAAATATCTTCTCCCATTCTGTCAGTTGTCTTTTGGTTTTGTTCACTGTTTCCTTAGCTGTGCAAAAGCTTTTTTTTTCTTAAATTAATTTATTTGACAGTGAGAGATCACAAGTAGGCAGAGAGGCAGGCAGAGAGAGAGGGGGAAGCAGGCTCCCCAGTGAGCAGAGAGCCCGATGTGGGTCTCGATCCCAGGACTCTCAGATCGCGACCTGAGCTGAAGACAGAGGCTTAACCCACTGAGCCACCCAGGTGCCTCTGTGCAAAAGCTTTTGATCTTGATAAAATCCCGAATTCATTTTTGCCCTTGCTTCCCTTGCCTTTGGCGATGTTCCTAGGAAGATGTTGCTGTGGCTGAGGTCGAAGAGGTTGCTGCCTGTGTTCTCCTCAAGGATTTTGATGGATTCCTTTCTCACATTGAGGTCCTTCATCCATTTTGAGTCTATTTTCGTGTACGGTGTAAGGAAATGATCCAATTTCATTTTTCTGCATGTGGCTGTCCAATTTTCCCAACACCATTTATTGAAGAGGCTGTCTTTTTTCCATTGGACATTCTTTCCTGGTTTGTAGAAGATTAGTTGACTATAGAGTTGAGGGTCTATTTCTGGGCTCTTTATTCTGTTCCATTGATCTATGTGTCTGTTTTTGTGCCAGTACCATGCTGTCTTGATGATGACAGCTTTGTAATAGAGCTTGAAGTCCAGAATTGTGATGCCACCGACTTTGGCTTTCTTTTTCAATATTCCTTTGGCTATTCGAGGTCTTTTCTGGTTCCATATAAATGTTAGCATTATTTGTTCCTTTTCTTTGAAAAAAAAATATATGGTACTTTGATAGGAATTGCATTAAATGTGTAGATTGCTTTAGGTAGCATAGACATTTTCAATATTTATTCTTCCAATCCAGGAGCATGGAACATTTTTCCATTTCTTTGTGTCTTCCTCAATTTCTTTCATGAGTACTTTATAGTTTTCAGAATATAGATTCTTAGCCTCTTTGGTTAGGTTTATTCCTAGGTATCTTATAGTTTTGGGTGCAATTGTAAATGGGATGGACTCCTTAATTTCTCTTTCTTCTGTCTTGTTGTTGCTGTAGAGAAATGCAACAGATTTCTGTGCATTGATTTTATATCGTGACACTTTACTGAATCCTGTACAAGTTCAAGCAGTTTTGGAGTGGAGTCTTTTGGGTTTTCCACATATAGTATCATATTATCTGTGAAGAGTGATAGTTTGACTTCTTCTTTGCCGATTTGGATGCCTTTAATTTCCTTTTGTTGTCTGATTGCTGAGGCTAGGACTTCTAGTACTATGTTGAATAGCAGTGGTGATAATGGACATCCCTGCCATGTTCCTGACCTTAGGGGAAAAGCTTTCAGTTTTTCTCCATTGAGAATGATATTTGCGGTGGGTTTTTCATAGATGGCTTTGATAATATTGAGGTATGTGCCCTCTATCCCTACACTTTGAAGAGTTTTGATCAGGAAGGGATGCTGTACTTTGTCAAATGCTTTTTCAGCATCTATGGAGAGTATCATATGGTTCTTCTTTCTTTTATTAATGTGTTGTATCACATTGATTGATTTGCGGATGTTGAACCGGCCTTGCAGCCCTGGAATAAATCCTACTTGGTCGTGGTGAATAATCCTTTTAATGTACTGTTGAATCCTATTGGCTAGTATTTTGGTGAGAATTTTTACATCTGTGTTCATCAAGGATATTGGTCTGTAGTTCTCTTTTTTGATGGGATCCTTGTCTGGTTTTGGGATCAAGGTGATGCTGGCCTCATAAAATGAGTTTGGAAGTTTTCCTTCTATTTCTATTTTTTGGAACAGTTTCAGAAGAATAGGAATTAGTTCTTTAAATGTTTGGTAGAATTCCCCCGGGAAGCTGTCCAGCCGTGGGCTTTTGTTTGTTTGGAGATTTTTGAGGACTGTTTCAATCTCCTTACTGGTTATGGGTCTGTTCAGGCTTTTTATTTCTTCCTGGTTCAGTTGTGGTAGTTTATATGTCTCTAGGAATGCATCCATTTCTTCCAGATTGTCAAATTTGTTGGCGTAGAGTTGCTCATAGTATGTTCTTATAATTGTCTGTATTTCTTTGGTGTTCATTGTGATCTCTCCTCTTTCATTCACGATTTTATTTATTTGGGTCCTTTCTCTTTTCTTTTTGATAAGTCTGGCCAGCAGTTTATCAATCTTATTAATTCTTTCAAAGAACCAGCTCCTAGTTTCGTTGATTTGTTCTATTGTTTTTTTTTTGTTTCTATTTCATTGATTTCTGCTCTGATCTTTATGATTTCTCTTCTCCTGCTGGGTTTAGGGTTTCTTTCTTGTTCTTTCTCCAGCTCCTTTAGGTGTAGGGTTAGGTTGTGTACCTGAGACCTTTCTTGTTTCTTGAGAAAGGCTTGTACCGCTATATATTTTCCTCTCAGGACTGCCTTTGTTGTGTCCCACAGATTTTGAACTGTTGTGTTTTCATTCTCATTTGTTTCCATGAATTTTTTCAATTCTTCTTTAATTTCCTGGTTGACCCATTCATTCTTTAGAAGGATGTGGTTTAGTCTCCATGTATTTGGATTCTTTCCAAATTTCCTCTAGTGATTGAGTTCTAGCTTCAGAGCATTGTGGTCTGAAAATATGCAAGGAATGATTCCAATCTTTTGATAACGGTTGAGACCTGATTTAGGACCAGGAATGTGATCTATTCTGGAGAATATTCCATGTGCACTAGAGAAGAATGTGTATTCTGTTGCTTTGGGATGAAATGTTCTGAATATATCTGTGATATCCATCTGGTCCAGTGTGTCGTTTAAGGCCTTTATTTCCTTGTTGATCTTTTGCTTGGATGATCTGTCCATTTCAGTGAGGGGAGTGTGAAAGTCCCCTACTATTATTGTATTATTGTCGATGTATTTCTTTGATTTTGTTATTAATTGGTTTATATAGTTGGCTGCTCCCACGTTAGGGGCATAGATATTTAAAATTGTTAGATCTTCTTGTTGGACAACTCCTTTGAGTATGATATAGTGTCCTTCCTCATCTCTTATTATAGTCTTTGGCTTAAAATCTAATTGATCTGATATAAGGATTGCCACTCCTGCTTTCTTCTGATGTCCATTAGCATGGTAAATTCTTTTCCACACCCTCACTTTAAATCTGGCGGTGTCTTCAGGTTTAAAATGAGTTTCTTGTAGGCAACATATAGATGGGTTTTGTTTTTTTATCCATTCTGATACCCTGTGTCTTTTGATTGGGGCACTTAGCCCATTAACATTCAGGGTAATTATTGAGAGATATGAATTTAGTGTCATTGTATTGCCTGTAAGGTGACTGTTATTGTATATTGTCTCTGTTTCTTTCAGATCTACTTCTTTTAGGGTCTCTCTTTGCTTAGAGGACCCCTTTCAATATTTCCTGTAGAGCTGGTTTGGTATTTGCAAATTCTTTCAGTTTTTGTTTGTCCTGGAAGCTTTTAATCTCTCCTTCTATTTTCAATGATAGCCTAGCTGGATATAGTATTCTTGGCTGCATGTTTTTCTCGTTTAGTACTCTGAATATATCATGCCAGCTCTTTCTGGCCTGCCAGGTCTCTGTGGATAAGTCTGCTGCCAATCTAATATTTTTACCATTGTATGTTACAGACTTCTTTTCCTTGGCTGCTTTCAGGATCTTCTCTTTGTCACTAAGACTTGTAAATTTTACTATTAGGTGACGGGGTGTGGACCTATTCTTATTGATCTTGAGGGGGGTTCTCTGAACCTTCTGGATTTTGATACTTGTTCCCTTTGCCATATTGGGGAAATTCTCTCCAATAATTCTCTCCAATATACCTTCTGCTCCCCTCTCTGTTTCCTCTTCTTCTGGAATCCCAATTATTCTAATGTTGTTTCGTCTTATGGTGTCACTTATCTCTCGAATTCTCCCCTCGTGGTCCAGTAGCTGTTTGTCCCTCTTTTGCTCAGCTTCTTTATTCTCTGTCATTTGGTCTTCTATATCGCTAATTCTTTCTTCTGCCTCATTTATCCTAGCAGTGAGAGCCTCCATTTTTGTTTGCACCTCATTAATAGCTTTTTTGATTTCAACTTGGTTAGAATTTATTTCTTTTATTTCTCCAGAAAGGGCTTTTATATCTCCCGAGAGGGTTTCTCTAATATCTTCCATGCCTTTTTCGTGCCTGGCTAGAACCTTGAGAATCGTCATTCTGAACTCTGGATCTGACATATTACCAATGTTGGTATTGATTAGGTCCCTAGCCTTTGGTACTGCCTCTTGTTCTTTTTTTTGTGCTGAATTTTTCCGCCTTGTCATTTTGTCCAGATAAGAGTATATGAAGGAGCAAGTAAAATATTAATAGTGTGGCAACTACCCCAGGAAAATATGCTTTAGCCAAATCAGAAGAGATCCCAAATCGTGAGGGGGGAGAAAGGGGATAAAAAGAGGTTCAGAAAGAAAAAAAAAAAGAAACAATTAAAAAAAAGAAAACGAATAAGGAAAATATGTAAAAAGGAAAAAAATATATATATTAGATAAACTAGTTAGAAAATGTTAAAAAAGAAAAGGGTAAAAGTTAAAAAGAATTTAGCAGAAGAGGGACGCCTGGGTGGCTCAGTTGGTTAAGCAGCTGCCTTCGGCTCAGGTCATGATCCCAGAGTCCTGGGATCGAGTCCCACATCGGGCTCCTTGCTCGGCAGGGAGCCTGCTTCTCCCTCTGCCTCTGCCTGCCACTCTGTATGCCTGTGCTCGCTCTCTCTTCCTCTCTCTCTCTGATAAATAAATAAAAATCTAAAAAAAAAAAAAAGAATTTAGCAGAAGAGAAAAAAAATTGAAAAAAAAAATTAAGTTGCCTTCAAGGCTAAAGAATCATGGGGAGAAAGCCATGAGTTCCGTGCTTTGCTTTCTCCTCCTCTGGAATTCCGCTGCTCTCCTTGGTATTGAAACTGCATTCCTTGGTAGGTGAACTTGGTCCTGGCTGGATTTCTCATTGATCTTCTGGGGGAGGGGCCTGTTGTAGTGATTCTCAGGTGTCTTTGCCCCAGGCGGAATTGCACCGCCCTTACCAGGGGTTGGGCTGAGTAATCCGCTCGGGTTTGCTTTTGGGAGCTTTTTTCCCCTGAGCACTTTCCGTAGAGTTCCGGAGGATGGGAATGAAGATGGCAGCCTCCCAGTCTCTGGCCCGGAGGAGCCAAGAGCCCAGGGCCCCACTCCTCAGTGCGCCCTCAGAGAATAGCCCCCACTTACTCCCGTCACCCTGGCCTCCGGCCGTGCTCCAAGCTGACCGAGCCTGCGACCGGTTCAAGGTAACCCCGAGCTGAGAGTCACTCCTCGGCTCTGTCTCTGTAGCCAGCTTCCCCGTTCTAATATCTGTAAGCTCTGCGACACTAGGACACCCCCGATCCTTCTGTGACCCTGCGGGACCTGAGGCCACGCTGACCCCACGTGGGCTTCACCCCCGTTAAGCCTCTGGAGTGATGTCCCTCAGTGGAACAGACTTTTAAAAGTCCTGATTTTGTGCTCCATTGCTCCGCTGCTTGCCGGGACCTGACCCCTCCCCCCGCAGTCTATCTTCCCGTCGCTTTGGATTCACTTCTCCGCCAGTCCTACCTTTTAGAAAGTGGTTGATTTTCTGTTTCTAGAATTGCTGTTCTTCTTCTCTTCAATCTCCCATTGGATTTGTAGGTGTTTGCAATCTTTAGATAAGCTATCTAGCTGATCTCCTGCTACCTGAAGTAGTCTCAGCCTTCTACTTCTGCGCCATCTTGACTCCTCTCCGAGAATTATTTTCTTAAACTGGTTAGGCAATGATTTAATGAATGAAATATACATCCCAGTTGTTAAATAACTTTCTATACTACATTTTGATTCATTTTAACTTAGAAAAAAATATTACAGAGCAATATCTCCTTTTTAAAAAGCAAATGCTAGTTAATTGGAATCTTAGAACCAATTGAAATGTTTAATGGTACTCTTTTAAATCTTGAATATACCTTTTATCTTGGTGAAGGTTATTCAGAAAAATATTCAATAACAGTATTGTGGTTTTTATACATGGAAAAGATTTAACTCCTTTAAAAATCCATGTACATGTTAGTGATAGAATTCAGCGATCATCATAACTCACAGTTCTTTGTGATATGGAGGTTATATCAATGTTATATGTTTATTATATATATATAAAAGTATATATAATGTTATATTTATATATTAACTTCCATATATATGGAAGTTAATCAAATGTTATATATTTGTCTTTTTAAAAAATTATTTTATTGTGAGAAGGGCACTTTATATGAAATCAACCCTCTTAAAAATTTAAGTGTACAATACATTATTGTTGACAATGGGTACAGTGTTGTATAATAGATTTCTAGAGCTTATTTGTCTTGCTTGATTGGAACTTTATGTTCATTGATCAGTAATTAAAATTTCTCCTTTCCCTCATTTTCTGGAAACCACACTCTTTGATTATACTCTTTGATTTTATGAATTATTAGATACCTCATGTAAGTGAAACCATGCAGCATTTGTCTTTCTGTGACCGTCCTCAGCATGATGTCCTTCAGGTTCATCCATGTTGCTACCTATGGCAGAATTTCCTTCATTGTTAAGGCTTAACAGTACTCTGTTGTGGATGTATACCACATTTTATCCATCCACTGGCTTTATGTTAGTTATAAAATTGCAGAAATTAGCAATTATAAAAATTTATTTAAAAATTTTTTGCAATGACAATCTTTTACTTACTTCAGGATAAATTATATTATTTCTTACTGCTCAATGTAGGATATGTTTGAAGATTTGTCTTTGATCTATTCCTAGCTATGCTATCTCTAGGTTTTAGTATATATCCTCTAGAAAACAGAGTTGTATTTTAAAAATGAAGAAGAATTCAGAAATCATCAATCCAAAATCTACATGCCCTGCTTTCTTTCAGGTATATTTGTAGGTTTGTAAATCATCTGCTTGGTATATCATTCTTGATTTCTTTCTATAATCCTTTTAAATAACACAATTTTCAAAAGAGATATCATTGAGCTCACAATTTCTCTAAAAGCCCTGTGCAACTGAAATAATCTCTCAGCTTGTTAATATAGGTGACATATGCTACTTAATGCAGCCAAATATCATTCACTGAAAATTAATTAAATGCTATTCTGGAAATATTATCAATTCCGTCAGGTTTGTGAGACAGGAAAAAGCTAGCAGAATATTCAGTTGATGTCATGATACTGACAACATAAAATGTATCTTTTTTTTTTTTTTTGTACTGAAGTACAGAGATTATATGGCTTAAGGAACAAATAGATAACCCAGCTCAACTGAATAAGGATATTGGATATTTCTTTTCTCTGCCTTTCATATTTCTATATGCTACATGCTGAGGAACATATGAGATAAATATATGGAATAGAAAAGCTAATTTACTAATATATATATAACCTCATGTTTCTCCGAACTTCCTTTTGTACCTCTCCAGTGGATTTTACCAAATTATAGCTTGTATTTTTAATAATCATTTTGTTTCTCTATGTTAGTTAGGAGTAGATTTGGCTACCTGTAATAAATAATACACTAGATTAAATAAAATGAAAATTTATTTCATTTATTCATAAAATAAATCCAGAAGTGAGCAATCTAAGATTGGTGTCAGGACTTAACATGTTCTCAGGGAGGCAG
Organism: Lutra lutra; assembly: GCF_902655055.1. NCBI lineage: Eukaryota > Metazoa > Chordata > Mammalia > Carnivora > Mustelidae > Lutra > Lutra lutra. The sequence continues at coordinate 133,803,266 of NC_062282.1, read as the reverse complement.
GTTCACTTTCTTTTGCTATTCTGAGGGTGAAGAAAGGAAGAATAATAATATCCATTTTCTACTACATCTTCTTAATATAAAGTACCACCTAGCATTATTGCTGTAAATTCATTGGCTTAAATGTAATCATATGGCCACACTTAAGGAGAGTTTATTTTGTTTTTTGAGTTTCAGTCAGCCAAGCTAAAAGTAATGATTCATATTACTAAGGAAGGAAGGAAGACTGGATATTGTGAAGTAATTTACAATCTGTACAAAGCTTATTTTAGCAGGTTTTGTTCTCTCTCAAGTCAGGGAATAGGTTTAGGCTTTATTGATTCACCCTGCATTACCTAATGCATTGCCTCTTTTGGAGTAAACTCTCAATGAACAAGTGTTGAATATATGAATGAATGAAAGAGGAAATGGAATCTCTATTGAGATTTGATGAGATGACATTTTCAATTCAGAATAGTTTATTTTATTTATTTTTTAAAAAATTTTAAATCTTTTTAAAATTTATTTTCAGCATAATAGTATTCATTGAAACAGTCAACAAAAAAAGAGGCTACCCACAGAATGGGAGAAGATATTTGCAGATTACACTACTGATAAAATCTTTAAAAATAAACTATTTTTTAAGATTTTTTTTTAAAGATTTTTATTTATTTATTTGACAGACAGAGATCACAAGTAGGCAGAGAGGCAGGCAGAGAGAGAGGAGGAAGCAGGCTCCCTGCTGAGCAGAGAGCCTGATGCGGGGCTCGATCCCAGGACCCTGGGATCGTGACCTGAGATGGAGGCAGAGGCTTTAACCCACTGAGCCACCCAGGCACCCCTATTTTTTAAGATTTTATCAGTAGTGTAATCTGCAAATATCTTCTCCCATTCTGTGGGTAGCCTCATTTTTGTTGACTGTTTCCTTTGCTGTGCAGAAACTTTTTATCTTAATGAAGTCCCAAAAGTTCATTTTCACTTTTGTTTCACTTGCCTTTGGAGACATGTCTTGGAAGAAGTTGCTGGTGGGGGGCACCTGGGTGGCTCAGTGGATTAAGCCACTGCCTTCAGCTCAGGTCATGATCTCAGTGTCCTGGGATGGAGCCCCGCATTGGGCTCTTTGCTCAGCAGGGAGCCTGCTTCTCTCTCTCTCTGCCTGCCTCTCTGCCTACTTGTGATCTCTCTCTCTGTCAAATAAATAAATAAAATCTTTAAAAAAAAAAAAAAGAAGAAGTTGCTGTTGGCCGATGTTGAAGAGGTTACTGCCTATGTTGTCCTCTAGGATTTTGATGGATTCTTGTCTGACATTGAGTTCTTTCATCCATTTTGAGTTTATCTTTGTGTATGGTGTAAGAGAAGGTCGAGTTTCATCCTTCTGTACATAGCTGCCAAATTTTCCCAGTACCATTTATTGAAGAGACTTTCTTTTTTCCCCTGGATATTTTTTCCTGCTTTGTTGAAGATTCTTTGACCATAGAATTGAGGGTCCATATCTGGGCTCTCTACTCTGTTACATTGGTCTATGTGTCTGTTTTTGTGCCTGTACCATGCTGTTTTGGTGATCACAGCTTTGTTGTAAAGCTTGGAATCAGGCAACATAATGCCCCCAGCTTTCGTTTTCTTTTTCAACATTTCCTTGGCAATTCAGGGTCCTTTCTGTTTCCATACAAATTTTAGGATTGTTCCAGCACTTTGCAAAATGCCAACGGTGTTTTGATTGGGATGGTGTTGAAAGTATAGATTGCTCTAGGCAGCATAGACATTTTAACAATGTTTATTCTTCTGATCCATGAGCATGAAATGTTTTCCCATCTTTTTGTGTCTTCTTCAATTTCTTTTGTAAGTGTTCTGTAGTTTCTAGAGTATAGATCCTTCACATCTTTGGTTAGTTTTATTCCAAGGTAATTTATGGTTTTTGATGCTATTGTAAATGGAATCGATTCCCTAATTTCTTTTTCTACAGTTTCATTGTTAGTGTATAAGAAAGCAACTGATTTCTGTGCATTGATTTTGTATCCTGCCATATTACTGAATTGCTGTTTGAATTCTAGTAATTTGGGGGTGGATTCTTTTGGATTTTCCACATAAAGTATCATGTCATCTGGGGAGAGAGAGAGTTTGACTTATTCTTTGTCAGTTGGAATACCTTTTATTTCTTTTCATTTTCTGATTGCTGATGCTAGGACTTCTAATACTATGTTGAATAACATTGGTGAGAGTGGGCACCCTTGCTGTTATCCAAGATCTATAAAGACTTTCTCAAACTCAACACCACCCCCCAAAATAATCAAGTCAAAAAAACGGGCAGAAGGCATGAACAGACACTTCTCCAAAGAAGACATACAAATGGCTAACAGACACATGAAAATATGTTCAACATCAGTAGCCATCAGGAAATTCAAATCAAAACCACACTGAGATACCAACTTAAACCAGTTACAATGGCAAAAATTGACAAGGCAGGAAACAACAAATGTTAGAAAGGATGTGGAGAAAGGGGAACCCTCTTACACTCTTGGTGGGAATGCAAGTTGGTACATTTTGGAAAATAGTATGGAGGTTCCTCAAGATGTTAAAAGTAGAGCTACCCTGTGAACAAGCAATTTCACTACTAGGCATTTACCCCAATTATACAGATGTAGTGAAAAGAAGGGGCACATACACCCCAGAGTTCATAGCAGCAATGTCCACAATAGCCAAACTGTGGAAGGAGCTGAGATGCCCTTCAACAGATGAATAGATAAAGAAGATGTGGTCCATATGTACAATGGAATATTACCCAGCCATCAGAAAGGGTGAATACCCACCATTTGCATTAACATGGATGGAACTGGAAGGGATTATGCTAAGTGAAATAAGTCAAGCAGAGAATGACAATTAGCATATGGTTTCACTTATATGTGGAACATAAGGAATAGCATGAAGGACATTAGAAAAAGGAAGGGAAAAGTGAAGCGGGTGGGAGGGACATCAGAGGAGAAGGTGAACCATGAGAACCATGGGAGAGAACCATGGACTATGGGAAACAAACTGAGGGTTTCAGAAGGGAGGGAGGTGAGGGGATGGGTGAGCAATAGAATCCTGCACAAAAAACTAATGATGTACTGTATAATAACTAATATAACAAAATAAATAAATAAATAAATAAATGCCACAAAGGACCATAAAAAACACACTGAAGCATACTATTTCAGGAAAAAAATGAGATTTTTAAGTATTTATTTTTCAGAGAGAGAGAGCACAAGCAGGGGGAGTGGCAGGCAGAAGGAGAAGCATGGGGAAGTCCCTGATACAGGATTCAATCCCAGGACCCTGGGATCAGGACCTGAGCCAAAGGCAGATGCTTAGCTAATTGAGCCACCCAGGTGTCCCTCAAATGGTTATTAAACATCATCTTTATACATTGCTTATCCTCTTATTCTCATTTTTTTTTTCCAAAAATAATTGGCACCTCTTTGTTTGGTTGACTGTTTCCTTTGCTGTGCAGAAGCTTTTGATCTTGATGAAGTCCCAAAAGTTCATCTTTGCTTTTGTTTTCTTTGCTTTTGGAGACATATCTTTAAAGAAGTTGCTGTGGCTGATATCGAAGAGATTACTGCCTATGTTCTCCTCTAGGATTCTGATGGATTCCTGTCTCACGTTGAGGTCTTTTATCCATTTTGAATTTATCTTTGTGTACAGTGTAAGAGAATGGTCGAGTTTCATTCTTCTACATATACAGTTTTCCCAGCTGTATATAATATACAGTTTTCCCAGCACCATTTATTGAAGAGACTGTCCTTTTTCCACTGTGTATTTTTTCCTGTTTTGTCGAAGATTATGGAGCATAACAAATAGCATGGAGAACAAGGGGAGATGGAAAGGAGAAGGGAGTTGAGGGAAATTGGAAGGAGAGATGAACCATGAGAGACTATGGACTCTGAAAAACAATATGAGGGTTTTGAAGGAGCAGGGGGTGGGAGGTTGAGGGAAACAGGTGGTGGGTATTAGAGAGGGCACGGATTGCATGGAACACTGGGTGTGGTGCAAAAACAATGAATACTGTTACACTGAAAAGAAATAAAAATAATAGCACAAGTTCTTTTTAATTCACAAGAATTGTCCATTTGTTTACTCATTATAATGTGAATATGCATTATATGCATCATTCTATATTAATGACTCATGAATCTTCAAAGAACTTTAAAAACAATTTTGGGTAAACATGGCTATGATATGGTTAAGGGAAGTAGGACTCAATCTGTAGTTTGAAGGGTCTATTTTGTTTAAATCTGAATTTGGAGAAGAGAAGATGTGGACGGGGGAAGTAAGGATGGGGAGGGCTAAATAAATATGAAGAGTTAAGAAGTGATTATGGAAAAAAGATAATAAAAAATGGATACTTTGTGGGGGTGGAGCGGAAAGAACAAAAAATTAGATCCTTGGTCCTGGAATCTAAAGTTTGATATATACAATACTAAATGTATTGAATCTCGGGATAAATCTGTATTTCTCTTTAAATATTGGATGTTTTTGGTAGCACTTGACAAAATTGCATGTAAGAAAATACATTTGGACATCAGAATATCTAGACTTGCTAAGTAGACACATTCTACTTTTATCTTGAACATTGTGAGTTCTATTAGTTTGCTGAAGGCAGGGCTTATTGTGATGATTATGGATTCCTATTTCAAAAATGTCATCAACTTATCTGTAGAGATATCTTCAGTTTCACCAGAAGCATAGGTTTATTTACAGAGAAACTAATGACGTTTAATTTTCATGACCTTTCACCACATATGACCCTTCTAAAATCCTAGGAGGGACACTAGGAATATCTCTTCATAGAAAAATGTCGTCTTTTATAAACTTGGCAAAAAAAAAGTTTCTATAGTTTTTGAAGCTTTAGCTCATATAAAATCTATATCTCCCTCATAAATTGAAGTACCTTAAATACTAGCAACTCATAACCACCTTGCATATTAACATTGCTTTTTACATCCAATAAGCATTCTGTCAAGCTTATGTGTTTTGAACAACAATTTAATATCTGCCAGCCTCTTAGGTAACTGAGAAAACCCATTCAAGTGTGTTGAGGATAATTATAGTTAGCAAAAACAACTGTAAGTAGAGTTGAAGAGCAATTAAATAAAGTTATTATTAAAATTATTTTTAAATTATAATGAATATATCCTTTTCTCTTGAACGCATTAGAGTGGTTGTTGGTCCCAAACCTTGTCATTAACAAATGATTTATTCTAGGTATCCTCACAACTAGCTTTCAGGGAAAATAATAAAATGTATATTAATACAGAAGAATATATACTTTTTGTTCAACTTTTACTTCCAATTATAATATGGAAGGACTCTTGACCTATTGCGAAAGGTCATTGTTACCTTTGTATACCTGCATGTACATACATTCTCAAAACATATCTAGCATTATGTGTGTGATTAGAATGTGCTGGGCAAATTAATTATTTATGTATTATATATATATAATATCATAATATTGTAATTTAGGAAAAATTTGGGAATAATTTCTATAAAGCAAAATATGTTCTCTCCCAATTCCTAACCTTGGTGACAAGAGTATTAAAAATAGGCCACTCTGTCTTATGAATGCATGTATATGTACAAATCTTGTTTTAAATTTAATTTTATTTAAATTCATTCAATTAACATATAATGTATTGTTAGTTTCAGAGGTAGAATTCCATGATTCATCAGTTATAGAACATGCAGTGCTCATTACATCACATGACCTCCTTAATATCCATCACCCAGTTACCCCATCTTCTTACCCATCTCCCCTCCAGCAACCCTCAGTTTTTTTCCTATGATTAAGAGTCTCTTATGGTTTGTCTCCTTCTCTGGTTTCATCTTGTTTTATATGTACAAGTCTTTCATTTTTAAAAATTGTATTTGTTTATTTGACAGAGAGAGCATGAGAGAGGGAACACTAGAAGAGGGGGTGGGAAAGGGAGAAGCAAGCTTCCTACTGAGCAGGGAGCCCAATGTGGGCTCAATCCCAGGACCCTGAGATCACGACCTGAGCCAAAGGCACTTAATGACTGAGCCACCCAGGTGCCCCTTATATATGCAAGTATAAAGTAAAATAGTAACAGACCAAATTCAACAGTGTGTTAAAGGAAATTATATTTATACTCTTCATTCTAGGAATCTAAGGAGAGATCATTATTACAAAATTTAAATCTTTTATAATTAAAGAAAGAGTTACTCTTTATAGATGCCAAAAGAGAATTGATTAAGCTAAAAACACATGCCTATTTTTTTAAGAAAATAAAGCAAACAGGATTAAAACTAAAAATATAAGGGTACTTTCTTTAATTGTTGAGTATTTATCAGATACCAAAATCAACATCAGAATGAAAAAATAATCTCATTTAAGTCTAAGTTAAGTTAAATAATCTCATTTAAGTTAAGTAAAATCCAGGATTTATACATTAATTGGTGACATTTTACCACATTCTGGATATCCTAGCTGATATAAGACAAAAAGAAAAAAGCAGGTACAATACTGGAAAAGCACTTATGGGTGATCTGAATGTCTACTTTGAATAGCCAAGAGTATGAAAGTAATATTAGCACTAATTAAATAAAATGGCTAGTTGCAAGAAATATTACTGTCAATAAACTTACTATATACCAGCAATAACTAAATAGAAAAACAAAACAAAACAAAACAAAACCCTGCTTACAATAGCATAAAAACAGCAAAATCCTAAGGAATGTGCTCTATAAAGAGCAGAATCCATAAAACTTTAAAGACATAAAAGAAGACTTGAAATAAATCAATATAAACTTTGGTATTATAAAGATATAGATTCTCCCCAAATTATCTATGAATTAAGTGTAATTCCAGTAGAATAGTCAAAAGATTGACAAGTTATTTGTCAAAAAATTGACAAGTTAATTCTATAGATGATCTGGAAGAAATAGTCAAGAAAACTTAGAAAAAGGACAGTTTCTTGAACATCAAACAACAATAATTTAGTAAAATAATTAGTAAAATAATTATTAGTAAAATAAAATTATTACTCTATCTGGACTAATAGATTTTCATAACAGAATGTAAAATATCTATATATCTGTATTTGTATCTATGTATATGGTATCTGCCTTTTGCCATATTTTTTGATGTAGAAGATCACTAGTATATAAGGTACCCTAATTTCATAAGAACAATTTTTGAAAATATTAAGTGCTTTTATCATATGGCCATATAGTAAAGATTATGTTAAAGTATTCCTATACAATTAAGCCCATTATTTTGTGTATGCAATTAGATTACATTATATACTGGAAACAATAGGAAATCATAACATCTGGAGATGCAGTCATATTTTACTAGAAATTATGAAGTTCATTGAAAGCAAATAATCTATTTTAGTCACTGAAAATTAACAAGAAAACCACGAAATAAAAAAAAAAGTGAGTAGGTTGCTGGGAGGAGGCGGTAGGGAGAGGGTGGTTGGGTTATGGACATTGGGGAAGGTATGTGCTGTGGTGAGTGCTGTGAAGTGTGTAAACCTGGCGATTCACAGACCTGTATCCCTGGGGCTAATAATACATTATATGTTAATTTTTTTTAAAAGTGAGTAAATTCTTGAAAAACAAACCACAGTAAAAAGCATATAGAAAAATGATCTTTCAAAAGGAATTTCAATATCATTCTTATCCATCAGTAAGTATCTTTCTTTTAAAGATTTTATTTATTCATTTGAGAGACAGCAGGAGAGAGAGTGAGCACAGGAGGGGTAGAGGGAAGAGAGGGAAGCAGGCTCCCCACTGAGCAGGGGTTCTGATGCAGGGCTCTATCCCTGGACCCCGAGATCATGACCTGAGCTGAAGGCAGAAGCTTAACTGACTGAGCCACCCTGGTGCCCACTCAGTAAGTATCTTGCTGAATGTTAAAACAAAGCCAAACAGGGTGGGAGAGAGATAAAGAGATTCTAATAGGAAGCTGCATTTCAATAAATTTCTTTTTTACTTAATAGGCTGCAAGATGAAAATAAGTACTCATAATGGTTTTAATTTTTATTCTCAAACCCCAAAGGATCATTATCTCCCAAATTAGGTAAATCATGATTACATAATTTGAAAACCCTTCATCTCTGCCATGATCTGGAAGATTGTCTTCATTGCTAACATTTATTGTTTTAGGACTTGGGGGTCATCAGAGTCACCACATAGCACAATGTCCTTAGTACTATGAAGGACATCTCTAATTCCATTTTTGAAATTATTCCAGTGCTATTTTTTATTTCACTCCACCCTATGACTTTTAACACACTCCAAATTTAGTAATAGTTTATGTCTCTTCCTTTATTATTCTCACCTCAAAATTTGAAGCTAGTATCTATTCATCTCACTCAACCCTCTTTCAAACACCTTATTGACTGACACATTTCTAAGAGTAGAAATTTTCTGGTTATTTTGGTGGGTAACTAATTATCTTCTTAACAAATTCTATTATATGATGCAATTTCTTTAATAGCCCAATGCTTGGACAACACTTGTCTCATCATAATTTCATTCCTTCCTCATCCATCCAATTTTTGCCTTAGACTGGGATAAACAAATCTCTTAACAAGGTGTAAGTTATTTATGGTTTTATCATCTTGCTTAATGAGGAACAGAGAGACTTTTATTGGTTCACAGATGTCATCAAGATTCTGTCTCTATGTTATTTCTACTCTACTTCGCAGGGATACTAGATTTCTATTCCTATGCTTGTTATCTCATTACTAAAAGAACTTTTCAGCTCTAGATGTCACAGACTCAGCATTGCAAGGCAAGAAGAAAGAGAAGGCTCTCTCCTAAAGAGTCTATCCACCTTATTATAAAACAAAAGATTTCCCAGAAGTGCTCCAAAGATTGTCCTTTTTTTGAAATTGACAGGGCTGGATACCCTGTCTTCTAGTTACAAGAAAGGCTAGGAAAAGTAAATGCCTGATGAGAGGCATTTGTGATGGCCCACGAGAATTTGTTCCCATTATCTGGATACAGAATAGGATTCTATTTTTAGGGAAGGGGCAAGGTATGGCTGGTAGGCCAGCAATTGCCTATACTGTGTAAAAATTAGAAAAGATGGGGGTGCCTGGGTGGATCAGTCAGTTAAGCATCTGCCTTCAGCTCAGGTCATGATACTGAAGTCCTGGAATCAAGCCCCACATTGGGCTCCTCAGTGGGAAGTCTGCTCATCCCTCTACCCCTCCCCTCCCATGTGCTCTCTCTCATGCTCTCTCTCAAATAAAATAAAACCTTTTAAATAAAAATTAGAAAAGATGTTAAGTTTATGCCATCAAACATACTAACACAACTTAGTAATGTATTTTATCATGTATAGTGATAGCGTTATCAGTTTGAACAGCCAAAGTATTTAATCACTTGGAGTTTACCATCTTGTTTGATAATGTATCCAATGTTGTATTTAGTTGATATTTATAAAAGTGAAAAATTAGTTTGTGTCACATCATTAGTCAAGTACCAGTAAAACACATTATTTTATTTTCATATGCACCTGGTAATTTTGTGCTACTTTTGTTTTTACTTAAGTATATAGTATACATATTCTTAATAAATATGATGCTCCATTATGTTGATCTAAAATAATTGATAACCCCTGTCCTTGTTATCATTTAAAATTGATGAGTTGCCTTTTTTTTGATACTGAATTACTTTAGTTAGATTTGTTTAATACCATACTTCCAACTTCTCTTTTTATAAGTTTTCAATTTTCCTACTGGAATTGTTTTGCCCTTTATTTCCACCAAGTTCTTATTTTCTTGGTTGCTTTTAGGAATAAAATAATGCTCAGCAGCTCAGTTATTGTGTTCTTTTGAGAAAGTTATAACATTTGACTTGATCCTAATGGTTCTGAGCCTCAGACTTTAGTAGTGATAAATTTAAATCTAGAAATTTATGAGGAGTAACATAAACTCAACTTCTGAATATCTATGTGGCTTATGACTTATTATTTTGCTAACAAAATCTACCAATAAGATGTGAAGGTTTTTCCTTGCTGTGCTGTTTTGTGTAGCTGTGCTCCGTATTTAATAGAATCATTGCTAAGCATCTCTGGCTTTTGGCTCTCCGGGTTCCATTCATGTCAAGAATGCTTTGGATGTAGAGTGGATGAACTAAGATTGTGGAATCATAGGAGGCCCTAGGGTTGCCTGGTTCCTTGAAGTGAGCTAGATAAATATAAAATCATTCTGAATACCCAAGAAGTTGATCTGAGAACTGACAGAACAAACTGCACATCTGGAAGGAGAGAAGAGGCCACATCATGGAAGGTAGGAGGTGTGAAGATGTGATTGGGGGAGAAGTGGCACAGGTGCCATGGAGGGGATGGAGTCTTGGTCACAGAAAGAGACAAGACAGATAGAGGCTCATACAGGGGATCACATAAGGAAAACACTTCCCCAAAACCACTTATTGGAAAAATGAGAGGGGCTGATTTTCATGACTTTTAAAAAAATAACTATGGGGCTCAAAGACCAGAATTTTAGAGGTCTGTTGTGTAGCAGGTGTGGGGCCTGGTGGGTGCTGAGATGCTCCTGTGGGAAGGATGACAGATAGCTCAAAGCGGGTGGGAAGATCTGAGAATCTGAGGATCCCCTGGGATGCACTGGGAAGGATGATTCCCTCTTCTTGGAGTGCATCTGAGAGGTGGCATTGCCTCTCTTGGTATAAAGGAGCCCGTGGGCACCACTTCTCTCACCTGCCTCTCAGCATAAACTAGCTTCAGTAAGCAACACAGCACCAACAGTGGTGTAAAATGCTTACACCAAGCCCCACCCCTCTGCATGTCATAGGTGCAGCTTTTCTAGGACAAGTGTGCTTGAGAACCAGTGTGGTAGGCCCCTCCGCTGGAAGACTAGCAAACCCTGCTGCCACCTCCCCCACACATGGCACTCCATGTCTGAGCAGAGAGTTCTGCAAAGCTTGAGCTCTAGTAGAAATAGCATCAGGTCTCTTGACAAGCAGACCAGAGCACACCTAGTTAAAACTTAGCACATTTTGGCAAAGGTCCAAACATTCTCCACTGCAGGAATGGAGAAACTCTGCAGAGGACGGACCTGGGGAAAGAGAAGCCAAAACAGCAGCAGAGTGCACATGGCATACACCAGAGGCATTTCCTGAAGCACCAGGCTCTGGAAAATATGTGACTTCTTCCTCATAAAGCCATTAATAAGGAGCAGGAAACATAACAGGCTTTTCTAACACAGAGAAAAAGACACAGACCTAGACAAAATGCCAAGACAGAGGAATTCATCCCAAGGAAAGGTCACAGCCAGGGATCTGTCTACTTGAAACACATATACATATGCTTGATCCAGAATTTAAACCAACAACCATAAGGATACTAGTTGGGCTGGAGAAAAGCATAAACACACCAGGATGTTTCTTTAAAAGACACAAGACCTAGTCATGCCTAAATAAAAAATGCTATGACCAAGATGCCAAACCAACTGGATGTAATGATGATAAAGGTGGAAGAAGTAGAGGAATGAATAAGTGATATAGAAGATAAAATTATGGAAAATAATGAGGCTGAGAAGAAGAGGGAAAGAAAAATATTGGATCATGAATGTAGACTTAGGGAACTCAGGAACTCCATAATAGCATTCATATAATAGGAGTCCCAGAAGAAGAGAAGGAAAAGGGGCAGGTTTATTTGAAGAAATTATGGCTGAAAACTTCCTTAGTCTGTGGAAAGAAACAGACACCCAAATCCAAGAATTACAGGGAACTCCCATCGAGATCAACAAAAGCTGGCAAACATCAAGACATATCATACTTAAATTTACAAAATGAAGAGATACAGAAAAAAATTCTAAAATCAGCAAGAGAAAAGAAATCCCTAACTTACAAGTGTAGACAAATAAGAATAGCAGCAATCTCTCCACAGAAACTTGGTAGGCCAGAAGAGAGTGGCATGATTTACTCAACCTGCTGAATGGGAAAAATATGCAGCCAAGAATACTTTTTCCAGCAAGGCTTCATTCAGAGTAGAAGAATAAAGAAAGTTTCCAAGACAAAAATATAATAAAATAATAAAAATAAACTAAAGGAGTTTGTGACCACTAAACCAACCTTGAAAGAAATATTAATGGGGACTCCTTGAGTGGGAAAGAAAGACCAAATGCAACAAAGACTAGAAAGGAACAGAGAAAAATCTCTAGAAACACTGATTTTACAGGTAATACAATGGCACTGAATTCATATCTATCAATAATCACTCTGAATGTAAATATTCCAATAAAAAGACATAGGATATCAGAATGGATTTAAAACAAAAAAAGACCCATCTATATGCTGTCTACAAGAGACTCATTTTAGACCTAAAGGCACCTTTCAGATTGAAAGTGAGGGGATGGAGAACCATTTATAATGCTAACAAACTTGTAAAGAAAGCCAGAGTTGCCATACTTACATCAGATAAACTAGATTTTAAACCAAAGACTGTCACAAGAGATGAAGAAGGGCACCATATCATAATAAAGGGTCTATCCAACAAGAAGATCTAAAAATTACAAATATGTATGCCCTAATTTGGGAGCATCCAAACATCTAAATTAAACATAAAGGCATATATGAAAGACCCACAGCCAATAACATCCTCAGTGGGGAAAAACAGAGCTTTTCCTCTCTGCTCAGAAGCAAGACAGGAATGTCCATTCTCATCACTGTTATTCAACTTAGTACTGGAAGTTCTAGCAAAATTATAGAAAGAACCCGAATGTGCAATGACTATTGAATGGATAAAGAAGATGTAGTGTATATACATATATACACGTTGGAATATTACTCAGCCATCAAAAAGAATGAAATCTTGCCATTTGCAATGATGTGAATGGAGCTACAGTGTATTGTACTAAGCGAAATAAGTCAGGGAAAGACAAATATCACATAATTTAACTCATATGGAGAATTTAAGAAACTAAACAGTTGAACATAGGAAAAGAGACAGGCAAACCATAAAATAGGCTCTTGACCATAGAGAACAAACTGAGGGTTGCTGGAGGGAGTTGGTGGGAGAATGGGTTAAATTGGTTTTGGGTATTAAGGAGGACACTTGTGATGAGTACTGGGTGTTATATGTAAGTGATGAATCACAACATTCTACTACTGAAACTTAAGTTGCACTATATGTTAACTAACTGGAATTTAAATAAAAACTTAAAAAATAAAATAATGTTTTGGATGTAAACAAGTATTGGTATACATTTACACATGTGTGTGTGAGAGAGAGAGAGAGAGGAAGAGTAAAATTGGATGTGAGTGTATGTGAGTATGTATATGGAAATATGTCTATTCTGGCATTTGATAAAGTTGGAAAGAATGGATTATCAATGATTGTTTTGATAATTATATATGTATAGACTTTTTATTTTTTATTTTTATTTTAAGATTTTATTTATTTGACAGAGAGAGAGAGATCACAAGTAGGCAGAGAGGCATGCAGAGAGAGAGAGGGGGAAGCAGGCTCCCTGCTGTGTAGAGAGCCCAATGCAGGGCTCGATTCCAGGACCCTTAGATAATGACCTGAGCTGAAGAGAGAGGCTTACCCCACTGAGCCACCCAGGTGCCCCTACATTTGACTTTTTAAAGATTGGTTAAGTAGCATGCACCATAATCACACATAATAAATTTTTTAAAAATTTTATTTTTTAAATTTATTTTCAGTGTTCCAGAATTCATTGTTTATGCAGCACACCCAGTGCTCCATGAAATACATGCCCTCCACAATACCCACCACCAGGCTCACCCAACCTCCCTACCCCTTCCCCTCCAAAACCCTCAGTTAGTTCCTCAGAGTCCACAGTCTCTCATGGTTCATCTCCCCCTCCAATTTCCCCCAATTAAAACATTTTAAATGACTAGAAGAAAATGAGTCAAGCAGGAGAGGTCTCGTAAAGAAAAGAGAAAAACCACAGATCATAAAAGACATGATTGGAAGACAACTACAGAAAAAATGTGCAAGATCTGTGCAGAAAAAAAAATGAGAAAGAATTAAAATACAAGTGAAAGTTGAGAAATACTGTATGCACACATATATGAAATAATATAACAATAATAATAATACATTTATATCTTTTGCATTAGTATTGCTATCCTCAGCTTTCAGTGTGGTTTCAGAACTTGTCAGATAGCCATAAGTTGACCAAGACTAAACCTGAATTTGACCTCTATTTTTCTCCACTAGCCCCCATGTCATTAGCTATGTGTCACAAGTTGGCCTCTAAGTCTATAATTTGGAACTTCAAATAATTTCCCCAAACTACAAACTTTCTCTGAGAAGAGTCCAGTTTGAAATGACGTGGTCAAATCTCTAGGATGCAGCAGGATACTTTCCTCTTTCTTCTTTATATTAGTACTTCAGGTGGGGATGGGTGGGAAGGGGTTACAACTGAGTATGTTGCCAGACAACAGGCTCTGAGCCTGGGATGTCAGAGACTGAGGGGAGCTGTGTGAGGAACTGCTACACATACTCTTTTTTCCCTTCCATCTACTATAGCCTTTGGCTGAGCTGCTGTCAGTGCTTTTGGGGATGTGGGAGAGGCAGAGGACAATAGTCTCAGTTCAGAATGTGTGAGAAGAGCTGAAAACCGTATGAGGTGAAAGAAAAAGAGTCCCTGTGGTTAAATATTTCTTGGAAAGGAGCTTTATTTTGTGATCTAAGACTACTTTATACCCAATAAATATGGGTAAAGCTAACCATTTTCTTCCTTGTCAATACTGCCTCAGCAACCAAAACTTAATCTGTATTGATTGTAGAAATAGATACTAATTGTAGATACAAGACCTAATTTTCTTTCTTTCCTTCCTCCTCCCTTCCTTCCTCTCTCTTTTTCTTTCTTTCTTTTCCTTCCTTCCTTCCTTCCTTCCTTCCTTCCTTCCTTCCTTCCTTCCTTCCTTCCTTCCTTCTAAGACTTTATTCATTCATTTGACAGACAGAGTGAATGAGAGTACAAGCAGAGGGAGAAGTAGAGGGAGAACCAGGCTCTCTGCTAAGCAGAGAGCTCAATGTGGGGCTTGATCCCAGTACCTTGGGATCATAACCTGAACTGAAGGCAGATACTTAACCGACTGAGCCACCCAGGCACCCCAAGACCTAATTTTCTAAGTTTACATGGGGGTCTTCATAAAGCACAAATAACCAGGATAAATGGTTACCATGGTTTTTGAAAGTTAAATGTTACAGCTCTTTTTGTGAAGTTTTTGCTCTCATTCTAAAAATGAATCTTAATCTAGCTCTGCACATGTCTAAACTAAAAGTTTCCACTATCCAATTCTATTTATTCCCTGTTTTGGTTGCTACTATTCCTTTTGGTTGGGGTGGGTTAAAATGACATGCTGGAGTTTTCAGTCAGAAGTTTTTGACCATGTAAAAGTCTTTATTCAAATGAAGGAGCTGAAAATCTCCTGGGAAGATTACTCACATTTTTGAGGCATAAATACAGAGATATATCACATTTGAGCCAGTGGTCTCAAATCCATCTGTGGCTTAACATAGTGGGAAAAGGAAAAAAAAAAAAACCCATGAACTAGAAATAGTGAGATTTTGAAAAAATATTAATGATATTAAAGTATATTGCAATATGCAATTTTAGGAATCATTTTTTTGTAATAATATACCTTAGTAGAGAAGAAAAAGAATGAGAGATGTTGGCTTTCTATCCAGATGAATTTAGAAGCAAATGTATAACATTAATGAAAATAACTCAATTAGGGACGCCTGGGTGGCTCAGTGGGTTAGGCCTCTGCCTTCGGCTCTGTTCAGGATCTCAGGGTCCTGGGATAGAGCCCCACATCGGGCTCTCTGCTCCAAGGGGAGCCTGCTTTCTCCTCTTTCTCTGCCTTCCTCTCTGCCTACTTGTGATCTCTGTCTGTCAAATAAAAAAAAAATAACTCAATTAGATACTTGTAACTTCCTTTGCTGTACCAGCCAGAATTATAGTAAGATCCTCCAGAGTGCTTCTGACTTTGTTTGTCATTTAATCTGGTCCAGAAATGAATACTCATACCCTATGGTCATTTTGCTCTTTACCCCTCACATCTATTAAAAGTAACTTGATAATATGTTGATGGGTACAGAAATCATTATTCCTTTATTTGATCCAGATACTTCTTACTGTTTTGAGTAAGCAGTTAATTTTTTAAAAAAGATTTTATCTATTTATTTGAGACAGAGAGAGAGAGAGAGAGAGCAAGATGGGGAGGGGCTGAGGGAGAGGGACAAGGAGACTCCTGCTGAGTGGGAACCCAACATGGAGCCTGATGAAGGCATTAATCCCCAGAACCCGAAATCATGACCTGAGCTAAAGTCAGATGCTTAACCAACTGAGCCACCCAGGTGCCCCAACAGTTATTTTAATTTTTAAAGACTTTCTAAGTAACTACTTACAGGAAAGAATAGTAGAAAACAATAGAATCCACCCCCCACCAAAAGGGTGAAGGATGAGAAATTTAGTAAGAAGAGGAGGGAAAAAAGCACCAAAATGGCTCAGTTGTAGATGAATGTAATGTGCGCTGAACTAGACTTGGTGTCAGATATTTGGAGTGTCAGAAGTTTGGGATGAGTCTCAGCTCAATTTTCATGTTCTAGATGATGTTCAGAATCTTAGTTTCTTCAAGATTATGGATTTTAAAAGAAATTTTGCATGTAATGTGCTTATAAATGTAAAGTTATCATTCCTTTTTCTTAATTTCCAAAAGAATCTTTGTTAGTTTTTTCTTTTTTCTTTGTTTACCCTTGGATTAAAAAAAAAAAACTTGTGAGGATTAACTATTTCCATAGAGATAGTCCAAAATAAGGGTGGTATTGTTTAGTTTAATGAAACTTAAAATATATCCAAAAAATAGAAGTCTGATATTTCTTTATTTATAAGATTCACAGTTTGTTCTTGAAAAGCAAATAGACCACTTTCTTCTTTGGTTTCCTATTGTAACTACAGAAGATAATTATTTTTAATCAACATCTTGCCATACTTGACTATGGAAAAAGATATAAAAGTTAAGCAAGGCAAGTTCTACTCAGTTCTTTAATTTTTTTTAAAGATCTTATTTATTTGTCAGAGAGAGAGACAGTGAGAGTGCAAGGGGAGCAGCAGGCAGAGGGATAAACAGGCTCCCCATTGAGCAAAGAGCCTGATGCAGAACTTGATCCCAGAACCCTGGGATCATGACCTGAGCCGAAGGCAGGTGCTTAACTGACTGAGCCATCCAGGCATCCCACAGCTCCTTAAATTTTTGTATTCACAGCAGCATTCCACTTGCCATCATGTTTCAGTTAACTGCTCTATGCCAATATAGGAATCAGCTGACTTTTGCTTTTTGATTTTTGTTTTCTATATTACCTGCAACAAAACTGAGTAAATTAGTAATACTTTTGTTCTCTTTGGTTTATTCTGTTAGGTATTTGTTTAATATGTGTAATGATCAAATATGATGATATATAAAAATAACTACCCATATTTAATATGTATATAGATACAGAAAATCATTATCACTATAGTGTAATATTCTGAAAATAAGGAGTACACTAGAATTTCTATTTCTTCTACTAGTTATCCAAAGTATATCCCCCCTACATCTCTGTTGTTATCTCTTATGAAGTTCAAGGGTCCCTAAGACTACTCTCAGTTCTGAAATCACCTAGGACTTTGAGCATCCTCAGGTTTGCTAATTTGTTAGTAGAACTAACAGAACTCAGCAAGGCTGTTTTACTCATGGTTATGGTTTATTGTAGTAAAAGGATAAAGATTAAAATTAACCAAGAAAAAGTACATAAAGCAGAGTTCAGGACAGTTGTACAGAACTGTCCATTGTCCTTTCCCAGGAGTTGTGCAGAGAGCATTTAATTCTCCTAGCAATGATGTATGACAATTTGCATAGAGTATTATCAACTATGGAAGGTCACCAAGATATGGTATTCAGAATTTTTATTGGGGTTTAGTCACATACACATGCTGATCTCAGTCTCTGGTCCTTCCAGAGGCCAAATTGATACCATGGCCTAAGGCTACCATGTAAGCAAAGACATTTTTATCAGACAGGAAATTCTAATGCCTAAGAGTCGCCTCCCAGAAGGCAAGGGCAAAGGCCAGCCCTCTCTCTGAACATTGTTAATTCTTTACTGTACAACTCTTGAATCTGTGAAATCATCACTTTGCTTCTAGATGGCTACAAAAACTGAAAGTCTTCCTGTTTCCCTTATACTCCCTAGAATCTTTTCTATCAAGAAACCAAAAATATTTTTAAAACATAAGCAAATCAGTTCCCCTCCTTGTTTAAAATGCTCTGTTAACTTTTCATTACACTAGGAATAAATTCCAAACTCCTTTCCATGGCCTACAAATTCACCATAATAATTCAGAGTGGGCCTCTGCATCCACAGATGCTACAATCCCCCAGCTTCTTGGATGGTTAACTTTTTAAAAATCTGTCATATCTTACCTTTTTTTTTTTTAAAGATTTCATTTACTTATTTGACAGAGAGATCACAAGTAGGCAGAGAGAGAGAAGGGGAAACAGGCTCCCTGCCAAGCAGAGAGCCTGATGGGGGGCTCGCTTCCAGGACCCTGAGACCATGACCTGAGCCAAAAATAGAGGCTTAACCCACTGTGCCACCCAGGAACCTCCATCATATCTTCTTGCATACTATGTGTTCATGGTGATCTTTCTCTCATTGTGTTTATAGTGGCTTTCTTCTCCAGTCATTGTTGAACACATTACTACCTCCTGTCATTTTCCTGACATTCATTATGAGCAGATACTGTTCTGTTTACCTTTTTAGTATCTGTCTTTCTCTACTAAAACTAAATGTCCTGAAAGCAGTAACACTGTCTTTTTCTTTGGCACATTAGAAGAGCCATTGGCCCATAGCATTGACTCAGTAAATATTTGTTAAATGCCTGGCGTGCTGACTGGTTCTTGTCCATTGGTTTCTTGGCATTGATCTAGTTCCTTTCCTTTATGTGACATTTCACAAAGATCATGTTTTAAACTACATCTTACAGTCAGGTTACGTTTTAGTGATACATTTGATTCTGCCAAATTATATTTGTCAAAATTGTAAAGGCTGCATTCATTTATACTCCTTCATATGAGTAGAAATACTCATATTACACATTCAATGAATTTGTGAAATCTAAATATCTAGACTGGCAATTAAAGGCTTCCATGGAGTTCAAACACTAAAATAAAACATTGCTAGAAATAAAGGATCATGATAAGGGATTTCAAACAGCATAGTTTCTTAATAAATTTTCAAAATGTATTAAGAATTTTGTTTTGGTTCAGTTTTGTTATTTCCTAGGATACTGTCTGCTTAGCACATATTTTCTCTCAGTATATTTAAAGTAACATCTTTGATAGCTGCCATAGGGGCACTCAAAGCAGAACAAAAGAGTGCCTTATTCTTCAGCTTAGTCCCTGGATGAAGAGTTTCATAGCAGGTATGCTTCTTAGAAAATGTCTAGACATGCATATTACACTTCATTCTGCCTTTTATGACAATTGTAACACATCCCATCTGTCTTTATAAGTTTTTTTTCCCATTAACTGTCAGTCAATTGGATGCAGATTTTCCCTACGAGTATTATTTGTAAGCAATATTTCACTGTAATCAATAGGTGAACAGCTCAGTTTAAAAATTATCAATGGCATTTTAAAAGTTTGGTGAGTTTGAGAACTCAGTTACCAGAATATATTTTATGGACTAATCACTGGTCTTATAGATTCTAAAAACAAATCATATTCAATTCAATGATTTGACTGTTATAGACTTATAAAATATTTATTCCTCAGTAACCAATAATTTAAAATATTTGAAGGTGGCTTATATGTACTTTAATCAATCCTTATTAATGTAAAGAGTTTGGGACTCTATAAACCAATACATAAGTGGGTTAAAATTCACAGTATATTTTAGTTATCATATTATTATTCAAAGCTGCTTTTTGAAAATTTTTGAGGTTCATAATTCCAGAATTATTAATTTAAGTCTCATAGTTGCTTTGTTACTCATATTCAGTTCAAACCTTATTTTTCTTTTTTTAAATTTTTTATTTTTTATTAACATAAATGTATTATTAGCCCCAGGGGTACAGGTCTGTGAATCAACAGGTTTACACACTTCACAGCACTCACCATAGCACATACCTTCCCCAATGTCCATAACCCAACCACCCTCTCCCTACCCCCTACCCCCGGCAACCATCAGTTTGTTTTGTAAGATTAAGAGTCTCTTATGGTTTGTCTCCCTTCCAATCCCATCTTGTTTCATTTTTTCCTTTCCTATCCCCCAAACCCCCCACTTTGCCTCTCAACTTAATCATATCAGGGAGATCATATGATAATTGTCTTTCTCTGATTGACTTATTTTGCTCAGCATAATACCCTCTAGTTCCATCCACGTCGTCACAAATGGCAAGATTTCATTTTTTTGATAAGCCTTATTTTTCTGATAGAGTCACACATCCATAATTTCATTCTGCAATTTACTTAAATTTTAGCTATAGTTTTACAACAAATTATAGGCCTCTGAAAATTAGATACTCCTACCCCAACCATGCCATATTTTCCAAGTATTATTTTATCTCCTTTCTCCCCTAACTGACTCCTCTACAATAATATCTTTTCTGCAAGTGATTTCATTATTGTTTCAAGTTCCTTAGCTTAAAAATATGTACTATTCTTTTTTTTTATTAATTTTATTTTTTATAAACATATAATATATTTTTATCCCCAGGGGTACAGGTCTGTGAATCACCAGGTTTACATCTTCACAGCACTCACCATAGCACATACCCTCCCCAGTGTCCATAATCCCAACCCCCTCCCTACCCCCCTCCCCCCATCAACCCTTAGTTTGTTTTGTGAGATTAAGAGTCACTTATGGTTTGTCTCCCTCCCAATTCCATCTTGTTTCATTTACTCTTCTCCTACCCCCTTAACCCCCCATGTTGCATCTCCTATCCCTCATATCAGGGAGATCTTATGATAGTTGTCTTTCTCCGATTGACTTATTTCGCTAAGCATGATACCCTCTAGTTCCATCCATGTCGCGCAAATGGCAAGATTTCATTATTTTGATGGCTGCATAGTATTCCATTGTGTATATATACCACATCTTCTTTATCCATTCATCTGTTGATGGACATCTAGGTTCTTTCCATAGTTTGGCTATTGTAGACATTGCTGCTATAAACATTCGGGTGCACGTGCCCCTCCGGATCCATACATTTGTATCTTTAGGGTAAATACCCAGTAGTGCAATTGCTGGGTCATAGGGTAGTTCTATTTTCAACATTTTGAGGAACCTCCATGCTGTTTTCCAGAGTGGTTGCACCAGCTTGCATTCCCACCAACAGTGTAGGAGGGTTCCCCTTTCTCCGCATCCTCGCCAGCATCTGTCATTTCTGATTTGTTAATTTTAGCCATTCTGACTGGTGTGAGGTGATATCTCATTGTAGTTTTGATTTGTATTTCCCTGATGCCGAGTGATATGGAGCACTTTTTCATGTGTCTGGATGGCCATCTGGATGTCTTCTTTGCAGAAATGTCTGTTCATGTCTTCTGCCCATTTCTTGATTGGATTATTTGTTCTTTGGGTGTTGAGTTTGCTAAGTTCTTTATAGATTTTGGACACTAGCCCTTTTCTGATATGTCATTTGCAAATATCTTCTCCCATTCTGTCAGTTGTCTTTTGGTTTTGTTCACTGTTTCCTTTGCTGTGCAAAAGCTTTTGATCTTGATAAAATCCCAATAGTTCATTTTTGCCCTTGCTTCCCTTTTGGCAATGTTCCTAGGAAGATGTTGCTGCGGCTGAGGTCGAAGAGGTTGCTGCCTGTGTTCTCCTCAAGGATTTTGATGGATTCCTTTCTCACATTGAGATCCTTCATCCATTTTGAGTCTATTTTTGTGTGTGGCATAAGGAAATGATCCAATTTCATTTTTCTGCATGTGGCTGTCCAATTTTCCCAACACCATTTATTGAAGAGGCTGTCTTTTTTCCATTGGACATTCTTTCCTGCTTTGTCGAAGATGATTTGACCATAGAGTTGAGGGTCTATTTCTGGGCTCTCTATTCTGTTCCATTGATCTATGTGTCTGTTTTTGTGCCAGTACCATGCTGTCTTGATGATGACAGCTTTGTAATAGACCTTGAAGTCCGGAATTGTGATGCCACCGACTTTGGCTTTCTTTTTCAATATTCCTTTGGCTATTCGAGGTCTTTTCTGGTTCCATACAAATTTTAGGACTATTTGTTCCATTTCTTTGAAAAAAAATGGATGGTACTTTGATAGGAATTGCATTAAATGTGTAGATTGCTTTAGGTAGCATAGACATTTTCACAATATTTATTCTTCCAATCCAGGAGCATGGAACATTTTTCCATTTCTTTGTGTCTTCCTCAATTTCTTTCATGAGTACTTTATAGTTTTCTGAGTATAGATTCTTAGTCTCTTTGGTTAGGTTTATTCCTAGGTATCTTATAGTTTTGGGTGCAATTGTAAATGGGATGGACTCCTTAATTTCTCTTTCTTCTGTCTTGTTGTTGCTGTAGAGAAATGCAACAGATTTCTGTGCATTGATTTTATATCGTGACACTTTACTGAATTCCTGTACAAGTTCAAGCAGTTTTGGAGTGGAGTCTTTTGGGTTTTCCACATATAGTATCATATCATCTGTGAAGAGTGATAGTTTGACTTCTTCTTTGCCGATTTGGATGCCTTTAATTTCCTTTTGTTGTCTGATTGCTGAGGCTAGGACTTCTAGTACTATGTTGAATAGCAGTGGTGATAACGGACATCCCTGCCGTGTTCCTGACCTTAGCAGAAAAGCTTTCAGTTTTTCTCCATTGAGAATGATATTTGCGGTGGGTTTTTCATAGATGGCTTTGATAATATTGAGGTATGTACCCTCTATCCCTACACTTTGAAGAGTTTTGATCAGGAAGGGATGCTGTACTTTGTCAAATGCTTTTTCAGCATCTATGGAGAGTATCATATGATTCTTGTTCTTTCTTTTATTAATGTGTTGTATCACATTGATTGATTTGCGGATCCTTTTAATGTACTGTTGAATCCTATTGGCTAGTATTTTGGCAAGAAATTTTGCATCTGTGTTCATCAAGGATATTGGTCTGTAGTTCTCTTTTTTGATGGGATCCTTGTCTGGTTTTGGGATCAAGGTGATGCTGGCCTCATAAAATGAGTTTGGAAGTTTTCCTTCTATTTCTATTTTTTGGAACAGTTTCAGGAGAATAGGAATTAGTTCTTCTTTAAATGTTTGGTAGAATTCCCCCGGGAAGCCATCTGGCCCTGGGCTTTTGTTTGTTTGGAGATTTTTGATGACTGTTTCAATCTCCTTACTCTTTATGGGTCTGTTGAGGCTTTCTATTTCTTCCTGGTTCAGTTGTGGTAGTTTATATGTCTCTAGGAATGCATCCATTTCTTCCAGATTGTCAAATTTGTTGGCGTAGAGTTGCTCATAGTATGTTCTTATAATTGTCTGTATTTCTTTGGTGTTCGTTGTGATCTCTCCTCTTTCATTCACGATTTTATTTATTTGGGTCCTTTCTCTTTTCTTTTTGATAAGTCTGGCCAGCAGTTTATCAATCTTATTAATTCTTTCAAAGAACCAGCTCCAAGTTTCGTTGATTTGTTCTATTGTTTTTTTTTTGTTTGTTTCTATTTCATTGATTTCTGCTCTGGTCTTTATGATTTCTCTTCTCCTGCTGGGTTTAGGGTTTCTTTCTTGTTTTCTCCAGCTCCTTTAGGTGTAGGGTTAGGTTGTGTACCTGAGACCTTTCTTGTTTCTTGAGAAAGGCTTGTACCACTATATATTTTCCTCTCAGGACTGCCTTTGTTGTGTCCCACAGATTTTGAACCGTTGTGTTTTCATTCTCATTTGTTTCCATGAATTTTTTCAATTCTTCTTTAATTTCCTGGTTAACCCATTCATTCTTTAGAAGGATGCTGTTTAGTCTCCATGTATTTGGGTTCTTTCCAAATTTCCTCTTGTGATTGAGTTCTAGTCAGAGCATTGTGGTCTGAAAACATGCAAGGAATGATTCCAATCTTTTGATAATGGTTGAGACCTGATTTAGGACCAAGAATGTGATCTCTTCTGGAGAATGTTCCATGTGCACTAGAGAAGAATGTGTATTCTGTTGCTTTGGGATGAAAAGTTCTGAATATATCTGTGATGTCCATCTGGTCCAGTGTGTCATTTAAGGCCTTTATTTCCTTGTTGATCTTTTGCTTGGATGATCTGTCCATTTCAGTGAGGGGGAGTGTTAAAGTCCCCTACTATTATTGTATTATTGTCAATATGTTTCTTTGATTTTGTTATTAATTGGTTTATATAGTTGGCTGCTCCCACGTTAGGGGCATAGATATTTAAAATTGTTAGATCTTCTTGTTGGGTAGTTCCTTTGAGTATGATATAGTGTCCTTCCTCATCTCTTATTGTAGTCTTTGGCTGAAAATCTAATTGATCTGATATAAGGATTGCCACTCCTGCTTTCTTCTGATGTCCATTAGCATGGTAAATTCTTTTCCACCCCCTCACTTTAAATCTGGCGGTGTCTTCGGGTTTAAGATGAGTTTCTTGTAGGCACCATATAGATGGGTTTTGTTTTTTTATCCATTCTGATACCCTGTGTCTTTTGATTGGGGCACTTATCCCATTAACATTCAGGGTAAGTATTGAGAGATATGAATTTAGTGCCATTTTATTGCCTGTAAGGTGACTGTTATTGTATATTGTATCTGTTTCTTTCTGATCTACTTCTTTTAGGGTCTCTCTTTGCTTAGAGGACCCCTTTCAATATTTCCTGTAGAGCTAGTTTGGTATTTGCAAATTCTTTCAGTTTTTGTTTTTCCTGGAAGCTTTTAATCTCTCCTTCTATTTTCAATGATAGCCTAGCTGGATATAGTATTCTTGGCTGCATGTTTTTCTCGTTTAGTACTCTGAATATATCATGCCAGCTCTTTCTGGCCTGCCAGGTCTCTGTGGATAAGTCTTCTGCCAATCTAATATTTTTACCATTGTATGTTACAGACTTCTTTTCCCGGGCTGCTTTCAGGATCTTCTCTTTGTCACTAAGACTTGTAAATTTTACTATTAGGTGACGGGGTGTGGACCTATTCTTATTGATCTTGAGGGGGGTTCTCTGAACCTTCTGGATTTTGATACTTGTTCCCTTTGCCATATTGGGGAAATTCTCTCCAATAATTCTCTCCAATATACCTTCTGCTCCCCTCTCTGTTTCTTCTTCTTCTGGAATCCCAATTATTCTAATGTTGTTTCGTCTTATGGTGTCACTTATCTCTCGAATTCTCCCCTCGTGGTCCAGTAGCTGTTTGTCCCTCTTTTGCTCAGCTTCTTTATTCTCTGTCATTTGGTCTTCTATATCGCTAATTCTTTCTTCTGCCTCATTTATCCTAGCAGTGAGAGCCTCCATTTTTGTTTGCACCTCATTAATAGCTTTTTTGATTTCAACTTGGTTAGAATTTATTTCTTTTATTTCTCCAGAAAGGGCTTTTATATCTCCCGAGAGGGTTTCTCTAATATCTTCCATGCCTTTTTCGTGCCTGGCTAGAACCTTGAGAATCGTCATTCTGAACTCTGGATCTGACATATTACCAATGTTGGTATTGATTAGGTCCCTAGCCTTTGGTACTGCCTCTTGTTCTTTTTTTTTGTGCTGAATTTTTCCGCCTTGTCATTTTGTCCAGATAAGAGTATATGAAGGAGCAAGTAAAATACTAAAAGGGTGGCAACAACCCCAGGAAAATATGCTTTAGCCAAATCAGAAGAGATCCCAAATCGTGGGGGGGGGGGGAGAAAGGGGATAAAAAGAGGTTCAGAAAGAAAGAAAAAAAAATTAAAAAAAGAAAACCAATAAAAAATAGTATAAAAAGGAAAAAAAATATATATATTAGATAATCTAGTTAAAAAATGTTAAAAAAGAAAAGGATAAAAGTTAAAAAAATTTAGCAGAAGAAGAAAAAAAAATTGAAAAAGAAAAGAAAAAAAAAATTAATTTAACTGCAAGGCTAAAGAATCATGGGGAGAAAGCCATGAGTTCCGTGCTTTGCTTTCTTCTCCTCTGGAATTCCGCCGCTCTCCTTGGTATTGAAACTACACTCCTTGGTAGGTGAACTTGGTCCTGGCTGGGTTTCTCGCTGATCTTCTGGGGGAGGGGCCTGTTGTAGTGATTCTCAAGTGTCTTTGCCCCAGGCGGAGTTGCACCACCCTTACCCAAGGCCGGGCTGAGTAATCCGCTCGTGTTTGCTTTCGAGAGCTTTTGTTCCCTGAGCGCTTTCCGTAGAGTTCCGGAGGGCGGGAATGAAGATGGCGGCCTCCCGGTGTCCGGCCTGGAGGAGCCAAGAGCCTGGGGCCCCACTCCTCAGTGCGCCTCTAGAGAACAGCGCCCAATGACTCCCGCCACCCTGGCCTCCGGCCGCGCTCCGAGCTGACCGAGCCTGCGACCGGTTCAAGGTAACCCTGAGCTGAGAATCACTCCTCGGCTCTGTCTCTGTAGCTGGCTTCCCCATTCTAATACTTGTGAGCTCTGCGACACTCAGACACCCCCGATCCTTCTGTGACCCTGCGGGACCTGAGGCCACGCTGACCCCACGTGGGCTTCACCCCGGTTAAGCCTCTGGAGCGATGTCCCTCAGCGGAACAGACTTTTAAAAGTCCCGATTTTGTGCTCCGTTGCTCTGCCGCTCGCCAGGAGCCAGCCCCTCCCCCCGCGGTCTATCTTCCCGTCGCTTTGGATTCACTTCTCCACCAGTCCTACCTTGCAGAAAGTGGTTGATTTTCTGTTTCTAGAGTTGCTGTTCTTCTTCTCTTTGATCTCCCGTTGGATTTGTAGGTGTTTGTAATCTTTAGATAAGCTATCTAGCTGATCTCTTGCTACCTGAAGTAGTCTCAGCCTGCTACTTCTCTGCCATCTTGACTCCTCCCCCCAAAAATGTACTATTCTTTTCCACCTCATGCTTTCCTCCTCCATAGCTAAATAGTATTATTAGATTTTCCCTACAATATCTTGTTTGGCCTTTACTCTCCAAGCTTCTACTGCTCATCACAGTAAAGACCTAGATTACCTCATAATATTCCTGCATGGGTTTCCCAGTTTGTTGTTTGGATAGACATAACACTTCATTGAACATATAGGACACTACTCTTTTGCTCAAATATCTACCACTTATTCTGACCCCATTTATCTTTAGTTATTTATTTACCTTATCCACTTTTAAAAAGTAGGTTATATGCCCAACTTGGGGCTCTAATTCACAACCCTGAGACAAGAGGTGTGTGCTCTACCACTGATCCAGCTGAAAGCCCCAACAAGTTTTTTTTTGTTGTTGTTTTTGTTTTTTAAGTAAACTCTATACCCATCATGGGGCTTGAATTCACAACCCCAGATCAAGAATTGCATGCTCTACCAACTGAGCCAGCCAGGTACCCCTTATCCATTTCTAATATGAACTTTTTACCTCAGCTAAGTTTAAGACCCTCGCTATCATCCTCTGCCTTCTGGCTTCTTACAGCTACCTCTCTACTGGGAGTCAGTAGGTCCATTGCCAAAGGAATGAGTAGGCACAATTTCTGTCACATGTCCCAAAGCAGATGGGACCACCTCCAGGACCATGGTTAAGCAGGACAGAAGGCTGGTTATGAAACCATCTCTGCATCTACAAATATTAGGCCTGTTAGCTGGGGTGCAAGTGGATGTCACTTCCCTGAGCGCACTCCTGCCAGGTCCATGGGTGGGTTCCTGGGTGGGAAGAGGCACCTCTGGACCACAGGAGAGTGAAGCTGAAGCCAGATCACAGAGCTGTTTCAGGGCCCACAGACAGTGGGCCTGTTACTGGGGGCACCAACGGACATGGTTCCTCCTGGGTCCTTTAGTGGATAAGACTATGGATAAATAGGGCTGGAGCTGAGTTCACAGTAGGTCCATGGCTGGCATCACATACATGCCAACAGGTACGCCACTTGGGTGTGGTACTTCCTGCTCACTCTTGGGTTCCACTGGTGTTTTACAACCTCTTACCTGGATCTAAGATCCTGAAAAAGGTACTTTTGTTTATGGATGACTGCCAAATTCTTGTTCTATGAGGGAATGAGGGCTGGGGACTTCCTATTCTATCATCTTGCTTACATCAATTCATACATATAATTTCAAATACTGCAGCACACTAATTTTAACTTGCAAATTTTTTGTGGAGGAAAATTACATTTTCAAAAGAATTGGCTGCTTAACTATAGCCTTGTATTTGCAATACAAATGATGAAAGATGCCTTAAGTTTGGAAGCAGATATTTGCCATCCTCCTCCCACTTCTAAGATGTGCACATACTTTCACTTCTGCCTCTTTCTACCTTCTAGTCTCTTCCTTTCTTATGAATGGAATAAAAGGAAGGAAAAGCACTTATCTGAATTGGAAAGGTTGTGCTGCATGGAATAATATAAGACTCACCTTCACCTGGCTAGGTCACTCATCAGCTGAAAGAGGACTTTCAACCAAGTTGAAGGTCATATGTTCTATCTATTATGCTAAGTATAATATGGTTTTCATAGTAGGATTGTAGTGAGGACTAGAATAAGGGCACATAGTAGTAGGAATGCCCAAGCTTTCCAGTTATAATAATAATTATTGTTATTACTAGTGTGGATTATAAAAATCTGTATTGAATTAGGAAATGTTAAGGATTTTGACTTTTTCATATTGTACTTACTTTATATTGTACGTCCTTACTCAAGACGAGCGCTGATGAGTTCCAGTGTCATGCAGACTATCATCAGGATTTAGGGGACAGTACAATACAGAATTTAATTGACTCTGAAACCCTTCTATTTCCCTTCCTGAATCTTCTCTTCCTTTTTTTTTTTTTTAATCTGCTTCACATATACTTGTTATTCTTTTTTTTTTTTAATTTTATTTATTTGACAGAGAGAGATCACACATAGGCAGAGAGGCAGGCAGAGAGAGGAGGAAGCAGGCTCACTGCTGAGCAGAGAGCCCAATGCGGGGCTCGATCCCAGGACCCTGAGATCATGACCTGAGCCGAAGGCAGAGGCTTAACCCACTGAGCCACTCAGGCGCCCCTATACTTGTTATTCTTATGTTGCTCTTTGGCTAACTTTAGTTCATATACTCTTTGAAACTTGCTGTATTATTTTATTCTTCAAATTTATACCATCACTACCTAAATTAGAATTCTCTTTTCCTGGGGGTGCCTGGGTGGCTCAGTTGGTTAAGTGGCTGCCTTTGGCTCAGGTCATGATCCCAGGGTCCTGGGATGGAGCCCTGTATCAGGTACCCTGCTCAGTGGGGAATCTGTTTCTTTTTCTCTTCTTTAACCCCCTTTCCCCTACTCGTGCTCTCATTCTTTCTCCCTCAAATAAATAAAATCTTTTTTAAAGATTAATTTATTTATTTGACAGAGAGAGAGACAGTGAGAGAGGGAACCCAAACAGGTGGAGTGGGAGAGGGAGAAGTAGGCTTCCCGCCGAGCAGGGAGCCCAATGCTGGGTTTGATCCCAGGACCCTGGGATCATGATCTGAGCCGAAGGCAGCCACTTAATGACTGAGCCACCCAGGTGCCCCAAATAAATAAAACCTTAAAAAAAAAAAGAATTATCTTCTCCTGAATAGTATTGCGTAGCAATATACTACCTAGGTAAGAAGTAAGAAATAATTAAGGTAAAGAGAGACGTCTTCCTCCTTTCTTTATGGGAGAAGTATAATTTAGAAGTGGACCTTGATAATTTATATAAATTACTAATTATAAATACATCTTAGAAGGAGTGTTTTAGACTTTTAAAAATCTCTTCTGGATCCATTGTTCCCTTTCCTCTATTTTAGTTGATTTATGTCTCTACTATTAAAAAAAATCTTGCAGCCTTTAATTATATCAGCAATTATGTCTGCTTTTCACATTATTTTCAAGGCTTTCTTTTGGTTCAAATGCCTGTTTCATTGAGCTTGGTCATTTTTATAAAAGGCAGTGATTTTTCTCGTGTTCTCTAGCTCATTGTAAAAATTCACCATGGTGGTCTAAGTGTTCCTATTGCCTTGAACAAATGCCTCTTTCCTTGAATCCCAAAGTTTTTTTTTTTTTTTTAATACATAGTTTCTGGTTTACCTGTCCAACTTTAAATTTATGAGGAATGATATTAGTTAGGTGCAGATCTTTTCTTATGGCTGGAAATTGTTAAATAATTTATGATCTTTTAAAATTAAAGGAATAAGTGCTGTAAAGAGTAAAAAAAATTCCAAAGCTCAGAATTTCAGGCTTTAAAATATTATCAAAATCCAGTTCTTTCTTTTTCACAAAACTGTGTTTTTCTAAGATGAATAAAACAATGTTTTCCCAAAGAATATATTTTTCAACAGGTGATCAAGTGACATGGATTGGATACTACGGCTTAATATATAACCTGGTGAAAATGTTATGGGAACTTCGGGGAGATGATGAGCAGGATGGATTTAGAAACAAAATATGGCAAATATTACAGAAAACAAAGGATCATGAGAAAGATGGGCGAATCCATAATGGCATATATATAGCTCAGGTAAGATAAAGGCGAAGGCAATAAATTGGTACTTATATTATCAGGAAGTGTTTGTCCTTTCTCTGCAAGGAGAAGAGAATGTCCATATTCAGTATCAGTGACTCAGCTGAGAACACTGTTTTTAAAATTTAATATTGATCTCTGTTTAGTTAAAGATAAGGGGGTTGGCAATCTTCCGACTAAGAAGCTTGAAGAGAGGAGGTGATTTTGGGGAAGAATCATCGTTTTGCTTTGGGTTTGTGCCTAAGAGACATTTTAAGTACGCTAACCACGCATTCCAGTTTCCAGCCTGGGTCTATGCCTAAATTTTCCAAGTTTCTTATTAGTAGTGAATTAATTCACTCTCAAAAGTGTTTCAGTTTGGATGGTAAATTATTTAGTTATCTTGCTTGTAAGTTTTTCCTTCCAGCATTCAATAATACACATCACAAATCTAGATTCACTAACACTACTCTTTTTCTTTAAAGTTAAATACGTATTTTACAAGTTCTTGGTTTTTCTTGTTCTAGTTGAATGACTATAGATAATTTTTCTTCACATTCAAAGAAAATCATTATGACATTAGCTATCCATTCTTCATGAAATGCAAATTTGATTTTCCAGAATGCTTTATCTATATGGTATCCTATGATATTTTTAAACTCCCACCATTTGTTTTTCTTTCTATGTCTTATTTTGAGCTAGGTTAATTTGTTTGTTACCCTAAAGCACACTTTTTTCCTGTCACTGAAGTTTCTGGTTTTTTCTTGCTTTCACATGTGCAGTCATCCTAACACTCTTAATATCCTGTTTTCTAATAATAATTAGAAATGTGAATTCATGTTAACAAGTAAGAAGAGCAAATGATGAATTAACTGTGCCTAATGGGTTGTCAAAGCATATGGGGGGGGGAGACATCATTGCAACACAGAACACCTATACTCCAGATTCTTAGTAGGAAACAAAACCTTAACTCCTTGTTTTTATTTTTTCTTTTTTTTTTAACAATTTTTTTTTTAGATTTTATTTACTTAGAGAGAGAGAGAGTGAGAGAGAGCATGAGCGGGGAGAAGGTCAGAGGGAGAAGCAGACTCCCCATGGAGCTGGGAGCCAGATGTGGGTCTAGATCCTAGGACTCCAGGATCATGACCTGAGCCAAAGGCAGTCACTCAATGGAGCCACCCAGATGCCTCTTGTTTTTCAACAATAAATCTGACTTGGAGTAAAAATCTTTATGGAGGACTATCTAAAAACATTAGACTTCTGATATTTTTTTTATAGAGAAGATAATCAAGAGCTATCCACTTGAACTACATTGGTTTAGATTGCATGGGCTTGCTTTTATGCAACCATGCTTCAGTTTTATTCTTAGTTGTGGACAGAACATAGAAAGAAAAAGAAAACAATAATTACTATTGTATCTATTACAATGATGACCACTATATCACCCAGTATCCTCTTTGTTAGTATTTAGTTTCATGTGCTCTCTGAACCTTATTATTATTTTGTATAAGCTGCTCAATAAAGTTTTTAAAAAATGAGAGTCAAATTTTGGCTAAGTTTCTAAAAAGATATATAGGACAATATGACTTCATCTCACTCAGTTTTATTATTTTCTCTTTGTTTTTTCATTTTTTATGAATTCTCAATTATTCATATTATTCTCTGGTTTTGCACCTTTTTTTATATTCCACTTCACATCTCAAATAGATTGTATACTGTCAACAAATAAATAAGGCCACTCAAATTTGTCATTTCTATAATTAGAATCCTATTCATGTGCCTGTTTTCAGGGCCAATCATTTGGTATAGGATAATCTCTTCAAAATTTTAGTAAATATCTATAGATAATTATATTTGAAATTCATAAGTCAGTTAATCAGACATAGCAAATATTTTTTTAGTTGCTAGGTCCAAGGAAAGACCTATTACTGAAGCAGTCAGCTCTGAGAATAAAGGAATAAACAAAAGTATAACTAGTTGTGCTAGTTTGTTTTTTTTAAATGCTTAGTGAGAAGACTTCTAAAGGACGCTTTCATTCATTTTAAATAGTAAATGTGTGGGAAGGCAAGTTTTCCTCAGAGAAAAATCTAAACTATAAATTTATTTTTTAAAAGATTTTTTATTGACTTATTTGAGAGAAAGAGAGAACGTGTGTGCAGAGGAGAGAGAGGAGTGGCAGAGAGAGAGGGAGAAGCAGGCTCCTTGCTGAATAGGGAGCCTGCCATGGTGCTAGATCCCAGGACTCTGGGATCGTGACTTGATCCAGAGGCAGATGCTTAACCAACTGAACAACCCAGGTGTCCCTAAACTAGAAATTTCTAAAGGCAGTTATATTAAGTTAGATATAGTACATATTTAATATAAGAAATACTTATTTGCATTATATAGATGAACTAAAATATACAATTCACTCTAGATCTATATTATCTAAAAGTTAGATAGAGAGAGATTTGGATTTTATATTAAAGGAACAAAATACGTGATTTATGGATATAAATGATAGAATGCCTAGCTAGTGACTTTGAAATATCACTTAAATTAGTTTAAATTCCTTTATTTAATATTAAGATACTACAAGTATATACACTAAGAAATTATATAAAAATTTTCACCAAATTCAGTAGAACATATGAAATATGTACACATTGAGTCCTAAATCTATTTTGCCATGCTGAAGTCTATGGAAAACACAAAGAAATCCCAAAAATGTCCTTTACACAGTAATCTTTAGTGTCTCATTCGAGAGACAGAAGATTCAGAAGATGGAATATTATAGGGGACCCTGGGTGGCTCAGTCAGTTAAGTGTCTGCCTTCAGCTCAGGTCATGATCTCAGGGTCCTGGGATGGAGTCCTGTGTGGTGAGGCTCCATACTCAGTGGTCCCTCTCCTTCCATCCTCCATCCCTGCCTCCTACCTGCCCCTTCCATGCATGTATGCATGTGCTCTCTCTTGCTCTCAAATAAAATCTTTTTTTTTAAAAAAGAAGATGGAATGTTATCTATATGGCTAGTCCCATCAAAGTTCATGGCACACAGTGGGAGTTCAGGTAAATATTTGGTCTCTAACTTTTTCCTTATATTAATGAAGAATATATTGTTGTCATCTTTAAGTAGTACTTGAGCTGGAAACTTAATGATGAGTTTTGCTAAATGACTCAAGGGAGCAGGGTCAAGGAGTGTGTCTCGTAGGTAAGGAAATGTGAGCTGAGCAGAAATAAGAACACTGTGTAAGAAAAAGCCATTGGTTTACCTGCCTAGTTGGAGAAAAAGGTTTAGGTTGAACAGTAGTAGGCATTACATTTGAAAGTTATGTTTGGGTTACCATGCTAATGTCTTAGAAACTTAGAGATGGTTTAATTAAATATAGAAATGCTAAGTAAAACAATTAGTTTTGGGAGAATTTTTATAAACATATAATGTATTATTAGCCCCAGGGGTACAGGTTGGTGAATTGGCTGGCAGGTTTACACGCTTCACAGCACTCACCTTAGCACATACCCTCCCCAATGTCCATAACCCAACCACAGCAACCCTTAGTTTGTTTTGTGAGATTAAGAGTCTCTTATGGTTTGTGGGAGAAAATTTTTCTTATTGAATTTTAATAGGTGGATAATTTGTTTTGGGTAAAATCATGTATATATTTCCTTATATCTTTTTAAAATAATGAATTATTGTCTAGAAACTTTTGGTACATTATTAGAGTAATTGTCCCCGGTTTATTTAAGACTCCCTATATTCACATCCTTGGCATGATTCCTTCTATACTCAAAGACTTGACTTGACCACATGACTTGATTCGGACAGTAAGGCAATACCAATGTTACACAAGTGGAGATTTTATTATTTTTTTAATTATTTATTTATTTTTAAAATTTTATTTATTTATTTGAGAGAGTGTGTGTGTGTGAGAGAGAGAGAGAGAGAGGGAGAGAGAGGGAGAGATAGCCAGTGTGTGTGGGGGGGTAGGGGCAGAGGCAGAGGAAGAAGCAGAATCCCTGCCTAGCAGGGAGCCAAATGTAGGGCTCAAGCCCAGGACCCTGGGAACATGATCTGAGCCAAAGGCAGATGCTTAAAGACTGGGCCACCCAGACTCTCCCAAATGGAGATTTTTTTTTTTAAAGAATTTATTTATTTATTTGTCAGAGAGAGAGAGAGAGAGAGCACAAGCAGGCAGAGTGGCAGGGAGAGGCAGAGAGAGAAGCAGGCTCCCCGCTGAGGAAGGAGCCCGATGCGGGACTCGATCTCAGGACCCTGGGATCATGACCTGAGCCGAAGGCAGCGGCTTAACCCGCTGAGCCACCCAGGCACCCCCAAATGGAGATTTTTAAAATGCTTATGGAATGGGGCCTGCCCTTTCTTTTTCTCTTGGAACACTGTAACTGTCATGGGAACAAACCCAAGTTACCCAGTTGGAAGATGAGAGACAATATGGCACGGAGACAAGCCATCCTAGTTGATCCACTACCCCCTCCCCACCCCAGCCAAAAAGTACCCAGTTCCTGACTACAGACACATGAATGAGCCCAGCTAAGACCAGAGGAACCGTTCTGCTGTGTCTACCTTAAATTGTTGACCTAATGTGGCCTAAAAAAATAGTTGTGTTAAACCTCTAAGTTTTGGGTGATTTTTTTTTTTTGTCATAGTAAGAGTTGCATATGTGAGATTTTAGTCAGCTAAATTATTTAATATAAATGTTGTTTCTTTCATTTTTATCATTTTTAAAGGCATTGATAATAATAGACTTGTTGAGCACTTACTGTGTGCCATGTGCTAAGCACTACATGCATTAATTATTTAATCCTCATAAAAACCGTATGTTATTTGTATTTTCATGCTCCTGATTTTATAGATGAGGAAATTGAAATTTTAAAAAAGGACATTTAAATTTTTGAAAGATGAAGTAACTTGCCCATGGATACTGTGGTAAATTACATTGTTTGCATTTTCTAATGTTGAACAATCTTTGCATTCCTGGAATGAAAACACTTGATGATGATGTAATATCACTTTTAATATTGTCATATTTACTTTGATAATATTTTGCTAAAGATTTTGCATCCATATGAATTTTTTTCTTATAATGTTTTCTATAAGGATTTGCATCAGAGTTATGCTCTATCTATGGAATGAATTGGGAAATGATTATCATTTTTTCCCTATTCCCTGGGAGAATTTTGTAGTGTGGTCTTAATGTCTTCCTTAAAAATTCTGTAGTATTTGACAATTTGTCATAGATACATATAGAAAAGTTTTAATTGTAACATCTTTTTTTTTTTTCCAAGAGAGTGAGCAGCAAGGGAGGGGCAGAGGGAAGAAGGAGAGAAAGAATCTTAAGCAGGCTCCACACCCAGCATGGAGCCCAGTGTGGGGCATAATCTCATGACCCAGAAATCAAGAGTCTGATGCAGGACCAGCTGAGCCACCTGGGTGCCCTGTGGAATTCTTTTACAGTTGGGTACCTTCCTAGACTTTAATTCTCCTTGCATCAGTTATTTTTTCTAGGAATTTCATGTGATATTTTATGAAGTTGCTCATAATATCTTTCTATAATATCACAGTGTCTTTAGGATCTGGCATGATATTCCCTTCTTCATTCCTGACTCATACTATTTTTGCTTTTGTTCTCTTTTTAATCTATCATGCTAAGGATTTAATCAACTTCTTTGTCCTTTGAAAAACAACTTTCAGGACACCTGGGTGGCTCAGTCAGTTAAGTATCTGACTCTTTTTTTTTTTTTTTTTAAGATTTTTATTTATTTATTTGACAGACAGAGATCACAAGTAGGCATAGAGGCAGGCAGAGAGAGAAGGGGGGCAAGCAGACTCCGTGCTGAGCAGAGAACCCAATGCGGGCCCTATTCCAGGACCCTGGGATCATGACCTGAGCCGAAGGCAGAGGTTTTAACCCACTGAGCCACCCAGGTGCCCCAAGTATCTCACTCTTGACTTTGGCCTGGGTCATGATTTTAGGGTGGTGAGATTGAGCCCCGAATCCAGCTCCGTACTCAGCATGGAGTTTGAGATTCTCTCTCTTCCTCTGCCCCTCCCCCCATTCATGTGTGCACTCTCTAAAATAAATCATCTTTAAAAAAGTTTTAAAAAACCTTGACTCTCTTGATACTGATATTCTATTTTATATTTTCTCTAATTTCTCTAATTTCTAATTTTATGTTTTCTTTAATATCTGGTAGTAAATTTATATTTCCTTCCACTAGTTTCCTTGCATTTAATGTGTTGCTCCTTTTCCAAAATTACTTAACTGTGTTCCTTGTCATGGACTTGCAGCATTTTTCTAACATATGATTTTAATACTTTTAATTTCCTTCTCTACATTAATTTAGATGTATTCTGAAAGTTGTGATAAGTAATATTTTAATTATCATTCAAATCAAAAGTTTCTAATTTCTACTATTTCTATTTTAAGCCACAGTTTACTCAAGTTCGTGACTTAATGTCCACACATATGGAGGTTTTGCTGTTACTTATGATTTTGATTTCTATTCAATTCTACTGTGCTCAATGATGATGCTCTCATTTTAAAATATTCTTCTTTATAATAAGTGTACCTTTGGTTGTGAGTGTAATCATGGTAGCTTTCTTTTATGAGGGGTCTTTTGATTAGTGTTTGCATATCTATTTCCATCTTTTTATTTCAAGCTCTCTGAATCCTTTTATATTCAGCTCTCTGGAGGAGCAGTATTTTTTTTTTAACCTAAAGATTATGGTCTTTAAATTTCAATGTTTATTCTATTTACATCTAATATCATTATAATATATGTGTTTATTTCTACATATTGTTATTTACCATTCTATTTGTACGTCCTTTCCTTTTTAAAATCTCATTTTTTGCCTTTTTTGGGAAGATTTTTTTATACCATTTCATTCCACCCCCTTTATTTTTCTGATGGTTACACCTTTTACTTGTTACTGAGCCACCCAGGCACCCCTGCATGTTTCTTTCTTTACCCTTCCTTCTTGAATCTCTGACCTTCTGCACAGCATTATTCTTCTTCTGCTCAGAGAAAACCCTTTCATATTCTTTTAGTAAGAATCTCCTGTTGTCTAATTTTGTTAATTTTCATTTACTTGAAGAGGTTTTTATTCCATTTAAATCTGAAGGGGAGGGGCGCCTGGATGGCTCAGTGGGTTAAAGCCTCTGCCTTCGGCTCAGGTCATGATCCCAGGGTCCTGGGATCGAGCCCCACATAGGGATCTCTGCTCAGCAGGGAGCCTGCTTCCCTTCCTCTCTCTCTGCCTGCCTCTCTGCCTACTTGTGATCTTTGTCTGTCAAATAAATAAACAAAAAATCTTTAAAAGAAAGAATCTGAAGGGTAGTTTTATAGGCTAAGAATTCTATGTTGGTATCGATACAACATAAAGTTAAGTTCTAATCAATTGTTCTGTTTATTCTGAGGTTCTTTGCACCCCTAAAATGGAGTTCTTTGCATCATTTTTATGACTTTGGTCATAAAGGGTTTTTTTTTCAGTTTATTACTAGATGATATTTTCCTAATGTTAAATTGCATATTAACATGTCTGTAGTGGGTTTCAGGAATAATAATGGCCAAATGACCGAAGTGGCCAAGTGACCAAAGTGGCCAAGTGACCAAAGTGATTAACATCTATGCAGTTCTCAGTTTTTCTCTCTGTGGTCTCTGTGCTCTGTTCTTGTGTTACTCCTATGTGATCTTCTTTCCTAAATTCCACAGCTGATATTCATTCCCTTTCATGCTTTATTTCTCTGAGAAAAATAATATTCATATTGATTTCAGATTTTAAAGATGCCTTTTTAAGGGAGTTAATCAGTGATACTGTAGAGTAAGTTACACAACTAAACTTCAGGTATCTGAATAAGACAAAAACAAAATGATTTCAAAAAGAAGGAGCACATTTGGACTATAGGTGTAGTGTGTTACAGCAAATATTTTGATTATATTAAAATCGTGCTTTCTTGCCTGGAATAGTCTGAACACTTTCTATATAACTTATCGTTGAAGTGTGTTTAATTTTACAGAACATGTGCATGGTAAAATCAAGGTTTCCTTTCCCTTTTTTCTTTTTGACACTAACTTGGCAACACTTACATACAGTAATAAAACTACAAAGGTTATTTATTTCTAAACCTATGAAGGCTTGTGTCTCAGATGTTTCCATCTAAAATAAAATATGTATCCTACTTTTATTTCCGTTGATGCAGACGTCTATGTTTATAGGGCAACCTTTGTTTATTCTTTCCCTCCTAACACCTTGTTGCCAGAAGCGTTCATCATGTAAGGTCATCGTTGTATTACCTACACAGAGTGAAACAAAGCCT
The DNA here is from genome assembly GCF_902655055.1 of Lutra lutra. NCBI lineage: Eukaryota > Metazoa > Chordata > Mammalia > Carnivora > Mustelidae > Lutra > Lutra lutra. The sequence continues at coordinate 133,764,376 of NC_062282.1, read as the reverse complement.
TAATGATAAACTATTGTACATTATAGTGGGAAGGATTTGTTTCAGAAGGATTGAATGTACCTCCATGCTTATGGAATTAAGTAGAAATTTTCTCTTTTTATGCTTTAAAATTAAATGTGGAATTCATATGATAAACTATTGAATTTAATGAATGAAATTTTGTACTTAATACCTCGATTTACCTGCATCCCTGGTAAATCTTTAACTAACTATACTATATGCTCTCATGTCTTGCATGTTTTTTAAATCCAGAATAGCATCCTATCATCTATAAATCTTGTTATATCTGTTCATGAAATTTGATGCTTAATGGAGGTTACAGGAGAGGTGAAATATTTAATAGAGTATTTGAAATGAAAAACAATTCTAAATAGATCCCTAAACATGAACCTTCATCTGACAAAAGCAATATAAACCCAACTGTTGCCTGAGAATTTGGGAAAGAAATCAAAAACTGTCATATACTCATAGTGGCATAATAAACAAATGTTAATTGATGTGCTTTGTTTGAAATACTTCCAGGGAGACTTGCAATGAGCAAGGCTCTTCGGTACAGGCAATTCAGCAGCATAGGTTGGCACATCTAGGAAAAGTCATCAAGTATAAATGCTTTCTTCCATCTGGTATATGACCTAAAATATCAAAAAGAAATATGTAAAGCTAAAATGAATATGTGACTTTATTCAGTGTACCTTTGACTCACCAGGTAACGCACTTTGTGGTCAATGTTTCATGGTGAGATCTTTAAAGTAAAATTTATTTTTATTCTTAATGATATTATACTCCTAATGTACTCTATAATATGCTTATACTCCTAATGTACTCTATAAAGCAGCAAAATAGAATAAACAACACGATTAGATTCTATTCTCTCAGTACCTACCTCTCTTCTCCTCCACATATGGGTCTTCTTTTGACATAAATGGAAGCTCTGAGTATGGAAAGGGAGATGTCTTTTTGGAAGAGTGCAGTCTCTTCCAAAGAATAGAATTTCTTTGGAATTAATAGAATTACATTAGTAGAATTCTAATGTAACAGCGTACACTGTTTTAAGAAAACAAAACTATTTGTGGAACTTACAGTGAGCCAGGCATTGTGCTAAGTGTTTCCATATATTAACTCACCTGTGCTCCATGACTCTCCCAGCACCTCCATCACACACAAAGATGGGAGTGTCTGAGTCTAAGCCCAATTAAAATAAGTGGCTGGTGGTGGATGCATCTATGAGTGTCTTAACCTAAAGGCTCTTCTATTTCCACTTTGCCATGTCCTCTCTCCAAAATTAAATACAAATAAGGCATTAACATTTATTGAAGAATTTTTGTATATCAGACACTGTGCTTTAATGTATTCAATTTTCGTGTTTAACCTTTATAATAACACTATAAAGGGGAGTATTATTATCACCCCATTTTAGGAATAAGAAAACATGCCCAGAGAGGTTAAATAACTTGTGAAAGATCACACAACTGGAAAGATGGATATTCCCATCTTGGTGCTTTTCTTAATCTATTACATTAGTTCTTCTTAGACTTTAAGATATATAGGACTAGGGCCTGAAATCCTGTATTTATAACATGCCCCCAGGTAATGACAGATAATGATGAACTAAGGACCACATTTTAATAGTTAGGAGTTTCTCATGCTGTCCTCTCTTTGGAGATTTTGTAACTCCTGTAGGAAATAATCTTTTGGGGCTACATATGACTCACTTTAAATTTTGAAATTTAAAGAATAAAATTGTCATTTTTTTTTCCCTGAAAACAAGTTAAATATACCTTGCTCTAGGATTACTTAAGGAGATGTGGAGAAACAACAGAGAGAGATGAAAGAAACAGAATTTGCTATAAACTCTGCTGCAATAGCTACCATCCTATTTCTTTTTCATTCTCTCATATCAAGCAGAGTGTGAGTTAGCTTACATGTTGACGTGTTTGTTACATTTCCTTAATTATTGACAGAAAATTTAAAACTCTGGAGAGACTCTATTTATTTATTTAGCATCGCTACTATGTTGTGATTCCTTAGAGAATTTCCCTTTGTACTGATTTATGCATCTGTTTGCTAACTTACATAAATGCTGTTTTTTTACCACCATTGTGCCCAATACAAAAACAAAAGAGTGTGTATCTGCCCTTACACGTGGCTAGATCATGTGTGTGAGAGAAATATTTTTTAATACCACCTTCCCAACTTTAATACTAATTGAGTAAAATTAACATAAATGTTCAGGAATAGCTATTCATTTCTTAGTAAAAAATGTTGTTTCAATAATGCAGTAAGGGAAAATTCCAAATTTTATTGCTAAAAAGTAGGGACATGTGATAAAAATGTAAATAATGTATAAATGATATTTATAAATGGAATTTGAAGTAATGTTTATTAGTAGGCCACGTAGTAGTGAATTCATGATTTTGGTATCTGTTGTAAGGAATAGTCATTAATATTTTGTGTTGTCTACTCCCAAGAAGTATAGATATATATTTATATGTAGTTGGCATTTAAGTTTCTGAATTATAACATTAGAATAATGGCTTTAAGTGAAGGAAGACTCTTTAAAAAAGAAATGACTGTGCTGGAATAATCATGATTCTATTCCACAAATTTGCTAATGTAAAAGTGACAATATAACATAATTGTTTTCAGTCTGGCAAGTCTTCTACGGGGTGATCTGCAAAGGCAGGAGCGTTAGTGTTCTGTCTCAGGGAATTCGTGGATACTTGTTGAACTTCTCACTGTATGCTAAGTCAACCCTCACAAAGCTCAGAGTGGTTGTTATTATCTCCATATCACAAATGAAAAACAAGACAGAAGTAAACCAAAGACAAAACATAGGCCTAGAGAGGTAACATTTTCCAAAGTTCGCACCCTCAACTAATAAACGGAAATGCCAGAATGGATTACAGATCTAATTGCAAAGCCCATACTATTTGCTGGTTCTTCCTCCAGGGAAGCAATAAAACAAAATCTTTTCTAGATAAGTTAAATATGCATTTGACTGATATTTGATACTATACTTCCATTAGTCGAATGCCTTGAACATCAATGGGGGAGAGAAATTCACCTGGGCTTTCAATGAGTAAACCCATGACGAGAGATAAAGAAATGCCTTCATTTTGCTTGTTGAAAGAATTGGCATCTGGATCTACAACTTTTCTGGTCTGGGAAGTAAGAAAACAAGGGGTAGCCAAATGAGTCATGATAAAAGACAGCATCAATATTCTGTAATGCAGGGTAATGTTATGTCTGAAGACAAGTATTCTTTACCAGAAATTTACCCCAATTTTTTTTTTTTTTGGTTCATTCATTTACTTACACATTTATTGTTCCATTGCTCTTTTTTTAAAAAAGATTTTATTTGTTTATTTGAGCGAGCAAAAGAGCATGCAAGAGAGCCAGCAACAGCGGGGAAGGGGGGGGAGGTGGTGGTAGAGGGAGAGCAGAGGGAGAGGAAGACACAGACTCCCCGCTGAGCAGGGAGCAGGGGCTTGAATATGAGACCCTGAGGTTATGACCTGAGCTGAAAGCAGGCATTTAACTGATTGAGCCACCCAGGTGCCCCTCATCCATCACTTCTATAATGCAAAAGCTCATAGTAAAATATTTGCATAATATTACATATTATTATTGATTTTGAAGTATCTTTTCTTATTAAAAAATTTGAGCCAGGGAAGGTAAGCAGAATAAACTGTATTGGTAAACCACCCTGCCTGCACCCAGCCCACCATGGCTGGAGTTTTTCCATGCATCTGGTATCTGTGGAGGTGTATGCAAGTGGGAGGGGAACCGGGGCAAATCTTTGGTGGCCAGAATCAGATGGGGGCTGCTGATTCTGGCGTGCTCCTACCCAAGCACATTTATTCAAAATCAAGCAACTGTTGTAATGTTTTCCAGTAACTCCTCCCAGAATACCTCACCAGCCTCTAATCTAGCTAAATCCACCACCCACACAAGTGGTAATGCTCTGCATTGAACAGCTAGTCTCGTCTCTGTTCTTTATCTCTGCTCTTACAAGACTGCAGCCAAGAAACATCTCCAGTAGTCCTTCCTTATCAGCAGTTTAGCTTTCAGAGCTTTTAGTTACCTGTGGTCACCCATGGTCCAGAAGCAGATGAAGCTCGTGACCAATCATCAGAAGGTCAATAATAGTTTAATGCTACTTCACAGCACCTGCTCCATTCACCTCCCATCTTATCACATAGGCATTTTAACATCTCGCATGACCACAAGAGGAAGGGTGAGTACGGGACAATAAGATATTTTGAGAGATAGAGACCCATTCACTAACTTTTTATTACAGAATATTATTACAATTGTCCTACTTTATTACAGTTGTTAATCTCTTAATGTGCCTAATTTGTAAATTAAACCCCATCATAGGTCTGTATGTATAGTGAAAAGCATATATAGGTTTCAGTAGTATTATGGTTTCAGGCATTCACTGAGGGTCTTGGAACACATCGCCATGGATAAGGGGGGGGGGGGTCACCTGTACCTCCCCATTTTCTAAATCCAATCCAGATAGTGTATAGACATCCATAGTGACAAGGAACAAACAGATTTTCTTTGAATTTTTAAATTCCATACCTTATTTTATTGACACAGAAAATGTTGAGGATCCTAAAATTGAATGGTTTAGAGAGCATGTGAAGGGTTTTGACTAGAAAATGAATCCCAATATTAAATCTGCTGGAGTTTCAACTACAAGATGAAGGGAAACAACATCCAAAATTAGTATTCAGGTGATATTCTTACATGGTTTAAGAAGTACAAGACACATAAAACCATACCTAAAGATGACAATAGATTTTATCTCATCTAGAGACAAAGGATAAAATATGGAAAAGATATTTGGTTTCCATTTAGTTCATTAATGCTGTAAAATCGTTAATATAAAAAGCTTCTAAGATTCTATTTATAGTTACATTAAAAGGTACTTCCAGGTGCTACTGTAATTCCTTAATGTTTCAGCTGTATTAATTTAAGGCCAATGTGCTCTAGATATCACTGTTTCTTGAGAAGTGAACTCTTTCTTTGGAGGCTTTGGATTTTACATCGCGTTTGACTTTTTATATAGTAACTGACATGTACCAGGGTAGTGATGGACTGAGTCTACCCCAAATCCAAGTATAATGAATAAATTTTGCTTATATATTTACCACCTATTCCTACTCAATAAAAGTGTGATTCATTTAGCTAAAATGATTCCAAAAAGTGCACTGACCTCAACTAATTTCAAAATACTTTTTATTTCTGCACATCTTGAATACTTTTTACAATTGAAAAAATGATCTGTTTTGAAGGTAAAATTGACACATCTTGAAATTAAAAAGACAAATACGTGAATCAAACTGTAAATCAAATATGGGAAGTGAAGAGTGGAAACTTAAATTCAGAATTTTTGTACTCTTTCTGTAAATACTTTTTGAAGAGACTCTGTGAATCAGAATGGTCTCATTTGGAATGCTTTCTGCTATCAGTCAATATTTTTAGATAGTTAAAACCTGGTCCTAAGCTTAAAGTGTGCTGAATTCAGGAAAGTAAATCTTTCACAGCTGCCTTGAGGTGGAGAAACCTTTTTAAAAATAGATACTCCTTAAAGTCTTTTGTTCACACGGTTGCACATTGATGACTACATATTCTAGTATCTAATATTGCCACAGTAGTCTTGATAACTGAGGTCATTTTTTTTTAATCTTTAGAAATCTACCCTGGAACAACCATATTGAACAGATCTCAAGCTATTGAGTGTGTGATTGAACTTATATTTTGTTTCATATGTGAATGTTGTATATCTATTTTGGATTATATATTGTGTTTGTGTATTTATGCCTTTATTCATAGTAACTTCTCAGGCTATGGAATTGATTTGTACTGGACACAAACAGTAAATAAGAAGAAATGGCTAGAAAAATATAGGTACTGTAATTACCTTTTAACAGATAAACCTGCAGACGTTGAGACATTAACTAATTTCCTCTAAGTCACCACAGCTACGAAATGTCCTAGACACAGTTTAGTTTTTTATTTCAAATTGAATGCTGTTTCTGTGATTTCAGTCTAGTTAATAATCAAGATATGCAACAACTGGGAATAGAATAGACATAATTGTTTGCTTATACTATATACTATAAACATATTTCCCATCCTCCAGAGCTTTCACAGTAATCCCTATTTACTTACGTGCCTCTGGTTATTTTCTTCATTGCTTTAACTCTTTATGTTTTTCAGTTTTTATTATAAGATTGTTCTCATTTTTTCCCACTATAATTTTGTCTAAATGCAATAGTCCATCTTTAAATAGTAATTTGATTCAGCCAAGCCTGATCTTGATGGCCTTAAGTGTTTAAGTTGGATGTTCATATGCAGGGAAATATTTTCTATTCCTTAATTTTCTACCACATGATCAATAGGCATAGAAAATGAATCCTGAGTGACTGGTAATAAATTGCCTGAAGATGGTAATATTGAATAAAAAATGTAAAATTTTAATGCAAGGAGGAAGCCTCCAGTTTATTTACAAAAGAATTCCTAACATGAACATATTGTGAACATTTTTAAAAAATGTGACATGAGATTTTGAAACTTACATCTTCATTTATCATTACCATTTCTAGCCAGAGAAAATATGCCTCTAGCCATTTCAAAAGAAGGTTTAATTAAAAATCAGTCATGGACATTATCGAACATAAATAGGAAATTTCAGAAAATAGCACAGTCCTGACTAAAAATTGCTTAAGTATTGTGGAAATTTTTATTCGGTCTTTTTTTTTTTTTTAAAGATTAGAACATATTAAATTTAATTTAAATATAAATCGTAGAACATCCCCAATGTGAGCTAAATACAAAGCCCTTTTCTGTTTTTCCTTAACACAAATTTTGTTCAAAGAAAGTTTAGATTTTTGTTGGTTTCAATGAAAGTTTAGATTATGTATAGAGAGATGAAATTCAACTGATTGCTAAGTTTCTTTTTTAAAAAATTAACATATAATTAACATATAATGTATTATTTGCCCCAGGGGTAATCATCAGGCTTACACATTTCACAGCACTCACCATAGCATCTACCCTCCCCGATGTCCATAACCCAGCCACCCTATCTCTACCCCCCACACCCCAGCAACGCACAGGGTATTATGGGAGATTGAGAGTCTCTTATGGTTTATCTCCCTCCCAATCCCATCTTGTTTCAGTTTTTCCTTCCATACCCCCCACAGCCCCCTGCCCTGCCTTTCAAATTCCTCTTATCAGAGAAATCATATGATATCTTTCTCTAATTGACTTTTGCTCAGCAAAATACCCTCTATTTCTATCCATGCAGTTGTAAATGACAAGATTCTGTTTTTTGATGACTGCATAGTATTCCATTATATATATATTACCACCTCTTCTTTATCCATTCATCTGTTGAGGGACATCTAGGTTCTTTCCATAGTTTGGCTATTGTGGACATTGGTGCTATAAACATTCGAGTGCACTAGCCCCTTTGGATCACTACATTTCTATTTTTGGGGTAAATACCCAGTAGTGGGTTTGCTGGGTCATAGGGTTGCTCTATTTTCAACTTTTTGAGAACGTCCATACTGTTTTCGAGAGTGGATGCACCAGCTTGCATTCCCACCAGGTTCCCCTTTCTCCGCATCCTTGCCAACATCTGTCATTTGCTGACTTGTTAATTTTAGCCATTCTGACTGGTGTGAGGTGGTATCTCACTGTGGTTTTGATTTGTATTTCCTTGGTGCCAAGTGATGTTGAGCACTTTTTCATGTGTCTGTTGGCCATCTGGATGTCTTCTTTGCGGAAATGTCTGTTCATGTCCTCTGTCCATTTCTTGGTTGGATTATTTGTTCTTTGGGTGTTGAGTTTGGTAAGTTCTTTATAGATTTTGGATACTAGCCCTTTATCTGATATGTCATTTGCAAATATCTTCTCCTGTTCTGTCAGTTGTCTTTTGGTTTTGTTGACTATTTCCTTTGCTGTGTAAAAGCTTTTGATCTTGACGAAGTTCCAATAGTTCATCTCTGCCCTTGCTTCCCTTGCCTTTGGTGATGTTTCTAGCAAGAAGTTGCTGCAGCTGAGGTCAAAGAGGTTGCTTCCTGTGTTCTCCTCAAGGATTTGGATGGATTCCTGTCTCACATTGAGATCTTTCATCCATTTTGAGTCTATTTTTGTGTGTGGTGTAAAGAAATGCTCCAGTTTCATTTCTCTGCATGTGGCTGTCGAATTTTCCCAACACATTTGTTGAAGAGACTGTCTTTTTTCCATTGGACATTCTTTCCTGCTTTTTCAAACATTAGTTGACCATAGAGCTGTGGATCTATTTCTGGGCTCTCTATTCTGTTCCATTGATCTATGTGTCTGTTTTTGTATCAGTACCATACTGTCTTGATGATGACAGCTTTGTAATAGAGCTTGAAGTCTGGAATTGTGATGTCACCAACTTTGGTTTTCTTTTTCAACATTCTTTTGGCTACATGGGGTCTTTTCTGGTTCCACAAAAATTTTAGGATTATTTATCCCATTTTTTGGAAAAAAAGTTGATGGTATTTTGATAGAGATTGTGTTAAGTGTGTAGATTGCTTTAGGCAGCATATTTTCACAATATTTGTTCTTCCAAGCCAGGATCATGGAACGTTTTTCCATTTCTTTGTGTCTTCCTCAATTTCTTTCATGAGTACTTTATAGTTTTCTGAGTAGAGATTCTTTGTCTCTTTGGTTAGGTTTATTCTTAGGTATCTTATGGTTTTGGGTGCAATAGTAAATGGGATTGACTAATTTCTCTTTCTTTTGTCTTGCTCTTAGTGTGTAGAAGTGCAACTGACTTCTGAGCATCAATTTTATATCATGCCACTTTACTGAATTCTTGTATGAGTTCTAGCAGTTTTAGAGTGGAGTCTTTTGTGTTTTCCACATATAGTATCATATCATCTGCAAAGAGTGAGAGTTTGACTTCTTCTTTGCCTATTCGGATGCCTTCTATTTCTTTTTGTTGTCTGATTGCCGAGGCTAAGCCGTCTAGTACTATGTTGAATAGCAGTAGTGAGTGGACAGCACTGCTGTGTTCCTGAGCTTAGGGGAAAGCTCTCAGTTTTTCCCCATTGAGAATGATATTCACTGTGGGTTTTTCATAGATGGCATTGATGATATTGAGGCATGTACCCTCTATCCTTACACTGAAGAGTTTTGATTAAGAAAGGATGCTGTACTTTGTCAAATGATTTTTCAGCACTTGAGAGTATCCTATGGTTCTTGTTCTTTCTTTTCTTAATGTGTTGTATCACATTGATGGATTTGCGGATGTTGAACCAACCTTGCAGCTCAGGAAGAAATCCCACTTGGTCATGGTGAATAATCCTTTTGATGTACTGTTGGATCCTGTTGGCTGGAATTTTGGGGAGAATTTGGGGATATTGGTCTATAACTCTCTTTTTTGATGGGATCCTTGTTTGTGATCAAGGGATCAAGGTTTTGGGATCCAGGTAATGCTGTCCTCATAAAATAGGTTTGGAAGTTTTCTTTCCATTTCCATTTTTTGGAACAGTTTCAGGAGAATAGGTATTAATTCTTCTTTAAATGTTTGGTAGAATTCCCCATGGGAAGCCGTCTGGCCCTGGGCTCTTGTTTGTTGGGAGATTTTTGATGACTGCTTCAGTCTCCTTACTGGTTATGGGACTGTTCAGGTTTTCTATTTCTTCCTGGTTCAGTTTTGGTAGTTTATACATCTCTAGGGATGCATCCATTTCTTCCAGATTGTCAAATTTGCAGGCATATGGTTGTACATAATATGTTCTTATAATTGTTTGTATTTTTTTTGGTGTTGGTTGTGATCCCTCCTTTTTCATTCATGATTTTGTTAATTTGGGTCCTTTCTCTTTTCTTTTTGATAAGTCTGGCCAGAGGTTTATCAGTCTTATTAATTCTTTCAAAGAACCAGCTCCTAGTTTCGTTGATATGTTCTAATGTTTTTTTGGTTTCTATTTCATTGATTTCTGCTCTGATCTTTATGATTTCTCTTCTCCTGCTGGGTTTAGGTTTTCTTTGCTGTCCTTTCTCCAGCTCCTTTTGGTGTAGGGTTGAGACCTTTCTTGTTTCTTGAGAAAGGCTTGTATTACTATATACATTCCTCTGAGGACCACCTTTGCGGTGTCCCACAGATTTTGAACACTTGTGTCTTCATTTTCATGAATTTTTAAATTCTTCTTTAATTTCCTGGTTGACCCATTCATTCTTCAGTAGGATGCTCTTTAGCCTCCATGTATTTGAGATCTTTCAAGTTTCCTCTTGTGATTGAGTTCTAGTTTCAGAGCACTGAGGTCTGAAAATATGCATGGAATGATCCCAGTCTTTTGGTACTGGTTAGACCTGATTTGTGCCCCAGAATGTAATCTCTTCTGGAGAATGTTCCATGTGCACTAGAAAAGAATGTGTATTCTGTTGCTTTGGGATGGAATGTTCTGAATATATCTGTTATGTCCATCTGGTCCAGTGTGTCATTTAAAGCCTTTATTTCCTTGCTGGTCTTTTGCTTCATTGATCTGTCTATTTCAGTGAGGGGGGCTGTTAAAGTCCCCTACTGTTACTATATTATTGTTGATATGTTTCTTTGATTTTGTTATTAACTGGTTTATATAATTGGCTGCTCTCATGTTAGGGGCATAGATATTTAAAATTGTTAGATCTTCTTGTTGGACAGACCCTTTAATTATGATATAGTGTCCTTCCTCATCTCTTATTATAGTCTTTGGTTTAAAATCTAATTTATCTGATATAAGGATTGCCATCCCAGCTTTCTTTTGATGTCCGTTAGCATGGTAAATTGTTTTCCACCCCATCACTTTAAATCTGGAGGTGTCTTTGTGTCTAAAATGAGTCTCTTGCAGATAGCGTATCAATGGATCTTTTTTTTTAATCTGTTTTTATACACAATGTCTTTTGATTCAGGCATTTAGCCCATTTACATTCAGGTAACTATTGAAAGATATGAATTTAGTGCCATTGTATTGCCTGTAAGGTGACTGTTAATGTATATTGTCTCTCTGTTACTTTCTGGTCCACTACTTTTAGACTCTTTCTCTGCTTAGAGGACCCCTTTGAATATTTCCTGTAGGGCTGATTTGTGCTTTGCAAATTCTTTTAATTTTTGTTTGTCCTGGAAGCTTTTAATCCCTCCTCCTATTTTCAATGACAGCCTAGCTGGATATAGTATTCTTGGCTGCGTATTTTTCTTTTTTCGTGCTCTGAATATATCATGCCAGTCCTTTCTGGCCTGCCAGGTCGCTGTGGATAAGTTTGCTGTCAATCTAATATTTCTACCATTGTTTGTTACATCTTGTCCCAAGCTGTTTTCAGGATTTTCTCTTTGTCATTAAGACTTGTAAGTTTTATGATCTGATGATGGATGTGTACCTATTTTTATTGATTTTAAGGGGGACCTCTGTGCCTCATGTAATCTGATGCCTGTTTCCTTCCCCAAATTGGGGGATTTCTCCCTCTCATATGTTCCAATATACCTTCTGCCCCTCTCTCTCTCTTCTTCTTCTTCTTCTTCTGGAATCCCAATTATTCTAATATTGTTTCATCTTATGGTATCACTTATCTCTCGAATTCTCCCCTCATGGTCCAATAGTTGTTTTTCTCTCTTTTGCTCAGCTTCTTTATTCTCTGTCATTTGGTCTTCTCTATCACATTCTCTCTTCTGCCTCATTTGTCCTAGCAGTAAGAGCCTCCATTTTTTATTACACCTCCTTAAAAGCTTTTTTTTAATTTCAAGTTGACTAGATTTTAGTTCTTTTATTTCTCCAGAAAGGGATTCTCTAATATCTTTTATACCTTTTCCGAGCCCAGCTAGCGCTTTGATAATTGTCATTCTGAACTCTAGTTCTGACATATTACTAATGTCCATATTGATTACATCCCTAGCCATCGTACTGCCTCTTGTTCTTTTTTGTGTGTGTGTGTGTGTGTGTGTGTGTGTGAGTTTTTCTGCCTTGTCATTTTATCCAATAAGAACAGATGAATGAGAGAACAAAATACTAAAGGGGTGGCAAAGTCCCTAGAAAAATATACACTAACCAAATCAGAAGTGACCCAAAACTGGGGGAAGAAGAAAGAGGGAAAAATATAAAAATGTATATATTAGACTGTTGAATAGAATAGAGACACCTACTTGATTCTGGGTGTATTCTGGTCTCTTAGAAGAAACAACCTCCCATAATTTTAAAGAAAGAAAAACTTATATATGTACAAAAATAAGAATAAACATGATGAAGAGATGGAATATGACCATAAAGATGAAAATGTAAAAAGATTCTAAAAAAGGAATTGATAAGGAAAAAGAAAAGAAAAAAAAAAAGGAGGAGAGAATGTAATCAGGCTGGATACTAGAACAAAGCCAGGTGCTAGATGTAGGGTATATTTTGATCTATTAGAAGAAATTGTATCCCAAAATTTTAAAGGGAAAAAAAACCCTATATGTATACAAGAAATAAGGTTAAATACAATGAAGGGATAAAATATGACTATAACAATGAAAATTTAAAAAGATTTTTTTAAAAATTATTGATAAAATAAAATAGTTAAAAAAATTACAAGAGTAAAGAGGAAAAGTTAAATAGGAGAAAAATAAAATTTAAAAAATTTAACTTTGAAAGACTGAAGAACCATGGGGAAAATGCCATGAATTCTATGTGTTCCTCTGGAGTTCTGCATTTCTCATTGATCAGTGAACTTGGTCTTGGCTGGATATTCTTGCTGATCTTCTGGGGGAGGGGTTTGTTGCTGTGATTCTCAAATGTCTTTGCCTGAGGCAAAATTATACTACCTTTGCCAGGAGCCAGGCTAAGTAATCTGTACAGTTTGGGTCTCTGGGGCTCTTGTTCCCTGAATGGGAGCTTTTGTTCCCTGAATGCTTTCTGTAGAGCTTTGGGGGATGGGAATGAAAATGGCGTCCTCCCTATCTCTAGCCCGGAGGAGCCGAGAGATCCCATTCCTCAGTGCACCTTCAGAGAAAAGCGTCAATCCCTCCCATCTCCCTGGTCTCTGGCTGCACTCCATGCTCACCTGGCCTGTGACTGAGTGTTTCAGTCTCTGGCACACAGCTCCGTTTGGAGTCTCCAAACCCATCAGTTTCCTGCTCCTTGCCACTCCTCCCAGAGAAGGAAGGAAGGGGTCTCTCCAGATCTGCCACTTGTGGGGTCCCTGCTTGAAGAGCAGTGGCCCAACTGTACCTCAGATCACAGTTTAAGGTAACTCCGAGCTGAGAGCTCACTCTTCATCTGTCTCTGTAGTGGGCTTCCCCTCTCTGATTCCTGGGAGCTCTGCCACACTCAGGCACACCCGGTCTTTCTGTGACCCCGTGGGTCCTGAGAGACACAGCCCCCATGAGGGCTACACCCCTGCTCAGCCTCTGGAGCGATGTCCCTCAGTGGAGCAGACTTTTAAAGTTCCAATTTTGTGCTCCACTGTTCCGCCACTTGCCTGGAGCTGTCCCTTACCCTGCAGTCTATCTTCCCATCGCTTCAGATTCACTTTGCACATCCTACCTTTCAGAAAGTGGTCGATTTTCTGTTCCTAGAATTGTTGCTCTTCTTTTCTTCTACTCTTGTTGAGTTTGTAGGTGTTCAGAATGGTTTGATAACTATCCAACTGGACTCCTAGGATCTAATATTTAAGACTACTACTCCTCCATCATCTCACTTCCTCTCTGATTACTTAATTTCTTATTAAATGTTATAAATATGAAATTCAGGTATGAAAGCCATACAAATTTAAGACCGAAATTATATCACTAAGGGGTACCTGAGTGGTGCAGTCAGTTAAGTGTCTGACTCTTGGTTTTGTCTTAAGTCGTGATCTCGGGGTCGTGTGTTTAATGTCATGATCTCAGGGTCATGAGATCAAGCCCTATGGTGGGCTCTGTGCTTATTGTAGAGTCTGCTTGGGATTCTTCCTTCTCCCCCCCCCACTTTGCTCTCTGTCAAATAAATAAATCTTTTTTTTTTTTTTTTAATTTGACAGAGAGATCACAAGCAGGCAGAGAGGCAGGCAGAGAGAGAGGAGGAAGCAGGCTCCCTGAGAGAGCAGAGAGCCCGATGCGGGGCTCGATCCCAGGACTCCGAGACCATGACCTGAGCCGAAGGCAGCGGCTTAACCCACTGAGCCACCCAGTCGCCCCCAAATAAATAAATCTTTAAAAAGAAAGGAAATCATATCATTAAATTTTTGAAATTTCAAGACTTTTTTCATGCTTAATTGTTTATTTCATTATTAACTTATAATTTTAAAAATCTTTTGGGAATCTGCTTTTTTTCTTATAAAAGTTATTTTTATTTAACAGGAAGAATGCAACATTAGTCAAAATGAACATACGTTTATCTTTTATTTAAAAATGTGTCATTTTTCCTCTCATTTAATTCTGTTTCAACTGATTCCTTTTTCTTTTCTTTCAACAGGCTGAGTTAAATGACCCAACTGATCCCTTCACTAATTATAGTACAAAAGTCTCATCGAATGTAGGGGATGAAACTTACTCTAAATACATAGGCTGGAGAATTGCCAATGCTCTTTCCAAACTGTTCTTCCCCTCCACTGAAGCCCATGTTCTTCCTTTGAAAAAACCATTGAAAAAACAGGATCCAGGGAAATATCTGAACAAAAAGGATTCTGTAAAGAAGAGAGTTCTACATGTTACTATAAGGTAAAAATGAAGCATTATTCAAAATAGTCCTGTTGTTCTAATATACTACATTTCAAAGTCATGTAAATGATATATAATATGTGCCACATGATTTAACACATTTTCTCTTCTTCAGTTCAAATCTTGACCCCAACAGCTCCTAGGTATTCTATCTATCATATTCTATCTTCTTAGCAACTATTTCCTCATGTTTAAAATAGATAATATTATATAAAATTAATCAGTGTTTTAATATGATGAAAGCCTCCCTCCCATAACTGACCTTCATTTGCCTAGTCTACCACTGCCTCTCCCTATCATTAATTGCTTGTGTATCCTTTCAGGGTCTATAAAATGTAAACAAAAGAAATTATATTTTAAATTGTCTCTCCATTTTTACATAAAAGTTAGCATTCTAAATATATCATTTAGCATCTCACATTTTTTATATAACTTCATTTCTTAGAGATTTTTTTCATGCCAGTACATAGAGAATTTTCCCATTGTTATATTTTTAATCTATTATGATGTTTTCCTTACTATGAATGTCCCACAGTTTATTTAATCAGTTTTCCTATTGATTGGCATCTGGGTTGTTTTAGATTGTCTGCTACTATATATTACCACAGAATTTAACCTTCCACTTCCACTTTAGGACTTTTTATACATGAGAAAGTATACCTGCAGGATAAATTCTCAGAAGTGTGATTTCTGAGTCAGAGGGTATATGCCTTTGTAATTTTGGTAGATATTTTCAAACTGCCTTTCAGAGGAATTGTGTAAATTTATATCCCCCGCCCCCCAGCAATATCTGAAGTACTTGTTTGTTTTTAGTTTTTCCAGTAGAGGATGTTGACAAACTTTTGGGTTTTTGTAATCTGAAAAGTGAAATATGGTTTCTCAATATTGTTTTCTTTAGGTGAGTGGTTTGAAACATTTTCATATGTTAAGAGCCTTTTGTTTTTCATTTATATGGGAATTAACTATTTCTTTTGCCCATTTTTCCATTGAGTTTATTTCTTTTTCACTTAGCTTTGCTAGAACTATTTATTAATTGATGTGTCTCTTTGTCTATGGTAAGAGCTAAAAATGTTGATTTTCCCCTTCACTTCTTATCTTTAAATTTTGCTTATAGTATTTTTTGCCTTAGTCATGTTTCTAGGTAATATAATTTATCAATTTTTCACTATAAATCTATTTAGAAAAGCTCTTTTCATTTTGTGATTAAAATGTTGTCATATTGTTTTCTGGTACTTTTAAGGATCTATTTTGAATATTTTAGCCATTGGTCCATTTGAAGTTTTGTGTGTGTGTGTGTGTGTGTGTGTGGGGTGTGAGCTGTCAATCCAGATGGCTACTCAGTTGTCCTAACAATATTTATTGAGTCACCTAGCTCCTTTCAACATTTATTCTGATTTAAAATGTTAACTTATTAAATACCAAGTTCTTATTTATTTTCTTTTTCTATGTTCTAAAAGAATTTCAGTAATTTTGGAATTATCTACTCTTTCAAGGTTTGATAGAATTCCCTCTTAAACCATCAGTACCTTATGCCTCTTCTAAGGGTAGCTCTTTGTCAAATTTTTCTATTTTTGTATGGCTATTGGCAAGGCTAATTCAGCCAGAATGCACAGGTACAGCTAAATTTAATTCTTTCTGTTTGAGGTCCATTCTATAAAAGTATCTGGAGTATTGACCCTGAATATCAGTCTCTTTTGTTCTTTCTCTTTTTTTCAGTCAATTTTAGCAGATAATGCTTCCTTTGAATACTTATTTTATCCCCCTTTTCAGAATTATTTGGCCATATTTGACTAAAGTAGTGTATTAAGATTCCTCTGTTTCTGTGGTTATTTTCTTCCTCAACCAAATCTCATTTTGTGTATTTGGATTTTGTCCTTTTTATTCTTCTTAATTAATTTAATGTTTTGTTTATTTTATATTATTTTTCTACTGGACTAGCTTTCTACTTAATCTAAAAGCTCAGAGTTGTGGGGCGCCTGGGTGGCTCAGTGGGTTAAGCCGCTGCCTTCGGCTCAGGTCATGATCTCAGGGTCCTGGGATTGAGTCCCGCATCGGGCTCTCTGCTCAGCAGGGAGCCTGCTTCCCTCTCTCTCTCTCTCTGCCTGCCTTTCTGTCTACTTGTGATCTCTCTCTGTCAAATAAATAAATAAAATCTTTAAAAAAAAAAAGCTCAGAGTTGTATAAATCATTATCTCTGTTCCAAAATTATGAAAATGTTGTTGTCCAAAGGTTGACTTTATTGGAGATATTATAATAATTTGGTGGAATAAGACCAGCAAGCAGGCTTGGCTTTTGTGTACACCAAAAGTCCACAGAAAAATAGACAGAGGTTTGAGCAGCATTCTGACATAGTTTCGAGCATTTTTTCAGGAATTCTAAAATCAGTGAGGAAGATTTATACATTTGAATTGAAGGATCACACAGCCTGGACTTTAGTATTCTTGTTGGAAGAAAAAAATATCATAAAAATATTCTTCGGTATATATTATAAATATTTATAAGGTTGCAGTATATCAAAGTATAATGAAAATGCCAGCTTTAAATATCAAGGGCTTTAAGATTTACTTTAGAATCCCCCAAAATATTCTGTATATTCTCAAGGACCAAAGACATGGAAGATAATCAATCTGGGACCACAGAGAGAACATGGACAAGTGTACTTTGGCTTCTTGTTATGGTCAGTTGAAGGAAAAGATAGAAAACTAGAAAAACAGAAGAAACTGGATATGACAAGAGGACATGAAAGGTCAATAGACAGTAAAATGGCAGATGGAGATGAATGGTGCCTGCTGGGACACAGAAAGGAAAAGCAGAAAGAGAGAGAAGAGGAGACATATTGGTAATGCTTAGAATAGCAGAACAGGGAGGCATCTGTATGGCTCAGTTGGTCCACTCTTGGTTCTGGCACAGGTCATGATCTCCCCACTGTAAGAACAAGCCCCGCTTTGAGCTCTGTGTTCACTCTGGAGTATGCTTCAGATTCTCTCTTCCTCTCCCTCCTGCTCTCTCTCTCTCTCTCTCTCTCAAATAAATGAATAAAAATATTCTTAAAAATAGCAGAACAGAGAAATAAATGTTATGAGCAGAAGGAAAGATGAAAGAGACAAAATGAGAAGAGATATATTAATGAAAGGTACAAATGAAGGGATGTGGACAAAGATTTGGGATAGGGGAAGAGAACATGCAAAGTCAGAGGGAAATGAGACCAAAGAGTAGTGGGGTGGGGTTATGACTCAGAGAATTCTATAGATTTTGAAGGATTAGTCAATTAAATTTCTCACCAGAGTCTACAGTTCATTACGCAAATGACAATCATTCATCATTAATCTTTGAAAAAATGTTATGTCCTTATCCGTTTTTCACTGCTCATTACAGGTTCTAGCAATTTAACTTAAAGTGTCTCTGGCCTGATGGAGAGAACCCCAGCAGCCTCATCATCCCTCTGTTGGGAGCATGTCATGTGGCACAGCTCAGGAGGCAGCTTTCACATTGCACCATTCATGCTTTAGCGTTTGTGAAGGGTGCCCCCTGGAGTTATGCATTTTGCCAGCTTCCTTTAGGGATAGACTCCTCTCTGGGAATAGCAGAGGTGAGTGGATTAGCGCTACAGCTCAGTGGCCTGAAGACACAGGTGAGATAAGGCCTGGATGAACAGTCTATCCCGTCCAGTAGGAGTATGGGGATGAAATCTCTGCTTTTTAAAAAGTTGTGGAAAAGCAAACTTCAGTCTAAGCTATGCTTTGATGAAATCTCTCTGGCTCCCTAAACACAAAGCGTGGGAAATGTTATTTCTTCCACTTGCTTGATTCTGCATTTATTCAGCAGTCTCACAGCTAGCTCCTTTTGTTGTTTCTCCACTTCCTCCCACTTCCAGGTCCACAAACTGAAATTCGTGCAGTTAATGACCATCTGAGCATGTTGAAGATTTGTAGCTAAAGCACAAAGACATAATTCAAAGCCCACTGGGTGCTCTGCTCTTTTTCACCTCTTAAAGTTCTTGGGGTGCAGGCAGGGTCCTATCACCAGTTCTTCATCAAATATTCCTTAGAAATGTCCATTTTGTGCTTCCCACCAATAGTAAGGTGAAAGACATTAAGAAGGCCAACATTTAAAGTCACTTACAGAAGATGGGTAGGACAGGAAATTTAAGAGAGTATGTTTCTTCATTACCTTGGAGCACTAAATCATACTTCACTGAAAATTTGAAATTTTACTATTAAGGAGAAAATAGGAGCTTCCTTACTGATGACGCATCTCTTACATCTCACGACCTATAATTCTTTCCAAAAATATTTTTATTGTGTTTTTAGCCTATAAAATTCTTTGAAAGCAGGAATTCTGTCTCTTGTAGGTTTATAAACATATATTTTACCCTGAATGACTTGCAGATTTGACTTCTTTCTTTTATGAAAATTTTCAAAAGAAAATATCATTTTGCTTCTGTATAATGTTTTTATTTTTAGTTTTGCTTTAAGTTAGCGGGACATTCTTTTAGGTGCATGCACTTTTTGCCCCTTAGCAT
Organism: Lutra lutra; assembly: GCF_902655055.1. Lineage (NCBI taxonomy): Eukaryota > Metazoa > Chordata > Mammalia > Carnivora > Mustelidae > Lutra > Lutra lutra. The sequence continues at coordinate 133,745,159 of NC_062282.1, read as the reverse complement.
TTTTTTAAATAAAAAAAATCATTATGCTTTCTTTATTATATCATAAAACTGCAGCCCAAAAGCTAGGCATATACTACTTCTACATCAAAGCATAGTAGTTTCCTTTTTTCTCTTTGTAAAAATATCATAAATTTACCTTAAGGCTGAGAATTGAGAACTCTGAAGACCAAATTTTTTCCCACATCTGTTTTGCTTCTGAAGTTTCTAAGTGTACTTTCTAAGCTTTCTTCCTTGAATCCCTATAAACTTACAAACAACTAATTTTTTGCACATATGTAAAGACTTGGAAAATTCTAACTTAAAACTTTATCTGTGACAGTGCTTAGTGTGCTCACAAATTTTATGTTAGAGGACTTCACGAGACCAGCACATGGAAGAGATCTGAGGTAAAACTGACAACAGTGTGCTAAGAATAACTTGTCATTTAGGCAGGAAATTTTATATGGTTGACTACGTAAACAGTCATACCCAAGGCTACTACATCTTCTCTGAAGCTTCCTTTATAAATGGAGCTAACACCAAAGTAATAGAATGAGGAGTAGCTAACATTTACTGAATGGCAACAAGGTGGGAAAGGTAAATACCACAATGTCCCATAAGAACAGGCTTTATTGGAAAGTCCAGTGGTCAGGGGTGAGGCACATGTTTCTTTCTCATTATCCCACGGAGAAGGGTGCTGGAGTTAGGGAGGTAATTGGACATCCATTCGGTTTGTGTTTTGAGGGAAAAAACCCTGTCTGATTGCTATTGTACCTTCTTATAGTGGAAGTGTGAAAAATACCTTCTCAAGGAAGAAATACACATTTTGGGCTCAGTTGCCAAGCCATCTGAGATGGGGGAACAGCTGGATAGGGGATGCTAGAAATGCCAGCTCTCCAGAACCTGGAGCCCTTGGGAAATTTTCTTAGTGGTTGTAAAAGATAGCCCTTGGGCTCCTTGTGAAGTTGGGTTTAGGAGAAACTCCACCAAATATAGGGACTCTTAGGACCCCTACTTCTAGCCCACAAGTTGCCAGGCAATTCAAGATGAATCTCTGATGTCATAGTTGAACAATTCTGTTTGTTTCCCGATATGAGTGCCTTTTATAAACAAGGCACTGTGCTAAATAACTTAGATGTATGACCCTTAGATGTCGATAGATATGAATATTTTGTCCATTTTATAGATTTTATAGATCTATAAATATCTCCATTTTGTAGATGTGGCATCTGAGAGGTTAAGTAATTTGCCCAAGGACTCACAGTCATTAAGTGTGGGAGTTTGAACTTATGTGCATACTGACTTCTGAGTCAACTGTGATGCTTTCTTTTCCCTTATGTGAAATTCATCTGGTGGCAAAGCCTTGAGCAGTTTGTTAAAAAGCTTCATCAGAGGGACACCTGGTTGGCTCAGTTGGTTAAACAACTGACTTCAGCTCAGATCATGATCCTGGAGTCCCATGGTTGAGTCCCACATCTGGCTTCTGGCTCAGCAGAGAGTCTGCTTCTCCTTCGGCCTGCCCTGCTGCCCTCTTATGCTCTCTCTCTTTTTCTCTCTCAAATAAATCAATAAAATCTTTTTAAAAAAACTTCATAAGAAAAAGCTTTTTATTTTTATTTTTTTTATTTATGTCTCTTGATTTTCAGAACTTTATTTTGATTAAGGGATGTTTTTTCCTGGGCTCTGCATCTCTCTAGTTAATATTAGGATATCTATGTCAAGGTGGAGGCACTTTCAGTAAGTCAGTATGATTTTTTTTTCTTTCCATTGGCCTTAGTGAAAATCATACTGACTTGTTAGAAAGTGCCTCCTCTTTGATGTAGAGTGCATATATATGGAGAGAAGGAGAGAGGAGAGATTAAAAGTTAAAAAAAGATGTCTTAAAACTTTCTAGTTCTGTTTCACAAGAGGTAAAAAGAAATATGTGTCTCCTTCACAAAATATCAAATATGTTTATTTATCATTTCTTTCTGATTGATTTAGATTAAGTAATTAAACCTCTCTGAGCCCCAGGCTTCTAATCTTTGAAAATGTGAAAGCTGTGTATCCTCTCAGATTTGTCCTGAAGATAGAAGGAAAAACTGTAGACAAAGAATTTGGATGTGTTAGTTCCTTTTCCCCTTTGTTCTATAATGTAGTAGATTTTCTAAAAAGGCTTTTCTTCAGATTATAATATTTAATTCTTAACTTAGGAAAATTAGGACAAATAATAAGTGGAAAATTTAGATTTTTGTGCACATATATATTACTAAGCTGTGAATTGCTGTTAGCAACTTTTCAAAGAGAGCTTATAGTTTCATGATGACTTCCTTTTTGGTCATGTCTTGTTTCCCTTTCTGTTTCTAGTTTTAGAATGAAAACATAGTTCATGATGGTTCTATGTTGTGCATGCATTTTGAAGGTATGTTGTCAAGATGCATTATGGAAGAGTAAAGCTTGTAATGTTAATAGTTAGCATGGATGATCATAATTTTCAGCTGGAGAGATGAAGAGCATGAATAAGTCTTCAGAGATCTAATTTTTGAGCCTTCGTGATTTGATTATTAAAAAATTAGTTATATCATCAGCTCAGATCAATCACTTAAAGTGTTAAGACTTCTAGAAATTGGGTAGGGAGAGGGTGGTTGGGTTATGGACATTGGGGAGGGTATGTGCTATGGTGAGTACTGTGAAGTGTGTAAACCTGGCAATTCACAGACCTGTACCCCTGGGACTAATAATACATTATATGTTAATTAAAAAAAAAAACTAAAAAAAAAAGACTTCTAGAAATTGAAGTGGTATTAGAAGTGAAGTCCAACTCCCAGTGACAGAAACATGCTTCACACACCCCACATCCATTTCCAATGCATGACTCAGTTTACCTCCACTTCCCTGAGAGATAAATAAGTCCTCATCTGTCTTCTACTATTTCCTGTCCTTTCCTGCCTCTCCACTGGAGCATGGTCTGAACAGCAATTTTAGATGTCATCAATGGTACATAGCCTTATGCTTACACAATAGGGGTCTAGCTTCAATACAAAATCAACCCCAAGAGTTTTCCATTCATAGTAACATGATGAGAATGAAAGATTTTTAAAAATGGCTGAAGTATTAAAATGAACTGGATAAGATGTAAAAAATTCTATGTTTCAAATACAGGTCAGCTGGAATCAAAATGTAGCCTTATGGGAAGACTAAGCTGTGTAACAGAAAACAAAAACAACCTATTTTTCTTTTGCGTTTTGTTTGGTTTATCAAGTGAAATTTGCTCTTTTTAAAAACTAAACTTGGCATGTAGCATTATATAAGCTTAAGATGTACAGGTATTACTTTGATACACTTTATAAATTGTCATATGATTGTCAATGTAGTGATATTTATATTACATAATTATAGTACAATATTATTGTCTATATTCATTTTACTGGGCATTTTAGCTTGTGGGTTATTTGCTTATTTGCTCATTACAAGTATTTATCCTTAAGCACCATCACTCTTCTTCCTCTGTCACCTGTTAACCATCATTTTATTCTGTTTTTTTTACAGGTTTAACTTTAGGTTTCATTTACAAGTAACATATAGTATTTGTCTTTCTCTGACTTACCTTGCTTAGTTAATGTGCTCAAGGTCCGTCCTTGTTGTCACAAATGGGAAGATATCTTCCATTCTCATGAATAATGTTCTATTGTGTATTGATGACACATTTTTTTTATCTATTCATTCAATGATGAATGGATATATTTCCAGAATTAGAATTGCTAGATTGTATGGTACACCTATTTTTAATTTTTTGAAAAAGGTCCATATTGTTTTCTCTAATGATTGGACCAGTTTATGTCCCTTCCAACAATATATAATGGTTTCTTTTTCATTACATCCTTGTCAATACCTGTTGTCTTTTGTCTTCTTGATGATAGCCATTCTAACAGTGTGAAGTGATACCTCATTCTGGTTTTGATTTGCATTTCCCTAATTAGTGATATTGAGCATTTTTTTTCCATGTGTTTGTTGACCATTTTGATGTCTTCTTTGAAGAAATGAATATTTAGTTCTTTTGCCCATTTTAAAAATTGACACTTTTTTTTGTTACTGAGTTGACTGAGCTCTTCATATATTTTGGGTATTAAACCCTTAGTTGATAAATGGTTTGCAAAAATTTTATCCCAATTTACATGTTGTCTTTTCATTTTCTTAATTATTTTGCTGTTGAGAAGTTTTTAAGTTTAATGAAGCCCAGTTTGTTGAATTTTTCTTTTGTTGCTTGTGCTTTTCATGTCATTTACCCCAAAATTATTGCCAAGACCAGTATCGGTGAGTGTCTTCCCTAAACACTTCTAGGTGTTTATGGTATAGTTTTAGATTTAAGTTTCTGACCCATTTTTAGTTAATTTTTTTTTCTGTGAGTTGTGTGAGATAAGGGTCCAATTTCATTATTCTGCCTGTGTTTCTCCAGTTGCCCAGAACCAAGTATTGAAGACACTATCCTTTCCCCTTGGGTATTCTTGGCTCCCTTGTTGAATATTAGTTGACCATATATGGTGGGGTTTAATTCTAGGCTCTCTACTCTGTTCTATTGATGGATATATCATTTATTCTGCCAGTACTGTCCTGTTTTTATTACCATGGGTTTGTAGTATAGTTTGAAATCCAGAAACACAATACCTCTAGCTTTGTTCTTTTTTTTCCTCAGGATTGTTTTGGCTATTATGGGGCTTAAGTGGTTCCACTTAAATTTTAAGATTGTTTCTAGTATTTTTTGTATAGTGTATCTTTGGTGTTTTGATGGGACTGCATTGAAACTGTGGTTGGCTTTGGATAGTATGGCCCTTTAAACAGTATTAATTCTCTGATCCATGAACATGGTTATCTTTATATTTCTCTGCCTCAATTTCTTTCAGCAAAGCTTTGTAGTTTTCATTGTATGGATGTGTCACTTCTTTGGTTCAGTTTATCCTTAAGTATTTTGTTGTTTTTGATGCTATTGTGAGTGGTATGGTTTTGTTTCTTTTTCAGATGCTTCATCATTAGTGTAAAGGAATGCAATTGATTTCTATATGTTGATTTTTTACCCCATCACTGTATTGAAATTGTTGATTAATTCCAGCAGTTTTTTTGACTTATTTTTTTTGGGGGGGGGTTCTAAATATAGGCTCATATCTTTGGCAAATAACAATTTTACTTTTTCTTTTTTACTTTGAATGTCTTGTATTTCTTTACCTTGCCTAATTGCTCTAGCTAGGACTTCGAGTTCTATCCTGAATAGTGAGAATGAACATCTTTGCCTTTTTTCCCCTCATAAGAAAAATGTTTTCAATTTTTCTCCATTGAATATAATGTTTGCTCTGGGTTTGTCATATATGGCCTCAGTTATTTTGAGGTATGTTCCTTCTACACCTACCACTCACTTGAGGGTTTTTATCATGAAAGGATGTTGTATTTTGTCAAATGCTTTTTTTGTGTCCATTGAGATGGTTGTGTGATTTTTCTTTTTTTTTTTTTTTTTTTGATGTGATGAATTATGTTTATTGATTTGCATCTGTTGAATAATCCCTGCCTCCCATGGATAAATCTCATTTGGTCATGGTGTATAATTGTTTTAATGTGTTCTTGAATTTGGTTTGCTAACATTTTTTGAGAATTCCTGCATCTATATTTATCATGGATATTGGTCTATAGTTTTTCTTTCTTATATTATCCATATCTGGTTTTGTTAATCAAAGTAGTACTGTCCTCATAGAATAAATTTTGAAGTGTTTCCTTCTCCTTGATATTTTGGAAGAGTTTGAGGAGCATTGGTATTCTTTAAGTGTTTGGTAGAATTCTTTAGTGAAGCCATCTGGTCTTGGAATTTTCTTTGTTGGGATTTTTTTTCTTTTTTATTGTAAATATAATGTTTGTTTCTTTTTTTAAATTAACATATAATGTATTATTTGTTTCAGGGGTACAGTTCTGTGATTCATCAGTCTTACACAATTCGTAGCACTCCCCATAGCACATACCTTACCCAGTGTCCATCACCAGCCATCCCATCCCTCCCAGCCCCTACTGCTCTAGCAGTCCTGTTTGTTTCCTGAGATCAAGAGTCTCTTATGCTTTCTCCCCCTCTCTGGTTTCATCTTGTTTCATTTTTCCCTCTCTTCCCCTATAATCCTCTGTCCTGTTTCTCAAATTCCTCATATCAATGAGATCATATGATAATAGTCTTTCTCTGATTGACTTATTTTGCTTAGCATTACACCTTCTGGTTCCATCCACATTGTTGCAAATGGCAAGATTTCAGGTTTTTTTTGATGGCTGTGTAACATTCCATTGTGTGTGTGTGTGTGTGTGTGTGTGTGTGTGTGTATCACATCTTCTTTATCCATTCATCTGTTGATGGACATCTAGACTCCATAGTTTGGCTATTGTGGACATTGCTGCTATAAACATTCGGGTGCATGTGCCCCTTCTGATCACTACATTTATATATTTAGGGAAAATACCCAGCAGTGTGATTCCTGGGTCGTAGAGTAGCTCTATTTTCAACTTTTTGAGGAACCTCCATGGTGTTTTCCAGAGTGGCTGCACCCGCCTGCATTCCCACCAACACTGTAGGAGGGTTCCCCTTTCTCCGCATTCTTGCAACACCTGTCATTTCCTGACTGGTTAATTTTAGCCATTCTGGTGGGTGTGAGATGGTATTTCACTGTGGTTTTTGATTTGTATTTCCCTGATGCTGAGTGATGTTGAGTACTTTTTCATGTGTCTGTTGGCCATTTGGATATCTTATTTGCAGAAAGGTCTGTTCATATCTCCTGCCCATTTCTTGATTGGATTATTTGTTCTTTGGGATGTGTTGGGAATTTTTTGATTCATTTGGCTTGCTATTGGTCTATTCAGATTTTCTAATTCTTCCTGACTCAGTCTTCTTAGATTGTTTCTAGAATGTGCCCATTTCTTCTAGGTTAAGTAATTTGTTGGTGTGTAATTGTGGTGTTGTCTCTTATGATTCCATGTATTTCTGTAATGTCAGTTGTAATGTCTTCTGTTTCATTTCTAATTTTATTTATGAGTTTTCTCTCCCTCTCCCACCTTTTAAGTTAGTCTAGATAAGGCTCATTAATTTTGTCAATCTTTTTAGAACCAGCCCTTAGCTTTATTGATCTTTTCTACTGTTTAGGGTTTTTTGTTTTGTTTGTTCTCCATTTATTTCTGATTGATACTTAATATTTCCTTTCCTCTGCTAAGTTTGGGCTTACTTTGTTCTTTTTGTGTCTAGTTTCTTGAGGTGTAAAGCTAGGTTGTATATTTGAGATCCTTCTAATTTCTTAGTATGTGCATTTATTAATATAAACTTTCCTTCCATAACTGTTTTTGAAGTATATTATGTTGTATTTTCATTTATTTTGAGATAGTTATTTTATTTTTCTTTTGATTTATTCTTGGACCCAATGGCTGTTTAGTAATGTGTTGTTTAGTTTTTGTATATTTATAGATCTTTCCACTTTCCTCTTATTGTTGACATCTAATTTCATACCATTGTAGTCAGAGAAGATAAGTCACTCTTAAGAAGATAAGTCACTCTTCTTAAATTTGAGAAGATTTGTTTTGTGGCCTGACTTATCCTGGAGAATGTTTCATGTCTACTTGAGAAGAATGTGTATTCTACTGTTTTTGGATGAAATGTTCTGTAGATGCCTATTATGTGTTCTAAAGTATGATTCATTGCAACATTTTATTGTTGATTTTTTTTTAATCTGGATGATCTATCCATTGCTGTTAATGGGGTTCTGAAGTCCCCACAATTATTGTATTATTGTTTATTTCACCACTAAGGTCTGTTATGAATTGCTTAATATATTTTGGTGCTTGGGTGTTGGGAGTGTGTATGTTTATGACATATCTTAATGTATTAACCCCTTTATTATTTTATAATGATCTTTTTTGTTTCCTGTTACCCTTTTTTGGCTTCAAATATATTTTGACTGATATAAGTATCAGCCTTTGTTTTGTTTCCTTTTGCTTGGAATACAATCTACCATCATTTCACCCTGAGTCTATGTGTGTCTTTAGAGTTGAAATAAATCTCTTACAGGCAGCTTATAGTTGGATCTTGTTTTGTTTTGTTTTGTTTTGTTTTAATCCATCCAGCCTCTCTGTGCCTTTTGATTGGTGAATTCAGTCTGTTTACATTTAGGGTGATTATTGATATGGAAATATTTACTACTGTCATTTTGTCTTTTGTCTTCTGGTTGTTTTATTTCTCCTTTGCTTCTTTTTCCTTCTCTGTCTACCTTTGTAAATTGGCAGTTTTTCCATGGTGATTTGTTCAGTATCACCCCCCTCTTCTTTTATGTCTCTGTTATAGAGTTTTGCCTTGTGGTTACCATGAGGTTTACATAAAACATTTCAAATAAAATAGTTCTTCTTCAGAGTGCCTGGGTGGTTTAGTCAATTAGGCAATGGACTCTCAATCTCAGCTCAGGTCTTGATTTTGGGGTCCTGAATTCAGGACCTGCGTTGGACTCCATGCTGTGTGTGGAGCCTACTTTAAAAAAAAAATAATCCTGGGGCACTTGGATGGCTCAGTGGGTTAAGTCTCTGCCTTCGGCTCAGGTCATGATCTCAGAGTCCTGGGATCGAGTTCTGCATCAGGCTCTCTGCTTGGCAGGGAGCCTGCTTCCGCCTCTCTCTGCCTGACTCTCTGCCTACTTGTGATCTCTCTCTGTCAAATAAATAAAATAAATAAAATCTTTTAAAAAATAAAATAAAGGGGTGGGGGGTGGGAGGTTGGGGGCACCAGGTGGTGGGTATTGTAGAGGGCACAGATTGCATGGAGCACTGGGTGTGGTGCAAAAATAATGAATACTGTTATGCTGAAAAAAAATAAAAAAATTAAAAAATAAAATAAAATAAATTTTAAAAATGTCCTTTTTCCTGCTGATAGCAATTTATCTTTATTCACATATAAAAGTCACATGTTTTTCTCTTCCCTTTTCATATTTTTTTTGATCTCACAAATTATCTATTTTTATGCTGTGATTTCATTACCAAGTTGTAGTAATTAAAGTCATTTTAATGCTCCTTTCCTTTAACCTATATGCAATAGTTAAGAGTTTAATATATTATTCTTAAAAAGTTATAATATTCTTTTTATCACCTTAATCAGAGTTTTTCATGCTTTTGTCTCTTTTTTTCAGCTTAAAGATCTCCTTTCAACATTTCTTCTAAGGCAGGGCTAGTGTTGGTAAACTCCCTCAGCATTTCTTGTCTGCAAAAACTTCCTTCTTTATATCTGAAGGATAACTACTGGATAGAGTATTCTTGGCTAGCAATTTTACTCATTGACTTTTAATGGTTTTAATAAAGTGTTTCTTGGAGAAAGTCTTTTTGTGTTGAGATAATAAGATGTTTTATTAGCTTTATGAACTTGTATATCAAGCTGCTTCCTCAGGTTTGGGAAGTTCTCAGCTATTATTCCTTTAAATATTCTCTCTGCTCCCTTCTCCCTCTTTTCTCCTTCTGGTATACCCATTATTCTTATGTTGGCTTTTCTAATGGAGTCAGTTATTATAGGGTTCACTTTTTAAAAATCTTAGTTCTCTTTCCTCTTCCACCTGAATCACTTCTGTATTTCTAACCTCAAGCTTGCTTGCTAATTCTCTCTTCCATATGATCTGCTCTATTTCCAATTCATTCTAATGCATGCTTCATTCCATTTAGGTTCTGCAGTTCTAGAATTTCTGCTTGCTTCTTTTTTAGAATTTCAGTTTCTTTGGTAAAGTACTCCTGTTTGTTAATTTTATTCCTGAGATCATAGTATTGCCTTTATGAGTTTTCTTAGAGTTTCTTTAATTTCTTTATAATGGCTGTTTTAAATTCTTTATCAGTTAGATTGCAATATTCCATGTATTTTTGGGTTCTGTTGCTAGAAGATTGTCATTTTCTTTTTGTGATACCATATCACTGTGATTTTTCATTGTGTTTGATGAGAAGTGCCTCTGTCTCTGCATTTGAGTGGTTAACACCTTTCTTGTTAAAGGAAGGTTTTGTTTACTTTCATCTTAATAGTTCTTCAGGTTGGTAGTTAGGAGTCTTCCTTTTGCTTTCCAGAAGATGGTGCTATAGCACAAGTTTTTGGTTTCTGTTGCCTGCTAAGATTGGGAGTGGTACACAAGGGTGGGGGGAAGGTTTGTGGCAGGGGTCAGGGGGAGGTGTACAGTTAGTACTTGGAACTTTGGGTTTGCCCACAATCTGGTATAAGGATCCTCAGTTGAGGGGGTCCCAGAAGTGTGTAGGTGGTCCTTTTGCCTCCCAGGGAAGACAGCAGAAGATGCTTTCCTTCAGTGCTCTTTGTCTGCCTACTTCCCTTTCTTTTCTCTCTGTCTAGTCATTGAAGTCTCCCTTAGAGACAACAACTGGTCCCTCCAACTGTAGTGCCTGTGGCTAGGCAGACTCCCACTCACCCCTTTCACCTGTTACTTCCTCTGTTAGACAAGTTGTATTGGCTTGCTGCTGGATCCTCTACTGTTTTCTTTGCTATCACTGCCTCTGCTGACACTTCCCTCTCTCTGCCACCTCATCCCTGGTCCAGTCCACACACTCTTGGGTTCACAGATTGATGGATCTCTTAGGTATTCTGGTATACTGTGAAGAGATGTTTGCCCCCCCTCCCATTATGGATGTCTAATTAGTTGTAAATCAAAGGAGAGAGAAAATAGGAACAACTCACAGGACCATGTTGCTGATGTCAGCACTTAGCTCTTCCAGAGAAAAGGACAGTGTTCAGCTTGTGATGAAATGCCATTTGCAGTGGTTGACAAATGTGTATTAGCTGCTTGATTAGAATGTAAACTTAGGTATGGCATTAATCAGATTAGCATAATCTCTCACTTTCTAGTTGGATTTGTACCCACAAAATTTTCTGTTTTTTCATATATTCATCTAATCAATAATTATTTATTGAATGCCTAATATAGGTCAAATACTATGAAAGAATATGTCTAAGGCAAAATGAATAAAAATAGTTACAGTACTTCCCAGTGGAACTTATAAGCAAATGTAGGGGATAGATGTTAATTAAAATCACAAATATGTATTAAATCTTTATAATGGTAAGTGCTATGAAGGAGAGTTATATGGTGTTATAAATAATGATAAGTGCCTCAAGAGAGAGGTACATGGTATTAAGAAGACTTGGAGTTGGGAGGGGAGATCAGGGAAAGAAGGTGGTGTGTCAAACAGAGAGGCATGGGATGTACAAAGTCCCCTTGGTGAAAGGGATTATCAAGCATCTAAAGAGCTAAGAGAACAGTGCTGTGGCTGGGTCACTGAGAACATGGGCAGCTGAGGCTGGAGATGTGGTTAGTTTTTAGCTTTATCTTAGAAGCCAAAGAAGGAATTAAATTTGCTTTGTTTGGTTTGGTTTGATTTGGTTGTTGTTGTTGTTGTTGTTATTTGTAGTGGAGTGAGGAGTAGATGGTACAAAGCTGTTTGTGTGTGTGTGTATGTGTATGTATTTGAGTTGTGGCATGATCATAGGTATGAAGGACTATAGCTAAGTGACCTTGTTATTTAACTTCTCTACACCTAAATGCCTTTCTCTATAAAATTGAATAATGATAGCACCTTTCTTATTGGGTGCCTATGAGAAAGTCAATTAAAAGTGCTTATTACAGGGTACCTGGGTGGCTCAGTGGGTTATGCAGCTGCCTTCGGCTCAGGTCATGATTCCAGGGTCCTGGGATCGAGTCCCGCATTGGGCTCTCTGCTCAGTGGGGAGTCTGCTTCTCCCCCACCTCTCTCTGCCTGCCTTTCTACCTACTTGTGATCTCTGTCAAAGAAATAAATAAAATCTTTTTTTAAAAAAGTGCTTATTACAGAGATGCCTGGGTGGCTCAGTTGGTTAAATGTCTGCCTTCAGCTCAGGTCATGATCCTAGGGTTCTGGAATCAAGTCCTACCTTGGGCTCCTTGCTCAGTGTTAAACCTTCTTCTCCCTCTGCCTGCAGCTCTCCCTGCTTGTGTGTGTGCACGTTCTCTCTCTCTCTGACAAATAAATAAAATCTTTTAAAACAGTGCTTATTACAGTATCTGGCACAAAGTAAGCACAAAAATTTTCATTATTTATTAATAAATGTATAACAGTATGTTTATAAATGCAACATAATAAATATATGCTGTTAATGATCAATATCAATTGATCATAACAATTTTCACTACTGCTGTCGATGGCTTTGTTATGCAGGAGAGGTGTAGGATGTTGTCACAGATAACATACACTATGCTGGCGGCAGTAGAAATGGGTAAGAAGTAGATGGATCTGCATAGTATCTGGAAGAAAAAGCAGCAGAAGTTGAGGATAATTAGAGGTGAAAAGTGACATGAGTGAGGAGAAGGAAATGTCTTTTTCAGTTCGAGCAACTAATCCAGTAATGGATCACTGACACAAGGAATGGTGGGGGAGATTAAGGTGTAGCTGGGAGTAGAGGAAGACTGTGGTTTGCTTTAGACATGTTGAATCTGAAGTAGTGCTTTTGAGTTCTTCAAGTAGAGATGTCCTGTTGGCAGTGAATTTCACTTCTGTAATTTAGAGAAGTCTGAGCTGAGTCATAGAATGAAGGTGTTGACTGATTGATGGGCATAAAAAACACTGCCTTGGTAAAGAAGATTAAATGAGAGAGAAGGCAAGACTAGGGTGGAATTTTGAGGATTACCACCGTTTAACATCTGAAAAGATGGTAAAGTAATGCTTTTTAAAAATTTTAAGTATATAGAGATGTTGATATTAAGGACATAAAAGGGAGACTTTCTTATAACCTACCCAAATAGTGATAGAATCTCCTTCTTTGAGTATCTTTAGCAGCACTTTTTGCTCACTGCACAAAAAATATAAATGCACATGACAAAAAAATTGCAAAGAATTGTTTGTATATGAAGCATACTTTCAAAGAACTTGCAGTATCTACCTAATGAAAACAAATTAAGTGCCCAAAGAGTGCATGAAGCTTTCCAAATTTGTAGAAAAGATCCATTAGTCAGGAAGGCCAATAATATGGTATACTGCTCATAATATATGTATATTTATGTATACACACAACAGTAATAAACTTCTATCTTCTAATGAAACATTTGCACATGTGAATAAATACCAAGATTGGCACCAAAATACCAAGAAATTATAGAGATAGATTGTCACATAGAAGCAAAATGTAATTGGCCTTTCTGGTTAAGAATGTTACTAGTCTTTCCAATTATTTTAAAGATAAGACTTGTTAATGATGTATTTTTGTCATTAGCAATGGCACAGTATGTCTCTTCCATTTAATCCAATAAACAAGGTACAGAGATGTGTGTTGAGGGAATTAATTTCTCCCCATAAGCACTTTTAGAACCAGTACTTCACGTCCTCCATTTTCACTTGAGAAAGTAAAACTTTCTCAGCCCTAACAAGTTAACCAGACTGTGTGAAATGTTCATGGCAAGGACTGCAGTGAAATCAGAGGTCTCAGAGCAGATTCAAAATGTCCTCTAAATAGGCTCCAGGTGTTCTGCACTAGGGAGCCCCAGTGGAGAAGAGCAATGCAGAAAAGAAAGCATATGACGGAAGATACCAATTGGGAAAATAGGAGAAGGTACCATGAATGGATGAAAATTGTGTAACACTTGTTTCTGCATGTCTTCATTATCTCCAAACTATTTAGCTGCTACATTTCTAGAATTTGTGCATTTTAAAATAAATTTGTTGTGTGCTGCCGACTTACCTTCCTTCCCCAAACTTTAAAGCTCACATTCTAAATCCTTTTTATTTTTTTTCTTTCATTTTCTACCTCTCTTTTAAAAGGTTACATCATACCCAACACTAATCATGCCTTATATCTTTAATAAATTGTCACATCCATTTGTCATTCTGAACAGCTTCCACTTTCAACGCCAATTCTGTCACTGCAATATAAGATCAGTAATTACTAAGCATCCATCATATCTGAAGTGATATGTCCCTAAATTCTTGGCTGTTCACAATAGTTCACTAACCTGAGTCTTGTTAAGCTAGAACTAATGTCGAATGGCTCCCTTTCTGTCTCTCTGCACCCCCCATAAAGCTACTCAAAGAAAAAAACCTATTTTTAGAGCTTTGTAATTTTACTAAATCATTTACATGAGCAAACCAATATTGTCACACAGAAGTCTAAGCACAGCTGGCTGACAAATCAGCCACCTATTAGCATACTGATATCAAGCAAGGAGGGCTGTGATAAGTGAATTGTACCAAAAAAGGGTCACATCTAATAATTTCACTCGCTTTCTTTGCTGAGCTATAAATAGCATGTATTGCAGCCAGCAGTGATTTTTAGGAGTCTGTCTCTAAAGGCTAAGCATCAAAAAGGAATCTAACTTATTCCTCCTCACAAATTCCCAAAAGCCCATGGATCTTTTTCCTATAATGTTCACCTTCTATTCATGGGTAAGATATAGATAAGATATAGGAAGAAGAGACAATAAATGGTGAATTCCATTTGGCACTCAGGACAGCTTCCCTGACAGAACCGTATCTGGCTGGGAGAGGTGAGTCTGGAAGTGACACAGCCTGTGGGCTGAGGCAGGGCAGTTAATCCCACTCTTAGAACCTGGGCCAGCACCTCTCTGCCACTATTCTGCATATCTGCCTCTGAGGAGTTTTGGTCAGGTATGAACTGGATTAGCCCAGACCGAAGTTTTGGCACATGTGTTCAGCATACCTGTCTCACAGGAGTGGTGGTCAAGGTGGCGGAGGTGATGGAGCGGTGAAAGTGGTAGCAGGAACAGGCAAAACAACTGGACAAGTCATGGCTTCCTAAATCGACCTGTAAGACCCTCTGCTTCATTTGGGAAGAACTTCCAACATCTCTGTATTCATCCTAGTTGTCTTCAGTCATCATGTAGCACTTGCTGTCACACATTCTGAAACACAGCTGGCCAAGGAATCAATGGCACGTTACGCATACTGATAACAAGCAGGGAGAGTTTATGACAAAGGCGTTTAAATAAAAGAAAAAGTCATAAAATTAGTTCACAAGCTCCCTTTCCCCCATCTCTTGTTCAGTTCCTTATTCTACTCTATTAATAAGCCCAACGTTATGAAAGTCTCTAAATTTTGGATGCTAGACTATCTAGAAAACCACTAATACTGCACTTGAGTCCAGATAGGATCAGTGTGTAGTATTACTGTACATTCTTCTATCCCTGGCTAAGTAAGCAGTCACTGTAGCCCTGTATTGTAGAGTATTATTGCCACTAGGTCAGTATGCTCAGGAGTGTGATAAAGTGATAGGCCCAAGGTAGTGGTAATAAGGCTGCAAGATATGAAAAAGAAAAATATAATTGCATTTTGGCATGATATATATACAGAACACTATACATTTAGGAAAGAATGTACTTAAATAAGTCAGAGCACTGAAATTCTCAAAAATGCTTTTTCTCCCTTTTCTTCCCATACTGAGAGATGCAGCTAATCCAACCATGACTCAATGGGCTTTCCAGTCATCAGAAATGGAAATTATTTAGTCAGTGTTCATATGCTCTGTTGCTGAGTAAGCCCCACTGTCAGAAAGCCATTCCATATCATTCACCTTTAATTGTGGTTATATATTAACTGCTTGACTGAGAATGGAAGAAGAGGGCAGTTAATTTGATTGATGGAGACAGCCAAAGTGGGCATTTCAGACCCCTGAAATTCCCTTTAGGACTTCAGTAGATCCTTTTTGGCGGTCTTGGTACATCACAGCTGTAGGATAATTGTCGTGTTTCCTCTCTGTTCTGTGGAAAACTGCCTTTAATACTGTTTTCTCAGCTTACTTGCATTTTAGATTATTGGGGACTTAAATGATGAGGGGTAAAATGGACCATTAAATACCTTAATATGCTCAAGTTTAAGTAGATTTAAAAAATATATGCATTTAACCTGAAGGAAAACAGGCTTGTACCCGAGAGAAACAAAAATATAAAAACCCGAAACCTAAAGCATTAAAGCAAATAAAAAACCAACATCACTTGCCTTGAAAAAAAAAACCAAACAGGTCACAACCTACTTTACAAAGATTTTTAATAGAGTATAGTAAAATATTCACATTATAAGATGAAGACTAGTACCAAAACTACGATAATTAAAATGGCACGCTCTGAAGTGACTGTTACAAATAAAGCTAGACAAATAACTATTTTCATTTATAGCTGCACATACACAACTTGTTTAATGCTTATAAATTGCCTGATTGACTTAGGCTTAAAACCCGCCAAGATTGGGGCGCCTGGGTGGCTCAGTAGGTTAAGCCTCTGCCTTGGGCTAAGGTCATGATCTCAGGGTCCTGTCTTAGGATCCTGGGATTGAGCCCTGCATCAGGCTCTCTGCTCAGAAGAGAGCCTGCTTCCTGCTCTCCAACTCTGCCTGGTGCTCTGTCCACTTGTGATCTCTCTCTCTCTGTCAAATAAATAAATAAAATCTTAAAAAAAAAAAAGCTGCCAAGATATTCCAAGGATTACATGGTATGACTTGCAAACAAACAGGGGGAAGAACGGGGTAAAAAAAGGATCAATTATCCCATGTTCTTAAACAATTTTAAGGCTCAGTTTCTTGGGTATAGAAGTCAAGGGTATCATTTTCCTCTAAAAAAAAGTCAGACTCCATTTAATGCTCAGTCATTTGACAGCTACACAGGTTAGTGTTTTGGAAGTAGAAGATAAGGTGAAGGAAAAACATTTGCTATAATTCAGCAGCAAAATTTAAGGCTTGCTCTGTATTTTTGTACAGGGCTAGGAGAATGAGCTTATAGCTAAGAACAAAGAAGAGAAGAAAAAAGAGAAGAAAAAAAGATCTTGGCCAAATTTATGCCAGAGAATTCCAACCTATGCAAAGCTGAGTAAAATAGGATCTGGGTGCATTTACTGGACACCTCTGGGTAAAAAGTGAAATAAATCATTCAATTAAGTTAGTGCAGTTCAAACTGATAAGCATATTTGTGTTATTCTGTTGGTCCCTTAGGAGTTTGACTTTTCCCTTGAATTTTGTACTCAGGTATACAATCACCTACATGTTGTTTTCATTTAGATGGTCTTATAAGCACCTTAAATTTAACATACCAAAATTAACTCCTTCTTCTGACCCAACCTGCCCATTCCATTATTTTCTCAGTAAATGGAAAACCCATCCTTCTACTAATTCAGTACTTGAAACCATCCTTGACTCCAAATTCACTCACATTTTATGCTCTATCAGACAACGCTGTAGTATTTTACTTTCAAAATATTTTCAACGTCTTTCACTACTTCCACTGTTTTGCCTGACTCAAAAAGGAAAAGAACAAATTAACATTTGGGATAGGAGAGTCTAACTTTTGGAAGGGACTTTTGTTAAGCCTTTCAAGGCTGGTAAGAGTAGTAGGAAGCTGAACAGAGCTGAAATCTTTTCTGTAGACCAGAAACCAAGCTAAGCCCTGGAGGTAAAGTGGTGACTTAGACAAACAGGCTGTTTGCCTTCATGAATTTCATAATCTAAGATAGTGGACAGATAAATCAATAAACAAATGAGGTGATTACAGATTATTTTAAGACCCATGAGTGAAGTTAAGTAGGTGATAGGATTGGAAGTAATTGGAGAACTAGGAAAGCTCTCCATGAGTGGAGATTTTGATTTCAATTTTAATTTTGGGCAGAGACTTGCTGGAGGAGAATCACCATGCCTTGTAAGAAACAGTGCAGGCAGAGGAAACAGTGAATGTGAGGGAAGGAAAAGATTTACCACATGTGGTAACTAAAAAGGTGGTCAGTGTGGTTGCAGGGTAATGAGTGAGGGGAGTGTGGGGGGAGCTGTCACTGAAGCCAGACCTTACAGGCTATCAGTCCAGATAAGGAATTCTGGTTTCATTCCACTGCAAAAGGAAGTCACTGGAAGGTTTTAACCAGAGGCATAACAGAGCCAGTTTACCTTTTAAAAAGAACAAATTGTGGTCTGACAGTGAAGGCTAAATTAAATTGGCATTGCTCTTATTCCTTTGATCCCCTTTTAGAGGTTTAAAACTCAACTTGAAAATGACCTAGGTTTATGTTAAATGCCTGTTGAAAATTCCTTTGATAGGACTCATCCTTCCCAATCATCGAGATATCCATTTTCATCTACAGCTCTATTAACTGGCTATAGTTTCAGTGCCTAGAAATTGCAGAAATTCACTGGTAAACCATTTCTGGCCTGATGAGGGCAACATTTGATCAACTCATTCAATATGATTAGCATAATAAGAAAAGAATAGTATTTATGCAATGACACTGATATTTTAAAATTATGATAATATGAAAGGTCAGATTTGAGGTTAGTCTTTAATTTGGGGTTCTTTGCTTTAATGGAGATACTTGCATGTATTTAACTTGTTTAAAAATCATACACACACATACATACATAAATATATACAGTCCACAGGGAATTTATAGCAAAAACAAAATAAACCATACACACTCACAAATTTAGAAATTATGTTCTATTAACCATTTTTTTATACTTAAGATATTTGCTATCCCAACAATCACAATAATAACCTGTGTTTCTCTTTAGTCATCTCTTCCTTTACTGCAAAATTTCAAGCAATAAGCAAGGAAAATTCCCATTTTCATAGTGATTTCAATTATAAAATTTATTTTATATTGCATATACTCTTTACACTTCAGGCTCTGAGATTATTCTCCTAGACATAGCTCCCAACTGTAATTCAATAGAGATATATTAAAAACTAAACAAAACTTTACTTCCCTACAGTATATTCTCAATACAGATGAGACCTACACAAATTAGCTGAATATGCTAGAGCTCTTTCCCACTTCCGATGGTGCTTGTTATCCACAACCACCTCTTGTGTACTTTGTTAGCATCAACCAATGATTTTTGAGATGTTAAGTTACAATGTCTTAAGGGTTTTTCTTCCGATACTGAAAATTTTGTAGAGCTCTCTTGAAGGCATGAAAGCCATTGACCCTACAGAATGAATTTTTAATGGGGGAAATTCCAGGAATATAGCCAAGTCATGTGGGGGCTATTTGGGATCTTTCCTTAAATTACCCACTATAAGGACCCTTAAAATGGTTGTTCTAAGACTGTACCTGAGATAAATTTATCTCATGAAAAATTATCCTATAACTTTGTAATAAAGGCACTGAGAAGTTTTTGTCCTTGATTGTACTTAAAATGTCATCATAATTTCCTCTTAAGGGTTATATAACATTATCATAAGGATAAAGAAATATAATGATTAATTATAGTAAGATTAATTAGTATTTACATTTTACTTTTCTCTTAAAATTCCTTTATAAACATAAGCTAATTAATAGATCAGACCCTGATATTTTGTTTAAGGCTTTAGATTATGATTTATGTTTAGCTGAAGTGCTTCTTTAGCATTTTTATTTGGTGCAGCATATAATATAACAGAAGGCAGATACTTTTCTTTCCTCTTCCACTGTAAGCAGGTGAAAGGTGTTTGGATCACTTACTACACCTATTTGTGCTTGCAAGAGCTCTAGAAACAATAGGAAGAAAGTCCCATTCTTTGGAGAAAATTTTAGTGGGATATAACATGTAAATTTATTTCAGAAATAAAATGCATACTCCTATAAAACAGGAAAGAATTATTTGTAAACAAACCACACCATTCCATATTTTGTATTGTGACTAGTTTATGAAAATTTAGAAATGTGGTCAGAATTCTTTGCAAAGTGAAAGAACTACTTAAATGTCTAGAAAGCCTTGTACGTTCACATTGTAGCTGTATATTTCACCTCCCTAAGTATCCTTTTCAGCCCCATGATGTAGCAGTGAGCCTGCTGTCCTCAGTCTGCTGTCCTGTCCAAAGGCTAGGTAATGTAGGTTGTTCCCTTCCCTACCCTATATCCTTCAACGAACTTTTCTGACTATTTGGTGTCATAATCCCATAGTATTTTTGTTTTTGTTTTTAATTATTTTTATTAAAATATGTATTATTTGCTTCAGGGGTACAGGTCTATGAATCATCAGGCTTAACATTACACAGCACTCACCATAGCATATACTTTCCCCGCTGTCCATAACCCAACCACCCTATCCCTACCCCTCCATCCCCCAGCAACCCTCAGTTTTTTGTGTGTGAGATTAAGAGTCTCTTATGGTTTGTCTCCCTCAAAATCCCATCTTGTTTAATTTTTTCCTTCCCTATCCCCCAAACCCCTGCCTTGCCTCTCGAATTCCTCATATCAGGGAGGACGTATGATAATTGTCTTTCTCTGGTTGACTTATTTCACTTAGCTTATACCCTCTGGTTCCATCCACATTGTTGCAAATGACAAGATTTCACTTCTTTTGATGGCTGCGTACTGTTCCATGGTATATATATGCCATCTCTTCTTTATCCATTCATCTGTTGATGGATGTCTAGGTTCTTGCCATAGTTTGGCTATTGTGGACATTACTGCTATGAACATTTGGGTGGACATGCCCCTTCAGATCACTACATTTGTATCTTTAGGGTATATCCCAGTGGTGTGATTGCTGGGTCGTAGGGTACCTCTATTTCAACTTCTTGAGGAACCTCCATGCTGTTTTCTAGAGTGGCTGCACCAGCTTGCATTCCCACAACCAGTGTAGGAATGTTCCCCTTTCTCAGCATCCTTGCCAACATCTGTCATTTGCTGACTTGTTAATTTTAGCCATTCTGACTGGTGTGAGGTGGTATCTCATTGTGGTTTTGATTTGTATTTCCCTGATGCCGAGTGACTTTTTCATGTGTCTGTTGGCCATTTGGATGTCTTCTTTGCAGAAATGTCTGTTCATGTTTTCTGCCCATTTCTTAATTGGATTATTTGTTCTTTGGGTGTTGAGTTTGATAAGTTCTTTATAGATTTTGGATACTAGCCCTTTATCTGATGTGTCATTTGCAAATATCTTCTCCCATTCTGTCAATTGTCTTTTGGTTTTGTTGACTGTTTGCTTTGCTCTGCAAAAGCTTTTGATCTTCATGAAGTCCCAATAGCTAATCTTTGCCCTTGCTTCCCTTGCTTTTGGCAATGTTTCTAGGAAGAAGTTGCTGTGGATGAGGTTGAAGACATTGCTGGCTGTGTTCTCCTAAAGGATTTGGATTGATTCCTCTCTCACATTGAGGTCTTTCGTGCAGTTTGAGTTTATTGTTGTATGTGGTATAAGGAAAAGATCCAGTTCCATTTTTCTGCATGTGGCTGTCCAATTTTCCCAACATCATTTGTTGAAGAGACTGTCTTTATTCCATTGGGTATTCTTTCCTGTTTTGTCAAAGATTAGTTGATAGAGTTGATAGAAAGATAGAGTTGAGGGTCTATTTCTGGGTTCTCGATTTTGTTCCATTGATCTATGTGTCTGTTTTTGTGCCAGTATCATACTGTCTTGATGATTACAGCTTTGTAATAAAGAGTGAAGTCTGGAATTGTGATGCCACCAACTCTGGCTTTCTTTTTCAACATTCCTCTGGCTACATGGGGTCTTTTCTGGTTCCAAATAAATTTTAGGATTATTTGTCCCATTTCTTTGAAAAAAAATTGATGGGATTTTGATAGGGATTGCATTAAATGTACAGATTGCTTTAAGTAGACATTTTCACAATATTTGTTCTTCCAATCCATGAGCATGGAATGTTTTTCCATTTCCTTGTGTCTTCCTCAATCTCTTTCATGAGCAATTTAGAGTTTCTGAGTAGATTCTTTTCCTCTTTGGTTAGGTTTATTCCTAGGTATCTTATGGTTTTGGGTGCAATTGTAAATGGGATTGACTCCTTAATTTCTCTTTCTTCTGTCCTGTTGTTGGTGTATAGAAATGAAACTGATCTCTATGCATTGATTTTATATCCTGACACTTTACTGAATTCCTGTACAAATTTTAGCAGATTTAGAGTGGAGTCTTTTGGGTTTTCCCCATAAAGTATATCATCTGCAAAGAGTGAGAGTTTGACTACTTCTTTGCTGATTTGGATGCCTTTAATTTCTTTTTGTTGTCTTATTGCAGAGGCTAGGACTTCTAGTACTATGATGAATATCCTATGATGAATAGTAGACAGCCCTACCGTGTTCCTGAACTTAGGGGGAAAATGCTCTCAGTTTTTCCCCATTCAGAATGATACTCACTGTGGATTTTTCATAAATGGTTTTGATGGTATTGAGGTATGTACCCTCTATCCCTACACTTTGAAGAGTTTTGATCAAGAAAAGATACTGTACTTTTTCAACTGCTTTTTTTTAGCACCTATTGAGAGTATCATATGCTTCTTGTTCTTTCTTTTATTAATGTAATGTATCACATTGATTGATTTGTGGGTGTTGAACCAACCTTGCAGCCCAGGGAGAAATCCCACTTGGTCATGGTGAATAATCCTTTTAATGTACTGTTGGATCCTACTGGCTAGTGTTTTGGTGAGAATTTTTGCATCTGTGTTCATCAAGGATATTGGTCTGTAATTATCCTTTTTTGATGGGGTTTTTGTCTAGTTTGGGGATCAAGGTAATGCTGGCCTCATAAAATGAGTTTGGAAGTTTTCCTTCCATTTCTATTTTTTGGAACAGTTGCAGGAGAATAGGAATTAATTCTTCTTTAAATGTTTGGTAGAATTCCCCCTGGGAAGCCGTCTGGCTCTGGGCTCTTGTTTCTTGGGAGATTTAAGATGACTGCTTCAGTCTCCTTACTGGTTATGGGTCTGTTCAGGTTTTCTATTTCTTCTTGGTTCAGTTTTGGTAGTTTATATGTCTCTAGGAATGCATCCATTTCTTCCAGAAGGTTAAATTTGCTGGCATATAGTTGCTTATAATCTGTTCTTATAATTGTTTGTATTTCTTTGGTGTTGGTTGTGATCTCTCCTCTTTCCTCATGATTTTATTAATTTGGGTTCTCTCTCTCTCTCTCTCTCCTTCCCTCTCTCTTTTTTTGTAAAGTCTGGCCAGGGGTTTATCAGTCTTATTAATTCTTTCAAAGAACCAGCTCCTAATTTCATTGATTTGTTCTACTGTTCTTTTGGTTTCTATTTTATTTGATTTCTGCTCTGATCTTTATTATTTATCTTCTGCTGCTTGGTTTAGGCTTTCTTTGCTGTTCTTTCTCCAGCACCTTTTGGTGTAGGGTTAGGTTGTGTACTTGAGACCTTTCTTGTTTCTTGAAAAAGGCTTGTATCACTATATACTTTCCTCTGAGGACCACCTTTGCTGTGTCCTAAAGATTTTGAACAGTTGTGTTTTCATTTTCATTTGTTTCCATTAATTTTTTCAATTCTTTTTTAATTTCCTGGTCAACCCATTCATTCTTCAGTAGGATGCTCTTTAGCCTCCATGTATTTGAGTTCTTTCCAAATTTCCTCTAGTGATTGAGTTCTAGTTTCAGAGCATTGTGACCTGAAAATATGCATGGAATGATCCCAATCTTTTGGTTCCTGTTGAGAACTGATTTTTGCCCCAGGATGTGATCTATTCTGGAGAATGTTCCATGTGCACTAGAGAAGAATGTGTATTCTGTTGCTTTGGGTTGGAATGTTCTGAACGTATCTGTGATGTCCATCTGGTCCAGTGTGTCATTTAAAGCCTTTATTTCCCTGTTAATCTTTTGCTTAGATGATCTATTTCAGTGAGGGGGGCAGTTAAAGTCCCCTACTATTACTGTATTATTGTCAATGTGTTTCTTTGATTTTGTTATTAATTGATTTGTTATTAATTGGTTTATATAATTGGCTGCTACCTTGTTACAGGCATAGATATTTTAAATTGTTGGATCTTCTTGTCAGACAGACCTTTTAAGTATCATATAGTGTCCTTCCTGATCACTTATTATAGTCTTTGGTTTAAAATCTAAATTTGTCTGTTATAAGGATTGCCATCCCAGCTTTCTTTTGATATCCATTAGCATGGTAAATTGTTTTCCAATCCCTCATTTTAAATCTGGAGGTGTCTTTCAGTCTAAAATGAGTTTCTCGTAGACAGCATATCGATGGGTTTTTTTTTTTTTTTAATCCATTCTGATACCCTGTGTTTTGATTGGGACATTTAGCCCATTTATATTCAGGTTAACTATTGAAAGATATGAATTTAGTGCTATTGTATGGGGTGTAAGGTGACTATTACTATATATTTTCTCTGCTTCTTTCTGGTCTATTACTTTTAGGCTCTCTCTTTGCTTAGAGGACCCCTTTCAATATTTCCTATAGTGCCAGTTTGGGGTTTGCAAATTCTTTTAGTTTTTGTTTGTCCTGGAAGCTTTTTATCTCTCCTTCTATTTTCAATGACAGCCTAGCTGGATATAGTATTCTTGGCTACATATTTTCCTTGTTTAGTGCTCTGAATATATCATGCCAGTCCTTTCTGGCCTGCCAGGTCTCTGTGGATGAGTCTGCTGTCAATCTAATATTTCTACTGTTGTAGTAGAGACTTCTTGTCCCAAGCTACTTTGAGGATTTTCCCTTTCTCACTGAGACTTTTAAGTTTTACTATCAGATGATAGGTGTGGACCTATTTTTATTGGTTTTGAGGGGGGTTCTCTGTGCCTCCTGAATTTTGATGCTTGTCCCCTTTACCATATTAGGGAAATTCTCTACTATAATTTGCTCCAACATACCTTCTGTCCCTCTCTCTACTTTTTCTTCTTCTTCTGAGATCCCAATTATTCTAATATTGTTTTATCGTATGGTGTCACTTATCTCTCAAATTCTCCCCTTGTGATCTGGTAGTTATTTTTCTCTCTTTTGCTCAGCTTCTTTATTCTCCATCATTTGGTCTTCTATATTACTAATTCTCTCTTCTGCCTCATTTGTCCTAGCAGTAAGAGCCTCCATTTTTTATTGTGCCTCATTAATAGCTTTTTAAATTTCAAGTTGATTAGATTTTAGTTCTTTTATTTTTCCAGAAATGGATTTTATTTCGCTAGAAATGTATTCTCTAATATCTTTCATGCCTTTTTCGAGCCCAGCTAGCACCTTGATAATTGTCATTCTGAACTCTAGTTCTGACATATTTCCAAAGTCCATATTGATTAGGTCTCTAGCCATCAGTACTGCCTCTTGTTCTTTTTTCTGTGGTGAGTTGTTCCACCTGTCATTTTATCCAGATAAGAGTATATGAATGAGAGAGTAAAATACTAAAAGGGTGGCAAAGACCCCAGAAAAATATATGTTAACCAAATCAGAATATACCTGAAACTGGTGGCAGGGGGGAAGGAAGGGTTAAAAATACATATATATTACCCTGTTGAATAGAACAGAGCCACTGACTTGATTTTGAGTGTATTCTGGTTTCTAAGAAGAAAGTACCTCCCAAAATTTTAAAGAAAGAAAAACTTATATACATATAAAAGTAAGGGTAAACATGATGAAGGGATGGAATATGACTGTAAAGATGAAAATTTAAAAAGATCCTAAAAAAGGAATTGATAAGATAATTTGGTTTGAAAAAGAAAAAAAAGAGGAGAGAATGTGATCAGACTGGAGCTAGATTTAGGGTATATTTTGATCTATTAGAAGAGATTATATCCAAAATTTTTAAAGGAAAAAAAAACCTATTATGTATACGAAAAATTAGGTTAAATACAATGAAGGAATAAAATATGACTATAACAATGAAAATTTAAAAAGCTTTAAAAAAAATATATTAATAAGATAAAACAGTTTTACAACATCAAAAAAGGAAAGAGGAAAATTTAAAAAATAGAATAGGAAAAAAATAAAATTAAAAATATTTAACTGTGAAAGACTAAAAGATCATGGGGAAAATGCCATGAATTCTATGTGTTGCTTTCCTGTAGCTCTGGAGTTCTGCAGCTCTTATTGTTCTGTAAACTTGTTCTTGACTGGATGTTCTTGGTGATCTTCTGGGGGAGGGTCCTGTTGCAGTGATTCTTAATTGTCTTTGCCTGAGGGTGAATTGGACCACCCCTGCCAGGGGCCAGGTTAAGTAATCTGTTCTGGTTCACTCTTGGGAGCTTTTGCTCCCTGAATGCTTTCCAAAGAGCTTGGAGGACAGGAATGAATATGGTGGCCTCCCAGTCTTCAGCCCAGAGGAGACAAGAGCTCAGGGTCCCACTCCTCAGTGTGCCCTCGGAGAGAAGCAGTCAGTCCCTCCCATCTCCCTGGTCTCTGGCTGCACTCCATTGTCACCTGGCCTGTGACCGAGCATTTCTGTCTCTGGCGCTCAGCCCCATTTGGATTCTCCAAACCCAGCAGATTCATGCTGTGGCTCCCATGCCACTCCTCCTGGAGGAGGAAAGAGGGGGTCTCTCCAGATCTGCCACTTGTGGTGTCCCCTGCTTGAAAAGTAGTGGCCCGACTGCCTTGGATCATGGTTTAAGGTAACCCCAAGCTGAGAGCCCCCATCTTGGCTCTGTCTCAGTAGCTAGCTACCCACTCTGATACCCAGAAGCTCTGCCACACTCAGGCACCCCCGGTCTTTCTGTCACCCCACGGGTCCTGAGACCACACTGTCCCCGTGAGGACTCCACACCGACTTAGCCTTAGGAGTGACATCCCTCAGTGGAGAAGACTTCTAAAATTTCTGATTTTGTGCTCCACTGCTCCACCACTTGCTGGGAGCTGGCCTCTCCCTCTGCGGTTTATCTTCCCATTGCTTTGGATTCACTTCTCTACATGTCCTACCTTCCCCAGAGTGGTCAATTTTCTCTTCCTAGAATTGCTGCTCTTCTTCTCTTCTATCTCCTGTTGAGTTCGTAGGTGTTCAGAATGGTTTGATAACTATCTAGCTGAACTCCAGGTAACTAATGCTATTTCAGCCTCCTACTCCTCCACCATATTGCTTCCTTTCCAGTTTTTGTTTTTATTATTGTCTATCTTCTTAGTTATTTTCTTTCTTTTTACCTTGGTTATACATTGACTCCTTTTTTTTTTTTTTAGTTTTATAAGTTATAGACTTAGGTCATTCATTAAAAACTAATATTTTAATAAGATGTCTTCAAAGCTACAAATTCCCTCTAAACTCTGTTTTTGAGATGTTGTATTTTCATTTTATAATGAAATGCAAAATGTTTTCTTATTCTCGTTATTTCTTCTTTGAATCATGATTATTTAGAATTCTGTCTTTTAATTTCAAAATGTGTGGGGGTCTATAGATATCATATTTATTCATATAAATATTATTCCATTGTTATTAGAGGCCATACTTGGTGAAATTACCATTTTTAAGAATTTGATGAGATTTTCCTTATGCTCAAATATTTGATCTGTATTGGTGAATGCTCCAGGTGCATTATTTCAAATACTTAAAAATAGTATGCCTTCTGCAGTTATGTGTAATATTATATAAATGTCAAATTAGCTCAAAATGGTTGGTAGTATAATTAAAATCTTCTCGATCTTTACTATTTTCTTTTACTCTTGTTCACAGCTGTATCTTTTAGTGAGAGTGTGGTGTAAAAAATCTCCCAATTATGATTATAGATTTGACTGTATCACCTTTTTATCTTGTAGAGTTTGCTTTGTGTTTGTTGAATCTCTCCTATTAAGTACATATACATTTATTATTTCAACGTTTCCTGAGGAATTAACCAAATATCCTTCTTTTCTTATGGTTAATCTACTGTCTCTGAAAATGTGCATGGTCTGGTATTCATATTTCCACACTACTTTCTTAATGCCTGTCTTTTTATGATATATATTTCTATATTTTTGTCCACTCATTTTCTTTTACCTTATCTATTTTTTTAATTTAAAATATACTGTAGACTGAATATGGTTAGGTCCTGGGTGTCTCAGTGGGTTAAAGCCTCTGCCTTTGGCTCAGGTCATGATCCCAGGGTCCTGGGATTGAGCCCTGCATCCCGCTGTCTGCTCAGCAGGGAGCCAGCTTCCCCTTCTCTCTCTGCCTGCCTCTCTGCCTACTTGTGATCTCTGTCTGTCAAATAAATAAATAAAACCTTTTAAAAAAAACTAGTTTGACATTTTTTGCTTTTTAATGGAATTTTTCACCCACTTGAATTAAAAAAAAATTTTATTTTTCCAGTTCAATTTTTTTCTTTCATTATAATATAAAAGGTATTTAAAATTTTTATTTTATTTCCAGTAAAGTTAACATACAGTGTTATATTAGTTTCAAATGTACACTATAGTGATTCAGCAATTCCATACATCCCCCTGAGCTCATCCCAGGAAGAATACTCCTTAATCCCCATGGCCTATTTCATCCATCCTCACCCTTACCCCAAAACATCAATTCGTTTTCTAAATTAGAGTCTGTTTCTTGGTTTGTTTCTCTCTCTCTTTTTTCTTCATTGTTCCTATAAAAATTTTTTAAAGGTTTTATTTGTTTGATAGAGAAGGAGAACATGAGTGGGGGAGGGGCAGAAGGAGAGGGACAGCAAGAAGCAGACTTCCCCTTGAGCATGGAGCCTGACTTGGACTTCATCCCAGGACCTTGAGATCATGACCTGAGCTGAAATCAGTTGTTTAACTAAGAGACACCCAGGTACCCCTTTGCCCCATAAATTTAATGTAAATATTGCTATGGTTGGATTACTACTACCAATCTTTCTATTTGTATGTCTTTCATTTTATATCACCTACTGGCTTTTTTGGCCATGCTTTTATGTTGTTTTATGATTGTTTAAGGTATTATAATATGCATCTTTAACATACCTTTAGTATTGTATTACTTCATATAAAATGTAAGAACATTGTAGAGACTCTGGATTCTGGTAACTTCCTGTGAAAAGTTTTGATTTTTGTTAGATAGCAGTTTAATTGTTGGCAGATCACATTGAACTGGTGGAGCTTTATTAGGAGAGTCTGTTACATTGTAACCTTGAGTCTTAAGAAACATTCCTTAGTTCTGAAACTTCTTCGCTCCTGAGGTATGGTCTTTTTGAAGTTTAATGGCCAGCTAACAATTTTTGCCAACTTCCTCAGACTTAGCACAGTATGCAAATTCCAAACTCTCTCCTGCAGTGGTCAACTTAAGTTTCAGCTTAGCTCATCAGCCTTCAGCTGTTACTTTTCACTCTGCTCTTTAGAGTCTCTTCCATATGAGTAGAGTTCATGTTGTCCAAGAATTGAAGTGGGTTTGTGCATATATTTTCAGACTTCCATCCTTTGTGGTGCCTTTCTTCCTGGAATTTCCTCTGTTAATTTACAGCCACTATGGCAGCCTCAAACACCATCCTCTGACACCTAAAGCAATACACCTGAAGGTTTTGCTTGAGTATTAGCTATTCTGAATCTGGGAAGACTAGAGTGTACCCTCAAGAGATGTCACATAAATGTTGATATCACCCAGTTGCGTTCTACTTTTAAGCTCCCTTTAATTTGTCTACTTTTGGTTGCTCTACATGGCCTTTAAGGAGTTGGTTTTTATATTTTATTTGGAGTTAATGACTGCCATCTCTGGGAGGGTAATTAAAATTAAACCAGTTTGTTATGCCAAGAACTGGAATTGGAAAATGACTTTTAAAAAAATAGGGGTACCTGGGTGGCTCAGTGAGTTAAGCCTCTGCCTTTGGCTCAGGTCATGATCCCAGAATCCTGGGATCTGGCCTCGCATCTGGCTCTCTGCTCAGCAGGGAGTCTGTTACCCCCCCCCACTCCCTATGCCAACCCCTCTTCTGCCTCCCTCTCTGCCTACTTGTGACTTGTGATCTCTGTCTGTCAAATAAATAAATAAAATCTTAAAAAATATATCAAGGCCCCCTTAAGAAAACAGCTGAGCAAGATTCTGAGCAAGTCATATGATCTAGATATTTACAAATTCTGTGCAGTGATATGATCATCCTGCTTATTTTTTTTTTTTAAGTCAATTCTATCACTGGTCTCTTCATTCTAAGGTTGGATCCAGTGATGTGGTTATAGGAATGTGGTTTATTGGTTAAAACAAGCAGTATTTTTTTCTTGGGGCACCTGGGTGGCTCAGATGGTTAAGCATCTGCCTTTGGCTCAGGTCATGATCCCAGGATCTTGGATCGAGCCCCACACCAGGCTCCCTGCTCAGTTGGGAGTCTGCTTCTCCCTCTCCACCTGCTCATGCTCTCTCTCTCTCTTTCTATATCTCTCTGTCTCAAATTGAGACAGAGTTAGTCAAAGACTTGAATAAATAAAGTCTCTAAATAAAACAGTATTGTTTTCTTCTTACTTTAATATGAAATCTATTTTATAAGACTAGGAAGTATAAAAGCTTCCAAACCTGGTGTTCCCTTATTTTATATATAGTCTATATTATTTCCCATGCTTATTTTAAAAGTCCTTAACGTAGGTTTTATAAAATAGATGCATTTAAACTGTTATCAGACACTGAATGTACCCACTCTCTTCAGTGTCCTCTGTTTTCATGCCCTCTACCTTGGCTTATATGACTTTATATCCAACGGCTCCATACTCAACAAATTAGTGCCTGCAGGCCTAGGCAAACAACAAAAATGTGTAAAGCAGACCAGCATGGGGAAACATGAGAGAGTTCTGGAAGAGGTAGATTGCATTATATAAAAAAGTCATGCATTATATAAAAGGTCAACCTCACCAGCAGTTTGGCATATAGGGATCCATGGGCCAGAGTTACCAGATATTCCACTTGTAAAAGAAGCTGGAAGTAAGGATTTCTATGTGAAATATCCTGATTATTAAAATACCTTTCAGGTCAAATCAAATATATTTGATTAGTATCTAAGTTCACGTGAGGTGCTATAACAGAATACCATAGACTTCATGGCTTAAACAACAAACATTTCTTTCTTACAGTTCTGGAAGCTGGGGAGTCAAGAACAAGATGCGGGCAGATTCACTGTCTGGTGGGTGCTTGTTTCCTGGTATATAGCACAGGTTCTGGCTGTGTCCTCACATGGCAGAAAGGGCAAGGTTGTTCTGTAGGATCTCTTTTATAAGAGTATGAATCTCTTTCATGAGGGCTCTGTGCTTATTACTTACCAAAGGTTCCATCTCCAAATATCATCAGATTAGGTTTCAACATAGGAATTTCAGTCTATAGTAGATAGTGTACGGAATTTTTGTCTCTCAGATTGCTTACTTATTTCCATTGTTGGCTTGTCTTCCATTTGCTTTTTCTCCCTCACTCGTTTGGAATGCTCCCCCATGCAAACCTACCTAAATCCTGTCTTCTATGCTCAATTCAAGTTTTGCATCCTCATAAAGCTGCTGAGCGTCTTCCAGTCTTCATTGTTCATCTTCTCCTTCTGTGAAATTTATAATATTTATAGTTTTAGGAAACATTTTATGGCTTAATTTTACTGCCTTTGTACACTGTGAATTGTGCTTCAGTTCCCAGTGTCTTTTCTTTATTTCTTGCATAGGTTTTCAATTTTCTTTATTAATTTATGGTTGTTGTTGATACATAAGGCTTTTTTGAAGTGTGAGGGAAGGTGAAATTGCAGGAAGATTATTGATTTGGAGATCATAGATACATCCAATCCAAACCCTTTATTTGAAAAATGAGGAAGTGAAGGCCCAGTAAATTAAATGATTTACCAATGAGCAATCAGAAAGTTGATGTCTTGATTTCAGAACTCCAAGCCTCCTGTTGGGTTCTCTTTCCACCAAGACACAGCACTCAGTAGATTTAGGACAAGACATTTTACATTTAGTATCAAAAGATGGATTTATTTTCTTTCTTCCTGTATGTTCTTGCCTCTTAAGGTAGCTGGGTGATATACAATCAGATTCTTTAGAGCCAAAGAGGTAATGTAAAATATCTTTCCCTTCAAATTGAGGCTATCTGATAGCCTCATCTAATCACTTAAGTTTGGTAATGAGGAAAATGATAAATCAGCCTAACTCTGTTTTTTACAAGATTTTGATTTTATAGTTTCTATTTCCCCTTATAAGCCTTACAGACAAGGAGGTATCCTGATTGTGAAAGAACAGAATTTGTCCTCTAATCTAAACTACATATTCTCTCGTAATTCCTAAGTAGAATTCTTAGGTAGAATAAAATATTACTAAAATTGTGGCATTGCTATAATAGATCTATATTCTACTCTGGTATGCATTTGTCTTTTGAACAGAGACATTATACCACATGATGGCAACCTAAATCAATTTCTATAAATACCACACTGAAATAAAAATATAAGGCTTTACATTTATGAAACTTATGTTTTTTTAATCCAAAAATCTAGATAAGTAACACTATTCATGAACTTCAATTCATTAAAATTATTTGCAGCTTCTTTGTTGATATGAAAAAAGTAGCAATTGTTTTTATGAAATAAAACTGCATTCACTATCATTTTGAATTGTTAAAGAGATTAAATATTATACACTACAAGTAAATTTAATATATTCACATAATTTTAGCATGCAAAGACTGAAAATCTTCTTAGAATGAACTACAGAATAGAACAACCAAAGTGACTATAGAAGTTTTAAATAAAGCCTCTAAATTTCCAATAATTTGTGAATAGAATTCTTTTTGTCCTAATTTTGTGCTTTGAATGCACTTTAATAAATCACAGCTTTCAATTATAAATAACCATATCTAACTGGAAAATAATGCAAACAGGATAGTCCCCTCTTCATGAAATGTTTAAGTTCTATCTTTGTCAGTACTATATTTAAAGCTCAGTGGTTCTTTACTAGCAAAGGGACCATGCATTTGTCCTCATTTTTATTTAACATATATTTATTCCCTTCAATTGGTACTTAATAATTGAGTCATTACTCTTCCAAAAAGACCAGATCACTTTCATTTTGGTTCTAGCAAATATAAAGGTTACAAATGTGGCATTAAGTTAATGACATTTATTCTGTTTATTCTCGTGCTCAGCACTGTGTCTATTTATTTCCTGGAGTTAAATAGAATAGTTTTTTGTTACTAAAATTGTTATACTAATATATATTCTTGTCTCTAGATTTTTGGATTAGAAAATTATAATTTTCATATCTTGCACTTTTATTATTTACTCTGATTTTTTTCAACATTTCTTCATACAAGTAAGACAATTGGGCTAAATGGAATTTTTTAACTTAGGTAACATGTTTGTTTTCATTTTGTTCTTTCAACCAAGTGAGATAGTCTCTGTGACATTGTTATTTGATGTGTCATACTTTGTTACATATAGAATTACATGAAATCTTTTAAAATCCTATGTCAAGGCCCCATCTCAAGCCAATTAAACTCTCTAAAGGTTGATTCCAGATATCATAACTTTAAAAATACTTTAGGTGATTCTAATATGCATCAAAGTTTAAGAACCACCAGAATGGTAGGAGAATGTTGACATTGTATAAGGATAAGACTAATCTGGTTGAAACCATAGATTTTTCTTTTAAATTTTTTTTTTTGCTTTTGCAATGATCTTTTTTTTTTAAGATTTTATTTATTTGACAGACAGAGATTGCAAGTAGGCAGAGAGGCAGGCAGAGAGAGAGGAGGAAGCAGGCTCCCTACTGAGCAGAGAGCCCGATGCAGGACTCGATCCCAGGACTCTGGGATCATGACCTGAGCTGAAGGCAGAGGCTTTAACACACTGAGCCACCCAGCTGCCCCTGCAATGATCTTCTGATCTGCTTAACTTTCCTAAGCTCCAATTTATTATATGTAATAGTTGATAAATTTGAAATATATGCAGTGTAAATATGTTATAAAGTTAATTAAGATAATAAATACCTATTAGCCTACCACATAACTTCAGTATTAAAAGTTACAATGTGTGCTTATTCACAGCCTCATTTACCTGCATGGACTCATAGGTAACCACTATCCAGAATTTTGTGTTTATTTTTCATTTATTTTGTGAAAACGTTTATAGCATGTGTATACTTCTGTGACTAGCTTATTATCTAGTTTAGCTTGACTTTAGGCTTTATTTAAAAGGATCCTTATAGGGAGGAGGAGTTAAGATGGCAAAATAGGAAGACCTTATGTTTGCCTCATCCCTTGAACACAACCAGATAATGATCAAATCATCCTGAACAACCAGGAAATTGATCTGAGGACTGAGAGAACAAACTGCATGACTAGAGGGAGAAAAGAGGCCACATCGTGGAAGGTAGGAGGTGTGGAGACCTGATTTGGTGGAGAAAAGAACTACAGGTGCTGTGAGGGGAGGGATCACTGATCATAGAGAAAAGACAGAGAAAGAGAGATAAAACAGCACATAGGGGATTGCACAAGAAAAACACTTCCCCAAAACCATTGACTGGGAAAAAGAAAGGGGCTGATTATCCCAAGTTTTTACAAGCAGTGAACTGAGTCTAAAGTTTTAGAAGTCTGTGTTGGCACTGGGGTTGAGACTGCAGGTGTAACAGTGCTCTTCTAGAAAAGGTGGGCAGAGGCCCAGATGCAATCAGTATGCTCTGAGTATCCCCTAGATCATGTTGGGAGAGACTCTCCTTAGAGTGCACTTGGGACAGGTAGCACTGTCATTCCTGGGACAAAAGAGCCACTGGGAACCATTTTGCTGCCCCATTCATTACCATAGGAGCAGAGGCAGCTGCTGAAGGGCAGCTAACCAGGAATCCAGTTTTTTCCTACACCTTAACATAAACTCCAAATCCCTGCACATTTCTAGGACTGCCCCCTGGGATAAACTGACACCAGTGACAGCACAATGAGAGCCACCCCTATAGGATCAGTGTAGGTTTGTGCCACACTTAGTCCCTAAAATTTGGAGTTTTGAAAATCAGCCAGCATGCCTGAGATAAAACACAGGAGCTCAGGGCTTCCAGCTGCACAGGTAGATCAGATATAGGGTAAAGGAGATTTGAGGGACACCTGGGACAAATGAGGGACGATTGTTCACTCTTCTGTGAGGGCTTCCTAAAGAGCAGCAGGCCCAAATTCCGCTGTGGACAAGAGAGCAATTTTTACCCCTGTCCATCAGCACAGGCAACTTCAGTGAGAGGCACAGTGCTCAAAGTAGAGGCTTGAACCAGTTAAGGCAAGCCCCACCTCCTGTACCCTGCCGGTACTTTTTCACTAGGGAAAGAGTGCCTAAAATAAGAGCAGCAGTGGGCCCCTCCCCCGGAACACCAGCAGCACCTTCTCTGCCTCCAGCGGCACACAAACAAGTCTATTGACCATAGACAGCTGCAAAGTTCCAGCCTTAGGGGGAAAATAGGATCTAGTCTCTTTTAACAAGCAGACACCTAATTAAAACTCACCATACAGTGGAAAAGGTCCAAACACTCACCCCTGTAGAGAAGGAGAAACTGCACTGGACTGGCCTGAGGAAAGGAGCAGCCAAAGCACAAGAGCAGAGTGAACAGCATATACCAGAAACACTTCCTGAAGCCCAGGCCTTGCACAGCATATGACCTCTTGTTTTTATAGCCATTTCTCTTAGGAGCAAGAAACATAAGAGGCTTTCCTAACCCGCAGAAGACAGAGACCCAGACAAAATGCCAAGATGGAAGAATTCATCCCAAAAGAAAAAAGAAGAGGTCACAGCCAGGGATCTACTCAAAACAGATTTAAGTAATATGCCTGGACAGAATTTAAATCAGCAATCATAAAGATACTAGCTGGGCTTGAGAGAAGCCAAGAAGACACCAAGGAGTCTCTTACCACAGAGATAGAAGATCTCAAAACTAGTCAGGCTGAATTTTTTTAAAAAATGCTATAACCAAGATGAAAAACTGACTAGATGTAATGATCACAAGGATGGAAGAGGCACAGGAACAAATAAGTGATATAGAAGATAAAATTATGGAAAATAGTGAAGCTGAAAAGAAGAGGGACGGAAAAATATTGGATCATGACTGTAGACTTAGGGAACTCAGTGATTCCATAAGACATAAAAACATATCATAGCAGTGCCAGAAGTAAAGAAGGAAAAAGGGGTAGTTTATTTGAGCAATTTATAGCTGAAAACTTTCCTAATCTGGGGAAGAAAATGGACATCCAAATCCAGTGAACTCCCACCAAAATCAACAAAAGGAAGCCAATACCAAAATACATTGTGGCAGTAAATTTTTCAAAATACAGAGATAAGAAAAGAATCCTGAAAACAGCAAGGGAAAAGAAGTCCCTATTCTATAGGGAAGACAAACAAGGTTAGCAGCATCTCTCTCCACACAGAAACTGGGCAGGCCAGAAGAGACTGGCATGATATATTCCACCAGCTGAATGGGAAAAATATGCAGCCAAGAAGAATTTAACCAGCAAACCTGTCCTCCAGAATAGAAGGAGAGATAAAGAGGTTCCCAGACAAAAACTAAAGGAGTTCATGGCTTCTAAACCAGCCCTCCAAGGGATAGTAAAGGGGACTCCTTGAGTGGAAAGAAAGATTAATAGGAAGAAAGACTAGAAAGGAACAGAGAAAATATCCAGAAACAGTGACTTAACAGGTAATGCAGCACTAAATTCATATCTATCAACAATCACTCCAAATGTAAGTGGACTAAATGCTCCAATCAAAAGACATGGGGTATCAGAATGGATTAAAAAAAAAAAAACAACAAAAACAACAACACCCAAGAGCCATCCATTTGCTGCAGAGACTTATTTTAGACTTAAAGACACCTGCAGATTGAAAGTGAGGGGATGGAGAACCATTTGTCATGGTAATGAACATCAAAAGAAAGTTGGAGTAGCCATACTTACATCTAGACAAACTAGATTTCAAATCAAATATCACAAGAGATGAAGAAAGGCACTATACTACAATAAAGGGGTCTATCCAACAAGAAGATCTAACAATTGTAAATATGTATGTCCCAACTTAGGAGTATGCAAATATATAAATCAATTAATAATAAACATTAAGAAAATCATCAATAACAATACAATAATAGTAAGGGATTTTAACACTCCACTACAGCAACTGACAGATCATCTATGCAGAAGATCAAGAAGGAAACCATGGCTTTGAATGACACACTGGGCCAGATGGACTTAACAGGTATATTCAGAACATTTCATCCTAGAGCAGCAGAGTACATATTTGAGTATACATGGAAAAGTCTCCAGAACAGATCACATACTGGGTCACAAATCAGGCCTCAACAAGTACAAAAAGATTGAGATCATACCAAGTATATTTTCAGACCACAACACCATGAAACTTGAAGTTAACCACAAGAAAAAATTGGAAAGACCAAAAGTACATGGAGGTTAAAGACCATGCTACTAAAGAATGAATGGGTCAACCAGGAAATTAAAGAAGAAATTAAAAAAAATACATGGAAACAATGATAATGAAATCAGGGCAGTCCAGAGACTTTGGGATGCAGGAATAACAGTCATAAGGGAAAAGTGCATGGCAATACAGGCTTACCTCAAGAAGCAGGTCTCAAATACACAACCTAACTTTACAGCTAAAGAATCTAGAAATGTACTACATTTCATCTAAAGACCACAGCTAATATCATTCTCAAAGGGAAAAAACAGAGCTTTTCCTCTACAGTCAGAAAAAAGACATGGATATCCACTCTCACCATTGTTATTTAACATCGTGTTGGAAGTCCTAGGCTCAGTAAACAGACAACAAAAAGAAATAAAAGGCATCCATATTGGCCAGGGAGAAGTTAAACTTTCACTATTCACAGACAACATGATACTCTATGTAGAAAACCTGAAAGACTCCATCAGAAAATTGCTAGAACTAATACACAAATTCAGCAAAGTCACAGGATATAAAATCAATGTGCATAAATCTGCTTAATTTTTTATATCTGTAATGAAGCAGCAAAAAGAGAAAGCAAGGGATCAGTCCCATTTACAATTGCAGCAAAAACCATCAGTTACCTAGGAATAAACCTAACCGAAGAGGTAAAACATCTGTTCTCTCAAAACTTTGGAAAACTTATGAAAGAAATTTAAGATGACACAAGGAAATGGGAAAAAAAAATTCCATGCTCATGGACTGGAAAAACAGATACTGTTAAAATATCTATATTACCCAAAGCAATCTACACATTTAGTGCAGTCCCTGTCAAAACACCACCAGAATTTTTTACAGAGTGAGAACAAACAATCCTAAAGTTTGTATGGAGTCACAAAAGACTCAAATAGCCAAAGCAATCTTGAAAAAGAAAAACAAACTTGGAGGCATCAAAATTCCTCAAGACTTCAAGCTATATTGCTAAGCTGTAGTGATCAAGGCAGTGTGGTATTGGCACAAAAACAGACACATAGATCAAATACAAAAGTATAGATAACCCAGAAATGGACCCACCACTATATGGTCAACTAATCTTTGACAAAGTGGGAAAGAATATGCAGTGGAAAAAAAAAGTCTCTTGTACAACTGGTGTTGAGAAAACTGGGCAATAACATGCAGAGGAAAGAAACTGGGCCACTTTCTTACACCATACACAAAAATAAATTAAAAATGGATGAAAGACCTAAATGTGAGACAGGAAACCATCAAAATTCTAGAGGATTACACAGGCAGCAACCTCTCTGACCTTAGTCATAGCACTTCCTACTGTTGGGACTTTGTCAAGATAAAAAGCTAAACAGTGAAGGAAACAACAAAATCAGAAGTCATCCTATGGGATGAGAGAAGATATTTCCAAGTGACATATTTGATAAATGGTTAGTATCCAAATTCTATAAAGAATTTATCAAACTGAACTCCCCCAAAACAAGTATTCCAATAAAAAATGGGTAGAAGATATGAATAGATGTTTTTCCAAAGACATTCAGATGGCCAATAGACACATGAAAAGATGCTCAGCTTTACTTATCATTGGGGAATACAAATCAAAACCAAGATGAGATACCACCTTTCACCTGTTGGAATGGCTAAAATTAACAATACAGGATGAAACAGATGTTGGGAAGATGTGGAGACAGGGAAACCCTCCTTCACTGTTGGTGGGAATGCAAACTAGTGTAGCCACTCTGGATAATAGTATGGAAGTTCCTCAAAAGTTAAAAATAGAACTACCCTATAGTCCAGCAATTGTAGTACTAGGTATTTTCCCAAAGGATCTAAATGTGATGATTCTAAGGGGGCACATCCACCCCAATGTTTATAGCAGCATTTTTTTCATTAACCTTAAAAACTTTAATGTAATTAATTAACTTTAAATTTAATTTTTTCAGTGTTCCAAGATTCATTGTTTATGCACCACACACAGTGCTCCATGCAATACATGCCCTCTTTAATACCCACCACCAGGCTCACCCATCCCCTGACCCCTCTCCCCTCCAAAACCCTCTGTTTGTTTCTCAGAGTACACAGTCTCTCATCATTTGTCTCACAGCATTTTTAGCCATAGCAAAATCATGGAAAGAACCCAAATGTCCATAAAGTGATGAATGGATAAAAAAAAATGAGTGGATAAAGAATAGATAAAGATATATACAATGGAATATTCCTCGGCCATGGAAAAGAATGAAATCTTGTCATTGTCAGTGATGTTGATGAAACAAGAGTGTATTATGTTAAGTGAAATAAGTCAGAGAATGACAAATTCCATATAATTTCACTCATATGTGGAATTTAAGAAACAAAATAGGTGAACATTGGGGAAGGAAGGTGAAAGAGGGGAAACAAACCATAAGAGACTCTTAACTATAGAGATCAAACTGAGAGTTGCTGAAGAGGAGGTGGACAGGAGATAGGCTAAATGGGTAATGGGTATTAAGGAGGGTACTTGTTATGTTGAGCACTAAGTTTTATATGTAGGTGATAAATCACTAAATTCTACCCTGAAGCCAATATTACACTATATATTAACTGACTAGAATTTAGACAAAAATCTTAAAAAAAGTCCTTGCTATATGTAGCATTTAGGAATACTTACTCTGTTTAATCAATTAATATTATGGCTCAGAGAAGCTCTCATGTTGGTTTATGTAGCCATGGTAATTCAATGATCTTCACAGAGGTAAAATATTTCTTTGTGGGTTATGCGATAAACTATTTTTCAGTGCTTCCATGAATGGACATTCAGGACTTCTTTTAAATTTTTGTTAGTGCAAACAAAACTGCTAAAAGATTTTTTTCTTTTTTTTATTAACATATAATGTAATATTAGCCCCAGGGGTACAGGTCTGTGAATTGCCAGGTTTACACATTTCACAGCACTCACCATAGCATATACCTTTCCCGATGTCCATAACTCAACCCCTTCCCCCTACCCTGCTCCCCCTGGCAACCCTCAGTTTGTTTTGTGAGATTAAGAGTCTCTTATGGTTTGTCTCCCTCCTGATCCTATCTTGTTTCATTACTCCTTTCCTACCCCCCATATCCCCCACACGTTGCCTCTCAAATTCCTCATATCAGGGAGATCATATGATAACTGTCTTTCTCTGATTGACTTACCTTGCTAAGCATAATACTCTCTAGTTCCATCCACATTGTCGCAAATGGCAAGATTTCATTTCTTTTGATGGCTGCATAGTATTCCATTGTATATATATGCTGCATCTTCTTTATCCATTCATCTGTTGATGGGCATCTAGATTCTCTCCATAGTTTGGCTATTGTTGACATTGCTGCTGTGCCGAGATTGAAGCAGTCATCAAAAATCTCCCAACAAACAAGAGCCCAGGGCCAGATGGCTTCCCAGGAGAATTCTACCAAACATTTAAAGAAGAATTAATTCCTATTCTCCTGAAACTGTTCCAAAAAATAGAAATGGAAGGAAAACTTCCAAACTCATTTTATGAGACCAGCAATTCCTTAATACCCAAACCAAAGACCCCATCAGAAGAGAATTACAGACCAATATCCTTGATGAACACAACTGCAAAAATTCTCACCAAAATACTAGCCAATAGGATCCAATAGTATATTAAATGGATTATCCACCACGACCAAGTGGGATTTATTTCAGGGCTGCAAGGTTGGTTCAACATCCACAAATCAATGTGATACATTACATTAATAAAAGAAAGAACAAGAACCACATGATACTCTTAATAGATGCTGAAAAAGCAGTTGACAAAGCATCATTTCTTGGTCAAAACTCTTCGAAGTGTAGGGATAGAGGGCACGTACCTCAATATTATCAAAGCCATCTATGAAAAACCCACCGCAAATATTCTCAATGGAGAAAAATTGAGACCTTTTCTGCTAAGGTCAGGAACACACCAGGGATGTCCATTATCACCACTGCTATTCAACATAGTAATAGAAGTCCTAGCCTCAGCAATCAGACAACAAAAGGAAATTAAAGGCATCCAAATCAGCAAAGAAGAAGTCAAACTATCACTCTTCGCAGATGATATGATATTATATGTGGAAAACCCAAAAGACTCCACTCCAAAACTGCTAGAACTTGAACAGGAATTCAGTAAAGTGTCAGGATATGAAATCAATGCACAGAAATCATTTGCATTTCTCTACACCAACAACAAGATAGAAGAAAGAGAAATTAAGGAGTCAATCCCATTTATGATTGCACCCAAAACTATAAGATACCTAGGAATAAACCTAACCAAAGAGGCTAAGAATATATACTCAGAAAACTATAAAGTATTCATGAAAGAAATTGAGGAAGACACAAAGAAATGGAAAAATGTACCATGCTCATGGACTAGAAGAACAAATATTGTGAAAATGTCTATGCTACCTAAAGCAATCTACACATTTAATGCAATCCCCATCAAAATCCCATCCATTTTTTTCAAAGAAATGGAACAAATCCTAAAATTTATATGGAACCAGAAAAGACCTTGAATAGCCAGAGGAATGTTGAAAAAGAAAACCAAAGTTGGTGGCTTCACAATTCCAGACTTTAAGATCTATTACAATGCTGTCATCATCAAGACAGTATGGTACTGGCACAAAAACAGACACATAGATCAATGGAACAGAATAGAGAGCCCAGAAATAGACCCTCAACTCTATAGTCAATTAATGTTCGACAAAGCAGGAAAGAATGCCCAATGGAAAAAAGACAGTCTCTTCAACAAATGGTGTTGGAAAAATTGGACAGCCACATGTTAAAAATTAAACTGGACCATTTCCTTATACCAAACATGAAAATAGACTCAAAATTGTTGAAGGACCTTAATGTGAGAAAGGAATCCATCAAAATCCTTGAGAGCACAGGCAGCAACCTCTTCGACCTCAGCCACAGCAGCTTCTTCCTAGAAACATAAAAATCTATAAACAGCCAAAGAATAAATAATCCAATCAAGAAATGGGCAGACATTTCTGCAAAGAAGACATCCAAATGGCCAATAGACCCATGAAAAAGTGGTCCACATCACTCAGCATTAGGGAAATAGAAATCAAACCCACTGTGAGATACCACCTCACACCAGTCAGAATGGCTAAAAATAGCAAGTCAGGAAATGACAGATGTGGTGAGGTATCAGAGAAAGGGGAACCCTCCTACACTGTGGATAAGTCTGCTACCAATCTAATATTTTTACCATTGTATGTTACAGATTTTTTATCCCGGACTGCTTTCAGGATTTTCTCTTTGTCACTAGGACTTGTAAGTTTTACTATTAGATGACGGGCTGTGGACCTATTCTTATTGATTTTGAGGGGCCTTCTCTGTGCCTCCTGGATTTTGATGCTTGTTCCCTTTGCCATATTAGGGAAATTCTCTACAATAATTTGCTCCAATATACCTTCTGCTCCCCTCTCTCTTGCTCTTCTTCTGGAATCCCAAGTATTCTAATGTTGCTTCATCTTATGGTATCACTTACCTCTTGAATTCTCCCCTCATGGTCCAATAGTTGTTTGTCTCTCTTTTGCTCAGCTTCTTTATTCTCTGTCATTTGGTCTTCTATATCACTAATTCTCTCTTCTGCATCATCTTTATCCAGCAGTAAGAGCCTCTATTTTTGATTGCACCTCATTAATAGCTTTTTTTATTTCAGCTTGGTTAGGTTTTAGTTCTTTTATTTCTCCAGAAAGGGCTTTTATTTCTCCAGACAGGGTTTCTCTAATGCCTTTCATGCCTTTTTTGAGCCCAGATAGCACCTTGAGAATTGTCATTTTTAACTCTAGATCTGACATATAACCAATGTCTGTATTGATTATGTCCATAGCCTTCAGTACTGCCTCTTGTTCTTTTTTTTTTTTTTTTTTTTTGTGAGGAGTTTTTCCGCCTTGTCATTTTATCCAGATAAGAATGTATGAAGGAGAAAATAAAATACTAAAAGTGTGGCAACAGCCCCAGAAAAATGTGCTTTAACCAAATCAGAAGAGATCCCAAATAGTGGGGGGAAGAAAGGGGGTAAAAAGTAGTTAAAAAATAAAAAAGAAAGAAAGAAAGAAAAAAGAAAAAAATATATATTAGACTGGTGAATAGAACAGAGCGACCCACTTAATTTCAGAAGTATTTTGGTCTCTTAGAAGAAATTACCTCCCAAAATTTTAAAGAAAGAAAAAAACAACACACACACACACACACACACACCAATAAGGGTAAACATGATGAAGGGATGGAATATGACTGTAAGCATGAGAATTTTTTTAAAATTCTAAAAAAGGAGTTGATAAGTTGGTTGGGAAAAGAAAGAAAAAGAAAGTGGTGAGAATTTGCTCAGGCTGGAGACTAGAACAAAGCCCTGTGATGGATATAGGGTATATTTTGATCTATTAGAAGAAGTTGTATCCCAAAATTTTTTAGAAGAAAAAACCCTATGTGTATACAAAAAATAAAGTTAGATATAATGAAGGATAAAATATGACTATAATAATGAAGGTTCAAAAATATTTTTTTAATGAAAGGTATTGTTAAACTAATTAAAAACATTAAAAGAGGAAAGAGTAAAAGTTAAAAAATTAGAATAAGAAAAAAAAATTTAAAAATTAATTAACTTTGCAAGACTAAAAATCATGGGGAGAAAGCCATGAATTCCATACTTTGCTTTCTCCTCCTTTGGAATTCCGTTGTTCTCCTTGATAAGTGAGCTTGGTCTTGGCTGGATTTCTTGCTGATCTTCTGGGGGAGTGACCTATTGTAGTGATTCTCAAGTGTCTTTGCCTGAGGCAGAATTGCACCACCCTTGCCAGGAGCC
The DNA here is from genome assembly GCF_902655055.1 of Lutra lutra. Taxonomy (NCBI): domain Eukaryota; kingdom Metazoa; phylum Chordata; class Mammalia; order Carnivora; family Mustelidae; genus Lutra; species Lutra lutra. The sequence goes on along the minus strand of NC_062282.1, from coordinate 133,701,345 downwards.
GGGCTAAGTAATCTGCTCCAGTTCTCTCTCTAAGTAATCTGCTCCAGTTCTCTCTCGGGAGCTTTTGTTCCCTGAATGCTTTCTGTAGAGCTCTGGAGGGTGGGAATGAAAATGGCGGCCTCCCAATCTCTGGCCCAGAGGAGCCGAGAGCTTGGGGCCCCACTCCTCAGTGCACCCTCGGAGAAAAGCGCTCAATCACTCCCATCTCCCTGGCCTCTGGCCACATGCCGAGCTTACCCAGCCTGTGAATGAGCTTCTCTGTCTCTGGCACACAGCCCCACCTGGAGTCTCCAAACCCAGATCCCTGCACTCTTCCAGGGGTTTTTCCCTGGATCTTGTGGGGTCCCTGCTCAAAGAGCAGTGGCTTCACTATGCCACGGATCACAGTTTAAGGTAACCCCAAGTTGAGAGCTCACTCCTTGGCTCTGTCTCTGTAGCCAGCTACCCCGCTCTAATACCTGTGAGCTCTGCGATACTCAGACACTCCCAATCCTTCTGTGACCCCATGGGACCTGAGACCATGCTGTCCCCATGAAGGCTCCACCCCTGCTTAGCCTCTGGAGCAATGTCCCTCAGTGGAGCAGACTTTTAAAAGTTCTGATTTTGTGCTCCATTTCTCCATCACTTGCCGGAAACCACCCCCCTCCCCCTGCAGTCTATCTTCCCATTGCTTTGGATTCACTTCTCCGCCGGTCCTACCTTTCAGAAAGTGGTCGATTTTCCATTTCTAGAATTGTTGCTCTTCTTCTCTTCGATCCCCTGTTGGATTTGTAGGTGTTCAGAAGGGTTTGATAAACTATCTAGCTGATCTCCTGCTACCTGATATCATCTCAGCCTGCTACTCCTCTGCCATCTTGACTCCTCCCTCCTGCTAAAAGATTTTTATACAAACTCCTGGTTTATGTATGGTACCATTTTCTTAGGATACACCAAAGAGTGTGATTGCTATATAGGATTTGTTTATGAATAACATTAAAGATAATGCTGGTTCCCTCTCTTCCCCTGAGATGGTTGTGTTGATTTATACTCTCACCAACAGTTGTTAAACTTTTCACTGCTTCACATTCTCAACAACACTTATTACTCTCAGAGTTCTTTATTTTGAGAAATCTAATGGATGAACAATAGTTCACTGTAGTGATTTTTAATGAGTGGAATTTATTTTTATTTATTTGTTTCCTTATTGGATAGCTTCTTCTGAATGGCTATTCTTGGCATTTGTCCATTTATCTTTTGGTTTACTCATTTTGCTGATTGTAGCTTCCTTTTTCTACACTTAGGTGATTTTATGATGAATGTAAGTTCTTAATTTCATTGAGGTTGAATTTACTACTTACTCAAATATTTTGTCCAGTTTAAAAAGTCCTTCCCAAAACTATATCATAAAAAATATGCTTCAGTTTCTTCTTCCAAAGTTGTAAAGTTTACCTCTCATATTTAGGTCATTAAAGAATTTGTGGTTATGGTATAGGAAAGGAATCTATATTTTTTTCCCAAGTGGGTAGCCATACACTGTTTGTTGGAAACTATTTTGTTCACATTATCAGGTATGCTATGTATGTTATATATTAATTTCTTATATAGACAATGGTCTTCCTATAGGCTTTCCTATATGCTCCATTTGTGAGCTTATTCATCCTTTTGTTAAAATCATTCCACTTTAGTTATTAGCTACAAACTCATAGGGAGCCTTCACATTTTGTGAGACAATTTATTTTACTTTATATGTCTTCAGATATTTTTACTTTTTTTTTGTTTTGTTTTAACAATTGGGCCTGTAGTTCTCTATATAAATTTCAGAATTAGATGGGCACTTTTTTTTAAGTTTTTTTTGTGGATTTTGCTTAAAATTGTGCTGAGTTTATCAAACAATTTTGGGAATTTATTCCTTTATGATGCTAAGTTTCTACTCTATGAACATAACTTTTCATTTAGTTAGTGATTTTAAAATAAAGTTTTTAAATTTCCTATATAAAGATTGTTCATGTTTTATTAAATTTATTTTCATTTTTTTACTATTATAAATGCTCTTTTGCAAACTTTTGATATAAAAAAATTAAAATAGAATTGTATAGTTAACCTCCTTTTACACAACCTCTAGCTACAACAATAACCACTTATGGCAAATTGTGATTTATGTATCCTGCTACCCATTCTTTCCCTCCAACCTCTGATCATTTTGAGGCAAATACTTGACATCATATCATTTATAACCAGTGAATGATGGTTTTGAAAAATTTTTAAGAAATATTTCCTAGTAGTTCAAATGTATAGGAGTAAATATGTTTTTCTATCATTACCTTGTATATAGACAATTTTCTAAAATTTCTCAATAAAACTCTGTCTAGAGTGTTTTCTGTAGAATTTGTGACTAATGAGATTTTTAAAAATCCTTTCAGATCCTTGAGGCTTTGTTTTTCTTGACTCAGTATACTTTTGAATACTACATTAATTTTGAATAGAAGCAGTATTAGTTTCTTGTTCACAAATTTAGTGGAAATGTTTTGAACTTTTTACCATTAGAATAATATTTACTGTATATTTTTGGTAGATATGATTCATTAGAATGTGAGGTAATGTTTAATTAATTCATGATTAGCTGTGACTTATCAGGAATGGTTATTCAATTCTATCAAATTATTTTTTGCATTATTGAGATATCTTCACTTTTTTGTTTTGATTCATTGTATGATAATGTGTATTCTAACATTCCTGGGATAACTCCAAACTGGTCATGATATTTTATTTTTCTAAATGTGCCTATGTTCATTTTACTTACTTTTTCCTGGATTTGCTTTGATAGTATTTTGCTTAGAATATTTGTGTCTATATTCATAAGGGATATTGCCCTGTCATTTTCTTTACTTGTCAGTTTTTTGTTTGGTTTTAGTATCAGGATATTAGTCTCACAGAATGAGGTGGGATGTATTCCCATCTTTTTCTCAGAAGAGTATGAAATATTGATGTTAATTCTTCTTAAAACACTTGATAGAGTTCACCAGTAAATCCATCTTGTTTTGGGATTTTGTTTAGGAGATTTTACTGTTGTTTTTACTAATTCAATCACTTTATTTGTTATAGTTCTATTTAGAATTTCTACTTCTTCTTGAGTCATTTTCAGTAGTGGTTTCTAGGTATTTGTCCATTTCAACCAAGTTATCTATTTTATGGACACACTATTAGTCACAAGATTCCCTTGCAATTTTTTTTTTTAATTTCTGTAAGGTAAGTAGTAATTTTTTTTAATCTTGATTTTAGAACTCTGAGTCTTTTCTCTTTTCTGCTCAAGGAATCAACTTTGGTTCTGCCAGTTTTCCCTGTTGTTTTTCTATTCTCTATTGCATTTATTTCCACTCTGATGTTATTTCTTTCATTTTGCTGGCTTTGGTTTTTCTCTAATTTTTCCAGTTTTATATAAGATGAAAGGTTATTGATTTGAGAGCTATCGTCTTTTTAAAAATTTTGGTATGTTATGCTTTAATTTTAATTTATCTCAAAGTATTTTCTAATTTTCTTTGTTACCTTTTTTCTTGACCCATTTGCTTATTTAGGAATGTATTGTTTAATTCTACATATATGTGAATTTCCCCAAATTCCTCCTTTTATTGATTCCAATTTTATTCCGTTGTATGTAGAGAAGATACTTTGTATGATTTTAGTACTTTTTAATGTCTTGAGACCTGTAGTATTATAGTCTACCATATAATTTATCCTGGAAAACATTTACATGTACACCTGAGAAAAACGTGTATGTTTCTATTCTTAACATTGTTATGTCTATTTGATTTATAGTATTCAAATCTTCTAATCATTATTGATGTTTTGTCTAGTTGTTTTATGAATACAGAGAATGGGGTAGTAAGTCTCATCTATTATTGTTGAATTGTCTATTAACCCCTTAAGTTCTATTCATTTTTCTTTCATGTATTTTGAGGCTCTCTTGTTAGCTGTGTACATATTCATAACTGTTATATCTTCTTGATGGATTGACCTTTTAATGATTATTGAATGTCCTTTACCCCTCTAATAATAACTTTTGTTTTAAAATCTATGCTTCATGATAAGATGTTTTGATTACTCTTTGCATAGTATATACTTTCATGGTATATATAACTCTCAGTTATGTATACTATATGTATATACCATAAAGTATATTCATAGTATATACTATATATATCTTTATATTATATATATAATGTAATCTTTATATATCTTTATATATATATATATCTTTGAATCTAAAGTGTCTCATTGATAACATCTATATTTAAAAAGATGTTCTCCTAATTTCTGCCTTTAATTGGAGTAGTTAATCCATTGATATTTATTATAGTTACTGATAAAGGAGGATTTATATCTGTCATTTTCCCATTTTTTCTTTGTTTTTTATTCATTTTCTTGTTCCTCTATTCTTTGATTACTGCCTTCTTTTCTGTTAAATATTTTTCTAGTGAACTATCTTAATTCCCTTTTAATTTCTTTTACTATTTCATTGAATTTATTTTCTTTGTGGTTTTCTGGGGATTACAATTAATAATATAACTTAGGAAATTTAAACTTTAACTTAGGAAATAATAACTTAGGAAAATTTGGTTCACATTGTTACCAATTTAAATAGTATGAAAACTTTGCCCATCTATACCTTCATTCTTTCATCCCTTTTGTACTATTATCATGCACCTGGATGTAGGAGACCAAAGGATCATGCAGATGATTGCTTCAGAGTCCACTCTTCATATATACCAACTGCAAGTGCATTTCCATCTTTTGAGAAAAGTCTGTTCCTATAATTTGGAGCTGTGTTTTCTACTTTGGTGCATTAAAAAAAAAGATTTTTATATATTTATTTGAGAGAGAAAGCACAAAAAGGGGGTCGGGAGGGGCAGATAGAGAGGTAGAAGACTCCCTGCTGAGCAGGGGACCCACAGAGGGGCTCAGTCCCAGGACTCTGAGATCATGACCAGAGCAGAAGGCAATGGTTAGCCCACTGAGCCACCCAGGTGCCCGTACTTCAGTGTATCAACATGTATTTTCCATGATTCAGAGATTGGTCAAAATGTGCCCCATCTTGTTTTCCAGCTCTGATATTACATATTTGGGGTGTGTGTGTGTGTGTGTGTGTGTGTGTGTGTTTGGTGAAGTGTTACATAATTTCAGGGATTTGGCAAGACAGAACTGGGGAGGAGAGTGTTTCAAGTCTTTCACCACAATCTAGTGGTCAGTCATTTCATTTTAAATATGAAATCTAGATCTCAAAGACAAGTTTTTTGTCTGAAGATACTCAATTTATTGGCAACACGTCTAGGAATAGAAATGTGATTTCTTGACTTGTGCTGATTTTCCCTATATCATGTTTTTTTCAGTGAAATAATCTGAAAAGTAATTTCATCATTCATATATAAAATAATGTAATTTAACATTGTCAAGTTTACCTTATAAGTGAAATTAGAGGGTCCTAATGAATTTTTAGAAACAGTAACATTATACTTTACTTATCTTATTATTTATTTATTTATTTAAATTAACATACAATGTATTATTTGTTTCAGGGGTACAGGTCTGTGATTCATATGTCTTATATAACAACCTGTCCTCATTACATCATATACCCTATCCAGAGTCCATCATCCAGTTATCCCGTCCCCCCATCTCCCTCCCCTCCAGCAACCCTCAGTTAGTTTCTTACAATTGGGTCTATTGTGGTTTGTCTCCCTCTCTGGTTTCATCTTGTTTCATCTTTTTCCTTTCTTTCCGTATGATCCCCTGCCTTGTTTCTTAAATTCCATGTATGATTGAGATCATATGATACTTGTGTTTCTCTGAATGAATTATTTCACTTAGCATAATGCCCTTAGTTCACTATCATTAGTGTCACATGAAGGAAGATTACATAGAAATAAAGATCTAAGTGTTGCCTGGGTGGCTCTGTTGGTTAAGCACCTGCCTTCATCTCAAGTCATGATCCTGGAGTCCTGGGATTGAGCCTCATGTCCAGCTCCATGTTCAGCAGGGAGCCTGGTTCTCCTTCTCCCCTCTGCTACTCTCCCTGCTTGTGTTCCCTCTCTATCAAATAAATGAATAAAATCTTTTTAAAAAAAGAAGTAAAGGTCTAAGATTCTATATTAATATCACTTCATTTTATTCTCATGTGCCAAATTAGACCAGATATCTTTATCAAATACTTATGAGTTATCCATTGGTAGCTAAAAGACAACAGATATCAAGTGTATATTAGTTATTTATATAAGAAAAAATGATATATAGTAGTCTTCTAATTTAAAGTACAAATCAGAGAAGTGGGCATTTGGATTCAAAATAAGCCATTCTTTACTTGCCAGTACTGAACAGTCTTTAATACTAAAGAGAACACAATTATTAGTGTATATAATGTTGTGAAATAGGTTGATATTTATTTTAATTCTACAAATACAAGTAGGAAATAGAATACTATATTTCAGTAGACACCTTTTTAGATGATGCTGGAGAGCTGACCTTTACCTTTACTCTCCACATCTCTTCCTTACATAGAATAGTTAATCCTTTGAAAGATCTCCACTACTTTTTAAAATCTTGTACCATACTCCAAAGAACCAGTTCAAATGGAGTCCCCATCAATATCAAAGGAAATGAGTGAGGAACAAGTCCCACTGTAACAAAAGTATAATAATATAAAAGTATATACGTATAACAGGCATCCGGAAGAAATTCTTCCCCTTTGTTCTCTAAGAAAACAGATGAACAACAACCAAAAAACCCTCAAATCTTCTACTTTGGTGTGGTCAGTAGTTTACAGTGAACTCTCTGTTTATCCTTCCATTATCTCTAACTATTTTGTAGGGAAAATATCTATAAATTCTTCATACCAGTAGGGTGAGTTGCTCAGAGGCTTGCATATGGATATAAATAAAGGATGATGAAAATAAACTTGGAAGACTATTCTAGTAAGAGTTGAGTATTAAAAAAGGAAACAATAATTCATTTATTAATCTCTGGAGATGATTTCTTTCATGTAGAATATAGAGGTTTCCTCCTCCTTCCATTGCCATTTAAGGAACACAAAGTAAACTGGGCTTACTTAACTTATCTTCCAATTTTTATTTCTTTAGGATATAAAACAAGTTGTAAATGTCACTGAGAACTAAAGGAAAAGGAGTACAGAAATAACAACTAGCCATTTTAAGGATGAATGTTTAAAGTAATATATGAAAAGGAACTTGTGTATTAATTGAATAGATTTAAAGGAAAAAATTAGAATTATGTATTTTTCCTCTCAGTTGAAAAAATCATTTTAATATTATATTGAATTTGATATGTGTATAAAACATACGTAATACAAGTTGCTATGAATTAAACTGAATCCTTTACAAAAAAGAATTAGATCTTGGGATAGATCCCTTGACTATACATAGAAAGTAAGTTGTATTCAGTAGTGCCTTGGTGGATACTGACATGACCATATTTTGAAAATAATGCATTTAATGAACAACCACCACAAAATAGAGACTGTTAAATAAAAAACTAGTGGACAACTGGAAAAATTCAAAATAATGCATGAACAGTAGATCAGACAAACTGTAGTATAGTCATTAAGTGTTATATAATGAAAATGAACAGGCTATTTTTACATAAAAATAATTTTGAGCTAAAGAATCAAGATGCAAAAGATTATATGCTATGCCACTTACATAAAGTTTTAAAAGAATCATAACTAATATATAGGGTTGTAATGTAGGATTGATATTTGGGAAGGGACCAGTGACTGGAAAGGGTCATGAAGTGCCTTCTGTTACTTTGACAATGTTTTATTTCTTGATATATGTGTTGTTTAATATAATGAACTCAGTGATAATTCATCAAGTCACACACTTATGCAATATTTTCTCTATGTGTTATTATTTAATTGGGTCTACATGGAGAAAATATCTAGAATATATGGCTAAAAGAAATCTCCATACCTCCATTATGACTTGCATCTAAATGTATTTTGACGGAAGCTGCTAGACAAAAAGAAATGAATAAGTAAGTCAGTGAAATCAATACCTCAGGCCTTTAAGACATTAATTGCTGTGACTCATGAGTTCTTCTTGGATATTTTAGGAGAAAAGGGAAGTCACAAAATTATATAGACTGGTCATTTCTTTAAAAAGCCAACACCTTTTTAAAGAATTTCTAGTTCTATCATGGTCATGTAGACCTAACCATAAATTCATTGACACTTTAAGTCTCAACTAAGGATATCAACCCGTGGCTTTTTGCTACCTTATTCTTAAACCATAAAGAAGTAGCCAAAAAAAAAAAAAAAAAAAATCAATGTCTCCCGTCTGCTCTTAATCAAAACACTTCCACTTCTTCTATAACAATGCATAGACAAAACACTGCTTAGCATTTCATTAGCTAGCTGAACTGTAATTGCAGCAGTGGTCTAACACAAACAAAGCAACTTTGGCACTTAAAAGCTTGATAAGCTCAAAACGTTGCCTTATGGATATCAGCATCTTGAAAATTGTGTTAACTCCCTTTGCTGTGCATAGACTTTCAATATTGACGTTCACAAATGAATTTTCATAGTTTCTTATTCTGTCTTCCTCTTTACATTTAACACTCTGAATCTTACTTTGTTTAATTTACCCTGTATCTGATTCTATATATACACATGTAAAATGTGGTAGAAAACTGAAGTCATTTTCTGGATAATCCAAGCCAAAAAATGGCCTCAGTTGCCTAGATATTTCAGATGAAGTTGTGTTTCTCTTAGTTTGAGTTATAAGGATAATTATTGCAATTCTGTATTTTACATGCATAGGCAAATCCTTAGAATTCAGAGTGTGGAAAAGTGCTGAGGGCAGTGATTTCAAAATGAAAGGAAGGAATCTAAAGTAGAATAAGAATTTGAATTTATGGTTATTATTTTGACTTTAAGTTAGAAAACTTGTTCTTTTTAATATTTATTAATATTTTAGTGATCAGATTGAGTTTCATAGTATGTAAATTAAAGTGGGCACATATAGCAGCAAAACTGGGTTGATGGTGATGATTAACACAAGAAAAAATTATAGCATGGGATACAGTCAGCTTTGCTGTGAATACATAAGAATGAAAGATGCAATGCTTGCCAAGAGATTCTGTGGTTGAGACATGTCACATGGTAATGCTATTCAGAATATAATAATTCATGCCTTTCCACTGTAATAACACCTATTCTAATCCTCTCATTCTAAACTGAACATAAATATAAAGGATATTAAGAATATTTGAGATGTCAATGAAATAAAATGTTGTCACAGGATAATGGTCTCTGCTGCTTCATAAAATACCAAGCCAAAGGCAAGACTTACATTTTCAAAGCAGAAGACATTAATCCCAGGACAGTGTTTTATTGCAGTGATTGTATTTCTATTATACAAAATGAGCATGTAGATTTAATCAATTCATTTGATGTATGTTGATGTTGTTGACAGTGGTTTATCATCATTATGAAACTGTTGTATTCTTGTAGGCAATTTATTAAAGAGAATACAGATATTTTAGGAAATTTGACTTTCAAGGTGAGGGGAAATAGAGGTTTTTGATAAGCTGGAGGTTGGTTTTCCTTAAGAAACAGTTAATATAACTATTGAAAGACAGTTTGATCAACAAACTCATAAAAATTTATGTAATAAATGGTCTTGTTAATATTATAGTTCCACATTTCAACTTGCTGACAGGTAAACATAATAATTAAATATAATTATTTGGGCAAAAACCCACAACGACACAAAGTTGAACTCAAAGTGCTTTACTAAGGCATTTACAAAACTAGTTTTGTTACTTTGAGTGACTGCTTAATAACAGTAGGTATCATTAGACTCTAGCATCATTCCGTATCTCTAAATACTACTATAATATAAAAAGTTAAAAAAAAATACAAAGACCTATTGTGCAGGATAGCTTTTGTCTTCTTATAGATGCTCAACCATCTAAGCCAAACCAACCATTACTTCTAGTGGAAAATGGAAACCCATTGCTTGCTTTCTATTGTAGAAATACTTTAATGCCAAAACAGTTGGATATATTCCATTGAATGTGTTTAGAATACTGTGTTTCATTTGTAAATGCTTATTCTTTAAATCTGAAACAGGCCTCAAGATTACTTTGAAAAGCTTTTCCAATTTTTAAAGTTGAGCCCAACTAGTAAAGGCAGGTCTGCTTTCACATACCTTCTTGTCCTGTTTATTGACTATTGTAAAATAAATGAATTTTGTATTTCTAAGGCCATCTATTTTATCATCCTTTGTCTCTTGGTACTACAAGGCCAAAAACCTGAAAATTAAAAGCTCCATCTTCAAAATACAAGAAGTAAGTTAACTGAAAAAAGCTGTTTTTTGTTTTTGTTTTTGTTTTTTTATAAAAATGCAAATCATCAAGCACCTATATCCTTAGGCCATTCAGGAAGAAAAAAAAAAGAATGGCCTCAAGTGCAGTAAGAATGACATCTGGTAAATGCTGGCAGAGTTGTGCTCGTCTTTCATTACTCTTGTCATATTGTCATTAGGTTGTTCATTACAACATGGGCAGTCCACTGTCAGCTTACTTCTTTTTATGAAAAGAAGACCAGAATCATTATGATAATATTTCTTTATTAATCACAAATAAATGTTTATGGAAATTTTGTTATTAACTCTATTTTTTATGATCAGATACTATATTAGTTTGCTGTGGCTTCCATAAAAAGATACCACAGACTGGGGCAGTCCAGAGGCTAAAATTCTAAGACTAGGGTATCAGCAAGATATGGTTTCTCCTGAAATACATGTTTTTCGCTTGTGGATGGCTGCCTTCTCTTTAGGACCTCATATACACATGAACTTTTCTCTGTGCATGGGTATTCCTAACATCTTTTTGTATCTTTCAGTGTTCTCTTTTTATAAGGATACCAGTCAAGCAGATTGCATTAGGGTTTACCTATATGACCTCTTTTACCCTTATCCTTTTAAAGGCCCTATGTCCAATTACAGTCACATTCTGAGGTACTGAGGGTTAGGACTTCAACATATGAATTTTGGGGACCACAGTTCAGCTTATAATACATAATTATTGATAAGATATCCTTTATTTTTAATATTATACATTAAAAAACCAGAAGCATTAAATGAAAATAGGTTGCCAACACCAGCTATAAAGTTCCCATAAAGCCATAACAATATACAATTTTCAAAAAAAAAAAACCCATAAAAAATGTGATTCTTTGTTGGAAAGATTGTCACTTTTATTCTTCTAAATCTTTGACCACAGCTCAAAGTATATCATTGTTCTATAATCTTACATTGATAAAGTATTTATCTGTGTATTGAATTCCTTCTACTCTAGGTCTTCTTTTTCTATAAGAAATAAGTTCTTTGGGACAAGAAACCATGATTTATATAAGTATGTATTGCACTTTACACTTGTCACAGGGCCTGGTCACTCTATAAATATTAGGGAAATAAATGGATAATTGGATGGATGGATGGATGGATGGATGAAAGGATAAAATAATTTGTAAGTCACTTATTTAGAACAGTGATTTAAATATTTTGTACCTGAGCTTATTGCTGATGAGAAAAACTCTCAATCATGGCAGAAGATACCATAAAAATATGATTCTTTAGTATATACTAGTATATATACTAGTATATAAAACTAGCTCTTAAAATATGACCACCAAACAGATTTAAGAAAGATTTTATTGCACGGCTATCAGCCAAAGACATTGAGCAGAAAATAGAAAGGAAATAAAATTATACTGTCTTGAAATCCAGGTGGGGTTTTGTGCATACTTTCTTATTAAACATCCATCTAGTTGCCAGTCTGCATTTTAGAGACAAATGTAGAGCTGTGAACATTTAACATATATGTAACTCTAACCAGACTATAAATCCTTAGTAGTTGGGGGGGCAAGTGAGGAGATGTGTTTACATTATTCATTTTGTACATCATTTTTCTTTCAGCATAAAATTTGTATACAATCTTTAGGGATGTTTTTCCCCATCACCAGGAAATACCTGTATTTTAAGATTTACAAGAGAATTAAAAAATATATAAATAATATATGTATGTTACGAAAAAAAAGAGAAAATATAGGTAAGTAAAAAGACACAAGAAAAGAAAGCAACACTCAATGTAATTCTACTTGCTAGTGATAACTACTGATAACATTTGTTAAATAAACATCCAGTGTTTACATATCCTTAAATATCTGGGTATGTTCAATCCATATAAATGTGGAAATGAGTCTTAGTTTCTGTCTCTCAGATGGATCAAGGTGCCAAAAGAATGTACAATGACACCAAGTACCCACATGCTAACATGAACTGCTAGGTTAGCTATACAGGACTTCTTGAGGAGTAGCTGAAGAGCAGGCTTGACTACAATTGGCCGCCAGTCATTACTAACGATGCATCATATAAAAGAGTTCCTTTCTGAAGAGTCCAAGGGAGAGTTGTGCTCTGTGGTCTGTGGTCTGTGCTCTGTGCCTACCTTCTCAGGAGAGAAGCCAAGCTTCTCTTACCTGTGGCCAAGCAAGATGTCATACATAGATAGAAACCAGGCCTGTGTACTTGGTGTCCTAGAGGAGAAGTGGCTCTTTTGAAATACTCATCACTTTTTTTCAGAACAAAAGAATACATGGGTGTTTTTCATGGTCAAGATATGGGCTGTCCAGGAGTGAGAGGCATTGGTAGCAAAGAGAAAGGGTGGGCTGCAGGGAATCAATAGCTGAGGGGAGCAGTAGGTGGTCAGCTAGAGAAGACATAGCTCACATTAACATAACTGCTGCTTGGGAATCTCCAGGAAGCAGACGTAAGGCATGTGTCAGGCCTAGAGAATGGTTATGCCACATCATGATACTGCTAGGCAGCAGAAACCATTTCTGTCCTTCATCTCTTCTCCTCACTTCACCGACTTCCTTCTGATGGTGCCCTAGGAAGATTAGAAGTCAGGGATAGCATGTAGAAGAGCTTTTGAAGTACAAAGAAGTCACTTGTGTTGTCTGTAGACAGCACGTCTGTCGACAGCATGTCTGTTTCTAAGCTGGAAGAGGATAGAAACAGTAATCTAAAATGAAGTTTGTGCATTACACATGACTGGATGTTTTAAGTATTGAAATTATAACAAAAGTAACTGAAGGAGTATTTGTCTAAAGTAATCATAAACTAGATCTGGCCTGACCTAGATTTTACCCAAGATATACAAAGAACTAGATCTAACAAAAACCAGTTGGAAAGGGCAGGCCAGGGCAGATTTAAAAGGTATTCTTCTACACTCTACAGTTCTGCTTTTTCAACAGTATGTACACACATACCCACACATAAGCCATATATGGGACATGCATTAAACATATACAGTTAATTTTATATATCATAAATCTAGACACATAGAAAATTGAACTGTAGTTGGTGAGCTGTTTTAGAGTTTTACAACTTGCTTTTTCTCTTATTAATGTATCATAATCAGATTTTTTGGAGCATAATGTTTATTTCAAAGTAATCTATTGAGTAGTTACCCATATTATTTAACTATTTTCCTGTTGTTGGACATCTATATTATTTTTATTTATGCATATTTAAACTAGTGTTTGCTGAAGTTAATACCCTTATGATGAATAATTAGCAAACATCATTTCTTCTTACTTAGAATAAGTGTATGAGCATGAATGTGTAGAGTCAGAAGGTATACATATTTAATGGCTGTTGGTAAATACTTCCAAACCACCATTCAGAATCCCATACTAATTTATATTTCCCACCAGTACTGAATCAGGTGCCCTTTCCCACATGCTCTGCAACTAGTAACTTTTTTCCTTTATTATTTTAATTCCAATGTTAACATACAGTGTTACATTCATTTCAGGTGTACAATATAGCAGTTGAACAATTCCATATATTACTCAATGCTCCTCAAGATAAGTGTACTGTTGGGGTGCCTGGGCGGCTCAGTGGGTTAAAGCCTCTGCCTTCAGCTCAGGTCATGATCCCAGGGTCCTGGGATCGAGCCCTGCATTGGGCTGTCTACTCAGCGGGAGCCTGCTTCCTCCTCTCTCTCTGCCTGCTTCTCTGCCTACTTGTGATCTCTGTCAAATAAATAAATAAAATCTTAAAAAAAAAAAAGATAAGTGTACTCTTAATCTTCTTCACCTATTTCAACCGACTCCACATCCACCTCCCCTCTGGTAAACATCTGTTTGTTCTCTATATTTAAGAGGCTGTTTTTTGGTTTGCCCTTTATTTTTCTCTTTGTTCATTTGTTTTGTTTCTTCAGTTACACATATGAGTGAAATCATATGGTATTAGCATTTCTCTGACTGGTTTATTTTGCTTACCATTATACTCTCTAGATCCATCTATGTTGTTGTAAATGGCAAATTTCGTTATTTTTTAATAGCTAAATAATATTCTAATGTGTATATGTATATATATATATATATATATATATATATATATATATATCTATCACACCTTTATTCTTTCATCTATTGATGGACACTAAGGTTGTTTCCATAGTCTAACTATTATAAATAAAGCAACAATAAACAAAGGGGTGCATGTATCCCTTTGAATTAGTGTTTTTATATTCTTTGGATACTTACAGAGTAGTGCTGTTACTAGATATGGGGTAGTTCTATTTTTAATTTCTTAAGGAACCTCCTTAAAAACTTAAAAACTGTCTTCCACAGTGGCTACACAAGTTTGCATTCTCACCAACAGTGCATGAGAGTTCCTGTTTCTCCATATCGCCAACACTTCTTGCTTCTTGTGGTTTTGATTTTAGCCATTCTGATAGGTATAAGGTGATATCTCATTATGTTTTCAACTTACATTTCCGTGATGTTGAGTGATGTTGAGCATCTCTTCATAGGTCTGTTAACCATCTATATGTGCTCTTTGGAGAAATGTCTGTGCGTGTCTTCTGCCCATTTTTAAATTGGATTATTTGAGTTTGGGGTGTTGAGTTGTATAACTTCTTATACATTTTGGATACTAACCCTTTATCGGATATGTCATTTACAGATATCTTCTCCCATTCAGTAGGTTGCCTTTTAGTTTTGTGGTTGTTTCTTTAGATGAGCAAAAGCTTTTTATTTTGATATAGTCCCAACAGTTTATTTTTGCTTTTATTGCCCATGCTTCAGGAAATATATCTTGAAAAATGTTGCTGTGCAAATTTCAGAGAAATTGCTACCTGGGGTCTCTTCTAGAGAGCTCACATTTAAATCCCTAATCCATTTTGATTTTATTATGTATGATGTTAAAGTGGCCCAGTTTCATTCTTTTGGATGTTGCTATCCAGTTTTCCTATCATCATCTATTGAAGAGACTCTTTCTCATTGTGTATTCTTGCCTCTGTCAAAGATTAATTGACCCTATAATTGTGAGTTTATTTCCGAGCTTTCTATTCTATTGATCTATTTGTCTATGTTTGAGCCAGTACCATACTGTTTTGATTACTCCAGCTTTGTAATGTGACTTAAAGTCTGGAATAGTGTTACCACCAGCTTTGTTTTTACTTTTCAAGATTGCTTTGGCTATTCAGGGTCTTTTGTGGTTCTATACACATTTTATTATTAACTTTTAATGTGTTACTAACTTTGGGGGGATGTTTTCCAATTTTAAAGTGAAAATACTATATAATGTTAGTTATAATTATAAATTGTTATAATTTGCATGTCTCTGATTACTGTTGAGTTGCAGGTGCAGGGTTTTGCTAATTTATTTGCCACAATGTTTTTATTTTCTAATTTTATTGGCCACAGCTTCCTTCTTTTGCCCATTAAAAAAATAGTCTCTATTTTTTTCCAACAGTGTTAAAACTCTTTTGATTTATTAAGAATTTTTAATACTTTGTCCTGTACATTGGTACAGGATTCTTCTAGTAGTCACTTATATTTAAATTTATTTTTTGTTGTTTTAACCATATAAACACTTTGTCTCATTTTCAATTTTTCTATAGTCAAATGAGTCAGTATTGTATGTTTTTCTGTCTTTGGTGTCAAAATTAGAATGGCCTTCTTATCTTCATATGGCCTATAAACATAAGACGTAAGTCTTATGTTTAAATATAACTGAAAATACAACAATTGTCAAACAGGAACCAAATAACAAAAATAATATACCACACATGGGTGTGTATTTAAGAGAGGTGAGCTCTTTCCACATTTCCTTCACTTTGCTCATATCCTTTTTTTTTTCTCTGTATTTTGAAAAAAAAAATTATAGTTTCAAGTTCATCGCCACACTTCCACCCATGTATCTTCCCTCTCTTTTCAGAAGTAATCACTCTTCTAAGATTTTGGGCTCTCATTTTTGTCCAGGTGTCTATATATATTCTAGATATATTGATAAGCGATTTACTTGTTTTCTTTCATTGTTTTAATATTTGAAAAATTTTTCTAATATTTCTCTTATTTACAACATGTTTTTTTACTCAAAATTGTGATTCTGATATTCTCTACTGTGGCAGTTGTTTTTTCCCAACGTTATGTATTTTAGAACTAACTATACTGATGGTTATAGATCTAGTTCACTATTGTATACAGTATACACAGTGTATACAAATGTAAGATTAAAACTTAGATCATCTTTTCTGCTACAACTGGACATTAGGTAATTCCAACCTTTTAAATATTTGATTTCTAGTGTTAGAGTGAATATTCTAGCTCATGTTTCCTTGGGAACATGAGTAAGAGCTTCCAAGAGAAACATACGCAGAAGAGGAACTGTTGAGTCATACAAGAGTGCATATTAAATGTTGCTAGCTATTGCCAAATAATTCTCTAAAGTGATTGTATAATTTGCAAAACTAATGTAAAGATGTGTAATGTGTAAGAATCCTTGATGATCTAAATTCTTGCCAAAACTTAGTGATTTAAATTTCTTTACCATTATGTGAAAGAGTGTCCCATTCTTCCTTTGATTTGCATTATCTTCTATAGTTGTACATATCTTAATATGTTGTTGGGTTATTTTGAATCCTCTTACATGAAATACCTGACCATATTCTGTGCCATATTTTTCTACTGTTGCTTGAATTTTTCTCATGATTTTTTAAATTTGTATTGCCCAGATTTTTTCCAAAATAGGTTTTAATTTTTTAAATGTGTTTTGAGGTATAAAATTTGTTTAGTGTACTCAGTTTATAATTTTCTATAATCATTCTGCATTTTTGTATCTTACTTAAAAAATTTGTCCCTATCTTGTTATCCTATTCTCCCTTATTTTCTTGAGAAAATCTCTAAGGTTTTGTTTTTCACATTTTGGTCTTTAACCCACCTGGTTAAAATATTTCATTTTTGTGCATAGTAAAAGGTAGGGATATATTACCATTTCCCTCCTGGAACACAAATTGTCATGGTATTCTTTTATTGAATAGCCTATTCTTTGCAACATATTTGTAATGCTATGTCATATACCACACACATATAGTCTGTTTCTCTACTTATTCCTTTTTCTGTTTCTGTCCCAGTTACTCAGTGTTTGAATGATTATAACTTTCTAGTGGGTCTTTGAGTGTGACAGGGCAAATCTTTTCTAGTTTTTCATATATATAACATGGTTTTATCTATTCTTAATCCTTTACTTTTTATAGATTTTAGGTCGAATTTGTTCAATTCTATAGAGTCTTGTTAAAATTTTTCTTTGAATTCTAATGGGTTTATAAATCAATTGAGAATGTTTGTAATCTCCATGATAGGTTTCTATTTTATTTAGATTTTTTTTCTTCAATGAAATTATATAAGTTTCTTGAAAAACTTCTCATTGGATACTGCATAAACTATTGATCATTCTACATCTTACTATACTTGATAATTTGTGAAATCACTTGTATTTCTATGTATACATCATGCCACATGCTAATAACAGTATTATTTATATGCTTATTCCTTTTCCTATATCTAGACTAGAAGTGGTGATAATGAGTGTCTTTGACATTTTTCTCTGAATCAAAAAGAGATTCTTCGAAAGTTACAATATTAAGTATATTTTTGCTGTAGTTTTGAAAAGATATATTTTTCTAAGTTAAAGAAGTCTTCCCTTATTTCACAGTTTGATTTGAGTTTTAAAATGCATTTATCCAGGGACTGAATAATTTGTTTTTTTTAGATCTATTGAGATGATAATTTTTCCTTCTAACCTGTTAATGTTATAATTAATAACCTGTTATTAATGTTATAATTAATAACCTGTGAATGTTATCAGCTTATAATAATATAATACATTTATAAATTTATAAATAAATAGAAAAATGTTAAGTGTTAAGCTATCTTTGCATTATTGGTATATTGTACCTCATTTTTAAAAATCATTACTTTCAACATTGCTTTTTATGATATATTGGCATTTTTAGCATATTTTTGCATTTCTACTTTCTCACTATCTCTGTATTATTTTCTTTTTTCAGTATGCTTTAACACAACAGTCTATTTGGGGATTTTATATTTTTCCAGTCTCAGAATCTATTTCTTTTTAGGGTAAGCAAATATATTCCTTTTCTCATCACTTACTTTTGAAAACCATATTGTTTGTATTATTGTATTATGTGGGTGTTTTTTTGTTCGTTTGTTTGTTTTAGTTTTTCTTTTTTTGGAGGCAGGGAGAGGGGCAGCAAGAGAGGGAGAGAAAAGTAGGCTTCAGCCCAGTGTGGAGGCGGACATGAAGCTGAGATCATGAACTGAGCCAAAAATGAGAGTCCAGTGCTCAACTAACTGAGCTGCCCAAGTGTCCGTTTTTTAGTTTTTAATATTTAAAATATTTTATCATTTTTTGAACATAATTGAAATTATAAGTTTTTATTGCCAAGAAGATTAAATATTTAAAATAGTTCCTGCTAAATAATAAATGTTCAAAAAATGACAGCTATTTTAGGTATGTTACCTCTTCTATTTTCCCTTTATACAATCTTTTAAAGAATTCAATTGTTTCAGTATTTTCTCTAGAAATCCTCTTCCCCATTTTTTTTTTTTCTAATGCAAAGTCCACAGTTAGAGGAAAGGCATCTCTGGAAGAGAAACAGTTGAGTAATTGAAAAACAAAAAAACTTAAAGAAATCAAAGGTCAGTCAATGAATAGTAATTATTACACACAGCAACATAGAGAATAAATTGTTTTTGTCTTCTAATTGGAGTATGTTACCCATATTCATTCACTGTAATTATTTAAATATTAAGATTTGACCTGGCATTTTATTATGTGGTTTCTACTTTTTTCACATGGTCTATTTGTTTTTCTCTCCTGTTTTGTGTCCTTTCAGATGAGTCAAATATTTATTATTATTTCATTTTACTTTTACTTCTATAGCATGGTAGTATTATATTCTCTTGCTATTCTTTTTGTTTGTTTGTTTTGCTTTGCTTTTTTGTGTTTTGTTTGTTTTTTTAATTTTATTTTTAATAAACATATATTTTTATCCCCAGGGGTACAGGTCTGTGAATCGCCAGGTTTACACACTTCACAGCACTCACCATAGCACATACCCTCCCCAATGTCCATAACCCCACCCCACCCCCTAATCCCCCTCCCCCCATCAACCCTCAGTTTGTTTTGTGAGATTACGAGTCACTTATAGTTTGTCTCCCTCCCAATCCCATTTGTTTCATTTACTCTTCTCCTACCCCCTTAACCCCCCATGTTGCATCTCCTCTCCCTCATATCAGGGAGATCATATGATATTTGTCTTTCTCTGATTGACTTATTTCGCTAAGCATGATACCCTCTAGTTCCATCCACGTCGTCGCAAATGGCAAGATTTCATTTCTTTTGATGGCTGCATAGTATTCCATTGTGTATATATACCACATCTTCTTTATCCATTCGTCTGTGGATGGACATCTAGGTTCTTTCCATAGTTTGGCTATTGTAGACATTGCTGCTATAAACATTCGGGTGCACGTGCCCCTTTGGATCACTACGTTTGTATCTTTAGGGTAAATACCCAGCAGTGCAATTGCTGGGTCATAGGGTAGTTCTATTTTCAACATTTTGAGGAACCTCCATTCTGATTTCCAGAGTGGTTGCACCAGCTTGCATTCCCACCAACAGTGTAGGAGGGTTCCCCTTTCTCCACATCCTCGCCAGCATCTGTCATTTCCTGACTTGTTAATTTTAGCCATTCTGACTGGTGTGAGGTGATATCTCATTGTGGTTTTGATTTGTATTTCCCTGATGCCGAGTGATATGGAGCACTTGTTCATGTGTCTGTTGGCCATCTGGATGTCTTCTTTGCAGAAATGTCTGTTCATGTCTTCTGCCCATTTCTTGACTGGATTATTTGTTCTTTGGGTGTTGAGTTTGCTAAGTTCTTTATACATTTTGGACACTAGCCCTTTATCTGATATATCGTTTACAAATATCTTCTCCCATTCTGTCAGTTGTCTTTTGGTTTTGTTAACTGTTTCCTTTGCTGTGCAAAAGCTTTTGATCTTGACAAAATCCCAATAGTTCATTTTTGCTCTTGCTTCCCTTGCCTTTGGCGATGTTCCTAGGAAGATGTTGCTGCGGCTGAGGTCAAAGAGGTTGCTGCCTGTGTTCTCCTGAAGGATTTTGATGGATTCCTTTCTCACATTGAGGTCCTTCATCCATTTTGAGTCTATTTTCGTGTGTAGTGTAAGGAAATGATCCAATTTCATTTTTCTGCATGTGGCTGTCCAATTTTCCCAACACCATTTATTGAAGAGGCTGTCTTTTTTCCATTGGACATTCTTTCCTGGTTTGTAGAAGATTAGTTGACCATAGAGATGAGGGTCTATTTCTGGGTTCTCTATTCTGTTCCATTGATCTATGTGTCTGTTTTTGTGCCAGTACCATGCTGTCTTGATGATGACAGCTTTGTAATAGACCTTGAAGTCCGGAATTGTGATGCCACCGACTTTGGCTTTCTTTTTCAATATTCCTTTGGCTATTCGAGGTCTTTTCTGGTTCCATACAAATTTTAGGACTATTTGTTCCATTTCTTTGAAAAAAAATGGATGGTACTTTGATAGGAATTGCATTAAATGTGTAGATTGCTTTAGGTAGCATAGACATTTTCACAATATTTATTCTTCCAATCCAGGAGCATGGAACATTTTTCCATTTCTTTGTGTCTTCCTCAATTTCTTTCATGAGTACTTTATAGTTTTCTGTGTATAGATTCTTAGTCTCTTTGGTTAGGTTTATTCCTAGGTATCTTATAGTTTTGGGTGCAATTGTAAATGGGATGGACTCCTTAATTTCTCTTTCTTCTGTCTTGTTGTTGGTGTAGAGAAATACAACTGATTTCTGTGCATTGATTTTATATCCTGACACTTTACTGAATTCCTGTACAAGTTCAAGCCGTTTTGGAGTGAAGTCTTTTGGGTTTTCCACATATAGTATCATATCATCTGAGAAGAGTGATAGTTTGACTTCTTCTTTGCCGATTTGGATGCCTTTAATTTCCTTTTGTTGTCTGATTGCTGAGGCTAGGACTTCTAGTACTATGTTGAATAGCAATGGTGATAACGGACATCCCTGCCTTGTTCCTGACCTTAGCGGAAAAGCTTTCAGTTTTTCTCCATTAAGAATGATATTTGCGGTGGGTTTTTCATAGATGGCTTTGAGAATATTGAGGTATGTGCCCTCTATCCCTACACTTTGAAGAGTTTTGATCAGGAAGGGATGCTGTACTTTGTCAAATGCTTTTTCAGCATCTATGGAGAGTATCATATGATTTTTGTTCTTTCTTTTATTAATGTGTTGTATCACATTGATTGATTTGCGGATGTTGAACCAGCCTTGCAGCCCTGGAATAAATCCCACTTGGTCGTGGTGAATAATTCTTTTAATGTACTGTTGAATCCTATTGGCTAGTATTTTGGTGAGAATTTTTGCATCTGTGTTCATCAAGGATATTGGTCTGTAGTTCTCTTTTTTGATGGGATCCTTGTCTGGTTTTGGGATCAAGGTGATGCTGGCCTCATAAAATGAGTTTGGAAGTTTTCCTTCCATTTCTATTTTTTGGAACAGCTTCAGGAGAATAGGAATTAGTTCTTCTTTAAACGTTTGGTAGAATTCCCCCAGGAAGCTGTCTGGCCCTGGGCTTTTGTTTGTTTGGAGATTTTTTTTTTTAAAGATTTTATTTATTTATTTGTCAGAGAGAGAGAGAGCGAGCGCGAGCACAGGCAGACAGAGTGGCAGGCAGAGGCAGTGGGAGAAGCAGGCTCCCCACAGAACAAGGAGCCTGATGTGGGACTCGATCCCAGGATGCTGGGATCATGACCTGAGCTGAAGGCAGCGGCTTAACCAACTGAGCCACCCAGGCGTCCCTGTTTGGAGATTTTTGATGACTGTTTCAATCTCCTTACTGGTTATGGGTCTGTTCAGGCTTTCTATTTCTTCCTGGTTCAGTTGTGGTAGTTTATATGTCTCTAGGAATGCATCCATTTCTTCCAGATTGTCAAATTTGTTGGCATAGAGTTGCTCATAGTATGTTCTTATAATTGTCTGTATTTCTTTGGTGTTAGTTGTGATCTCTCCTCTTTCATTCATGATTTTATTTATTTGGGTCCTTTCTCTTTTCTTTCGATAAGTCTGGCCGGGAGTTTATCAATCTTATTAATTCTTTCAAAGAACCAGCTCCTAGTTTCGTTGATTTGTTCCATTGTTTTTTGGTTTCTATTTCATTGATTTCTGCTCTGATCTTTATGATTTCTCTTCTCCTGCTGGGTTTAGGGTTTCCTTCTTGTTCTTTCTCCAGTTCCTTTAGGTGTAGGGTTAGGTTGTGTACCTGAGACCTTTCTTGTTTCTTGAGAAAGGCTTGTACCGCTATATATTTTCCTCTCAGGACTGCCTTTGTTGTGTCCCACAGATTCTGAACCGTTGTGTTTTCATTATCATTTGTTTCCATAAATTTTTTCAATTCTTCTTTAATTTTCTGGTTGACCCATTCATTCTTTAGAAGGATGCTGTTTAGTCTCCATGTATTTGGATTCTTTCCAAATTTCCTCTTGTGATTGAGTTCTAGCTTCAGAGTGTTGTGGTATGATAATATGCAGGGAATGATCCCAATCTTTTGTAATGGTTGATACCTGATTTAGGACTGAGAATGTGATCTATTCTGGGGAATGTTCCATGTGCACTAGAGAAGAATGTGTATTTTGTTGCTTTGGGATGAAAAGTTCTGAATATATCTGTGATGTCCATCTGGTCCAGTGTGTCGTTTAAGGCCTTTATTTCCTTGTTGATCTTTTGCTTGGATGATCTGTCCATTTCAGTGAGGGGAGTGTTAAAGTCCCCTACTATTATTGTATTATAGTCGATGTATTTCTTTGATTTTGTTATTAATTGGTTTATATAGTTGGCTGCTCCCACATTAGGGGCATAGATATTTAAAATTGTTAGATCTTCTTGTTGGACAGCTCCTTTGAGTATGATATAGTGTCCCTCCTCATCTCTTATTATAGACTTTGGCTTAAAATCTAATTGATCTGATATAAGGATTGCCACTCCTGCTTTCTTCTGATGTCCATTAGCATGGTAAATCTTTTCCACCCCCTCACTTTAAATCTCGAGGTGTCTTCGGGTTTCAGATGAGTTTCTTGTAGGCAACATATAGATGGGTTTTGTTTTTTTATCCATTCTGATACCCTGTGTCTTTTGATTGGGGCAGTTAGCCCATTAACATTCAGGGTAAGTATTGAGAGATATGAATTTAGTGCCATTGTATTGCCTGTAAGATGACTGTTGTTGTATATTGTCTCTGTTTCTTTCTGATCTACTACTTTTAGGGTCTCTCTTTGCTTAGAGGACCCCTTTCAATATTTCCTAGGAGCTGGTTTGGTGTTTACAAATTCTTTCAGTTTTTGTTTGTCCTGGAAGCTTTTAATCTCTCCATCTATTTTCAATGATAGCCTAGCTGGATATAGTATTCTTGGCTGCATCTTTTTCTCGTTGAGTGCTCTGAACATATCATGCCAGCTCTTTCTGGCCTGCCAGGTCTCTGTGGATAAGTCTGCTGCCAATCTAATATTTTTACCATTGTATGTTACAGACTTCTTTTCCCAGGCTGCTTTCAGGATCTTCTCTTTGTCACTAAGACTTGTAAATTTTACTATTAGGTGACGGGGTGTGGACCTATTCTTGTTGATTTTGAGGGGCTTTCTCTGAACCTCCAGGATTTTGATGCTTGTTCCCTTCACCATATTGGGGAAATTCTCTCCAATAATTCTCTCCAATATACCTTCTGCTCCCCTCTCTGTTTCCTCTTCTTCTGGAATTCCAATTATTCTAATGTTGTTTTGTCTTATGGTGTCACTTATCTCACGAATTCTCCCCTCGTGGTCCAGTAGCTGTTTGTCCCTCTTTTGCTCAGCTTCTTTATTCTCTGTCATTTGGTCTTCTATATCGCTAATTCTTTCTTCTGCCTCATTTATCCTAGCAGTGAGAGCCTCCATTTTTGATTGCACCTCATTAATAGCTTTTTTGATTTCAACTTGGTTAGATTTTAGTTCTTTTATTTCTCCAGCAAGGGCTTTTATATCTCCCAAGAGCGTTTCTCTAATATCTTCCATACCCTTTTTGAGCCCAGCTAGAACCTTGAGAATCGTGATTCTGAACTCTAGATCTGACATATTACCAATGTCTGTATTGTTTAGGTCCCTAGCCTTTGGTACTGCCTCTTGTTCTTTTTTTTGTGGTGAATTTTTCCGCCTTGACATTTTGTCCAGATAAAAGTAAATGAAGGAGCAAGTAAAATACTAAAAGGGTGGCAACAACCCCAGGAAAATATGCTTTAGCCAAATCAGAAGAGATCCCAAATTGTGAGGGGCGAGAAAGTGGATAAAAAGAGGTTCAGAAAGAAAAAAAAAACAATTAAAAGAAGATAACCAATAAAGAAAAAATATGAAAAGGAAAAAAATATATATATTAGATAAACTAGTTAAAAAACGTTAAAAAAGAAAAGGGTAATAGTTTAAAAAATTTAGCAGAAGAAAAGAAAAAAAATTGAAAAAGAAAAAAAAATTGAATTAACTGCAAGGCCAAAGAATCATGGGGAGAAAGCCATGAGTTCCGTGATTTTGTTTCTCCTCCTCTGGAATTCCGCTGCTCTCCTTGGTATTGAAACTGCCCTCCTTGGTATTGAAACTGCACTCCTTGGTAGGTGAACTTGGTCCTGGCTGCATTTCTTGTTGCTCTTCTGGGGGAGGGGCCTGTTGTAGTGATTCTCATGTGTCTTTGCCCCAGGCGGAGTTGCACCACCCTTACCCGGGGCCAGTCTGAGTAATCCGCTCGGGTTTGCTTTCGGGAGCTTTTGTTCCCTGAGCACTTTCCGTAGAGTTCTGGAGGATGGGAATGAAGATGATGGCCTCCCAGTCTCTGGCCCAGAGGAGTCGAGAGCCCGGGGCCCCACTCCTCAGTGCGCCCCCAGAGAAGAGCGCCCAATTACTCCTGTCACCCTGGCCTCTGGCCGCGCTCCGAGCTGACCAAGCCTGTGACCGGTTCAAGGTAACCCCAAGCTTAGAGCTCACTCCTCGGCTCTGTCTCTGTAGCCGGCTTCCCGGTTCTAATACCTGTAACCTCTGCGACACTCAGACACCCCCGATCCTTCTGTGACCCTGCGGGACCTGAGGCCACACTGACCCCATATGGGCTTCACCCCAGTTAAGCCTCTGGATCGATGTCCCTCAATGGAACAGACTTTTAAAAGTCCTGATTTTGTGCTCCGTTGCTCCGCCGCTTGCCGGGAGCCGGCCACTCCCCCTGCAGTCTATCTTCCTGTCGCTTTGGATTCACTTCTCTACCAGTCCTACCTTTCACAAAGTGGTTGATTTTCTGTTTCTAGAATTGCTGTTCTTCTTCTCTTCGATCTCCCATTGGATTTGTATGTGTTTGCAATCTTTAGATAAGCTATCTAGCTGATCTCCTGCTACCTGAAGTAGTCTCAGCCTGCTACTTCTCCGCCATCTTGACTCCTCCTCCTCCCCATTTTTTTTAAAAGAATAATTTTGGTGTTTAGATTCAGGGTTGTGTTTCTCATATTTTTAAATTATTATCTTTTTAAAGGCAGTTTTAAATTCATAGCAAAATTGAGAAGAAATGTTATTAATTTGTAAATCTTAATTTTCAGGGTGCCTGGGTGGCACACTCGGTTGAGTGTACAACTCTTTTTTTTGGCTCAGGTGTTGATCTCAGGATTGTGAGAATGAGCTCTGTGCCAGGTTCCATATTCAGCAGCAGAGTCTGCTTGAATTTCTATCTCTCTCACCCTCCATCAGGCAGAGAGGCAGGCAGAGAGAGAGAGGGAGAAGCAGGCTTCCTGCTGAGCAGACAGCCTGATGTGGGGCTCGATCCTAGGACTCTGGGATCATGACCCCAGCTGACTGAACCACCCAGGCGCACTATAAATAAGTCTTTAAATAATCTTAATTTTCTTTCTAAATAATGATTTTTCCCATTTCTTTGTTGATTTTTACAAGTACATTAAAATTATTTAAAAGTAACTCTAGGCTTTATGAATTTTATTTTTCATATTATTTCAGTCTGAAGATGGGTATTGATCTTGGCTAGGTCTTTTCGCTTTTTTAGTCTCCACTTTTTAAGTATGATTCAAATCCTGATTTTTTGGTACTGGAGCTTTCTTAGCTACAAGAGATTTAAAACTTTGTCTCTGTTCTTAACTGCTAATAACAATCAACTATATTCTTCAGTTGTAAACCAAATGGAAGGAGAACAATGAATAGAAAAACAATGGAAGGTGTCTGCTCTTTGAAGCTAAGACATTTGCATTTCTCAAATAAATAGTAGAACTCAATAAAATATATTCAGTTTCTTCTTCAGGTCTTCTTAGCACTATATTCAGTTCAGTAGCACTTTAGAGAGTTCTGCTGACAAAATATATTTGGGTGCATGGATATCTCTCTTCTCTATTGTTAATCCTCAGGTCCAAGACACCATCATCTTCCACCTTGATAATTATAGTAGTCTCAATGTGATTTCTCCACTTCCACTTTTGACCCTCATGAAATCAGTCTGTGCTTTACTATTGGACTATTTTACCTCACTGAGTGAATGATTTAGCTATGAGGTATCCATTTATTCTGAGTAGAAAAGTAGAGGGAATCTTGATATATGATTGATCGATCTCTATAAGGGTAATAAGAGTCACTCCATCCAATGATAAAATTGCCCTCATTTACCGTGTCTTCTGAGTAATGTCTGCTTCAGTAGTAATTTTTAGAATTCATGAAATGTTCTTAATTATCCCACCTCACATTATTTTCCCTACTCAGAAATGTTATAGCACTTAAAGCATGCCCCAAAGTTTAGACCTAAAATTATGTTTTTTTTTTACATGGTTTGTATACTGATAATTTTATTACCTCACTTTATTGTGACTTCCCATTATTTAAAGTTAGTTTTCCTTCATTATCTCCTTACTCTTTTATTTTACTTAGTTTTTGCCTTTATGTTCTTTCTAATGCTAGATCATAAACCTTTTAAGCATTAGGATAATATATTTTATTCCTGTGTTTTCTGTATTGGTCTGATAATAAATGTTCAGCAAGCTTTCTAATTGATTTATTGATAGAGCTAAAATGGAACTCCTGGGTCAAATAATTCCTTTAAGTATATAAGTAATGATAATTTTTGAAGTAACTTATTTTGAAAAAGTAGGGGACATAACACATTGGAACAAATATGTTTGGAAGACTGAGCCATTGAATTTCATTCTTTACAAGAATGAAAAATGTTTTTCCCAATGCTTTTGATTAAATTTAATGGATGGTACTAGGGCAACTCAATTAGGTTAACATGTCTGGAAAAATAGTCAATTTGATAGTTAAATATATACCCTGGTTCTGACATTAAAATCAATACTGAATAAACCAACATTTTTCTCATTATTTTCCTTCAAATTTAAAGAGATTATAGTTTAAAAAGTAATTTTCACTTTAAGGGTCAATTGTTTGGCTTAAATTCATTAGCAACATATGCTATGAGGTATCTGTGATGTAGCATTAATAATACTTTAATTGTTATTGAAAAACTTCAGTTCCAGTTTTTGTTCAAAACTAGCTCTATGAATTTAAACAATGGCCCAGTCAGAGCCTCAGTTTCTGAATATGAAATTGGAATAATTTTCTCTGCCTCATGAGTTTTGTGAGATTAAAAGGATAAATAGTGCCTATGAAAGCATTTCTACACTCAACAGCATTTCCAGAGAAAAATAATTCTTTATCTCAAAAGCTAATTTCATTTTAATAATTTCAAATTCTTATTTTAGGC
This sequence comes from Lutra lutra, assembly GCF_902655055.1. Classification (NCBI taxonomy): domain Eukaryota; kingdom Metazoa; phylum Chordata; class Mammalia; order Carnivora; family Mustelidae; genus Lutra; species Lutra lutra. The sequence continues at coordinate 133,673,095 of NC_062282.1, read as the reverse complement.
TATAAAGAGGTCATGTACTGAAATGTATTTTCTAAATAAAAACACCTTTATTCTAACTAAGAAACTTGCTTTCACATATCCTTTGATCTGCTAACTAGGCCTTCTGACAATCAACAAGATAAAGTAATTTAATTACAACAAAAACTGTGACAATAACATCTCTCTTTGCTCCAGGTAAGGCTGTGAAAAAGCTCATGTTAGATTTTCTTCATAGATTATAAACTAGGAAAAAGTCATATCCTTTTATATTTGAATAATTGTTTTGCATAGAGTGGACTGAGTATAGTCAGACTAGATGTGGCTGTGGAGACAGTGGCCTCTTGAACTTCTGTTCTGAGCACCCTGTCCCTCAGTGGTAAATACTCTATAAACAAGAGCCCAATGCAATGTTTGTTACAACAAAAGAAACAAAATAATTGCTTGCTGTAGTTCCAGTGAGGAAGGTGAGGTAATGACGGAGAGAATGTAGTAGATGGGCTCATATCTGTCACCCTGTCTCACAATGGCCTCTGTCTAGACTTTAGGATCACTCATGATGATTGTCACAGGCCACAAACAGCCTTTCTGTGGCTTATCCCCAAATGGCCATTTTTATAGCCATTCCAGTGTTATTCTGATTAATGTTAACATGTCGTATGATTAGTGTTAGCATGGAATATGATTTTCTGTTCTACTTTTAACCTACTTGTAGTGAGGAGTGTGTTTCTTGTAGACAGATTTTACTTCATCTTTCTTTAGCCATTCTGTCAATCTTGAATTGGGATGTTCAGATCATATACATTAAATATACTTAGTAATATGATTTGGTTTAATTATACTTTCTTTTTTTCCATATTTATCCTGATGGTTCTTTGCTGTCTTTTTGTTATTCTTGAATTAATTTGGAATTAATTGAGCATTTAATGATGTATTTTATCTCTTTTGTTGGTGTAGAAGTTATAACTCTTTGCTCTCTTATTTATGTGGTTGCTATATGGGTCATGGTATACATTTTTAACTTATCACAGCCAACCTCCCAGTGCTATTGGAATACTTTACATAGCACATAAGAACACTATGCTTTATCTCTTCACTCCTGACCTCTGTTTTATTCTTGTCATGAATTTTATTTCTGCATGGATTGCAAATCATACAAGAGATGTTACAGTAAATACAACAAAAGATAGAAATATAATCACTGCTTTCTGTATTTCCAACCATTAATGTGGGACAATAAAAGGACAGAGAAATGTGATTGCAAATGGGCTACTTCTACTCCTGCATAAACATCAAGGATTATTTTCTCTATTTTTTCCATTGGTTCTTTTTCCAGTCCCTGGTAGTTCCCTCAAATGAATGGGTTGATCACTACTCAGCTGAGAGGGGCCTTCTGGAGATGTCCAGAATTCTTGCTCTATGAAGCTCTGTCCTTTTCAGCAACTTGCCCTGAAAACTAGCTGCTTTGTCCTCCTGTAACAACCAGATCCATCTCTTTGAATCAGGCAACAGCTGAGTTCTGCCTGGATTCTCCCTCCCTACCCACGGCTTAATGACTTTGCCTGGGCAGTTAAGTTAGGATAATGGGACCTTATCTGTTTCCTCTCTTTGAGGATGGCTGTCTATCATTTTTTGATGTCCAGTATGTTGATGACAAGTTTTTAAAAATCTGTATTTAGACACTATGGAGTATTATGCCTCCATCAGAAAGGATGAATACCCAACTTTTGTAGCAACATGGACTGGACTGGAAGAGTGAAATAAGTCAAGCAGAGAGAGTCAATTATCATATAGTTTCACTTATTTGTGGAGCATAACAAATAGCATGGAGGACAAGGGGAGATGGAGAGGAGAAGGGAGTTGAGGGAAATTGGAAGGGGAGGTGAACCATGAGAGACTATGGACTCTGAAAGACAATCTAAGGGTTTTGAAGGGGCGGGGGTGGGGTGGGAGGTTGGGGGAACCAGGTGGTGGGTATTAGGGCACAGATTGCATGGAGCACTGGGTGTGATGCAAAAACAATGAGTACTGTTACGCTGAAAAGAAATAAAAAATTTAAAAAAAAATCTGTATTTAGAAATTTTCCAGTGTTAAAAAAGCAATTTTTCAAATAGCATACATTAAGCTCTGTTACTTCATCTTGCCTGGACACTGTCATTTATATTAAAAACTACAATCTATAAGGGATAGAATTTTGTAAGTGGTGCCACATATACAAAATGTTTCTTCTCTATGGATATCCAATAGATCCAGCATAGTTATTGAAAAAGAAAACAAGATAGCCTTTCTGTACTGCACTGCAGGATTACCTTAGTCATAAATCAAATAACTGCACATGGGTGCGCTTTTCTTAAACTATGTTTTATGCCATTGGACTACTTTATATCCTTAACTAATAACAACATTTGAATTTCTGTGACTGTATAAAAAAAAAACTTTTTACTTTTGGTATCATAAATCTTGTTTAAAATACCTATTCTACTTAAGTATTCATCCTTAAGGGTCTTCAGGCCAGTTTAATTTTCACACAAATTTTAGCATTGGCTAATGAATGTTGCATACAGGAGTTAATTTGGGAAAAAATACTATCTTCAGAGTATTGAGTCTTTCAGTTCATAATCTTAGAATATTCCTAAATTTACTAAGATGTTCTTTAGTTTCTGATAATATTCAGTATAGAATGCTTAAATATTTTTGTTAGCATTACTACTAGATACTTGATTTTTTGATATTTTCTATCTGTTAACTTAAAAATTTTTATTTCCTATGTATTTGTTGTCATAAATGGCAAGTTTTGTGCATTTTATATATAGGGACCTTGTTAAATATAGATATCAAGTCTAAAAATGTATCTATGGATATCTTAGATGTACAAAAGTCGCTGAGGATAATAATATTGTTTTTCTTTTCTTTTCTCTATCCCAGCACTTACGTGTTTTGTGTACTTGTCTCTCCTCATTATACTGGCCAGGACCTTCAATGTATAGTTGAATAGAAGTGATGATAATGTGCATTTCCTGAATAATTCCTAGTCTCATGGATAAAGGTTTCTTTTTCTTTCTTTCTTTTTATTATTAACTATATATTTTTTTCATTTGCCATAGACTTTTTCTTGTTTCAAAATTTTATTTGAAAATTATTTTATTTTGTTGATTATTCTAATCAACATTCAGTATAATACTGTTTCAGAAGTAGAATTTAGTTATTCATCAATTACATATAACACCCAGTGCTCACCACAAGTGACCCCCTTAATACCTATCACCCATTTAGCCTATCCTTCACCCACCTCTTCTCCGTAGTTGTTCTCCATAGTTAAGAGTCTCTGTGGTTTGCTACCCTCTTTTCCCCCCTCTTACCGTATGTTCATCTGTTTTGTTTCTTAAATTCCACATATGAGTGAAGTCCTAGGGTATTAATCTTTATCTGACTTATTTCCCTTAGCATAATATGTAATTTCACTAGATCCATCTATGTTGTGGCAAATAGCATGATTTCTCTCTTTTTCATGGATGAATAATATTCCATTATATATAGATACCACACCTTTTTTCATTAATTAATTATTTATTAACATATAATGTATTATTTGCCTCAGGGGTACAGGTCTGTGAATCATCAGGCTTATACATTTCACAGCACTCACCATAGCACGTACCCTCCCCAATGTCCATAACCTAGCCCCATCCCTCTCACCCTCTTCCCCTCCAGCAGCCCTCAGTTTGTTTTGTGAGATTAAGAGTCTCTTATGATACCACATCTTCTTTATCCATTCATCAGTGGCTGGACATTTGGCTCTTTTCATAATTTGGCTATTGTTGATAGTGATGCTATATTAGGGTGCATGTACCCCTTGGAATTAGTATTTTTGTATCCTTTGGGTAATTACCTAGTAGTGCAATTGCTGAGTTATAGGGTAGTTCTCTGTGGGAAGGAAGAAGACAAACTTTCACTATTCACATATGACATGATACTCTAAACCCAAAAGACTCCAGCAAAAAATCTGTGAGAACTGATATACAAATTCAGCAAAATTGTAGGTTATAAAATCAACAGACATAAATCTGTTGCATTTCTTTACACCAATAATGAAGCAGCAGAAAGAGAAATCAGGAACCAATTATACTTAAAATTGCACCAAAAGTCATGAGATACCTAGGAATAAACCTAACCAAAGAAGTAAAAGACCTATATTCTGAAAACTATAGAGTACTATAGAGCACTTTTAAAAGAAATTGAAGATGACACAAAGATATGGAAACAACAGTCCATGCTCATGGCCTGGAGGAACAAATATTGTTAAAATGTCTATACTGCTCAAAGCAATCTATATATTTAATGCAATCCTTGTCAAAATAACACTGGCATTCTTCACAGAATGAGAATAAACAATCCTAAAATTTCTATAGAAGGTGTATGGAATCATTTGTAAAGACCCCAGGGGTGCCTGGGTGGCTCAGTGGGTTAAGCCGCTGCCTTCGGCTCAGGTCATGATCTCAGAGTCCTGGGATCGAGCCCCGCATCGGGCTCTCTGCTCAGCAGGGAGCCTGCTTCCTCCTCTCTCTCTGCCTGCCTCTCTGCCTGCTTGTGATCTCTCTGTCAAATAAATAAATAAAATCTTTAAAAAAAAAAAAGAAAAAAGACCCCAAATAGTCAAAGCAATCATGAAAAAGAAAAACAAACCTGGAGGCATCATAATTCTAGACTTCAAGCTATATTACCAAGCTGTAGTGATCGAGGCAGTATGACAAAAACAGAAACATAGATCAATGGGACAGAAGAAAACCTAGAAATGGACCCAAAACTATATGCTCAATTAGTCTTTAGCAAAGCAGGAAAGAATATGCAATTGAAAGGACAGTTTCTTCAACAAATGGTGTTGGGAAAACTGGAAAGCAATATGCAGAATGAAGAATGAAATTAGACCACTTTCTTTTACCATACACAAAATTAAATTCAAAGTGGATGAAAGAACTGAATATGAGACAGGAAACCATCAAAATCCTAGAGGACTACACAGGCAACAACCTCTTTGACCTCGACCATAGCAACTCCTTACTAGACACATCTCTAGAGGCAAGGGAAACAAAAGCAAAAATGAACTATTGGAACTTCATCAAGATAAAAAGCTTCTTCACAGCAAAGGAAATAACAAAGCTAAAAGACAGCCTAGTGAATGGGAGAAGATATTTGCAAATGATATATCTGATAAAGGATTAGTATCCAAAATCTGTAAAGAACCTATCAAACTCAATGCCCCAAAAACAATCCAGTTAAGGACACACGAATAGATATTTTTTCCAAAGAAGACATCCAGATGGCCAACAGACTCATGAAAAGATGCTCAACATCACTAGCAATCAGGGAAATACAAATCAAAACCCTGATGAGATGCCATGTCACACCTGTCAGAATGGCTAAAATTAACAACACAGGAAACAACAGATGTTGGGGAGGATGTAGAGAAAGGGGAACCCTCCTACACTGTTGATGGGAATGCAAACTGGTGCAGCTACTCTAGAAAATAGTATAGGAGGTCCTCAAAAAATTAAATGGATAAAGTTTTCAATGAATCACTGTTAATTATCAGCTGTGGATTTAAAAAAGCATCTTTATCAAGTTAAGAAATTCCTATTCTTAATATGCTAATTTTTTATTATAAAAGGATCTTGGATTTTATCAAATATATTCATGCATTTCTTAAAGTGATATGTATATTTTAAAATTCCGTTAAACTGATAAATTACATTGCTTGATTTTTTACTTGATAAACTGAACTTGTATTCCTGGAATATACCCTTATGATCATGATATATTATGGTTTATATATACCACTCAAATAGATTTGCTAATGTTTCATTTACCATTATCATATCCCTGCTCATAAGGAATATCATTAGTTATTAGTCGTTCTTTTCTACATTTATATTTAAAGTTATAAATTTAAGGCAAGAATTTGTTATGGGTTCAAACTGTCTCCCCCAAATTAATATCTTGAAGTCCTAATCCTCAGTATCTCAAAATGTAATCTTATAGAGATACTGCATATGTAATTAGTTAAGATGAGGTTATACTGGAGTGGAGTGGGCCCCTAAATCAGTATGACTAATGCTCTTACAAAAAGGGAGAATTTTTTAAATTATTATTAACATATAATGTATTATTTGCCCCAGGGATACGAGTCTGTGAATCGTCAGGCTTACACATTTCACAGCACTCACCATATCACATACCCTCCCCAATGTCTATAACCCAACTGCCCTCTCCCTATCCCCCCTCCCCCCAGCAACCCTGAGTTTGTTTTGTGGTATTAAGAGCCTCTTACAGTCTGTCTCAAAAAGGGAGAATCTGGATGCAGATAAACACACAGGGAGAATGCCATGTGAAGATAAAGGCAGATATCAGGGTGATACAGCCAAATCCAAGGAACGCCAAGATTAGAAAATCATTAGAAGCTTAGATAGAAACATGGAACATATTTCTCCCTCATAGCTCTCAGGAGAGAACAACTTGCCAACACCTTGATCTTGTTGTCTAATAGCTTCCAAAACTGTGAGACTATAAAATTCTATTGTTGAAGCGCCTGAGTTTGTGACACTTACTGTAAACTATAGTTTACAGTAGCCCAAACAAGCTAATATAGATCTCATTTGAAAAGTTTTACCTTTTGTTTTCAGTAGTTTTAAATATGATATGCCTAGGTGTTATTTTCTTTGTATTTGTCTTATTTTTTTCTTTGCAAGCTTTTTGAAATATTTCATGAATTTTGGAATTGATGGCACTCATAGTTTTGACACGATGCTGCAAATGCTCTTTTGATTTTTCAGAGGTATCCTGCTAGTGTGTTAGCTTCCCACACTACATAGATGTAGAACTTAATACTTCTAAAGAAAAACTGGCTGGATTCTGAAGCTCACTAATTATTCAGTTTTGTCTCTCCAGCCTTAGAAGACCACCAAAAGTTCTCCTACTTTTTCTGTCCCCTATCAGTAGGCCTCTACTCAGGCAAAGCCCAGATTTCTGGTCTCTTATTCTGTATTCACAGTTGACAAGTTATATGGAGAAATAGTATGGAGGAAGGATTAGCTTATCTCTTTTGTTGTCTTCCCTTGAAAACCTTTCTTATCTGGTCTTCGTTGTTTTAGCAGCACTATTCCTTTAGCAAGGTGAATGATTTAAGCTTATGTCCCTGATTTCCTTGCTGAGAGTATTAGTCTGTCACCATCTTCTTTAATTGCTTTTCTGGTTTTAAACATAATACATATTTTTCATAAAAATTGAGAAAAAGAAATAAGGCCTCACTCATCCCTTTTCTTACCAACCTTAGATAGTCATTATTATTATTTTAGTGTGTTCCTTTCCAGATCTATTTTTTGGAGGTGGTTTACCCAGTATACAAATACACACACACACCCCATACATATTTTGGCCAACCACTAAGATACCAATGTGGCCCTATGAACTTAAAAACCTAGAAATAAATACCCATTAATTCAAAACCTAGAAATAAATATCCATTAATGGATACCCATTAAAGGGGAGAGGTAATACATACCAAAAGATCCTCATTCAATCATGTTATTTTACTCTTCTGAGTGAACAAACTTACCTAAAGAAAGAATGGGTCAATTAAGGAGGGTAGTCAGCAGTTGGAAGCAGAGAAAAGTGAGTGTTGCAACAACTAGCTCTAATCTATCTCATTTCCTTTGCTCTGATCTTTTGTTCAATATGCAAACTTAAAAAAAAATTGTTTTCCTGTGTGGAACTGTCTATAGGGAGAGATTATGCTGGTAAATTATTTTTGTAAATCAATATCTGGCATTCTGTTTTTGTGCATTTATTTTTTTTAAATTAGTTTATATGAATCTACATTAGAGAGTGATCTATTTTCTTGCATGGTATGACTTGCATCTGTCTCAGAATACTGAGGTAATAAAATGGTGGGGATCTGTCGGAGTAGCTATTTGCTTTTGTAAGGCAACACCCAATTTATCCACAGAAGCCTTTCAATTCACACAGCAGTACTCACTTAGTAAATAAGCTTATTTTATACAAATGAGATTATTTTGTATATACAATTTTGTAATCTATTTTCAGTTATTCTTAGAATGTGAAGGTTTTTACAAGTCATTAAATCTCTCTAGAATGAAAATGTCATGAGAGCAGAGATTTTTCTGTCTCGTTTATTGCTAATAGAGGCTGATGCATGGTAGATACTCAGCAAATACTGGGAGAGTAAGTCAATAAATGAACTACTATTTTCTACTCAATTAGTAGTATTGAGTACTGTGTTGCCAACAGGAGTCCCAGCTTATTTAACCAATTCTCTGTTATTGGTCATTTAATTTCCAAATGTTTTACTTTAAGTTAAAAGAAAAGATAACTTATTGTTGCATTTTGTTTGTAACACATATGCCTAATATCCTATTAGGAGCAAATATAGAATTTTGATAATGTTGAATTTGGAGGAGCCAAGCAAATCCCAGGGATTTTTTTTTTTCTTTTTTAGTCATGTTATATTAGTTACCATACAGTACATCATTAGTTTTTGATGCTGTGTTCCATGATTCATTGTTTGTGTATAACACCCAGTGCTCCATGCAACATGTGTCCTTCTTAATACCCACCACCAGTCTCACTCATCCCCCTACCCCCTTCCTTTCTAATACCTTCATTTTGTTTCTCAGAGTCCACAGTCTCTCATGGTTCATCTCCCCCTCTGATTTCCCCCTCTTCATTTTTTGTTTCCTTCTCCTAAAGTCTTCTATGTTATTCCTTATGTTCCACAAGTAAGTGAAACCATATGATAATTGACTTATTTGGTCAATTTTTTCTCTGCTTGACTTACTTCACTTGGCATAATCTCCTCCAGTCCTATCTATGTTGATGCAAAGTTTGGGTATTCTTCCTTTCTGATGGCTGAGTAATATTCCATTGTATATATGGACCACATCTTCTTTATCCATTTGTCTGTTTAAGGGCATCTTGGGTCTTTCCATGTTTTGGCTATTGTGGACATTGCTGCTATGAACATTGGGGTGCATATGACCTTTCTTTTCAATACATCTGTATCTTTGGGGTAAATACCCAGTAGTGCAATTGCCAGGTCATAGGGTAGCTCTATTTTTAATTTTTTGAGGAATCTCCACACTGTTTCCCAAAGTGACTGCACCAACTTGCATTCCCACCAACAGTGTAAGAGGGTTATCCTTTCTCCACATCCTCTCCAACATTTGTTGTTTCTTGCCCTGTTAATTTTTGCCATTCTAACTGGTGTAAAGTGGTATCTCAATGTGGTTTTGATTTGAATTTCACAAATCCCAGAGATTTGTTGGCTAATCATTAGTTCTTTCAGAAATTTGCTATTAGTCATTAAAAATAGAATTTTCCTAACATTTCTGCAGCTGTTTAAGATTGAAAGTGATGCTATTCCACTAAAGTCTGGCTCTGTAAAAGCCTATCTCATCTTCCCCCCAGTTTTATTGAGAAATAACTGACATCACTGTGTAAGTTTAAGGCATACAACATGATAGTTTGATCTACATACTTCATGGGATGATTACCACAGTAAGTTCAGATAACATCCATCTTCTCATATAAAGTAAGGAGAAATAAAAAAGAAAAAATTCTTGTAATGAGAACTCGTAGAATTTACTCTCCAGGTGACTTTGCTATATATCATGGAGCAGTATTAGCTGTGGCCATCATGTTGTACATGACATCCCATTTTACTTTTACCAACAATGCACTGATGAGTGAATTTATAGATACATGCTTGGACACATTTTATTATTATTTAGTTCAAGCTCTAAATTAGTGGTTGTATATATGTGTTAAATTTTTGGAATTGTTGAATCGTTAAAGGAACTTTTTATAATGTTTATTTATACATCAAAATACTGAGATGGTGATCTATTTAAATAGCAAATTGAAATTGAAACTTTATTTAAATAAGAGGTATTCTAAGGAGGATAAGAAAGTAATAGTCTGGTACATTCAGATCCCTTAACTGAAATGGGACCAAGATAAAATATTAGGCAGCCTAATGTCAGTGCTGGTAAAAGGTCTGGGCTCTAGACTACCCTTTCATGGACCCTGCCTTGTCATGTGATGTTAACTACAATCATAGATGACACTGATGGAATGTCTTAAGAAGTTGAATGTGACAGCTTTGTCAGGTAGAGGTCCCAGTGACAAACAGGAATCTAGACATAACCATAGCTCTGAGGAACTTCCAGTTTGATGCCTCACTGATATAATATTTCATCAAGATAGCTTCCCAACCAGTCTGATCTTCTTGACCTGGTTTTCCCTGTCTTTGCCTATCAGCATATTCATTTGACAGTGTGCTAATGCAGTGGCAGAAGGTGAAGACAGATTTTCACTCTGTATCTACATTGACAATCTTTGCCTTTTGGTAGTGATTTTAGCCTGAGTTTCTTCAGGAAAATTGTCTGCTTATAAGGATGGTACTGACTTAGGAAGCCTGGTTTCCTGTGTAAGTATTACCAGGACAGACATTAGCATGATTTTATTTTAATTTACTTCCTCAAAGTCCTTGGAAAACATTTGTACTTAGTGGGCTGGAAGCATGGAATTTTATAGTAGTTTCATGATATATAATATATACTAGTTTCATGGTATATATAAGTTTAGCTCTCAGGTCTTTCCAAAATGCTATGGTGATATATATTATCTCAGTTATGTCTTTTTTTTAAAAATTAAGTTCAATTAAATTAACATATAGTATACTATTAGTTTTAGAAGTAGAAGTTAGTGATGCATCAGTTGCATATAACACTCAGTGCCCATTATATCAACTGGCCTCTTTAATGCCCATCATCCAGATACCCCATCCCTCCACCTACCACCTCTCCTGCAACCCTCAGTTTGTTTCCTATAGTTAAGAGTCTTGTATGGTTTGTCTCCCTCTCTGATTTTGTCTTCAGTTATATCTCTTGTTCAAAATAAAAAGTTCCTCGTCATTTATGTTTTATACGGAATGATTGTATAAAGATTTTTTAAAAGATTTTATTTATTTGATAGAAGACACAGTAAGAGAGGGAACACAAGCAGGGGAGTGGGAGAGGGAGAAGCAGGCTTCCTGCTGAGCAGGGAGCCTGATGCAGGGCTCAATCCCAGGACCATGGGATCATGACCTGAGCTGAACGCAGACACTTAATGACTGAGCCACCCAGGCATCCGTGTATAAAGATTTTTTTTTTTTAACATGAGAACTGTATATCCTCTGATGCTGTGTGTTACACCTGAATAAATTTGAGCTTAAAGGTTATACTATAGGCTAGGAGGGCTAGCCTTCTAGGATCCTTTACATTTATCCCATTCTTCTGGGCAAAACCACCTACTAATTAATGGCATTTTGAGCAAACTGGCAGCGTAAGTCTAGATCCCAAACTCAGTCTGGCCCCATAATGGTTTGTCTAGCCTTGCAGGTTTTTTTTCCTTGTTCTCCTCTCCTCAGCTTTTTTACTTTTTAGCTCCCATCAACATAGTCCCAAGTTGCTGACTCCAGCATTAAGTACAGAAGATATTATTGTCCATTAGCAACAAAATTACAAGTCCATATTTCTTGGGTAGCTTTTCTCCATTTTTACTCATTTGATATTTATTGAGAAACTATAATTTGTCAGGTACTATACTCTGCTGATAAAAGACTGAAGAGTCAATCCCTCCTCTATGGCTCTTTTAATGTGGGAATAAAAATAACTATAAAAAATATATTATCATAAGTTCAGTGTGGGAAGTGCTATGAAAAAGTTCAAGTAATGTGATGAAAAAAAGAGGTATAATATAGCTTCCTTTTACAGGGTAGTCAGGAAAGCCTTCTCAGAGGAGGTGACATTTGAGTGAAGACCTGGATGATGAAAAGAGATAGCCATGTGAATCTCTGGAGGATGAGTATTTCAGATAGCAAGCACGAAGGCCTTCAGATAAGAAATGTCAGCGTGGCCTGTGGAATGGGCAGCAGGAAGGCCACTGTGATGAACAACACAGAGGCAAGAGGAGATACAGGGAGATCAGGTGAGAGAGTGGTACTATAGGGCAGGAGAGATGCAACAGAGGATCTGAAGTAAGGACAGAAAGGTGAGGTTGGAGAAGTGTGTTTGAAGATAGAACTAACAGTAAATACTAATGAATTGGAGATGGAGTAAATGAAGGGAAAAGAGGTCTTGGGAATAAGTCTTATGTATTTGAACTCAGCAAGAGGGAGAATGTTTCCATTTAACTAAAATAAGAATGGTTTGGAATTAGATCAAGGGAAAAGACAGAACTAAATAATAATGCTTGGAACACATAAAGTTTAAAATATCTAACAAACATCCAACTACAATATGTATAGAAGTGTGTGTGTGTGTGTGTGTATGTGCGAGAGAGAGAGAGAGAAGCAAAGTATCCTTAAAGATAGTTTTTAACAGTACATCAAAAATTATTTGCACAAAAATAATATTTGCAATATTTTTGGAATAAGTGTTTAGCATCCTAATACAAGTATTTTGGGGGATGGCTTTAGTTTTGATACAATCTCAAACAAAAAATTTGCCAGAGTACTACAAAGGATATTCATACATCATTTTTCCAGAGTCACAGATTGTTAAAATTGTGCTGCATTTACTTTATCATGCAATGCCTATTATCTCTCTATCCATCTTGTCTATTTGCACAAACATATAAACACATATAATGTATATAGGTCAGGTACAACATACGTCTTTATCAAACAATTTGAAAGTAAATTTTGATATCATGCCACTTTATCCCTAAATACTATAGTGTATTTCCCCAGAACAAGAATATTCTCTTCTAGAAACACAGAACAATTACTGGAATCAGGAAATTAAAGTTGATATAATACTATCTTATAATTCCCAGTCCATATTCAAATTTTTCCAATTTTCCTGAAAATTCCTTTATAGCTTATTTTTCACCCTAGGTCTAGGATCCAGAATCACACATTACATTTGTTTGTCATATTTCCTTTTTCTCATTTAGTCTGGAACCATTCCTCAACATTTCTTTGTTTCTTTATCTTGACATTCTTTATAGACTACAGGAAACTACCCTGTAGAATGAAACACAATGTGAGTTTAATTGTTCCTCATAATTAGATTCAGGTTGTCTATCTTCAGCAATAAAAGTACAGAAATGATATGTCCTTCTCAGTGTAACATATCAAGGAGGGTACTAGTCTATTCAATTATTGGTGATTTTAAAACCTCCAACCACTAGCTTAAGTATCATTGATATATTTTGTTTGACATTTCTTGAATAGTGATCATAGTTTCAAAATTGATCGATTTATTTCACTTAGCATAGTACCCTCCAATTCCATCCACATCATTGCAAAAGAAAAGATTACATTTCTTTTGATGGCTGCATAGTATTCCATTGTGTGTGTATGTATATATATATATATATATATATACCACATCTTCTTTATCCATTCATCTGTTGACAGACATCTTGATTCTTTCCATAGTTTGGCTATTGTGGACATTGCTGTTATAAACATTTGAGTGCACACCCCCTTCGGATCACTACATTTGTATCTTTAGGGTAAATACCCAGTAGTGCAATTGCTGGGTCATAGGGTGGCTCTATTTTCAACTTTTTGAGGAACCTCCATGGTGTTTTCCAGAATGGCTGCACCAGCTTGCATTCCCACCAACAGTGTAGGAGGGTCCCTCTTTCTCTGCATCCTTGCCAACATCTGCCATTTCCTAACTTGTTAATTTTGGCCATTCTTGACTGGTGTGAAGTGATATCTCATTGTGGTTTTGATTTGTATTTCCCTGATGCCGAGTGATATGGAGCACTTTTTCATGCATCTGGTGGCCATCTGGGTGTCTTCTTTGTAGAAATGTCTGTTCATGTCCTCTGCCCATTTCTTGATTATTTGTTCTTTGGGTATTGAGTTTGATAAGTTCTTTATAGATTTTGGATACTAGCCCTTTATCTGATATGTCATTTGTGAATATCTTCTCCCATTCTGTCAATTGTCTTTTGGTTTTGTTGACTGTTTCCTTTGCTGTGCAAAAGCTTTTGATCTTGATGAATTCTGAATAGTTCATCTTTGCCCTTGCTTCCCCTGGCTTTGGCGATGTCTTAGGAAGAAGCAGCTGTGCCTGATGTCAAAGAGGTTGCCTGTCTTCTCCTCAAGGATTTGGTTGGATTCCTTTCTCACATTGAGGTCCTTAATCCATTTTGAGTCTGTTTTTGTGTGTGGTGTAAGGAAATGGTCCAGTTTCATTCTTCTGTATGTGGTTGTCCAATTTTCCCAACACCATTTGTTGAAGAGATTTTTTTGCATTGCACATTCCTTCCTGCTTTGTCGACCATAGATTGGGGGTCTATTTCTGGGCTGTCTATTCTGTTCCATTGATCTATGTGTCTATCTTTGTGCCAGTACCTCACTGTCTTAATTATTATAGCTTTGTAATAGAGCTTGAAGTCTGGAATTGTGATGCCACCAACTTACACTTTCTTTTTCAACATTCCTCTGGCTATTTGAGATCTTTTCTGGTTCCATATAAATTTTATTTTATTTTAAAGATTTTATTTATTGATTTGACAGAGAGAGATCACAAGCAGACAGAGAGGCAGGCAGAGAGAGAGAGAGAGAGGGAAGCAGGCTTACTGCCGAGCAGAGAGCACGATGCGGGACTCGATCCCAGGACCCTGAGATCATGACCTGAGCCGAAGGCAGTGGCTTAACCCACTGAGCCACCCAGGCGCCCCTCCATATAAATTTTAGGATTATTTGTTCCATTTTGTTGAAAAACATTGATGGTATTTTGATAGGGATTGCATTAAATCTGTTGACTGCCTTAAGGAACATAGACATTTTCACAATATTTGTTCTTCCAATCCATGAGCATGGAATGTTTTTCCATTTCTTGAATGGAAATTTCATGAATGGAAATTTCCTTCATGAGTACTTTGTAGTTTTCTGAGTACAGATTCCTTGCCTCTTTGGTTAGATTTATTCCTAGGTATCTTATGGTTTTGGGTGCAATTGTAAGTGGGATTGACTCCTTAATTTCTCTTTCTTCTGTCTTGCTGTTGGTGTATACAAATACAACTGATTTCTGAGCATTGATTTTATATCCTGACACTTTACTGAATTCCTCTATGACTTCAAGCAGTTTTGGAGTGGTGTCTTTTGGGTTTTCCACATAATGTATCATATTACCTGCAAAGAGAAAGAGTTTGACTTCTTCTTTGCTGATTCAGATGCTTTTATTTCTTTTCATTGTGTGATTGCTGAGGCTAGAACTTCTAGTACTATGTTGAATAGCAGTGGTGATAGTGGACAGCCCTCCCCTTTCCCCTTAGGGGGAAAATGCTCTGTTTTTCCCCATTCAGAATAAAATTCAGTATGGGTTTTTCATAGATGTCTTTGACGGTATTGAAGTATGTACCCTCTATCCCTACACTGTGAAGTTTTAATGAAGAAAGAATGCTGTACTTTGTCAATTGCTTTTTCAGTACCTATTGAGAGTATCATATGGTTCCTGTTCTTTCTTTTATTAATGTATTATATCACATTGATTGATTTGTGGATGTTGAACCAACCTTGTAGCCCAGGAAGAAATCCTATTTGTTCATGGTGAATAATCCTTTTAATGTACTTTTAGATCCTACTGGCTAGTATTTTGGTGAGAATTTTTGCATCTGTGTTCATCAAGGATATTGGTCTGTAATTCTCCTTTTTTGATGGGGTCTTTGTCTGGTTTTGGGATCAAGGTAATGCTGGCCTCATAAAATGAGTTTGGAAGTTTTCCTTCCATTTCTATTTTTTTGGAACAGTTTCAGGAGAATAGGTATTAATTCTTGTTTAAATGTTTGGTAGAATTCCCCTGGGAAGCAGTCTGGCCCTGGGATCTCGTTTCTTGAGAGATTTTAGAATACTGCTTCAGTCTCCTTACTGGTTATGGGTCTGTTCAGGTTTTCTATTTCTTCCTGGTTCAGTTTTGGTAGTTCATATGTCTCTAGGAATGTACCCATTTCCTCCAGATGGTCAAATTTGCTGGCATATAGTTGCTCATAATCTGTTCTTATAATTGTTTGCATTTCTTTGGTGTTGGTTGTGACCTCTCCTCTTTCATTCATGATGTTATTAATCTGTGTCCTTTCTCTTTTCTTTTTGAAAATTCTGGCCAGAGGTTTATCAATCTTATTAATTCTTTCAAATACCAGCTCCTTGTTTCATTGACTTGTTGTACTGTTCTTTTGGTTTCTATTTCATTGATTTCTGCTCTGATTATTATTTATCTTCTCCTGCTAGGTTTAGGCTTTCTTTGCTGTTCCTTCTCAAGCTCCTTGGTGTAGGGTTAGGTTGTATACTTGAGATCTTTCTTGTTTCTTGAGAAAGGCTTATATTGCTATATACTTTCCTCTTAGGACCTCCTTCGCTGTGTCCCACAGATTTTGAACAGTTGTGTTTTCATTTTCATTTGTTTCCATGAATATTTTAAAATCTTCTTTAGTTTCCTGGTTGACCCATTCATTCTTAAGTAGGATGCTCTTTAGCCTCCATTTATGAGTTCCAACTTTCCTCTTGTGATTGAGTTCTAGCTTCAGAGTATTGTGGCCTGAAAATATGCATGGAATGATCCCAATCTTTTGGTACCAGTTGAGACCTGATTTGTGACCCAGGATGTGATCTATTCTGAAGAATGTTCCATGTGCACTAGAGAATGTGTATTCCGTTGCTTTGGGATAGAATGTTCTGAATATATCTGTGATGCCTGTCTGGTCCAGTGTGTCATTTAAGGCCTTGATTTCCCTGTTGATATTTTGCTTGGATGAATTTCAGTGAGCAGGATGTTAAAGTCCCCTACTATTATTGTTTTATTGCCAATGTGTTTCTTTGATTTTGTTATTAATTGTGTTATATAGTTGGCTGCTCCCATGTTAGGGGCATAGATATTTAAAATTATTAGATCTTCTTATGGGACAGACCTTTTGTGTATGATACAGTGTCCTTCCTCATCTCTTATAGTCTTTGGTTTAAAATATAATTTATCTGATATGAGGATTGCCACCCCACCTTTCTTTTGATGTCTATTAGCATGGTAAATTGTTTTCTACCCCCTCACTTTAAATCTGGAGGTGTCTTTGGGTCCAAAATGAGTTTCTTGTAGATAGCATATGGATGGGTCTTGCTTTTTTATCCATTCTGATACCCTGTGTCTTTTGATTGGGGCGTTTAGCCCATTTACATTCAGGGGAACTACTGAAAGATAGGAATTTAGTGCCATTGTATTGCCTGTAAGGTGACTGTCACTGTATATAGTCTCTGTTCCTTTCTGGTCTACTACTTTTAGGCTCTTTGCTTAGAGGTCCCCTTTCAATACTTCCTATAGGGCGGGTTTGTGGTTTGCAAACTCTCAGTTTTTGCTTGTCCTGGAAGCTTTTCATCTCTCTTATTTTCAATGGTAGCCTAGCTGGATATAGTATTTCTGGCTGCATATGTTTCTCTTTTAGTGCTCTGAATCTATCATGCCAGTTCTTTCTGCCTGCCAGGTCTCTGTGGATAAGTCTGCTGCCAATCTAATATTTCTACTATTATATGTTACCAACCTCTTGTCATGAGCTGCTTTCAGGATATTCTGTTACTAAGACTTGTAAGTTTTGCTATTAGATGATGAGCTGTGGACCTATTCTATTTGATTTTAACGGGGGTTCTCTGTGCCTCCTAGATTTTGATGCTTGCTCCCTTTGCCATATTAGGAAAATTATCTACTATAATTCACTTCAATATACCTCCTGCCCCCCTCTCTTTCTTCTTCTTCTTGAATCCCAATTATTCTAACCTTGTTTTGACTTCTGGTGTCACTTATCTCTTGAATTCTCCCCCTATGGTCCAGTAGTTGTTTGTCTCTCTTTTGCTCACCTTTTTAATTCTCCATCATTTGGTTTCTATATCACTAATTCTCTCTTCTGCCTAATTTCTCCTTGCAGTAAGAGCCTCCATTTTTTATTGTACCTCTTTAATAGCTTTTTGATTTCAGGTTGATTAGATTTTAGTTCTTTTATTTCTCCAGAAAGGGATTTTATTTCTTTAGAAAGGGATTCTCTAATGTCTTTTGTGCCTTTTTTTGAGCCCAGCAAGCACCTTGAGAATCGTCATTCTGAATTCTAGTGCTGACATATTACCAATGTCCATATTGATTAGGTCCCTAGCCATCAGTACTGCCTCTTGTTCTTTTATTGTGGTGAGTTTTTCCACCTTGTCATTTTATCCAGATAAGAGTATATGAATGAGAGAGTAAAATACTAAAAGGGTGGCAAAGACCCCAGAAAAATATATGCTATCCAAATCAGAGGAGATCCAAAACCATGGGGGCAGAGGAAAGGGGAGGGAATGAATATATATATATATATATATTAGATTGTTGAATAAAACAGAGCCACCCACTTGATTTTGGGTGTATTTTGGTATCTTAGAGGAAACTACCTCCCAATATTTTAAAGAAAAAAAAAAGATATACACACACACACACACATATACACACATACATACATACATACACACATACACACAAAATTAAGGGTAAAGGGTAAACATGAAGGGATGGAGTATGACTGTAAAGATGAAAATAAAAAAAAAAACCTCTAATAAAGGAATTGATAGGATAAGTTGGAAAAAGGAAAGAAGAAAAAAAAAGGAGAAAATGTGCTCAGGCTGGAGACTAGAACAAATCCATCTGCTAGATTTAGGGTATATTTTGATCTATTAGAAGAAATTGCATCCCAAAATTTTAAAGAAAGGAAAACCTATATGTATACAAAAAATAAGGTTAAATACAATGAAGGGATAAAATATGACTATAACAATGACGGTTTAAAAAGATTTTTTTTAGAAAGGTATTATTAAGATAAACTAGCTAAAAAATGTTAGAAAAGAGGAAGTTTAAAAAAGTAGAATAGGAAAAAAAATAAAATTTAAAAAATTTAAGTTTGCAAGACCAAAGGATCATGGTGGGGGGAAGCCATGAATACTATGCATTGCTTTCCCTTTGCTCTGGAGTTCTGCTCTTCTCCTTGGTCGGTGAGCTTGGTCTTGGCTGGATGTTCTTGTTGATCTTCTGGGGGAGGGGCCTGTTGTAGAGAGTAGCAAATGTCTTTGCCTGAGGCAGAATAGCACCACCCTGTCAGGGGCCAGGCTAGGTAATCTGCTCAGGTTTGCTCTTGGGAGATTTTGTTCCCTGAATGCTTTCTGTAGAGCTTTGGAGGACAGGAATGAAAATGGCGGCCTCCCAATCTCCAGCCCACAGGAGATGAGAGCTGGGGACCCTACTCCTCAGTGTGCCTCAGAGAAAAGCAGTCAATCCCTCCCATCTCCCTGGTCTTCAGCTGCCCTCTATGTTCACCTGGCCTGTGACTATTTCTGTCTTTGGTGCACAGCTCCATTTGGAATCTCCAAACCTAGCAGATTCCTATTGCATGCTCCTATGCTGCTCCTCCTGAAGGAGGAAGGAGTGGGTATCTCTGGATCTGCCACTTGTGGGGTCCCTGCTTGAAGAGCAGTGGCCTGACTCTGCCTTGGATGATGGTTTAAGGTAATACAGATCTGAGAGCTCACTCCTCAGCTCTGTCTCTGTAATTGGCTTCCCTGCTCTGATACCTGGGAAATCTGCCACACTCAGACACCCCCAGTCTTTCTGTGACCCCGGGGACCTGAGACCACACTGTCCCCATGAGGGCTCCACCCCCTCTCAGCCTCTGGAGTGACGTCTCTTAGTGGAGCAGACTTCTAAAATTTCTGATTTTGTGCTCCACTGATCCACTGCTTGCTGGGAGCCGGCCCCTCCCCTCACAGTCTATCTTCCCTTCTTTTTGGATTCACTTGTTTGCATGTCCTATGTTTCAGAAAGTGGTCGATTTTCTGTTCCTAGAATTGATGCTCTTCTTCTCTTCCATCTCCTGTTGAGTTTGTAGGTGTTTGGAATGGTTTGATAACTATCTAGCTGAGCTCCTGGGACCTGATGTCCTTTCAGTCTGCTACTCCTCTACCATCTTCACCTGAGCTTCTATTTACTTATCATTTCAGTGATTCTTATTTTTTTCAATGAGTTTTAATCCATCATTCTTTATCATTTACTTGGTCCTATATATTCCCAATTAGAGCCCTTCAGTCAGGTTCCTCTGTCATTTTGTTATGTCCCAGTCTTTTTAAGTGCTTCTAGACTTTCTGGAACAAGTTACTTTTTACCTTCTATCTTTCCTGCCCCAGTTCTGAAGTCAGCCATTTCTTCAAGGAGACCTGATTCCTTTTAGTGGGGAATGGTATTTAGAAACCAGTAAGAAACCAAGGCTCTTCATTTCTCACCAAGGCAAATACTTTGAAGAATATTTGGAAGTCCTATTTCATAGCTACTTACTTTTAATATCAATGGCCAGTAGGCATGAGCTGGTAATATTTTTAATTCACTAGTATAAGGTAAAAGACAGGACTTATTCCTAAGATTTAAAAGATCTTTGACTTTGTATTTTTTAGATCAAACTCAGTGCTATGTGTCTTTGAAACTTTGTGTACCTTTTGACAATAAGAGACATCAACCCTGCTAATGGATCAAAGAATAAAGGCTTTAGTGCAAATAACAGTTGGTCCATGTAGTCTAAAAGATAGTTCTACTTTACCTAGCATCAGGGGGCTAAGGATTGCTGCTGATATAGTTGAGAATAGCAGAAAGTTGATGTTTCCAAGGCAATAGCATAAAATGTGATCTGTAATACCTGTATTTGCTACACAGAAGTATGTAAGCAAAATAATAAGGCTGGAAAAGAAATGTGCTTACGTTAATCTGTACATATGCCATCCAGTGGACTGCCTCTTCAATAATGCTTGATGATCATCTGAAAGGATTAGTTACTATTAACCTCATAGAGACATTTATTTTGATTTGATGTAATACACAATGCTGGATGGGGAAAAAAAGAATTCAACATATAATGTTTCATATTTGATGAAATGTATATGAGTTAGTTTGGCAAATACTTGGATTGTTTTACATACAAGGCCTCTAACCAAACTAGCACAGTAAGTACATATTTTAAGCTCCAGAGCATTTTATCCCTTCTAATTGCTCCAGGCACACAGAAGGTATATAAAAATGGTTTTTAAAAGTAAAAAAGTTCATGGGGCGCCTGGGTGGCTCAGTGGGTTAAGCCACTGCCTTCGGCTCGGGTCATGATCTCAAGGTCCTGGGATCGAGCCCCGCATCGGGCTCTCTGCTCGGCAGGGAGCCTGCTTCCTCCTCTCTCTCTACCTGCCTCTCTGCCTGCTTGTGATCTCTCTCTGTCAACTAAATAAATAAAATCTTTAAAAAAAATAAGAGTAAAAAAGTTCATATTCATAGAAAAAATGAGGAAACCCTATCCATATATAAAAACCTAAAAAGAAATGGGAGAGCAGTGAGTGGCACTTAGCATGGTGGCCAATAGCTGGTAGAGACTTCCTTGAGTTCAGTTGCTGTGGGGTATCAGGGAATAAAAGCACCTCAACATAATGTGGGGGCTATACCCAGGCTCACTTTTATAATTTCAGTCAGCTCTCCTTCTCTTGTGAAAGGGGATGATGATAGCTGCTATTAATCATGCCTGAGCCTATGGCTTGTATCAGGCTGTATTCCCAGGAAATTAGGAGGACACAGATGTAACCTCTAATCTAGGAACAGAGCTAAGACTCTGCTGGCTCACTGATTTGCAGTATCCCATCTAACTAAAGGAGGAGAGCTCCACAAAGCCAACATGTGACCTTGTTTTGTATTAGAACACGAGAATACTGGGACAACCTAAGGAAGATGGTTGTAAAACTAAGACACAGGAAAGGTTGAGCAAAGAGAGTGAGGAGGAAAGCAAGTGAAGGGTGAAGGAGGTGAGAGAGAAAAATTAAAACATCAACTTAAAGTTAGCTTACAACCAAAATTCCCACAAAATAATACTACAAGAAAACTAAGAATATCAGCAGTTAAAAGATGGATTAAGATGAAACTAAAATAACAGAAAAAAATTAAAAATAATAGTAATAAACACACACAGGATCTTCAAGATATAATTGATGGGAGAACTTCCATTATTTATACGAAGTTACCATAGGGGTGCTTGATTTGGCTCAGTTAGTTAAGCATCTGCCTTCAGCTCAGGTCATGATCCCAGGGTTCTGCGATTGAGCCCTCTGTCAGGCTTCCTGCTTACTGGGGAGGTCCTTCTCATTTTGCCCCTCCCCCTGCTTGTACTCTCAAATAAATAAATAAATAAAATCTTAAGAAGTTAGGTTAAACAATGGCAGAAAAACACAATTTCCATCCTCAAGGAGTTTATCATAAAGATTCTATGGGTATATGATAGATTTGGATATAGTATCTTTATCATAAGCAATGAGTGAATATCTATATGTTATATAACATAATAAATACATCTGACTTTATTGCCTATTACATATATAATACATATATACTTTGTCATCTTGTCCTGTCAAAATACAAATTTTAGAGTGTATTATAATGTATATTATTATTATTTGTGATATTTGCAGTGATTTTTATAAAAAGAGGGAAGTCTTTCTGACATATAGCACTATTTCTATTGGAAGATATTATTTGAATTCCATTTTAACTTATAGCACCCGGTTTCTATCTTCAGTGACTTCTTTCTTTTAATATAATGCATTTGACATTGGTCTGTGCTGTTGCATATATTTGTATATTCCTTTACATTGCAGAGTAGCTTTCACTATATATCAAGTTTTTATCTATACATCAGTTTAATGACATTTGGTTTCCAGTGTTTTGGGAACTATGAATATTTTTATATTCACTTTTTATAGTCACTATAAACATACCTATAAACATTTTTGGGTAAATATAAACTATTATTTCATCTGGATAAATATGTAGCAGTGAAATTCCTGTATTATATGCAAAAAGTATGTTTAGTTTTATAAAAAACAGCCACACTGTTATCCAAAGTGGCTACACTCTTTTGCCTTCCCATTTGGAACATATTAAGGCTCTAGTTGTGAACACTTGATATTGTCAGTTTTTTAAAAATTTTTGTTAATTGTAGACATTCATACAGATATGCAGTAATATCATGTAGTCTTAAATATCCTTTGCCTAATGATTATTGATGCAGAGCAAATGTTCATGTACTTATTTAGCATCTATATATCTTGTTTTGTAAAATATTTGTAAGTTCTTTTTTAATCATGGGTATAAGTTCTTTGCTAGGTATCTGAGTTGTAAATAATTTCTATCTGTGGTATGTCTTTACATCTTCCAAGGCAGTATGTTACATAAAGAAAAACATTTTAATTTTTTTTTCAAAGATTTTATTTATTTGTCAGAGAGAGAGAGAGGGAGAGAGAGCAAGCATAGGCAGACAGAATGGCAGGCAGAGGCAGAGGGAGAAGCAGGCTCCCTGATGAGCAAGGAGCCCGATGTGGGACTCGATCCCAGGACGCTGGGATCATGACCTGAGCCGAAGGCAGCTGCTTAACCAACTGAGCCACCCAGGCGTCCCAAAACATTTTAATTTTAATGAAGTCCAATTAATGACTTTTAACAATGTTGTATTATTAAAATACAATTTTATATTAATATACAGCTTCAGGTATACAATATAGTGATTCAGCAATTCTATACATTACTCAGTGCTCATCATGATGAATCTGCTCTCAATCCCCATCACCTATTTCAACCTTTCCCTTACTCACCTCCCCTCAGGTAACCATCAATTTGTTCTCTACAGTTGGTGTCTGTTTTCTCATTTGTCTCTTTTATCTTTGTTCTTTCATTTCTTAAATTCCACATATGCGTGAAGTCGTATGATATTTATCTTTCTGTGACTGACTTATTTCACTTAGCATTATACTCTCTAGATCCAACCAGGTTGTAGCAAATGGAAAGATTTCAAATTTTTTTTTTAAGATTTATTTATTTTAGAGAGAGAGCACAGGCACAGAAGGGAGCAGTGGGAGAGGGAGAGAGATACTTAAGCAGATTCTGTGCTGAGTATGGAGCCCACTATAGATCTTGATCTCATGACACTGCGATCATGACCTGAGTCAAACCAACTGTGCTACCCCAGCACCCCAAAATTTCAAACTTTTTTATGGTTAATATTCTATTGTGTGTATATATATAGTACCACATCTTCAGTATCCATTCATGTATTGAGTGACACTTGGGTTGCTTCTCTAATTTGGCTGAATTATTGTTTTCATATTTCTTGGATAAATAACCAGCAGCAGAACTACTGAAATATATGGGAATTCTGCATTTAATTATTTGAGGAACCTCCACACTATCTTCCACACTTGTTGTACCAGTTTGCACTCCCACCAACAGTGTATGAGGGTTCCTTTCTCTCCACAATCTTACCAACACTTGTTTCTTGTTTTTTATTTTAGCCATTATGACAGGTGTGAGGTGATATCTCATTGTGATTTTTTATTGCCTTTTGATAGATGATGAATGATGTTGAGCATATTTTCATGGGTCTTTTGGCCACCTGGATGTCTTCTTTGGAGACATGTCTGTGCATGGCTTCTGCCCATTTTACAATTTGGATTATATGGTTTTTGTTTTGTTTTGTTTGGTGTTGAGTTTTATAAGTTCTTTATGTATTTTGGTTACTAACACTTTATTGGATAGGTCATTTGCAAATATCTTCTCCCATCCCATAGGTTCCCTTTTAGTTTTGTTAGTCATTTCTTTTGATGTAGTCCCAAGTATATTTTTGCTTTTCTTTCTCTTGCCTCTGGAGACATATCTAGAAAAATGTTGCAATGGCTGATGTCAGAAATTACTGCCTGTGTTCTCTTCTGGGATTACTATGGCTTCAGGTCTCACATTTATGTCTTTAATCTGTTTTGAGTTTATTTTTGTGTATGGTGTAAGAAAGTGGTCCAGTTTCATTCTTTTGCATATAGCTGTCCAGTTTGCCCAACACTATCAGTTGAAGAGACTTTTTTTTCCCACTGCATATACTTGACTCCTTTGTCAAATATTAATTGATCATATATTTGTGGATTCCTTTCTGGACTTTTTCTATCCTGTTCCATTGATCTACATGTCTACTTTCCTGCCAGTATCACACTGTTCTGATTACTTCAGCTTTGTAGCATATCTTGAGGTCTAGGATTGTGAGACCTCTAGTTCTGTTTTTTTTTTTTTAAGATTGCTTTGGCTATTCAGTGTCTTTTATAGTTCCATATAAATTTTAAGATTATTTGTTCTAGTTCTGTGGGAAAAAAATGCTATTGGTATTTTGAAAGAGATTGCATTAAGTCTGTAGATTGCTTTGGGTAGTATGGGCATTTTAACAATGTTTGTTCATCCAATTCATGAGCATGAAATATCTTTCCATTTGTTTGTCTTCAATTTCTTCCATCAGTGTTTTATAGTTTTTGAGTATAG
Organism: Lutra lutra; assembly: GCF_902655055.1. Classification (NCBI taxonomy): domain Eukaryota; kingdom Metazoa; phylum Chordata; class Mammalia; order Carnivora; family Mustelidae; genus Lutra; species Lutra lutra. Next base: position 133,647,671 of record NC_062282.1, on the reverse strand, counting down.
TTCTTTCACCTCCTTGGTTAAGTTTAGTCCTCAGGATTTTATTATTTTTGGTGCAATTGTAAATGGGATTATTTTCTTAATTTCTATTTCTGCTGCTTCATTATCAGTGTACAGAAATGCAACAGATTTCTGTATATTGACTTTGTATCCTGTGACCCTACTAAATTCATTTACCAGTTCACTAGATTTGGTGGAGTTTTTAGAGTCTTCTCTATATAGTATCATGGCATCTGAAAATAGTGAAAGTTTTACTTCTGCCTTACCAACTTGGGTGTCTTTTGTTTCTTTTTCTTGTCTGATTGCTGTGGCTAGGACTTCTATTTTGAATTATGTTAAATAAAAGTAATGAGAGTGGACATCCTTGTCTTTTTCCTGATCTTAGGTAAAATGCTCATTTTTTCCTCATTGAGTTTTATCACTATTTTTTTTTTCATATATGGCCCTTTAGTAGGTTGATACATATTCCATCTAACTCTAATTTGTGGAGGATTTTTACCATGAATCTACATTGTATTTTGTCAAAAGCTTTCTCTGCATCTATTGAAATGATCTTATGGTTTTTATCCTTAGTCTTGCTAACGTAATGTATGTTGACTGATTTATGAATATTAAACCACTCTTGCATAACAGGAATAAATCTCATGTGATTGTAGTGAATGATGTTTTTAATGTATTGTTGGATTTGGTTTGCTAATATTTTGTTGAGGATTATTGCCTCTGTTCACCAGAGATATTGGCCTATAGATCTCTTTTTTGCAGTGTTTATATCTGGTTTTAGTATCAAGGTAATGCTAGTCTCAGAGAATGAATTTGGGAGCTTTCCTTCATCTTCTATTTTTTAGAATAGTTTGAGAAGAGTAGCTGTGAACTTTTCATTAGATGTTTGGTAGAATTCACCTGTAAAACCTTCTGGTCCTCAACTTTAGTTTTTGTTATTTTTGGTTTTGTTTTGTTTTTAGAAACACACTACAATAATTAATCTTATTTGTTCAAGGGCTCCTATTGCAGGCATTAAACCAAGTCTGGTCATTGATTCTGTGAGGGTCTGTTTCTCTCTCTTCTCAACACCTACAAATTGCCTCTCTCTTGAGGCATTCCTCAACAGACCACATTCTTGCTGGTCTATTTAGCTCCTGACCTGGTCTCTGTCCTTCCTACCCTCTTTGATGTGGACTCTTGTCTGCATTTAGCTGTGAAGGGTCTGTTCTATTAGTCTTTGGGCTGTTTTCTGGATTATTGACACTGGTGTGTCTGTTATCTAGTTGTATCCATGGGATAACGTGAGGTTAGGGTCCTCTGACTCCACCATCTTTACTGGAACACCTCTATACTATTTATAAAGTACCTAAACTAAGAGATTAAGAATGGATTTAGCTCAAATCTTCAGAGTGTTTTCAACCACAATAGAGAACAAGAAAGAGCAATATCATTGAAAGAAAGCCATTGGAGCACTGGGTGTGGCGTATAAACAACGAATTCTGGAATACTGAAAAGAAATTTAAAAATAAATAAATAAAAATTTAAAAAAAGAAAGCCATTAGACTCTACATTCTTTGAAGAACAGTGATCTGATAGTTAGCTTTAGAAATCATCATCCAGCTGATACTTCTAGAAACACCACTGAACATTTAATCGAATTAAACAGAGATTTCAGTTTGTTTTACATTTACTACAAAATTGAATGAAAATAGTATTGCATAAAAATAGTATTGTGTAAAATAAAATTATAATTTATTTAATAAGCTTAAATAATATTAATATAGCTCCTAAAATACGCATTATAGTTTTAAAATCTGACAAAATGAAGTAAAGATGGGTTACACCCCCCTTATATAGAGTGGGGAAAGAATCAAAAGGAGAATATGATGCAAAATAATTTTTTACCCTAAAAATTTTGATATATAGAATTTTCTGAGGAATGTTACTATAATAAAAAGAATTAAAAATAGAATATATGACTTTATAATCATGGGTAAATCAGAAGGGGAATAACAGTTCCAAATAGAAAATATACAGAGTAAAAACAATAAATCATACAAGACATAGAAAACAAAATGTATAAATTATGACAATAAAAGTAAATGCCATTAATTCCATAGTAGCCAAAGGAAAAATTAAACTAAGTGTAACTGAGAGGAAATAGTTAAAATGAGATTAAATTTAAAAAAGGACTGAAAATGATTTGTTAGGAAAAAATTAAGCATTAAATATGGTGAGTTGCAACACTGTTTTCAGACAAATTTGAATTTTAGGCAGAAATCATTAAACAGTTCAAAGATCAAAAAGTTATATTGACAAATGGGACATTTGACAACTAATGCATTCTCATTGACTATTTCCACATACACTGAAAATGACTGGAAGGAAATAAGCCAAATTAAACAGCAATTCTCTCAAGGAGATATGATCATAGACAATTTGCACTTTCATGATACATACTGTTCTGGATTCATGCCCATAAATATTTAGACAGGAAAGAAGTGAATTAATAAAGAAAAAACCTTCTACAAAATAAAATAAATGTAACTGGTTTTAAACCTTTTTTCTTTGTTCTTAACATATCATATATCCATGTCTCTTCCTTTGCCTAACTACCCCCTTTTAAAATTGCTTCTCTGATTTTTAAGACATTTTTTTCTTTCTAGTTTTCCCTTTCTATCTCTGGTAGTGTTTTCTCTGGATTTTCTTCCCCTCTAACTATAGGGATTGTTCCAAAGTTTTCTCTCCTTGCTGTGACCTCCTTCCTTGTAATCATGTGGATTTAACTACTGCCTTTCCCTAGGAAGTTTTTATTACCTCTATACCATGTTTCTACCTTTGCAACTATTTGGTGGGCACCTACACCTGAACATCTTGTTGACACCAAAAACTCAGTACACTATGTCTAAAACTGAAGTGATTGAGTGTCATTCATCAGTAGTCAAAGGAGTATCTACCTTAGCTTTCAAAAGGCTAAGCATTTAATGGATCCTTCTAAAATCTGGCCCTCTTTCTTATTCTGTATTTTGGTAAAAGCACTATCAACCTCTGAACTATCTAGGCTCAACATCGCGGATTTGCTTTAGTTAGTTACGAGGTAGGTAGTCACTTGGTTGGTTTACTCTTCTCCCTCTCTTGCTTTCCAAATCCAAATGGTGGACAGATGGTGTTTTCATTTTTCTACTTGGTCTTCATCTCCACTGGCTACTCTTTATTCATGTTTCACAAGCCTCACCTGTACTTTTGAAATAATGTCTTAAATTATCTTACTACAAATCTCTGCACTTTTGATTCATCTTACAATCTATTGCCCATTCAATCTTGCTAAAATATACAACTCTTGGATTCACCCTCACTCTTCCACACTTAGCACAAGTGCAGTTATATTGTGGAAGTGACTTACTATAGGTTAAACATTTCCTAATTCTTTACAGCAAGAAGTTTTCTTTCCCTTCTAGGAACTCCTATAGCCCTACCTTCCTTATAGCACTTATTACTTATACTTAATATAATAATCATTTATGAAATGCATTTATTGCACATTTGGCATTTTTAAATCTCAACAGTGTTGTATATTTCCAGTATGGGATCTTTTTAAAAATATAGTTAAGAATTACAATTGTTATCTCCTTATAGTTCAGCAGCTTACTTAGGAGAAAATTTGTTTACAAGCAAGTGCTAAAATACTGAGAGAAGTTCCCTTATTTTTGTTGACTGGCTAAATAGCATAGCAGGTTCTAGTAAACTACCAAAGACCCTTATTCAGTTTAGATTTTTTTTTTAACATCTCACTTCTAAACTAAAGCTGGCTACAGAATCTTGGCTTTAAGAAATAGCCTAGTATAATCTTTACAACTGTAGGAGAATAACAAATTGTCCTTCTTGCCACAAAGAATACTTAGAAGAAATTAAGTATACTTAAAGAAATGTAATAACATGGTATTAGAAATGATTTTTATAGCAATGACATCAGATGATACAGTTATAATTGGATATTAGGAGAAACAAAATGTATTTTGTATCACAGACAACTGATACAGTTTTTGACTAGTTGGTTGATTAAACTCTTCTAAATTCTTAGTTTCTAAATTCTAAATTCTCAGTTTCACCTCAGTGCCCTTTTTAATTCTGAACAGTACAATACACTACACTTCTATTTGAAGAACCCATCCAGATTGCTTAAATTTCCTTGGGATTGATTTTTCAGCCTCTAAATACAGGTAGTAGTTGGTTCTGTGTGCACACACAAAGAAACTTGAATTGATTTAAAATGAACTAGGTCAGTGTAGATCAATTTAGGCCACAGCAACCCATGAGGAGATGCAAATTAGGATTCTCCTACTGAGACTGAAAATAGATTCCATCAAGTCTTCTCTGAGCAAGTTCTGAAAATGTATCTTAAAAGGGGCAGCTATAAAAATTACAAGATTACTGTAGTAATTTGAATAAGAGAACATGAAAGAAGGGGCAAGAAATAAGATATTTCGATAAAAGAATTTCTCAATATATAGCCTAGTGCTTTAATTTTTTGTTTAATCAGTTTAGGACAATGCCAGTGGAAGAAAAAAGTAAAAGAGCAATCTACTAATGACTTTATACCAACTGCACTTGTCAATCATAATTTCTCCTGCAAAAGTCATAAAGGGCAGTGTTCAGTAATAAATACAATGGAAAACACTGTATCCCAATGCCTGCATATACTCTCTTCAATGTGTGAGGTACTTAATGGACAGCTTTTTTGTAAAGCATAGCACCTGGAAAACAAAAACGTAATAGCTAATTCATAAAGCCATTGCACCAAAAACTGGAGCTGACTTTGAGGGTCACATTGTTATCACATAATGATTATTTTACTGATGTCATGAGATCAGAATATACGAAATGGAAATGACTTTACATTTTCTTTTGGAGCAGTTACCTGCTGCACAATGAGCTATTCCCTGTAATTTATTACCAGAGTGAAATGGGGTCCCCATTCTGAAAATCCCAGACACAAGACACTTGACTTTAAATCTCTACTGTTTACCTTTAGAACTTTCAAATAATAAGGTGCTCATTAAGAGCAAATTCACTGGCAGATATGTTTTTTAGTTTGGATGAAACTAGAGATGACACAGTATAAGGATCTTAGCTCTGATTCTGCCACTATTTGGGCTGTAACACAGCCTCCAGCCTCTTAGAACTTTAATTTCCTCATCTCAGACTCACATTTGAGCCTCTAATACCTTGTCTGAACATTCTGAGCCTTGGTTTCCTCAGCTGAATTATTTGTCATAGTCAACCTGTTTAGTTCTTTCACAGTTTCATTTTATAAAAACCAAGACTCATTTTTAATTCCATAAAGCATTAAAGGCCAGTATAATAAAACATAAACACCTTAAGCAGTGTGACAGAATTCAGAACAGAAAGGGCAAGGAAATCTATGCAAACCTATAGTTTACATTATATATAATGGAGAAAGGAAATGAAAAGGCACACTTAAAGTAAAAAAAAATTAACTATTTAGAGCTGATAAAATTATCTGCTAAAATCCTATGAAATCTATAAAAGTCACCAGGAGGACTTTAGCAAGATTACCTACAATATACAAAATCAACCGTAATTCTATATACTAGTCATTGATAATTAGAAATCGCAATAAAAATGTTTTACAATAGCAGCAAAACCACACCATGCAATAATTAGATATAATGTGCAGGAAGTTAAAAACTACTGATAAAAGAAATTTAAAAAGATCAAAAGAGGAGAGAGATACAGTGTTCATGAATTGGTGAAATCAATATTGTGAAGATGTCAATATTCTTGAGACTGATTTAGAGCTGCTGTGCAATCACAATATCTCAACAGTATTTTTATAGTCATAGCTCATAAAATTGATTATGAAATTTACAGGGAAAAAAAGAACTAGAATATAAAAAGCCATTTTGAAAAATAAGAATCTTACCTGGTATCTACACTTGTTATAAAACTATATCAAGTGGGAGAGTGTGGTATCAGCATCAAGATAGACAAATTAACAGAACAAAAAAAGTCTAGAAATATACCTACACAAATTCAGTCAATTGTATTTTGACAAAGGTGCAAATGTAATGACAATGGATAAAGAACAGTCTCTTAAATGGTGCTGGAATAACTGGAATGCCATATAAAAAATTGAAAAATACCTTGTATGTTACAGAAAATTAACTCAAAATGAATCCAAAAACAAATTTCACATTTAACTTACATAATTTCTGCAAGTAAAAGAGAAGAAAATCTTTTGTGGGTTACGCAGAATTTCTTAATTACTACAGCAAAAGCACGAGCCATTCAATTTTTGAAAATCATTAACTGGATTCCTGGAAAAAGATGGAAGAGTAGGAAGACCCTAAGTCATCTCATTGTATGAATACAATTAGATGAAAGCCACATCACTGTAAATAGGCAAGAAAATGACCCAAAGATGGGCAGAAAGGACTCTTCACAGTTAAATGTAGATAAGAGGTCACATCAAAGACAGTAGCAAGGGCAGAGACCAGAAGAGAAGCTAAATGGACCTATGGGGCTGTCCAAAGAAGGGATGGAACCACGAACACAGGGAAGAGAAATAGACTCATACCAGGGACCTCGTGAGCTCACAAGACCTTGTGAGCAACAAATAGGAAGCCTGCATGGGGAAACTAATCCTCATAACATTCAGCTGTGAAAACCAGAGGGGCCAAATTTCAGGAGTTCTTACAATCAGCAGGGTTTAAAACCTAAAATTATTGAGTGCTGTGAAGTGTGTAAACCTGGCGATTTGCAGACCTATAACCCTGGGGATAAAAATATATGTTTAAAAATAAATAAATAAATAAATAATTAAGATTAAAAAAAAAAAAAACAAAAAAACCCCTAAAATTATAAAAATCAAGTCTTGTAGGAGAGTCTTACAGGACCAACGTGCATGGAACACACATCAGAGACACTTCTGAAGTGTCAGGTCCTGGTGAACAGGGAAATTGCATCGCAGGGCACTAAGAAACTAGAAATCAAACACAAGAAGAAAAATCTGGCAAGAACGCAAATACATGGAGGTTAAATAATATGCTGCTAACACAGCGAATAGGCAACCAGGAAATCAAAGAAGTTATCCAAAAATACATGGAGACAAATGAAAATGAAAATACTATAGATCCTAAAATCTTTGGGATGCAGCAAAAACTGTTCTAAGAGTAAATTTTATAGCATTACAGGCCTACCTCAAGAAGCAAGAAAAATCTGAAATAAACAACCCAATCTTACACCTACAAGAGCAAGAAGAAGGACAAACAAAATTCAAAACCAGTAGAAGAAAGGAAATAATGAAGAGTAAAGCAGAGGGGTGGAGCATCCAACTTTTAATCTCAGTCTCAGCTCTTGATCTCTCAGTGTTGTGAGTTCAAGCTTTGTGTTGAGCCCAGCATGGAGCCTACTTAAAAAAACAAAGCAAAACAAAACCCCAAAATGTAAAGCAGAAATAAACAAAATGAAACTAAGAAAACAACACATCAATGAAACTAGGAGCTGGTTCTTTGAAAAAAAAATAAACAAAATTAATAAGCTTTTAGCCAGATTCATAAGTCACAAAGAGAGAGAGGATTCAAAAAAATCAGAAAAGAGGAGAGTAACAATGGACACCACAGAAGGATAAAGGATAGTAGGAGACAATCATGAAAAACTACTATCCAACAAACTGGACAACCTAGAAGAAATGGATAAAGTCCTAGCAACATATAACCTCTCAAAGTTGAATTAGGAAGAAATAGAAAATTTAAAGAGATGATTACCAGCAATGAATTTGCACCAGTAAACAAAAAACTCCCAACAAACCAAAGTCCAGGTCCAGACAGCTTCACAGGTAAATTCTACCAAACATTTACAAAAGAGTTAATACATACTTTTCTTAAATTATTAAAAAAAAAAAAAGAAGATGAAAGAAAGCTTCCAAATTCGTTCTATGAGGCCACATTTATCCTCATACCAAAACCAGAGGAGTGATTGGTGGGGGGATGGATGAAATAGGTCAAGGGGATTAAGAGTAGACTTACCACAACAGTACTGAGTAATATATAGAATCGATAATCACTGTTCCGTATACCTGAAACTAACGTAACACTGTTAAGTATTCTGGAATTAAAATTTAGAAATGCAATTGGAAAACATTTTAGAATAAAATAAAAACAATATAACAGAAAAAAGTATATGTGAAGAATTTAAGTACTTGAAAATCTAAAATCTTGGAAACAAAATCAGTGCTTTATCATTTTACATTTCAGTGGCAAAACCTAAGGCTGATTTTATTTATTTCTCTCTCGATATTTGTAGAATTTTGTTTTTATCCTTGTAGTTACTTTTTTCCTTGGGTCTCTTGTCATTGTTTTTTGAACTGGTATAGAAATTCATTTAAATACATACACTTAGGTCTGTTTCAGCTCTAAGTTTTCTGTGGTCATATCTCTGTTTTGTTTTGTTTTTTGAATACTGCTTCTATTTCAAATTTTCTGGGATTTTAAAAATTGATAATTCTTGGGTTGTATAATATTTTATTCCATTTTAGTTTTCTCTTTATTTGAACTTTATATTTTCCTCTATCTCTGGAAATCATAAGCTCATAATCATTTTAACATGGGTTTATTTTTCATAATGTCTTCTCTGTTTTCTTGAAACACTTTCCTATGTCTTGGTCTTTTACCATGGCATTTTATCTTTTCATACCATCCTTGCTCACATTTTTTTTTTCTCTCTGGGTTTTCTATTCTTAGGACTGTGAGTTCCTATTTTGTAGATACATCTTATATCCTATTGAATGCCAAGTACTTTTCTATACCTACTTTCAGGTTCCTGCTCTAAGTAATCTTTTAAAAGTTTATTTTCTTCTGGATCTATGTGACAATGTACATTCTTTTTGGCTTTCAATAAGTTAGAGATTACTTTGGAAGTTTTCTTCTACCTGCCATTTTTTGAGGTGAGGTGTATATAAGACTGATGTTTGCCAACAAACAGTATTTACAAATTGTAATGTGTCCCTTTCTATATATTTGCATGCTAGTGGATACCAAAGTTAGAGCTATAGCTGGATAGAAACTGGGAACAGTTTCTGACAGGTTTTTATCTACTGTGGCTATGCTGGAATGTGAGATTTTTTTTTCCCCTACCAATTCTATCTGTATTTTAGATTGCTGAACAGTGTTATTATCTTCAGTCTGTTTGGAAAACAGGGCCCTTCCTATCGCTGCAAGAATCTTTTGACCCTCAGTAAAATTTCATTTAGAGTAAGTAACCCTTCTAGGATAAAATAAATCTCTGACCATCAAACTTCTAATATTTAGGACACCTGGATGGCTCAGTTGGTTAAGCATCTGACTCTCGATTTTAGCTCAGGTGATGATTTCAGGGTTGAGATTGAGCCCTGAGTCAGGCTCTGCACTGGGCATGGAGTCTGCTTAGGATTCTTTTTCTCCCTTTTCCTCTGCCCCTCCTTGCTTCTCTTTCCCTTCTTCTCAAAAGAAATATAAATAGAAGAAAAAATTTAATTTTAAAAAAATTTTTAAATTAATTTTTATAGCCTGCAGAAGTTAACTATATACAGGGGAGCTGATATGGGGAGGGGAAAAGTAACCCTTTAGGTGCTGCAAAAATCAGTACGTGTATTGTTGGTTGGTAAAGACCTTGTGAGAAAACAATTAATTATAGAGTAACGACTACCTGCTTTCATATGAGCATTTCTCCCTATTTCTGTCTGAAAACTTCTGGTGGCTTCTCAGTTCCACTTAGAAATCCAGTTCCTATGATTCCTCTATTACTAAAGATTGCCACATAGTAAACATAGATTCTGGCTTATACTCTATTTTTTAGCATGCTCCATTGATCAATGTCCAATCAAGGATATATTGTAAAGGACAAAAGTGAGAGTATTACTATAGGGATGCTGCAAATCTAGCATAGTGTATTTTTAAAGTACAAATAATTTCCAGAATTTTTTCCTTAGCTATTGTTAATAACATGATTTGTAGTATATCTCCCTTAATTATGGAAACACACTAGCATGTCAAGAAATCATAGGTGAGAACTTGTGGAAAACACTTTTGGAATATTGATAATGTAGGCATTCTTTGTCGTTTAGCTTCAAGACTGAAGGTCCTATATTATTATGTTCTCTAACCAGCAATGGTTAAGTCCTTCAGAAGCAGGAAAGGGAGGAAAAAACATAGCCTCTTATATTTCCCCATTTGCCTACCCCAAATCTGTATGGTTGCTATGGTAATTTAATTGCTCCTCTGGTAAGACAACTCTTCTAATCTTTCATACTCTGCTACCATTCCATTTCGATAACCCCTGAAGTGATCTCACATCTTTAAGTATTTCTTGTACAATCTGCACAACTTTCAGAGTTATCATTTTGAAACAATTCTGATCATACTGTTTTACTGCTTAAAAGTCTTCAAAGACTACAAGGATATTGTGCTGAATGAAGGCAAAAGCTTCATACAAAACAGTATGATGCAGAGCCCCTAGATTCCATCTCTATTACTTCCATTTTACTCCTTTCCCTCCTCTTATTGGGGACCAGAATGATATGCCCGACAAAACAGACTGTGTGATGTCTGATACAAAAAAAGGCCAATAAGTCCCGATATTTCTGGGTTCTTCAAGAAAACGGCTTTACTCCTGTGCTAGGCAGCCCCTAAAATGGCCTCCATTGATCTCTGCTTCTTGATATTCATGCCATGGTATAATCCCTTCTCTTGAGTAATGGGCTGGATTTAGGGGTTCACTTCTAATGACTAGAATATTGCAGAAAAGAGAAGACACCACTTCTAAGATTAGGATATGAAAAGACAGAAACTTCTATCTTGGGGACTCTCAATTACTCACCAGTGTCTCTCCCTCTCTGGTTTCATCTTGTTTCATTTTTCCCTCCTTTCCCCAATGATCCTCTGTCTTGTGTCTCAAATTCCTCATATCAGTGAGATCGTATGATAATTATCTTTCTCTGATTGACTTATTTTGCTTAGCATAATACCTTCTAGTTCCATCCATGTCATTGCAAATGGCAAGATTTGGGGGGTTTTTGATGGCTGCATAGTATTCCATTGTATATATACACCACACCTTCTTTATCCATTCATCTGTTGATAGACATCTAGGCTCTTTCCATAGTTTAGCAATTGTGGACATTGCTGCTATACACATATGTGTGCACATGTCCCTTTGGATCACTACATTTGTACTTTTAGGATAAATACCCAGTAGTGCGATTGCTGGGTCATAGGGTAGCTCTATTTTCAACTTTTTGAGAAACCTCCATACTGTTTTCCAGAATGGCTGTACCAGCTTGCATCCCCACCAACAATGTATGGAGGGTTCCCCTTTCTCGGCATCCTCACCAACACCTGTCATTTCCTGACTGGTTTATTTTAGCCATTCTGACTGGTATGAGGTGGTATCTCACAGTGGGTTTGATTTGAATTTCCCTGATGCTGAGTGATGTGGGGCACTTTTTCATGGGTCCATTGGCCATTTGGATGTCTTCTTTGCAGAAATGTCTCCCATTTCTTGATTGGATTATTTGTTCTTTGGTTGTTTATAGATTTTGGATACTAGCCCTTTATATATGTCATTTGCAAATATCTACTCCCATTCTGTTGGTTATCTTTTGATTTTGCTGCCTGTCTCCTTTGCTGTGCAAAAGCTTTTGATCTTCATGAAGTACCAGAGTTCATTTTTGCCCTTGCTTCCTTTGCCTATGGCAATGTTTCTAGGAAGAAGTTGCTGTGGCTGAGGTCAAAGATGTTTCTGCCTATGTTCGCCCCAAGGATTTTGATGGATTCCTGTCTCACATTGAGGTCTTTCATCCATTTTGAGTCTATTTTTGTGTATGGTGTAAGGAAATGGTCCAGTTTTATTTTTCTGCATGTGGCTGTCCAGTTGTCCCGACACCATTTAAAGAGAGTATCTTTTTTCTTTTTTTAAAGATTTTATTTATTTGACAGAGAGACAGAGACAGTAAGAGAGGGAACACATGCAGGGGTGGGTGGGAGAGGGAGAAGCAGGCTTCCAGACAAGCAGGGAGCCCAATGCAAGGCTTGGTTCCAGGACCCTAGGACCATGACACAAACTGAAGGTAGATGCTTAATGACTGAGCCACCCAGGTGCCCTGAGACTATCTTTTTTCCATTGGACATTCTTTCCTGCTTTCTCAAAGATTAGTTGAATTGAATTGAGGGTCCATTTCTGAGCTCTCTATTCTGTTCCACTGATCTATGTGTCTGTTTTTGTGCCAGTAGCATACTGGTTTGATGATTACAGCTTTGTATAAGGGCTTGAAGTCTGGAATTGTGATGCTGTCAGCTTTGGTTTTCTTCTTCAACATTCCTCTGGATGTTCAGGGTCTTTTCTGGTTCCATATAACTTTTAGGATTCTTTTTTCCATTTCTTTGAAGAAAGTTGATGGTATTTTGATAGGGACTGCATTAAATGTGTAGATTGATTTAGGTAGCATAGACATTTTTGCAACATTTGTTCTTCCAATCCATAAGTACAGAAGGTTTTTCTGTATCTTTATGTCTTCCTCAATTCCTTTCATGAGTACTCTATAGTTTTCTGAGTAGAGATTCTTTGCCTCTTTGGTTAGATTTGTTCCTAGGTATCTTATGGTTTTGGGTTCAATTGTAAATGGGATCGACTCCTTAATTTCTCTTGGTATATAGAAATGCAACTGATTTCTGAGCATTGATTTTATATCATGACACTTTACTGAATTCCTGTATGAGTTCTGTCAGATTTGGAGTGGAGTTCTTTGGGTTTTCCACATAAAGTATCATATCATCTGCAAAAAGTGAGAGTTTGACTTCTTCTTTGCTGATTCAGATGTCTTTAATTTCTTTTTGTTGTCTGGTTGCCAAGGCTAGGACTTCAAGTACTATGTTGAATTGCAGTGGTGATGGGGACATCCCTGCTATGTTCCTGACCTTAGCAGAAAAGCTCTCAGTTTATCTCCTTTGAGAATGATATTTGCTGTGTGTTTTTCATAGATGGCTTTGATGATATTGAGGTATGTACCCTCTATCCCTACACTGTGAAGAGTTTTGATCAAGAGAGGATGCTGTGCTTTGTCAACTGCTTTTTAAGCACCTATTGAGAATATCATCTGGTTCTTGTTCTTTCTTTTATTAATGTATTGTATCACATTGATTGATTTGTGGATGTTGAACCAACCTTGCAGCCCAGGAAGAAATCCTACTTGGTCATTGTGAATAATCCTTTTTAATGTACGTTGGATTCTGCTGGCTAGTATTTTGGTGAGAATTTTTGCATCTGTGTTCATCAAGGATATTGGTCTGTAATTCTTCTTTTTGGTGGGGTCTTTGGCTTTGAGATCAAGGTAATGCTGGACTCATAAAATGAGTTTGGAAGTTTTCCTTCCATTTCTATTTTTTGGAATAGTTTCAGGAGAATATGTATTAATTCTTCTTTATATGTTTGGTAGAATTCCCCTGGGAAGCTGTCTGGCCCTGGGTTCTTGTTTGTGGGAGATTTTAGAATACTGCTTCAGTCTCCTTACTGGTTATGGGTCTGTTCATGTTTTCTCTTTCTTCTTGGTTCAGTTTTGGTAGTTTATATGTCTCTAGGAATGCATCCATTTCTTCCAGATGGTCAAATTTGCTGGCGTATAGATGCTCATAATCTGTTTATATAATTGTTTGTATTTCTTTGGTGTTGGATGTGGTCTCTCCTCTTTCCTTCAGGATTTTTATTAATTTGGGTACTTTCTCTTTTCTTTTTGAAAATTCTGGCCAGAGGTTTATCAATCTTATTAATTCTTTCAAAGCAGCAGCTCCTATTTTTGTTTATCTGTTCTACTGTTCTTTTGGTATTATTTCACTGATTTCTGCTCTGATCTTTATGGTTTCTTTTCTCCCACAGGGTTTGGGCTTTATTTGCTCTTCTTTCTCCAGCTCCTTTAGGTGTAGGGTTAGGTTGTATACTTGAGACCTTTCTTGTTTCTTGAGAAAGGCTTGTATTACTATATACTTTGCTCTCAGGACTGCCTTTGTTATGTCCCAAAGATTTTGAATAGTTGTGTTTTCATTTTCATTTGTTTCCATGAATATTTTAAAATCTTCTTTAGTTTCCTAATTGACCCATTCATTCTTTAGTAGAATGCTCTTTAGCCTCCATGTATTTGAGTTCTTTCCAATTTTCCTCTTGTGGTTGAGCTCTAGTTTCAAAGCATTGTGGTCTGAAAATATGTAGGGAATGATCTCAATCTTTTGGTACCTGCTGAGATCTGATTTGTGACCCAGGATGTTATGTATTCTGGAGAATGTTCCATGTACACTAGAGAAGAATGTGCATTCTGTTGCTTTGGGATGGAATGTTCTGAATATATGTGTGATGTTCATCTAGTCCAATGTATCATTTAAAGCCTTTATTTCCTTGGTGATCTTTTGCTAGATGATCTGTTCATTTCAGTGAGGTGGATGTCAAAGTCCCCTCTTACTATTGTTTTATTGTCTAAGTGTTTCTTTGATTTTTGTTATTAATTGGTTTGTATATTTGGCTGCTTCCATGTTAGGGACATAGATATTTAAAATTTTTAGATCTTCTTGTTGGACAGACGCTTTGAGTATGATATAGTGTCCTTCTTCATCTCTTATTAACATCTTTGGCTTAAAATCTAATTGATCTGATATAAGGATTGCCATCTCAGCTTTCTTTTGATGTTCATTAGCATGGTAAATTGTTTTCCACCCCCTCACTTTAAATCTGGAGGTGTCTTTGGGTCCAAAATGAGTTTCTTGCAGACAGCATATTGATAGGTCTTTTTTTTTTTTTTTAATCCATTCTGATACCCTGTGTCTTTTGATTGGGACATTTACATTCAGGGGAACTATTGAAAGATATGAATTTAGTGCTATTGTATGGCCTGTAAGGTGACTATTATTGTTTATTTTCTCTGTTTCTTTCTGGTCTATTACTTTTAGGCTCTCTCTTTGCTTAGAGGATCCCTTTTAATATTGCCTGTAGGGCTGGTTTGATGTTTGCAAATTCTTTCAGAAGAAACCTTGTCCTGGAAGGTTTTTATTTCTCCTTCTATTTTCAATGAAAGCCTACCTAGATATAGTATTCTTGGCTGCACATTTTTTTTTCACTTAGTGCTCTGAATATGCCATGGCAGCCCTTTCTGGCCTGCCAGGTCTTTGTGGATAGGTGTGTTGCCAATCTAATATTTCTACCATTATAGGTTACAGATCTCTTGTCCCAAGTAGTTTTCAGGCTTTTCTCTTTGTCTCTGAGAATTTTAAGTTTTACTATTAGATGATGGGGCATTGACCTGTTTTTTATTGATTTTGAGAGGGGTTCTCTGTGCCTCCTTGTCTTGGTGCTTGTTTCTTTCCCCAAGTTAGGGAGGCTTTCTGCTATAATTTGGTCCAATATATCTTCTGCCTCCCTGTTTCTTTCTTCATCTTCTGGGATACCAATTATTCTAATATTATTTCATATTATGGTATCATTATCTCTCAAATTACCCCCTCGTGATCCAGTAGTTGTTTCTCTTTTGCTCAGCTTCTTTATTCTACATCATTTGGTCTTCTATATTACTAATTCTCTCTTCTGCCTCATGCATCCTAGCAGTAAGATCTTCCACTTCTTATTGCAACTCATTAATAGCTTTTTTTATTTCAACTTGGTTACATTTTAGTAATTTTATTTCTTTATTATTCTTTATTATAAAAAATAAAAATAAAATATATAAAATATAAAATACAAAAATATATAACATATAAAAATAAATATTTATTATTTTATTATTTATTATTATTTCTTTCTTTCTTTTATTTCTCCAGAAAGGGATTCTTTAGTATATTCTATGCTTTTTTCAAGCCCAGCTAGCATTTTTATAATTGTCATTCTGAATTCTAGTTCTGATATCTTACTACTGTCCATATTAAGTAGGTCCCCAGCATTTGGTAGCACCTCTCATTTTTTTTTTTTTTGTGGTTTTTCTGCCTTGTCATTTTGTTCATAGAAGAACAGATGAGAGAACAAATCGTAAAGGGTAAACACAACCCCAGAAAAATATACACTTCCTGAAAGTGATCAGTTTTCTGAATAGTTTTCTGAATTGGTGCTGTTCTTCTCTTTGATCTCCTGTTGAGTCTGTAGGTATTCAGGATGGTTTGATAAGTATCTAGCTGAATTCCTGGGACCAGATGAAATTTAGGTCTCCTAGTCCTCCACCATTCACAAAATATTTGTAAAACTACTCCCAAAAATAATAGGCAGGAGGACCCAAATAAAAGGTAAAGTCATTCAGAAAACTGAAACCATGCAGGACAGAAGTAAAGCTAAAAATCTATAATTATCTTCTTAGAAATAAATGAAAACTTTCTCATCCATGAACAAGGGAGTTATAAAAAAGAATAGTGCAAGAGAGAAAGAATTCTTAGAAACTAAAAACATAATAGTGGAAGCTAAAAATTCAACAGACGGTTTCAGTGATAAAGCTGAAAAGCTCTCTCAGAAAGTAAAATAAAGATAGAGGAGGAAAATGGGAACATGAAGATAAGAAATGAGAGGCACAGTTCCAGAGGTCTAACATTAGAATAAAGAGAATTCTGGAGGGGGGGAAGGAACAAATAATAAAGAGAATTCTGGGGCGGGGTAAAGGGAACAAAGAAGACTAAGGAAGTTATTTATCAATGAAAGGTTTTTTTTTTTTTTTAATTTGAAGAACTAAAGACAAATTTATACATCTAAGGTATCCAAACAGTGCTAAATATAAATTTTTAAAAAGCCTATTATAAGGCACTTTGCATTAGCCATTGTATGTAATAAATGATTACAACGTATAGCAACTAAAAACACACATTTATCATTTCACAGTTTCAGTGAGTCAGGAATCAGACATAACTTACCTGGGTTCATTGTTTGAAAGTTTCTTACAAGGCTGCAATCAAAATGTTGGCCAAGACTAGGGTCTTATCTGAAAGCAAACCTGGGAAGACTCCACTTTCAAGATCACTCATAAATTATTGGCAGGATTCAATTCTTGTGAGTTGTTAGACTGAGAATCTAAACAACATGCTGTCTGTTAGCCATAGACCATCTTTGTTACTTGTATGTCTCTTCAATATGACAACTTGACTTGCCAATTCATAAATACCATGAAGGCAAAAGAAGGAGTTTGCTAACAAGATAGAGTCTCACCTAATCACAGAAGAGATAGTCCATTACTTTTGTTATATTGTATTGGCTACAAGCAAGTCATTGGGCTAGCCCATACATACTCCAGGCGAATTAGCCAGGGAGTGAATAGAAGGTGTGGAGGGGGGATTACTGGGTGATTTTGGAAATCTGCCTACCACACAATTCCTTATGAAAATATAAAAACTAAGAAAAAAAGAAGCTTAAAATGTTCTGTGACAGAAACCATTAGCAATCATAAAATACTTTATGTGTTTTTTGTTTTCCTGGGAAGACTTCCTTGTAGTTAGTGATTTTTCAGTCAGTGGTAATTTTGTCTCCCAGAAGACCCTGGCAACATTAATAGACATTTTTCATTGCCATAAGTGGAGGGTGTTAATGCCATTCATGTGGAGACCAGAGATGTTGCTGCATATCCTACAATGCATAGGACACCCATATGACAAAGCAATATCTAATCTAAATGTCAATAGGTCAAGGTTTAGAAACCCTAGATTAGAATCATGAATATTTTGCCAAGTGCTATGAACTGAAATGACATGACATTTCTGTGTCAAAGCAATTAAGACCTAGTATCTTTCCTCCCAGTCTTTCTTCCCTTGTCAAAGGAAACTTGAAAGACACATGTAGAGACAGTGGTACTACAATGTGGAAAGAGTTTGGATTCCTGGGTCACCAGATGGAGGAGAACTCCTAATGAACTGTATCAGACTTTATATGAACAAGAAATAAGCTTTGTTTTCCTCATTGAGATTTTAATGCTCATCTACAGAGAAAATTAGCAATAAATATGTAATATAGCTCCAAAGACACTAAACAGGCTACTACAAATGACTGGGAATCAGGATGGTATCAGATGCCACAAAATCAGAATCAGAAGCAAGACAACAGTGGAGCAATCCACTCTAGAATCATAAATATCCCTTGGTATTTAAATATATTTGCTTCATAATATTTGGGAAATAGGTAACAAGATTTCACATAAGAATGTAGCTGAATCTATTCTGTTCTTCACTTTGGGTAAAGTCCAGATAATAAATGATACCTGAATATTTCATGCTTCAGCTTATTAAATGTGAGGGTAAAATAAAGATATTTACAAATGATTTACTTTTTATTCTCCATGTCTTTGGAAGCTTCTTGAGAATGCCCCCCAGAGGAGGGAATAAATCAAGAAAAAGGAGCATAGCAGGTTTAGGAAAACAATGACCCCAACAGAGAACAGTGGCAAGGAGTATTCCCAGGATGACAGTGATACAGCAGATCTAGAGAGTAACAGATTCCAAACAGTGTAAGAAGACACTTAAACTCAACATGTTCAAACCTGAAGTTATCCTTTGTTCTCCATGCAATCTGTGTCCCTCAAGGGACTAACATGTACTCAGTGAAATAAGCATCCTTATTTTCAATAACACTATACTAACACCTCCTCATACCATCCTTCCAGATTTGTTTCAGAGGTATTCCTAGAGCCATACCTCTATCTGGGAACAGGCTATGTTTGTTTGTTTGTTTTTTCTGTGAAACCATCTACATAAATTTCTATAAGCTGCCCTTAAAAACTTAACATTAAATAACATCTTTTTGCTATGTCTTTTGGCATCTTTCAGTCAATGACATCAAAATCCTATTGTGACAACCACACAAATTAGTGTATGACATGAGAAGGATGAAATGACCCCAGACTTTAATGGTTAAATTGATTTAGGCAAGTGTAGAGAAACTAAAGTAGAAGATGAATCTGCAGTGCTAGGGTGGTGGAGGACCATCCCTGGCACAGCACTGCAAAATTTTGTATTTAAAAATACAAGAAAAATTATTCAGTGGAATATTCCATTGAAAATTTTGACTTAGTAGATTGAAAAGATATTAAAGATTAAGATATTAAAATTCAAAAAGCCTTGACTTTGAGTTCCATAGTTGCTCTTTAAGCTCTGATCAATGTGAAAATGACACCTGAAACTTTCCTGCAGGCACTATATATGGAAACCACTAGATCAATAGTCTGACTGGCAAAGAAAAGTGAGACTGAAACTTTAGAAGCTGATGTCTGTGACAGAGGCCCTGGAATGAGAATCTTTGGGAATGGCAGAAGCCCAATGACCCTAGAGCCTCCCCTCACTGGCAAGTCTTCATACCCAACAGAAATGGGATCACTGCCATGACTGAAGATGTCAGAAGGGGGAGAGCAGAACAATTTTTTGCATTACACTAAGTGAAGAGTATTTATAGAATAGATTAAAATGCAGGTACTATAAAACAGTAGCAATTAAATAGGTTTCACATATTTTTAAATGGAAGATTAAGTAGTGGTAATAGTAATGGTTGAGAATGATTTTTTACTTTACTAGTCTGCTTTACTAGCCCATTTCAGATAAATTTCTTTTAATTATATGTGCTTTAAATCTTGAGGCTCTGTGATTTGGGCAAGCTAATTGTGGTGAAGGAAGATAAAAACAACATTCAAAGAATACTTAGATATGATTTACTGCTTGAACCAATCACCCTTCCCAAATGGAAAACTGACATTATTTAAAGGCTTCCATTCATGTTCCCAGAAAAATAAATTATTTTTAATTTCCTTTTCAAAAGATATATGAATGTTTAAATCTGAATAGGTTGAGTGTGAAAGTTATGGCTATATGAATCTCTAAGGACTTAAAACAAAGGAACCCTGAATGTTTTAGTGTTCCTAAGATTACTGAAATGAAATGGAATTGGGAAAAATGCTGCTGGAGTACCAATGGATAGTTCTACTTAAGATCTAATTTTGTATGTGATCAAAGTTGTTATTATCTTAAAATAGACTATTGTATCAATAAGCTGTATTTTTAATAAGATGTTTTATAGAAGCCTCATGGTAACCACAAAGCAAAAACTTATAGTAAATACACAAATGGTTTTAAAAAAAATGAATCAAAGCATGCCAATATGGAAAAACATCAATTCACAAGGAAAGGCAGCAAAAGTGGAAGAAAGAAACAAAGGAACTATACAAAAATAAGATGACATTAATTCATCCTTACCCATCAATAATTACTTTAAAGATGTATTTATTTATTTATTTGACAGAGAGAGTTCACAAGCAGGAAGAGAGGCAGTCAGAGAGGAGGAAGCAGGCTCCCTGCTAAGCAGAGAGCCCGATGCGGGGCTTGATCCCAGGACCCTGAGATCATGACCTGAGCCGAAGGCAGTGGCTTAACCCACTGAGCCACCCAGGCACCCCAATAATTACTTTAAATGTAAATGTACCAAATATTCCAATTAAAAGCTACACAGTGACTGAATGAATACTAATAATAAAAAGACCTACTATATGCTACCTACAAGAGACTCACTTCAATTCTAAAGACACACAGAGAGTCAAAATAAAGGGATGGAAGAGATGTACCATGCAAATGAAATTTTAAAAAAAGGTAGCTATACTGACATTGTCCAAAGTAGACTTCAAGTCAAAAACTGTAACAAGAATGGATAAAAAAACAAAACCCGGGTGCCTGGGTGGCTCAGTGGGTTAAGCCGCTGCCTTCGGCTCAGGTCATGATCTCAGGGTCCTGGGATCGAGTCCCACATCGGGCTCTCTGCTCAGCAGGAAGCCTGCTTCCCTCTCTCTCTCTCTCTGCCTTCCTCTCCATCTACTTGTGATCTC
The DNA here is from genome assembly GCF_902655055.1 of Lutra lutra. Lineage (NCBI taxonomy): Eukaryota > Metazoa > Chordata > Mammalia > Carnivora > Mustelidae > Lutra > Lutra lutra. Next base: position 133,626,832 of record NC_062282.1, on the reverse strand, counting down.
TCTCTGTCAAATAAATAAATAAAATCTTAAAAAAAAAAAAACAACAAAACCCATCTATATGGTGCCTACAAGAAACTCATTTTAGATCGGAGACACCTCCAGATTTAAAGTGAGGGGGTAGAAAACAATTTACCATACTAATGAACATCAGAAGAAAGCAGGAGTGGCAATCCTTATATCAGATCAATTAGATTTTAAGCCAAAGACTATAATAAGAAATGAGGAAGGACACTATATCATACTCAAAGGAGCTGTCCAACAAGAAGATCTAACAATTTTAAATATCTATGCCCCTAACGTGGGAGCAGCCAACTATATAAACCAATTAATAACAAAATCAAAGAAACACATTGGCAATAAAACAATAATAGTAGGGGACTTTCACACTCCCCTCACTGAAATGGACAGATCATCCAAACAAAAGATCAACAAGGAAATAAAGGCCTTAAACGACACACTGGACCAGATGGACATCACAGATATATTCAGAACTTTTCATCCCAAAGCAACAGAATACACATTCTTTTCTAGTGCACGTGGAACATTCTCCAGAATAGATCACATTCTCAGTCCTAAATCAGGTCTCAACCAGTATCAAAGATTGCGATCATTCCCTGCATATTTTCAGACCACAATGCTCTGAAGCTAGACCTCAATCACAAGAGGAAATTTGGAAAGAACCCAAATACATGGAGACTAAACAGCATCCTTCTAAAGAATGAATGGGTCAACCAGAAAATTAAAGAAGAATTGAAAAAATTCATGGAAACAAATGATAATGAAAACACAATGGTTCAAAATCTGTGGGACACAACAAAGGCAGTCCTGAGAGGAAAATATATAGCGGTACAAGCCTTTCTCAAGAAACAAGAAAGGTCTCAGGTACACAACCTAACCCTACACCTAAAGGAACTGGAGAAAGAACAAGAAGGAAACCCTAAACCCAGCAGGAGAAGAGAAATCATAAAGATCAGAGCAGAAATCAATGAAATAGAAACCAAAAAAACAATGGAACAAATCAACGAAACTAGGAGCTGGTTCTTTGAAAGAATTAATAAGATTGATAAACTCCTGGCCAGACTTATCGAAAGAAAAGAGAAAGGACCCAAATAAATAAAATCATGAATGAAAGAGGAGAGATCACAACTAACACCAAAGAAATACAGACAATTATAAGAACATACTATGAGCAACTCTATGCCAACAAATTTGACAATCTGGAAGAAATGGATGCATTCCTAGAGACATATAAACTACCACAACTGAACCAGGAAGAAATAGAAAGCCTGAACAGACCCATAACCAGTAAGGAGATTGAAACAGTCATCAAAAATCTCCAAACAGGGACGCCTGGGTGGCTCAGTTGGTTAAGCCGCTGCCTTCAGCTCAGGTCATGATCCCAGCATCCTGGGATCGAGTCCCACATCAGGCTCCTTGTTCTGTGGGGAGCCTGCTTCTCCCTCTGCCTCTGCCTGCCACTCTGTCTGCCTGTGCTCGCGCTCTCTCTCTCTCTCTGACAAATAAATAAATAAAATCTTTAAAAAAAAAATCTCCAAACAAACAAAAGCCCAGGGCCAGATGGCTTCCCGGGGGAATTCTACCAAACGTTTAAAGAAGAACTAATTCCTATTCTCCTGAAGCTATTCCAAAAAATAGAAATGGAAGGAAAACTTCCAAACTCATTTTATGAGGCCAGCATCACCTTGATCCCAAAACCAGACAAGGATCCCATCAAAAAAGAGAACTACAGACCAATATCCTTGATGAACACAGATGCAAAAATTCTCACCAAAATATTAGCCAATAGGATTCAACAGTACATTAAAAGGATTATTCACCATGACCAAGTGGGATTTATTCCAGGGCTGCAAGGCCGGTTCAACATCCGCAAATCAATCAATGGGATACAAACATTAATAAAAGAAAGAACAAGAACCATATGATACTCTCCATAGATGCTGAAAAAGCATTTGACAAAGTATAGCATCCCTTCCTGATCAAAACTCTTCAAAGTGTAGGGATAGAGGGCACATACCTCAATATTATCAAAGCCATCTATGAAAAACCCACCGAAAATATCATTCTCAATGGAGAAAAACTGAAAGCTTTTCCGCTAAGGTCAGGAACAAGGCAGGGATGTCCATTATCACCACTGCTATTCAACATAGTACTAAAAGTCCTAGCCTCAGCAATCAGATAACAAAAGGAAATTAAAGGCATCCAAATTGGCAAAGAAGTCAAACTATCACTCTTCACAGATGATATGATACTATATGTGGAAAATCCAAAAGACTCCACTCCAAAACTGCTAGAACTTGTACAAGAATTCAGTAAAGTGTCAGGATATAAAATCAATGCACAGAAATCAGTTGCATTTCTCTACACCAACAACAAGACAGAAGAAAGAGAAATTAAGGAGTCCATCCCATTTACAATTGCACCCAAAACTATAAGATGCCTAGGAATAAACCTAACCAAAGAGGCTAAGAATCTATACTCAGAAAACTATAAAGTACTCATGAAAGAAATTGAGGAAGACACAAAGAAATGGAAAAATATTCCATGCTCCTGGATTGGAAGAATAAATATTGTGAAAATGTCTATTTTTCTGCATTTCTGCAAAGAAGACATCCAGATGGCCAACAGACACATGAAAAAGTGCTCCACATCACTCGGCATCAGGGAAATACAAATCAAAACCACAATGAGATATCACCTCACACCAGTCAGAATGGCTAAAATTAACAAGTCAGGAAATGACAGATGCTGGCAAGGATGCGGAGAAAGGGGAGCCCTCCTACACTGTTGGTGGGAATGCAAGCTGGTGCAACCACTCTGGAAAACAGCATGGAGGTTCCTCAAAATGTTGAAAATAGAACTACCCTATGACCCAGCAATTGCACTGCTGGGTATTTACCCTAAAGATACAAATGTAGTGATCCGGAGGGGCACGTGCACCCGAATGTTTATAGCAGCAATGTCTACGATAGCCAAACTATGGAAAGAACCTAGATGTCCATCAACAGACGAATGGATAAAGAAGATGTGGTATATATACAAAATGGAATACTATGCAGCCATCAAAAGAAATGAAATCTTGCCATTTGCGACGACGTGGATGGAACTAGAGGGTATCATGCTTAGCGAAGCAAAAGCACTTCTTAGGGAAGTTTATAGTGATAAACATCTATCTTAAGAAAAAAAGATCTCAAATGACCTACCCTAATATTTCAAGGAATTAGCTTAAGAACAAAATAAGCCTAAAGTTAGCAGAAGTAAAGAAATAGCAGATTAGAGTAGAAATAATAGAGACCATGAAACACTAGAAGAGATTAATGAAGCCAAGATCTGTTGTTTTGAAAAGATTAAAAAAATAAATGACAAGGCTTCATCTCGACTTCTCCCCCAAAAGAGAAAAAAACTCAAACAAATAAATAAATGTCATTATACAAGATACTACAGAAATACAAATGATTGGGCACCTGGGTTGCTCAGTTAGTTGAGCATCTGCCTTGGGCTCAGGTCATGATCCTGGAGTCCTGGGATTGAGTCCCACATCTGGCTCCCTGTTCAGCAGGAAACTGCTTTACCCTCTGTCCCTCATCTCACTCGTGTTCTTTCTCTCTCCCTCTCTCAAATAAATAAATAAATAAAATCTTGAATGAAAAGAAATACAAAGGATCATAAAGACTACTATGAATAATGATATTGCAAAAAATTGGATAAACTAGAAGAAATGGATACATTCCTAGAACTATAAAACTTGGCAAGAATGAATCATGAAGAAATAGAAAATATGAATAGACAATAAAAGTAAGATAATTGAATCAGTAATCAAAAAACAAAACAAAACAAAAAAAAAACCTCTCAACAAAGAAAATCCCAGAGCAAACATTTAAAGAAGAATTAACATTAATCCTTCTCAAGTTTCTCCAAAAAACTAAAAAGAAGAGAAGACTCCTAAACTGATTATATGATGCCAGCATTACCGTAATACAAAAGCCAGTTGAGGATACTACAAGAAAAGAAAAGTACTGGGGCGCCTGGGTGGCTCAGTGGGTTGAGGCCTCTGCTTTCAGCTCAGGTCATGATTCTAGGGTCCTGGGATCGAGCCCTGTATCGGGCTCTCTCCTCAGCAGGGAGCCTGCTTCCCTTCCTCCCTCTCTGCCTGCCTCTCTGCCTACTTGTGATCTCTGTCTGTCAAATAAATAAATAAAATCTTTAAAAAAAAAGTACTGGTCACTTACCCTAATGACTATAGATGCAAACCAAATTCAATAGCACATTAAAAGGGCCATACATCATGATCAAGTGTGATTTATCCCTGGGATACAGGGGTGTTTCAACATACGTAAATCAATAAATGTGATAAAACACATTAATAGAATAAGATAAAAATCATATGATCATCTCAATAGATGCAAAGAAGACATTTGACAAAATTCACTTTCATGATAAAAATACTCAACAATTGGGTTGAAGGAACATACCATATCATGACAAAGCCCATTAATGACAAACCCACAGCTAACATTGTACTCAATGGCAAAAGCATACTACTGGAAGTCCTAGCCAGAGCAAATAAGCAAGAAAATGAATTAAACTGAGGGTTTTGGAGGGGAGAGAGGTGGGGGGCTAAATGAGCCTGGTGGTGGGTATTAAGGAGGGTATGTATTGCATGGAGCACTGGGTGTGGTGTATAAACAATGAATTTTGGAACACTGAAAAATAAAGTATTGAAGTCAGAAAGAAAGTACTTAAACTGTCTTTGTTTTGCAGACTACTTGATTTTATATATAGGAAAACAAAAAAGGATCCATGAAAAGCCATTAGAACTAATAAATGAATTCAGTAAAGTTGCAAGATACAAAATCAACATACAAAAAAATCAAGTGCTTTTCTGTACACTGACAATGAACTAGGTAAAAACCACCTTTTACAAAAGCATCAAAAACAATAAAATACTTAGGAATAAATTTAATCAAAGAGGTGAAAGTTCTATACACTGACAACTTTAAGACATTGATGAAAGAAACTGAAGACAACACAAGTAAATGGGAAGATATTCCATGCTTAATATTAGAATATTTTAACATTGTAAAAATGTCCATACTATCCAAAGCAATCTATTGATTCAACATAATCACTTTCAAAATTTCAATGAAATTTTTCACAGAAATAGAGAAAAAAGCTCTAAAATTTGTATGAAATCACAAAACACCTCCATGAGGTAAAGCAATCCTGAGAGCAAAGTTGGAGACATTACGCTTCCCAGTTTCAAGCTATACTACAAAGTTATAATTATTAAAATGGTATGGTACTGGCATAAAAACAGAAATATAGACCAATAAAGCAGACTCAAAAGCCCAGAAATAAACCCAGGCTTGTACAACTAACTAATATTTGACAAGGCAGCCAAGAATACTCAGTGGAAAGAAGAGTGTCTTCAATAATTGGTGCTAGGAAAATTGGATATTCATATGCAAAATAATGAAATCAGATGCCCCTTTTATACCACTCAGAAAAGTTAAAGAGAGATGGATTAAAGACTTACACTTAAGAACTGAAACTGTAAAAGTCCTAGAAGAAAACAAGAAAAAAGCACCTCGATATTGGTCTTGGTAACAATTTTTTTTTTTTTTTTTGCATCTGACATGAAAAGCACAGGGAACAAAAACAAAAATAAGGAAGTGGGACTACATCACAGTAAAAAGCTTCTGCACAGATAAAGAAACAGTCAAAATATGAAAAGGCGACCTACAGAATGGGAGGAAATATTTCTAAACCATCTATATGATAAGGAGTTAATATATAAAATGTATAAAGGAATTTATATAACTCAGTAGGCAAAAAATCAATCCAATTGTAAAATGGGCAAAAGACCCGAGAGACATTTTTTTCCAAAGACCTACAAATGGCCAATAGGTACAAAAAAAAATGTGCTCAACATCACAAATCATCAGAGAAATGCATATCAAAACCACAAAGAAACCACACTTGTTAGAACATCTGTTATCAAAAAGACAAAAGAGAAGTGTTGGTGAGAATGTGGAGAAAATGGAATCCTTGTGCACTCTTGATGGGAACTTAAAATGAATACAGCTGTTAAGGAAAATAATATGGAGTTTCCTCAGAAATTAAAAATAGACCTTCAGTGTGATCCAGCAATCCCACTTTTGGGTAAATATCAAAAGGAAATAAAATCATTACCTCAGAAAGATATCTGTACCCCTCATATTCACTGCAGCACTGTTTACAATAGCCAACACAAGGAAACAACCTAAGTGTCCACTGACAGATGAATAAAGAAATGTGGTATATACAAATAGCAGAATATTATCCAGCCATAAAAGAAGAAGAAAATTCTGCCATTTGTGACAGCAAGGGCTGACCTTGAGGGTATTAAGTTAAATATGAAATAAGCCCAACAGAGAAAGACAAATACTATATCATTTTACTTATATGTGGAATCTAAAAAAGCAGAACTCATAGAAATAGAGAGTGGATTGTTATTTGCTGGGGGTGGGAATAAGGAAGAAATAAGAAGATGTTGAGCAAAGGGTCCAATTTGTAATTATAAGATGACTAAGTTCTGAAGATGTAATATATAGCATGGTAACATTGTTAACAAAGTTAGCAATGCTGTGCTATATATTTGAACTATGTTAACAGTAGATCTTAAATGTTCTCATCACATACAAAAACTGTTAGTTGTGTGAAATGACTGAGGTATAAACTAATTTTGTGGTAGTGATTTTCTAGATATATATCTGTATTTAATTATGTTATATACCCTAAATTTACACAGTGTTATATGTCAATTATATCTCAATAAACTTGAAATAAAAAGAAGAAACTGCGGTAGAGCAGAGGAAGTCTTTGAGGAAATAAGTTTGTCAGAGAGAGTATTCTGGTAGCAAAATAATGAAAATTTAAACATCCCAAAGGGGGGGGGGAGTATATAATTGGAACAAGTTTGGAGTTGGTGAAAAGTGATACCCACAGTGTTTTTGAGGATCATAAATCTATGATGAATCAAAGTCTATTAGAAAAAATGCCAACCAGTGAGTCTAGGCACCCAATTTCTCTGCAAATAGATAAATGTGGGATAAAGGCACAAGTTGTTCAATTGCTAAACAAGGTTGTAATTCTGTGGGTTGTTTAAATAATACAGTATGTTTTCCTCATTGGGTAATTCCATAGGTTATTTCAGTCTGCCTGAGATAAAAGCAATATTTTACCTACTGAGTTGATACTTCAATGCTGAATCATAGCTCAGAGTGTGAAATTCAGTAATAAAGAGGCCTTAGATTTGGTCATGCCACATGTTCCTGGGGAATACCTCTTATGTGATGGGATGTTCACTCCATACCTGTATATCCTCAGAAGACCTTGGAAACCTGAAAAACCATAACTCTGTATAAGGAACTATGTTATCCCTTGTTTTTGTTTGTTGGTTTGTGTTTTTGTTTACTAAATATTGTTGTACCTTTCTCATCCTTGACATATTAAAGAAACAGAACATGTCCTAAATGTCTTTTCTTAAGTATAGAATTATCCTATTGGGACAACCATGCATAACTCATGCAGGAAACTTTCTCTTATTCTCAGGCTATATTAAGTGACATCACCTCCCACTTCTGTAGTCCATATAATCCTACTTTACTATTTTACAGCAGCTTTTTTTTCAATGTACTGTAGCTATCTGTTTGCCTGTCTACATCCCATATGAACACTGAATTTCTAGAACACTGTATGCAAATTAAAAAAAAAATGATTTTTCCCCAGTCCTTATAATAACATCCCTCTTACAGTAAATGTTAAATAAATGAGTGGATGAGTGAATAAATGAGTCACAAACTCTTCTTTTAGATGTATTCTAGATTCTATCCTTCTGAGTCTATGTACTTCTCGTATGAGTCCTTTGTTTTCTTCATCCCTGGCTTTGTTCTTGCTTTGTCAACTGTAATGGGTTGAACTGTATCCTACAAAATATATGTCCAAGTTCTAAGCCCCCATACTTGTCAGTGTGATTTTAGTTGGGTACCTAAGGTAAAGATCTCAAGATGAGATCATCTTGAGGAGGAGTTAAGGTGGCAGAGTAATAGGAGGACCCTATGCTTGCCTCATCCTTCAAACACAGCTAGATCAATATAAAATTATTCTGAACACCCAGGAAATCAACCTAAGGGCTGAGAGAACAAACTACACAGCTTGAGGGAGAAAAGAGGCCACATTGTGGAAGGTAGGAGGTACAGAGAAGTGATTTGGAAGTGAAAAGAATCACAGGGTTGTGCAGGGGAAGAAGCCCTGATTAAGGAGAGGGGAGAAGAAGAGGGAGAGGAAGAGAGTGAGTGAGCGAACAGTGAGAACAAAGCACAGGGCACTGCACAGAAGAAACACTTCTCCAAAACCACTGACTGGGACAAGGAGTTTTTATAAGAAGTCACAAGTTTTTATAAGAAGTGGAACTCAGTGTCTCAAGTTTTAGAAGTCCCTGCTATCACCTGGATGGTTTCCGGAAAGTGTAGTGGTGCTCCTATAGAGAAGGAGAGCAGAGGCTCCAGAGCAAACACAGTGGGGACCTTCTGGGTTGTACTGGGAGAGAAAGTTACCCTTCTTGGAGTGCATTTTGGAGAGGTTGCACTGCCTCTCTGGGGACAAAAGAACAAGCAGGCACCATTTAGCTGCCCATTCATTAGCTTAGGAGCAGAGGCAGCTGCTAAGGGCAGCTAACCTGGAAGTCAGTTTTTTGCTGCACCTTAACATAAACTCCAGTCTCCTGCACATTCATTAGATTGCCCTTCTAGGAGAAAGCAGCACAAGTGACAGCCAGGCAAGACCCTCTGCCAGAGAGGATCAGTACAGGTCCATGCCACGTGAGGTCCCTAAAATTTGAAGTTTTGAAACCCAGCCAACCCACTTGGATAAAACACAGGAGCTCTGGGCTTCCAGCTGGGTAGATAGATCAGATACAGGGTAAAGGCAGAGATTTGAGAGATGCCTAGGACAAAAGAGGGAAGATTGTTCACTCTTCTGTGAGGGCTTCCTAAATAGCCGCAGGCCCAAATTCTACTGTGGACAAGAGGGCTATTTTTACTCCTGCCCATCAGCACAGGCAACTTCAGTGAGAGGCACAGTGCTTAGAGTAGAGGCTTGAACCATTTACAGCAAGCCCTGCCTCCTGCACCCTGCAGATACTTTTTCACTAAGGCAAGAGTGCCTAAAGTAAGAGCAGCAGTGGGCCCCTCCCCCAGAACACCAGCACCACCTCCTCTGCCCCCAGCAGCACACAAACAAGTCTATTGACCATAGACAGCTGCAAAGTTCCAGCCTTAGGGGGAAAATAGGATCTAGTCTCTTTTAACAAGCAGACACCTAATTAAAACTCACCATACAGTGGAAAAGGTCCAAACACTCACCTTGTAGAGAAGGAGAAACTGCACCGGACTGGCCTGAGGAAAGGAGCAGCCAAAGCACATGAGCAGAGTGAACAGCATATACCAGAAACACTTCCTGAAGCCCCAGGCCTTGCATAGCATATGACCTGTTTTTATAGCCATTTCTCTCAGGAGCAAGAAACATAAGAGGCTTTCCTAACCCACAGAAGACAGAGACCCAGACAAAATGCCAAGATGGAGGAATTCATCCCAAAAGAAAAAAGAAGAGGTCACAGCCAGGGATCTACTCAAAACAGATTTAAGTAATATGCCTGGACAGAATTTAAATCAGCAATCATAAAGATACTAGCTGGGCTTGAGAGAAGCCAAGAAGACACCAAGGAGTCTCTTACCACAGAGATAGAAGATCTCAAAACTAGTCAGGCTGAAATTTTTAAAAAAATGCTATAACTAAGATGAAAAACTGACTAGATGTAATGATTATAAGGATGGAAGAGGCACAGGAACAAATAAGTGATATAGAAGATAAAATTATGGAAAATAGTGAAGCTGAAAAGAAGAGGGAAAGAAAAATATTGGATCATGACTGTAGACTTAAGGAACTCAGTGACTCCGTAAGACATAAAAACATATCATAGGGGTACCAGAAGAAGAGATAGAAAAGGGGCAGTTTATTTGAGCAATTTATAGCTAAAAACCCTAATCTGGGGAAGAAAATGGACATCCAAATCCAGTGAACTCCCACCAAAATCAACAAAAGCAAGCCAACACCAAGACACATTGTCATAGTAAATTTTTCAAAATACAGAGATAAGGAAAGAATCCTGAAAGCAGCAAGGGAAAAGAAATCCCTATTCTACAGGGAAGACAAACAAAGCAGCATATCTCTCCACACGGAAACTGGGCAGGCCAGAAGAGATTGGCAGGATATATTCCACCAGCTGAATGGGAAAAATATGCAGCCAAGAAGACTTTATCCAGCAAGGCTGTCCTTCAGAATAGAAGGAGAGATAAAGAGATTCCCAGACAAACAAAAAATAAAGGAGTTCGTGGCTTCTAAACCAGCTCTTCAAGGAATAGTAAAGGGGACTCTTCGAGTGGAAAGAAAGACTAAAAGCAAGAAAGACTAGAAAGGAACAGAAAAAATATCCAGGAACAGTGACTTAACAGGTAATGCAATGCCCTAATTGATATCCATCGATAATCACTCTGACTGTAAATGGACTAAATGCTCCAGTTAAAAGATGTGGGGTATCAGAATGGATTGAAAAAACAAGACCCATCTATTTGCTGCCTACAAGAGACTCATTTTGACCTAAATTGAAAATTGAAAATGAGGGGGTGGAGAACTATTTGCCATGGTAATGAACATCAAAAGAAAGCTGGAGTAGCCATACTTCTATCAGATAACTAGATTTTAAATCAAAGACTGTCACTAGAGATGAAGAAAGGCACTATATTACAATAAGGGGTGTCTATCCAACAAGAAGATGTAACAATTGTAAATATGTATGCCCCAACTCAGAAGTACCCAAATATAGAAATCAATTAATAACAAACATAAAGAAACTCATCAATAACAATACAATAACAGTAGGGACTTTGACACCCCACTTACAACAACGGACAGATCATCTATGCAGAAGATCAACAAGGAAACCGTCGCTCTGAATGACACATTGGACCAGATGGACTTAACAGGTATATTCAGAACATTTCATCCTAAAGCAGCAGAGTACATATTTGAGTATACATGGGACAATCTCCAGAACAGATCACATATTGGGTCACAAATCAGGCCTCAACAAGTACAAAAAGATTGAGATCATACCCAAGTATGTTTTCAGACCACACCACCATGAAACTTGAAGTTAACCACAAGAAAAATTTGGAAAGACCAAAAGTACAAGGAGGTTAAAGACCATGCTACTAAAGAATGAATGGGTTAACCAGGAAATTAAAGACGAAAGAAGAAAATACACAGAAACAAATGAAAATGAAAACACAATGGTCGAGAACGTTTGGGATGCAACAAAAGCAGTCATAAGAGAGAAGTACATTGTAATACAGGATTACCTCAAGCAAGAAAAGTCTCAAATACACAACCTAACCTTATACCTACAGACACTAGAGAAGGGAAAGCAAATAAAGTCTAAAGCCAGCAGAAGGGAAATATTGAGGATTAAAGCAAAATTAAATGATATAGAAACAAACAAAAACAGTAGAAAAGATGAATAAAACTAGGAGCTGGTTCTTTGAAAGACTTAACAAAACTGATAACCCTTTAGCCAGATTTATCAAAAATAAAAGAGAAAGGACCCAAATAAATAAAATCACAAATGAAAGAGGAAAGATCACAACCAAAACCACAGAAATATAAGTAAGCAATTATGAGAGTATTATGAAGAATCATATAGCAACAAATGGGGCAATCTAGAAGAAATGGATGAATTTCTAGAAACATATGAACTACCAAAACTAAAATAGGAAGAAATAGAAAATTTCAGTCCTATAACCAGCAAAGACAGCAAATCAGTAATCAAAAATCTCTTAACAAACAATGTCCAGGGCCAAGTGGCTTCCTAGGGGAATTCTACCAAACATTTAAGAAAAGTTCAGGGGCACCTGGGTGGCTCAGTCAGTTAAGTGGCTGCCTTTGGCTCAGATCATGATCCCAGCGTCCTGGGATTGAGCCCTGCATTGGGCTCCCTGCTCAGTGGAGAGCCTGCTTCTCCCTCTGCCTGCTGCTCTGCTTGCTGGTGCTTTCTCGCCTTTTCTCTGTCAAATAAATAAAATCTTAAAAAAAAAATAAGAGTTCATCCCTATTTTTCTCAAACTGATCCAAAAAATAGAAATGATGGGATCGAAAAAATAGAAAGGAGGGCACTTGTCATATTGAACACTGGGTGTTGTATGTAAGTGATGAATCATTGAACTCTACTCCTGAAAAAAATAATGCACTGAATGTTAACTAATTAGAGTTTAAATAAAAATTAAAGAAATATATAAAAATATAAGTGGAAGGAAAACTTCCAAACTCATTCTAAGAGGCCAGCACTACCTTGATTCCAAAACCAAAGAGCCCACCAAAAAGAATTCTAGGCCATTATCCTTGATGAACATGGATGCAAAAATTCTCAACAAAATACCAGCAAATTGAATCCTGCAGAACATTAAAAGAATTATTCACCACGGTCAAGTGGGACTTTTTTCTGGGCTGCAAGTCTAGTTTAATATTTGCAAATAGATCAATGTGATATACTACATTAATAAAAGAAAGGATAAGGCCACATAATCCTCTCAATAGATGAATAAAAAGCATTTGATCAAGTACAGAATACATTCTTGATCAAAATTCTCAACAAAGTAGGAATAGAGGGAACATACCTCAATGTCATAAAGACAACATATCATCCTCAATGGGGAAAGACAGAATTTTTCTTCTATGGTCAGGAACAAGATAGGGACGTCCGTCCATTCTCACCACAATTATTTACCATAGTATTAGAAGTCCTAGCCTAAGCAATCAGAAAAGGAACAGAAGTCATCCAAAATGGTAAGGAAGAAGTCAAACTTGGACTGTTTGCAAATGACATGATACTGTATGCAAAAAACCTGAAAGACTCCACTAAAAATTGCTAGAACCGATACATGAATTCGGCAAAGTTGTAGGATAAAAAAAATCAATGTACAGAAACCTGTTGCATTTCTTTTCACCAATAATGAAGCAGCAAAAAGAGAAATCAAAGAATTGATCCCATTTACAAATGCACCAAAAACCATAGGCTGCCCAGGAATAAACCTAACCAAAGAGGGAAAAGATTTGTACTCTGAAAACCATAGAACACTTATGAAAGAATTTGAGAATGATACAAAGAAATGGAAAAACATCCCATGCTAATGGCTTGGAAGAACAAATATTAAAATATCTATACTACCCAAAGCAATCTACAGATACAATGTAATTCACACCAAAATACCACCAGCATTTTTCAGAGCTACAAAAAATAATCCTAAAATTTGTATGGAATCACAAAAGACTCTGAATAGCCAAAGCTACCTTGAAAAAGAAAAGCAAAGCTGGAGGCATCATGATTCTGGACTTTAAGCAATATTATAAAGCTGTGGTCATCAAGATAGTATGGAACTGGTATAAAAACAGACACACAGATAAATGGAAGAGAAAGTCCAACAGAAAGCCCAGAAATGAACCCACAACTATATGCTCAATTAATCTTTGACAAAGTTAAGAATATACAGTGGAAAAAAAGACAGTCTTTTTAACAAATGCTGTTGGGAAAACTGGACAGCCACATGCAGAAGAATGAAACTGTACCACTTTCTTGTGCCATACACAAAAATAAATTCAAAGTGGATGAAAGGCCTAAATTTAAGACCGGAAACTATCAAAGTCCTAGAGGGGATGACAGGCAACAACCTCTGTGACATTGGCCATACCACCTTCTTGCTAAGACACATCTCTAAAGGCCAGGGAAACAAAAGCAAAAATGAATTATTGGAACTTCAAGATAAAAAGCTCCTGCACAGGAAAGGAAATAATCAACAAAACTAAAAGGCAACCTGCAGAATGGGAGAATATATTTGCAAATGACATATTTGATAAAGGGTTAGTATCCAGAATCTATAAAGAACTTATCAAACTCAACACCCAAAAAACAAATAATCCAGTCAATAAATGGGCAGAAGACATGAACAGACATTTCTTGAAAGAAGACATACAAATGGCCAACAGACACATGAAAAAGTGCTCAACATCCCTAGCCATCAGGGAAAAACAAATCAAAACCACAATGAGTTACTACCTCACACCTGTCAAAACAGCTAAAATTAACAACACAGGAAACCACACATCTTGGGGAGGATGTGGAGAAATGGGAACCCTCTTAGACAGTTGCTGGAACTGTAAACTGGTGCAGGCACTCTGGAAAATAGTATGGAGGTTCCTCAAAAAGTTAAAACTACCCCCATGTTGCATGGGGGTTTAAGGGGGTAGGAGAAGAATAAATGTAGCAAGACGGGATTGGGAGGGAGACAAACCATAAGTGACTCTTAATCTCACAAAACAAACTGAGGGTTGATGGGGGGAGGGGGGTTGGGGTTATGGATATTGGGGAGGGTATGTGCTATGGTGAGTGCTGTGAAGTGTGTAAACCTGGCTATTCGCAGACCTGTACCCCTGGGGATAAAAATATATGTTTATTAAAAATAAAAAAATAAATAAAACTACCCTACAACCTAGCAATTTTACTACTAGGTATTTACACAAGGAATACAAAAATACTGATTTGAAGGGGCACATGCACCCCAATGTTTATAGCAGCATTGTCAACAGTAGCCACATTATATAAAGAGCCCGATGTGCATCAACTGATGAATGTATAAAGATGTGTTTTGTCTCTGTGTGTATGCATATATATAAAATGGAATATTACTCAGCCATCAAAAACAATGAACTCTTACTATTTGGAAGGATATGTATGGAGCTGGAATGTATTAAGCTAAGTGAAATAAGACAATCAGAGAAAGACAAGTATCATATGATTTCACTCATATGTGGAATTTAAGAAACAAAACAAGAATGTAGGGGAAAAAAGAGAGGGAAACAAATCATAAGAGACTGTTTCAGGGTTGATGGAGGGGAGGTGGGGTTGGTCTAAATGGATGATGGGTTTTAAGGAGGGCACTTCTTATGGTAAGCAATGGGTGTTGTATGTTAGTGATGTATCACTAAATTCTATTCCTGAAACCATGTTAACTAACTAGAATTTAAATAAAAACTTAATAATAAAAATGTCATCTTGAAATCATGTGTGAAAGAAAAATTACACCAGAAATTAAAGAAGATTTTATTCAAGTCTTGGAATAGAGGAGGGAGATTGAATTCAACTCCCATGAAACAAAAGACAGGAGGATTTTCAAGTGCTGAGCTGAGGTAGTGGAAAAGTACCAGAGGATGTTAAGAGGAGAGGGTAGTCAATGCGATGAGGTCATCTATGCTTGCTCTCTGTCACTTTCTAACTTAGGCTCCCTCTCTACCACAAAGACTAGAAGATAGGGGCACTATCTGTCTTGCTTGATTGCATTTTAAAGGGATGGCCAGGGGCCTAGGGTCAGGAAGAAGCCTGTCTAAGGTCTGGTCAAGCTTAGGGGAAAGTTAAGGCTCTCTTTCTCATGTGGGCCTTAAATCCAATGAGTGTCTCCTTGTGTTCTTACAAGAGAAAGACAGAAAAGACAGAGACACAGAAGGAGAAGGCCATGTGAAGACAGAAATATAAGTGTGTTGTGTGCATAATCCAAGGAATACTAAGGATTTCTGACAGCTATCAGAGGCTAAGGGAGGCATGGAATATATTTTCCCCAGAGCCTCCAGAGGAACCAACCCTGCCAATACCTTGATTTAGGTTTTTTGGATTCAAGGACTGTGAGAGAATGGATTTTTTAAAGCCTATCATTTGTGGTAATTTGTTATGGCAAACCTAAGATAACAGCTTTCTTTCTTTTTTTTTTTTTAAAGATTTTATTTATTTATTTGACAGAGAGAGATCACAAGTAGATGGAGAGGCAGGCAGAGAGAGAGAGAGGGAAGCAGGCTTCTCGCTGAGCAGAGAGCCCGATGCGGGACTCGATCCCAGGACCCTGAGATCATGACCTGAGCCGAAGGCAGCAGCTTAACCCACTGAGCCACCCAGGCGCCCGGATAACAGCTTTCTGACAGGTTTCTTTCCAGTCCCCATTTAACTCCAAACATCAAAATTGTACATCTCATTAATGACTTAATTGTTTTGTACTCTAATCCTTTTTTTAATTTGCTCTCATTTTTCCTCCTTATTAAGTACCAGAATAAGCCATGGCTTCCTCCTTTACATTCTTTTAATAATGCTGATGATAAGAATGATACAGATGAAACTTATTTAGTATTTGTTCCACCAAACAAGCTTTATGCATTTTCCTTTCTAAACCTCACCAAAACAAGGCAAGTACTATCATTTTTTATATTAAAAATGGAGACATTGAGGAACAGAGGGATTAAATAGTACTAAGTGGCAGAATGAAAATTTGCTTTGAGATCGGACTGCAGAGCCCACCTGCGTAATGATTTTACTATATTTTTCAGTTTATATCATTGAATGTTTGTTTCATGTTGCCTTCTAATAACTATGCATTTTTCTTTTTTAGTACATTCAACAGAGATAACAAAAGTCAGATGCACAAGCATATCCATTTAATCTTCCCTTTTAAAGGTTTTCTAATATTATTTATATTGTGATGCATTTCTTTCGACTTTTATTAATTCAGGAAAGAATTAAGGCAAATCGTGTGAATACTTTTAACCTATAAGTAATTTAAAAGTTCTGTCTTATTTATCTCTTTTCTTTAGGATTTGTTGTGTTTTGTGTGTGTGTGTGTGTGTGTGTTTGAGATAGAGAGAGAGAGAAAGAATGCACAGGCAGGAGGAGGAGAAGAGGGAGAAGCAGACTTCACACTGAGCAGGGAACCTGATGCAGGGCTTGATCCCACGACCCTGTGATCATGACCTGAGCTGAAGGCAGCCGCTTAACCAACTGAGCGACCCAGGCACCCCTTATGTATTTTTTTTTTTTTGTAGCATTTAGCACAATTCTTTGAATGTTAGAAGTACCCAAAATTTTATTAAATGAATATAGTTAACCCAAGTATCAGCTCCCAGTTGTCCCCCAATTTCCCAGCATTCTAGGATTGTATTTTTCTTCAGTATTTTAATATAATGGCACGGGTCCCTATTGTACATGCAGTGGAAAGCCCATTGCTCTTCTGCCCCACAGTGCTTCAGAATCTCAGGAGTTGGGAGAGGGGCCCATATATGTTCCCTACTACCTACCACTTGCATTGTTTTCCTTTTGAACTCCTGCTATTAGCTTCATTCTGTGACTTGTCTCCTGAGACTGCCATCCTCTTGTCCTAGGCACTGTTCCAGTGACAAGAAAGTGCTATCTGGTAGACTCCTGCTGATTGTCTGGAGTGTAAAGGGGATGAAATCATTTCAGACTAATTCATCCAATAATTCAGAAAACATACAAACATTCATTGAGTGTTTAGTAGCACTGTGCTGGGCACTGGGAATACCAATGATAACCAAACAAATGAAAGTTCCCACATTCATGTAGCTCATACGCAAGTAAGAAAAACAGAACTCCCACAGATGCACATATGAATATAAAATTACAACTGAGGTAAGTGTGATGAAGGAAAGGCCCATGGTAGATTGAGAACTACGGTAGTGGCCTGAACAGAGAGCAGAAGGATAAGTACGCATTAGCCAGACCTGTGGCAGAGAGAGTTGGGGGATATGGGCACTGAAGAAAGGATGACAGCACATGCAAACGAACAATAGCAGGGTGAAGCAAGGCACGCTGCAGCAACTATAAAAAAGTCCATTGCTAGGGATGCACAAACCTAGGCCAAGAAAAGAGAGGAGTGAGTCTGGAGAAAACAAGCAAAGTCACTTTACCAACGGCACAGTCTACTTCAGGCTTCTTTAACAACAAATGGGATCTTAATTCTATAGTTGAGAGTTAGTGAACAGTTCAAAGTAGGGGATTGACATGATACCATTCGTATTTTGAAAAACAACACCACCAACAAAACCTCTGGCTACTATATACAGACAAGAACTAAAAGGGTGAGGCATAATGGATGTTAGGGATTCCTAAAAGGAAATATTTGTCCAGGTGAAAGATGATGGCTTAGAGTAGGGAAATGATGGTAGAGATGAAGATAAATGGTAAGATTTGAGAAGTATAATGCAAGAGAACCTAGTGATATGTGGAAAGCATAGGATGTCAAATATATAAAGTTTGCTAAAAATGGTATAGGCAGCAAATTGCAAAAAAATAAAAAATACGTGTCCAACACTGAAGTCTTAAAAAGTAATCAGACTTTTGAATATGGGAAATTTTCATGAGCTATGTCTCTTAGCCTCTTGCCTAAGAGTTTTTCCTTTACACCTACTTACTTTCCTTTAAAACCACATTTTCTACCATCATTTTGTTGCTTTATATATGTCTAGACCACAATCATTTCTTCATAATAACTTTAACATAATATACCTATTAAGTGGACAGTTTAGCAGTAAATCTCCACTACTTTAGGGCCTAGATTTGTACTGCCAACGCTCCTATTGAACTGTTGCTAAACTGTCGGCCGTAGTTTCACCCTTAGCACTGAAAAGACCTTGGGGAAGTACTGAAATCAAACTTTTTTTTTTTTTTAAGTATATCTTGGATCAAATTCTTAGGCTTAGACTTTCACCAGAACTTCCACAGTCACAAAGTTGTGTGTGACTATGGTTACTTTCATCTCCCCATGAGTCAAATTATTTCAGGCTTCCTTTAACCCTTCATATCCTAACATCTCCTGTTATTGAACAGCTGTAGTATTTATACCTCCTAGAAGAAAATTACTTTATTATTTTCTAGTTCTCATACTATATATATGTATTCCCTACCCTTCAAAATGTCAGTTTAGGTATCCCAAAATGGCTTATAGAAACTAAAAGCTATATATAATTTTCTACAGAGAACAGAATAACTGAAGTACTTAATGTTAACAAGGTAGAATCAAAATGCTTAGTATGCAATGACCTCCAAATCCATACATTTCTTGGAGAATGAGTATCTATACCTAATATTGGATTTCTTCTTGTGCTCTTTTGAAGGGAACATCCTTTGGTATCAGAACTTCCCCTGTTTTCTTACCCGGATTTCTTCACCAGGGCTAATGAAGAGTTGGCAAGAATCATTGACCATCATGTAAGACTGAATTCCTTAAATTAGCAACAAAAGCTTTGTTCTTTAAAGGAACTTTGAATTAGAAAGTATAGTTCTGAGACTGAGACATTAACACGTGGAACTTAAAAATAAGGCCATGATTGGGCTTTGCCAAACTTAATTATATCTTACTGTGCTATCTATATACTGTACTGCCTTTATTGGGTTACAGCAAATTTGGCTTTCTGTCATTTGTGAAACACTAGCTCCATCCTGTTTCCTGAATTAGTACTGATTTCTTGGGACAAAGATCTGATATTGAACACTGATGTCTTTTAAACAGTGTAGTTTTTGTAACAGAACAAAAATCTTTTGACTCAATTTTTGATGACCATTCTTTACCCTTGAAATATAAGATGGGCTTTAATCACTTTATTCTTGATATGACTTAAACAAGCAGTGACCATAGAAGATTATTTACTTGTGACACTTTAATTCACTGGGCTATATTTAGATGATGATTTCTTAGGAAATCATTTTATAACTGCTTCTTTTTAGGAGTAGAGTTGGAATAGGAGAAAAAGTATTTTCTGTTTTTCTTATAATACAGTATGGACTAAATAGCATATAGAATGTGTTTAGATTCTTTTTTTTTTTTTTTAAAGATTTTATTTATTTATCTGACAGAGAGAAATCACAAGTAGGCAGAGAGGCAGGCAGAGAGAGAGGAGGAAGCAGGCTCCCTGCTGAGCAGAGAGCCCGACGCAGGGCTCGATCCCAGGACCCTGAGATCATGACCTGAGCCGAAGGCAGCGGCTTAACCCACTGAGCCACCCAGGCGCCCCATAGAATGTGTTTAAATTCTTAAGTATTAGCCTTCTGTTGATTTTTCACAATGTAAAGATCAAGGTCATGAAGTACACTGAAATCTCTCATATAAGGTAGTTTAGTTGTTTTTGTTTATAGATACTGTCATTATTACACCAACCACCACTTTTATGCTACAACATAAGATCAGTAGTTTTGTCAAACAGTAGTAGTATTCAGTTTTATGACAAAAATTATGTCACAGATGGCTACAAAGTTATCAAGGTAACTTTGTATTTAAAATTTAACTGGGAATAAGAAAAGTGAATGTGATTTTATTAAACTTTTTGTTCAATATTTATTCTGAGTATGTTTAAAAAAAAAACCTCACTGCCTTTGGAAGGCTGAGAGATTTGTTGTAAATTCTGTGGCTTAGTCCTGCTTATTAGTATCTATACACCCGAAATAATAGTTATAATCCAGCACTAGTATATAGTAATTTGTAAGTTAACTGATAGGTCATTAAGCATAGTCTGGTTGTCTGTGAGTATGGATGGGCTGATGTAACAAAATAAATAAGCAAGGGTATGAAGTATCTTTTGCAATTTCCAACATTTCATGCTAAGGGTCATTCTGTCCTGAACTTTTTTACCCAGCGTGAAGACAGATTACCACCTCTTTCACCACTTCCTTCATTAAAGATAGTAGAAGCGAAGTAGGGTCCTCATGATGATGATGTTTGGTTGGTTTGCAGCCCTTATTTCCACCTACTGAATCCTACAACTTTTGCCTCCACATAATGCTGTTATTGTCAATAATTAACATGTTTCATGGAGATGAATCTCTTAGAAGTCTTTGTATTTGTCTGTTGCAGAATCAGCATTTGTCTGCCCATCAATTTCATTTTTATCCCATATGTAATCACAATTTTGCCTTTCACCTTAATTTGTTTTTTCTTTTTATTTTGCTTTAGCTTGATTTTTCATTTTAGGATTCCATGCTATCATGTAAATACCAATATTGATTAAGAAGTGAAATTCCTTTGTAATATTAAAATGTAAACCCTATTGTCTCTTATTTTTAATGGTTTATTATTATTAAAAACTTTAAGAGCGAATCCGGTTTCTTTTGTTTTGTGGGGTAGGGAGTGAGACTTACATAATTTCTAATAGAGGGCTTGTATATTTTTCCAGTTATTTTTGGGTTTAAATTCCTCAGGAATATCTGTGAGAAAAACTGAGAAGATAATTGGATATGGAATCTGCATTTTGAAAAGATAAATTGATATATTTATTCTTTTTTTCATGGAAAATCATATGTCAATGACACTTTCTCTCTGTGACAGTGGCAGAAAGAGCTGAAAATTCGACAGAAAGAAGATGCAGTATGTGAGGCCCAAGAACGTAAAGACAAAGAGTTAAAGGAAAAAAATCACTTCAGAGAAATTATGAAGAGAAGAGAAGAGAAACTACACAAGCAAACCAAACCCTATGAGCTTCCTCCTAGGACTGAAGTAATTTCATTAGAAATAACATAACCCCAAAATTGAAGTCCATATGCCAGAAATTGCATGAAAGAGAGCAAGATAGCTAGATGTTAGGAAAAACTTCTTCTAATTAACTAGAAGCCATTTCTTCAGAGTCGTTATCCTGGTGCAGACTCTTTAATAGTTTTATCTTCGTCCTAAATTAGCAGCTCTTAATCACATTTGAGTGAAGTGATTTTACTAGTTAAACATTTTCAAGAGTATATCTAGAGCTCTTCCTAATTGACTTTTTTCTTTTGATCGTACAGCATCTTTAATGTTTCTCAGAGTATTGATTTTTAGTGGACCATTAGATGGAAATGGATTGTAAATTATTAATGAGTCACATTTAAGAATTATTCCTTGAAAATAGAATGAGCACCAACGGAGACTCCTGTGTTAACTATTATTACAAATAAAAGAAGTAAGGCTCCTGGTTGGATTTGTATTTCATAGTCAATGCCGCATCCAACTCTAGGTCAGAAACTTGAATTCAGTGAAGTACAGTAGATAAATAAATCTAAGCAGGCCATTCATCTCAGGATGATTTGGTCTCTGGTGGATACCAAAGGAGACCCCTGAGTGACAGTGGTTTTATGTTGCCAGATGAGTTTATGAGGGTGGATCTGGGTGGTCCTAGAAGGTAACAGGAACACTTACCAGAGGGAGTCAGCCAATTACGAGTGATTTTTAAAAGGCACTTCACTTCCTCTGAAACTCTCAATATATAAGTTGGGTTGGGGTTCCCATGATGGCTTACACCTCTTTCTGAAAATCACAGATAATAACCACATCTCTATTTCTTGATACTCAAGAGACAGTTACTTTATTAGGGATGTTAAACTCAAATGACTACCAGGTTAGGAAGGTAACAGAACTCAGCAAAATGAGCTATGGCATACCTTTCCCATCTAAAAAAAGTTCCCAGCACTTGGTATATTCATCAAGGTATGTCCAGTATTATAGCATCATACAATCTTCCAAGAAGGAGCTCTTAAATAGGATTGTTTTTTTTTTTTTAAATAAAAGCTGTTAAATTTTAAAGTATTGGCAATTAATTTTTTTTAAAAAATCACATAATTTGGGGTTGAATTTGTGACCCATATTATGTAAATATACAGTATCATTCTTTAAGATAACAATAATATGTAATAGAAAAATGAGAGGTTCGAGGAAGGGTCTTTTTATGATGATTCTCTATAAGGCTGTTTCAAATCTATGTGGCTCTTCCCAAATATTCTGTGTTATCCTTGTTTCCTTTTACAGAGATTTAGTTCTCAGAAATAATATCTTCCAGTGTACCTTTCCAGATACCTTCATTAATCTATGCTTTCTTCGTATATGAAAAGAAATCTCTCCTACGGAAGGCCAGCTGGTCCCCTTTCCCTGAGTTTCATCACTTTGAAAATCTTGCTTTGTCAGCTATTTACTCTCCCCCTTGAAGGAGCTCCTTATTACTCACTCCTACCCACAGATGTCTCCATTTTCTACCATCCTTCCGTTCAAAGCCCTTTCTCCTTAAGTCCCGCAGCGATAGCAGCCTCACCAGACTGCCCTTTTAAAGTCATAACCTTTCTGACAGGTTGTGAAAGAGGGAACCACTGGGCTGTGAGTTGCGGGGAAGGGTCTCTGGACATCTCAAGACTTACAAGAATGTCAGCAAATTCTGCTGTTTCAGAACCACTTTCATACAAGCCTGGTGCTTCCAGTTTCTGTAATATTCTGGTGTTCTGGGGCAGACTTAGGTTTATTTATTCATTTTCTGTTCTGCTTAGTCTGTTCCCACTTGTTCACCTGCTTTCCAACTTCCACATTTTCCTTAGTATTTCCAATGTACTATCCTATTTTCTTCTTATGGATACATGCCTTTAAAAAAGTAATTCTTTTTCTATCATAGTAGTAGAGATTTCTAAGGGAGCAAAGAAAAAACAATGTATGTATACACACGTACATAAGGAGAAAGAGATGATTAGTCAGAATGTTTATACCTTTATTCTTAAATTATTTTATAAAATTCTTTATTCTTAATCTTTAAAATTCTTACAGTCTGACAACACACATCTCTCTTGGTCTTCCTCCTATACCTGGACTATTAGAAAAGGCTGGGGCTTATGGATTTGGGTTCACATTCTAACTATGCTCCCTGGTACCCACGAAACATTGGGTATGTCACTGAAACTACTGCAGCTTCATTTTACTCACTTATAAAATGGGTACCATTTGTGTAAAGAGTGGCACCAGTCAGAAGCTAATCAGGAAAACAGGAATGTGTCAGTCATTTTAAGAGAGAATTTAATGTAAGGAATTACTTTAAAGGTGTTAGAGAATTGAGAAAATGAAAAGGAAACATAGAAACAATACCAAGTGCAAGAAATTGGTATCACCTCCATGGCCAGGACATCAGAAAGAAAGAGGGATGGATTATTAGAATCTAGAAGCAGTGGAGACAAGTTGCATAAGGTGGGATCCAGCCCTCTGTCAGGAAGGCGCTGCCCTACTGCTGCTGGGACCTCTGACAGGGCACAATAAGGCAGTTTGGGGACACAGCGGAAAAAAGGAAACAAGAACAAATTGTCTATGGCTCAAATCATGCTGCCAGGAAGAGCAAGAAAAAATGGGAAGAATCAGGGTCATCCTTTGCCATTCTGGAGCTTTTCCTCCAATGCTCCTGTCCCCTGAATCACAAAGCAGATGGAAGGGTAGGTTTGGGGCTGAAAAACACTTGTTAAATAACTGGAAAAAATATGTAGTGCAATGCCTAGAACATATTACTACATGCAATACAAATTAACCCAACCCCTTTTATCTTCTGCATTTTTGGCTTTCTTTTCTGCAAGCTTTCCCCAGACCCTTCCACTCCCTAAAAAAGGAGCTTGAAAGAAAGCATCACCTTTTAAGTTAATGTAAAGCAAGTTTATTATAATTTATCTTTATAACTAACCCTTTATTCTTTCAGTAAGTACTTCATCTAACACAAGCTTAACTGGAACTCTTCTGTAATTTACCTTTCATATTGATTTTGTCTCACAATTCACAAAGTGTTCTCTGAGTCCCAGGCTGGACTGGGCACCAGGTGGTTCTCTCAGTGACTCTTGTGTGTTTAGGTTATGGTTTCTGAGCCCTGGTTGCTTGTTTTCCCAGTCTCCCAACTTCAAGTTGGTAAGAGGAAGAAGGAGAATGAGAAATATATTCCATGTCTTATTAACTCTCTGCAGCTCTTACTCATCTTTAAGTGCCTCTACTGCTTGGAAGCATTAACTTCTCTAGATCTAAATCCCTTTCTACCCCAAACTCATTTCCATGACTCGTTCCTATGCTACTTTCACTCTATGTTTACATTTATTTTGAAAGAGTAAACCCAGGTCTTCCTACATTCATTTACTATGAATTCTCTATAGATTTCTGTTAGCAACTACCAAAGCAGCAGCTTTTTCACATCAACTACCTAATAAACATTTTACCTTACTGAGAATGAAATATTTATAGAAATTTTAGCCAGTTTTACTAGGGCATTAGAAATTAAAAGATATATATTAAGGGACAAAAGAGAGAAAAGATAAATAGTAAATAAATTCTGAGTAGCATAAGATGAAAATAAGCATTTCCCCTAGTGCAATTTAATAAAGATAAATCAAAAGACTTGGAAAGGTTTGTGGGGAATGCCAAAGAGAAATTTAGGGAAGAAAATACCCCAAATAAATATCTCTACTGTGACATTACTGAGTGGGTGTTTGGGGACATGAAGTAGTAGTAGACAAAATAACTCACTGTAACAATGTTAGAAACTCTACATAATGTGTACCAACTATAATTCAAATAATTGATTCTTCTGCTCTTACCAGTAAAAATACTCTCTTGGACATATGACTGTAACTGTCGACTAGTTGATTATGAGTGACCGTTCTCACTTTTTAAAGATATTTTATATCAATAAATCCAAAGACAGGTACAGTATATAACTAGTAAACACAATTCCTTCTTTTCATATACCACCATCCCACCACTGTCCATACCACATGGTCCTATAGCAAGGTTTACAGTAGTGGCACTTTTGACATTTTAAGTTGGATAATTATTTTAATGGAAATTGGGCCTTTGTGCATTTTCAGCTATTTAGCGGTATCTTTGGTATCTACCTGCAAGATGTAAGTCATACCCCTTGCCTTCCCTCCTCCCCAACCCCACCAGTTCAGACTACCAAAAGTACCTCTGGGAATAAAATTGCTCCTGGCTGGGAATGACTGGCCTATAGTTTCACTAACCTTGACTTCCAAATTCCAAATTTAACTTATTGGTGACTGTTTTTCAGGTTTCTTTCAAATTTTGTCCAGCTGTTTACACATGAAGCTCTTACTTTTGGTCAGCGGGTGACTCCCACTTAAAATTACCATAGGTCTCATGAAGCCACTTCATTCCTCCTCATGTCTCCATTTGCTGAAGTGGAAATACGAACAAGAGAGCCCCTATTTGTTGTATATGTCATTAACTGGTGATATTTATCACCTTTCCTGTGGGCTAAAGACAAGTGAAGGCAGGAAGCCATGAAAACCTGCTCTGCCAATGCCTGTATAGAAAAGACATGCCTATAATAAATTCCTCCCACACTGTACTTCACAGCCCTAGGCTGCCACTTAAGACCTCAAGTATTTGTAAGTCTCCTTGTACTAATTCTAGGTATTTTTCTCTGACGTATAGGATGTGTTTGGAAATTTAGAGCAAAACTCATTTTAAATTATCATCTTCTATAACATGAATTCACATATTTATATAGTTTTGCAAATTTGTTGATTTGGTGACTTTGGAGCTACTTGCATTTTTCATAGTGACATAGATTTCAAGGGTAATTTGGCTCTAATGTTATTCAAGCTCACTTTTTCCTCAGATCATTCTAGCTAAGGGACCTATTTACATAATACCTAGTGCCTTGTTATTTTTTTATTCCTGCTTCATTGGAAAGCCAAGAGTAAACAAAAACAAATGCATTTCTAAAGCACTTTTTAGTTGGAAGATCTTTGTGGTATCTCACTTTCTAGTGAAATTTCCCAAGCCTATTCTATACTGGAAAAGGCAGGGTTTTTTTTTTTTTTTTCTTATGAATTAATGCACATGGTAGAGGTTAAGCATTTCAGAACCATGAGTGAAACTTTTTTCTTATCTGTATATATTCTAACATCTACTTTTTATTATTATTATGTTAGTCACTATATAGTACTTCATTCATTTTTGGTGTAGTGTTCCATGATTCATTGTTTGTGTATAACACCAGTGTTCATAGCTATACATGCCCTCCTTAATACCTATCACTGGGCCAACTCATTCTCCCACTCTCTTCCCCTCTGAAACCCTCAGGGTGTTTCCTAGAGTCCATAGTCTCTTATGGTTCATCTCCCACTCTGATTTCCCTCACTTCATTTTTCCTTTCCTTGTCCTAATGTCCTCCATGCTATTCCATATGTTCCATATATAAATGAAACCATAGGATAATTGTCTTTCACTGCTTGATTTAGTTCACTTAGCATAATCCCCTCCAGTTCCATCCATATCGATGCAAAAGTTGGGTATTCATCCTTTCTGATAGACGAGTAATATTCCAGCATATATATGGACCACAACTTCTTTATCCATTCCTCTGTTGAAGAGCATCTCTGCTCCTTCCAAAATTTGGCTATTGTGGACATTGCTGCTATGAACATTGGGGTGCATTTGGCCCTTCTGTTCACTACCGCTGTATCATTGGGGTAAATCCCTAGTAGTGCAATTGCTGGGTCATAGGGTAGCTCTATTTTTAATGTCTTGAGGAACCTTCATACTGTTTTCCAAAGTGGCTGTCCCAACTTGTGTTACACCAACAGTGTAAGAGGGTTCTTCTTATACAAAGACCACTAGCAATCCAGTGATGCCATGACTATTTACTCTCAAGTTTCCTCTTAAAGACATTCATTTCATTTCACTGGAAAACTGAGTTTGGGTAAATGCTAAATTCTCAGGAAGACTGAACGTTGGTAGCTTCCTGATAGGCCCAGGCAACCAAAAGCCAAAGAAAGAGAAATAAAATGCTGAGAAGTCATCTTTCATTTAAGTTAGCCATCAATCATTCCCCATGCCTGGTTTAAGGAGAAGGGTGAAAATAAGCCTAAAACCTAGCTACTTAATTACCAAATAATAAAGGTTTGAAGTTCCTTGAAGAAAAACTCGAGAGCCCATTACAACCCTTGGGGCCAACACAGATGAAATCAACACTCATGAAAACAGGGAGATGATAAGGAGGAATGAAATAGCTCATAAGATGTTAAGTGTTAGTGCTTACAATCAATAATCTAGTGGTTTCATTTTACAGATGAGAAAACTGAGCACTGGTAGTTCACCAAGCTAAAGATATTTATTATTTCACTGAATACAACAAAACTATGAAGCAGGTAAAATAATGTCCATTGAATCCTGAGGTAAAAGGGGCTTTTAAAAGTAATGTGCAACAATGTCACTTAGGTCTGTGAGCTCTAATGACCACCCTACACTTCCTTAGAGATTTGGAAAAACAGTAGCAATCAAGAGTCTTACCCGAAGGCCAGTTCTGCTTATGATACCATTCTGACATTCTCTGTCCAAACATAACATGCCACTTATGAATACACACTAACAATACAGAAGAAAAACCACAAGTATATAAAGTTGAATTGTAATAAAGTTTTTGATGAGCTCTCAAAAGTATATGTGCTGCTGAAGCGAGCACTGATGAGCTCTCAAAAGAATTAAAAAGTTAAAATTCTTAAAAAGTTTGATAATTCATGAAATAGCCAGTGAAGTCATGATTGTTTTAAGTAATCATTCGGGAGCAAGTAATAATATGCTACTCTGTACTTATCCCATTGTACAGTTATTATTATGATTGTTTAGAAAAAATAAATTGTATTTGGGAAGAGAGGTGTAGACAATAGGAAAAAGTTTTGATTGTGCCACTTCCGTGTTCTCTGTAGAGTCAGTCAATTCAGGCAAATGGAGGTTTTCTTGCCTATTCCTTGACTCTATTTTATTGACATGTTGTATTTGTCAACTAAGTATTATTTGAACTTTGAAGAAAATAAGTTTTTAAAACATATTTTTGTACCACATCTTCCTTATCCATTCATCTATCAATGGACACTTAGGTTGCTTCTAAATCTCGGCTATTGTAAACAGTGCTACGGTAAACATAGAGGTGCATATATCTTTTGGAAATAATGTTTTCATTTTCCTTGGGTAAATACCCAGCAATAGAATTACTGGATCATACGGTTATTTATTTTAATTTCTTGAGGAACCTCCAGAAGGGAGGTGAGTGGAGTGATGGGCAAAATAGGTGAAGGTGAGTGGGAGGTAAAAGCTTCCAGTTAGGGAATGAGTAAGTCATGGGAATAAAAGGCACAGCATAGGGAATATAGTTAATGATACTGTAATAGTGTTGTATGGTGACAGATGGCACTTAGACTTCTGGTGAGCACAGAATGATGTATAGAGAAGTTGAGTTATTATATTGTACACCTGAAAATTAACGTGTCATTGTAGGTCAATTATACACATAAAGGCAATTTAAAGAAAAGGATTTTGGTAATAGCTGCAACTAGATATAAGGCACAAGTAATTCAAAAGGCAAACCTTGGATTTTAACTCAGATTTCCTAGCTCTTATTCCTATGTCTTGTACCACTTGTACATCAATATAATGCAGGTAATTTTAAGCACCACCATACCTCACAAGAACACTGATGACTATATTTTAAATGTGCCTGTGAAAAGTGAAATGGAGTATTAATCCAAGGTTGTAGATGCAGAACTGTGTGTTCCTCCAGGGACAGCAAGATAGCTTTTAGAAAGTAAAGTAGGCATTAAAACCTGGATTTACAAAGGTGGTCTTATTTCTTTACTGTTTGCTATGATTCTAAAGCTTGTATTTCCTGTTCACTTTCCTCCTTAAAATTACTCTAGATAACCAAGTAGCACAGCAACAATTTGAAAGGACAATAGGAAAGCCAGTGAATGTGGGGATGGTGATGAAGAGGAGAAAGATAATAAGGAGGAGGAGAGTGATAAAACCAATATGTACTGAATCTTTATGTTTTACTATGGACCAAATACTGTGTTAAGGCTTCTCATTTAATTATTAGTTTTTCACAACTCAGGACAGATGTGTAATTATGTCTTCTTATAGATAAGGAATTAAGGCTTAGAGAGGTCAGTTAACTTGTTCGTGGTTGCACAGCTACTAAGTGGGCCTTCTGAACTTATGTGAGTCCCAGGCCTGTGTTCTTAAGCAATGTGCTACAGTGAATCTACAATTATATAACCATGTTAAGACTAAAAATGGTAACAGTCACAATAATGATGAGGAGAAGGAGAATAAACTTCTTGAGAGCCACGATTTTGTATTTGTACTCAACGATGTTATTGCTCAGAACTTATAACAATGTCTACTCCACAGCAAGTTCTCAATATATGTTTCTGGAATAATTGAATGGATGGATGAATGAACTAATAGTTGGGTGGATGAACAAATGAATGAATGACTTGAAGGAGGGTTTAAAATATTTCTATAAAACTAAAAAGCTCACTTAGAGAAGTATGTTCATTTAACAGCAGTGAGTGAGTACCCCTTCACACCATGCCCTGTTGTGCCGTGGATGCAGTGGTAGGTGTACGCTCATGGAGATTGCCATTTCCTTACTGGCTTCTGTGTCTATTACAAATGCAAAAGGTTTGCACATCATAGATAACATACAAAACGAATACAGTTTAATCCCATTGTAACTGATATCAAAGGCAGTATTTATATTACTGGAGTTAGGGCACAGTGGAGAAAATTCTGTGAGAAAGAAGAACCATTCCCATCCCGGTTATGTAGAAAAGGTTATGCCCTTCCTAGGTTACCTGATTCCAGGTTCATTAACAGTCTGCTACATTTCCTCCTCACATCCAAGTTACTTTTGTGAGCACACTAAAGCTTTTAGAAAATTAATTTTTTACAGGTATTATAAATACTGGCATGCTTCTGATTTTTTACAAATACACTGACTCCTATTCATCTGTAGCTCTAATGTTTCATTTGACTTCTCCATCAAAAGCTTCTCAATCAAAAGCAATGATTAAAGAATACCTATAGTAGAGTCCCTTCAGTTGCATTCACCCCTCAACATGATCACCAAGGCATGAGACCAATGGCCCGAGAAGTGAGGAAAGATGGGTCTTGAGGAGGAGAGGGCCGAACCCTCTACCAGGCAGGGAGACTGTAGAGAGTAAGCATTGGAAGGGTAAATTTAACAGTGATTGACACCCTCACTGCCTACTTTAAGGTGAGGGGTGCTTACAAATATCCAGATAGATAAGGAGACTGAGCACCTCAGGTTAGTGGGTTGACCTGCTGCTGCACCACTGAGGAACTGGTAAGTAGAGAGAGGTATTAAAAGAGGCATTATATGCAGTGCTTTACAAAGACACGGTCTGTTGTCTGGGTGAGATGAGAAGTCAGAACTCTGTTGTTAGCACAAGAAACCCAAACAGGGAAGATTAGATATAGTTCATGACACATTAGTACCAAAAATGTATCAGCCCATCCATTCTGTAGTAGAGATCAGGGAGAATTCACTGGACACTGGGAAGATTAAGAATTCAATCACCTCTCCACTACCTTGCATGGGCAGTATCTCTCCTCTGTGTGTTCAAATGTCATCTAAGAAAAGAGAAGAGCATGAGAAGTAGAGAACCTGAAAGACAAAGCAGTTATCCCAAAAGAAATAAGTTAATATTTAAATAGTCACTTGAGATAGAATCTGGGAAGATGGCAAAGTAGAAGGACCCTAAGCTCACCTCATCCCACAGATACAATTAGATAACACATCAGTATAAATAACCGAGAAATAACCTGAAGACTAGCAGAATAAACTCCATAATTAAATGTATAGAAGAGGCCACATCAAAGAGGGTAGGAAGGTTGGAGACTTGTGGAGATCAAAACAGACCCTAGGACTGTCTTCAGGAAGGTGGGAGGGATCCACAGACACTAAGAAGGGAGAGAAACAGGCTATCACACCAGGGAGCCTGTATAGGGAAGACAGGTCTCTGTAATATTTGGTTTTGAAAACCAAAAATGGTCAGCATCACTAGCCATCAGGTAAATACAAATCAAAACCACAATGAGATACCACTTACACCAGTTAGAATGGCAAAAATTAACAAGACAGAAAACAAGTGTTGGAAAGGATGTGGAGAAAGGGGAACCATCTTACACTGTTGGTACAACCACTCTGGAAAACAGTATGGAGGTTCCTCAAGACATTAAAATTAGAGCTACCTTATAACCCAGCAATGCACTACTAGGTATTTACCCCAAAGATACAGATATAGTGAAAAGAAGGGCCACATGCACCCCAATGTTCATAGCAGCAACGTTCATGACAGCCAAAGTGTGGAAGGAGCTGAGATGCCTTTCAACAGAGGAATGAATAAAGAAGATGTGGTCCATATATACAATGGAATATTACTCAGCTATCAGAAAGGATGAATACCCACCATTTGCATCGACATGGATGGAACTGGAGGGGATTATGCTAAGTGAACTAAATCAAGCAGAGAAAGACAATTATCATATGGTTTCCTTCATATGTGGAACATAAGGAATAGTGTGGAGGACCGCAGGGGAAGGGAGGGAAATGTAAATGGGAAAAAATTAGAGGGAGATAAACCACGAGAGACTCTGAAATCCAGGAAACAAGCTGGGGGTTACAGAAGGGAGGGGGGTGAGGGATAACTGGGTGATGGGTATTATGTAGGGCACATGTTGTGATGAGCAGTGGGTATTATATGCAACTAATGAATTGCTGAACACTACATCACAAATTAATGGTGTACTATATGCTGGCTAACTGAACATTAAAAAAAAAATACAAAAAAACAGAGCAGCCAAATTTTGTGAGTTCTTAAAACCAGCAGGACTTAAAACCTGGAATTTTAAGAAATAGTGGGATGACTCTGGGAGAGCCTGGAGAGTGAAAGGAAACTGAATCCTTGCCCTTAAAGAGATAGTATAACACCCCAAAGAGATAAAGTATAGAATCAGCAGTTGAAAATTGCCTGACACATAAGAGAGAAGGATTATTTACTAATCTCAAAGCATGTTCCAGAGGGACAAAGAACCTTGACAGACTCCTTCAGGAACAAAGGAGCTGGAAGGTACCATTTTCCTCCCTTAGCTCCCAGCATAAACATTTGGAACCAGCTGTGGAAACCTGCAGAAATCAGTATGGTGCCAACGTTTCCTACATAACTTCCTTATACCACAACCTGCCCAACGGCACTTCAGTGGATCAGTATGGTCTAGCCAGGCTAGCTTCAGTCGGGATGCTGCAGGCCCCAACCTTAGAAGACCAACACAAATCTTGTAAACACTGTGCATCTTGCCCTCATGTGCTTTTTGAATCTGCCCCATCCAATCCAGCTAGACTTGGTTACAACAGCAGCAGCAGCAGGAAATACCCTCTTGCAGAGGACCATGACACAAACCTTTCTAAAACTATGTGCCCACCCGAAGCATGTTGTGGATTCACCCCCTCCAATACACGTTTTTGCAGGAGCCCATCCAAATCACGGCCACAAGCCTGGCAGCAAGCAAAGAGCACTGACCGGGGCCTGCATCACTCTGAAATAACTCCAGCCCTGGGGAGAGGGAAAGATAATGAGACATACCAGTTAGACTGTGACCCCTGCAGTGTGTTGGGGGAAGAAAGCTGGTCTGATTGCAAACCCCGCCAACCAATGAAATCCCTGAGGGAACAATACAGGGAAATCACCTTGCAGTTTGGTGCTACTTTACCTCTGCCAAATGCCTGGTATGACTCAACTCAAGGCCAAGGTGGCCTCAGTTGAATCCACTAACACCACAGGGAACAGACACTGACAACAACGCAGGCCAAGAGCCACTGTAGACAACTGGACTGAAAGCAAAAGTGGCTGAGCCACAATAGCAGAGTGCATGCAGCACACATAGGAGACACCCCTAAAGTGCCAAGTTCTGGTAAAAAGAGGACTATACTGCAAGGTGTTACAGACCTCTTCTTCATAAGGCTACTACTTTCCTAAGACATAGAAACAGACACAGACAGTGAGACTAAATAAAAAGTCAGAGGAGTAAGTCCAAATGAAAGAAAAGGACAAAACTACAGTATAAGACCTAAGTGAAATGAAGATAAGTAATATGCCTGATCCAGAATGTAAAGTAATGATCATAAAGATTCTCACTGGACTTGAGAAAATAGTGGAGGACATTAGTGAGAGCCTTAATAAAGAGATAAAAAAGAACCGATCAGAGATGACAAACACAATAAATGAAATTAAAAATATATAAGATGGAATAAATAGAAGACTACAGGAAGCAAAAGAACAAATCAGTGACCTAGGGGACAGACTAATGGAAAGCAATCACGGTGAACAGGAGAGATTAAAATATACCAAAATCAGAATAGACAGGAAATTCAGCAACACCACTAAGCATAATAACACTTGCTTTATAAGGATCATAGAAGAAGAGAGAGAAAAGGGGGCAGAAAATGTAAGTGAAGAAATAATAGCTGAAAATGTCCTGAATATGGGGAAGGAAACAGAAATTCAAATCTAAGAGGCACAGAGATCCCCCCAAAATCAACCCAAGGAAGACCACACCAAGAATATAGTAATTAAAATAGCAAACATAGTGATAAACAGGGAATTTTTAAAAGCAGCAAGAAGAAAGAAAACAGTTACATACAAGGGAAACCCCATAAGGCTATCAGCTGATTTTTCAGCAGAAACTTTACAGAACAGACAGGAGTGGCATAATATATTCAAGGTGCTAAAAGGGAAAAATCAGTGGCCAAAAATACTCTATCCAACAAGACTATCATTCACAATAGAAGGAGAGATAGAGTTTCCCAGATAAACAAAAGTTAAAGGAATTCATCACTACTAAACCAGTCCTCCAAGAAATGTTAAAGGGGAATCTTTGAGTGGAAAGGAAAGACCATAAAAAAACAGTAAGAAAAATAGGAAGGATAAAAGCAGTCAAATTAAGTATGTTTGTAAAAAAAATAAGCCAAGGGATTCACAAAATAAAAGGATGTAAACTATGACACCATATACCTAAAACATAGGGGTAAGAGGACTAAAGAATGTATTCAAACTTAAGTGACTATCAGCTTAATAGAGCCTGCTCTATGCAGATGTTATATATAATCCTGATGTTAGCCATAAATCAAAAATCAGTGATACATATGCAAAAAATAAAGAGGGATTCAAATATATCACCAAAAAGGCCAACTTATCATGAGAAAAGATAATAAGAACAGAGAAAAACTATAAAAACAACCACAAAATGAGTGACAAAATGGCAATAATACATATCTATCAATAATTACTTTGAATGCCAATGGACTAAATGCTCCAATCAAATGACACAAGGTGAAGCAATGAATAAAAAAGCAAAACCCACCTATAATGTGCCCACAAGAGACTCATTTCAGACCTAAAGGCATATGCAGACTGAAAATGAGGGAATGGAGAAACATTTGTCATGCAAATGGATATGAAAAGAAAGACAGGTAGCAATATTTGTATTGGACAAAATAGACTTTAAAACAAAGACAGTATCAAGAGAAAAAGAAGATATATCACATGTGAATATTTATGTACCCAATATGGGAGCACCTAAATACCTAAAACAGTTAATAACAAACATAAAGGAAGTAATTGATAGTAATGCAATAATAGTAGAGAACTTTAACAACCCACTTACATCAAGATTATCCAAACAGAAGATCAAAAAGGAAACAGTGACTTTGAATGACATATTGTACCAGATGTATTTAACAGATATATTCAGAACATTCCATCCTAAGACAGAATACACACTGTATTCAAGTACATACAGAACATTCTTCAGAATAGATCACATAACAAGTCTCAGCATATTCAAAGACACTGAAATCATATCATGCATATTTTCTGACTAGAACAATATGAAATTAGAAATTAACCATAAGAAAAAATCTGGAAAGAACACAAATACATGAAGGTTAAATAACATGTAACTAAACAAAGAATGGGTCAACAAAGAAATCAAAGAAATAAAAAAATACAAAGAGACAAATGAAAATGAAAACACAACATTCCAAAATATTTGGAATGCAGCAAAAGTGGTTCTAAGAGGAAAGTTTATAGTAATATAGGCCTACCGCAGGAAGCAGGAAAAATCTCAAATATACAACCTAATTATATACCTAAAGGAACTAGAAAAAGAACAAAGAAAACCCCAAAAACAGTAGAAGGAAGGAACTAATAAAGAGAAGAACAGAAATAAATGATATAGAAGCTAAAAAAAAAAAAAAAAAAAAAGAACAGATCAATGAAACCAGGAGCTGCTGCTTTGAAAGATCAATAAAATTGATAAAACTTCAGCTAGATTCATAGGATAGAGAGAGAGAAAGGAAGAAAAAAGGACTCAAAATAAGAAATGAGAGAGCAGAAATAACAACAGACACCACAGAAATACAAAGAATTATAAGATAGTATCATGAAAAATTATATACCAAAAAATTGGACAAGCTAGAAGAAATAGATAAATTCATAGAAATGTATCACTACCAAATTGAATCAGGAAGAAACTGAAAATTCAAACAATCCAATTATCAGCAATGAAGTTGAATTAGTAATCCAACACTCCCGACATACAAGTCTCCAGGACTGGATGGCTTCACAGGTAAGTTCTTACAAACATTTAAAGAGTTCATATTATTCTTCTCAAACTATTCCGAAAACAGAAGAGGAAAAAAGTTTCAAAATTCATTCTATGAGGCCTGCATTATCCTGATTCCAAAATCAGATAAAGATACTACAAAAAAAAAAGAGAAGTACAGGCCAGTATCTCTGAAGAACATAGATATAAAAAAATCCTCAATAAAATATTAGCAAACTGAATCCAATAATACATTTAAAAAGTCATTCACGGGGCACCTGGGTGGCTCAGCGGGTTAAACCCTCTGCCTTCAGCTCAGGTCATGATCCCAGGGTCCTGGGATTGAGTCCCACATCGGGCTCTCTGCTCAGCAGGGAGCCTGCTTTCCCCCGTCTCTCTCTCTGCCTGCCTCTCTGCCTACTTGTGATCTCTCTCTCTGTACAAAATAAATTTTAAAAAAAAGTCATTCACCATGATCATGTGTGATTTATTGCTCTATACAAGGGTATTCAATATTCACAAATGAATCAACATGTTACATCACAATAATGAGATGAAAGATAAAAACCATATGATCCTTTCAATAGATGCAAAAAAAAAAAAAGCATCTTACAAAGTACTACATCAATTCTTCATAAAAGCCCTCTAAAAGTAAGGTTTAGAAGGAACATGTCTCAGCATAATAAAGATTATGTATGAAAAACCCACAGCTAACATCATCCTCATGGTGAAAAACTAAGAGCTTCTTCCATAAGGTCAAGAACAAGGCCAACAATGTCCACTATCACCATTTTTATTCAACATAGTACTGAAAGTCCTAGCTACAGCAATCAGAAAGCAAAAGGGGAAGGAATCCTATTTGGGAAGGAAGAAGTAAAACTTTCATTATTTCCAGATGATATGATACTCTACATAGAAAACCCTAAAGACTCCACCAAAAAACTACTAGAACTGATAAATGAATTCAGTAAAGTTGCAGAATACAAAATTAATGTATATATATTAGTTACATTTCTATACACTAATAATGAAGCAGCAGAAAGAAAAATTAAGAAAACAATCCCATTTACAGTTGCACCAAAAATAACAAAATACCTGTCTAAACTTAACCAAGGAGGTGAAAAGAACTGTACTCTGAAAACTACAAAACATTAATGAAAGAAATTGAAGATGACAAAAACAAATGCAAAGACATTCCATTCCCATGGATTAGAAGAACAAATAATGCTAAAATTTAGCTAAAATGCTAAAAATACCATTATACTTAAGGTAATCTACAGATTTAATTAAATCCCTATAAAAATGCCAACAGCACTCTTCATAGAACTTATACTAACAATCCTAAAATTTCTGTGGAACCACAAAAGATGCTGAATAGCCAAAGCCATATTGAAAAAGAGGTATCACAACTTCAGATTTTAAGTTATATTACAAAGCTGTAGTAAACAAAACAGTTATGGAACTAGCACAAAAATAGACTCATAGGTTTATAGAAAAGAGAACACAGAAATGAATTTAGGATTATATGGTCAGGAAGCAAAAATATCCAATAGAAAAAATATAGTCTCTTCAACAAATGATGCTGGGAAAACTGGACAGCTATATGCAAAGGAATGAAAGTGGACTACTTTATTACACTGTAACACAAAAATAAACCAAAAACAGATTAAGGACATAAATGTGAAACCTGGAACCTTAAAAATTCTCAAAGAGAGCATAGGCAGTAATTTCTCTGACATGAGCCATAAATAATATCTTTCTAGATAGTCTCCTGAGGCAAGGAAAAAAATTTAAAATAAACTATTAATACTACATCAAAATAAAAAGCTTCTGCAAGCAAAGGAAACAATCATCAAAACTAAAAGACAAACTACTGAATGGGGGAAGATATTTGAAAATGACATATCTGAAAAAGGGTTAGTATAAAAAATACATATACAACTTGACACCAAGAAAACAAATAATCTATTTAAAAATGGGCAAAAGACATGAACAGACATTTCTCCAAAGAAGACATACATCGGACGGTCAACACACACATGAAAAGATCATCAACATCACTTATCATTGGGGAAAGGCAAATCAAAACCCCAATGAGATAGCACCTTACATCTGACTGAATGGCTAAAATAAAAAAACACAAGAAAGAATCCTATGATCCAGCAATTGCATTACTGGCTATTTTCCAAAGAACAAAAAAACACTAATTCAAAAAGATGTATGCACCCCTATGTTTATTGGAGCATTATTTATAATAGCCAAATTATGGAAGCAGACCAAGTGTCCAGTGATACATGGATAAAGAAGTAGTAGTGTAAATATACAATGGAATAATATTCAGCTATACAAAGGAACGAAATCTTGCTATTGGAAACAACATGGGTGGAAATAGAAAGTATGATGCTAAGTGAAATAATCCAGTTATTGAAAGACAAATACCACTTGATTGTACTCATATGTAGAATTTAAGAAACCAAACATGAACAAAGGGGGAAAAGAGACAAACCACAGAACATATGCTTAACTACAGAGAACAGACAGTTACCAGAGGGGAGGTGGGCGGGGGGATGCTTGAAATAAGTGAGGGAGATTGAGAATACTCTTATCTTGATGAGCACTGTGTAACATATGGAATTGTTAAACTACTATATTGTACATGTGAAACTAATAAAACACTGCATGTTAATTACATCAGAATTAAAATTCAAAAAAGAAGAATGTCTTGATTTCCTTGATTTTCCTATAATTTTAAAAACAAACTGAGCTTCAGCTTTGCCCTGCCCCTAGATAACCAGGAGAGGAAGTCTGCTGAGGAATAGCCAAGCAGTTTTAAAAACTTCAGAAACTAAATTTTCTCTTTATATTTAAAATATATTAATAAACTAAGTTTGTATTCTTGCAACATATAAATGGAAACCTACTCTCACACATATGAAGAGCTATACATGGATGGAGAGTCTAAATACTATATGCCAATCTGATATATGGATTTATTTACTAATTCATTTAGCTAATATTTATTTGCTGCCTGCTGGGTTCTGAAGACTTTTAGGAACTGAGGATATATCTATGAGTCAATGAACACGGAAGAAAATATAGTACTTAATGTGTTAAAATATGTATGTTTATGTGTATAAAACAAGTAATAAAAATATATAATTTTGGATAGAGATAAGTGAAGACAACAATAAAAGCAGGTAGGGAGAGAGTAATGAAGGAAAGTGCATTTTAGATGGGGTTATTAGAGATGAACTTTGTAAGGATTTTGGCAAAATTGGAAGAAAAAGAATGAGCTATCTGATTTCCTGGGGAAGAACATTCCAGTCAGCTTTAACAGCAAGTAAAAAATGCCTGCAGTAGTTTAATTCATGCTTTTTGCTAAATATTTCTTTATTTCCTCCCTTCCAGGCACATGATAGCAATGTACTTTCTGGCCCTTTTGCATTGTGATGGGTCATATGGCAAATTCTGGACAACAAATTGTGAAAAGAAATAGTGTGTGTCACTTCTGGACTGAAGCATTTACTTGTTGGCTGGAAAACTTACATGTTTCTTTTTTTCCCCTTTCAGAACCATAATTAACAGTGGTCAAGATATTGAGTCTTCTTTCATCTTTATATCTTTTAATAAAAATGGTGGGCCCAAGAAGACAAAGCCTTTGGTTTTATGAGCTTTAGATTTTGGAGTTAACACCTTATTGCAGAATAACCCAGCCTATCCTGATGTGATAGGAATGAGTTTGTATGTTCAAAGAAAAGCAAGGAATCCAGTAGAGCTGGAGAAGAATAGGCCCCACAGGCATAGGAAGGAGATAAAGTTAGAAGTAAATTTGGGCCCAGGTATCTTACAGTTCTTGGTGTTATAGTAAATGGAATCAATTTTCTCATTTCCCTTTCTGTATTTTCATTGTTAGTGTATAAGAAAGCAACTTATTTCTGTGCATTGATTTTGTATCCTGCCACATTACTGAATTGCTGTATGAATTCTAGTAGTTTGGGGGTGGAGTCTTTTGGGTTTTCCATATAAAGTATCATGTCATCTGCAAAGAGACAGAGTTTGACTTCTTCACTGCCAATCTGAACACCTGTTATTTCTTTTTGTTGTCTGATTGCTGTTGCTAGGGCTTCTAGTACTATGTTGAATAACAGTGGTGAGAGTGGGCATCCTTGTCATGTTCCTGATCTCAAAGGGAAGGCTGTCAGCTTTTCCCTATTGTGGATGATATTCACTGTGGGTTTTTCATAGATAGATTTTACGAAGTCAAGGAATGTTCCCTCTATCCCTATACTTTTGGATCATTTTAATCAGGAAGGGATGCTGTATCTTGTCAAATGCTTTTTCTGCAACAATTGAGAAGACCATGGTTCTTCTCTCTTTTCTTATTGATTTGTTCTATCACACTTGATTGATTTGCAAATGTCGAACCACCCTTGCATCCCAGCACCAAGAACCATAAGATACCTGGGAATAAACCTAACCAAAGAGGTAAAGGATCTGTCCTTGAGGAACTACAGAACACTTATGAAAGAAATTGAAATAAGTATTTTGCATCAGTTTGGGGAAAAAAATAAAGAAAGAAATTGA
Source organism: Lutra lutra (assembly GCF_902655055.1). Lineage (NCBI taxonomy): Eukaryota > Metazoa > Chordata > Mammalia > Carnivora > Mustelidae > Lutra > Lutra lutra. The sequence continues at coordinate 133,586,018 of NC_062282.1, read as the reverse complement.
AGAAGACACCCTGAATGTTAAGGAATGCTAGTTAATGCTAAGTAAATGTTGAAAAAGAAAAACAAAACTGGGGGCATCACGTTGCTTGATTTTAAGCTTTACTACAAAGCTATGATCACCAAGATAGCATGGTACTGGCACAAAAATAGACACATAGACCAGTGGAACAGAGTAGAGGGCCCAGATATGGACTTTCAACTCTGTGGTCAAATAATCTTAAACAAAGCAGGAAAAAATATACAGTAGAAAAAAGACAGTCTCTTCAATAAATGGTACTGGGAAAATTAGACAGCTATGTGTAGAAGAACAAAACTCGACCATTCTCTTACACCATACACATACACAAAGATAAATTCGAAATGGATAAAAGACCTCAACATGAGGCAGGAATCTATCAAAATCCTAGAGGAGAACATAAGCAATAACCTCTTTGACATTGGCCACAGCCACTTCTTTCAAGATATGTCTCCAAAGGCAAAGGAAACAAAAGTGAAAATGAACTTTTGGGACTTCATCAAGATCAAAAGCTTCTTCACAGCAAAGGAAACAGTCAACAGAACAAAGAGGCAACCCACAGAATGGGAGAAGAGATTTGCAAATGACACTACAGACAAAGGGCTAATATTCAAGTTCTATAAAGAACTCCTCAAACTTAACACACAAAAAACAGATAATCACATCAAAAAATGGGCAGAAGACATGAACAGACACTTCTACAAAGAAGACATACAAATGGCTAACAGACACATGAAAAAATGTTCATCATCATTAGCAATCAGGGTGATCAAATCAAAACCACATTGAGATACTACCTTACACCAGTTAGAATGGCCAGATCTACAAGACTGTAAACAACAAGTGTTGGAGATGATGTGGAAAAAGCAGAATCCTCTTGCACTGTTGGTGGGAATGCAAGTTGGCACAGCCACTCTGGAAAACAGTGTGGAGCTTCCTTTAAAAATTAAAAATAGAGATACCCTATGACCCTGCAATTGCACTACTGGGTATTTACCCCAAAGATACAGATGTAGTACAAAGAAGGGCCATCTGACCCCAATGTTCATAGCAGCAATGGTCACAGTCACCAAACTGTGGAAAGAACCAAGATGTCCTTCAACAGATGAATGGATAAAGAAGGTATGGTCCATATATACAATGGAGTATTATGCCACCATCAGAAAGGATGAATATCCAACTTTTGTACCAACATGGACGGGACTGGAAGAGATTATGCTGAGTGAAATAAGCCAAGCAGAGAGAGTCAAGTATCATATGGTTTCACTTACTTGTGGAGCATAAGGAATAATATGGAGGACATTGGGAGATGGAGAGGAGAAGTGAGTTGGGGGAAATTGGAGGGGGAGACAAACCATGAGAGACTGTGGACTCTGAGAAACAAACAGGGTTGGGGGGGGTTGGGGAGAGCCTGGTGGTGGGTATTATGGAGGGCACGTATTGCTTGGAGAACTGGATGTGGTGCATAAACAATGAACTTTGGAACACTTAAAAGAAATAGAATAAAATAAAATTGAAAAAAAAAGTAAATTTGGGCCATATCATGTAGAGCTATGAAAGCCACAGTTTGAGGTTTGGAATTTTTACTGAGTGGTGGGAAATTATTGCAGGGGGACAATGAAACCAACAACTTTAGCCTTATCTGTAATACTGTGAAATTTATGTTAAAAATATGATTTCTCATTTGAAGTTGTTATTTAATTCACCAAAGTTTTAATATATTTTACTCAGAACTTAAATTATAAAATGGTGATTTAGGAGCTGAAAAGATTTCAGCTTAAACCCTATGCTTTGGGTAAATTACACTATACAGTGAGGATGGATCTAAGTATTTTTCCACTGGAAACATCTGGAAACTTATGAGCTGTATGACATTAACTTGACAAAAGTAAAACCAAATAACAAAACTTAAATTGCCTCAACTGCCTTAAAATTCTGTTGGAAAAAGTTAAGTTATAAATAAAAATACATCTTTGCTGCAGAAGGATGCTCTTTGTGCTATTGTTGCTCTATTCAAAAAAAAAAAAGGAACAGTGAGTACTTTACCTTTTTTTCTCAATAGAAAGGCATATATTGATCCTATCAATGGCTGTGATTGCTTCAGCTCAAGCAGAGAGGCATAATTTGCAAGAGAGGCACTACAGAGATCATAATTTGTGCATGTAGGTGTTTCAGTAGCTTTCATTCACTTTATAGATGCCATTTCAATGGTAAGGAAAATAGGTTTGATTGGATTTGGCAGTAGCTTTCCTCTAACAATATTTTCAAGAGATGGGATTGCTTGGAGTTGAATTCCCAATCATTTCCTACTATAAGAAGGAGGATAAAACAATGTCTCCAGCATCAAATGTAGTTAGTTCTTCTACTGACTTGTTTTTTTAATGTTAAAATAATATTCCTCTATGGGAAGAATTGATAAATACTAGTCATTCTCACATACACATTAATATCCTTGAAAACTGAGTTGATTTGTTTGACAACTTATTTGTGTCCCTGAGATCAAAGCATTAAAGGAGATGCCACAAGATGGTAACAGGAATAATATTTTGAAATATTTGATGAATACAGATTGGGAATTTTATTCTCCCCTCCTTCTCCCCCCTACTGTGTTCCTTCATCATTTAAATATTATAGTATTCAAAGGGATGGGGCACCCCATGTTCACAGCAGCAATATTCACAACAGCCAAAAGGTAGAAGTTACCCATATGTCCATTAATGGATGAATAGATAAATAGTGTTTTATACACAGAATGGAAGGATATTAGTATTAAGAAAGAAGGAAATTCTGAAACATGCTACATTTTGGAGAGAAAAATATATAGCAGGGGCTAAAAGATATTCAACAGATAGAGGCACAGGAGTGACATGGAAAGTTCTAAATCCTTTCTTGAAATCAGGCATTTTGAAAACAATGAACCTCTTCCAGAAAGAGAAGTCCAGATGCAGCAATAGCATATCTGGCTGCAAATAAAGTGACCAGGGATGTGTCATTTTCCATTGATTCTAAGAAGCACATTCAATTCCCATTCTAGCATCTTAAAATTGAAATGTTTCTTACAACTGATGGCACTCTACAACTGCTGTCAAGCAACAGTTGTGACACAGTTCTCAGTGTCTGGTGGTTCACTACAAACCTCACTTCACTTGGGCTGTGTACATTGTTGACTCTGTACGAATTGTGCAGCAATGTTACCTAGAATGTCTTCTGAAAGGTTCTACTATAGTTTGGCACTGAAACAAAAGTTAGCTTGCATGCAGGAAGACACAGAAACAGAACAGCAGGGTATATATAAATTTGTTGTTAGTGAAACAAACGTTCATTATTGGAAGAGTAACTACAATTCCCTGTTTGTCTGCAAAACAGCAAAGTGAATTATGGACCTTAAAAGCAACATACTAGTAAGTAGAAGAAGCTGCATAACATCTTGTTACTGAGTTTCTTGGTTAGCTATTGCTACAATAATGTTCCATAACACTGTCCCAGTGCTTAAACCAAACTAGGTGGTTTAACACAACTCATTATTATCATGCCTGTGTCTGAAGGTCAGCTGAGGTTCAGCAGGCTTCACGGGAGTTACTTAGATGGCTCAGCTTTTCATATTTCTGCTCTCCATGTTGTATGGCTATATCAAAGTTTATTTATCCATCCCCCTGTTCATTAATGCTTCCAGTTTTAACAACAGGCATACTCATAGGAGACATTCTGTAGACAGATATTTCCATTTCTCCAGGTAGAGAACTAAAAGTATAATGCTTAGGTCATAGATAATAAAAGTTGGACTATATAAGAACAACTCAAATATCTTCCACAGCTGGTATATTATTTTACAGCTACTCCAGCAATGCGTGAGAATTCTGTTTGCTCCACATCTTCACCAAAAGTTGGATCCATCAGTCATTCTGCCATCTTCTGGCTTGTGGTGCTTCTGATGAGAAATCAGCTATCATTCTTACAGTTATTCCTTTTGTATATAATGTGTCTTTTTATCCTCTGGCCGCTTTAAAAGTATTTTCTTTCCTTTTGGCTTTCAGCAACTTGACTATGTATCCCTAGGTGAGGTTTTCTTTATTCTACTTAAGGTTTGTTACTTGGAGTTTGTTAAGCTTTATAATCATACATATTGATATTTTTTGTTAAGGTTGAAAAAATTTTGGTGATTATTTGTATAACATGTTCTCTGTCTCATTCTCCCCACCCCCTTTCTGGGACTCCAAATACACACATTTTAGATAGTTTGTTAATTCCCAGAAGTTACAGATGCCCTATTTTTCTCCTACCTTTTGCCCCCTATGTCCTTCAGTTAGAAATCTTCTACTGAAGATCTTTATGCTACACTGTCCAATTTGTATTAATAGTTATGCAATGAAATTTTTTGAATATTTTAAAATTTAATTTTAGAAATCAAATTTAATTTTCTTTTATTTTAGAATTCCACATCTCCCAAAGTATTTTATCTCTTTAACCATTTAATTGATCTTTTCCCATAAATTCCTTCTTTTTCATAGTTACGGTAAATTCTGAAGCTGCTAATTCTAGTATCTGAGGCACTTCTAATTCTGTTTACATTGACTTTTTCCTCTTGGAAATGAGACTTATTTTCCCATTTAATCACATATGATATTTTACTATATTCTGAATATTATATATAAAAAGCAATATAAAAATTTTAAAAAATATTTTATTTATTTGACAGAGATCACAAGTAGGCAGAGAGAAAAGGGGAAGCAGGCTCCCTGCTGAGTGGAGAGCCTGATGTGGGGCTCGATCCCAGTATCCTGGGATCATGACCTGAGCTGAAGGCAGAGGCTTTAACCCACTGAGCCACCCAGGCACCCAGAAGCAATATAAAATTTTTAAGTAATTTTGCTTCTTTGCCAGAGAATGCAAGCCATTGTCCCTCTTTGCCAGTTAAGGTAATGGTGCTGGCATTAAGAATCTATATAGAGTCAAACTAAACTGTAACTATATCACAGCTTTAGTTACTGAGATCACCTGTGATCAGCCCTGTTCCCCTTCTCCTGTATCACCACTGCCTTTTTAATCTTGCCCATATTTCAACTGCAAGAAGGCTGGGATTCAGTTTAAGACATTTTCGTTTTGCCCTTTTTTTAAATTATATTATGTTAGTCACTATACAGTATATCATTAATTTCTGATGTAGTGTTCTATGATTCATTGTCTGCATAGAACACTAAGTGCTCCATGCAATACATGCCCTCCTTAATACCCATCACCCAGCTTACCCATCCTCCCACCCCCCCCCCTTCTAAAAGCCTCAGTTTGTTTCCCAGAGTCCATAGTGTCTCGTGGTTCCTCTCTCAGTCAGATTACTCCACCTTCATTTTCCCCTTCCTTCTTCTAATGTCCTCCATGCTATTCGTTATGTTCTACAAATAAGTGAAACCATATGATAATTGACTTTCTCTATTTGACTTATTTCACTTAGTATAATCTCCTCCAGTTGCATCCATGTTGATGCAAAAGTTGGGTATTCATCCTTTCTGATGGCTGAGTAATATGCCATTGTGTGCATGGACCACACAAATTCATCTGTTGAAGGGCATAACTTTGAATTCAACTTTGGTAATGCTCTGGAATCCAAGGAACACAAGAACATGTGATATATCTCAGCTTCTCAGCCTCTCTTTTATGGCTGATTTCTTAGTACTATCCAGAAAGGGAAACTTATCTGAGCAATTTGTTCTTTGTTTGGACTCTTCCAGATTTAAACATCTCCTTCCATCCCAGTATCATGGAAAAATCAGCTGTTTTCTTTTTGCCCTTCAGAGTCTCTTCACTAACAGACCTACATCTCTATCCATCCATATCCAGACCAACAACTATCCCTCAGGTAAAGAAGTTGCTCTGGTCCTCTGTTCAACTAGGCAGCATGTGCTTTTCTCTGGAAACCAGTTTATCTGGGCTTTATATATCTACTCTTCTTCATTATCCTGTTAGGAAATGATGTTTACTCAATCTGTTTTGTTGACTTTGCTCTTACTATGATTCAGAAAGATTCTTTGGTTATTCTCCATATAAACTAGAATCAGAAGCCAGATAATATTCACCTTTGAAATTAAGATCGTATTCATAGTTACATATTACTTTTCACAAAATTTCCCCCAAATTGAGTAAGATTTAGGGCTCAAATACCTACATCTCTATTGAAGGAATTAAAACACTTGATTCACAGTATAATTTTTAAAAAGATTTTATTTATTTGTTAGAGAGACAGAGAGAGAGACAGAGAGACAACAAGTAGGGAGAATGGTAGGCAGACTTCTTGCTCCTCAATGAGCAAGAAGCCTGATGCAGGACTCAATCCAAGGACCCTGGAACAATGACCTGAGCCAAAGGCAGATGCTTAACCAACTGAGCCACACAGATGTCCCCACAGTACAATTAAGAAAAAAAGTTAAGGGTTCCTGAGTGGCTCAGTCAGTTAAAACATCAGACTATTGATCTCAGCTCAGGTCGATCAGAGTTCCAAGTTGATGTCCTCCATTGGTCTTCATTACTGAGTGTGGAGCCTACTTAAAAGAAAATATTTAAGTAATCTCTACCCCCAACATAAGGCTCAAACTCAGGACTCCAAGATCAAGAGTTATATGCTCTACTGACTGAGCCAGCCAGGTGCCCCACAGTGCATTTTTTTTTTTTTTTAACCAAGGAGACATTAAGATAGACACAGGATAAATCCTACAGGGGATCTGCTTCAGACACTTTTTTCTCCCACTCTATCATTTTTCACCTTCTCTTCTGCCACTTTCTCGCTCTCTCTTTCCACTCAAGAAACAGAAATAAAGGTAAGGGTAAGAGGTCATAACAAGACAGAGTAGGGTCAGAAAGCAAGGGAGAAGCCATGTTGGAGGCAAAGAATTTGGGTGGATATTAGAGAAAGAAAAACAACTTTGAGGTATACTACTATTATAAGTTAAGCCTCTAGCAAATTTAGATGTTGAAATTAAATTCATATATTCAATGTTACTGCATTTCATTTTTCAAACATAAAGAAGGCGAGATGGCAGAGGGGTGGGGGTGGGTTGGCTGTCCACAGGGAGTGTGGCAGAAAAGAGGGGTGGAAAGGGAAAGGTAAGGTTGTGGTCAAGGGGTAAAACAGAAAGGATATTGCATGCATGGAAAAGTCCTACACCCACCCCACACCCATCACGGTTTTGATCTTGTAACTAATTCTTCTTTGCCTCTCCTATCTCCCAGCTTAGAGAATTTGCTTAAAGTTATAGCCAAGCTCTGCTCAACATATTCCCCTCTCCTACACCTTCCCTCCTCACTCCCAGCCCACACCACACACAGCAGAAAAGCAGTTTAGAGATCTCTCATCATTCCCTCACAGGCCCATGCGGCACACTGATCACTTCCAGCTTACTGCTTTTTTTTTTTTAATGATTTTTTAAATTTTATTTATTTTCAGCATAACAGTATTCATTGTTTTTGCACCACACCGAGTGCTCCATGCAATCCGTGCCCTCCTTAATACCCACCACCTGGTTCCTCCTACCTCCCACCCCCCACCCCGTCAAACGCCTCAGGACTCTGAAAAACAGCTTACTGCTTTTTAAAGATTTTTGAATTATACTAAAATATAGGGGTTCATAGTATATACTAAATTCAACTCAGTTTTGAGCACATCAACCCAAATCCCTGTCTCTATTGTAATTCTTCCCTCCAGCATAAATAATTCCTCTGCTTTTAACAAATCTGTGCAGCCGGTCTGCAGCTCATAAGCTTTAGATATTCTCTGATACCATTTTTTAAATCTCCTGAGCCATGAACGGTCCCTGGCAGCTCTTTGCCAAGGAACTGTTTTCGCTTCTGACAATCTATGGCTCACTGAAGTTACATGGATCAAGGTAAGAATATGGGACATCCTCAGTTATCCCAGCAAATCCTGAGGGAAACGAGTGTTCTATCTTGAGGCACCACCATAGATTAGTGGGTTTTATCTAGCTGAAAATGATGGTAAAGAGGGCCCTACGCATTGGAAGAAAACTCCCGAATACATTCTGACTCTTAGATCTATTCATCAGCTGTATGGTAGTTTAAGTAGACTTTCCTAATTCTACACACAGTATAAGGGATTTATTACTTAAAATATTCTCTGGAATTGAAATACCAAGAGTGGGCCTTCTATTTATACCAGGGGTTTGGACCTTTCTGTAAGGAGTGAGGCTGACAGTACATGATTTTATAAGCATGAAATGCAATCAGTAGAGAATGTGTCAAAAGCACAAAGTGAGTCATCTTATTTTTCTTTGTATCAAAACGTCATAGAATTTAAAGACATTAGAAGTCATCTGCTAGATTATGGTGAACAGATCCTGTAGTGGGCTAGAAATATTCAGTTGCAGCTCAGGTCTATGAGGGAGTGGTGAGAGATCTCTAAACTGCTTTTCTGCTGTGTGTGGTGTGGGCTGGGAGTGAGGAGGGAAGGTGTAGGAGAGGGGAATATGTTGAGCAGAGCTTGGCTATAACTTTAAGCAAATTCTCTAAGCTGGGAGATAGGAGAGGCAAAGAAGAATTAGTTACAAGATCAAAACCGTGATGGGTGTGGGGTGGGTGTAGGACTTTTCCATGCATGCAATATCCTTTCTGTTTTACCCCTTGACCACAACCTTACCTTTCCCTTTCCACCCCTCTTTTCTGCCACACTCCCTGTGGACAGCCAACCCACCCCCACCCCTCTGCCATCTCGCCTTCTTTATGTTTGAAAAATGAAATGCAGTAACATTGAATATATGAATTTAATTTCAACATCTAAATTTGCTAGAGGCTTAACTTATAATAGTAGTATACCTCAAAGTTGTTTTTCTTTCTCTAATATCCACCCAAATTCTTTGCCTCCAACATGGCTTCTCCCTTGCTTTCTGACCCTACTCTGTCTTGTTATGACCTCTTACCCTTACCTTTATTTCTGTTTCTTGAGTGGAAAGAGAGAGCGAGAAAGTGGCAGAAGGGAAGGTGAAAAATGATAGAGTGGGAGAAAAAAGTGTCTGAAGCAGATCCCCTGTAGGATTTATCCTGTGTCTATCTTAATGTCTCCTTGATTAAAAAAACGCACTGTGAATACTGTTTTTAATTCTTTCAGGAGGGATATAGGTATGTGAGCCCTAAAGCCTATTTAATTTGGGGAAATTTTGTGAAAAATAATATAAAACCGCAAGTACAAATTTAAGTAGAGAAAGTGCCAAAAGAACAAATGGAATCACCTTATTTTTCTATTGAAATATTACATAATTTAGGGCGCCTGGGTGGCTCAGTGGGTTAAGCCGCTGCCTTCGGCTCAGGTCATGATCTCAGGGTCCTGGGATCGAGTCCCACATCGGGCTCTCTGCTCAGCAAGAAGCCTGCTTCCCTCTCTCTCTCTCTCTCTGCCTGCCTCTCCGTCTACTTGTGATCTCTCTCTGTCAAATAAATAAATAAAATCTTAAAAAAATATATATTACATAATTTAAAGACATTAATAGTCATCTGCTAGATTACAGTGAGCAGATCCTGGTAGTGGGATTTAGTTGGCCACTATTCTCCTTTTCTTCTGGTCACAGTCATCTGGATTTCCTTTTATCAAATTATGTCTCCTTCATTCTTTGTAGTTTTGTTGAGACTGTCAATCGAGGTATACTGACCTCCCTACCTTAGAAACAAGTGTCATTCACTCTGGGCCATCTGGACGTCTGAACTTTGAATCTTGAGTTAATGGGTAGAAGAATGAAACCCAAAAACCTTTTGGAGATGTTACTCATCATCAGCAGCATGTTGATAAAACCGTCATTTACTCTGGCCATCCAACTTCTCTGAGCTGTATCTATTTCCACATTGCTGGGCCTGGTTCTCTTCAGTTCTCTCGCTGACCATGGTGCCATCCCATATCCTTCTAATAAATTCCCATTTAATTAAATCACCCAGCATTTGTTTGTATTGTTTGCACCAAAGAACAGCTCATAGAAATGTGCCAAGTTACTGAGATGGTAGATGACTTTAAGAGTAATCAGCGGCTCCATACTATGTCTCTGCTTTCCTAAGAATACAAATATTTATTTTAATATTTGTGTTTAAATAGAAGTTGATACTTGGGGAGACTGCAACAAAATGTGAAAGGTTTAGTCAGGAAACAATCTCAAGCAGCAGCAGCGGTCTTCTATGGGAAGAAAATGATGGATCAGTAAGGCAGTTCTGGTGTTCCTAAATCCAGAAGGATTTAGAACTGGGATTGCAAACCAAAGTATCTGCAGGGAATGAGCAAGGATGCAAATGGGTGAGTCATCTATGATACTCACACTTCCATGAAGTAATAACAGTGCCCTTTTTTTTTTCCTTCAGCCTCTTTACCTCTTCATTTTTCTACCTCTGATGGAGACATGTGCCTAAAGACAGAAAGCTTGACTCGAAGGAAAATATCAATGCCAGTGCAATGATAAATGGTAACTGAAACTCGCCCTCATTTTCAGAGCAACAATAGGATCACAAGGACTAGGACACGGGAGAACAGATTCCCTTCACCCGGGGTAACACTCCTCAGCTTTGGCCAATTGCTGTGCAGGAAGGCTAACTCATGAGTGGTAGGTCTTCTGATACCTTTTTTTAAGTAGTCAAAATATTGATGCTTTCCAGAAATATACAATAATCTGTTTATTATATTTTAGTGACCAATTTGATTTTAAAATCCTGGTTCAGCCCAGGAAAACAAGTATGCATTCCATTCCTGACCTATACTAGAAGCTGGGTTGTGATAATTCACATAGATTTGAAGCATGTAAAACACTTATTAAGAGACTTTTGGGGAAAATGGCGTAATAGGAGAAGCCCAGGCTCACCTCATCCCACAGATACAACACAATAACACCCACATCAGTATAATCAGTGTAAATAACTCAGCAAATGACCCAAAGATTGGCAGAACAGATTCTCCACAGTTCTGTAGAGAGGAAACCACAGTGAAGAGGACTGGAAGGGCAGAGGAGAGTGGGGAATCAAAGAGACTCACAGGACTGTCCATGGGAGGGAATGATGCCTCAGGCATAGAGGAACAAATCCTCACAACCAAGGAGCCCAGGCATGGGGAACTCACATAGGGAAGACAAATCCCTGTAACATTTGCCTTTGAACACAAGAAGGGAATAATTCTGTGAGTTCTTAGAATTAGCAGGGCTTAACACCTGGATCTTTAAAACTCAGCAGGCTCTGGGAGAGCCAGGAGAGTGAGAGGAAACAGAGTCCCTATCCTTAAAGAGACAGCAGAACAAACAGCCTGACTGAGATACAGCAGAGAAACAGCAGTTGAAAAATGCCTGGGGAGATGTGCACACAGACCAGACTGTGTGAGGACAGGGCAAGGTCAATACCTGCCAGCCAAGAAGAGAGACCTAAGAAGAACCAAACCTACCAACACCTTGATCCTGGATTTCTAATATCCTCCACTGCTGCATGACAACCCTCATTCAAGCCCTTTAGGAAGTTTACCCTCACTTCATTGACTTCAGTTACCACACACCCACAGTCCCATATGGCACATGTTTCCTCACGGCAATGAGCAAGAGACCCCGCTTGTTTAACTATAGGCTCTCCATCCAACGTGGGGCTTGAACTCAGGACACTATGATCAAGAGTTGCACGCTTCACCAACTCAGCCAGACAGGTGCCCTGAGATATATAGGAGTTTTAAATACTTAAATGAAATATAGAAAATAAATTCTAACAGGGTTTTTCAAGAAAACTGACAAACTTGTTTTGGTAATGTCTATGGAAGTAGAAAAGGCCAAGAAAAGTCACAATGCTTCCAAAGAAGAATGGATTTAAAATTGAGGAGGATAGAGACAGCAGAGATGAAGAAAAGGGAAGGTTCAGACTGAAGTGGGGTTTGCCAATAGAACCAAGAAAAGCTCAGGAAACAAGCCACCCTATTATTGAGCCCCATACAAAAAGAACTAAGAAGGGAACTCTGTGATGTTAGAGAAGGTTTCCTGTGCCTTGCTTAGTGTAGATGTCCAGGAAAGCCATATTTATATAAAAGTAACTAGCAAGTATGAAGCTCAAATCCCATGCAAAATTATTATAAAAAGAGAAAAAGAAGTAGAATAACTTGTTCCTATGCCAGAAGGACATGCCCATGACACAGATCAAAACTGTGATCTACTGTGCTCACCTAAGTGAGGCTGAGCATCAGATATACTACAATTGGAACAATATACAGAGAAAATTAGCATGGCTCCTGCACGAGGCTGACATGCACATTCGCGAAGCATTCCATACTTGGAAAAAAAAAAAAAACAAAACTGTGACCTGCTATTTCAAAATAACTAAAAGGTATTAAGAAAACATTATAAGATATGAGAAAACAAAATACATTAGTCTTCCCTTATTCACAGTTTCACTGTCTGTGGCTTCAGTTACCTAAAATCACCTGTGGTTGGGAAGCAGGTGATCCTCCTTCTGGCAAATCATCAGATCAGTAGCCTCCTAATACTGCATCACAATGCCTACCATTCACCTCACTTTGTCTCATCAGGTAGGCATTTTATCATCTCACATCAACCGTATAAGGGGGAGTACAGTCCAATATTTTGAGAGAGAAACCACATTCACACAACTTTCATTACAGTATATTGTTGTAACTATTCTATTTCATTATTACTTATTGCTGCTAATTCCTTATTGTGTCTAATTTATAAATTAAACTTTATCATAGGTATATTCATATAGGAAAAAAAATGTATGTAGGGTTTGGTATTACCTGTGATTTCAGACATCCACTGGGGATCTTGGAACAGATTCTGCACAGATAAGCGGGATCTGCTATATCTCCTAAATAGGAAAACTCTGAAATGAGGTGAAAGAATTCAGTAAAGAATAAAAAATGAAAGAAAAGTTATTTCAAAAGTTAAGACTAAACTAGAAGGAATATAAGAGTGAATAAATCCATTACATATTGCCTTAAAAGAAACAGAAAGCGAGAAGAGGAAAATTAAAAAACAAAAGACAAAAAAATCAATGAAGTATGAGATTGAAGGGATTCAAAGAGAAAAAGGAGGTAGCAAATACTGAGGATGGAAAAAGAAGATTGGTTACCTGGAATATGGCATCCTTGGAGAAGAAAGCCAAAGTAAAAGAACAGGACAAATACTAAATACTCTCATTAAGAAAACTTTCCTGAAATAAAAAAAAAGATTTCAATTTCACACTGAAAGCATAATTGAGAATACTAAATTAGAAGAACCAATGTGGGGGTGCCCAGGTGGCCCAGTGGGTTAAAGCCACTGCCTTTGGCTTGGGTCATGATCTCAGGGTCCTGGGATCATGATCTCAGGGTCCTGGGATCGAGCCCCTCATCAGGCAATCTGCTCAGCAGGGAGCCTGCTTCCCTTCCTCTCTCTCTCTCTGTTTGCCTCTCTGCCTACTTGTGGTCTCTGTCTGTCAAATGAATAAATAAAATCTTAAAAAAAAAAAAGAAGGACCAGTGTGATAAGACATATTCTAGTAAAATTACTGAATGAAAAGAAAAAGGAACAAATTGGGGGAATATCTAGGAAAAAAGAACATATGACTTGTAAAGAAAAGAAAATTAGGTTATCACTGGATTTTTCAACAGAGTGTTTTATCCCAGAATAAAATGGATTAGCACATTGAATATATTTAAGGAAATAGAGTGTGAGCCAAGAATTTTATATTCAGTAAGACTGACTTCAGAGATAAAGAACATGAATTGTTGTCAACAAACAAGAACTCAGGGAGCATTATTCCAGTGAAAACTACCTAAGGAATCTACAAGAGAATGAGCCTCATACAATCAAAATGACTAGAGAGACATCAAACTAAGGACTGATGAGGATTACACATATGGTTAACATAAATTTCAAATTAAAACGTCTTGTTTTTTAGCTTATACCTATAACTTCATTGTGAGATGCTATTTCTTACAAAGTCCACTACCAGTTTTTAAAACAAAGTGCACAAAAATCAGACTTGAATAAATGCATGATTCCTATCTGATTCAGAAAGAAAGAAAGAAAGAAAGGAAGGAAGGAAGGAAGGAAGAAAAAGAAAAATGCCTGGGGAATATGAGAAAGATATTTGTTAATCTCAGGGTGTGTGCTGGAGGGGCAGAGATCTTTGGGAGACTTCTCCAGGAACGTAGGAGCTGGAAGGCACCAATGCCCTGCCCTGCCCCCAGCCTAGGCACACAAATACCAGCGGGAGTAAGTGCAGTAGCAACACTTCCCACCTAACTTGCTAACAGTGCACCCCACCACCATGTTCTCCTGTGGAGATGCCCTTTCATCCAAGTTTTCTGCTCTAGGTCTTCTCCCATTGTAGACCCAGGCAAACTTTGCAAACACTGTGTGCCTGCTCAGATGCCCTTATGCATATCCACCTCCTCCAACCTGTCCAGCCTCAGCAGGAGTTCTGGGGAACTGCAGGCCCCCTCCACCATTGGCTCCAGCAAGGACCTTTTTCCATTGCATGCCTGTCATCATGTTTTCCTCTGAACACACCCACTCTAACCCTGTCACAGGAGTTTTCTAAAGCAGCTCCAGGTCTCCTCCCACAGCAGACTTGCTTAAACCTTACCCATATCCTGTGCTCTGACCCTGTGTTCTACTGCAGATCTGCCCTTTCCATTATGTTTTTGGTCAGAGCCCACCCAAAGAGATGCCACAAGCCTGGCAGTGTAGAAGCAGTCCTGATAGAAGCCAGCACTACCCAAAGTGACTCCTGCCACAGGGAGAGGGGGGAAAAAACTACAAAACCAGTCTGACTGTAATACCAGCAGTGGACTGAGGGCAGATATTGGATCCAACTGCAGGCCCTGCGCAACAACAAAAGTTTCTCAGAAGCCAACACAGGGAAAGCACCCTGCAGTCTGATGCTATCACTCTCTAGTAAGCATATGGTCTGACTCAACTCAAGCTCAAACCAGCCCCAGATTTGGCCTCTAACAGCACAGGACCAAATCCTAATTATAACATGCAAAGAGAGCCATCACAGATGACAGGACTGAAGGCAAAAGTGGCTCAGCCACAACAGCAGGGTATATGCAACACACATAGGAGACACCCCTGAACTGCCAGATTTGGTGAACAGGAGACACTATATGGCAGGGCACTGTAGGACCTCTTCTTCATAAGGCTACTACTTTTGAGAAGAGATATAAATGACTTTTCCTAACACAGATAAAAAGACACAGAGAGAGAAAAGGAGAGAGGGAGGAATATGTATCAGATAAAAGGACAGGACAATATCATGGCAAGAGACATAAATAAAACAGAGATAAGAAATATGCCTGATAGAGAATTTATTTTTTTTAAGATTTTATTTATTTATTTGACAGAGATCACAAGTAGGCAGAGACGTAGGCAAAGAGAGGGGCGGGGAAAACAGGCTCCCCATTAAAGCAGAGACCCCGATGTGGGGCTCCATCCCAAGACCCTGGGATCATGACCTGAGCCAAAGGCAAGAGGCTTTAACCCCCTGAGCCATGCAGGTGCTCCCCCCTTTTTTAAACTGCTAGAGAATTTAAAGTAATGGTCATAATGATATTCCCTGGACTTGAAAAAATGAGTGGAAGATCTCAGTGAGGGCTTTGACAAAGAGATAGAAAATATGAAAAAGAACCATACAGAGATGAATAACTCAATACCTGAACTAAAAGTACAATAGATAGATGCAAAAATTCTCACCAAAATACTAGCCTATAGGACCCAACAGTACATTAAAAGGATTATTCACCACAACCAACTAGGATTTATTCCAGGGCTGCAAGGTTGGTTCAACATCCACAAATCAATCAATGTGATACAATACATTAATTAAAAAAAAGAACAAGAACCATATGATATTCTCAATAGATGCTGAAAAAGCATTTGACAAAGTACAGCATCCTTTCTTGATCAAAACTCTTCAAAGTGTAGGGATAGAGAGCACATACCTCAATATCATAAGGGCCATCTATGAAAAACCCATAGTAAATATCATTTTCAATGGGGAAAAACTGAGAGCTTTTCCTCTTAGTTCAAGAACACGGTAGGGATGTCCACTATCAACACTGCTCTTCAACATAGTACTAGAAGTCCTAGCCTCAGCAATCAGACAACAAAAAGAAATAACAGGCATCCAAATCAGCAAAGAAGTCCAACTCTCACTCTTTGCAGATGATATATTTTATGTGGAAAACCAAAAGACTGCACTCCAAAGCTGCAAGAACTCATACAGGAATTCAGTAAAGTGTCAGGATATAAAAATCAATGCGCAGAAATCAGTTGCATTTCTATATACCAAAAATAAGGCAGAAGAAAGAGAAATTCAGGACATGATCCCATTTATAATTGCACCCAAAACCATAAGATACCTAGGAATAAATCTAACCAAAGAGGCAAAGAATCTGTACTTAGAAAACTATAGAGTATTCATGAAGGAAATTGTGGAAGACACAAAAGAATGGAAAAGTGTTCCATGCTCATGGATTGCATGCTCATGGCAGCAACCTCTTCAACCTCAGCCACAGCAACTTCTCCTTCCTAGAAACATCACCAAAGACAAGGGAAGCAAGGGCAAAAATGAACTACTGGGACTTCATCAAGATCAAACATTTTGTAGAGTGAAGGAAACAGTCAACAAAACCAAAAGACAACTGACAGAATGGGAGAAGATATTTGCAAATGACATATCAGATAAAGGGCTAGTATCCAAAATCTATAAAGAACTTATCAAACTCAACACCCAAAGAACAAATAATCCAATCAAGAAATGGGCAGAAGACATGAACAGACATTTCTGCAAAGAAGACATCTAAATGGCCAACAGACCCATGAAAAAGTGCTCAACGTCTCTCAGCATCAAGGAAATAGCAATCAAAACCACAATGAGATACCACTTCACACCAGTCAGATTGGCTAAAATTAACAAGTCAGGAAACAACAGATGTTGGCAAGGATGCAGAGAAAGGGGAACCCTCCTACACTGTTGGTGGGAATACATAAAGATACAGAAAAAGATTCCATGCTTATGGATTGGAAGAACAAATATTGTGAAAATGTCTATGCTACTAAAGAAATCTACACATGCAATGCAATCCCTATATAATATCATCAAATTTTTTCAAAGAAAGGGAACAAATAATCCTAAAATTTATGTGGAACCAGAAAAGACCCCAAGTAGCCAGAGGAATGTTGAAAAAGAAAGCCAAAAGTTGGTAGCATTACAATTTTGGGAATATCTTCTCCCATTCTGTCAGTTGTGGTTTGGTTTTGTTGACTGTTTCCTTTGTTGTGCAAAAGCTTTTGATCTTGATGAAGTCCCAATAATTCATCTTTCCCTTGCTTCCCTTGGCGTTGGTGATGTCCTGGGAAAAAGTTGCTGTGGCTGCTGTCGAAGAGATTGCTGGCTGTGCTCTCCTCAAGGATTGTGATTGATTCCTGTCTCACACTGAGGCCTTTCATCCATTTTGAGTCTATTTTTGTGTGTGGTGTAAGAAAATGGTCCAGTTTCATTTTTCTACATGTGACTGTTCAATTTTCCTAACACCATTTGTCGAAGAGACTGTGTTTTTTCCATTGGAAATTCTTTCCTGTTTGTCGAAGATTAGTTGCCCATAGAGTCGAAGGTCCATTTCTGGGCTCTCTATTCTGTTCCATTGCTCTATGTGTCTGTTTTTGTGCCAGTAGCATACTGTCTTGATGATTACAGCTTTGTAATAGAGCTTGAAGTCTGGAATTGTGATGTCACCAACTTTTGTCTTCTTTTTCAACATTCCTCTGGCTACTTAGGGTCTCTTCTGGGGTAGAGGGATAGGGATAGGGTGGCTGGGTTATGGACATTGAGGACGGTATGTATTATAGTGAGTGCTGTGAAATGTGTAAGCCTGATGTTTCACAGACCAATACCCCTGGGGCAAATAATACATTGTATGTTAATTTTTAAAAAATTGAGCTACCCTATGACCTGGCAATTACACTACAGGGTATTTACCCCAAAGATATAGATGTAGTGAAAAGAAGGACCATGTGTACCCCAATATTCATAGCAGCAATGTCCACAACAGCTAAACTGTGGAAAGAGCTGAGATGCCCTTCAACAGACAAATGGATAAAGAAGATGTGGTCCATATATACGACAGAATATTATTCAGCAGTCAGAAAGGATGAACACCCAACTTCTGCATCAACATGGATGCAACTGGAGGAGATTATGCTGAGTGAAATAAGTCAAGCAGAGAAAGTCCATTATCATATGGTTTCACTTACTTGTGGAAATAAGGAGTAACATGGAGTACATTAGGAGAAGGAAAGGAAAAGTGAAAGGGGGTGCTAATTGGAGGGGGAGATGAACCATGAGAGACTATGGACTTTGAGAAACAAACTCAGGGTTTTAGAAGGGAGGGGGGTGGGGGGACAGGTGAGCCTGGTAGTGGGTATTAGGGAGGGCATGTGTTGCATGGGGCACTGGGTGTTATATGTAAACAATGAATCTTGGAACACTATATCAAAAACTAATGATGTATTATATAGTTACTAACATAACACAATAAAAACAAGAATAATTTTAAGCCAAAAAAATGGTACCAAGTAGTGATAAAGATAAAAATTTAAAAGAAGCAAAAAAAACAGCTACATACAATGGAGACCTCATAAGGCCATCAGCTGACTTTTCAGCAGAAACTTTACAAGCCAGAGAGGAGTGGCATGATACATGCACAGTGTTGAAAGGGAAAAATCTGCAGCCAAGAATACTATATCCACCTAGGCTATCATTCAGAATATAAGGGTAGATAAAGGGTTTCCCCGACAAAGGGATGTTAAAGGAATTCATCACTACTAAACCAGCCCTACAAGAAATGTTAGAGTGGACATTTTGAGTAGAAAGGAAAAATATAAGAAGAAAAAGTAGAAAGCACAAAAGCAGTAAAAGTAAGTGTATAAAAATCAGTCAAGGGACTTACAACATAAAAGGTTGTAAAGTATGGCACCATATACCTAAATGTGGGGGTGGTGCTTATGGGAGTAAGAAGGGGTTCAAACTTAAATGACTATCCACTTAATATAAACTGCTCTATGCAGATGTGACATAGAAACATAATGTTAACCACAAATCAAAAACCAGTAATAGATATACAAAAAATAAAGAGAAGGGATCCAAGTGTATCACTAAAGAAAGCCAGCTTATCATAAGAGAAGAAAGCAAGGGAAGAAAGGACAGAGAAAAGCTACAAAAACAACCACAAAACAAGTAACAAAATGGCAATAATACATACCTAACAATAATTACTTTGAATGCAATCAGACAAAATGCTCCAATCAAATGACATAGGGTGAAGGAATGGATAAAAAAGCAAGACCTATCTATATGGTGCCCATAAGAGACTCATTGCAGACCTAAAGACATATGTAGATTGAAAGTGAGGGGATGGAGAAATATTTATCATGCAAATGGATATGAAAAGAAAGACAGAGTAGCAGTATTTATATCGGACAAAAGAGACCTTATTATTTTTTAAAGATTTTATTTATTTATTTGACAGAGAGAAATCACAAGTAGGCCGGCAGAGGGGACGGGGGAAGCAGGCTCTCTCTGGAACAGAGAGCCCGATGTGGACCTCAATCCCAGGACCCTGAGATCATGACCTGAGCCGAAGGCAGAGTCTTAACCCACTCAGACACCCAGGCAGCCCCAAAAGAGACTTTAAAATAAAGACTATACCGGGGCACCTGGGTGACTCAGTGGGTTAAAGCCTCTGCCTTCGGCTCAGGTCATGATCCTAGGGTCCTGGGATCGAGCCCTGCATCGGGCTCCCTGCTCAGCGGGGAGCCTGCTTCTTCCTCTCTCTCTGCCTGCCTCTCTGCCTACTTGTGATCTCTGTCTGTCAAATAAATAAACAAAATTAAAAAAAAAATAAAGACTATACCAAGAGAAAAAGAAGGAGATTATATAATTATAAAGGGGACAATCAACTACACAAGAAACAACAGCTCTTGGTGAGGATGTGGAGAAAGGGGAATCCTCTTGCATGGTTAGTGGGAATGCAAGCTGGTGTAGCCACTCTGGAAAACAGTATGGAGGTTCCTCAAGAAGTTAAAAATAGAGTTGCCCTACAACCCAGCAATTGCACTTCTAGGTTTTTATCCAAAGAATACAAAAATACTAATCCAAAAGGACACATGCACCCCAATGTGCATAGCAGCATTACTTATAATAGCCAAATTATGGAAACAGCCCAAGTGTACATAGATTAACGAATGGATAAAGAAGAGGTGGTATGTGTACATATATATCTGTGTGTGTATACATATATATACACATGTATATATGTGTATGTATGGGTATATATGTGTGTGTATGTGTGTGTGTGTGTGTGTGTGTGTGTGTATACACACACACTCGGCCATAAAAAAGAACAAAATCTTGTCATTCACAACAACATGCATAGAGGGGGAGAGTATTATGCTCAACTAAATAAGTCAGTCAGAGAAAGACAAATACTATGTGATTTCACTCATATAAACAGAACAAATGAACAAAGGGGAGAAAAGGGTGAGGGGTGCAAAGTAAGAAACAGATTCTTAACTATATAGAACAAATGGTTAGCAGAGGGAAGGTAGGTGGGGGAATGGGTGAAATAGGTGATGAGGATTAGGGAGGGCACTTGTGATGAGCACCCAGTGTTGTATGGAAGTGTTGAATACTATATTGCACACATGAAATTAATATTACACTATATGTTGACAACTAGAATTTAAATAAAAACTTAAAAAATATGTGGAGACAAATAAAAGTGAAAACACGCTGATCCAAATTCTTTGGGATGCAGCAAAAGTGGCTTTAAGAAGGAAGTTCATAGTAATACAGGTCTATTTCAGGAAGCATGAAACATCTCAAATAAACAACCTAACCTAACCCTAAAGAAGCTAGAAAAGGAACAAAACCCAAAACCAGTAGAAGAAGGAAATAATAAAGAGTAATGCAGAAATAAACAATATATAAACTAAAACACGCACAAACAATAGAAAAGATCAATGAAACCAGGATCTAGTTCTTTGAAAAAATCAACAAAGTTGATAAAACTTTAGCCAAACTCACCAAAAAGAGAGAGAGAGAAAGAGAGATGACTCAAACAGTATTGGAAATGAAAGAGGATAAATGACAACTGATACCATAGAAATACAAAGGATAAGAAAATATCATGAAAATTATATGTCAACAAAGTCAACAACCTGAAAGAAATAAATTCCTAGAAACATATCATCTTTCAAAAGAGGAAGAAATACAAAATTTGAACAGACTGGTTACTAGCAATCAAAAGACTCTAAACTGGGGCGCCTGGGTGGCTCAGTCAGTTGAGCATCTGCCTTTGGCTCAGGTCATGAACTTGGGGTCCTGGGATGGAGCCCTGCTTCTGGGTCCCTGCTCAGTAGGGAGTCTGTTTCTCCCTCCCCCTCAGCCCCTCCCCTGCTCATGCCTGCCCTCTCCCAAATAAGTAAAATTCTTAAAAAACAAACAAACAAAAACTCTGAATAAACAAAACTCCAGGACTAGATGGCTTCATAGGTGAATTCCACTGAATATTTATTTATTTTAAAAATTTTATTTATTCATTTGTCACAGAGAGAGATCACAAGTAGGCAGAGAGGCAGGCAGAGAGAGAGGGGGAAGCAGGCTCCCCGCTGAGCAGAGACCCCCCCCCCCATGTGGTGCTCGATCCGAGGATCCTGAGATCATGACCTGAGCTGAAGGCAAAGGCTTAACCCACTGAGCCACCCAGGTGCCCCTCCACTGAACATTTAAAGAAGAGTTCATACTTAAGCTTCTCAAGCCGTTCCAAAAAAAAAAAAAAAAAAAAAAAAAAAAAAAAAAAAAAGGAAAAAAGGGAAAGCTTCTAAATCATTCTATGGGCTAACATTACACTGATCCCAAGACCAAAGACAGTACAATAAAAAGGAAGTACAGGCCAATATCTGATGAACACAGATGCAAAAATCTTCAACAACAAAATATTAGCAAACCAAATCCACCAATATGTTAAAAAAAATCAACCACTATGATCACGTGGGATTTATTTCTGGGATGCAAGGTGATTCAATGTTTATAGATCAATCAATGTGAGACATCACATCAAGACAAAGAATAAAATCCATATGATTATTTCAATAGATGCAGGAAAAGCACTTGCCAAAGTATAACCAGATTGCCAAAGTATAATCCAACACAGCAGATTTAGAGGAAATATATCTCACCTAATAAAGGCCATTTATGAAAAACCCACAGACAATATCATACTCAACACTGGGGAAACACTGAGGACTTTTCCCCAAAGCACAGTGAGATACCATCACAACTGTCAGAATGGCCAAAAGAAAAACACAAGAAACAAGTTCTGGTGAGGATGTGGAGGAAAAGGCACTCTCTTGCACTGCTGATAGGAATGCAAACTGGTGTGCCATTGTAGAAAACAGTATGGAAATTCCTTAAAAAATTATAAACAGAATTATAGATCCAGTAATTTCACTATGTGGTATTTACCCAAAGAGTATAAGAACTCCTATGTTTAGTGCAGCATTATATTATACAAACACACACACACACACACACACACACAGTGGACTGTTACTCAGCCATATAAAAGAATGAAATCTTGCCATTTGTATTAACTATGGAGAACAAACTAATGGTTACCAAAGGGGAGGTGGGTGAGGGGATAGATGAAATAGGTGAAGGGAATTAAGAGTACAGTCATCATGATGAACACTGAGCAATGCACAGAATTGTAAAATTGCTAAATTGTATACCTGAAATTAATATAACACTGTTTGTCAATTATACTAGAATTAAAAAATAAATAAATAGATACAATTTAAAAAATAATTATTAAGCACAACATTTAGGCAAACAAAATACTTTTTCAAATTATACTTGTAAGCTAGCACAAACCACCATGGTCATGGAATAAATCCCCAAAGTTTGCCTGATGGGATTTGTCAGGGCCCAGTAAATGATGGAGCATAGGCAGAGAGGGGGAAAAAGTCTGTTGCAGGGAGCTTGGGAGGACATACTGATGCACTGTGCTAGGCCAGACAGGTAAATCATGCCTGATTCGTAAGTGGTTTGGTCATCCCATTATATATATAGAAATAAATTAAAGAAACCCAAATATTGACATGTCAAATTTATGGAGCCTGTTCATCTCAGATCCTGGCGTGCCCAAAGCTGAAAAAAGATTGTTGCATTCATGTCAAGTTGCTTTTAGACTGCTGCATTTTACTTCATGGGTTACCTGGAAAGATGAATCACTGTTTTGCCAGTGAGCATCTTCAAACAAAGAGGAGAATAAGATTGACATCACTGTTCAGATCCATTAGTCAAACTACAGTAGCTCTGGACAGGCAGTTTCCAAAATACATCAGCCTCATTTATACCCAACGGCAACAACAGACAGTAGGCATTTTTCTACTGTGGCACAAACTTCCAAATACAAAGACAGAAAGTGGTTTTTGACACACACTGCTTTTAGGAAAAAGATTGGAAGTGGGAGGTAAAATAACAGAGTAAATGTCTACATCCTAATGATTACAGAGAGGAAAGAAAAACTCAACTTTACTTAAGGGCTGGATTAAAATCACTGAGGGAACAAAAGAATACAGCAGGAAGTCAACTGGTATGATAAACAGTGATCTCAAAAGATATGCCACTTATGTCTAAATGTGCCTAAGGAAGTAGAAGATTCTGCTTATTCTTGACAATTTTTGTTCCAATAATATCATCCCACTGTTTATTGGTTTTAAGTAGTTCATTCCTTGTAGTTCGGGCATCCTGCATACCATAACACTATTAATTGTGATTCTGATAATATACTATCTAAAAATGAAAGAATTGGTCATTTAACTTTTCCTGGTCACTGATGCACTGAGCAGAATGTATGTTTTACCTGTTTTTAACCTGGATTAATCTAGGCCTCTACTATTGGAGTGAAATATGCCAGCTGAGAGTAAATCTGATTTCTTATTACTGTAGAAAAATAATATGTTATTTATTTGCACATGTAATGGTTAGTGTGGCAGGTAATATGTCCATGATCTCATTTAGGTTTTAATTCTCACATCAAAATTTCAACTAAATCATGACATTTCATTTCTGCTTTTACATCTGAGGAAAAAACAAGATACAAAGAAGTTAAAAATTAGCTCAAAATCAGACATTTTAGAGGTGGAATATTCAGAATATGCTCTTCAGTCTTCCTGGCTCCAAACTCTGCATTTTCCACTCATCTATACTGACCTAAGGAAGAGGGAGTCAGAGCTGACAGATGAGAGGAGAACTGTTCTATATGTGATAGTTAACATTCAACCATTTGTGATAGCATAAAACTAAGGCAGGCAGGCCACATGACAAGATTTCCCTTTGTAGAGCCCATACTACAAACCTAAGGGCAAGGATTATTTTGCGTGTGTTCCCACCTTTACCCTGCAAAGTACACGACTTAGTGGTCTTTCACCAAAAGCAGTCAGATGAATGAGCACTGATCGAATATCAGTGTCCATAAATGTGGGGAGTCTGGGGAGAGTAGACTAACCCTCCGATTGGGAGTGTGTACAAAATTCTGTAGTGGCTTTAGAATATCTAGAAAGGATGGACCTACGGGTAGCCACGTGATTAAAAAAAAAGAAAAGAAAAGAGCGACTGGGAGAATTTGTCTTGAATCTGCACTTACAGGAAAAGAACAGTTTGAGTTTAATGTATGTTGCCTTAGAGTCACTTTGGGGCTGGCGGATATCACAAAGCGCTAAAATGCTTCAGAGCCCATATCCTACTCCAGTGACTTAAAAGGAAGAGCATTGGGGAAAATCACAGGATATGAGGGATGGGGAGGACAGCTGCAGAGGAACTTGGAGATGGCTTTCAGATTAGCAGTCATGAGTTCAGACTGATTTTGCACGAAGGATGAAGTGGGTATTGGGAGAGAAATGGACACAGCCTGAGAAGGTCTTCACATACAGTTGGCATTATCTCCAGGGACGGAGTAAAGGTGGAAGCAGAAACGGCACCGTGGTTGGTTGGCAGTGGTTCAAGTTACTGAGCCTGAGCAGGACTCTCATAGAGACAGATGGCCAACTGCGCATTGTGGAGAAATCGGAGGAGCACTGAGGCCAAGAAGCAACCAAAGGGAATTTTGGCAAAGCATAAATCAGTAGTGAGGGGATAAAAGCGATACCTGGGGGAAATACGCTGTTTTGGCAGTCTAAATGAGTCTGGGGCAGAGGGGACTCGAAATTATTTTTTCTCTTCACCGTGCATTTTCTTTACAAAATCCATCCTCTTCCTCCACAAGCATTTAAAAAATTAATCAATAAAAAATCTTGGATTGGGGCGCCTGGGTGGCTCAGTGGGTTAAGCCGCTGCCTTCGGCTCAGGTCATGATCTCAGGGTCCTGGGATCGAGTCCCGCATCCGGCTCTCTGCTCAGCGGGGAGCCTGCTTCCCTCTCTCTCTCTCTCTCTGCCTGCCTCTCCGTCTACTTGTGATCTCTCTCTGTCAAATAAATAAAAAAATCTTAAAAAAAAAAAATCTTGGATTTTCTGTGGCCTCAGTATCTCCCAGAGATTAAGCCTACTTTCTGTGGGTTTAAAAGAAAAAACAAAAAGCATATTTAATAACAAAGTTTTGGAGCAGAGTTAACAAACAGGAGGCTGTAGGCTCTGAAGGCTCCTTCTCATCTGCATGCCACCACTGCTCACTGTTACAAAAATGCAGCTTTACACCTTCCTCTGGAAGTATCCTTATTCCTGCTGACAGCAGGATTAATGGCTGTGCTCAGAAGAAAGTCAACTGTCACAAAAAGTTTACTTCCTATAGTTGTCTTTCCTTTCTTTGTGCCGTGTAAGCTTTTTTTTTTTTTTTCCCTTTTCTGGATTAAATGGGGTGTTGTTCAGAATTCTTCATGGCAGACCACAGAACCTGCTAGATCAAGCAGAATGGGAAGAACTACAGGGTATAGGTAGTTCATACAATGTTTGGAAGACTGAGGAAAAGGCTCTAGCCTCCATGCCCACACTGTGTAATGGACCACAGAGATTCTGCCACACCAGAAGCCACTACCCTAACTGCCAACACTAGAATCATGTGACTTTTGTTCTTATTTTTTAAATTATTTGTTAATTTATAATAATTACTCTGACAGGTATGTAGCTTATATTCTTGCTGTCTTGCCCAACAACAACTCTAGTGACTGTAGTTATTGTTCATTGGAGAATTTCTATGAAATGGGAAGAAATCTCATATTTAGAGTTCTGAAGAGAGATTAAGAAATCATTTTGAATCTCCTGGCTTAAGGTGGCCTCGTGGATGCATAAATCTGACATTTTCAGTATGTGAACATGTTCTGTGACTACATCTTCTTAGGAGCTTTACAAACTCATTTAGCACATTGCTCAAAAAGAAACTAAATCAAAGTAACTGGTATATGGTATTGGGTTTCATGGATTATGAATTGGCCTCTACAGTCTGACAGGAACAAGAAGCAAGGGAGGCTGTGAGTTCTGTGGCACCAGCTATGGACCCGGCTCATTCCCTCAAACCCGAAGCTGCCTTGGGCACCTCAAACCTGCGTGCAACCAACCACCTGGAGTCTGTGACTCAAGGTCAGAAGCTATCACCTTACAAAGGTGTTAGAAGAAAGCAGTTCAGTTCAATGCCATAAAAAATATTGAAACAAGGATTAAGAAGACCCTTAGAAAAGGATTAAGACCCATTCTTTTTCAAGGGAGAATAAGACTTATTTTTTAGAATTAGTTATTGTTTAATATAGTAAAATCCCTTTTTAAGAGATAAAAGTCAAAAGAATGAATATATGTTCAGAAGAAAAAGCAACCATATGAAACTTAATCTTAAAGATGTTATTTGTTTCAGACACTTAACCTCAGTATCATTAGGCTAAAAGAACAATGACTTGTCCTAAACAAAAGCACTGATAACACTTTGGCTTAAATAAAAGAGAGTCTAAGGGTGCCTGGGTGGCTCAGTTGGTTAAATACCCAACTCTTGGTTTTGGCTTGGGTCATGATCTTACGGGATGTGTGATGGAGCCATGCATCAGAGGGGGGAGACTGCTTCAAGATTCTGTCCCTCTAACTCTCCCCACGCTCATGCACAGGTGGGTGCTCTCTTTAAAATAAATAAATAAATCTTTTAAAAATTAAATAAAGTCTATTTTTAACCAATCATAAATTGATAGAGGGCTTCTTGAGGACTCAGAGCACTTGGTCTATATCTTTAAGAAACTTTACTTTTGGAGGGAAAGAAGATTAACATACATGAAACCACTAGCAAAAGAAAAGGCAAGAAATAAATTGTAGTTCATACTATAAGAGCCAAAGTGATAAGCAACAGGCAAAACTTGACACTACAGGACACATTCAAGTTGCAAATTAGATCACAATTTATTGCACTCAGTTTCTTAAAGACCCGAACTTCATGCTCTTCCCAAAGCAGTCATTCAGAGATAACTTACTGAATATTTAGGCATTGCCTTCATGGTAAAATAACTTTCTAAGGTTGAAAAACAAGAGGTAGAAGGGAAAATAATTCAATCACCTATCACTCTCAATATGACTGCCATCTTTATAATGACAGTATCAATTTCTAGAAACCTCTTTAAGCAAGGACTTTGATCCCAAGTATCTCTTTTACCCTTTCTTAAATCTTCACCTGATAGAGTGACATCATGGGGTTATTTTACACCTCTGAACAAAGATACATGGCCTTGATTCAAAGATATAAAAGAGGAATTCAGTAGGAATATAGTTGCTTTTATACTTTCCAGAGGTTGCTCTCATTCCTTGACTCATGACCTTGCATCCCTCCCACTTCTCCTTCTGTTACCCTATCTCATTTTTCTAACACTGACCTTCTGCTTCTCTTCTCATAAGAATCCTCGGGATTACAGTGATAACCCAGGATAGTCTCTCCACCTCAAGAGCCTTAATTTAATTACATTTGCCAATTTCCTTTTGCCATGTAAGGTAAAATATTCATGGGCTCCTGGGATTAAATATGGATATTTTAAGGGGGCCATTATTCAACCTACCACACTAGGCACCATTAACCATTTATGACTTTGGTCTTTCTCTTACTGAACTTTTTTATATACACTAGCAATAATTCTGACTTGAATTTTTCTTTGTGAGTGTAAGATTGTGGATCCGTCTTTTCCTTTTACACAGATTTGTAAGTAACTTTGTAAGGGCAGCATTTTCTAGGATAGAAACAGGTGAGAGCCATCATCTCCTTGCAGCAGTGGGAAAATAAAAATGGGAGAGGTGACGATGTTAGCTAAAGCTTGGGAATAGGGTAACTTGAAAATGGTGTATTAATTAAATTGTGTTTAATTAATAAAATGCTTGGAGATAATTTGTGGATTTCATTTACTACACTGCACCTGTCCCTTTTTTTGTGAATTATTAAGAGGTGACAGTCCATAGAAATACACAGCCTCTTTTATGGTGAACTGTGTTCGCCTAAAGTGATAAGTTACTGAGAGAAGAAAAGACTATCAATAATAGTTTTATATTTTTAAAACAATTTCCTCTTAGTCCAGACAGAAGCAACACGCTGTGCAAAATTATACATCATGTGGCAACAGCTGAGAAGTCAACATATATCATTATCAATGCTGCCTCTATAAAAGCCCCCCAAATTACCATATCTAACAATAATTTCTACTTTAATAGAGAGAAAAGGGGACACAGGAAGAAACCAACTTATTCTTACAAATGGTTGGTTTAACACATAGTGAACAAATTGATGTATAAATTGGCTTTGATGAATGCTTGCGTTAAATGTGGTTATTTATTATGTTCCATTATATAAATTGGTTGCAAAATTATAACAAATGTTCTTTATTAATCTTACCTTCTCTGTGGCTAGAGAATGACTCAAGGCAATTATCTTTCATGGACTTCAGCATCATTAGTGCTAATGCGCTGAGGAGGGCAGACAAGTTCTAATAATACACAGAAAAGAGAAACATGTCTTTTCTTTGCTTCTTACATGGAGAGGTGTTATCTCTCAATACAGTTTCCTTCATCTCCAATTAAATCCTTCAAGTTGTTAGCTTCTGGTATTTTTGCAGTAACAGCAGCTGTAGGTATAAGAAATATCTTCCATATTATGTTCTTTATGGTATGACATTTGAAATTTAAACAGATGGCATAGATTCTGGTCTTCAGGAACTCAGAGTTTGCCTAAGATGGCACAGGTGTTCTCAGGCCACATTTGGCTACTTGGTAGGAGCTTCAAGTATTTGCTCTATGGTCCAGTGACAGATTGTAAAACTGTCTTACTGTTTTCCTCTTCAACATGGGATATAAATAACTTGAAGATAGCAGCTTTCTGGGAAAGGAAAGAAAGTAGTTCTTCCAAGAACACTTTCACGGCCTAACACTCAACCAGAATTAAAGAGTTAAAGAGTTATCCCAGTAGATGACCTGGAGCTACCTCTTAGTTATCAGGGGCCATTTTTTTTGAGTTATGAGTTTTCAGTTCCCTGCTTCTCATCTTCCTTTCCTCTATAAGACTGTTGTTGCCCTTTAGCTCTCCTTAACATCCTTAAGGTGGGGCAGGGGGACCAAAAGTAAAAAAAGAAGAATTCATTCTGTTAATTATGTATCTCTAACTAAAGATTGAGGGTAGAGTTAAATGTTGCAGGTGAGAAGGTGCTTATAAATCATGATTACATAAAATAACAAAAATATCAGTGCAAATTTGTCATCTGGAGAAGTCACAGTCAGATGGTATGCTTGCATTTTTCATTAATGAATATTTTTTGAGCTCCAGTGATGTGCTAGCCCCTCAGCTGGGTGCTGGGT
This sequence comes from Lutra lutra, assembly GCF_902655055.1. Classification (NCBI taxonomy): domain Eukaryota; kingdom Metazoa; phylum Chordata; class Mammalia; order Carnivora; family Mustelidae; genus Lutra; species Lutra lutra. Next base: position 133,556,140 of record NC_062282.1, on the reverse strand, counting down.
GCTAAAGTTTAGGGGTGGGGGGGATGGACAAAGAGTAAGTCTATTGCACCAGAAATGCTAACCAGAAAACTGGTACTAAAACACTTGTCTCTTCTTGATGCCAACTGTTAACCACTGACATGAAAATAAGTTAGAATTAGGTTCAGCAATAAAAGAGAATACCCAACAAACTAAACAGGATAGATGTTATATTTATTTTTTTCTCTCACTTAGGTGAATATCTGCATAGGTAAAGTGCTATATGAGGTTCCTTTTATCTCGTTATACTACCAGGTATGGCCTCTTTTCCTAAATTTACTTCATGGTACAAGATGGTCACATCAGTTTCAGATCTCATGTCTGCATCTGAGTCAGCAGAACAAGGAAAAGGAAGAAGGGCATGCCCCCCCCCCCGCTTTTATTTATTGGAAGTTGCACAACTTCCATGTACATGTAATTGGCCAGTTCTAGGCATAAGAGAGGCCAGGAAACATTCCAACTGGTCACATGCCCAGCTAAATACTGTGTGTTCTGGGACTTTCAGTTTCTGCTCAGGATGTGGAACGCTGCAAAGATCATTGTTTTTGCACTTAAAACAATAACAACAGCAGGAGCAGCAAAAACACCAACAATTTGAAAATTCATAACTTTTCTGGAATCCAGCAGAGAAGTTATGACTACCAATTAATCTGAAATCTAAGGAAAACACATCCAACAAGAGTTAGGATATGAGGCTTGCTTACCTGGGATAGATGTTATATGTCACAAGTAAGAACTCAATTAATCCTTTAATGAATTGCTAAAGACCTACTGCAGTCTGGCAAAGGTATCGAAAACCCCTCGATGATACAAGCACAAGGAGAACTTGCATTCATCATAGGATTTTTTTTTCTGCAAAAGACCTGGTATATTCACACAGCAAGACTAAAAGTATGTCCCTTATCATGCAGGTCTGGAGAAATAAGGGCACTGGGACAAAAGCACAGTCATTCTCCCCTGTAATTCTATGAAATAAAGGGTTTAAACTTTTAGAGGGAGAGAAAAAAACCTGATGCCCTAAGGCATTGATGAAAACCATGATGCTGTGGAAGGGAATAAAACAAAACCTTATACATTTGAAAGAGGGATTAAAATGCCTGCTGGGACCAGACCTACAGCTGAGAGTGGATAAATAAGATAATGGAGAAAGACCTATCCTCAAGACTCAGAAACACAGCATCTGCTTAGGACTGATACTTAAACAAAACAACAGTAGTCTACCTCTATAAGGTAGAGGTAGCAGGGGCAAGAGCAAGCAGAGAGAACTTTTTGAGGCATAATACAAGGGAAGACCCAAAACTGAGGATGGAACAAATAATGAACAAAAACCGTCTGGCAAACCAGCCCACATGTTAAACAGAAAGTAGTCCTGAATGATTTGAAGTCTGTGTTATACTGAGAGTAATTCTAGTGACAACTCCAAAATCCAGGTAAACTCATAACAATAATAACCCAACCACTCCCACCACACATACAAAGATATAGACACAGACAAAAAAAAAAAAAAAAAAAAAAAAGCCTAGAAAAAGGAGAGATGTATCCATTTCCAGGTCTCAGAAGTTTTTACCTCAGACTCTTCTGTCCTATACAAGATGGCCAGCTTCACCTTTTAACAAAAAAATTGTAAGATATGTAAAGCAAAAGAAAACAACCTTCTGTAGGGAGACAAAGCAATCAATAGAATCAGACTCAGATATGATACTAATGTTAGAAATATCTATCTGAAGGGCACCTAGGTGGCTCTGTTGGTTAAGCAACTGCCTTCAACTCAGGTCACAATCTCAGGGTCCTGGGATCCAGAATGGGTTCTCTGCTTAGCGAGGAGCCTGCTTCTCCCTCTTTTCCTGCCTACTGCTCTGCTGCTCTGCCTACTTGTGCTCTCTCTCTTTCTCTTTGCCAAATAAATAAATAAAATCTCTTTTAATAAAAGAAATCTCTATTTGAGAAAATAAATACCAATACAGTAAAAGCTCTAGAGGAAAAGGTGAACAAGATGATAGATTAAATAAGTAATTCAGCAGAGAGAGAAAATGTAAGAAATAAATATAAATTCTAGATATGAAAAGCACAGTAACAAAGAATGCATTCAATGGGCTTATCAGAGATTTAATATAGCTGAGTAGAAGAAACAGTGAATTTGAAGATGAGTCAGTATAAATGACTTAATCTAAAACGAGAGAGAGAGAAAGAGAGAGAGAAAGAGAAATGAACAGAGAGCATAGGTAATATTTGAACAAATAGTTGTTGAAAATTTCCCAAAACTAATAGCACACACAAAATGACAGATCCAAAGAAGTTCAGGTGAGAGAACACCAACCAGGATAAATACAAAAACAAACAAATAAACAAGCAGGCAAACAAACCAAGACACCTGGGATATTATATTCAAACTGCTGTAAACCAAAGACAAAGAGAAAATCTTGAAGGTGACAAGAAATAAAGAATATATTACATACAGAAGGGAAAATATATAGAAGAACTATAGGCTTCTCATGAGAAACTATTCAGACTGGAAGGAAAAGGAGTTACATTTTTTTATGTGATGAAAGTAAAAAAAAAAAATCTTGTCAACTTTGAATTCAATGTTTAGTTAAAACATATTTTTCAAAAGCAAAAGAGAAATAAAGGCTCCTGAAGCAAAAAAGGAGCAAATGAATGGCATGAGGATCCACAGAGGAAATGTTAAAGGAAAGTCTTGAGGTAGAAGGAATAGGCTACTCAATAGAACTGAGGTCTGTACAAAGAAATGAAATGGACTAGAAATATACTAAATGTAGTTAAAGATCATTTTGTCTTATTTTTTAATTGGCCACAAAAGAGAAAAGACTGTCTAAGGCAAACATAATAACAAAGTATTGTGTATTTATAGCATATATAAAGGTAAAATAAATGACAAAAATAGCACAGAAAATGAAAGGAAAGAATTGGGAATATATTGTAAGGACTTCTCTCTATTGTGAAGTGGTAATAAATTATGTGATGTATATTATGAATTATAGGGCAACTGATAAATTATTAAAAAGGGGTATAAACAATAAGTGGACAGTGGTGATAAAATGGGATAACAAAACTTTTTTAAAAGGCAGGAAAAGATGGACCAAAGAGGTGAGTTGGGGGAAATTGGAGGGGGAGATAAACCATGAGAGACTGTGGACTCTGAGAAACAAACTGAGGGTTTTGGAGGGGAGGAGGGCGGGAGGTTGGGAAAGCCTGGTGGTAGGTATTATGGAGGGCACGTATTGCATGGAGCACTGGGTGTGGTACATAAACGACAAATGCTGGAACACTGAAAGAAATAAAATAAAATGGAAAAAAAAAGCAGGAAAAGAGGGAAAAGGAACAAAGAACAGACAGAACAAATAGAAAATAGCTAGATAGATGATAGTCTTTAATCCACATGTATCAATAAGACATTAAGGGTAAACTAAAAACATGAACTAAAAGACCAAAAAAAAAAAAAAAAGTGTTTCATTGGATTAAAAAAGCAAGTTGTTTTTTTAAAAAATATTTTATTTATTTGACAGAGAGAAAGAGAGAGAGCACACAAGCAGGGGGAGCGGCAGACAGAAGGAAAGGAAGAAGCAGGTTCCCCACTGAGCGGGAAGGCCAAGATGGGGCTTGATCCCAGGACCCTGGGATCATGACCTGAGCTAAAAGCAGGCACTTAAACATCTGAACCACCCAAGTGCCCCCCAAAAAACAAGTTCTAATTATATGGTATCTGTGGTAAATCATTCTTAGTTACAAAAACACAGATAGGCTAAAAGGAAAAAAAGATATGTAAATACTAATCAAAAGAAAGCTAAAGTAGCTATATTAATATCAGCAGAAAGAAGTATTACCCAGAATCAACAAATATATTATATCAATAAATACATGGTGATAAAGAATTCATTCTTCAAGAATTGGATATTTATGTACCTGATAACAAAGCTACAAAATATATGAGGCAAGAGTCCAAAAGGCTAACCAGAAGAGCAGACACAGCAACGTGAGCTCTTTAGCAATTCTCCAGTTGGGCTAACGATGCGCATGCTACAGGATCCGTATGCAAGAGACGCAAGGACATACAGCAAGATCAGTATATCCTTAAGCACACAACCTCTGCATGTTTCTTTCATCCATCACAAACCCTTTTCCACTTAATTTATCGCTCTGTCCCTGTCCAAACCCCTGCAAACCCCACCTCAGTAATTCTTATCCTTTCATGATTGTAAGTGCAGTGCCATTGGTCACACTTTTATTATCTGACATAATCTCTCAATAAATAGTATAATAATGTAACAATAAATACCTACATAATCTCTAAATTAACTTAACACCTTGATGATCAACACCTGTTCTTCTGACAACAATTTCATCTAACTCTACTGAATCAATAGACTCTATTTTATTAAGAAAATATAATATTTGCAATATCCTTTAATATGCTGGAGCACAGAATTATAACCTCTCTTCCAAAACTTCTTAGCAAATTCATTTCATCATTATTATTTAACCTAAGGTCTGAGCATTCCTCAGCACACTATTTCTTTTCCAATAGAAATGTGTATCACAGGGTGCCTGGGTGGCTTATTGGGTTAAAGCCTCTGCCTTTGGCTCAGGTCATGATCTCAGAGTCCTGGGATTGAGCCCCGCATCGGGCTCTCTGCTCAGTGGGGAGGCTGCTTCCTCTCTCTCTCTCTCTACCTGTGTCTCCGCCCACTTGTGATCTCTGTCAGGTAAATAAATAAAATCTTTAAAACAAAACAAAACAAAACAAGAAATGTGAATCACTTCTTTCTTATCTGAGTAATATCTTTCTTTCTTATTAGATGATATGCTCTATTAGGACATGGGGAGCTGCTGTCTTTTGTGTAGCACCTAGCACTTTGGCTCAGTAAATATTTGTTCCATGAATGAATGAATGAATGCAGGGAATGAGCTACAGAGATGTGTTTTTCTACCTACCCCCTGACACACACATGCCTGGGAGCCTCAGAACTTGCTAATAGACACGTACCAGCCTTTTTCCAGCAGCGTTTGACACAGTTATCTCCCCATTTTCATCAGATATGGCCATGCTTGTTAGCCTCGGGGCATACTTACAAGCAATGCAGCAAAAAAGGCCATCCCTGCCATGATAGTTTATTGCAAAACACGGAATAAAATAAAGCAAGCATGTAGGGTTATACATACACAAACTAACAAACAAACAAAAGGTCTAAACCACTGTGGCATCATTGTGACAGTGGTGTCTGACAGAAACTCCGGTGGCTCTAACTCCTGTCAGAGGCAATGAATGCCTGTGGTGTGTGTGTGCTGGAATGGAGCTGAGAAGAAATCGTGTTCCAGTACTTTGAAACTGTCGACAGGTGAATGGCAGATGAATCTTTCTGAAGGTGACCATTGCCAGCATGCAAATTCTCTGCTTTAGTTGGTGGTGTGGCCTTTGTGCTAGCATGTAATTCTCACCAAAGAACATTACTACTAAAATACCACGTGAATAAAAGAGTGAATTTTAAGATGAATTCAGGGTCCTGAGGCCAACAGGATAGATGGAAGTGTGTTTGAGTTCTACATAACTGGGTTCTGATAGCCACCGTGGGTCTTTACTTTGGTTTCCTGTCTCAGGGGTAAAGCACTCACAGGGACTATTTCAGTGCTGCCTTGGCCACTCCTCATGACTAGCCATGGGGTCCCGGTCGCTTCAAAATTTTCCTTAATGGCAAAAAACCAAAACAAAAACAAAACCATGTTGGGATGAAAAGAGAGTGCAAGAAGGATTAATAGCATATGATATGTCGGATTCAGTTCAGATTTCCCCATGCAAGAGATCTAATTTGGGGCTGGACTGCAACACTGAGCCAAGATTGATTCATCCCCAGAAAGCAGTAACAAAGGGTCACTCGCAAAGTGTGCAAGATGGCAGACTAGGACTTGTGCTCCAAACTGTCTTCATTGCAGGGAATCAAGGAAATCCTTTTGGCCAAATATCTGGTCATTGCCTTCCGTGAGGTAGGACTCTCTTGCAGCAAGATGATGTTTAAATCCTACAATTTTTATTCTCTGCTTCTCAGGTTTAACAGAGATATAACCATCATGGAATGTAGGAGAGGAAAGCAGCAAGAAAAGAAAGGAAGAGAAGTGGTTTAGACATAAAAAACCTCACTTGGCTATAGGAACGGTCAGGGAAGGCACAGTCATCTTTTATTTCTTAAAGTTCTCCAAAGACAGGAAATAAGAGTCTGTGGAAGTCAGTTCTTCTCCCTCATAGGATGACTTCTTTTCTGGCAGATAAACATACCTAACAGGATTGCTAGTGTTTGGGGTAGTGGGGTATGATTATCATAGCAGATGCTTATTCTGTAGCTGACGGAGACAGGTCTGACTTGCTCTTTACTTTTGCTGGCATTTTATTATGAATTTCACTGTGACAATAGAAAGGATGAACCTGAGCTTCTGAGCAGATATAGCCAATGGCCCATTTATTTCTAGTGTCAGTGTTTGTCTGAGTTCCAGTGGGAACATGGCAATCTTGAAACTTGTCTGATACTGGCATTTAGAAAAGAGCTGGATTCTTGCTCAATTTATACTACATCTAGTCCTTTGAAAGGCTTATTCTAATGCAAGGTCATGCAAAATGTTTGTGTGCAATTGATGTTGAATTTTTATACTAGCTGAGCTTCATTTCAGAATTCAATGCATTTGTTAAAACAAACTTTACTTTTATTTCAGCACAAACTTTGCTCCCAGAGTTATCAAGCATCTGAGGTTTTTTTTTTCAGAAGAGAATGTTTTCAAGCTCATCATCCCATGGCCATGGATATAGGAGTTCTTACTCAGATACATACCAATTCAGTCTTTGCCGATGTTAGGAAAAACAGAAGCCCAATCTAATTGTATCACAACTTTGTAGCTGCCTGGAAATTCTCTTTTTGATGTTTCTGACAATGAACACTCTCTCCTGTTTTAAGACTTCTTTCGACCTCTCCTTTGCCCTTCTCGCTCCCACCGTGATTAAGTTCCCATGACCACCTGACTCATTCGGTGGGATATTAACCACTCTAACTCACTGCCATCCTTAAAACACCTTACTCACTCTCACCGTATCATCCCTCCTTTGCCTCTGCCTGTGCACCCACATTCCGCATGCACTGCCTCAACTACCATGACTTGGAAGTGTTAGCTTCTGTTTAATTTTTATATTCCTTTAAGAAAACTGTTATTTGCAATGGTCTCCAATACCTTTGTACAAAGTCTTCCTTTTTGGGGTAAGGGCCAAGTAGGGAATAAAGAAGGCTGCTTGCAATTGGAACCCTTGACTAAAACACACAGTAACTCTTGTCCATACGTGCAGCGCATGAAGCCAGAAAACAATTGTTCAAGCCTACCTCAGAGAAAGTTCCAGTCCAGTTGGTGATGGATCGCCAAAAGTTAATCAGACCAAGGGAGTGTGACCTGCAGGGACAAGCAGACGTTGAACAGTCAGTGCGAAAGAGACAAGATACAAATCTGATCCGGTGAATGGGAGCCCAGGGAATCTCATCTGAGGAGCTGTTGGGTTTTTGTAAACACATAGAAGAGTATTATCCTGGAATGATTTTTATGGATTTTCATTGATTAATGGAATCTACCTGTAAAATGAGTGGCAGTGAAATTTAATCTGTCCATCTCACTTCAGTGGAATGTTAGATGAATGAAGTCACCTTGGATCTGTAATCAGTATCTGTACACATTTAAAAAGAGGGAGGAGGAGGAAGAAAAAACAAACAAAAAACTGTGTTTTTTTCCCCACGCCCACCTTTTACCCCCCCCAACCAGTAGCTAAAAAGGAAGCCTGTAGGCATATGGAAATCAGAAACATAAGTAAATGAAATTTTCCCTTTGTTATCAAGTCCCTCTTTCACAGTTCTTTTCTTTGTGTCCTGTCTTGCTTTCGCTCTTTAATTTTTTTTTTTTAGGTTTTATTTATTTATTTGAGAAACAGATTGAGAGAGAGAGAATGAGTAGGGAAGGGCAGAGGGCGAGGAGAAAGAATCTGAAGCAGACCCCACACTGAGCGCAGAGCCCAATGCGGGGCTCAATCCCATGACTCCATGATCATGACCTGAGCTGAAACCCAGAGTCGGACACCTAACCAACTGAGTCACACAGGCATCCCTCCTTAATTTTCTTTTGAATGTGACTATGAATTGATGTCCTGATGACCGTGTCTATGCTCTACTAGCCCAGGAATCTGGGAGAAAAGAGGAAAGCAGCAGATAACTGAGAGGAGAGAGAAAATGATATAATGAAGCGGGAAGTAAGAAGTATTGAAAAATTGGGGGACAGGTGAAATTGTGCCGTCTAATACTGCTTTGCCAGACTCTTCTTTGCGGCGTCTTTACTCTCCCTTAAAAGGCAGCACAAGCAGGCTCATGATGAGTTGTACATGAGATAGATTCGGTTCTCTACAGGCTGAATGCTTCATCTTTCCAGTAGAGACATTTTCAAGAAATTTTGAGGCCATGTCTCAGGGAGGGAAATAGCCCCTTTTCAGAAGAGCAGAACCAGACAGTTTTGTCCTCTGGCAGCCATTCAGACCTATACAGGGACCCACCAGGTGACTGTGGAAGGGGCTTCCTCCCACCTGCTCCAGCCCAGGGAAGTGCTGGGATCACAGAGGGTCTCCAGTGGAGTGCGTGCTTGATCTTCAGCCCTGAAGAGGGACTGCACCAGATGCTGTTTCCTTCTGTACAGGGACCTACTCATTTAAGCAGCCACCGCCAAATCTAAAGGTTAAAAAAAAAAAAGGCAGTCATTTTCATATCCAATATTCAATATCTACTTTAATTAAAATGGATATCTACTTAAATTATTTAAAGAAGGTAGCTCTTTGATCATGAGTGCTTATTTCCAAAGACTGGAGACAGCATAACTCAGCCTCCCCAAGTCCTAATTAAAGGTGATAGCCTGAATTAGCATGCAACTACTTGCTATGTTTGTCACATCACTAGTAAAAGTAGTTTCAGTGTTCTTATTTTTTCTTACTTAAATAGATTGCTCCTTCATAAGCAGAGAGCCCAAGCTCTCCCTTCCCCGAAGAGGGTGGTGGATCTTGTTGCCGTCTAGAGGATTCCAAAAGGAATATGAATGTTGATAATTATTTGGAAGTAATGAAGTTACCACTGCTGTTTCCCAAGCATTTAAAGAACTGTATTCTAATATTTGCTTCAAGACTGATTTTTTGATATTTTAGTCACTTATTTCTAACAGAGCTGAACGCTCCTTGGTAACTAGGCAGCACTGAAATTTGCAACTTCTTTTCTAATGAACCAATATCTGAGCAATTAGAAAAGGAGAAAAATTGAGGAGATTGGTTCAGATTTTTCATTACCCCCTTACAATCATACCAACAAGGAAATCATACCAACAAACATGATGTAACCTCAGTGTGACATCATAGGCTATGTCCATGGGGAGAAAGGAATTGCAAAAAGTGTTTCTCTATAAGGTCTTGAAATGGTATCCCAAGGTGAGGTGAGGTTCCTGGGATATTGGATGTGCACAAAGGACTCAGATGACAGGAAGACGTTTTTATTTGTCTTTGTGTGGCTCTTGATTTCTAGCCCCTGCCTAGAGATCAATGGTTCTTTGCTTCAACTGCCCCATTTAATGGCTCTTTTTCTGGTAACAGGCCCTACCCTCTGGCCACAGGGGTGTGACTATTAACCAAGTGAGAGCAACATCTCTCTGGACAGAATGGCTAGCACCAGGATATGTTATCAAAGTAAGCCAAACTGGGGAATGCTTTAAATTGTAGCTGCCAGAGAAGTATCCGTTTCTCTCTAATTGGGTAGCTAAAAGGGAGAGAGCCAAGAGTAGCAGAAAGCCATGTTTCTTCTGCTAAAAGGGCTGCAGATTTTAAAAAGCTGCAGTACAGGGACAGAATCACAATGGTGTCTGAGGACCTAGTTCCAGAAGTCCCAAAGGCCAGTTGCCACCTTCTGTTTCTATAGTTTGATTAGATGAGCCAATACAGTTCTCTTTTGTTTAAGTAAATTTAGTTTTTGTCACTTGCAACCAAAGACTCCTAACTAAAACACTGACTTCACATATAAAAATTGTCTCACCCTCCTGCTGCATTACTTTGAATTAAGTTTTATTTCCTCCAGCACATTAGCTCAGAATGGTATCTTGCTACAAGTATATCTTGATATTTTTCTCTTGCTTCGTGTTCCTTCTAACTATCTCTGGAATTGGTGCAAGGGGTAAAGGCTGGACCTGTTTAGGTGGGGCCTGAGTTTTAAGTACCCACTGAGAAAGAGAACCTCCAGGAAACAGACTTAAGGTTGCAGAGGGGAGGGGAGTGGAGCAAGGGGTAACCAGGTGATGGGTATTGGGGAAGGCACGTGTTGTGATGAGCACTGAGTGTTAAATGCAATTAATGAATCGTTGAACACTGCATCAAAAACTAATGATGGGCTATATATTGGCTAACTGAACATCATAAAAGATAATAAAAGAAAAAAAGAGTTTACAATGAATGAGCCTTTGCTTAAATGGTCAAATGATGTTTGATGAGGGTATCAAGACAATTCAATGGTGAAAGAACAGTGTTTGCAAAAACTTATGCTAGGTCAACTAGAGACATATGTGCAAAAAGAAAAAAAACAAAGTTGCACTCCTACTTTACCCCATATACAAAAATTAATTCAAAATTTAAGAGTTAAAACTATAAAACTTTTAAAAGAAAACATAAGTCTAAAGCTCTGTGATCTGGACTAAGCAATGGTTTCTCAGATATGACACCAAAGTCACAGACAGCAAAATGAAAAATAAAATGGACTTCATCAAAACTTAAACTTTGTGCTTCAAAGGACATCATCAAGAGAATGAAAAGACAGCCCATAGAATGGGAGAAAATATATCCAAATCATATACCTGATAAGGAACTTTTACTCAGAGTTTAAAATAATTCTTAACAACTCAAATATAAAAAGACAAGTAATCCAATTTAAAAATGAGCAAAAGACTTAATAGATATTATCCAAAGATAAACAAATGGCCAATAAGTACATGAAAAAAGATGCTCAAAATCATTAGTCATTAGGTAAATACAAATCAAAACCATAATGAGAACTTTTCATACCCACTAGGATGGCTAGTATCAAGAAGACAAACATGAAATGTATTGATGAAGATGTGGAGAAATTGAAACCCTCACACATTGTTGGTGGAAATATAAAATGGTGCAGTCACTTTAGAAAACAGTTTGGCAGAAACAAGACAGAGGATCATAGGGGAAGGGAGGGAAAAATGAAACAAAATGAAACGAGAGAGGGAGACAAACTATATAAAAGACGCTTAATCTCAGGAAACAAACAGGGTTGCTGGAGGGGAGGGGTTGGGTGGGATAGGGTGTCTGGGTGATGGACATTGGGGAGGGTATGTGCTATGGGGAATGCTGTGAATTGTGTAAGACTGATGATTCACAGACCGGTACCCCTGAAACAAATAATACATTATAGGTTAATTAAAAAAAAAAAAAGAAATAGTTAAGCATTTTCTTAAAAAGAAAAAGGGGCACCTGGGTGGCTCAGTGGGTTAAAGCCTCCGCCTTCGGCTCAGGTCATGGCCCAGTGTCCTGGGATCGAGCCCTGCATCAGGCTCTCTGCTCAGCAGGGAGCCTGCTTCCTCCTCTCTCTCTGCCCGCCTCTCTGCCTACTTGTGATCTCTATTAAATAAATTAGAAAAAAAAAAGAAAAGAAAAACACAGACTTAACCGTATGACCCAACAATTCCATTTCTAGGTATATACCTAAGAAAATTATAAATACATATCCACACAGAAACTTGTACACAAATTTTCACAGTACCATTATGTACAGTTATCCAACTGATAAATGCATAAACAAAATGTAGTACGGGAATATTACCTGGTCCTATGAAAAGACTGAATGCATCAATAGATGCATGCTACAACTTTGATGAACCTTGAGTATATACAACATGAGAGAAGCCAGACACAAAAGGCCCATGTTATGTGATTCCATTTAGTAAGTATCTAGGATTGAGTTAGAAATAGATTAGTGGTTGCTGGGGACTGGGGTTGGGGGAAGGCAAATGCCAAGAGACTGATCATGGGTATAGATGAAAGCGTCAAGTAGTCACACGAGGAAAAAATAATGCTTAGATGAAGCTTTAAGAATTCAGAATGAAATTATCTAGACAAGTGATTGGCTGCTGATTCCACTTTTGGGCAAAGAAACTATGAATGAGTTAAATTTCTGGAGAAATTGCAAGGTAATTCTGAGGGAAGAGATGTTCATAGCTCTGCAGTCAACTTGTACAGCTAGGACTCATTCAAGCAAACCTGGGTTCAAATCCCATTACTGCCATTTAGTAGTAACAGATAAGTTAGTTGCCTTCTCTAAAATGCCATTTTCTTAGTCAGTGATAGTAATTATCTGGACGTGTTGACTTCTCTTGCCATGAATGTTGGATGAAGAGATGCTCGGTGCAGCCATGTCTATGGCCTTTGTGATTCAGAATACAGATAAACGCTCTCTCCTTGTAGATCTTACATTCCGGGGAAGAACATGGACCAAAAAAGTAAAGAAACAGGGCAATTTTAGAAAAGTGACCTTAGGCAAAGTAAAAGGATACACAGTCATGAGTGATGATGAGGAGAGGGACAACTTTAGAACCGGTGGTCCAGAAAGGTCTCTCTGAAAAGATGATATTTGAGAAAAGAACAGAAAAGTAAGGAGTCCACTAGGCAAAAATGTCCAGAGAATTTTAAGAGGATTTTTAAATACCAAGACTATGAGAGAAAAGAGGGAAAGTCATGGAAAAAGAGTGAAAGAAGCATATTAAAGAAAGATCAACCTGGCCAGAGTACATTGTGTGGGGAAGTCATTGGGATTAATGCTGAAGGTAGGCACAGGCTGGATAAGTCCAGGGCCAAGAATCAATCAAAGGAACAAATGGGATTCTATATGCTCAGCCTCCATGTTTAGCAAATGGTATTACTCACAGGGCACAATAAAGCCACCGTTCATGAACTTGATTGCTCTTAAGGGATACAACAGGCAGTATGATATGGCTGTGACATTCTTCTTCATATAGACAGCCAGGGATGACCTGAACACTCTGGCTAGAAGGCCAGTGAGCCCTTTCCTCCTTTGTACTTCCTGTGGATTCCTCCCAGAATACAGACTACATCCAAAGGGGACAGGCTTCTTAGGAGAGGAGCATGTACGAAATGCTCTGGCCTACCTCCTAGCAACTCCATTAGTGGATGTACCTTGTGCCACACTGTGCAAAATGTGTGCTTTCCCTTTTTCAATTAAAATTGATCAGCATGACGAATACTAAAGGGCCTGGTGCTTTAAATCCACTAAGGATTAGCATTTGGACTGTGTGGGAGGCTGAAACACAACCAAAGAAGCTCTCACACAGAATTGCCCTAGTTACTACAGAAAAAGCCCTAGGAAATGGGATGCAGGGAACTCAGGAAGCCAAGCCATCCTGTACCATTCATGTTTCTTGCTGTTCCTTGTGATGATGGGCTGTTCTCACCTGAAGGACCAGTTATTCCCTATGAATCTTAAACTCACCTGCTAGCAACCTAGAAAGGAAGGACAATCCATTACTGAAAATATTATAATGGCTCAGACACTAAGGGAGGGCACAGCGACATACATTCATAAATATAAAATGAAATACTTTTAATATGTCCCATATATTGGAAGAAACATTGGGGGGTCCCAATTCTTCCCAGCTTCTAGCCAAACCTCTCCAAGGGAAGGTTAGTTAATGCACTCATTCTTGCTTTTGCTGAGGTTGTGAGTCAGGATTGAGGGCTGCTATGTTAGTTTTGTCATCTTTTTTTTTTTTTTTTCATTTAACTTTCCATGAACTATAGGACAACAGAAACAAATCCACCTATTATTGTGTGTCTGGAGAGACTGGGGACTAAGAATGGGGAAAGAGGCAAGGAGGAAGAGGATGTACTAGTTTAACCCACAACTACACAAAGAAATGTATGGTACAAGGCTTGGAAAATCCTTATTCCTTTAAAAAATAAACCTGAAATAACTCTTCTAGCCTGTATACTGAATCTAGAACTGAGACTAGTCAACTATACTTTATGGGCTTATATCTGAATCATATTAACACCCAAAAATGTATATGTGACCATAGTTTCTAAGAAATACACTCCTCTTTCAGTCTTTTGTGTTGTGCAGTATATTTCGTCACACCATATCAGAGTTAATTTTAGGGACTGAATTTCTAATATGACTTCAAGATGCAACCATGGTGGTCATATTTCATTATGTTATTATCAGTACATGTGAACTTTGCTGGTATAAAAAATATTCAAAAATGTATGCCCAGATGGAAATATTTTATAAAAGAGTGATTTTCAAGCAATGGGTTTACATAGATGAAGGTACAGACAGTCTTCCAAAGCATTTTTCAAGCTGGTTTCAGCCTCTCTTTCTGAAGAACCAACCAAAACACACAAATACAAACTCTGCCATGACAAATAACGAACGGGCCCAGTTCTTCCTTAACTGAATGTGGGCCATGGCATGGCCCGAGAGCACACAAAGTAAGTCAGCTCTGAGCTCTATTCAAATTATTAGAAGTATCTCAGCTGATCTGCCATGTCCTCAAAGTGACATTTCTTGTGACTCACATTTGAAACAACTTACGAAAACCATTCTGTATGTCAAACTTCATTTCATTCAATTTTCTTCTGGTTGAAAATTGACACTAAAGATGTTTTGTCTTTCAGAGCATTTTCCGTTGGGAGCCAAAGGCCTGATGATGTATAATCCCTCCTGAAGGCTTTATGGCAGGGCTTCACAAAGCAAACATTTTTTCCCCTTATTTTATATCACCCTGACAAACAGAAATGCTGAGCCATTTAATTACTGAGCCTGGCTGACACATCCAGAGAGTCAAATATTCTGGAGGTGTCTAGCTGAAGGGGAAAAATGCACTGAATTCCCAGAGTTACTTGTCAAGACGACGACACCAAGGAAACTAGTAAATAAGCTGGCGGGCCCAACAGCGGATGCCATGGTGTGCCTGAGTGGCCTTGGAGGCCCTGAGTCAGCTCCATTCACCCTGCAGCACAGCATCCTGTGATGGCGATACTTTGTCTTAACTTCAGGCTGAACAGCCAGGAGATGTTCGGCGTAGGTCAGCAAGAACAGAGGTCAAGCCACAGGCCCATATGTTCTGAGCAGGTCTGTGCTTTATAGCAACTTCCAGATCTAGAGCTCATACTCCTAATTCCCAAACTAACTCACAGAAAGAATCTGCACAGATGCAACTGAATATTTCTTCCTCAGACTCCAAATATGACAAACAGGCCCCATGACTGTTTATGAGTGCACTAAGATAGTATATCCTGTAATGTTTCATGACACATGATCGAAATGTATCAGGTTACCTTTATTTAATATCCTTTCCTCCCTTTAGAACAGTTAATCCCTGTGATATAATTTGCAGTCCATTTTATAGTAGTAACTAAAGTATGAAAGTAACTCTCTTGAATAGTTTGTTTGCATGCTTTAAAGTTTTCTCTTTTTCTTTCTTCCATCAATCATAGAACAAAAAGAAAAAGAAAGAAAAAGTACACCTTCTATGAGACAAGCAGTATTCTAACCACTGGAACCAAGCAGTCGAAATTGTAGACTGGTCACTGTCTTCCAGGAAATTACACTGAAGTTCAGGATTGGGGGTGGGCAGAAAATAAACATGTGAAAAGATCAGTACAATTTTAGAAGGGTTGTAAGTACTAGGAATAATTACAGAATGATACAGAATGGTTGTAGTATTGGAGACTTTCTAGAGTTGCCCAGGGAAGTTCTTTGATGTGATGATGTTGATTTGAGACATGAATGATGGAAATGATAACAGGAGGCAGCCCAAAGTATTTGGGTAAAGAGCATTGCAGGAAAAGGAGTAACTTGTGCAAATGCCCTGAGACAGAAATGATGACAGATGAGCTTCAGGATAGAAAGGTCAGTGTGGCCAGAGAGTAAGGAATGAAGAATGGAGGGGACGGAAGGAGGGTCAAATCCTGAAAGGTATTCTAGGCATATATTTTGAAAAGGAAGATGAAAAACTGTTTTTATTCAAAAGTAATATGATCTTGTAGGTAGAATATCCTATAGAAATTCACACAAAATCTGCCAGAGTCCATGACCAAACTTAAGAAATTATCAAGATACAAGATCAATGCATGTTATACTTCTATATACTAAGAGAAAAATCCCAAAGCACAATCAAGAAAATTACCATCAAAATAATATCAAAAGTAGTAAAATGCTTAGAAAAAATTTTAACAACAACAACAAAAAAAACTTGCACATTGAAAACTATAAAACATTGCTGAGAGAAATTTTTAAAGCTTTATATAAATTGAGAAACATTGCATACTTGAGAAAAGGAAGACCAAACATTTATAAGATGATATTTCTCCCCAAATAAATCCATATAATTCAATTCAATCCTTGTCAAAACCCCATCAGGCTTTCTTATAGAAACTGACAAACTATTTCTAAAATGGATATGGAAATTCAAAAGACCTACATTAGCCAAAATAATCTTGAAAAATAACAAAATCGAAGGACATGCTATCTGATTTCAGATAGTTGTGGCATCAGATCATTTATTATCAATGAAACATAATCAAATGTCCAAAATATATCCTATTTATGAATTATTTATTTAATTATGTTCAGTTAGCCAATGTACAGTACATCATCAGTTTTTAATGTAGTGTTCAACGATTCATTAGTTGTGTGTAACACCCAGCGCTCATCACAACACGTGCCCTCCTTAATACCCATCACCCAGCTAACCCATCCCCTCAGTCCTCTCCCTTCTGAACCCTCAGTTTGTTTCCCAGGGTCCATAGTCTCTCACAGTTTGTCTCCCTCTCTGATTTCTTTTCCTTCAGTTTTCCCTCCCCTCCCCTGTGGTTCTCCATACTATTCCTTATTTTTGACTAAAGTGGTGAGAAAACACAATGAGAAAAGTCTTCAAAAAACTGCTAGAGCAACAGGAGAGCTATGTTTTTTTAAAAAAGAACTTAAATCCTTACCTCATATAACACATGAAAATATCTTTTAGAATAAAATATTGGAGAAAATCTGTGAATTTATGTTAGACAAATATTTCTTCACTGTAACACTAAGAGTTCAATCATAAAAGAAAATATTGATAAATTAGACATTATTTAAAAAATAGGTTCTGCAAAAGACACTATCAATAAAATGAAAAGACAAGCCACAGAATGCAAGAAAAGATTTTCAAATCATATCTCGAAAAATGTTTTTTATATTGTGTGAATGTATAAAGAAGTGTTACAATACAATGTAAGAGAAATCAATTTTCAAATGGGGAAAGCTTTATATACAAATGGATAATAATCACATGAAAAGTTTCTCAACACTGTTAGACATTAGGAAAATAAAAATTAAAACTATAATGAGACAACATTCTACTCTCTATAGAATGGCCATAAACAAAAAGACAATCACAAGTGTTGGGCTACATGCCAGAAAACTCATCCCAGAGAACCCAGAAAACTCATCCACTGATGGTGGAAATGCAAACTGGTAGATCCAGTTTGGAAAACAGACAGTTTTTATACTTGTTGAGCATATATATCACTTTACCATGTGATCCAGTAATTTCACTCCTCAGTATTTACACAAGAAAAATGAAAATGTATGTCTACATTTAGATTTGTTCATCAATGTTTAAAGCAGCATTTTCCATTATAACTCAAAAAAGAAAGTAATCCAAATATCTATGAAATGGTGAATGGATAAACAAAATGTAGTATTTCCAAACAATGGGCTACTACTGGGAAAAAGGTCAAATTATTTATTCATGCAACAACATGAATATACGTCAAAAATACTATACTAAATGGAAGCAGTCATTCACAAAAGATTGTATGATTCTTTGTAACAGCAATTTCTAGAAAAGGCCAATCTATAGATACGCAAATCTGATTAATGATCGTAGCTGGAGATAGGAGTGGAAATTGACTAAAAAAAAAGCATGTGGGAACCTTTTAGGGTGATAGAAATGTTCTAAAATAGGATTGTGGTGATAATTGTACAACTGTACAAATTTGCTAAAAATTGTTTAACTGTACACTCACTATGGGTAAATTTTGTGACATGTCAGTTACACCTCTGTAAAGCTGTTAAAAAAAATCACAGTGGTATCAGTGCCTGTAGTTATAACTTAAATGGCAGGTATTTATTAAATTATTTTCACCAATTTTAGTGGCATTTTCCAAGATAAAATTCCAGTTAAACACTTTATCTCTATTCACTATGATGTTGATGTTCCTGCTTTATATGGTTTCACCTTAAGTGGCCTTTTCAGTACCAGTTAGCTTTAGATAATGATGATGTTTTCTATGTATAGTACTTCACGGTGTGCTGTATCAGTTAGGAACACATTAAAATACAAGTAAAATCCAATTTATAACAGTATATATTTAGGTAGGTCTTTTTTGTTTTTGTTTGTTTTATACAACTGGAAGTCTAGAGGTAGGTGACTATGGGTAGGTTCAGTGGCTCAATATGAAACAAGAGGGGCTCCTCAGCAAACAGATGGGATTGTCATATGGAGTGTTCAAAACAGCAATAAGAGGGGAAAAGAATACACAAGAAGGAAAGAGAAACCTCCCCTGTTAACCCCACTAAACCTTCAGTTACTAAACAACTTGATTACCTCTGCAGAGGAAGCTCAGGAAGAAGATGTGGTTTCCTGGAATATTATCAAGATGAAAATGGCAGAGAAGAGTCAGAATCTGTCCACCAAGCCAATAAACAGTGACTGTCACTTATCTTAATGACATTTGGAACATCAGAATAGGAGCAAATGGGATGAGGGCACCTCCCAGGGTATATAGGAAGCCACTAGTAATTCACATAAGAAATGAAGTAGGAACTAAAATGGAAAAGAACCTCACTCTGTATCATCTCTGCCTTCAGAAATATGATTTCATGAAGGTATATCAAATCAATCCTGTAATGTTGGTCTAACATTGTAATTTTATATGTGAGGAATTTATAGTCCAGAAAGATTACCTGATTTGCCTAAATCCACCCCACAAAAAACTAGCAGAGCATGAAGGCCTACCCAGATGCCATGAATCACAGTTTGATTCTTTTATTGTCATACTGGGAACTCTGTTCCCTGTTTATCTATTGATTGTTTTTTATCTTGTGTTTACTAGCATGCTGTAAGGGAATGACTTTTTTCCTACCTTTTTCTACTCCCCTAGGAGTAACCACAGTTTTGAGCACAAATATTCTTAGTAAATATTCAGCTGCCTCATTGCATCATAAAAATAACAAGAACCCTCAATTAGCCAATGCAATTCATGAAAGAAAGCTACATTGCAATGTTGAACTTTTACATGGAAATTTTCTATGATCTACTGATGGTGTTTGCTGAGAAAATTCACTCCTGAGGCAACTACTTTAAAGACTTTGCTCACCAATTTTCCGGGGATGGATGTATGGAGAAGTACCATTTCTCCCATGAGTTCCCAAAGGGATTGCTGAGATATCTAGAAGCTTCCTAATCATTGCAGTTGTAGAGTTTTCCTTTAGGAAACCCATCTGCAGAATATTTTCTGATTCTCATCTAACTTTCTTTTCTGGTTCAGTGCAGCCTAACATCGAGAGCAAAGAAGCCACCCTGTTTTTATGGCATGGGTATGAGAGAATCAATCAAGCAAGTTTAGAGCACATAAAATAAAATGGCTTCATCTTTTCAATACCTGCAGTCCTCATACAGCCATGCCACCTGGCACCTGGAATTGAAGACTGTTTCAGTCACATGATGGAACACTGGCCTCGGGATTTTGGAATGAAAGGATGAGCAATGAAAGCCAAGGCCCATGCACCTGGTGTTAAGGAAAATTTACACCCGAAAGAATGTGAGAATGTGGTAGCAAGGCTTACATTTGCAGGTAAGACTTTTTTTTTTTTAACCAGTGAGGGAGTCTATCACAGCAATTTAATGAGATAGAGAGAAATCAGGTAGTAAGAAGAGATGATGAACAAGCATTTCAGTGTCAAGCCAGATGTTTGAAATATTGCCAAATGATGTTCCTGATGTTTTTCAAAATTCAAATATCCACATTGCTCTCAATGAACTACTTCTTTTAATAGCAATAATTTCATATGAGTTTCATGAGATAATTATTCAAACCTCATAAGAGATGAAAACAATTTAACTGATCCAAGTTCTGAAACACTGGAGAGTCATCAGTAACCCCATACCAATCTATATTCCATCATGCAATAGACTTTATTTCTATAAGGTATCAGCAAACTGTAATTTTATCATATCATTAATATCATTATTAAAAATGTCATGTCTATACTGAAGATAAAAATACAAAGAAAGATTAGGCTTACAGAAGCAGAAGACAAATTGGTACCTCAAAATAACAAATCTCTGTTTCTATTTGAGTATTAACCAAATCACTACAATCTTTGATTGTACTGAGGAAATTATGTATCAAGTATATCTCTACTAGTTGAACACCTTTTTGAAGGAACACCAGACCTAAACAAAAAAGAACATATGGAAATGATACAGAACATTTTTGAAGACCAAGATTCCTGGTGTCTTAATTTGGCAGTAATTGAATACTTCTTGAACTTAGTATTTTCTGTGTTATATACATAATTCACTGACAGAATAAGTAATAGTCATCATTTAAGTGATAAAGTATGGAATCCCAATAGGCACTTTTAAGCTTTAACAATATACTAAAAAGCCACTGTATTTTTTTTTTCCCTTGGCTTAGAGAATTATTCCAGGACTCATTTATTACCTGCCATTGAATACTTCTGGGTCAGCACAGGGTCCTTAATATACACTCTGGGTCTTTTATCTTGGACCACTATTCCCCTTCTTGTCTTGATCCTTGTGTACATAGAAAGCCAAACTTATATGGTCTACTTTGTATATTATTCATAAGATTTATTAGATAATATTACTTGAGTTTTCACTCATTTTCCATGCTCCTTAAACTCAAGACATCTATTGTTTTGTTTTCTGTGGCCATGTTGAAACTTACCATTACAGTAGCTCTCTTCTCCTGGACAAGATCATAGAAAAATGCTCGGCACACTGGTAGAATGATTTCTTAATGCAGCAGTCCCCCAACTGCCCTATCTGTAGAAAGTGAAACCATAGTTTGAGAAACCCATGGTCAACCATGGTCCAGAAGTGAATGATCCTCCTTCAGACAACCTTCTATATTCTCAGAAGGTCAACAGTAGCTTAAAGCTATATCACAATACCTAGGTCATTCACCGCATTTCATTTTATCATCTCACATCATCATCATCATAAGAAGGCTGAGTATAGAACAGTAAGATATTTTGAGCGGGAAAGACCACAATCACTTAACTTTATTATAGTGTATTGTTATAGCTCATCTATTTTTATGATTAGTTATTGTTATTGACCTTTTACTGTGCTTATTTTGTAAATTAGACTCTATGATAGGTATGTATGTTTAGGAAAAAGCATAGTATATATAGGGTTCAGTATAACCCACAGTTTTAGGCATCTACAGGAGGTTCTGGAACATATCTGCCACATATAAGGGGGAGGGGAGGCTACTGTATCTTTTACATGGTATTAGAAAGGAGATGTTCTCCCCCGGGGCTAATAATACATTATATGTTAATAAAATATTTTTTTTTTAAAAAGAAAGGAGATGTTCTCTCTTTTACACTGGATCCTGAGCTGTAGATACATGTTATCCAGAGCTGTGGAAAACTTTGTCAGTTTTTGACTATATCAGAAGTTGGGGATGGTCTGGAGCAAGTGGAGCGTGTATGCATTGCTGGTGGTAAAATGGTACAACTGCTTTGGAAAATAGCTTATGATTTCTTAAAAAGTTAAACATACACCTACAATATGACCCAGACTTTCCACTCTTGGATATTTTCTCGAGAAATAAAAGCACAGGTGTACATGAAAACTTGTACACAAATATTAACAGATGTTATTTGTAATGGCCAAAACTAGAAATAACCCAAATGTCCATAAAATAGTGAGTGAACAGATTGTGATACATGTATACTCACACAATGGAACACTATCCAGCAATAGAAAGAATTACTGATACACGCAACATGGATGAACGTGAGATAATTAGAGTGTAAGAAGTCAAATATTAAAAAATACATGTAGTATGATGACATTTTTGCACAATTTTAGGAAATTCAAGTTAACCAATACTCGCTTTGGAAGAGTAAGGGAAAAGCAGTAAAAGACTTCTGAAGGTGATGAATGTATACATACTCTTGATTGTGGTTAGGATTTCACAGGTAAACGCATATTTCAAAACAAAATTCTGCACTTCAAATGCATGCAGTTTATTATGTCAATTGGATATCAACTGTCAAAAAAAGAGAGAAATAGAGACCCTCAATGTTGTCACACACTAAACAAGTGAATCCCAACAGATTTTCACCAAAAGGGACCCCTAAGATAAATATTTACAGCCCAGAACTAAAGACTGAAATGCAGAGCACTGCCTATCACTGCAGAAGCTAAAAGGACCGGTTTAACTCTCCTGATGTCTGCCAGCCTGTCTGCCATGCTCACATGTCCATGAGCACAGACACATAACCTAATCACTTCCGATGGGCCACTGCCTCACAGGACTTTGAATCTGGAGGGAGTGACACACAAAGAACTAAGATGGTCCAGAACACAATCTGATGGCTCAGAGGCAGCAGAGAGGGAAGCAGTGACATCTGGAAAACAGTAGCAGCTCTGCCTGAGGATCCTGGGACCTTGCAGGACTGCCCACCGTCCAGGAGCACCAGAAGCAGCAAGGCCACCGGTGGAGTGGGCCCAGCAACAGGGGCAGCACTGGCAGCTCTCGCACAGTATGATCTCAGCAATAGTTCTCATCACCTACCTCACCTCAGCTACGTCTCCAAGTATTTCCTTCCAGACTAAGAGCTACCTATTATCCTTCCAATAAATGTCCTTTCTGCTTACATTAGAGAAGAAGTATTAGGAATCTAAAAAGTAAACACTGAGGTGTCTGGATGGCTCGGTTCTTTAAGTGCCTGTCTTTAGCTCAAGTCATGATTCAGGGTCCGGGGATCCTGGGATCAAGCCCACATCAGGCTCCTGGCTCAGCGGGAAGTGTGCTTCTCTCTCTCTCTCCACCATTCTCCTGCCTCCTCCGCTTGTTCTCTTTCCCCTCTCAAATAAATAAAATCTTTTAAAAAATAGAATAAAAATAGACATAAATGTCCAAGTGATCCACATACTAATTATCTAACCAGTCAAATTAGATTTTATATCCTATACTTTATAAATGAACAGCAAAGTTTGCCCACAGTGAAAGTCAAACTAAGTTGGGAAACATGTCTCCAGATAGATGTGAAAGTGACTGGATAAGAAAGGGCACTAAAAACAGAGCTGCATTGCTCATCTATGGGAAGCAGAGGGACTGGAGCTCTCAGTCCCTCCTCTGGGATGGGAGGAATCTCAGATAACGTATCTTAAAAGCAATGTATACCTGAAACGAATATGACACTGTCTATTAACTCTACCAGAATTAAAATTAAAAACTTAAACAAAAAGGCACTGCAAGGGTTATGCTGGGATTAAGTCTCCTTGGAGAAGTTAGTCATTGTAAGTTGACTAGTTTAATTGCCAGTGCTCTGAAGGAAGATGGGAGGCAAGGAGCCCACCCACACAAAGCCAGCCGAAGCGGGGGAATGCTGCTACGTGTTTTGAGAGTTCTTTGGCTTAAGAATCCAGGTTCACTCATGGTCCCTCTCTAACAAGTGAGGGTTTTAATGGGCATTTAATCGCCGCTGTGAACTTTCAGTAATTTATTTTATGGGGGGGGGGGGACCCAAGCCCAAAAGCCATAGAGACATCTCCAAGAGACCAAGTGATGACATTTATTTTGATAGGCCCTATTGATTCAGTTCCTCAGTGTGTGAGTTGCATGGGAGCAACTGTTTTTCCCAAGATAAAGACTCAGAAAAGTGGTATTAATGCATTCGGGCTTCGATAACACCAAGCGGAATACTCATAGACTAATGGCAATAGTTAAGGAAATAGTGGGCTTGTGGCCCTTTAAGAAGTTTTCACATATGAGACACATGTCACATAAGGTAGTGAACGCTTTTGGAAACAAATCCTTATACCTCCACCTCTGAAATGTATCCCAAATCTTCCTATTCTCACTTCTCAGCCCTCTCTGGTTTTACCTGGATTAGTGGCAACTGGTTAACCTGATTTCACTTTCATTCACAAAAATCCATCTGTCAGAAAGAAACCAGAATGAGGTTTTTAAAATGTGTATCAGATTGTGTCACTTTCCTGCTTATAACATTCAGATGGCTTCTTAATACATTTGGAATAAAATCTAAATTTCTTATTAGGACCTATGGTGCCCAAAGCACTCGGTCCCTATGTAACTCCCCATCTTAGCCCTTACCATCCTTCTCTGCGCTAACTCTACCCCGACCTCACTGGGCTTCTTCCTGTTCCTTGATTACACCAAGCTCCTACAAGAGGGCCTTCACACATGCTCTTCCCACTGACCGTGACTACTTTCCTCATCTCCTCAGGTAGCTGATTCCTACTAACAAATCAGGACTCAGCTCAAATATTTGTTCCCATGGTAGCCTTTCCCGACCACTCAGTGTCAAGTATCCCCTTCCACATCTACCCATGACTGTTTTACTGTCATCAGAGTACCTTTCACGATCCGAGACCAACTTTTTTGTTTACTTATGGATTATCTGTTGCCCCACTAGAATTAAGCTCTTTGAGAATAGGAGTCCTGTGTGCTTGAATTATCACTGCATCTCCAGGGTCTACAACAGTGTCTGGCACATAGTAGACATTCATTAATTGTATATTTTATGAATTAATAAATTAAAAGCAGAAAGAACAACAAATCCCAGCTGTATTTATCATCACCTGGCAGTCTACCTGATGTAGAATTAGGATTAACCGATCTGCAACATCCTATGAAGATTGATGGCTCCCGGCCCCTAGTGGCAAATCACTAATAATACTTAACAGATTATCCAACAATCAAATATTTTAATATTTGTCTAGTATTTTTCATCAAGTCAAATATTGGCTTATCATAATTAAATATCAGAACTAAGAGAGATCTTAATTATAGAAATGAAATGTAACATTAATAACAGCTAACATTTATTGAGTGTATACTGTGTCTCAGTCACCATTCTAAGCGCTTTGTATGTCTTACCATATTTAATTCTCATCACAACTCCACAAGTTAGGCACTACTGTTATGCTCCTTTATAGATGAGAAAACCCATTTAGTAACTTGTCCATGCCACACAGCTAATAAGATTCAGAACACAGCCAGGACAGGCACAATACTCAATTTATAAACTCACCACTCCACTCGGACAGCAAAAATTATACTCACCCCAGATACTCTTTCTTGCTCCAAAATGTGGTCTCCCAGCTCCTATTAGTGCAGTGCTCCAGGCCGGGCCTTCCAGAAGAGCAGTATCAGTACCCAGAGAAAACCTCAGCCATTCTAACCCTAGAAATGGTCTACTATAACCTTCTTGTTGTAGAGATAAAGAATAAATGTCTAACGAAATTAAGTAACTTTTCTGAGGTCACACAGCATCAGGACTGGGACCTAGTGAGTCACTCTATTCTTTGCAAAGCACCACAAGTAGTCATTAGGGAATGGCGAACATCAGAGCAAGTGGTTTGATATGAGGGTTAGAAAGAGGCACACCTGTTGTGAAAAAGAAAATGGCTGTGACCTGGTATGGTGTGCTGTTCTGCTAAAGGTGCCTGGAATCCTGCTAGCCACTATTTCCAACAGACCCTATTGCAGATCTCTCAGACTCAAAATGACTTTTCTTGTTTTGATTAGTACAGAGGAAAATAGCACCACTGAGTAAAGGATACAAATATTTACTGAACACTACATGCCCAGCGCCCTACTAGGTGGTGGTATGAGCTCAGATGAAAGCAGGTGAGATGAAAATTGGTCCCTGATCTCCTGCAAGGCAAAGCAGAATGGTTTTCTCCTGCCAAGCAGAGAAGATAAATGCAGTGAACAGGAAGTGGGGATATTATCCTTCCAGGAACTGGTAATGGCCTTCAGAAGCGTAGGCAGCTGTGCATAAGCTTTCCAGATGAATTGTTTAAAAACTACTTAGGGTGTACATTCTTTTCCTCATTTGTTCCTTTATTTGCAATTCTCCTGTTACCTTTGGAAATCATTAAGAGAAAGGAGCGAATCAAAGTGAGCAGGCAGCTACCGAGTTAGCAAGATGAGCATAAATGCGTGTGGGGTGAAACGTGTACAGTATAGAGGGCACGTACCCCACTCCTACCTGCCAAGGCTTGAGGTTGTGACCTCTGATGGATTCTGGGAGGCTGATTTGTAACATCTGCTGATTCTCTACTGGCAAAAGAGAATTAAGTATCTGCTAACGCTCTAGAGATAAGCTTTTTCTGCTTATCTGGTGCTTTATCTTCAAAATAACTGTAGAGGAAAATCTTGGCCTAATTTACTGGAATCATAACAAATATTTATTGGATGAATGCATAGGTCAGTTGTGCCTTCTTAGGAATCACTATTAAGCCCAAAAACCGGTATAGTATGTCTATGCAGAAACCTCAGAATTCTAAAACTACTTCTTACAAACAAGTCCCTCTGTAGCAAAGGGCCACATAGCCGTAGAGTGCCAGCTTAATGTAAGTTCCCATCTGAGTTGGTTTCTCTATTTTTTTATAATAGGGGAGAGGAAAATGAAATCTGAAAAAAAAAAACAACAACAAAACTGTACGACTATCTGACTCCAATAAAGAGAAGAGAAAGCCCAGATTGCCTCATTTGGAAAAACAAAAAAGACAAAAAAAAAAAAAAAAAAAAAAAAAAGACAACACAAAAAACTAAGTAGACCCATTATCCGAATTTATAGCAATTTGCCAAGTTTGACAGAATGGCTTTTTGCCTTATTCCTGCCAAAGATTCTAACCCATAGCAGCATGAGTTACAAGTCATGGGGGAGGAGGACAAAGCTGATTATCGTTCCTTCTAATGTGGAAAGCTAAAACTCAAAGTCCAGACTGTTGACGGTTATTAAACAGGAGAGATTTCTTTTGGCTGCATGACCACCCAGTATCTTCTTCAGCCTGAGAGCTTCCCTTTATTCATTCATCAAGCATTTTCTGAACACCTACTCTGTACCAGACACTGCATTGAGCCCCTGAGGATAGAGATGTGAGTAGGTCATGGCATTGTCCATAAGGAGCTCAAACTCTGGTAAAAGAGAAGGACCTAAAAGCAATGTAACTGCAATACATTGTGATAAATGCATTGAAGAAATATGTTCTTCTACAAGACGTTTGGGGAATGTAGATTAGAAAGCTTTGAATGCGGTAGAATGATTTTAGAATCTTTCACAAGAAAAACACTTCTGTATCAAAATTCTTAATATAATTAATAGTAGTAAGGAGATATCCATAGTTATTATTTTATTATTATTGCCTTGTATTGGTGACCAAACACTATATTAATAGCTAAATTCTCACATTTTTCCAATGAGGAAATTGAGGCTCAAAGTTTAGTAAGTCCTTAACAGAGAAACTGCCTTTAAATTGAACTTCCTCAGTGGAATGAAAACACTAAAACATACAAAGGAATTCATTTCTGCCATCATCATGAAAAAAGGAGACCTGAGACAGAGAGCAGAGGAAGAACTATAGGAGTTTTCTGTTGCCAACCTAAAGGACATAAGAAGAGGCTGAGGAGGGGTCAAGGATTGCTGTCAGTCCTAACTCCAACCATTCCATAGTTATCGGACAACTTACGGTTCTTACATCTATCCCAACTGCTGTATCCAGAACCAGTCTGAAGAGAAGAAGAGAGGCAGATATGGAAAAAAAGGAAGAAAGGGTAGCCAAATTCTGTCACCATCAAGGTGATAGAATTCTCAAAGCTGTGAGATCACATCCCTGGCTCCTCCTGTCAGCCAAGCCAGCCATGTCAGAGGAGGCCAATTACAGCACTGGCTGGGCCATCAATGTAGGAGCGGAATGTGATTGTTAAATAAGCAAAGAGGCCTTGGTTGGCCATCTCAAGACCCAACAGGTCAAAGAAGAGGGTGGTTGCATTCACGGAACTTCTGAGAAAGCAAAACTGAGATTTCCTAAACTTGTCCATCCTCTCTCCAAACTCGAATTCTCTGGGAGGCGTCTTTGACAGAAACGGTAGTGCTTTGCCATTTTGACATTGTAATATTCTTACCCATCCTTCAGAGTAAGAATTACAGAGTCTACATTTTCAGTTATAATGTTAAAGAAATCATTTTTAAAACCCCATGCATATGATAACAACAAACCAATGGTTCCAAGGCACAGTAGCAAAGTGGTGGATTCTGAATGGCCCCAGGAGGCAGAAACCAGTTTGCCATTATCTAGCTCTGTGAGCTTGATGATTACATTGACTCCTCTTTCTCTTAATCTCCTCAACTGTGAAATGTGGAGTTTGGACTAGGGTAATTCTCCCCAGATACAAGTTGATGGGGCTGCCATACTTGGGTCATTTAAGAGAACTTCCCAAATTGTACTCCTGGATTATGTGGGGGTGAGTCCCAAGATCCTTTATTTTTTCAAGGTCCACACAGGGTAGGGTGTGTAGAATACCATAATGTTTCTTTCCCCTCATGTTTTGTCTTTGTCAAACAATGGCTCAATGAGGTGAACAAGCATGAAAAAGAACCTAAGAAGAATTAGCCAAATTCACATTTATCAAAGTGTTAAGACTACATGAAAGCACAGCTTTCTAAGAGAGCAGCAAACAACTTGCATAGATTTGATGATCTTAGTACCAAACAGAATTCACAAATGGATAATTCCCTAATAAATTGCAGGCATGAGACTTAGATTGTTTTCTCTCTATTTTTTTTTTAATTTTAAGTGAGGTATTAGTAGGTAAAATATGACCTTTCTTTGGTCATGACAAAAGAAAAGGCAAAGCCAGCAATTGAGAACAAACAACTGGGCTGCTGCTGCTGATGAAGACAGAGTTTTATAAAGCCCAAAGCATCCTCAACCAATGAAGCAGGTGCCTTGATCAGCTAGAACAGTTAAGAAAGAAAATTGAATTCCTTGAAAACAATTTGGAAAGGAACTTGGAAACCATATCCAAACAATGCTCTGGGGCTGACATTTCAAAAATGTATTTGCTCTTTATTCTAATCACTTTGGTACTTTCATCAAAGCGAAGACATGACATATGGAACAGAAGATATGCAGGGAGATGAAGGAGTAGTCAGATGCAAATGGTTGGAAAAGGCCCAGAGATTACAATCTGGCTCACCTTACACATCCAATCTCAGCTCCCGAAAGATGCCTAAGAGCTGTCATTTATGGACAGCCTGTGGTAGAAGAGTCCCTGCATAGCTTCCTCCAATCCTCCAAGGAACTCTAAGGAGGCTGAAGTCCAGAAAGATTAACTATTTTACACAAGGTCTTAGACGTGCTAAGAGATGGAGCAGAGATTCGAACGTCGTTCAAACTTCCTGCTGCTTCAGAATTCAATTCCCTTCTGACCCTTATTCTAATACTATTTTTGCCCTGTCAAAACCCCACCCCACGGGCTCAGGTTCAGTGTCTTCTCAGAACGTTTCCGGGATTCACAGATGCAGCTTCCTGGGAATAGTTAAACACCAATAAGGAATTGTTACTGAAGAATTGTTCTTTCCCTCCTGTTTTTATTATTCTTGTTAGTGCTTGTTTTTTTTTTTTCTGATATCCAATACAGCTCCCATGTTATCTCATCATCTACTCCTTACGAGACACATGGGCATGGTGGAAAATAAGCAAAGAATGCCATCTTTTCTTAAAACTTCTCTTCTCTACAGACTTTCACTATTTGTTTAAAATCTACTGTACTTACCCACACAACCAGCGAATTAAAACTACCTGCAATCAGCTACTTGAGTATGAAATGGTCTTTGTACAAGGAAGCCAAAAGTGACTGATAACGAGTTATTTTACATCCAGGGCAAACTCAGCCTCTACCGCTGAATGACCAGGCTGGAACATACAGTGGCCGAAAGCAGAAAGCTGGTGAGAGGGGACAAACATTGAACAGATTACTTTTGTCTTTATGGCAATGGTTTCTTTCCCCGGGTGGGGGTGGGGCGGTGGGGGTAAACAAGTCCTGTTAATCAGGTCATTGATTCCCAGCTGATATGAGAGAAAACCAGAAAAAAATGCAAAGAAAAACATGCACAGTATCAGTCAGTCAAGAACTAATGTGAAATCAGTCACCGAAGCTTGGGTATTACTGTCAGAGCATCTGAGCCTACTGTATGTACATTTCCTGCCCTCAGGAGATGAATCTTGTTTTTCTGGACCATGTGCCTCCACTGCACCTCATTTTCCCGTCTCCCCTCCCCTTGCAGGCCTCCACCCCATCCTTCACCCTCCCCTGAGAGGTGGGTGGGGGTTGTGCCAGCAGTGAAGTCAGCCCTGGAGGGTCCCACAGAGGAGGAGCTGGAGTGAGCTATACTATGAAATCTCTTTCTAGCAGTCTCACCATGAATACTCTTTAATGAGAAACAACATGGAAATGTCATATTTCTAATAAATAAAGAGAAAGAAAGGATGGGAGAGACAGAGATACAACAGAGACACTGAGATACAGCAAAGCATCAGCCATGCCCAGATGCTCCTATGCTAGATGTACTATCTAGAATGTCCTTTTCTCAGGAGCATGCCTTGGCCTTGCCCTACCTGGTGCAGGGTTTCTGAAGGCCCTCCCTCAGCGTTCCCTCTCCCCACGAGCATAAGGAGTCTCCCTGGAGGTGGAGTGGAAGGGCCCTGGGGCTAGCCTTTTCCTGCCTTGGAAATGAAGCCTTTCCCAGAAGGTTTGGCTCCAGTGCCACATGAGATCCTCAGAGCGACCCGGAGCAGCAGGGGCCCACTCCCTCCTCACGGGCGAGGCTGCAGAACCTGCAGACCTGAGAAGCCTGCACCCCACTAGTCTCTGATGCCAGTTCTTTTTATTTCCATGAAGCTACTTAATGAGATTCTTCATGCATAAAATTAATTTTTGCCCTCTTCTATCAGCTTTTACCACTAAAGGATTTACTTACAATTTTGTCAGATTTTATTTATATGTGCAATAAAGGGGACTCGAATCATAATGAAGGCTTTTATGGGTAATGATGGGAGATACAAAAGGAAGCTGAGAGTGGGCAGATATCCAGCCCCCCTTTGGATGCCAGGATACATTATGCAGGAGATACCCCTGCAGAAATACACATGAGGCCCTGCCTTCCCAGAACCATACCTCAAGTCAGATCCTAATTTGTTGCTGGGGGAGAAAAGGAGGAGCAGGGCTATTAATAAACAGTGCAAATAATTAGGCTTTATGGGAATTTGCTTGTTCTCTTACACACTAGATTTGCTCACAAACCCCTTCACAAATCTGTCCTGTGTGACTGCTTTGGAGACAGTGGGCTATTGCCCCGAGTGTCCTTGGGAAGGTGTCTGGAGCTGGAATGGAGCAAAGATGGACAATATACTGGTTGGTAATAAAGACCCTTCCTTACTGAATGTCCCCTAGGGCTGGGCTCGGTGGCCAGCATTGTGCGGACATGGTATTACCTAATCTTCAAAACAGGTGGCAGGGTAGCTATTATCATTCCCACTTTAAAAATAAGGTAACTAAGACCCAGAGAAGTCCCCTAAAGTCACATACTATTTTTTGCACAGTTTACCAACACCAACAACAACCACCAGTCACTCTTTTTTCCCTATTCCATTCAAAGTCATGAGATCTCTTCTCCCAGCTAAAATGTCCAGTTCACTGTGTTTAGATTTGTACTAGACCGGGCACAAGAAACCTGACTTCCAGTTCTACTTCCATTCTTGTTACTAAATGGTGTGAAACCTCGAGCAAATAACTTCACTTCTCTGATTGTCACAGTCCTCTTGTGAAAAATAAGATTATGATCTCAAGGAGCCTGTTCAGTTCTGGCATTTTTATTCTGTGACACTCTCTCCACCTAGTAACAACAGAGGATGTGCAAAGTGAATGTGTTAGCTCACAGCAACTGAACTCATTTTTCAGAGCTAAAATACTTGGAGCTATGTCACTGCACAGCCAACATTGGGATGGTCTCTGGATTTCCAAAGCTGCATGGGACTGCCAAGCTGCTGTGAAGCATTAGATACTTTTTTCCTACTCACCCTCCTCTTGCCAGCACTAGAGATAAAGAATCACAGAGATCAAAATACAAGTTGCGCAAGATTGCTGAAGGCTGACAACTGGAAATGAAGAGCACAGTGGTACAGTTTAGCTCTTTCCATGAAGAGAAACTTACTATGGAGCCCCAGAGGCTAAATGGAGACTTTATCTTCAGGAAAACCTGACTGTAACAGCATCTCACATTTCCAACGGGGAAAAAGATGTCCCTAACCACTTAATCACAGGGAGGAATTTCTGTGACACAGTACGGCCTTTGTCCTCTCGCCATGGATTCTATGTCTTTGAAGCTGCAAAAGAAGGACCAGAGCCACAAACTTCTATCCATTCAACAAATACTGAGATGCTACTGTGCTCTAAGTACATGGTAGGTATCAAGAATAAAAAGGAAAGGAAGACACAAAGCCTTCTCACAGTGTTGTAGTAAAAATAAACAAGTTCAATGCAATGCAAGAGGATGAAGACAATGGTAAAGAGAGTTTGTGGCTGTTTGGTGCATGGCTCACCTCGCTAAACCAAAGTGGGCTATGGGTAAAGGCATTCACTGGAGTGAAGGAAGGAAGAAATAATATACTCCAAGGATGATAGCTGTCTGAGCTGAACCTTGAAAGATGAGTAGAAATTGGTGAGGCAGATGTGTGAGGGGAAGATGTTCCAACAGAGAGAATGGTAGGTGACTCTTCATTGATCACACCATACCCAATGGGAGAAAATGTTTCAAGAAAGTCAGGACATTCTTCCTTTTATTTATTTATTTTTTAAGATTTATCTATTTATTTGACAGAGAGATAGTGAGAGAAGGAACACAAGCAGGGGGAGTGGGAGAGGGAGAAGCAGGCTTCCCGCTGAGCAGAGAGCCCAATGCGGGGCTTGATCTCAAGACCCTGGGATCATGACCTGAGCTGAAGGCAGACACTTAACAACTGAGCCACCCAGGTGCCCCAACATTCTTCCTGCAGAGTGATTTTTAGGAATTGCAGTATGGATTTTTTAGGCCTCTAATACATGTAGCTTTCTTCTGTCTAAAGGTAGCTCTTCTTCCTTTCTTTCTTAGGATCTGACTGTGAAATCTCTTTCTAGCAGTCTCACCATAAATACTCTTTAATGAGAAACGACCTGGAAATGTCATATTTCTAATAAATAAAGAGAAAGAAAGGATGGGAGAGACAGAGATACAGCAGAGAAACTGAGATACAGCAAAGCCTCAGCCATGCCCAGAAGCTCCACAGAGTGGGGTATCAGGCTCGGTAAACCAAGGACCAGTCCCCAAAAGAAAGACTTAAGGGTAGGAAAAGCAGAGAAGTAGCTTACCAAGGCAGCAACTCTTAGCCCAAACATTGAATCAGCAATGAACATGGAAAGTGTAAGGAGTATGAAAAAGACATTTTGCTCTCTTTTGAATTGTTAAGAAATAAATGTAAAAGACCAAAAACCAGTTGCTGTGAGCTAGTGGCTAGACATGAGTGGAAACCAAGAATGGGAAGTGTTTTCGATATAGCATGGTGAGGAGAGGAAGAAATTGAGCATGACTTAGAGCATTACTCTCCATGGTCCTCTGCCAAACTAGGCATCACTTCAGAGGTAGAGGAGGTATCTGGCTTTCTCCTTTTATGTTCATGCTCAGTTAAAAAGTGTGAAGTGAGCAGATGGGGGGAGGGTAAGGAGGTACAATAAAGGGTCATAAAGTTACAGGAAGTACTTCAGAGCAGCATTGACAAATACCATCTTCGTTTTCCCCTCCTCGAACTATCTCAGTACAAGAATAGAAGCAGGGGTGATGAAATGAGGTGGGGGTCATGTAAAAGAGAAAGACTTGATGGAAATAAGAATAACAAAGCATTGAGAAATTTCTTGTGACTCACATGTGGAGAGAAAATGTTTTCTTGGAAGAAAGCCAGAGGAAGGCCTCACGGGAAGTATTGTGAGCTTTTCTTTTGCAATTCCATTATGACTTTAATAGTTTTTTCTGATCACTACAGTGATGGAGGTCCTTTGTATGATATTTAGAAAGTACACAAAAGCACACAAAAGAAAATAAAAATCATTCACTATCTTAAAGAAAAGCATTATTAATATTTTAACTCCTACAGATCAAAGAATTTTTTTTTTTTAAGATTTTATTTATTTGACAGACAGAGATCACAAGTAGGCAGAGAGGCAGGCAGAGAGAGAGAGAGGAGGAAGCAGGCTCCCTGCTGAGCAGAGAGCCCGACGCGGGACTCGATCCCAGGACTCTGAGATCATGACCTGAGCCGAAGGCAGCGGCTTAACCCACTGAGCCACCCAGGCGCCCCATGATCAAAGAATTTTTTAAAAGAAAAACAGAAGAAAGAGAAGGCAGAAACCTATGCGAATGTTGAACTCTAAATTAGATGGAAAAAAAATTTAGTGACATAAAGCATTATTTCTATTAATGAATATGTACTGAAACAAATTCTTATCAGAAAGTTCATTGCTAAAAGTAAAAATAATTGAGACATTATGCCACAAGGTTGATATAGTGTTCATTTACATAAAAATGCTGACATAGGGGGTGCCTGGGTGGCTCAGTGGGTTAAAGCCTCTGTCTTCGGCTCAGGTCATGGTCTCAGGGTCCTGGGATCGAGCTCCGCATCAGGCTCTCTGCTGAGCAGGGAATCTGCTTCCCCCTGCCTCCCTGCCTGCCTCTCTGCCTAATTGTGATCTCCGTTTGTCAAATAAATAAACAAAATCTTTAAAAAAAAATGTTGACATAGCTTTATAATGAACTGTTATACACAATGGAGGTCCCTACCATATCCCATCCCTGAGTCTCACTTTCTCCTTTATATCACCCATTCTTCTTTCCCTTTTGGATACTCCGTTGTTGCTGTAAATGATACTGACTTGGCAAGGTTTATGGATAGAGTGAATATCAAGGAAGAAAAGAAGGTGAGCACCAAGAATGAGTTTTAGGTCAGATCAAAGATTGTATGAATATTCTTCCCTGTACTCACTCCCAATCCTTATACATATAGAAATGAACAAAGCAAGGAAACCTCCCTTTTGAGTCCTCATAGGACAGATTCTTTGTTATTGGCTTCTACCCTCCCCTCTTATACTCAGCTGAGGATACGACAACTCATGGCTGAGACAACTCATGGCTGAGACAGGTTGCTTCCACTTCTTACCACCAACAATTTTCATTTGACAACACAGATTTTTTTACCTAGTTGTGGTCCAGGCCATGACTCATCTTACCCATTCATAGGTTGGCAATTGGATCAAGCTTAGCCCAGATCTGGGTCCTGGATTGCCCATGGAAAACTCAGGGAAATATTGACATTGCTTTCCCACTTTGGCTGCCACAAGTTCTAACCAGAGCTACCTCCACCAGACTCTGTGTACTCAGAGGATTTACTGGTAGCAGTATCATCAGTTAAGGAGTGGGGAGTCACAGTGACTCTAGAGTTTCCAGAGAGCGATAAGTACAGTTGTTCCTAGGACAGAGCCCTGTTGTCCACCATTCTATTGCCCAAGGATTGTTGTTTGCAATACAGGCTCAGTGGTAGGAAGCTTGTAAGGGAGACCCAACAATGTAACACAAAAAGGCTACAGAGACATGAAGAGATTATCCTTTTCTGAGGACATAACTTTTACCAGGCACTGGCCTATCACACAGGGAATTCAAGAGTAACATTGTTTTTCAATTTGTTGCCAAATGGGGTGAAATTTTTTCTATTTAGGATTGACAAGGGAACTTCTGGTTAAATGATACATACATACATTGTCAATAAGTTGTTTAATTATATGACAATTATATTGTATAGTTATATGTATATGTACATGCTGAAAGTCAGTCACCCTGAATATTCTCAAGAATTTAATAGTTTGACCCAGCAACTGGGTCTGGACAATATTTGCTCCAAAGATACGGATGCATGGAAAAGAAGGGGCATTTGCATCCCAATATTCATGGCAGCAATGTCCACAAGAGCCAAACTATGGAAGGAGCTGAGATGCCCTTCAACAGACAAAGAAGATGTGGTTCCTATATATAATGAAATATTATTCAGCCATCAGAAAGGATGGATACCCACCATTTGCATCGACATGGATGGAACTGGAGGGGATTATACTAAGTGAAGTAGGTCAAACAGAGAAAGACAATTATCACATGGCTTCACTCATATGTGGAATGTAAGCAATAGCACAGAGGACCACAGGGGAGGGGAGGGAAATCCAAAGGGGGAGAAGTCAGAAAGGGAGATGAACCATGAGAGACTATGGACCCCAGGAAATAGACTGAGGGTTTCAGAGGCGAGTCGGGGTGGTAACCAGGTTGATGGGTTTTGGGGAGGGCACCTGTTGTGATGAGCACTGGGTGTTACACGCAACTAATGAATCATTGAACACGATATAAAAAAATAATAATAATGTTAGTTTGGTAAGCATGGGGGAAAAAAAGACTTTGATAGCACACTGCACTGATGTATGCATCTCACTCCAATTGCTCATTTGTTAATTAGTCCAGGACCGGGACCTGAGCCAAAGGCCGACACTTAACTGACTTAGCCATCCAGGCACCCCATTTAATATTTTTTAATTTCACTGTAATTAACATAGTGTTATATTAGTTTCAGGTGTACAATATAGTAATCAACAATTCTATACATTAGTCAGTACTCATCA
Organism: Lutra lutra; assembly: GCF_902655055.1. Classification (NCBI taxonomy): domain Eukaryota; kingdom Metazoa; phylum Chordata; class Mammalia; order Carnivora; family Mustelidae; genus Lutra; species Lutra lutra. The sequence continues at coordinate 133,519,161 of NC_062282.1, read as the reverse complement.
AGATAAATATACTCTTAATCTCCTTCACCTATTTCACCCATTCCCCCACCCACTTTCCCTCTGGAAGCCACCATTTTGTTCTTTATATTTAAGAGTCTGTTATTTGTCTCTTTTTTTCTTTGTTTTGTTTCTTAAATTCCACATATAAGTGAAATCATATGGTATTTGTATTTCACTGAATGACTCAATTCACTCAGTATTATACTCTCTCAATCTATCCATGTTGATGCAAAGGACAAGATTTCATTCTTTTTTCATGTCTGAGTAATATTTCATTGTTTATATTTACCACATTTTGTTTATCCATTCATCAATGGATGCATACTTGTGCTGGTTCCATAATTTGTTGCAAATAATGCCACAATAAACACAGAGGTGCCTATATCCTTTCATTTACTTTTTTCATATTCTTTGGATAAATACCCAGTAGTAGAACTATAAAATAATATGGTGATTCTATTTTTAAATTTGGGGGGGGGATCTCCACACTGTTTTTCACAGTGACTGTACCAGTTTGAATTCCTACAACAGTGTACAAGGGTTCCTTTTTCTCCACAAACTTGCCAATACATGTTGTTTCTTGTGTCCTTGGGTTAGCCATTCTGACAGGTGGGAAGTGATATCTCATTGTGGTTTTCCCCAATGATGGGTGAAACTACATCTTTTCATGTGTCTGTTGACCATCTGTATGTGTTATTTGGAAAAATGTCTGTTCATGTCTTCTGCCAATTTTAAATTAAATTATTTGCTTTTCTGGTATAAAGTTGCCTATGTTCTTTATATATTTTGGAAATTAACTCTTTTGGATATGGCATTTACAAATGTCTCCTATTTAGCAGGGTGTCTTTTAGTTTTGTTGATAGTTTCTTTTGCTGTTCAAAAGCTTTTTATTTTGATTAGGAACAAGATAAGGTAGTCTACTCTCACCACTTTTATTCAACATAGTACTGGAAGTCCCAGTCACAGCAATCAGACAAGAAAAAGAAATAAAAGGCATCCACATTGGTAAGGAAGAAGTAAAACTTTCACTATTTGCTAATGCTAAAATACCATATATATAGAAAATGCTGAAGACTCCACCAAAAATCTATTAGAACTGAAGAATGACTTTGAAATCGGTACACAGAAATCTGTTGCATTTCTAAATACTAATAATGAAGTAGCAGAAAAAGAAATTAAGAAAACAGTCCCATTTGTAATTGTACCAAAAATAACAAAATACCTAGGAATAAACTTAATCAAGGGAGTGAAAGACCTCTGAAAACTATGAAACAATGATGAAAAGAAACTGAAGATAACACAAACAAATGGAAGGATATTCCATGTTCATGGATTGGGAGACCAAATACTGTTAAAATGTCCATACTACCCAAAGTAATCTATAGATTTAATGCAAACCCTGTCAAAATATCAACAGCATTCTTCACAGAACTAGAACAAACAATCCTAAAATTTATATGGAACCAGAACCAGAAAATAGCCCAAACAGTCAAAGCAATCTTGAGAAAGAACAAAACTGGAGGTCTCATAATCCCAGATTTCACAAGATATAATACAAAGACACAGTAATTCAAACAGTATGGTACTGGCATAAAAAGAGATACACCGATCGATGGAATGAGGTAGAGAACCCAGAAATAAACCCACGAGTACATGGTCAATTAATCTTTGACAAAGGAAAGACTATGCAATGGGAAAAAGTCTCTTCAATAAATGGTGTTGAGTAAACTGGACAGCCACATGCAAAAGAATGAAATTGGATCACTTTCTTACACAATACACAAAAATTAACTCAAAATGAGTTGAAGACTTAAGAGGGAGACTTGAAACCACAAAAATCCTGGAAGAAAGTACAGGCAGTAATTTCTCTGACATTGGCCATAACAACATTTTTCTAGAAAAATCTCCTGAGGCAAAGGAAACAAAAGGAAAATCCCTTTCTTAACCTCAAAATTTAATACAGAAAATTAATATGAACCCATAATAACAATAACATCTAACCCTCATTGAACACTATGTATAAGGCATTATTAAAGTGTTCTGTGTATTTTAACTCTTTTAATTCTAATAAGCCCATGGTGTGCAACATTATCATCCCCCTTTTAAAGATGAGAAAACTGAGACAAAGAAATTAACTTGCCCAAAATCACGTAGATAAAATAGGGAACACTCTAGAGGCTATGTCCTTGTCAGTATGCAGTGTGAAATAAATTCTTTGGAAGAATCATTAATAAGGCAGGATCATTCATTTGTTTTTTTTTTTTTTAAGATTTTATTTATTTATTTGACAGAGAGAGATCACAAGTAGGCAGAGAGGCAGGCAGAGAGAGAGGAAGGGAAGCAGGCTCCCCGCTGAGCAGAGAGCCTGACGTGGGACTCGATCCCAGGACCCTAAGATCATGACCTGAGCCGAAGGCAGCGGCTTAACCCACTGAGCCACCCAGGTGCCCCAGGATCATTCATTTGTAAATTAACATCCTGTTTTGTCTCAAGAATGAAGATAAGAATTCTGTGCAGTAGATTCTTTGGCCGCTGGGCAGCACACCCACATCCTCCATCACTGTAGACTTAACTCCACCAGTCATGGTATGTATGGTGGATTCAGCCTGTGTGTGGGAGACAAGAAGGCATGATTCCATGCTCAATATTGGGAACAGATGTGTCCAAAAATGATTCTAACTCAGAATTCTGCTTGCCAAGGGAATGAATCTGAATTGTTTAGTCAAGCAATAGATAATATGCTTAAGAAGAAAGCAAGTTTATTCAAGAAGAAGCTCTCTTCTGAGTCACTGCTGGAGATTTGAAATCTTGGCAGAGGGATTCCAAGGAATAAACCAGCCATACAGCCAGGCTTCTTGAGCACACCACTCAAATAGGGCACTATTTGTTTACTGTTCTTTAGTCACAGTAAGCCTTAAGGAATTAAAGGAATTTTTTAAAAAAGAAGTTCTTGTGGTACTGAGTTTTCTACTGCAAATGTCTAACTCAGAAATTTCAATGAAAATCCAGATAATTCATGGTTGGGCATTTGGGATATCAAGTAGAACTGATATCTACATGGAAGGCTCAGTTTTCCTGGTTTTCCAATATAACTGGAACTATATTCTGCTATTTCTTCCTCCACTACAGAAAACTTCCTACTGTAGCTTAAGTCTTATTTTTTTCTCCTTTATTTCAGAACTCTAAAAGACCACCAGTCTATTTGTTTTACTTTCAGTAAAATGCAAATAGTATATATATTTGGAATAACTGAGTAAATAATTTATAGCCTGAACAGTAAATTATTTATTTACTCCAGGCATACATATTTAGAATATGAAAATAAATATTTTATAGTCTGTGCGACTGCTAACGAAAAAATTAAATCAGCTGGCTTGCAGCTCTGGTTTGCACTGTACATACATACTCTCTACATCATCAATGACTTGTGAGCAATCACTCACCATCATGTACTTCATTAGTTATTTGGTTTTCCAGAACGTTCAGTCTTTGAAGTTTGTTTCAGTCTTTTTCCATAGACTATTTTCTAGCTCTCACTGCTTTCCTTTTCCACAACCTTTCTCTAATCCAGTGTCTGATGCATCTTTTATCAATCAACATGTACTTACTGAGCACTGACTATAATGCTTGCAAAGAACTGTAGATGAATACTAGAAGAATATTAACTGTGAACCTTTGTAGGAGTTTGTATTCTGGATAAGTTTTACACACACACACACACACACACACACACACGCGGCAAACAAAATATCAGAACTCTCTAAATGCTATGAAGAAACCATATGGATACTACTTGACTACTGTAAGGATTTATTCAAACTGAATTAGGAAAAAAAAAAAACTGAATTAGAATCTACATGGGGAAGAATTTGTGACCTCTGGATGAAATGGCTTCTTCTGAACTTTGGAGCTATTCCAGAAATGATAGTACACTCACCATCCAGCAGCAATGGGTATTACCGTGCTTACAAAGTAGAATAAAACTACAGAAAGTCCAGAATTTTTCTGTGAAAAGTTACAAATTTAACTTTTGGAGACTACAGTGTTTGAAGAGCTAGAACTGTAAACTTTTGGTATTAAATATTTGGAACATTTAAACTGTAGAGCTCAGGGAAGAAGCAGAAAAAAATTGAAATTATATAAAACCATAAAAATTAGGGAGAAGCAGAATATAACCTTATTCTCCAAATCCTTGAAATATGAGGATAGCCTTATAAAGATTCTCCTCTTTGACACTCAGGTGAGATACATAGTAGGATACACACAGATACCATTTCCTGAGTAGCCTTGTACATATCAAGTGTTTGTACACTGCTTAATGCAATCCTTACAACTGGCAACTGTTATTAGTTTCATTTGAAAGTCGAGGAAATTGAGACTCCGAGTTTTAAAAATACCCAGAAGGGTTAAAAAGCCAGTAAGTGGCAGACCTCAATATACCGCTAATTTTTTACAATTTTTACCTATTTTTGAAAACAGTGGGGCCTCTGTCTTTTGAAAACAGTGAGGCCTCTGTCTTTTGAGTGGAAATGTCCTTATGTGTCTATTATTTCTTTTTTTTTTTTAATTTTTTTTTTCAGCATAACAGTATTCATTATTTTTGCACCACACCCAGTGCTCCATGCAATCCGTGCCCTCTACAATACCCACCACCTGGTGCCCCCAACCTCCCACCCCCCACCCCTTCAAAATTCTCAGATCGTTTTTCAGAGTCCATAGTCTCTCATGGTTCACCTCCCCTTCCAATTTCCCTCAACCCCCTTCTCCTCTCCATCTCCCCTTGTCCTCCATGCTATTTGTTATGCTCCACAAATAAGTGAAACCATATGATAATTGACTCTCTCTGCTTGACTTATTTCACTCAGCATAATCTCTTCCAGTCCCGTCCATGTTGCTACAAAACTTGGGGATTCATCCTTTCTTTCTTTCTTTTTTTTTTTTTTTTACAGCTTTATAAACATATATTTTTATCCCCAGGGGTACAGGTCTGCGAATCGCCAGGTTTACACACTTCACAACACTCACCATAGCACATACCCTCCCCGATATCCATAACCCCACCCCCTCTCCCAACCCCCTCCCCCCATCAACCCTCAGTTTGTTTTGTGAGATTGAGAGTCACTTATGGTTTGTCTCCCTCCCAATCCCATCTTGTTTCATTTACTCTTCTCCTTGTGTCTATTATTTCAATCTTTGTTATGCTGTTAAAAATTTCTATATATATATATATATATATATATATACACATATATATATATTTTGTCTACTTGATTTTTCAGTTTCTGTGAGAGATGTTATCTCTCAATGAAAGTGTGGACCTGCATATATCCCTTGAAGTTCTAGCCACTTAGGGTTTAAAAAATATGAAATTGCATTAATAAGTACTAAAAATTTTAAACTGTTGTATATTCTTGGTGAATTAAACTTTTTATCTTTATGAAGTGATACTCCTTATCTCTATTAATGATTTTTCATTATAGGCTATTTGGCCTGAAATGAATATGACTACTTAAATTATTTTTATTAGTGTTTTAATATCAAACTTAGCTATTTCAGATGTTTTCAGTGGAAAACTTAATCCATTATTTAGGCCACCATGTTGCAAATTCAGAATGCTGTAATTTTACTTATTTTCGTTATAATGTACTTTCTCACACTACTTTTTGTTAGTGTTTTTCTGATATTTTCTTTCCAGTCTTTTTATTTTAATACTATCTCAGTAAAGACGTAGAATCTTTTGGGTGATAATTAGCTATAACCTATGATGCTGAGGTTAGTGTGGCAAGAAATGTCTGCACTGACTATAAATAACATCAACAAAATATGTTTTCTTTTTTCAACAAGTGAAGAACACTTCTAATCTCTATTTTATTTGCCGGCATTTTTAGTGTTTTCTTTCTACTAAACTTAGTAGAAACATCTTAAACTACACTCTCAAATTTAGAATAATCTCCTGAAGATCCCTAAGAAGTAAGTCATTGGTGCCAACATAAAAACAAAATTTTGAGCCAAGCAAAGAAATCCAGCCAAAAAAAAAAAAAAAAAAAAAAAAAAAATCAAAGAAGTGAATCAAAGTCCCCAGAGAAGAGTGTGTCCACGCTCTACTTTCACATCTTGCCTTCCTGCGCTGGCACCATGAAGGCAGGCACTTGCCAAGTAGGTCCTCGTTCCACCCAGAATTAGAGCTCAGCCTGACTCTGCCAAGACTTTCCAGCATAGAGATCTTGAATCTTCATTTCCCACTACCCTCCTTTTAAAAACGTAATTCCATCCCTTCAGAATTCCATATTTAGTTTGTTTCCTATATGAGATGGAAAACAACAGCAGCCTCGCCAGGATGTTGAAGGAATTGTGAAAAAAATAACAAAGTTTCAGAAAATCTCAGAGAACAAATTACTAGCTCACAAAGTGACTTGGAATCAAATTTGAACACTCACGATCACGCCTAATCCCCCTTCTGAAAGCTGGGTTAGTAAGAATCCAAATTTTCAAGACTTATTTTGAAAACACCTAGCATGCTTTTTAGTTCAGATTTCAACTTCTGTTCATGGTTGCCATGTACACAAGCATGTATGGATACGCAGACGTACACCTTCAATCTGGTGCACGTGCGTGCACACGCACACACACACACACACTCTCATGCACATCCCACCAACTACAGCAATCACTGGTATTAGCACTGCAGTTATATGTATCATTGAATCATTAAGAATAAAAAGGGAAATGCTATTGAGTTCTGCATAAAAATATACTAGGCTTCAAATGGGATTAATTTTCCTTGCCATTGATCTACTTTTACTAGGCAGTAAGAATCTGTAAATAGCTGTATTAATTAAATTAATGCAAATACAGTTGCCTATTTTATCTAGAAGGAATTAAAGTGATCTGGGAGGAAAGTGCCTGCTATTCCCCATGGATCCCGACAAAAGAAAATAGAGTTTTAGGCTGACCACCTAAAATGTAACGATTTTCCACTGCATCAGGTTATAGTGTGGTTTATTTCCAAAACAAGGAATTCAGCAGGTTATTTCTTAATGAATGACTTCTTTACATGCCAATTGCAGATAATTATCCCAGTGGGTAGGGACTGAAAACTTTGTTATTCATGGAGAGAAAGGGAGAAAGATGTTGCCATCCTGGGAACCTCTGATTATAAAAATTATCTAGATTAAAGCAAACTCTGAACAAAATTTCTTTGGGCTCCTACAATGTCAAAGACAAAACTTTCTAAATAGACTACTTACTTAGGAACCAGAACCTGGTAATCTTTTAGTACAAATGCTCACCAAAACTTAAAGCAAGTTTTGTGTTTAGAATAAAGTACTATAAGTCAGAATTATAAGGAGTTGAAAATTTATTTTCTTATTAAAATAAAGTGGTATAATAAGAGTTAATATTCCTGAACAAATTTTTGCCATCCAGCTTTATGGAAAATTACCATGAACATTCTATTTTACTAACTCTATATGGTAAAACAGATAACCTAAAACAGATGAAGTTTTCTAATTTGCATATAAATCAAAATCACAGGAACATTCAGTAGCCAACTGCATCAAATTTAATTTAATAGATAATAGTACCTTGCAAAGTTCTTTTCATCATTCTTCATAGTTTTTATTTTTACTGCCTCAAATTAAAAACCATCAGAGTCCTTCATCAGGATCAATGAAGGAATGCATAGAGGGGGATTTTCATAGTCAACTTAAGAAGATGTATGGAAGCACTCAGTCACTTTAGAGACTGTTCCAAAATTGCCTGTTCTGCTTTTATTCTGGCTTATTCTTCTCAGTGTTCACTTACATATAACAAACACAGGCATCAGGGATAAAGTTACTGGCCATTTTGCTGCTTTAGAAACAAAATCTTTATGCTTTCTTCAGTTGTCTTTTCATTATCATTAGCAGTGGTAGTTTACAGTTTTTGAAAGATAAATCTGTCTTTAAGTGTATGACCATTATTTTACCTTAATTGTTTTGTCTGAAGAAAAGCCACAGTCAAAGGATTCAATTCATGCAGACAAATCATGTCTGTCTGGTTTTTACAATTCTACTCTGGGGTCTTGCACTAAGTGGCTGCAGATTTCGCTAGAGCTCTATTGAATTTTTTAGTCATTTTAACAGGATATGCCACTATAAAGAAATGACATTTTTTTCCTAGGAACACATGAACATTATATAGCCAAATTATGCAGTGCTATTATTTAAAATTAGAGTCCTTCAGAAGAGAAAACATCATGTATAAACAAAAACCATTGTTCTAAATTGTGAGGCTTTAATTCAACCTCCATGGATGTATTATGTAAGATTTTGACCTTGAACCTTAATTTTCCCTACCCCTAGTCTCCTCATCTTTGAAGTGAGGAAAAGAACTAGATGCTGTCTATGGTCCTCTTTAGTTCTATAATGTTGTGATTCTAGTCCCATTTACTTAAATAATGTATAATGTCCCCATGGGGCTGCAATGGAGACATCAGTTTCCTTTTTGCAAAATATGTTCTTCCATCTCTTGGCACACTTTTTGCACCCAGGTTGCTGAACTTGTGCTGCCTTCTCCATGGTTTGCACCAACAGTCTCTTGCTCTGCGTTAGCCACAACGGGAAGCTGTGAGCAGGGAAGGTAACAGAAAGTGAGCAGTTGTACAAAGCCTGGAACTGGCCATTAGGCCAGGCTGCAGCAGGTAGCTGGCCTCAGGCGTGTGCTTCCCCTACTCCTAATCTAAGTGCTGTGAGGCAGAGACTGTGTGGAAAGAGCACTGAATCCATATCAAAAGACTGGAGGCTCAAATACTGACTCTTCAGTATTCTGTGAGCTGGAGAAATGTGCTTAACCCTGATAAGTCACAGTTTACTTCTTTACAAAAGTGTTGAGATAATGGGAAAGCTCCTGGCACAGTGTCTGCTATGCTGTGGGTGTTTGTCAAACCTGAGTTGAACCTGACAATGGCACATTGATGAAGCATCTGATCCATAAACATTGCTCTTAATCAAGGACTGCGTTCATTTATTAAATTCCTACACTGCAACTGCAGCCCATGACTGATGTTGGAGTTCACAGGGATTTGTAACAAGAGTCCCATAAAATAATAATCTATTTCCTAGCGAGACTCACACAGAGACTGATCTCCTCTTCGGGATTTGTTGACAGAGAGGGTGCAATAAACATTGGCTAAGCGATCACCTTGTTTAAGGTCATCTGCCATACCCACGTCTGCTGCTCTAAGTGTTTAAAAACGTGTAAGGATTTTTCAGTTTGGATCTGTCAGGGAGAAAGAGCATACTTCGGAAATAGGTTAAGAAACTGTGTTAAAAGATTAGTCTTGCCGGAGCGCCTGGGTGGCTCGGCGGATTAAAGCCTCTGCCTTCGGCTCAGGTCATGATCTCAGGGTCCTGGGATCGAGCCCCACATCAGGCTCTCTGCTCAGCAGGGAGCCTGCTTCCCTTCCTCTCTCTGCCTGCCTCTCTGCCTGCCTGTCATCTCTGTCTGTCAAATAAATAAATAAAATCTTAAAAAAAAAAAAAGATTAGTCTTGCCTTTTGAGAATGTGTGATTAGCATCTATCAAAGAAGGCAGAGCTCTGGACAAGAGCCAAAGGAATAGGGCTGTGACCCCAGCTTGCTGTTTGCCAATACCAGCTGATTTGCTGATCAGACATCAGTGGATACAAATTTCAAACTGGAGTTTTGAGTTGAGACTAACAATCCCATTCCTCCGTATTTGAGTGTGTGTGTGTGTGTGTGTGTGTGAGAGAGAGAGAGAGAGAGAGAGAGAGATTAGGGGCACAACCATAAAACAGAAGGTACAGCAGCATGGAGAGCTGGCTGAACACCTGCTTCCCGAATAGGAAAGTGGTATTTTCAAAGATAAAGAGGGCATAGGTGAGTCTAGGCAGAACTGGGTCCTCAGAAGCTGAAGAGTGTTCTATTAACTTCCTGTGGCTGCTGTAATAAATTACCACCAATTTGTTGGCTCAAAACAACACAAATTGATCATAGTTCTAGAAGTTAGGATTCACTGGGGGGAAAAATCAGTGTTGTCAGAGTTGCTTCCTTTTAGAGACTCTGAGGGAGAATCCCTTTTCTTGCTTTTTCCTATTTTTTGCCTCCTTGCCCCTTTCAATCTTCAAAGTCACCAGTGGCCATTTGTGTCTTTCTTCTATCACATCACTCTGACACCACTTGTCTGCCCTACCCTTTTGTATTTAAACGATCTCTGTAATTACATGAACTCCAGCAAAATCCAGGATAATCTCCCATTTTCAAGTCAGCTGATTAGTATCGTTAATTGCGTCTACAACCTTAATTCTCCATTGTCATGCAACATAATACAACTACAGATTCCAGAGATTAGGAAATGGGCATCCACAGACATCTGAGAGGTAAAGAGGGGTTATTCTGCCTTCAAAGTTATGTTATGTTGGTGGGTATGAAACTGGGAGGGTCAGAAGATAGTACCTTTTAAAATATGCAGGAATTTCTGTGAGTCACAAGTTTAAAATGATCCCCTGAATGTGGAGACTGAATAACAAAAGACAGAGGAATATAAAATTTCAAGATAGTATTTTAGGTCAGTTACTCTTTGGAGAGAAGGCAATCCTTCATTTCTAATAGTTCACATCCCTCAATACAATGATTTCACTAGGAATCCAGCCTAGCTGTGATGGGGTAAATATTTGTGAATGAAGATATTCAGCACAGTGCTACTGGAAATAAACATGATATCCAACAATAGGAGATTGTTTCAACATATCATAACATCATCCATATGACTGCATATTATACAACCATAAAGTCACATTTTTGAAAAAGAAATTGTATTCTAGCTCTCATTCAATCCATTTTAACTCTCCCCATGTTTCTGTATAATCTCCTGCTTTCAACAAGTATTCAATAATTAAAAAAAATATTTGAGTAGCGAATAAACACTAGTTCCCATGTTAGGTGATGGAATATACTACTAAATGTTCCAGATGAAATTTTTATGGAGCTTATAAACACTAAAAATAAACTTTGCACGGGTAATGAGAAGTATGATGCACATTTTAAAAGCAGCAGTAGAAGATGCTTGAGGAGCAAACAGGTTGAAAATAGGTCTGTGAGACGCAGAGGCCTCAACTTATGGTGAAGCCCTACTAGCCTATACTTATCAGAGATTAATTCACCATGGCCTGCTATGGGACACTGGCAGAGTTTAGTGCTTTAGAATCCACAACTGTGGGCACAACTTTTCTCTGCTTATTTCATTATTCATTTCATGGCCCCTAATACTTTTCTTTTTAATTTTTCACCTGCTTCCAATAAATGTTATCTCTCTGTATTTTATATAGTCTATACTCTACTCTAAAACCTTTCTAGAATAAGATGGGAAAAACCAATTAAAATTTGGACATAATAGAGGTGCATTAGATTAATGTGTTAGCAAATGGGCTACAAGACCATCAGTATCTGACTCTCAGCAGTGCGTTCATTTTTTTTTAATTTTTTAAATTTATTTTCAGCGTAACATTGTTTTTGCACCACACCCAGTGCTCCATGCAATCTGTGCCCTCTCCAATACCCACCACCTGGTTCCCCCAACCTCCCACCCCCCACACCCTTTGCTTCTGGTTCTATTTGTTTCTAAAGCAAAAGGCACCCAGTTCTCTGTCTGAACAAAAGTTTGCCCTAATAATATGCCCTAGTCCCTTAACTTCTCCATGGATTTTCCTATTCAGAGGAATGACTAAATATGGACTTTTCTTCGTCTCTTGTAGAATGACTGTGATTGGATTGCCTTTTTTGTACACTTCAAATAATCTCTATATGTCACAGTACCTGGCATAGTACAAACTCTCAATGCATGGCGACTCATTTTCCTTCACTTTGTTGAGACAAGAAGAGGAGACACTTTCATGAGACCAGGGGGTGAAATGGTTACCATGGACCCCACCATCTGCAGCAACTACAGGATCCTATGGTTTGTTTTGACAAGATTTATAAATTCCATCATTATTTACTCCCTTATATGGGGGATACCTTGGACCAATACCTCAACAGTTTCTCCTCTTCTGCTCCACTTCATCTGAAAAAGACTTCTCATAACATGGAAAAATATTCACCACATAATTTTTAGTTAAAAAGGAGAAATACAAACAAAAGTGTAGGACCAAAGGCTTCACAGGTGAACGCTACCAAACATCTAAAAAAGAGGTAATATCTAGTCTTCTCAAACGATTTTTAATATTAGAGGATGAAGAAAAACATCCAAATTCTTTCTGAGATGAGCATTATCCTCATACCAAAACCTGAAAAAGATACTACCAAAAAAGGGAACTACAGGCCAATAACTCTAGAGGATGAACATACAAGCAAAAACTCTCAACAAAATACTAGCAAACTGAATCCAACAATACATTGGATTATTCACCACAAAATACAAAATCATTCCCCACAATCAAGTGGGATTTTTTCCCGGAATACATGGGTGGGTCAATATTCACAATCAATCACATTGGTACATCACATTAAGGGAAAAAATAAAAACCATATGATCCTTTCAATAGATACAAAAAAAGCATTTGCCAAAATATAACATCCATTTATGATTAAAAAAAAAAAACCCTCAACAAAGGGTGTTTAATGGGAATATATCCCAGCATAACAGAGGTCTTATATGAAAAACCCACAGCAAATGTCACACTCAAAGGTGAAAAACTGGGGGATTTTCTCCTAAGGTCAGGAACAAGATAAGAATGTCCATTCTCACCACTTTCATTCAACATAGTACTGGAAGTCCTAGCCACAGCCAACAGACAAGAAAAATAAGAGAAAGCATCCACAGTGCTAAGGTAGAAGTAAAACTTACATTATTTGCTGATGCCAAAATACTATATATAGGAAATGCTAAAGTGGTGGTGGGGGACAAGATAGTGGAGGAGTAGGAGACCTAAATTTCATCTGGTCCCAGGAATTCAGCTAGATAATTACCAAACCATTCTGAACACCTACAAAGTCAACAGGAGATAGAAGAAAAGAATAGCAGCAACTCTATGAACAGAAAAGGGACCACTTCCTGGAAGGTAAGACATGTGGAGAAGTGAATCCAAGGTGATATACAGGAAGATAGACCATGGGGGGAGGGGCAGGCTCCCAGCAAGCAACAGAGCAGCAGGAGCATAAAATCGGAACTTTTAGAAGTGTGTTCTGCAGAGGGACGTTGCTCCAGAGGTTAAGCTTGGGTGAAGCCCTTGCTGGGACAGTGTGGTCTCAGGATATGCGGGGTCACAAAAGACGAGGGTGCCTGAGTGTGGCAGAGCTCCCAGGGATCAGAGCTGGGAGGCCCGCTACAGAGATGGAGCTGAGGAGGGGCTCTCAGCTCAAGGGTACCTTAAACCACGATCGGAGGCACAGGCAGGCCACTATTCTGAGCAGGGACCCCACAAGTGGCAGATCCAGGGACACCCCTTCTTTCTCCACTGGGGGAAGCTGCATAGGAGCATGCTGCAGAAATCTGCTGGGTTTGGAGACTCCAAAAGGGGCCATGTGCCAGAAATAGAAATACTCGGTTATAGGCCAGGTGAGCACAAAGTGCAGCCAGAGACCAGGGAGACAGAAAGGATCGACTGCTTTTCTCTGAGGGTGCACTGGGGAGTGGAGCCCCAATCTCAGCTTCCCTAGGGCTGGGGATTGGGAGGTCACCATTTTCATTTTCATTCCCATCCTCCAAAGCTGAGGACGGGAAGTGCTTGAAAAGCATTCAGCGAACAAAAGCTATGGAGCACAAACCCGAACAGACTACTTAGCCTGGCCCCCCACAAGTGTGGTGGAATTCTGCCTGGGGCAAAGACACTTGAGAATCACTGGAATAGGCCCCTCCCCCAGAAGATCAGCAAGAACATCTAGCCAAGACCAACTTTACCGATCAATGAGAAGTATAAATTTCCAGCACTAGAGGAATATAGCATACAGATTTCATGGCTTTTTTCCCATGATTCTTTACTCTATCCAAGTTAAATTTTTTAAATTTTCATTATTTTTTTTTCTTTTTCTACTTTTTTAATGTTTCCTCTTTCCTATTTTAATATTTTATCTTATCAGTACCTTTTTAAAAATCTTTTTCAATTTTCATTTTACAGCCATAACTATCCCTTCATTGTATTTAACCTTATTTTTTGTATACATGTAGGTTTTTCTTTCTTTAAAATTCTGGGATAGAGTGTCTTCTAACAGAACAAAATATACCCTAAATCTAGCATATGGCTTTGTTTTACTCTCCAGCTTGATCACATTCCCTCCTCACCCCCGCCCACCAACTTCTTATCAATTCCCTTTTTAAAACTTTTAAAAATTTTCATCTTTACAGTCATATTCCATCCCTTCATCATGTCTACCTATATATATATATTTTTTTCTTTCCTTAAAATTTTGGGAGGCAGTTTCTTCTAACAGTCCAAAATACACCCAAAATCAAGTGTGTGTCTCTGTTCTATTCATCAAGCTAATCATATATATATATAAAATTTCCTGAGAGGAAATTAAATAGCAATACAAGCCTTTCCCAAGAAACAAGAAATGCCTCAAATATACAGTCTAGCCCTACACCTAAAGGAGCAGGAGAAAGAACAGCAAAGAAAACAAAGAACAACAAAGAAAACCCAGCAGGAGAAGAGAAATAATAAAGATCACAGCAGAAATCAATGAAATAGAAACCAAAAAAATAGAACAGATCAATGAAACTAGAATCTGGTTCTTTGAAAAAATTAACAAGAACGATAAACCCCTGGCCAGACTTATCGAAAAGAAAAAAGACCCAAATTAATAAAATCATGAATGAAAGAGGAGACATCACAATCAACACCAAAGAAATACTAACAATTTTAAGAACATATGAGCAACTATACGCCAGCAAATTTGACCATCTGGAAGAAATGGATGCATTCCTAGAGACATATAAACACCGAAACTGAACCAGAAAGAAATAGAAAACCTGAACAGACTCATAACCAGTAAGGAGATTGAGGCAGTCAACAAAAATCTCCCAACAAACAAGAGCCCAGGGCCAGACGGCTTCCCTGGGGAATTCCACCAAACAGTTAAAGAATTAATACCTATTCTCCTGAAACTGTTCCTAAAAAATAGAAGTGGAAGGAAAACCTCCAATTGCATTTTATAAGGCCAGCATTACCTTGATCCCAAAAGCAGACAAAGATCCCATCAAAAAGGAGAATTACAGACTGATATTCCTGATGAACATGGATGTGAAAATTCTCACCAAAATACTAGCTGGTAGGATCTAAAAGTACATTAAAAGGATTATTCACCATGAACAAGTGGGATTCATTCCTGGGCTGCAAGGTTAGTTCAACATCCACAAATCAATCAATGTGATACAATACATTAATAAAAGAAAGAACAAGGACTATATGATACTCTCAATAGATGCTGAAAAAGCAGTTGACAAAGTATAGCATCCTTTCTTGATCAAAACCCTTTACAGTGTAGGGCTAGAGGGCACATACCTCAATATCATCAAAGCCATCTATGAAAAACCCACAGCGAATATCATTCTCCATGGAGAAAAACTGAAAGCTTTCCCCCTACAGTTAGGAACACCACAGTGATGTCCACCATCACCACTGCTATTCAACACAGTACTAGAAGTCCTAGCCTCAGCAATCTGACAACAAAAATAAATGAAAGGCATCCAAATCAGCAAAGAAGTCAAACTCTCACTCTTCGTAGATGATATGATACTTTATGTGGAAAACCCAAAAGATTCCACTCCAAAACTACTAGAACTCATAGAGGAATTCAGTAAAGTGTCAGGATATAAAATCAATGCTCAGAAATCAGTTGTATTTCTATATACCAACAGCAAGACAGAAGAAAGAGAACTTAAGGAGTCAGTCCCATTTACAATTACACCCAAAACCATAAGATACCTAGGAATAATCCTAACCAAAGAGGCAAAGAATCTGTACTCAGAAAACTATAAGGTACTTATGAAAGAAACTGAGGAAGACATAAAGAAATAGAAAAATGTTTCATGCTCATGGATTGGAAGAACAAATATTGTGAAAATGTCTATGCTACCTAGAGCAATCTATATATTTAATGCAATTCCTACCAAAATACCATCAACTTTTTAAATAAAGAAATGGAACAAATAATCCTAAAATTTATATGGAACCAGAAAAGACCCTGAATAGCCAGAGGAATGTTGAAAAAGAAAAACAAAGTTGGTAGCATCACATTTCCAGACTTCAAGTTCTATTACAAAGCTGTCTTCATTGAGACAGTATGGTACTGGCACAAAAACAGATAAATAGCTCAATGGAACAGAATAGAGAGCCCAGAGATGGACCATCAGCTCTATGGTCAACTAATCTTTGACAAAGCAGGAAAGAATGTCCAATGGAAAAAAGACAGTATCTTCAACAAATTGTGTTGGGAAAATTGGACAGCCACATGCAGAAGAATGAAACTGGATCATTTCCTTACACTACCCACAAAAATAGATTCAAAATGGATGAAAGACCTCAATGTGAGACAGGAATGCATCAAAATCCTTTTGAACACAGCAGCAACCAACCTCTTTGACCTCAGATGCAGCAACCTCTTCCTGGAAACACTGCCAAAGGCAAGGGTAGCAAGGGCAAAAATGAACTACTGGAACTTCATCAAAATCAAAAGCTTTTGCACAGCAAAGGAAACAGTCAACAATACCAAAAGACAACCGACAGAATGGGAGAAGATATTTGTAAATGACGTATCAGATAAAGGGCTAGTATCCAAATCTATAAACAACTTATCAAACTCAACACCCAAAGAACAAATAATCCAATCAAGAAATGGGCAGAAGACATTAATAGACATTTCTGCAAAGAAGGCATCCTAACAGCCAAGAGACACATGAAAAAGTACTCAACATCTCTCAGAGTCAGGGAAATAGAAATCAAAACCACAGTGAGATACCACCTCACACCAGTCAGAAAGGCTAAAATTAACAGTTCAGGAAAGGACAGGTGTTGGCGAGGATGAGGAGAAAGGGGAACCCTCCTACCCTGTTGGTGGGAATGCAAACTGGTGCAGCCACTCTGGAAAACAGCATGGAGGTTCTTCAGAAAGTTGAAAATAAAGCTACTCTATGACCCAGTAATCGCACTACTGGGTATTTACCCTATTTACCCTAAGGATACAAATACAGTGATCCAAAGGGGCACGTGCACATACTCTGGTTTCTCTTCAGATCACATAAATCTTTCCCCTTTTACAAAGGGGCACGTGCACCTGAACGTTTACAGAAGCAATGTCCACAATAGCCAAACTATGGAAGGAACCTCGATGTCCCTCAAGAGATGAATGGATAAAGATGATATGGTATATATATACAATGGAATTACTATGGAACCTTAAAAATCAAAAATATTGCCATTTACAATGATGTGGATGGAACTAGAGCATATTATGCTAAGCGAAATAAGTCAGTCAGAGAAATACAATTATCATATGATCTCTCTGAAATGAGGAATTTGAGAAACCAGACAGAGGATCTAGGGGAAGGGAGGGGAAAATGAAACAGATGAAACCAGAAAGGAGACAAACCATAAGAGACTCTTAATCTCAGGAAACAAACTGAGGGATGCTGGAGGGGAGGAGGATGGGAAGGATCGGGTGGCTGGGTGATGGACATTGGACATTATGCACTATGGTAAGAAAAGAATAAATTAAAAAAAGACTCCACTGAAAAACTACTAGAACGATGAATGACTTCAATAAGGTCACAGAACAAGAAATCAATGTACAGAAATCTACTGCATTTCTACATAGTACTAATAATGAAATATCAGAGAAATTAAGAAAATGGTCTCATTTACAATTGCACTAAAAATAATAAAATACCTAGCAATAAACTTAGCCAAGGCAGTATAAAACCTGTACTCTGAAAATCATAAAACACTGATGAAAGAAACTGATATTGACACAAACAAATGCAAAGACATTACATGCTCTTGGACTGGGTGGACAAATGTTGTTAAAATGTCCATACTACCCAAAAAATCTACAGATTTAATGCAATCCCTATCAAAATACCAACAGCATTCTTCACAGAACTAGAACAAAGAATCCTAAAATTTATATGGAATCAGAAAAGATCCCAAATAGTCAAAGCGATCTTGAGAAAGGAAAGCAAAACTGGGGATCTCATAATCCCAGATTTTAAGATATAGTACAAAGTTGCAGTGATCAAAACAGTATGGTATGGTACAAAAACAGACACACTGGTCAACAGAATATAGAAAGCCTAAAAATGAACCCACAATTATAATCTTTGACAAAGGAGGCAAGACTATGCAATGGGAAAAAGACAGTCTCTACAACAAATGGTGTTGGGAAAACTGGACACTATATGAAAAAGAATGAAACTGGATCACTTTCTTATACCATACAGAAAAATAAACTCAAAATGGATTAAAGACCTAAATGTGAGACTTGAAACCATAAGAATCCTAGAAAAGAGCACAGGTAACAATTTCTCTGACACCAACCACAGCAACTTTTTTCTAGGTATGTCTCCTGAGGCAAAGGAAACAAAAGCAAAAAATAAACTACTAGGTCTACATCAAAATAAAAAGCTTCTGCACACCTAAAGAAACAATCAACAAAACTAAAAGATAACCTACTGAATGGGAGAAGATATTTGGAAATGACAAATTCAATAAAGTGTTAGTATCCAGAATATATAAATAACTTATACAAATCAGGACAAAGATCGAATAATCCAATCTGAAAATGAACAGAAATTATGAACAGCCATTTCTCCAAAAAAGACACACAGATGGCCAACAGACTCATAAAAATATGCTCAACATCACTCATGAACAGGAAAATGTAAATCAAAACTACATTGAGGTATCACCTCACACCTGTCAGAATGGTTAAAATCAAAACCACAAGAAACAACAAGCATAGCAGGGATGTGGAGAAAAAGGAACTCTCAGGCACTGCTGATAGGAAAGCAAACTGGTGTAGTCACTGTGGAAAACAGTGTGGAGATTCCTCAAAAAATTAAAAATAGAATTACCATATGATCCCCTAATTCCACTACTGGGTGTTTACCAAAAAAATACCAAACACTCGTTCAAAAAGATACATGAACTCCTATGTTTACTGCAGCATTATTTACAATAGCCAAGATATAGAAGCAAGTGTCCATCAATAGATGAATCAATAAAGAAGATGTGGGTTGTGTATGTACATATGTATATCTATATTTATATCTATATCTATCTCTCTGTGTATATATACACACACACACACACAGATAATATATATGTATATACACACACAATGGAATTTAATCAGCCATAAAAAAAGAAAATCTTGCCATTTGCAACAACATGGATGAATCTAGACGGTATAATACTGAGTGAAATTACATCTGATAAAGACAAATATTGTAGTATTTCACTCATAAGTAGAATTTAAGAAATAAAACAAAGACAAAAAGGGACAAACACTTCTTACTATAGAGAACAAACTAATGATTACCAGGAGGGGGTGGGGGAGATAGGTGAAATAGGTAATGGGGATTAAAAAGTACACTTATTATGAGCACTGAGTAATGTATAGAAGTGCTGAATCATTATATTATATACCTGAAACTAATATAACACTGTATGTTCACAGTACTGGAATTAATTTTTTAATTATATATACAAATAATTCAGAATCCAATTTTCAGCAGGTGCATCTCTGGTGAAAATTTTCTCAGAATTAATCTGTGGGGAATTTTTCTTGCATTGTTTCCTCACTATACAGAGTAGTCAAGATACAAATCTCATAACTTCTTTAAATTTCCCCAAAGCATTCATCCACACATGAAAACACTGAGAAAGCACGAAGAAGGCATACAATACAGGTCATTTTTGGTCAAATTCAGAATATTTTGGTTTGATCCTAAGAGCATTGGAAAACCACTAAAATATTTTACTCAGGATGATATTTGATATATATTTTGGAAACATCATTTTGGATGCATGTGAGGATCTGCTTTTGAAGTCAGAATGAGACAACACAGGAGGCTGATGATGTAGTCCAGGAAGACTAGGATGGTGGCTTGGAAAAGGGTGGTAGTAATAGAGAAAGAGAAACAGATTTAATATCTCAAAACAGTAACATTGGCAGAGATTGAAGATGGATTGGTGGTAAGGAATGAGAAAGATGATATCTAGGATGACTGCCAAATTTCTAGCTCGGTGACTATAGACCGTATGCAAGTATATTCACAAATCCATTAAGGAGCTCAGGAAAACAAAGACTTTACAACTGATTGGATGTACTGCTTTTTGGGAAGAGAAGGCAATCTAAATAGGTTTTTCTTTTCTTTACATATATATAATAAAATTCAATTATTGTGTTTATGCATGCTTAGGTATGTATATATGTAAACCAACACAGATATGTATATATACAAATGTGTATGTATGTGTTCAGATATATCTATATACACAAATTATACTTAAGGAAGAGTTTAAATAGGATTATTACAATATGTTGACAGAAACTGACAACATTGAAATTTCTAAGGCATTCAATTTTTTAAATTTATATTTTCACTCATTTTTCAGAATTTCTATTTTGGATAGGAAATATTCCTATAATCATAAATATAAAAAAATTGTAAATGTATTTTTAAAAAAGAAAATGGATTCTCCATGACCATTTACCCATACTCTTGCTCTTCACCTCTTGATAATTATAGGACACTTATTCACACAAAGATTTTCAGAGTTATAGTAAAATGTATCAAAGACATAATCCTGCATTTTTTTTTTATTGCTACTGTAACCAACTGCCACAAATTCAGAGCTCAAACAGTACACATTTATTATTTTACAGTTCTGGAAGTTAGCAATCAACATGGGTCTCACTGGTGTCTAGAACACTGTGTCCTGGGGCACCTGGGTGGCTCAGTGGGTTAAAGCCTCTGCCTTCAGCTCAGGTCATTATCCCAGGGTTCTGAGATCAAGCCCTGCATTAGGCTCTCTGCTCAGTGGGCAGCATGCTTCCCCCTTTCTCTCTGCCTACTTGTGATCTCTCTCTCTGTCAAATAAATAAATAAAATCTTTAAAAAGACACATATTTAGAAGACTGCATCCTTTCTGGAAGCTCTAGGGAAAAATTCGTTTGCCTGTCTTTTCTGGATTCTAGATACTTCCTGAATTCCTTGGCTTTTGGCCCCCTTCCTTCATCTTCAAAGCTAGCAACATCATATCTCTCTGACCCTTTGTCTACTATCACAACTCTCTCCATTCCAGCCAGACAGGTTTCCACTTTAAAGACTCATACGACTAGATTGGACCCAATCAGGTAACCCAGGATAATCTACCCATTTTCAACTTTAATCCAATCTGCAATATCACTCTTGCTGTGTAAAGTAACATATTCAGATTCTGGAGATTGGGATGGGGACATCTTTGGGCAGCCATTATTCTCCTACCACAGTATCAAAGATAGAAACTATTTCTAAAACCTGTTTCTTGACCTAACTGCTTCTAGGTGGTCTGTAATTATTTAATACAGGACTTGTAAAATAAATGTAAATGGATACAATGAGGAAAGTTTTCTTCTAATCCTAATTGCCTCATTCCCACTATTTAGCTGCCACCTATATTTCTCCCTCCCAATGTATGAATTGATTAGGGTCTTTGTCATCTGAGAATGGCACTTTTTTATTAACCATCTCAGGTAATTTAAAGGTCTGAGTTTGACTGCTTTGGAGAATATATTTTCCAATTTAAATTTTTCTAATAAGAAAGTAACATCATATGATGTAAGAAACCACCTAATGTAGGAGAATTCAAAGTGTCACAGATATCTGAGACCCAAATCTCCAGTGCATGAGAAAAGAGAGCTTTAGCTTAAAAAAAAAAAAAAATCAATATATCCCAAATAGAAGTTGAAAGTTGTCTCAACATTTATCTGAAGAAAGGCTGAGAAAGGCTAGAACGGCTTCCAGCAAAGGGATTTTCCTGTATAATCCTTTATAAATGGGCTAAAATGAACCTTTTGGAGGTGGAGAGCTGAACCATTAAAAACCACTTTTGCCTTGTAGGATCTTATTTTCAATCCAATTGCAATCATTTTATCAGCATGCCAATGAACACAGGTGCTGCCAGAGTCAATCTCTTTGCTCTATTTTTCTGTGTCATAGGGCAGATTTCCCTCTAATTAGTCCCACAATCGGCCAGTACCCCTCTTTTAGAGTTTTGGCATTTTTCAATATGAATTTAGAAAAATCAAAAACTTTCCCTCACTCCCTCATTTTCCCATTTGTAAAATGGTGTGACCATTTACTGTTCTCTGACATAATATGCTCTGTCTAAAAGCCAAACTCTTAATGAGGCAGCTGGCTCACTCTTCCCTATAATCAGAGTGTGAGGAAAGCTTGCTGACAAACTAGCATTCAAATCTCATGGTTAATTCTTTTAGGGAAGCTATAGCATTGCAGTAAGGAGAGCTATCTACCCCATTAATGTGTCAAGCAGAGAAGGTCAGGTTTTCCAGCCCCTGAATAATATTAGACCCATTTCCAGTTGAGTGTGCTCTTCAGGGATGTGTCTTATCTAATTTCCTTAAATATCCATGATTTATACTGGGAATGGTGGCACCTTCTTCCTCCATCTCCTTCTTGAAATGACTCTCCATGCAGATGTTAGGTCCTGAAAGTCAGCTGCCTCCAGCGATCCAAGAAACAGAGCCATATGGTATATAGAGAAATGGGAAGAAATGGAAGAGTGATAAGCATCTTGACTTATTCCTTTACCAACCCAAGGTTGGCTTGATTGTGACTCAGGCCCTGGTTAAGTAAGCCCCAATTAAAGGCAGATAACAGTTTTTCTAATGTACTAGAATAACCAGACAGATGAAAAATAAACTGCTGAAATACAGCAGGGTCATATGCAAAATCTTATCTTCAAGTTAAGAAATAAATCCCACATATGCAACTGTCCAAGATCACCTAATTTTTCTTTCTAGGAAGCCTGCTACTCCTGTCATTTTTTTTCCATGTAGCAGTAATGGTTACATCATAACCCATTGCTTAAGCCTAAAATCTAACAGTCATCTACTCTCTCTTTTTCCCATTCCCCACATCTAATTTTTCAGCAAGTCCTTTTGGTTATATCTAAAAATATATCCCAAATCCATCCTACAATAAGAAATGGAAATCATGAGAAATTCAGTTTTACCTTTCTTTTGTAGGTCAGGGCTAATGATACAAAAGCTATTGCTCTCTGATAGCAATGGGGACAAAGGAATCTCTGAATACCAGAAATCAAATGATGACACTTAGCCATCAGAAGCAAGGTAGACACAACTGAGTGGCATGCCCATAGTGGGGGACAGAGATATATGGAATATGGAATATGGAGTTGCTAGAAGCAAAATAGATGGTAGCCAACAGTCTAGTTCTTAATTTATACATTCAAAAGAAAAGAAAAATGAAGGATTATGAAGTTGAAGGCAGACACTTCAATGAAATGTAATGATCTTTTGCCCAAATTCTGGGTGTAAGCCCATTTTACAGCCAGAACCCACTAGCTGAAAAAGAACCCAGGAAGAAAAGCTGTGGAACACCAAAGCAGTGACCATGATTCACTAAGACCGTCCTCAAAGGAATCTATGATCATTTACCTTGTTAACCACACATATTATGAAATGAATATTTGTGTTCCCCCAAAATTAAAATGCTGAAGCTCTATCCCTCAGTGTGATGTTATTAGAAGGTGGGACCTTTAAGAGGTGATTAAAATTGGATGAGGTCATAGGGGCAGAGCCCTCATGAAAGGGACCTTAGAGTATTCACAAGGGAGCTTGCTTCCTTTCTCTGCTCTCTGGCATGCTGAGGAAACAACAGGAAGGTGGCCATCTTTAACTCAGAAGGCTCACCAGACCCGGACAATACTGGCATCCTGATTTTGGATTTCTAGCCTCCAGAACTGTGAGAAATCAATTTGTTATTTATATGCTACCCAGCTGAAGCTATTTTTATCATAATAGCCTAAATTGGCTAAGATAACACATTAATGAAAAGAAATGTTAAACACAGTTTTAATAGATATCAAGTTGACATTTATACCTGGGGACTCAAAGTGTCATTATAGCCCTCCTGTTATACTGGGTTTTATGGGGTAAGGAAATAAATGGACTCTTGGTTTGGTAAAACTCACAGTGGCTACAGGGGATCCATAAACCCTCTCAGAGGTCATTTTCCAAGTCCCTGAATATATAATAACATACCTGGTAGTTGACAATTTGCTGTAATTTTTTTCCTAGCCATAGGGTCAAAGGTAGCATGGAAGCCTCTATAACTATCCCCCACCTTTCCTAACAAACACTGTTAAGTCAAAAACTACAGTATTTACTGGGTTGAATGGCATAAATTAATGCCATTTTTAATGACCTAAAGCATTGTCTGGGTGGTAGTCCATATCATCTATCCATTTACCTTATCAGGGTAACCTATATTAAAAAAAAAAAAAAACACCCTGGAGGAAACAGTGGACTATATCGCATTAACCCAAGTTGTAACCTCACTTTTTGCTGCTATGAGAGTCTATTATTTTTAGTAGAACAAACTAAGGTGAATTCAGGTACCTAGTTTATGACCACTGATGAAAAACCTGACAAAGATTCAGGTTCTTGTTATATCAGTTAACTTTTTTAGGGTTAAAATCAGGGACATACTAGGACTTTACTACCCAAAGTAAAAGACAAATTATTGAATCTAAAGATTCTCACTACTAACAAGAAAGCATAATGCCTGATTGGCTACATCAGGTTCTACAACCAGCCTATTTTACTCTTAGGAATGCCGTCTGACCATTTTTGAGTGACACAGATGGCTGAGAATTTGGGGGTCCAGGCCAGGAAATTTCCCTGACTTATTTCCCTGCTGTAGTGTAAACTGTCCTGCTGCCTGACCTATGCAATCTGGTAGATCCAATGACATTAGAGGTATCAATGGTAAAAGCAGATGCTCTTTGGCATTTATGAAAGCCCCAGGAGCTAAATCAAAACACAGAACTCTTGGGTTTAGAAAAAAGATATGCCAAGGTTTCATTTGGAAAAATAGCTTCTGGTATGTAACTCAGTCCTGCAGGGGAAGATCAACTTCAGGAGACACAGGTGACCATGTTGCCAGACTAACAATCATGAGCTGGTTTCTCTTATACCCATCATGTCATAAGTTGGGTGGGCCCAACAGCAATTCTTCATAAGATACAAGATCTACATTTTAGAACTGGTATGAACAAGGCCAGAGTGCTTAAATTAACCACATACCAGGTACAACAAAACCCTATGACTTCTACCACTGGCACACTGTCTCTGTCCCTCTCTCTGCATCCATGGCTACATGTGATTCCTTATGACTAGCTTAGGGAGGAGGGGGAAAACATCCATGTAAGAATAATTCATGGATAGGTTGCCTAGGCATGTTGATACAGGCAAAAAAAATAAATTGCTGATGAACAATTGGCCTACTATGGTATGTTGCTGGAAGTATGTAGTAGGAGAAAATCTTTCCAGTGTTCAAGGCTTTACATAGTGAGCTTGGTCATTGGCTTTATGGAGATAGAGAAGTAGCCTGATACAATAATATACATTAACTCATTGACAATGTTGAATGGCTCAACTTGTTAATCTGGGGACTAGATAAAGACTACTTTTCACACTTCCTTGTCATAATCTTGGGTGTGACAAAGAAGTGTGAAAAGAGGCATGTGCATATCTATCTATAGAAATAGGCACTAAGGGTGAAGGTATCCACATTGCATATGAATGGCCACCAGAATTTATTGACTATGTAAGAGAATGACCAACAAGCTAGACAGAATGACTTAGCCAGTTGATTTCAACCTGGCTCATTATCAGCCATGTCCTTTCCTATGTAATACATACATTAATGAAGCCACTTTGGTGGCAGGAATGTAGGCTATGCATGGAATTCCCACTCACAAAGGTCTATCAAATTTCTGTCACTCCCAAATGTCCAGTCTTCCAGAAAAAACAAAAAACAAAAAAACAATGCTGAGTCCCTCATAAGGCACTGTCCCTCAAAGAGCAAGTTCATTCCTCTGAACCTCTTTCACTCTGGTAAAATTGCTGAAAGAGGAAGGATGTCCGCTTGACTAAAACCAATACTCCTCCTGGGTTTGATTTGTCCTTTCTGCCCACCTGTTTCATAGCTAGCTTATTTGAAGGTTTACACTCATGAGTCACTGAAACAGGATCTTGTATAACCTGGCATCTGCCTAAGGGTCCTGTTTTACTGCAGAGGAAGTATGGTATTGGGCATAAGACTATGGCAGCCACTAATCCTATCACATATTTCACCCCAATATGATAAATCATATGGCTTTTTGAAGACACAGCTGTGGTATCTTGGTTAGGACACCCTATGATACCCACCCACCAGATCAGAGTGCATGCCCTAAATCAAGCACCATTACCAAGTGCCGTGTTCCCAATATGTGAAATTCATACGTCCAAGAATCAAGAGCCAGAGTAATAGTCCTGCTTAACATTATTCCCAGGGACCCCCTCAAGAGAATTTTGGTATTTTCTCTCCACAATTCTAGGCTCCATCTCAGATCCTAGTTCTGAAGAACTGTTTTTACCAGAAGACACAGAAAGAGTCATGTTAAACTTTAAGCTAAGTCTGCCACCTGGTTACTTCAGGTTCCTTGAGTTAAGAGAAAATAAGCAAGGAAGAGGTAATACCATGTCAGAATGAACTGGCTCTAGTCATAAAGAGGAGGTAAGTGAGCTGCCTCACAATGGGGGAAGGGAAGAAACACCTGGACATTCAGGTAATTCACTGGGGCATTTCTTTTTTTACCCTCCTGCCCAATTTGATCACTAAGTGGAAAACTGTAGCCAAACATGGCCTGAGGAAGACAGGATGACTAGGGGCTTCAGTCTTTCACTGATGCGTCCGAGTCATCCTATCAAATAATCCACCAGACCAGCAGAGATGTTAGCTGAGGGTGAGGACGAATCTAAACTGAGTAATATAGGAACAAAAATGAATTTGAAGTGTATCCTGCAAAGACCTTCAATGGCAAGAAGCTGTAGTTCATGCCACTCAACAACTTCTTTTTAGTTCCCCAGGAAGTGAAACAAACAAGAATCTTGGAAATGCTTTTCCCTGATGGGGCAGATTTTTGTAGGAAACATGTGGATCTGAGTAGTGCAGTAAGTGGACAGTAATAATGACTGTTGTTGAGTACCACCCAGATCTCCAGAGACACTCCTTCCCCAGCTGCCAGGGGTGTTGTCAGCCGATGGCTCATAGATTAGTCCTTTCCTGGAAATTAACCTCAGCTGAAGATAGGGACACTTCCTCCTCAGGAACAGGCTATATCCAGTAATTGGCTGATATGAGGTTATAAAGTCTGGTTTCTTGCCTCAATTTAGGTCACTTCTGCAAGGCCATCATGGTTCCGGAGCTCTCTGGGGAGTAGCTGGAAGTCTCTGCTGCACTTACATTGCACTCCTACATCTTCCTCTGCCTACCTCTACTTTCCTCAGTACCTCTCTAATGTTGTTCCCTCATTGAACATGATGCAAATGAAACTGTGTGTTAGGGTCTATTTCCCAGGGCCCCTAACTTAAAATAACATCCCCATAACATTCTTTGAAAACCAGAGAGGTCTAACTTCAGGAATTCTTACAATTAGTGGGGCTTAACACCTGGAACTTTAAATCAGAAGGCTGAGGTCTGGAAGAGCCTGGAGGGTGATAGGAAACTGAGTCCCATCCTTTAAGAGACAACACAATAAACAACCCCACTGAGATATGCATAAAAGCAGCATTTTGAAAAACTCCTGGGGTATAAGGGAAGGAGACTTATTTACTAATCTCAGAGCATTTGCTGGAGGGACAGGAGTCTTTGGGAGACTTCTCAAAAAAAAAAAGAAAGAAAGAAAGAAAGAAAAGCTTGCCATTTCTTTCCCCACCCCACAGCCTAGATATTCTCCACTGAGCTTGCTAACAATTGCCCTATCCACATGCTCTTCTGCAGACTCAACCCCTCAATTCCAGCAGAACTTGACAGGAGTTCTCCCAGGCAGTGGCTCGTCCCCCCTCTTACAGTGAACCAGCATGGACCTCGTACATGGCACTGTACACCACATCCCCACACTCTCCTGGGGACCTGTCCCTCCAATACACCCTTGGATGGAACCCATCCAAAGCAGTGCCACAGGCCTAGCAGTGTCCAAGCAGCCCTGACAGGCCCAGGACCACTCCAAACTCACATGTGGGAAAGCAGAAGACAACTACAGATACCAGTCCAACTTCAGGTCTGACTGCAGGTCCTGCCCACCAGTGAAATTTTTTCAGGGTCCATCACAAGGAAAATGCCCAATAGTTCAGTGTTACTGCATCTCTGGCAAACCCCTGGTCTGACTCAACTCAAGCCCAAGGCAGTCCCAGACTGGCTTGCTAACATATGAACCAAACCCTGCCCACGATAGGGAAAAAGAGCCATTGTAGATGACTGGAATGAAGAGAAAACTGGCTCAATCACAACAGTAGAGCAAACCCAACACACATAGAAAACACCCCTAAAGTACTAGGTCCTGGTGAACAGGGAACATTGTACAGTAGGGCACTATTGGACCACTTCCTCTTAAGGCTACAATTTTCAATTGTCGAAGGTGTAGCTGACTTTCCTAACATAGCAAGAAACCTAAATGAAATAAAGATAAATAACATGACTGATAGAAAACTTAAAGTAATGGTCATTGTGGTACCTGGGTGACAAGTTGGATGAGCATCCGACTCTTCGTTTAGGCTCGGGTTCTGGTCTCATGGTCGTGAGATCAAGCCCTACGTCAGCCTGTGTGGAGTCTGCTTGGAATTCGCTCTCCCTCTGCCCCTCCCACTCATGCTCTCTCTCTAAAATAAATAAATAAATGTTTAAAAAATAAAGTAATGATCTAAAGATACTCAATGGACTTGAGTAAAGAATGGAGGACCAGATAGGAAACAAAAAAAGAACCAACCAGAGATGAAAAACTCAGTAACTGAGATTAAAAATATAGTAGATGGAATAAATACTAGAAGATGAATGGGAGAAGATACCTGCAAATGACATATCCAGTATAAAGAGCCTTCACAACTCAACATAAAAAATTCCACAAATAACCCCATTAAAAATGGGCAGAAGACATCAACAGACATTTCTCCAAAGAAGACATAAAGAAAGCCAAAAGACACCTGAAAAGATCCCCAACATCACTAACCATCAGGGAAACAGAAATCAAAACCACAAGGAGCCATCACCTTATACCTATCAGAATGGCTGAAATAAAAAATTCAAGAACCAACAGGCACTGCCAAAGATGTTGAGAAAAAGAACCTTTGTGTACTATTGGTGGGAATGCAAACTGGTGCAGCCACAGTGGAAAACAGTATGAAGGTTCCCCCAAAAATTAAAAACAGAATTACCATATGATCCAGTAATTCCTCTACTAGGTATTTACCCAGAGAATAGGAGACCACTAATTTGAAAAGATCTATGCTCCTCTATGTTTATTGCAGCATTATTTATAATAGCCAAATTTTGGAAGCAGCCCAGGTGTTATTGATAAATCACACACACACACTCACACATATACACACCCACAATGGAATATTATATATATATATATATATAATATGTTATATTATATATTAATATATAACATATATTAATATAATATATTAATATATGTTATATATTAATATAATATATTAATATATGTTATATATTAATATAATATATTAATATAATATATAACAATATATAATTAGTATAATATATAACATATATTAATATATATTAATTAATTATATTATATTACTCAGCCATAAAAAAGAATGAAATCATGCCATTTGCAACAACATGGATGGATCTAGATGGTGTAATGCTAAGTGAACTAAGTCTGAGAAAGACAAATACCATATCATTGCACACATATGTAGAATTTAAGAAACAAAACAAAGGAAGAAAAATAAACAGAAAACCAGACCCAAATACAGAGAACAAACTGATGGTTACCGGGGTGTGGGGGAGTTGTGAAATAGGCGAAGGAGATTAAGAGTACACTTTCCATGATGAGCACCGCATAATGTATGGAACTGTTGAATCACTATATGATACACCTGAAACTAATTTAACACTGTATGCTAGTGATACTGGAATAAAAATTCCAAAAATTAATTTTGAGCATATTACTAGTTGCTCCATATGGAGATAAGAGAGGCAACAAAAGCACAGGACTATAGTTTGGATAATGTTCTGGGTATCCTATTTTAAGAATGTCCGACAAATTTGAGTGTATAGATTGATGAAATATCTAAAAATAAGTGTCAAGTTAGGGCAGTTCAGGAGGTTGGATCTTTAAACAGAGTATGTTAGGCCTCATTAATCATGACGACTGTCTTCAGATAATTGAAAGGCTATCATATGATGGAAAAACTGGGGATTTTTTTTTTCATGTTATTCCAGAGTATAGACCTAAGATCAATGAGTAAAAATTATAGACCAGGTTTCAACTCAATACAAAAAAGACCATAATGCCAGATAATTAAAAGCTTTTACACCATTGAATGAGCTGCTTTGAGAGAAAATGTTTTCCATGAACTGAAGGTAAGTAAAAAGAAGCCACATGATCATTTTTTTTATGGACACTGTATGGTTTTTACCTCAAAAACTAAATGAACTTTGAGGTATAGATTAGTCTTCTATTCCTCTGTAACAAGTTACCACAAAATTAGCAACTTAAAACAATACACATTTATTATCTCACAGTTTCCACAGATCAGGAGTCTGGGTATGAATTAGCTAGGTTTCACCAGGTTGAAATAAAGGAGTCAACTAGTTCTGGGGTCTCATATGATGCCTGGGGTCCTCTTCCAGGCTCATTCAAGCAACTGGCAGAATTCAGTTCCTTGCAAGCCTTGGACTGAAGCCCTCTTTTTCTTCCCTGGTTGTTGGCCAGGAGTCACTAAGTTATTAGATGCTACACTTGAATTCTTGTCCCACAGTGTCCGTTAAACTCTCTCACATTCTCATGCTTCAGATCTCTTTTTGGAAGGGTCTAGAACATTTTAAGTTTACCTTAATCAGGTCAATACCAGACGATTTCCCTTTTTGTGACTCAAAGGCAACTGATTCATAACCTCATCATGGAAGTTCTGTCTCATTACATTCACACTTTCTGCACACACACAAGGGGAGAAAATTATACAACCTGTATGTACATCACGGAGCAGAAATCTTGGGGGCCATCTCAGAAATCTGCCTACCACACTGTGCTTTTCAATTATAAAGCCCTGAATTCAAGTCGACATGAACACTTACAGTTTCTCATGAATTAAATGTCTTCTGGGTTAGCAAAGGGTGCCTCCTAGGACCAATTTTATATTCTGACTTTGGCTTCGGTACGACTGAGATAACAAGACCATCTCCAGATCAGTGATACTTCAGAGGTTCTTGGGAAGGCCCAAGTGGGTTCTGATTGTGTAGAGCAATTTTCACAGCTCTCTAGACTCCCAGCTAACTCAGAAACATCACAATGTGGAGATTACTTAGAATCACCAGGGTTTCTGAACACCAAAACGAACAACTGATGAGTACCCAGAACAGTGTCTGGCACTAGTAGATAGGTATTTCTGGGAATGGACCAGTTTCAGGAGTGAAACATGGAAAAATCCAATTTTCCTCATTCTACTCTTTCTCTCAGTGCTCAGCTTTCCATATGAATGTTAAGAGGGTTAGGATTTTGTGCATAATTATATCAGGAGCTCAAGTGAGACCACTATGAAGAGAGGAAGGATACAATTACCACGCAGGAGTTTGGAGGTGGAAAACCACCCATGCTAAGAATCTGGCTACAAATGTCTCCAGGCCCTGAAGGAGGTGTTGCTGGTACAATTATATGTCACCTACAATGGGCCAGCCTAATTTGCTCTCATGGCATGTGGCTACAACCTCCTGTGGCTGTGCCACTCCAAATTAGACTAAAAAGGATTCATTTGGCTTCAACAAGGTGAGAAATTGGGAGAAATGCTGGCTCTCCTAACATTTTGGCTTTCAGTTACTATATCATTGGCCCTGAGAAAACTGAGCCAAGCAAACAGATCTTTATCCTTTTTTTTTTTTTTTTTTTTTTTTTTTTAGTGAACTGCTCATTTCATCCTTGAGCAGAAACTGACCAACCTTTTTAAATGAGGGTGCACTATTAGACACACCTTGAACAATGCACTTTGCTTTGTATAAAATTCTAGGGATATGGACCCTGCATAAAATTATGACCAGATGAACACTGATCTAAACTAATAGTCAAATAGAATCACAGTGTGTTAATTTCTTGGGTAAGCAAATAACATATCTGAGCTAAGCTTTTTGATCTTGTCCCCAGAATTTGAAATATACCTCACCCTCACTTCTTTTTTATTCTCACAGCATGTATGTTTGTGTGTGAAAGTTTGCATATGTATAATTGTTCTGATAAAAAAAAAAACCTTATAGAAAATATAGAATAGCTTCCAGAAAAAATAATGGAAGCTACCTACATTTTCTCCATTCAGAAAGAGTCACTATCAATATTTTGAATTATATCCATCACATCTTTGATATATTTCATATGTATCATGCATAATATTTGGTAGACCGAGTTTTTCTTTTCTTTTTTTTTAGGATTTTATTTATTTATTTGACAGACAGAAATCACAAGTAGGCAGAGAGGCAGGCCGAGAGAGAGGAGGAAGCAGGTTCCCCGCGGAGCAGAGATCCCGATGTGGGGCTCGATCCCAGGACTCTGGGATCATGACCTGAGCCAAAGGCAGAGGCTTTAACCCACTGAGCCGCCCAGGTGCCCCATAGACTGAGTTTTTCTATGTAAAACTATATCATGTATGAGATTGAGAGACAAGGACCATAAACTCCCAAAACCTCAAAGCAGCTACTCTTAGTATTACTATTAGGCTTTAGTTTTAAGCCTCTTTACAGAAGACTATCTCCAGGGAATTTGACCATATCTGATAAGGAACTATGTCAGCCCCTCCGGTTTGGGATTAGACTAGTAGACCTTGTTTTTCCCTTTCTCCAAGACCCCTACACTTACCATGGACTTTTAAAGGAAGGAATCTAGAAAGACAAGTATTCTAAATTCTAAGACCTGAGTGAGGCAATTCAAGGAGGGCTTCTTTTTTAAAAATATTTTATTTATTGATTTGACGGAGAGAGAGAGATCACAAGTAGGCAGAGAGGCAGGCAGATAGAGGGGGGAAAGCAGACTCCCTGCTGAACAGAGAGCCTGATGTGGGGCTCGATCCCAGGACCTTGAGACCCTGAGAGACCATGAAGGCAGAGGCTTAACCCACTGAGCCACCCAGACGCCCCTCAAGGAGGGTTTTTATGTAAATGTTAAAATTACTGGAGTTTTTTTTGCTTGTTTTTGTTTTTTTGGCCACACTCAAAATCTACCCTCTATCAGAATGGGCAGTGGCTTAGTAGTGCCCTTGTCCTAAGTGAAAGCTACTTTCTATAAGTGCAGAGAATAATCTTTCTACACACACACTCCAACCCAAGGATCCATGCATGTCATTGTTGGTGAGCACTTTCTCAGTGAAATCTTTGAAGGTTTACGTTTTCATAGCTGCACTGTTTGGATGTACCTTAATTTAATCTACTACTTTGAAGTATTGTCCCCATTTATCCTCCTTTATATATAAGGCTATGATAAATGTACATGCACATTAGTCTTTAGGAATGTTTCCCATCATTTCAAAAGACTAAGAATTTTGTTGCACTGACATCTAACAACTAATTTTTCTTATGTAACCTGTTAAAAATAGAGCATATTATTCTAAATGACCTAAACCAAATTATGCTGGTCTCAAGAGCAGATAAAATTAAAAACAGAAACACATAGAGAACTAATGTTTGGAAACTTATTGGTACCAATTATATACAAGTCTTTTACAGAGAGGATGTTAATTATTAATTATTCAGAGTTGCTGGAAAAAAGTTTCTATGCTATGGGTTTACACATATGTATTTAAATCAGTAAACTGATTATTAGTTAAATAGAATATAACAAAGTGAGAATAAGATTAAGAGAGTAGCATCACAGTAATATAGACTTTATGATCCAAACTTCTTGCAATCATTAACCAATTTTAAGTACCTAGTTGCTTTGACCCCCTAAAAATTACCAATGATTAAAAGAGAGAGGGGTGCCTGGGTGGCTCAGTGGGTTAAGCCTCTGCCTTCGGCTCAGGTCACGATCTCAGGGCCCTGGGATCAAGCCCCACATCGGACTCTACTCAGCACGGAGCCTGCTTCTCCCCTCTCCCTCTGCCTACTTGTGATCTCTGTCAAATAAATAAATAAATAAATAAATAAAATCTTTAGAAGAGAGAGGTTTTGTTGTTGTTGTTGTTGTTGTTGTTGTTGTGTGTGTGTGTGTGTGTGTGTGTGTATGATCCTTCTTTGCTCCTTTCAGAAGACAGCATGATTCTTTGGTTATTAGGTGGAAAGAGTTCAGAAACTCAAAGTCTCAATCCTTCCCAGGGGTGAATAGGTATTGCTTGCATTTGGGAGGAAAGGGATCATATACCAATGATGAGACAGGAATGAAAAACTGAACATATAATCTCAGAAGAAAGTTATAACTAATTGAAAGCTGATTTACATACTTAGTGATGTAGTAAGAAGCCTAAGTTTTCTGTCTATAGTTCACCTGTCTACCTGTTCATCCATACATCTGTTCACCCATGCATATATTACCTGCCTAAATTAAAAAGAATTTGGAGTGGTTTACTCACCAGATGTTTAACAAACTGTCTTGTGGAGAATTTATGACCATTGCTCTCTCTACTATTGCAGTGACCCTGACCAATACTTTTAAATCAAGTTCTAGAATAACATTGATAATTTCATTTAATCCTTCTATTTTTTTTTCAGTAAATTATCTTTTCAAATACTATTTAGAGAGATGAAGATGAAAGATAGTGGAGAATACCTACTCCTCCCTCTCACACTTTTTACTTTTGACTCCCATATCTCAGATTTTCTCTTTTTTAGCAGACGAGATGCTAAATACCTCCTTCTAGTTCATCTTAAAGATGATGCATTAGAAAGTATAGGGAGAACAGGGTCGAAGAGAAAGCACTGAGTCACCAGCACTATTGCTTAAGTGTGCTGAATCTTCAGACACGTCCCAAACTTCTTGCGCCTGCATTTCCCAATCTGCAGACTAAGGTGAGTATGTCCTACCTTCCTTTAGCACATGCCCATCCTGAGTCACTTGTCAGAGTCAGTAAATTGCCTCACAACAAATGGATGTTTAGAAGAGTTATCCTAAATTTTAAAGGTTAAGTGTAAAATGAATTGGTTGAACTGACAGAGTTTTCTGGCATCAGGGATAGCAAAAGGGCAGCACAGAGAGGTTTGGGAAGAATCTAGAAAGTAGAGACAGCAGAACCTTGTTGAAGAAGGTGCTGGCTGAGACCTCTCCGAAGCAGCTTTTTCTCTGGATGTTTCTCCCCAACACTGCAAGGTGGGCTGCTAACACCCTCTGTTCCTGCTCCTCAGGCCTAGTTTCTCTGGGAAAACAGTCAAAACAGATTCAAGCTATGGTGTGAATGTCACCCTCTGGAATAACTTCGGAGCTAGATTTGCCTATTTCTTAAACAGGAAGGTAAATCATACTTCCAAGAGCATGGTGTCAAATAATCACTCCAGGCTAGTGGAAGTGGGAGAGCAGAGGAAGAGATAGTTTCGTAAGTAGACACAGTCATAGCCAAATACTGGAAATAGAAAATACATATACAAGTGTTTATTGGGACAGTTAAACCTCATCCTAACAGACTCCGCAGACATAAAATTTCCTTGAAATAAGCATTCCTTCCTACCTCCTCCCTTCCAGCAGCTTCTCAATCTTACACCCACGGTGCTATTGGGTTCTGTCTAAAAATACTGTAGCATATGTTTATGTAAAAATACTACACCATGAAGATAATAAGGGAAGGCTCCCTTGAAAAGCACCATGGGATAGTGAGAAGAGAGCGGAGCTGAAAATGGGGAGATTTTAATTTCTACATGGATTCTGCCTGTGATTAAGTCTGAGGATGTGACTAAGTCAAATGATCTTTTTAAACCTCAATTTCTTCATTTGCAAATAAGCAGTTTGGCAACATGCATCGAAAGCCCTTCTAGCTCTACTGTCATGTGAGTCTGTGATAGCTGATAGTGAAGGTTCTCTCCAGCCCTATATTCCATAAGCCTTACTTACATTTTCTATTTTATGCATTTCTTTCTTAGCATTCTTAAATTAAAAAATCACTTATTGAAGGCATCCACAAATAGCACCGGGGTAAAATTCATTAAGAATAAGCAAACATACTCATTTATATTTCTTGAAACATCAATTCAAATTTTAAATTGGAGTCTTTTTTTATTATTTAGGTGGAAGATAAACCTAGTTCATGAAGATACCTTCAACTATGAAAGGGCAAACAGAGGAACACCAAAGAAAGTGGCCTTAGAGAAAAAACGGTTTTTCTAATTATAAATTTACTAAAACCCAGTGTTCTCAAAAGGGGAAGTTTTACCCCAGAGAACATTTGGCTATGTCTGGAGATACTTCTGATTGTCCTAACTGGTGTGAATTATTGGCTCCTAGTGGCCAGGGATGCTACTGATATCCATGTAAGGCACAGAACAGCCCGCTTTAACATAGAATTATCCCCCCTAAAATGTCAATAGTCCCAAGGTTGAGAAACACTAATATAACCTTCTCAATTCTCCTGACCATGTTAATTAAGCTTGAAATGCCCAGCGTAATGCGGAAAACAGTAGCCTCACCAAAAAATGTTTATTCTAGTTTTGCCTGGAGAGAAACCATCTCTCAGATGAAATTCTTTTTAGAGGAGGTTGGTAAAAAATGTGGGAGGCAAGCATTTATTCCTCTATTCTGAGCCAAAATCCAGCAAATTCAACTATTTTATGTTACATATAGGTCTATTTTCCTATCTTGATATTTAAATATTCTTCTTTAATCTCTAGCCAAAAATGTACCTCATATTAGTTATGATCATATGATCATATCCAGAAAGCTAGTCAGATTTCCAAGTATTCCTGAACACTATCAAATCAGATGGTTATGAATGGAGAGCCACACTGTGGTTTCAGGTGTCCCAGCTTCAAACTAGTGTTCTCTATATCCACAGACTTTTGTGATGAACATCAGTCTTCCCTATCTTTCAAATAAACACAGGTAATTGACATTTAAAAAGAAGAAATTAACTGTTCAACCATTGGAAAGGAGTTACTAAAAGCTCCTGAGATAAACACGGGGTATCATACCTGATGGGGTCGGTTATCAAAGGAATGAGACTGATATAAAGTGAAGGTCAAGCAGAGCTTTATTTCATGCCAGTATCGAGAATCAAACCAACTGGTCAGGGCCATCTCTTACAGAGAGAGCGACGACCCCCAGCCTCACAGACTAGCTTTTATAGAGCAAAGGCCATGTGGTTGAGCCTGGCCACATACAGGTGGCCAATGAGATTGTAACACACAGGGAAAGTTGCATAGTCATGTTAGGTCACACGCGGGTGGCCAATTGAATTATAATTTACCCTATAGTAGTTGTTTGAACTAGCCTATCACTCTGGTCAGAATTGGCTCCCAAGTTTGGCGCCCAAAAGGTGGGGTTTACATTCTTTGGTGGTTAGGGAGATAGTATGTGTGCTTTACTGATTGGAGGTCTCCACCTGGCCTGACTCGTCCTTGCATTCTGGGCTCTGTTATCTCCATCTGACCTAACCCATCCTTGTATTTGGGCTCTGTTCTCAGGGACTGGTCGACCATATTTTACTGGTTTCCCAGACTTGCTTTTAAGTAAGTTCCTCAGCGGGGGGAGTGGGGGGCAGGGGCAGTTTAAGTTTTACTGCACAAACAACAAAATGGCTGTTTAACCGAGATGGAGTCACTCTGGCTGAGTAGGCCCTTACTATACCGACCCAAGATCAAATGTCTAATATTAGTTATTGCTGCCTTCAAACCTTTTGTCTTCTATTAATTACAGTGCAAGGTCTTGGATGCAAAGATAACCCTATCGATTCATTCCTTTCCTGTAGATACATGTCACTCATATCAAAATGGAGTCTTGTACTTCACTGTCTTGAATCGAGGCTGGCCTGGGACTGCTTTGACTATTAAAATACAGCAGGAATGATGCTGTGTCAGCTCGGAGCCTAGGCTTTAAAAGGACTAGTTGTTTTTGCTTTCTCCCTCTTGGAACCCAGGCCCCATGCTGTGAGGAAGCCCAAGCAGCTGCATTGCCAGGTCCCCATGAAGAAGAATCAAGGCCTCTTGCCAACAGCCCTATGGAGCTTCCCAGCTCACAGCCATCAGCAGTTTGCTGCCCATGTGAGTGAGCCAGCTTAGAAGTGAATTTATCAGCCACACTGCATCACCCCAGCTGATACTACATAGAAAAGAGGCAAGCTGACCACACCAAATCCTGCTCAATTACAATTTAAGAGAGAGCAATTATTTTGTTTTTGAATTTTTTTCCAGCCCTATTAAGGTAAAATTGACAAAAATTGCCTATATTTAAAGTGTACAATGTGACCTTTTAATATATGTACGCATTTTGAAATGATTACCACAATCAAGATAATTAACACAGCCATCGCCTCATATAGTTATTGGTTTTATTTTTCCTTTTGTGAGAATTAAGATCTACTCCCTTAGAAAAATTTAATTATGTAATGCAGTATTGTTAACCATAGGCACCATACTCTACCTTAGATCTCTTGAAATTATTCATCCCACATATCTACAACTTTATACTTTTGACTAACATTTCCCCATTTTCCTCACCTTCCAGCCCCTGGTTACCACCATTCTAAAATCTGTTTCTATGAATTCAACTTTTTTTGGATGTCACATATAAGTGCGATAATACAATATATGTCTTTTTATGTCTGGTTTATTCCACTTAACATAATGTCCTCCAGGTGCATACATGTTATCTCAAATGACAGGATCTCCTTTTTATGGCTGAATAATATTTCATTATATATATCTATTGTTCTTTCCCTCTCTCCCCCATATATATATACATATACACACACATACACATACATTTCCTTATATATTTTCTTTATCCATTCATTTACCAGTGGACACTTAAGTTGTTTTCATCTTTTGGCTACTATAAATATTGCAGCAATTAACATGGGGATGCAGAGAGCTCTTCCAGATACTGATCTCATTTCCTCTGCATAAATACTCAGAAGTGGCTGGGTTATATGATAGTTCTGTTTTTAGTTTTTTGAGGAACCTCCATAGTTTTTGACAGTATTGATCTAGATTCCTACCATTAGTGCACAAAGTCCTCTTTCCTCCACATCCTCACCAATACTTTTTTGTTATCTTTTGTCTTTTTTAAGATAACCACTTTAACAGGTATTAGGTGACAACTCACTATGGTCTTGATTTGTATCTCCCTTATGATTATTAATGTCGGGCACCTTTTCATAATCTATTGGCCATTTGTAGATTTTCTTTTGAGAAATGTCTATTCAGGTCCTTTGCCCATTTTAAAATCAGGTTATTTGTTTTCTTGCAACTGCGTTACTTGAGTTCCTTATATATTTAGTATATTAACCCCTTATCAGATATATGGTTTACAAATATTTTCTCCTATTCCATTTGGCTTTGTTTTAAATTATTAAATTTTGGAGTAGGTTTTATGCAATACTTG
Source organism: Lutra lutra (assembly GCF_902655055.1). NCBI lineage: Eukaryota > Metazoa > Chordata > Mammalia > Carnivora > Mustelidae > Lutra > Lutra lutra. Next base: position 133,479,344 of record NC_062282.1, on the reverse strand, counting down.
AGTACAAAAGCATACAGCAAATCTAAACTTAAAAAAAAGATTCTTATTCTTATTAACACCATATAAAGAATAATTATATTTCTCTGAATAGCAAATGACCTATGATTTATTGTTTTTGTTATAAGCTAGACTCTTTTGGAGGTCTCAGACAGTCAAATATGTAAAAAGTACCAATTTCATAATCTACTGGTAAGTACATGACTTTTACTATAAAGTTCATGCAGTTTTCACCAGGATTCTAGGACCAAAATGTTCTATACTCAGCTTTGGGTCCTCTCTGTGGTGGCACAGGTAAATCAAGGACATGCACTCTGTGAATTTGGAACCCTTTACCTTTGTAGAGGCAATTGTCACCAGCCGTAAGCAGTAAGCATTTAACTAGAGGCCTTCAAATATCAGCTAATGCCTTATATTTTAAATACAACTAAAGGAACAATGTTAGAGTGAAAGCAATGAGAAATTTAGAAAGTGTTTCTTCTTCTTGCTTTGTAAGAACGTTTGAACATTAATACGTTTTATAAATTCTAGATGGTTGTCCTGATGTCCTTTAAAGCAGGATTCAAACTTATAACGGTTTACTTTATCAGGAACTATAGTCAAATCCGACTGCTACAGATCTGACTACTCTAATTTTTATCAAATGCAATAGCAAGTCTTAGAGGCCAGAGGTCATAGACTACAGTCCTATTCATCTATAGGTGAAACTCATGTACTTTAAAAAAGACAGAATGCTCAATGAGAATATTTGCAGTAGACTTTTAATATAAACATGGAAACTGCATTTATTTTTTGAATCACAGCTTTTTGAATTTGGAAGGCATAGGCAAAACTAAAAAGTAGGTAGCTTATGTCAGGAAAATGCATCCTATTCACTTTCTCACAATGGCTAGAACCACTGATGTAATGAACAGCAAGTTTTTCTGTTGATTTCTTTGTGGCCTCTATGTGACCTGACTGTTATTTGAAGAGATGAAAACAGAAAAGTTTCCATTCCACCCAGCTGAAGGAAAGCATTCACAATGAATATAACTAGACTTTTATTTCAGGGACAAGAACTTGATGTTTCATAAATCTCTGTGAAGTATGGTTACTCTAAGAGTTGGAGTAGTCTGAAGGGAAACTTACAACTTCTAAAGGCAACTAAGAGAGAGGTCAGCAGAATGGATCAATGGAGTAGTTCCGACAAATGACAATTTCTGCTGAACCAATCAACTAGAAAGGGGGACTAAAATGAAATGTGCATTTGAATGCACCTCACCCTACATGAGCTAATCTTATTTTACACCGATTGTTACCTATGCCTTCAATAGATTAGTTATGTATACATCGCAGAAATGAATTTAAATCCATGAATACATGACCATTCAATGTCCAGTTTAGAAATAAAAATAATTAAGTATAATAAATACCGCCTATTTAGTACTTGAAAGAACCTTTTTATCATGATGGTATGCATGTTGTGCATTTGCATATCTGTGAACATTTTGTAAGAGAGCCAATTTCTCGTTTTTCATTTTTATTGTAGCAAGAACATTTTAACATGAAATGTACATTTTTACCAATATTTTTAATGTATAAATACAGTATTATTAACCATAGCCTATTGCTCTTTTAATCACTTTTTCACATCATTATAATGAGCAGAAAGTAGCAGTTTCATAAAAATCAAGGAAAACGCCTCTTCTATGATTAAATTTGGTATACAACCATCTGAGATGAGACCATGAACAGAAATGGTATTAACCAGATATGGGAGGTGGGTGATGTGTGTGAAAGAGTATAGTGGTTCACCTGGTAGGTAAATGAGTGGAGGCAATGAGAGCAGGAACTCTAAGAGCATGGGCTCTGACTCAGTTTAAGTCCAAGCTCTCCCACCTCAGTAGCTGTGGGTCCTTGTGCAACTTCACTTCTCCAAACCATTGTATCCTTGCTTATAAGACAGATTACCTATGGGGTTGTCTGGATGATTAAATGAGAAGATGCATGTGTGAAGAATATTACCATACAAATATTACCATATAAATATTTCCCTGTTCTTTACCCAGTAAAGATAGTGTGTGTCAAGACAGGTTAGGTTTTCTATGACAATTAACATCCTCCAACTTTCACACAGCCCCTCCGTGCTAACTTCTCAGCAGACAAATTCTCTGTATAGAAGTTTCTGAGGAGCTGTCCTCCAGGTCTTAGCTCAGCATTTCAGCTCCTTTGATCTTTATGGCCCCTCTAGGTCAACCCATGCTTCTGCAATACCTAGCAGAACAAAGGCTACAGAGTCAAGCCTCAGTGGTGATGTGAAGATGGAGGCAGAGATTAGATGACTGTATCTACAGACCAGGGAATGCTGAAGACTGCCTCTAACTAACAGAAGCTGGAAGAGGCTAGGGAGGATACTCCTTAAAGAGCCAGAACATGGCTCTGCTGATGCTCTACCCTAACCCTAACTCTTCTTTAGCTAGATCGATATCATGAATACTCCTAGTTCAAACTAACCCTGAGAAAGTGAAGGAAACAATCCCCAGGACTGCCTTGGATCTATCAGGAGTCATTGCTTGGTAACAAGACAATCCTGCCTCAAACAAAATCTGTTCTACTAACCAGGAGAGAAAGAGGATAATGAATACTGGGTCAGAGTAAGTGTCTTTCAAATACATGTTAGCTGTTCTTACAATCTGAAAGTGGTAGGACTGAAGGAAGGTATTAGAGGAAGAATTTGGGGTTCAAATCCTTTAAGTTAGTACTTCTCAAATAGCACATTAGAGTACATTAGTGTACCACTCAGATTCTGTAGGCTGTCACTGCTGCCCCAGAAACCAGGGGTGATCACTTGTAGCAGCAAGCATTTAACCTAATTAGCCACATAGCTTATTAGAATATTATTTTTGTGTGTACGTAGCATTATGTGAACAAGGTTGGGAGCAGTTTAAATTGCTCAAAGATGGCAGGGCTGTCATCAGAACTCTTGGGAGAACCATAAAGCAGTCTGAGCACTGTGAAGGAAAAGCAAAGGAAAAAAAGTAGGAAGATAAGAAGGAGTCAAGTCACCTGGCCCCTTCATGCTTCCATATTTTTACACTCACAGCCCCAGTGAATTATAACCCCTGTCATTCTCTTTACACCTTGATGCTGTACTTGAAGATGTGATTTGCTTTGTTCTTTGGGATATCAGCAAACAAGATATATGACGATGCTTGTTAAGTGCTTGGGAATTGGGGCTTACGTTCTTGGAATACTTCATTACCATGTAAAGAAACTGGCTGGGGACATATGACTCAGCCAAGGGCCAGCACCAACCATCAGATACGTGACTGAGACCAACTCAGACCATCAGCCTCAGTTGAATCAGATGACTAGAGCCTAGACATGGTTGGTAGAAGAGCCACCCAGCTATGCCCAGCTCAACTTGCAGAATTGTGATCAAGAAAATGGCTGCTGTTTTAGAAAATTCAGTGTGTAATAGGTAATAACACGTAACTAATGCATCACTCCAACCTTATTTCCTACCATTTTTCCTTCCCTCACTTCCCCTTTGCCTAAGGTCTTCTCACTCTTCCTTAAACAAGACAGGCTTATTTTTGCTTCAAGTCCTTGAACTGAGAGTCTCCTCTACCTGGGAAGCTCGGGTTCCTTCATGATTCATGTCCTCGCTGCATTCAAGACTGATCAAATGCCACGTCCTCAAGGAGGCCTTAGTCACCACTGCAACTAACATGTCACATACCAGCCCCCATATATTCCTTTCCTATTTGCTTTTTCTACTTTTTTAATCTTGAGATCTTCTCTTCAAAACATTTGATGTATCTCTTGGATTATTAGGTTCTTTTTTGTCTCCTTCACTAAAACATAAGCTCCAAGAGGACAGAGACTGTAGCTGTCATGATCACTGCTCTATTACCTATGGCTAGAATAGTTTGGGCATATGGTAGATGTCTCAGTAACATCTTTTGAATAAATTAATAAATGAATAAATAAATCAAATTTGTTAAATGTGGATTTGGGTAGGACCAGAGGTGATATTCAGAGGAGGTGATATTCAGAGCAAGGACTCAAAGCATCCTTAAATGGAATTGCATGCCTAATAATTTTCATGTAAGTGCAGATTTTACCCTTTGACTTTTTTAATGGACACTGAATTTTAACTTCTTGCTCAGTGCAGAACTTTTACAGTACATTGTAATACTTTTATTTCATTCTAATTAAATATTTAGCTACTTGTTTGCTATAATTTATAAAGTTAAGAAAGACCACTATTTTAAATATAGTTTTTTTCTTCATGTGATCATACTCTTCCTAATAAAATGCCTACTTATTATTTTACAACTGCGTGAATGTAAAACTTCGGTAATTGTGAAATTTTATTTTACTTGCATTGGAATTATACTCCTCCATAGTCTTAACTCAGACTTATTCAACAAACCTCTTTAATAATAAAATATAATAATTCCTTATTTCCATATATGGTAATTGCATTCCTTAAAATCCTAAATCTCCTGAAGGAACATAGAATAAAGACAAAATAAAGACCTCTAAGAACCCCTTACACATATCAAACCATCTGTGGGTTAAATCCCGTGCATGTTCTACATCTATGACTTCCTTCAGAACGGCTTTATCTTTAATGTGAAAAACAGTCTAAACATTTTTTTATCTGAATCTTTAATCCCTGGCTGACCAGAGCCTTAAACCATAAGGGAAGAGAATTTGAGGGTCTTCTAGAAAAACACAGATTGGCAATTGCACTCTGCTCTGCTATAGGTCCTTTAAATTGTTCCTATCCATTAAAACTTATCCTTTGTGCATAAATGACCAGTTAGAGTCACGGACAGTCACTTACACTGAACCAGACTGCCTTCCATTCACCATTTCTAACCTACTGGATTTGTATCTTTTTATTTTTTGTTTGCGCAGAGCTGACACACATTCCATAATTTAAGGTGTACAATATAGTGATTCAGCATCTTGGGCTGTGCTCACTGTAAGCATCGCTATTGTCTGTCACTGTATGACCCAACTACTCAGCCATAAAAAAGGAGGCGATCTCACCATTTGCAACAACATGGACTGACCTAGGGGGTATAATGCTAAGGGAAATAGATCAGATGGAGAAAGACAAACATTAGATTATTTCACTCTTACGTGGAACCTAACAAAACTAAACAGATGACAAAACAAACAGGAGAATCTGCTTTTGCATCTTTACTGCCTCTGCATCCTGATACTGACGTCTAGTCGCCCTGGTGCCTTGAACAGCCTTCTGGCTTAACCATTACACCTCTCTCTTTCCCAATCTCTCTCTCACGCACATATATACACAAGTGAACATGTGCATATGCATCAATGCATGCAGGCGCGTACACACACACACACAAACATTTGGTGCTTCCCTTACACAGGCAGTAGGACTAATAAGAGGAAGCGCCCATATCTCTGAGTTCAGTTTCACAGGACCCACAGCAGTCACAATACTTTTTCCTTCCTTTTCCAGGAGGGGACAACAGATTATAGCAGAGAGAAACGTGTGCTTCACATACATATATATTTGCATATTTACCAGGTATATGTGTGTATACATATATATGTATGTACACACAAATGCATATATGCTACAAAAACAAGTACAAATTGGGTTTTATTCTACAGGTTTTTTGGTGTCTGCCTTTACCATTGACCTGGTCTTCATTAATTCTAGTCACCCAGAACAACTCAGTATAGGGACAAATGAATCTGAACAACATTCATGGTGACCAGCATCAGTGGTGTGCATGTTCATACTGTGGCAAGCAAAGTACTTTTCTCTCTCTCTCTCTCTCTCTTTTTTTTTTTTAAACCAAAGCAATTGTTACAGGTCAGCTAAACTGAATGCCATCCTTTCTGATTTATTTGTCAGAGACAACATGCACTGGGTGGTTTGGTCCAAGAGACCTTCTCTGAAGACATGAAATACTATTTTCAAACTCACCAGCATGCTTTGCATGGGCACTGACTAATTTACAGCTAGTGTCCAGCATAACATACAAATACTAGAAAATGTACCAGGAGAAAGAGCACAGGACATGAGCTCAACCCAATTATTGGTTTGTGAACCTGTACACAAATTGAAGCCTGTCATTCCACACAATTGAGGTGGAAATCTCAGCTTGAGCAAATGAGAACTTTATGCTTTTACATAACAATTTAAGGATGTGACAGAATTGTTACAAGACACATGCTTAACAGCACAACTCTTCAATGGAAAAAGAAGGGAGCAGTTTCAGGAAGAGATCAGAAGCAACAATTGACATGTTATCAAAGTGGGAAGGACCATTTCTCTACCAAAGTATAAGTCAGTGGAAAGAATAAAAGAAGGTAATATAATATGTAATCTCCTTTAGAAATGTTTGTAATAAAGCAGTTAAATATGAAGAAATTTTTTTTATTTTTGGAAATTCAGTTCCCTTAAATTGCATAAATTAAACATTTTTGTTTCAATTTAAAATTTTTTTTAATTTAGACATTTTTTAAAATTTTTATTTATTTTTAAAATTTCTTTTCAGTGTTCCAGAATTCATTGTTGATGCACCACACCCAGGGCTCCATGCAATATGTGCCCTCTATAATACCCACCACCAGGCTCACCCATTTTGTTTAAATTTGTTGTTATTTAAGTGGACAAAGGACAAGATGAAACACACTATGGAGCTTTCATTATAAGATTGCATATTTTACCTAAAATCAGCTCAGTCACCTTCACCCACATACCCACTGTCCTCTCTATATTACTATCTCCCCCACAACTCCAACACACACTCTGCTTTTGTTGTTCTTTTGTTGTTGTTGTTGTTTTTACTTTTTCCTTTGTCCCCTCTTTCACCTTCATTCAAGGCTATATGACTTTGCAAACTCCTCTTCTCCTGAAGTTTCTCTCTTATACAAATAATAACTATAATTTATTCAACACTTTCTAAGTGCTCGGTTTTGCCTACGGTGGCCCATTGATGTTCGCAACAACCTATGAGATAGACACTATATCAATTCCCATTTTATAGATGGGGAAATAAAGGCGTAGAAGGCATAGAAGGATTAAGTAGTTTGCTTAAAACAATACACCTACTAAGCTGCAGAACTGAGATTTCAACCCATCTCTGTCAAATTTCAAAGCTCTTGGTCTTTACCAGTAGGCTTTAAAGACGATCCTCTTGCTATGGCAATGAATTAAATCAAACCAAGGTACATTACTGAGCACGTATTAGGTGCAAGACACCATTCCAGCCATCAGAGGTTAAAGTGCTGCATGTAAGAAAAAGTCCCTTTTTGTCCGTCAGGTCCTGTCAGGAGACAGAAACCAGACCCGTTACTTTAACAGAGAGAGTATCATACACAGAACATACAACAGAGTTAACTAGCTACTGAAGAGCTGAGAAGACATAATGAAAGAAATTCTAAAGTATCAAACGGAGTAAGTCACAAACTGTAGCCCTAGAACTGAAAGATCAGAGGGAAATGTTCAGAATTTTTAACACTTGTAATTTGGGAGACCCATAGATGGATCACTCAGACCTCTGAGGACAGATCAGCCAGTAGATGCTAGTGTCTCAGCTCACAGAAAGCCTGTGTGGCCCTGGGACCCAGACCCCTGAGAAAGGAAGCCTGGCCTGTTGGTGCTGGGTCTCTAAGAGGGCACAATGTCAGCGGTTCTTTGAGTTGGAAAACTGCAAATTTAAATCAAGTGTTCCTACCAGAATGAGCTGCCACAGTTGAGATGTGTGTCTAGGAGGACAGAAAGCAAACAGGAAGGAAAGCATTCCTTTTCCCTTTCAGGATTTCCTCCCTCCAGTCACGCTGATGGCAGAGCCTGACAGACAGGTGGAAGGGCAAAGTAAAAACATGACTGAGCAGTATCTGTGCCAGCAGCACAAACCAGGGCGTCAAAGGGTGCATGTGAAGCTGAGTGACAGTGGCTTATTAATTAGTTCACCCTTGCGGCTTACAGTCTAGTAGAATGACTTACGCAAACGATATACAAGGTATCACTGAACTGGTGGGACACATTAATAAAACAAAACAAAACAAAACCAAAAACCAGGAAGGTATGAATCTCATCCCATGAACTCCAGTGTATAGGAAATATCAAATGTATTCTCTTTAAATACACTTAAATCCAATTCTGGGTTCCACTGCAGTCATTACGGCGGTTCCTCCTCTCCCTAAGTCTTTGCAGACATCATTTGCTGTGCTATTGCATCCAGGAGGTTTGCGCTGGTTTCTCCTGAGAAGCCTGGTTTCCCCCTCCTCCCTCTGAGACACCAGCATCACTCCTTCAAAGAACTTTGGCCATTACAAAAGACAGAATGGACCACTGACTTTAGGCAGCTTCTGATTTGAGCTCTACAAAACACTCTGAAGAATAAAAATGTGAAGGGGCGGTCTACCCGCTTAGAAAAAAACTTGGGAAAAGCAAATAAAAATTAATACTTTAATACACTCTCCTGTCAAACAGACACAATGCCTATGGTTTTAGAACAATTTACTACTATTCAAAAAAACAGAAGGATGAAATGGCAAATCTGCCTGTTTTGTAGCACGTCCCACTTTGTACCTACTGTGAGAGGTCCTGAACATATCAGGCCCTGAGGGATAGGCCCTGAATCTAGAATATTCCTCTCCTGCTGTGCCATGGGGGGGAAAAAAAAGTCGTATGAGAAACTTCCTTCATGGTCGTACCTGCTCATCTGTAAATATTTCTGAGAAAAGAAAAACTCTTCTCTATCGTTTTAATCATCATTACTATTTTCAGGATGTATAAATCACTAGTTTCACTAGGGGCTAAACATTCTCAAACTATAGTATTACTGGTGTTCATGACAATATTTCCAATTCCCTGCTGTTTTCCCCAAAGCAGAGCAGAGGCAGCCTGAAACTCAACTTAATTTCCCGTGCCAGTTTCAAGGTCCTCGGAGATAATGAATGTGTTATTTGATTTATATAGTAAATGTTATTTGCCAGCATGATTTGCACTCTTGAGATCCTGGGTACATTGTAGAGTTTGGGCCAGCGTTAAGAGCATTGTCTTGAGAGCCACTCTAGGAAACGTCTTGAGAAAGGAGGCTTATGATCAGCAAAACAGGGCCAGCGACACCTATGAATAGCAGGTGGGAGGACTTCTAGTACTTGGCATGAACACTGAGAAATCTCTTTCTGAGGAACTTCCTGTGGCTTTGCATCTCTGACTCGGCCATCTCAAGTGTTAAGTGAGATGTGAAAGTGTTCATGCTGTGGGTTTGGTCCCCACCATAGATGACTTGCTGCTGTACCCCAAGGATAACAGGGAATAACAATAAAAATAATAGTAGTAATAATAATAATAATAATAAATGATGATAATAATAAGGAATATTGCTGCTATCCTACCTCAGGGCTGGGAAATGGGACCACATAGCATTACCAGAAACAAAACCACAGTCTGGACGCTTTGGGCCTCTTTTAGTACACAGCAAACAAGGTCAAGGTCATAATCCAAAGAGGTGGTTCTTTCTACCTAGTTCACATATTTTGCAAACTTCTCCCCAAAACATCATGAGAAATCCCAGTGAGAAAAAGGAGGGTACATATCCATCTCTGCCCACTTGTCACTCACTAGATTCTCAAACCCATTTTATCTATCACATACATTACTTCAAGGGACACACACACACACACACACACACACACACACACATGGGTTCCCATAAAAAGAGATAGCCATGAAAATGATTTTCTTCATTTTATCCTGACATAACAGAAAATGTAATCATTCAAAGTAGCAGCCTAGTGCCTCGGTATACATGTGCAGTCCAAAAGAAAATTAATAATGCTGCAAGACTTTTCAAACAATTATGTACAACGAAATTTTACTTTATGTTCTTGATAATGAGCAAATGCATCGTGATCAGCAACCCCTGAATCTTCTTTTCGTATTCTTTTTTATCCCCTAATAGAACAGTGCACCTTGTAATAAGGTTTTTTCCCTCCTCGCATCCCTCAGTGGCACCCAGGAAAAACAGTAAATTAAAGTTTGTGCCCATGAATTACTGAGATCTTTCCAACTTCTCTGAGGCAAAGAGATTTATGTGATGAAACCAATAGCTTTTTGCAACCTGTCTTACAGTGTGCATTGTCTGCACAGTAAGATATGTCTTCCTTTCTTCCTCTACATTAGCTAGCCTCTAAAGGTCACAAAAGCTAACTCCAAATATAATGGCATCCAGTAACATCTCTACTGCCAAGAGACTACTAGCCGACTCTAAGGCAATGCATTTGTTAATGCAGAGTAGCATTTCTCTTAGCATTTATTATGCCCTTGTGCATAGACTCACAGTTTATGTTTGCTCTGAAGAATAACCTATTCTGAACTAAAAGAAAATGAAGGTGTTAATGATGATGATGATCATCATCATCAAACTGGGTTTGACTTTGCTGCTGTTTTAGCGTGGGTAGGAAATTACAGAAAAAAAAAATTACCCAATAGATGACTTTGTTTTTAATCCTAAGAGCCAAACCTTCTGTGTAGATAAAAAATATTTATTCCCATGGAAGTGGATATTACCTTACATAAAACTCTAAATTGAAATCCCAATAGGGCTATTAGTCTAGGTCCTCATTAACCTGTAGGAACCCAAAAGTCCCTGGAACTGAATGACTGTTGTCATCATCCCACTGGCACTAGGAGTAACAGAACAGTGCTGGAGTCCTCTCCCAAAGCATTAAGAAAAAACGGGGAGGGGGGCTATCTTTCTTGATGTTGTTATTTCCCCTCCATCCTGAAACCAGTAATCTGGTCTTGTTCTCTGTGCAACCCAACCTCTTGAGAGGACTGAACCTAGTTGGCTGAGTTCTCTTAAGACTAAAATTAACCGTAATCACCTTTGTACAGTACGATATCTGAAATCCCATAATGGCATAATGCAAATGGAAAACCTTCTTCTTTCTGTTCTTCATAAGACCAAAGGCCAAATAAAAAGTAAAAACAGTCCCTTTCCCTTTTCAATGGGGACTCTTTCATAGTAAAATGGAAAGATTTCGGTCTCCTTTTGCTGCGGCAGCTCCCATGCCTACCTAATTTAATGACACTGTAAAGCTCTTAGTAGTTGCACTCCTCAGATAACACATTAAAGTGTAGCTCTGGGTGAGAAACAACCTGACATCAAAGCCTCTCAAGAAAAACACATTCATTAGACATGAAAACAGCAAGAGAGGCGAGCTCAAGTTTGCCCTCGAAAGAAACGTGAAGTGTCAAGATTCTGAGGTCACACTAAATCCTAGAAAGCCACGAAAGACTTTCTCTATTTGATAATAATGCTTTGGTGTGAAAAAGCTGAGTGCTTATAAAATTATGTCACATTTAACCCGAATCACAGGCTATGGTCTTCACTGAACACCTGTGCTTAAGTCCCAACCCATCATGTCCCCTGAGGAGAAATGAAAATTGCAACATCTGCTAATGATGTGACTTTCAAGCCTGCCACGAAAGGAACAGCTAATGCAACAAATTTTCCTCTGTGGAGGAAAAGAAGCCGTTTAAATCATTCCAAGCTTCTGAAGGATATGTGAGATAAGGCACAGACTGAGATGAATGAATTCACGGTTTCCTCAACTCGGTATGGAGGGGGCAGGTGAACTCAGAGCCAAGGATCTTACTTTTCATTCCCATGTATATTTCTGGCTCATTAAAACATCCAAGAGCAACCAACTCATTGTAGTCTTGGTCTTCCATTTATTAAATTCTAAAATGCATGATGATGTGGTAGTTTCTAAGTCACTCAGTCCTTCCAACAGGCCCATGGAGCCCTATTCTGACCATCATAAGCCTCTAAATAGTACACAGAAAATCCAAATATGAAACTAAGCTGGAACTACAGTTCATAGGTCTCCCTTCCTTGTATGGTTCAGGTTAGGGTTGCCACAGAGGAATCTACAGGACATCGGGAAGTAGGGGGTGGTGGTGGGTATGAAGCTCAGAAGTCTCTAAAATTCATGCACTCTGCTGATGATTTGATGGCCTACCTTGTTGCATTAGGCAGCGGCAACCTGGGGTGGCAACCGTCCCACCAAATTTCTCATTTTTTCTAGACACACATGCAACTCTGCAGCAAGGCACCCAGACCCTTCTGCAGATCTTCTCCATCATCCAGGTTAGATGCGGGGTGACACTGATGTGTCAGTTTGTCCTTGTAGACTCCATTCTTCCCAGCTAGTTCCAGTACGCCCCTGCTTTACATCCAGCTTGTTCTTTCCCACTGCCTGTCCCGGGGGCCTAGAGTGATTATAGCCTATTCCTGTTGCAGAAACAAGAGCTTGCCTTAGTGCTCTGATTGAAATATTTTTGTCCTCCACTAAATTCACAAGTTGAAATCCTAGTCCCTGAAGCTTATATTATGAGGTGGTGAGGTGTTTGGGAGGTGATTAGGTCATGAAGGCTCTTATTAGGCCATTCAGGGCCATTAGAGAAGAAATCCAGAGGTAATCCTCACCATGGAGGCACTGTGAGAAGACAACAGCTATGAACCAAGAAGAGGGCCCTCATCAGAACACAACCATGTAGGTCCCTTGATCTTGGACTCCCCAGCCTCCAGAACTATGAGAAATAAATGTTTTTTGTAAGCAATCCAGTCTGTTGTATTTCATTACAGAAGTCTAAACAGATTGAGACCCTTGTTTTTTGTTTTTTTGTTTTTTTTTTTCCTTCACCCTAGTTAGTGAATTCTATGATCCCCCAACCATCCCTTCTAGACCTAACTTCTGGCTTCTCTCATAATATTACAATGCCTAATCTCTGGAATAAATCACTCATTTCAGGTCTTTCATTCCCCAACCAAACTCATAATTTTTGAGTCAGAAACTTGGGCAGAGCTCCAGTGGGTGATTCTTCCAACTACAAGTGTTGACTGGGTCACTAGATGATATTCAGCTGGTAGCTGAACTACCCTGGAGGGTCCCAAAAAGTCTCAGTCACATGAATGGCACCTTGGTAGGGGTATCTGGACCTGAACCATACTCACCCCTTTACATCTCCATGGGGTCTCTTCTGCAGGCTATCTGAAGTTCCTACAAGGAGCCTCAGGGCTCCAAGGGAGCAGGAAGTTGTCAGGTCTCATAAAGGCTAGCCTGCAGCAGGCATAACATCCCTTCCATGGCATTTCACTGGTTAAAGCAACCTTAGTGAAGGAACAAGAAACAGACCCAGTGTCTTGATGGAAGGGATGCTGAAGTATTTTCTGTCATCTTAAATCTACTACCAAACCTACTGGCCTTGTCTGTGTTAAAGCCAGATCGGTTAGAATTATGTCCTATTCTCCTAATTCCTCCTCAACCCTTTTGCTGCCTTTTCCCACATTTATTTATTTATCTACTCATTTAGTTATTTTATGTGATCCTTAAATTGCCAAATCCTTTCATGTGGCCATCTTACTTCCCAAATAAGATAATAAGCTCTTTGAGAACAGATAGGTATCTCCCATACCTATCTGCTATCTCTAGTGTCCCCAAGTCTGTGGCCTCTGGGAAGCTCACAGATACAGGAAACCTAGTCTAGGAGAGGGAGACCTGGGGATCAAACATGGTAGAGTCCTAGTGGAACTGGAAGCAAAGTGTAATGCTTGACGCAGTGAACATCCCATCATGGTAACTAACGGACACAGAGCCAGTCAATGGCACCCTCTCACAGAACAGTCTAAAGCTCCTTTTAGACAAACTCTGAGTGTGGAAATAGCAGTTTTCTTACTCTCCTAAAAAACTTTTCATAATTAAAAAAAAAAGTTTATATAATTTTAAATTAATGCTCACCATAAGCCAGAGTTTAAAAGCAATGGGTAAGAAACTTCTTTAAAACAACAAAAAAGACTTTGGATTTTGAAATCATTTTAAACTTACACAGAAGTTGGAAAAGTAGTATAAAGAGTTCTTATGTCCCCTTGACCCAGCTTCCTCAAATAATAGCATCTTCCATAGCTATAGTACAACAATCAAAACTAGAACATGGTTTCTGACATAATTCTACTGTACTAATAAACTACAGACACTTCAGATTTCACAAGTGTTTATGTATTTATTTTTATGACAGAGATTGTGAAATGTCACCACATGTACAGATTCATGTAACTACGACCACAATCAGGATGCAGGACTGTTTCATGATCCCCCAAAATATCCACCTGCTACACTTTAATCATCAGATACTCCACCACCCCATCACAGACTACACAATATACAAGTAGTACACTGGGAAAAGGATAATAGCCACACACAGTTCCACTGAGAACAGAGACGAATAAGAAAATGCCAGACATCAATCCCTAACAATGAAGTAGCTCTATAGGGAGAAACTTCTGAGGTCCCCACACCTGGGCAGTAGAACAACTTTTTTAATTAGACCCTAATTCTGCTTTCTGGGAAATTCACAGTTGGACACCTACAGGCAGCAGACTCTGACAGAGAATGGCACCAGGAGGTTACCAGAAAATGCTCTTGGGAGTAACTCCTGTGGAGAAAAGCTGATAAGCAGAATTGAAAAGAGAAATAGCTCTCCATCCACAGTCTCACTGGAAGCTTCAGCCATTCCATGGGGTGCGGGGGAGGGTGGGTTCTAATGGTGGGCTGTCTCTTCAACACTGTCCTGAGATGGGTTGAGAACACTGGCCTTTTATTCTCACACTGAATGGCCCCTAGGTCGGGAGGCTGCCATGTCTTTGGAGAAGGCAGCAGAGGGTTGTTGGCCGTCAGCACTCCCAATATTGGGGGTAAGAAGTTTTTAATCTTAAATGGAGGTACAAATGGAGCATCCCAGCATCTCTCCCACCTCCATCTGACCCCAAGAGAGGAACTGTCTTTACAGATCCCGGGTTGTTGAACCATGAGGACTCTGGAAACCGGGGCACCTGGGTGGCTCAGTGGGTTAAAGCCTCTGCCTTCGGCTCAGGTCATGGTCCCAGTGTCCTGGGATCGAGCCCCACATCGGGCTCTGTGCTCTGCAGGGAGCCTGCTTCCCCCTCTCTCTCTATCTGTCTGCCTCTCTGCCTACTTGTGATCTC
Organism: Lutra lutra; assembly: GCF_902655055.1. Taxonomy (NCBI): domain Eukaryota; kingdom Metazoa; phylum Chordata; class Mammalia; order Carnivora; family Mustelidae; genus Lutra; species Lutra lutra. The sequence goes on along the minus strand of NC_062282.1, from coordinate 133,464,306 downwards.
TGTCTGTCAAATAAAAAAAAAAAAAAGAAAGAAAGAAAAAAAGGACTCTGGAAACCTTACAGAGAGTACAGGGCACTCTCCAGATATGCCGGCTTTGAGCCAGATGGGGTAATGCTTAGGAAGAGGAAAGTAGTCTATATGTCGGAATAAGACTGTGAAAGTTAGTTGGAGATTACTGGGGTGGACTTTGGCAGAGACAGGTATCTCCCCAGCAGAACTGCATGTCTCCACCTCAGGAATGCAGAGTTTCTAGAACTGGCTTTCCTGGCAGACTTCACTTCCCATATCCCCTACTACCAGCAGTTATGGTAGCTTTGTGTTTATTTCCATTCATTGAAATAAAAGCAAAAATGATGCATACTGTATACAACCCAGGCCTTTCAAAACCTCCCAGTACTGCTTCTCCAAACCCCTTTCCCTTTCTGCCTGTACAATGAAACCATGTGCTGAAGGTAACAAAACTTCAGTCAGCCTGGGTCCCAGGTAATGGCATGAGGGAGAGCCTTCTTCTGTCCTGTTTCCCTGCCAAGCACTGTTTCATGAACAGCCCTCACACGGCTTTGATGTTTTTGTCATGGTGGCTAGCTCTACATGATCTAATACAACACACACACACACACACACACACACACACACACAGAGTTTAAAACACAATTTTTAAAAGACATTATTCACAGCAGTCACAGTGACAAAGTTTTTAGGCAGAAATCTAACAAATTTGCAAGACCTTAATGGGGAAATTATTAAAGTTTGTTGAAAGACATTAAAGAAAAGTGAGAGTGATATAGGCACACAGAAGAGAGAATGGTCACATCCACAAAGAGAAAGATATAATAATGTAAAGATGTCACTTTTCTTAAAATGAGCCTCAAGATTAAGTACCAGTCCTATCAGTCATCAATGAGGTATTTCATGAAAATTGACAAGCTTCTTTTAAATGGATACAGAATAAAAATGGTCCAAAAGAACCGAGACACTCTTGAATAAGAACAAGATGGGACAACTCTCCTTTCTAGATAATATTATTTTTAATTCTTAGGATTGTGGTAACGTGGCGTAAGTGCAGAGACAGATGAAGAACAATGAGCAGGAACAGAGACCCCTGCAACAGACCCATGTGTCTGCTCAAACATGACCTATGACGGAGGAGGGGAAAGACTAGACCACCGGATAAATGGGGCCAGGTAAGGAATTAGTCATCTAAAATTAGCTTGGACTTGAAGAGGAAAAGCAAAGCTTTGAAAACTTTTAGAAGAACTATACAACAGTATCTTTATAAACTAAGGGTGGAAAAAAATTTCTTAAAGCACAGGACCCTGGTGATGGGTATTAAGGACGGCACGGGTTGCATGGAGCACTGGGTGTTATATGCAAACAATGAATCATAGAACACTACATCAAAATCTAATGATGTACTGTATAGTGACTAACATAACACAATTTTTAAAAGGCACATGACCCATAAAATAAACGACTGGATATGTTAAAATTATGAATTTGTGGTTATCAAAATATACCACCAAGAAAGTGAAAATAGAAGTTTCAAAACTCTGTAAAAATAAAGAGAAAGACAATCTGATAAGAAGTGGTCAAAGCATATGAGTGAATGTAGTTCAACGGGAATGTACGTACACTGCAGGGAGAAGTAGTAATTAATAAAAATAATACAAGGGATACTTTGATATTGCCTTATGAAATTTAATTTTGGCTTCATGCATATGAAAACCAGGAAAGTCATGTCATAATGCTCACGGTTCTAACAGTTAAGTGTTTTTAAGACTGGAAAAGTGGAAAAAATCGACGTGTGTAGGCAGAAGATAGATAAATTGTGATGCACTTATGCAGCGGCACGCTCCTCAGGAGTGAAAATAAGCGTGTTATGGCTCTGGGTCTCACTATGAATGTATCTCAGACAAGAGGCTGAGTTTAAAAAAAAAAAAAAAGATGTAGAAGAATTCATAAATATCATAATTTACATAAATTTTAGAACACAATATTTAGGCAGATACACATTTTTTTTAGACAACACTTAAATACATTACAACTATAACAAAAGGTGAGGCAGTGCTAACCGTGAGAGCCAGAAGAGCAGTGAGCATTCGTTGCAACATGAAGACATGTCCCCTTGAACTCACTTTGGGAGATCCAGGGTGAAAACTGTAGAGGTTAACACCTGAGGTGAGTTTTGCAGAAATGAGATGTGTGAATGAGGGACGGAGGGAAAAGGAAGGAAGGAGGGAAAAGGAAGGAAGGAAATAAGAGAAACATAAGAGAGGGATGAGGGAGAATTTGAGACAGTGCTGAGAATGACACTGGATTGTGGTGACTGTGTGCTGGTTAGGGCTTAACGCCTGTATGTGCACACACATAGATGCAGACATAGAACACATGTATACATATGTAGTTTACTGCAGTCTCTGGGGGGAAATGTGCACCCACACATACCATATGTATATACAGATATATATATGCATACATATGTAGGTTTATTGTGGTCTCTAGGGGGAAAATGTGCACACACATACACATATCCCATATGTATATACAAACATATCATATATACATATGTGAGTTTATTGTGGTCTCTGGGGAGAAATGCACACACACACACACACACACACACCCTATGTATATATAGACATACAGCAATACATACATATATATTTAAGTTTTTTTGTGAATTTTTTTTATATGAATGATGTGGAGCCCACAATCTGCAAGTAATAATATAACATAAAATACTCTTTATTGTAAACTCCATAGAGCCAACGGACTCTCAAAAAATGTTTCACTGAGTTTTGCTAAACCCTTCTATCCTCAGTCAACCTACAGTTTCAAGTTAACCATGATTTGACAGTTGGAGTCACATCCCCATCTAGTAACTTTACCTAATAAACTTACCGTGATTAAATTTGATGAGTGGCATACTTTTAAAACTATTTCATACCCTTATACAAGTTTGACTCATGAACCAAACCTCTTCTGGCTTCAGTACGACCATATTTGAGAACTTCAGTCTTTTTTTTTTTTAAGAATTTATTTATTTATTTGACAGAGAGAGACCACAAGTAGGCAGAGAGGCAAGCAGAGAGTGAGAGAGAGGAGGAAGCAGCCTCCCCGCCAAGCAGAGAGCCCGATGCGGGACTCGATCCCAGGACCCTGAGATCACAACCTGAGCCAAAGGCAGATGTTCAACCCACTGAGCCACCCAGGCACCCTGAGACCTTCAGTCTTTCATCAGTGAAGCAAACAACTCCTTTGTTCAAGTGGGTAATAATGTATAATACCAAAAGACTATTTCCTCAAGTTGAATGCTATCCACTACGTAAAGGCTAGAGGATCACCGTACTTTTAAATTCAATCTCAATTACTAATATTTTTGCAATCACTTCCTTAAGTCCAGACAATGAACAAAACAGTAAGTCAACCCCTGACCTGCATCATTCGCCTATTGCTAACATGACTTATCCCCACCTTGGCTGACGGCAGGCTACCAGCGTAAAGTCAAGGAATAGGACTTTTGGGGCAAGATGGACATTGTTTCCTCACCACAGATACATTAGACATAACCTCAAGAGGAAAGGGAAAAAAGCAGTAAGGTGGGGCACCTGGGTGGCTCAGTGGGTTAAGCCTCTGCCTTAGGCTCAGGTCATGATCTCCAGATTGGATGGAGCCCAGCATGTGGCACTGCTCAGCGGGGAGCCTGCTTCCCTTTATCTCTCTCTGCCTGCCTCTCTGCTTGCTTGTCAAAATCTCTGTTGGTCAAATAAATAAGATCTTTTAAAAAAAAGAAAAGAAAAGCAAAAAGCAGTAAGTAAAAAAAGATGATGAGTTTTCAGTATTTATCTTTAATTCTAAAATACTGAGTTTTTAATTAGTTTTAAGTATTTTTAAATAGTAGGTTTATAAAATTTGTTTTTAAATAATGGCCGTGTTTAACAACTGGCTTTCACAATTCCTGAAAATTTGGCAACTGGCTGTTTGCACTGGAATTAGTCCTCTCCAACCCGCCACGTGGAGGATGGGCTGATTGAGTCAGTGGGCTGGGGCAGGAGAAGCTGCTAACACGTTTGCTGGGGCCCACCTGGGACACAGCTGTCCTGCAGCTTCCCTGCTGGGATGTGGCCTTGCAAACTGAGTCTGGAGAATGGAATATGAGGGCTGGTGACTGCATTGTCGCTTCCAGGTCTGGCTGATGACACTCTCCCCACCCTCCTCTCTCCCAGAGGAGATTTTATCTCCCTTCCCCCATGTACCCGCTGAAGGGAAAAGACTCTGCAATCTCAGAAAACAAAGGCAAAAGAAGAAATCTGGCTCCTTAAAGTTGTGTCCAGCAGAATCCCCGCCCACCTGACCCCTCCACCCACCCACCTATTCACATGCTGACCAGCAGAAGACTGAGATGAGCAAGAAAAAAAAAAAAATCACTTTGGTAAATTACTGAGATTTCAGAACTTCTCTGTCTGTCCTAACAATGAGTGTTTTTGGTTTTGTTTTTGTTTTACTTCAACAAATATAAAATCAATGCAGGGTTTTCTTTTGTTTGTTCTGCTTTGCAGTGAGAGTCTCGGCTGTGTTCTGTGCCCACCTTCATTGCTTCCCTAGCTAATCTTCAAGCATAAATTCCAACTTGGAGACTATTGAAGATCTGGGCCAGAGAAATGGATCTCTGTGAATAGGCCTCCACAGACTGGGAATCATACTGAAAAACAAAAACCTACCTGCACTTTGACTTTTTTTTTTTTTTTTTTTTAGTAGAAGCAGCTTCCAAGCCTGGGGGTCTGAAATTCCTTAGGCCTTCAGAGAGAAGTAGGTGGGAAAATCTTAAATGCCCCAGGAAGGAGAGTGTGTCCTCCAACAATAACAAATCAAACTTTTATCCTGGAACAGCAATACTAAAGAAAGTAGCAAATAAGACCAGAATAAAGACATTAATTTTTAGAAAATCAGGCCTCCACAAAAAATATATTGACCAGTCTCCCAGGGGAGAGCCATGCCTGCAGGACAACTGGTAGGCACTGGACCATGTTCAAATACTTCTCCTTCTTCCTCCCTCAGCGCTGCAAGTATGCCGCCCAGCCATCTGACCTTTGAGTTAACGTGAGCAACATTATTCCTCTCTGCTTGGGGTGTCCTTATTTCTTGTTTCGTTTTTTCCTTTCATTGGGAATGCTTCCACATACCTTGAACAATATTATCTTTCGCAGCCTGGGGTCTCTCCCTTTTTTTTTTTTTTTTTTAAATCTTTTAGTGGGATCTTTTCAAATGGTTCTTGGCTTGAGTTCTTTCTTTGTTTGCTGACCCTCCGCTATGTGGAAAGATAGGCACATCTGTCCTGAGCTTCACCTTGTTAGCAATCCCCAAACACACAGATGTGTCCCTCTTTTATCTTCACCTATGGTGCTAGACCCTCCAGTCACAAAACTTTTCCTTTGTTCCTTTTTCTCAGAGAGCGTAAGAGACAGGTTTCTTAAAAGTAATCTGAAATTGAAATTAGCTCAAAGATTATTTTATGATATATTTAGATCCAAATTAACTGAGAGATATGAAATTTTTAAAGTGCTTCTCTCAAAGATAAGCCTCCTTTTAGAGATGCACCAAATGCTAGATAAATGCCCTGCCTTAAATAAATTACTCAGCAAAAATTGCAATAACTACCCAATCAAGTCCAGCAGAGTGTCTAGTCAAAACTTGCTATTGGGTTTCCTATTTTCAATGTTTTTCTATCATCAGTGCTCTGTATCTGTGCTTTTTCACCTGTATTCCTTAGATACAATAAAAATCAAAAGCCCATTATTTGGGGCGCCTGGGTGGCTCAGTGGGTTAAGCCTCTGTCTTCGGCTCAGGTCATGATCTCACGGTCCTGGGATCCAGTCCCACATCAGGATCTCTGCTCAGTGGGGAGCCTGCTTCCTTCTCTCTCTCTCTGCCTGCCTCTCTGTCTACTTGTGATCTCTGTCTAATAAATAAATAAAATCTTTAAAAAAAAAAAGCCCATTATTCAATATCATAGAAAAATAAAGAAATTCCAGTATATAACACCCAGCTGCTACTACTTTTGCACCCTATCTTCTATGAACTTTAAGGAAGAGTAACTATGACAATGATCTATTGTTGATGCCATCCATTATCCATTCATCATTCTTCTGGTAATTGTACCTCAGTTCCCCCCTGAGGCATTGCTGCCTGGGCCTTATTAGCTCCTATGCTCGGGAAAGGTTTGGCAGCACACTGAAGAGTGAAGTAGGTGACTCAAGTCACATCCAGAGTATTTCCCTAGGTGAGGGAGTGCAAAGAAGGGCAAGTAACCTCATCAGAGATGGTGAGAAATAAGGTAACTATTTCTGGAACTTGTACTAGCTTCTATATAGCAAATTCTTTTTCTTTGGTCTCTCACACTCGGGCTCCCTAGGATCACCATCTCCCATATACGCCATACAAATGGACTATGTTCTTGCCTTAGCTTTACATTCAGGAGAATGGGGGAGTGAGGGGACCAAGTTAACACACTCACGACAGTCCATTGTCCTCGAAACAGCCAAAACTAGACTGTGAACACTAATTCAAACCAATTCACCCCTGACTGGAAACATTCCAATGGCTTCTTGTGAGAGTTTATAGGAATCCATAAAGTGTGATCCTGCCAACTTCTGACCTTATCTTCTTCCAAATCTCCTCATTTACAGTTCTAGCCACACCAACCTTCTGTTTATCCTTAAAATATGTCAGCTCATTTTGGTCTCAGGACATTCACGCCTGTTGTTTATTCTCCTTTGAACCATCTTTCTTAGGATATTTCCATGGCTGTTTCCTCATTTAGGCCTTAAAAAAACACCTTCTAAAAAGTTCTTACCCTATCTAAAGTACTCACCCTATCACCAACTCTCTATCCTAGTTCTTCATGACATTTGTAAATACCTATCTTTGTTCTACCAAGATCTTCTCTTTCCCTCTGGACTACCAGCTGAGAATAAAGTGGAGAAATTTGTAGTATTTTATGGAATAAGGAGATAACCTGGAGGAGAATCAATGGGAAGGCAGAGAACTGGAGAAAACATATCCTGATGGTGTTGATTCTTGGTTTAAACAGAATCCAAAGCCACCCTAGCCTTTTTCTTCTCAATTCAACTATATATAAAAATCTTTCTTAAGTCTGTGTGAGCTGGGATTCCTGCCATCTGAGTTTAAGATATTGTGAACTCTATCTTACTAATAAGGAAAAATTAGTAGGGACATCATTTAAAGGCAAAAAAAAAAAAAAAGAAAGAAAGAAAAAGCCACAGGCTTCTCCTTAAAAAAATTGTTTTAAGTGTATTTAAAAAAAATACTAGAGTAAAGAATAGTAAAGCTAACAAAACTTGAAAATATTTAAGTCAAGCAAAACTTTCATTCAGTATTTTGACCTAAATTACAAAGAATGATGTGCAATGCTCTTCTCTGGAGGTGCTTTACAAGAATGTCTCATCTCCTTGAGGTGACTGCGTTGGTATCCGATCTGATGGCAGAGGGAGAACTCAATGACCTCAAGCTTTTTTTTGATCCTGTGAGGTAGGTAGGAAGGTAGGTACAAAATGTTTGTTCTAGCTGTGAAATTTGTCTATAAAAAAGTGGACATGTTTAAAGAAAACACAATGTAATTACCAAGAGACACTAGACTAAGAAAGAACACATGCTAGAAGCATGAAGTTAAAAAAAAAAAAAGTAAGAATACAGCAGTCTCTTATTAGGGAGGACACACTAATGCCGTGAGATTGTGACTGGTACAAGATGCCTGCAAAATATGGCTGGAGGGTCTCAGCATCACTTAAGTGTGTTTTGAGAGTCCTATTCTGCTGTAAATGATATCAAAAGTCCTAACATTTGATATCTGGAACCAAATGCCATTTAAAGAACATGCACCATGCTCATTTCAACAACATACTTAATAATAGTAATAATAATAATAATAATAATAATAAATAGACATTTTGGAGTAGTTTCTATATGTCAGGTACTGTTTCTAAATACTGAACATGTAGCATGTCTTCTAATCCACTAATCCAATGAAGTAGGTGTTATTAATTACTCCGTTTTATAAATGAAGTCACTTAAGCTGAAAGGGCATTTATTCTTTTGATGGGCGAAATGTCAAAGTCTCAAGAAAGGATAACCAAGACAAGATGCATAAGTGACAAAACACAAAGCCAAGTGAAGAATTTAAGAGCCAGCAAATATGGTCCTCACCCAAATTTAGATCTGATCAGATCATCTGATCAGCTATTGTGAATTATTTTCTTGGAGTTTAATACTATGAGCAAACCACATAAAATCTGAAACTCTATAATTTTTCAAAGAACTGGAATGGGGTAATTTATATTCAGCAAAAGGCAAAAACTCTCAATGTCAGAGAAGAGGCTGATGAAGCTGAGCTACTTAAGGAGATCAAATGGCAAAGAATTCAATAAGGCCAGATTGTGTATGACAGAAGAAATGATAATGTGCCAGTTTGGAAATAAAAATAGGGAAGTCCAAAGAACTTAATGCATGCAAGGATTTTTTTTTTTTTCTCCCTGTGAAAGAAGTAAATTTAAAAAGCTTCAGGGAAAATAAAAGTTCTGTGTTGAGATGATTTTAGATGCACGAAGAGCTTAAAACACTTTCAACTTGACATGACTTGGCTTCAGGGTCTAGTGGTTTCATTATGAAGTGTAGATGATGTAACTTACAAGCATGACCCTTACCATGAACCAAGAAGAGACCTAAAATGGTAAGGAAAACAGTTTGATTGCAAACATGAGTGCAAGGCTTGCTAGCTTCCTCTATTGTAAAGGGATAGACTTTTTACATCTCCTCATGTCATGGCATATTTTATAGCAACTGAATAATTCTTCAGTGACAAATCTATACTCAGGGACCAAACCATCAGTAAGTGAATTGGAGAAGCAGATCCTGAGGACCCAGCAACAATGAAGAAGGACACCCCCCCACACACACACACCACCCCAGGATTGTACACCAGTAAGGCTCTGGCTGGAACCATGACTCGGGAAGCTCATGCTGTCCACTTCTCTCAGCTCATTGCCTGGGTAGTCCTCTGCATGGCCCAGTACAAACCAAGGGGTAGTAGGAAGTAAGGTTTAATAAAAATTTTAATTTCCAAGGGACGTTTTCAAAATAAAACAGTAAATAACTGTCTTTCTAGTGGTTGGTTGCAACACCACTCTGGAAAAAAGGGTGAGACACCTCTTGAGATATTTCCTTACTTTGTTACCAGGATTCCAAGCAATTCGAATTTCCAGAACACCTCTGCACTGAGTCATTCCCTCCTTGTCCTAAGGTTCTGGGAACAAAGGTAGGATTCTTTCCTTCTTTTAGACATGGGCATCGAGGTCTGCAGAAACTAGGAGAGCTTATAAATGTCTCGGCTGAAAAAAAACAGATAACCTGAGGTGGAAACTGCTGGAATCTTGAACTCCCTGGCTCCCAGGTTGGGGTCCCAGGGACCTAGGACCAATCATTTTCCACTACTACTTTTTAAATCCTTATTTCTCATGCTTTCAGTGTATTGTGATGAACAGTAATCCCCATCTATGAAATACCATCTAACAAATACAGTAAATCCATTTGAAATCATGTGACATGATTGTGATCTGTCTGCCTCCTTCCCTTGCTGGCTTCTGCTAACACCTGGCTAACACACCAAACTCAGAAGGGGCAGCTAGAGTCCCTCTTTGAGTCTTTTTTAAACATCAGTCAGAAGCTGAAACTCAAAGCAATGTGACCCCGACACAACCTGAAACCTAAAAGTTTCCCAAGGCTCTTCTGTGAATTAAATGGCCAAGTTTCAAAAACATGCACATGGCATTTGAATGAGGTTCAGAGTAGCCGGTCAGATAAAGGAATGGAACAAAAGAAGGGTGAACTTGAACTCAGCCAAAGAGCAGCCATTCTGACAACACAAGCAGAGAGACAGTGGCACCCAAGGCCACACAGAGCTTCCTAGGCCTGGGACAGAGCCGTGGGCCCTGAGACTCTGGCAATACCTTGACTAATTAGAGAGGCCAGGATACCAAGATCAAAGCTGGATCTGGTCTCCTAGACCTGACTGGGACATTTTCATAGCTGCCACCTCTTGTGGGGACACCTTGAAACTTTCTGGGTCAACGAAAAGCTGATCTCTTTCAGCAGGGCAGTGATGCTTCTGGGGATGACTCATGCGACTCTTTCTCTTGAAATGTGCCCTGGGAGTAGAATAGAATTTCTGTCCTACCTTCCATTCCTTTCAATTAGCCCAGACCAACTTCTATCAGGCTCCATAATGTTCAAACTATTCTTTTGGTCCCTAAGAGTCTGTTAAACATTCAAGACAGCACAGGGGCTGCCTCTAAAAATATGGGACACTATCCTGTCACAATCTTTTTTTTGGAAATGAGATTTACAGACCTGAAACAATGCTGTAACAATTACAAAATTGTCCTGAAAACCAGTTTAGTCTTAATTATATTCTATATTAAACAGAGTTTGTCTCAGACCCACTCTCAGAATATAAAATTCTAGAGTGCAAGCCCATGTGGTCTGCATCCCCTATAGCATCTAGCATGGATGCTGAGCACAGCAGGTCTACAATGAATAATGGATGGTTTATAGGATTAATCAGTTGGGAAACTGAAATGCCTGTGTTTCCTCATGGTTTAAGTCCCCTGGTAGCATGGGAAATGGAGAGTGGTGGAAAATGCCCCTGGCTTGTTCCAAGAACTTCATTCTGGGTTGCAAAAAGAAGTTTAACTTCTGTTTTAAAATTCTGGAATCTGTGGGATGGCTTCCTCTTATGACAGGGTGGTGTCTGGTAAACAAGTGTTCTAGTGGGGCGTTACCGGAAAATGTTCCTGGCTCACCTTTATCAACACTTGACCCAGGTCATGAACATTCTCCTACTGGGTTCATCTGGCAGTAAGACAGGTGCTGAACTACCTTCTAACACAGAGACTGTGTGAGACAGCACCACACGTGTGTGTGCACGCACACAATGCAGAAACAGTACAAGACAATTGCCAAAAACAGAACTTGCTCAGGAAGAGTGTGGCAGAATGGGGGGATAAGTGTGGAGGAAATGCATAGTCCCAGCAAGCTGGCTGGCCCCCTATTTAGCACGCACACTGGTCAGCTGGAGGAAAGAAACTTCCCACTTTCTAGACTTTATTATAAAGGGAAATGCATGCTAACCCTTGGTGACCAAATTTTGTCAACTCTAGTTGTGTTTTTACAGACTGATTTTGCTAGTCCTATCCAAAGAAAATAATGGGACTCAGTCATTTATTCCTCCAACTAGGCATGTATGCTGGGTACTAATGCTACAAGCTGAGGATATAGTGTTGAATAAGAAAAAAGACCCCTGTTTTCAAGGAGATTATAACTAGTGATAACTATAGAACTAATGACAACTAGTAATAACAAGTTATCATGAGATGTAATATTTTATACCATTAGTTACATCATTAGAACTACTGATATAACCAGTACATATCATCCAAACTAGCGATTTCAAAACTAGTGATTTCAGAGAGAAAAGATGCTCTCTCTGAAGGCAATTAAATAGGATGGGCTGATACTAGAGGGGTGTTTATGACAGGCCTGGATGAAGGGGTATCATCTGAGAGTCAAACTGCAGGAAGGGGAGAACCTTCCTAGCAGAGGGAAGAGCAAACCCAAAGGCCATCACTTTCCTTTCTTTATGAGCATGCTCAGCCTGATCTCTGACCCAGACAGCCTTCCACAGCAATAAAAGCTATGTGTTAGTGTGGCCTCCACTCTGAGGTTATCTTTCAGCTGGCCCAAAGGCACAAGGGCTAAGGACAGAGACCCAGCAGAAAGACTGTTTCTTAGCTTCCAAACAGAAAAGAAAACATGAGAAGAGTAACCACCGGCCAGGCCACATCTCCCACCTCTCCTTGTGGTAAGGTCCTTGTGGTCTAGGGGTAATGAAAGTTATCTGCAAGGGTCCGGGAGGAAAAGGGTGGATGGTGACAGAGTGTTACCCGCTTTGCCTGCTCATAAAGCAGAGTCCACATGGGCCCACCCCATGGCCTGCACTGAGGCTAACCGGGAGACGGGCTCTCCTGCTCCAGGCTGAAATTACCTACTCTCCCTACATTCTCCTTCCACAACATCATAACCTCCCAAACTGAGTGACAGAAGGAAGAAGGCAGGGAGGCAGCTTACTCCTGGGGTCTTAGCTCTCTGTCCCGGCAAATTTCCGATCTTTTCTTATACTGGTGAGCTCTTACTTCAAGCAACTACGCGACATGGTTAAAAACAAAGGGTTCCGGAGTCAGGCTGCCTGGATCCAAATCCCAGCTCCACCTTTGCTGGCTGCGTGACTTAGAACAACTTACTTCATCTCCCTGAGTTCTGGTTCCCACACCTGCAGGACGGTGGCTAGGTAACCTCCCGCCGCGGCCGTGAAGGCAGAGAGTCGCACGCACCTACAAGGAGCCGGGCCCCGGATCAAAGGCGCGTCCTAGTAACTCCCGCAGGCTTGACGCTCTGCGTGCATGTGGAAACATGAAGAACATCTGGCTTTATGGGAGGCATTGGCACCTATGGTAACCTCAAAACCCCTGAATTAGAGGAAGGGGGAAAAGAACTGTCATCTTCCCACACCATGCTTTTAGCCATGTTTCCAGAATGAGCTAATAAGGGCTCAAGGACTGAAAAGTACATTTGTTTCAAATAAACATTAAAACAATCACGAGAATTAAAAGAAAAGCTGCCTTGCAGATGTCTGGCCATTCACAGTTGCCCTGCTTTTGGATTGTTCCCAAGCAACAAAGGGAAGAGGGAATACAATTTTTGAAAGTTTTGGGCTCCCCATGAGGTCACTGCAGATTCTATTTTCATAGTAAGACTTCCAGAGGATTAGTAATTTTTTTTTTTTTTTTTAACAATTAGCCTCCAAGGAAAAGAAGCACCAAGCTGGTTCTCTCCCTGAATGCTTGTAAACATTCATTATTTTATGCCCTTCTGTTCTCCTTTTCTGTTAGGCTCAATTTTTTTCAAGGCCGGAGACCAGACGTGTTCTTTTTATATGCCAACAGCAAAGCAGATTTGTGTGGTAGTGATATTCATCGGCTGTCATTCACCTGTACTTCTTTAGAATGTGGGTCTGGTGAATATTTCACAGCCATGGGGTATTATATTACTTATCCTTGTTTTCCAGTGGCCTGGCATAGCTCCTGGAATACTGGTTTCCACTAACGTTTGTTTAAGGGAAGAGTTAAAATAGTAGAAGCTATATAAGGTTGCTAGGAGCTCCCAGAGAAATGTAACACAAAATAGCAAGAGGAGAAAAGTAAACCCAGTATGTTAGCACATGCTGATGATGTAGTTAACATAAGATTAAAAAGAGTATTTTAACTCACGTTGGAAGGGATAATAAGAGTTTATTTCTCACACACATCAGAAAAAAAAAAAAAAGTAGAAGGGTAGCCAGGCCTGGACTGTAATGATAGTTCGATGGTCACCAGAGACTGGGGCACTTCCTATGATGACAAAGATGTGCCCCCCCCCCAGCCCAGAAAGGCTGCTGGAGTTCCAGCCATCACAGTCACATTTAAGAGGAAGGGAAGAAAGAGACATCCCAGGATTTCTCTATAACACGTTTGATTACGTTCCTTAGCACAAACATAGCCACCTGACCTCAGCTAAATGCAAAGAAGGCTACTGCCCAGTTGTAGGCTTCTATTTGCCAAGAGGACCATAAGCATAACTATAATACGAAAAGGTTTAGGAGCTTGCAGAGGATTCCATGTGCACCTATGTTCTGTGGTGGGGGAAGAATGTGGGCAGAGAAGAGATTTGGCTCTTAGGAATGGGCAGCCCAAAGTAGCCAGAGCAGCAGCCAGCTCATCTGGGGCTTCTTCTGACAACAATAGATACACATACACACATAATGAGGTAAAATACTTTAAAGGCAAATAGAAGATCTTAAAGTAGTTACAGCTGGTGTTTTCAGTCCAGTTTATCACAGTAGAGAAGCAGAAAGAAGAGATCCAGGGAAGCAGCTCAGACCCAAGGGAAGATTCAACTATCAGCCTGCTGTCCCCACTTGTGGAATCTTTTAGAACCAGAGTATGACCCAGAGGGGGAAAGACGATGGAAAGACGACGGATCCTTACCCCGAGTGAACACTGTGAAGATGTCAGGGGGAGCCCCATGCTGCCTCTCTCTCCAGTCTATGTTTGGGATCTGTTTTGGGCTCCTGTTCTTGGGTCGGTCCTGTCCCAGACCTTCTGTAGCCCTAAATATTGTGATACTGTTATTTCTGCAATGATAGTTCTCAAAATACTTGTTCTTGAATGACTTGAGAACCAACCACCACTGTTCGACGCCAGCCTCCCTCGGGCACACCAGCTCCTGAGCCCACAAAAAGCAGGCTTCGAGAGAGTAACCGATCAGAGATTCTGAAGGAAGACTCAACAGCCCCTAAGAAGCTTCTGTTTCCCTGGGGGATTGTTCATGCCTTTGTTCATCCCTGTAGCTGAGACAAAGGCATAACCAAGGTCCTCCTCTATTCCTGGTGGGAGAGAGGGGGTCCAGGACAAGGGCCAGGGCCAGGCTAAGGGGGTCTGTGGAAATCCCGGTGCCCTAGGAAAATCACCTCTGGCGGAGAGCAGCAGTGCTCATATCAGAAAAATCATTTATGGGACCCCTGCTGACCCGGCTCCAGTCCCCAAATTCAGAACAGATGAAAATGGAAATGGCTGGATTGGGGTGGGGGGGTTGTTGTTGTTGTTGTTTGGTTTGGATGGGTTTTTCTTTGGTACCATGGAAGAGAGATGGCAAGGCAGTCACTAACCATGTCTATATATTTGCCTCCAGCCTCTCCCTTCCTACTCTAGAAACCAAGAAATGTCCAAGGCACAAACAGGAGTGGACCAAAAGCATTAAAGGGATTCTATACAACTGATCTACTGTCAGCAACGAAGAAAACCCAGTCAGCCTGCTTCCAGCCCGCCCTCAGCATGTGTCTGAGGCCTCTGCCGCCCAGCAGGTGTGTTAGCTCACGACGAGGCTAATCTGAGGGCTTTCAGTTGGCGGCTCACCTCACGGCTTATAATACTTTGAAGAGCTTCAGAAAACTCAAAATTCTGGATCAGCCCCACCCTCTCTTTCGCCCCCAACCTTTCCTAGTGCTGGAATAAATGTCAAGAAGTCTCTGCACACGGTCTATTCTGTCTACATACTTCTGAAAGGATGACAGAGGTCACCTCAGGGATTAGCACGGCATTCGGGGATTTTCACAGTGTTTTCGGGACTCGGTCGGTACTCATCTCTACTGAATCAGAGGGTGGGAGAGTTTTTAAAACAATGGGGTAGGAGGATTATAGGTCACCTGGATTCCATAAAGGCCTATGTGAGAGGGAGGTCAGGGACCAAGAGGCAGGAAAAACCTATTTAACTTTAGTCAAGCCAAGGGGAAACACTAAATTCTTGGTAAATCCTTACCATAACATCCCAGAATCATGTACCGATATGCTCATTTTACAGATTAGAAAACTAAGGCAGAGAGACTTGCCCTAATTCACAAAGCCCAACCCAGCCCCAAGTTCACATCCCTCCCACAGCTCCCAATTGCCCATACATGCAAATTATCTCTTACTGTGGTCAGAAACTGGTCCAACTGCGTTACTCCCAATGGCTGCCTTGGGCATGCCTCATGGCTTTGAAGGCTCAGCCCAAAGATAGCACCAAGAGAAATAAAAGAGTCCAGAAAGTATCCGATTGTAGAAATCAAGGCAACAAGAAGTGGGAAAAAGAAACTGAAAGCCAAAAGTCAAATGGTGCAGTTAAGGAAAATTATATCTTAGGACACAGGAAAGTATACTGGTGACTTCCAAGAAAGAAATTTCAATACAGCTGTGAGGATGAAAACCAGACAGCACAGGGTTAATGGAAGTGGCAGATGGATAAAAAGCAGAGGTGTGGGATCACAGTTAAGTAATAAAAAGAAGAAAGTTTGGATACCGGTTGGAAAAACAAAAATCTTGTTTTCCAGTAATAAGGGAAAATATGTTGAGAAGCTGAAGCAATTACTCTGGGTCCGATATATTTATAAAGGCTTCTATGCAGGTTGCTAATGTATACACAATAAGTATATGGGTTTATAAGACTATTCTCTTTCTCTACCACACTTTGATCAGTCCCATCTCTAATAGGTACATTCATAATGGGGGGCAGGGGACACTTAGCCCAGGGATCTGATTAGTGTGGAAGGGCACTGCTCTCAGTCTGCCTGCCAGACCAAGACCCTCTAGCTTGCTACCTTTTGAGGAGCTTCTACCATGGGCCTAGAGACAACACAGATTGTTTGTTTGGCCTGGGGTCTTAATCAGTTCAGGCTGCTCTAACAGTTCACCAAAGACCCAGTAGCTAAAATAACAGAAACTTACTTCTCACAGTTCTGGAGGCTCAAAGGTCCAAGACTCAGGGGCTGGCAGATCTGGTGTCTGTCAGGAACCCTCTTCCTGGTTTGCAGATGGCCGTCTTTTCACTGTTTCCTAACACCGCAGAGAGAGCAGAAAGGAAGCAAGCTCACCTGGGTCTCTTCTTTTAAAGTGCCAATCCCATTCATGAGGACTCTGCCCTCCTGGCTGGATACCTCTACTAATATCATCACACTGGGGGTTAGGATTTCAACGTACGAATTTGGGGGATGACGCAAACATTCAGTCCATACCACTTGGCAACATGGGTCAGAGTTTCTAGGGCTCCAAGGAAAGACGTTGACATTCTTACAAGGGTTTGTGGATATGGCAGTAGTTGTCACATTTGAAGGTGATTGGTGTTTGCAGAGCATCGAAGAGGAAAGCTGTGGCTTTGTGTGATCTTTCCCTCTGATTGATACCTGTTTTCAAATACTGATCCTTCGCCAGCTCGTGACAATCCCCAGCTGTTTGCTCTGAGGCCATCAGGCACAGATTTGATCAAACAAGGGTATCTTTGTCTTATTAACTTTTTGTGTACATACATCTTGTCCAGCTACAGGCAGCTAATGCACCTAGAAGAAGCTAACCTATCTTTGTACCCTGGACTTTCAGCACTCCTTAAAGCTATACTTTTCTTTAAGCCAGACCCACACCTGATCAGTAGTTTGGTGGATTTATTCCTCTGCTCATTTCCTGTTCTTAACTTGGGGTCCATTTCTCTCCTGTGGTTCTCCCGAGAGCAGGCCTCCTCTCGCCTTCATAGCTATCACCTGGCAAATGAACGCCTGTTGTTCCATTTTACGTTTTCGATTCATCTTTCCCAGGGACCATCCTAAATCTGCTTTGTCTGGAAACACTCGCAGTGATATCTTTGTGCTCCAGGGCCCAAAATAGGCCGAGGGGCGAGGAACAATTAACAGTCGAGATCAAGTGTTTTCAATTATATCTGTGCTTTCGGCTGGAAAGGAAACGGCCAGCACCTCAGTCCCGCGTGTGCATGGACACGTGGAGAATTTTTTACCTAAATGTGCAACAAACACACTCAAAATGCTACAAATTGGTATCAGAAGTAAGTGAAACAACTAAGTATAAAAAAGTATATCTGGTCCAATCGTGGATAAAACGTCCCCTGAACCAAGTCAGCTCCTAAAAATGTTACTAGAGGAAAGGAGGAATTTCACATCAAGGAACAGATTGAGCAATCCAGGATATCTGTAGCCACAATGCTACGAAATGTTTCGAGGGTACTTGAAAAGTTAAAAGTTTTTCAGATTCCTATTTAAGGTCATTGGTTAGAAATGAGTATGCTCCCATTGTTGGTCATACTCAGGCGTTGTTTAGGTTAATTGTCTCCAAAAACTGTCAAGGTCATGTAAGTGATGAGAGGCCCTGGGTGGTGGTGGGAGCAAGGGGAGCTGGCCGGGGAGCTGGCCTGAGGACCCAGCCTGGGGACCTGCTCAAGACGCAGCTGCACTGACCACGTGGCAAAAGGGAGAGGCTGATGTCCTTGGTCTGGTCAAAGAGAAACGCAGTTTTTATAGTTCTTTGTCTCCCACAAACACGTACTCAAAACATCCGTTCCTGTGCGTGTGCCTTTTACACTCCTTTTGAAAAGCTACACACCGAAGAAAGATTTATCCATTTTAAAGTGCCGTCTGTGTACAAAGTGAAACCTGCTTGCATCCTTCTGGCTTACAACATTGCTCTGGTGAAGGCTGCCTGAGCAAGGCCTCTTACCGTTTGCCCTTAGACCATCCGGCCTCGGAGCAAAGAGGGGCAGGTGGTGGGTGCGATCTGTGAGCTATCCTACAGCCTAATGAGGCAGGAGAATAAAGGTTCCCCATGTGGAATGTTCTTCTGAGGAGGCTCTTTGCAGATTCCGGCAAGTCTGAGGAGACCGTCAAGTGAGTCTGCCATGCTCCTCTGGCTGTAGGTGTGAACTGTCAGTCAGTGACACGAAGTGACCATGCCACAGGCTCAGCCTCCCCCTGGACTGGTGAGCAAGGGCTGGGCTTATTCCCAAGTCCAGACTCACCTCAGCTAAAGTGACCTCTCCCCCAGCCTGCTTCAGTCTGCAATGGAGTGTCCCCTGGAAGCTGGTAACCACGGAGGAAGACAAAGAGAGGGTCAGCCTACGAAAGGGGGGGCATGAAGGAAAGGAGCTAGGGAGCAAGGCAGGGATGCCACTAAGCTGGCTCTCCCAGGGCCTTCAAAGAAAGCTTTAGAACTAAGATAGAGGATTCAGAGAGCTGTGCTATGGGCAATTGAAGGCTGAAGGTGTGCAGACCAGCTGGTACAAAAGCAAAGAGTAGAGCTGGACCTGGGAGCAGCACCCCGCGGCTGTTACTGAAAAATTCACAGGCAAATGTCAGCTCCACCTGCAAGCATTATGGAAAGGGTGGAGATGACGGTGTCTTACTTTTATTAACATATATGAACACCAGGCTTTCTGATCAGGTGGGAACAGCAGGGATGAATCATCTCCTGTCTCCAGTATCAGCTGTGGTGTTGGGCTGTGTGTGTGTGTGTGTGTGTGTGTGTGTGTGTGTGTGTTTTCCTGGGTGCAGCAGACAATTGCTGCACATTCTTCAGAGTAGAATTAATAAATTAAATAGTCTGGAACAGAAAAATGTTATCAGTGGGCAGAGAATTGGGGGGAAATATTAAAATGATGAAGGAGCAGGTGGTTGCAGTGTGCCACGCCAGGAGCTATAAATACAGACAGCAGAGGGAACGAGTCAGGAGTCATGGCTCGAGCATATCCCCGTAAAGGACATCCTTCCCAAGCCAGCAGGCAGAGCGTGAACTCACACCCACCCCCGGCGGTCCGGCATGGTAGCCCTTTTCCCCATGAGCGTGCACAGTGATGGGCATACTGTCACAGAGCAGATTACCCTAAGACTCCTTTGATACCCTAACATACCCTAATTAAGCTCCTCAAATGCGAGTGTGCAAAGGATCATGTGGGAACTTACACATTATTACATGAACACATTTTCGGAGTCCTGCCTACCCCGCTGGAGATCTGAGTCAGTACCTGAGGGAGGGGGCTCAGAAAAGTGAATTTTTCAAGCTCCTCAAAACTTTGAGAAAACAGTTTTAGCTAAATCAGGCTAAACACCGAAAGAAATTAAACAGTAAACGTTTCCTTCAGACTATACCGTTTTCTTCCCTCGAGGGTTTTGTACGGCCAGCTCCCAGAGACCATCCATAGATAAGAAGTGGTCTCAGAAATTTGCTGCTGATAGACATTTCCATCTTAGATTAAGTTTAAGTCAACATGTTACCTATCTTAGGGGTATTCGGCATGTACAGCATAATGCTTATTTTAGAATGGGAGGTTGTACAGTCAGGTGAAGGATTTCTCACAGCAACTGGGAGAACAAGACTCTGTCCTGCTGCTCCCAGAAATCACAGAGAACCCGGCACAGCCTAGAGCTAAGCCAGGCTCTAGATGTATGTGACCTCTTACTGGGATCATACCACCACCAACGGAATCCACTAGATCTTCCTATCTTAGTCTGTTCAGGCTGCTGTAATGAAAATACCGTAGATTGGGTGGCTTAAAGAACAAACGTCTAATTCTCACAGTTCTGGAGGTTGTCTGAGATCGTGGTGGCGGCAGATTTAGGCTGGTGAGGACCAGCTCCCTGATTCATAGACGGACATCTTCTCATTGTGTTCTCACGTGATAGAGGAGCAACAGAGATCTCTGGGGTCTGTTTATAAGACCACTAATCCCATTCATGAGGCAAAACCTTCACCTCCAAAACCATTGCCTTAGGGATTAGGGTTCAAGATATGAATTTGAGGGGGTGCATTCAGCGTATGACACCCCCAAAGCCAGACTCCTATTAGTTAAGGCAGAGGGCCAGGAGAGCAGAAAGAGCTTTTGTCAGACAGTCCAACCTGGTCTTTGACGTTATCCTCAACCACATACTTGAGCTAGATTAGAGCTTAACTAGAGTCTGGTAAAAAGTTTCTCCACTGCCTCTGGCAGCGGACAGGCTCATCCATGGGTCACCAGCAAGATGCCGCCTGTCACAGGCAATCACCCTAATCATTGCTAGGCACACAAATCACAGTAAGTGTTCATGCATAAAGTGAAACTGATTAGAGAAAATAAACTTCACCAAGAGATCCGTTAAAGATCAGATTCCTCTAACCCTCCTACACTGTTGGTGGGAATGCAAGCTGGTGCAACCACTCTGGAAAACATCAGGGAGCTTCCTCAAAATGTTGAAAATAGAACTACCCTATGACCCAGCAATTGCACTACTGGGTATTTACCCTAAAGATACAAACGTAGTGATCCGAAGGGGCACGTGCACCCAAATGTTTATAGCAGCAATGTCTACATAGCCAAACTATGGAAAGAACCTAGATATCCATCAACAGATGAATGGATAAAGAAGAGGTGGTATATATACACAATGGAATACTATGCAGCCATCAAAAGAAATGAAATCTTGCCATTTGCGAAGATGTGAATGGAACTAGAAGGTATCATGCTTAGCGAAATAAGTCAATCAGAGAAAGACAACTATCATATGATCTCCCTGATATAAGGAAGTGGAGATGCAACATGGGGGGGTTAAGGGGGTAGGAGAAGAATAAATGAAACAAGATGGGATTGGTAGGGAGACAAACCATAAGTGATTCTTAATCTCACAAAACAAACTGAGGTTGCTGAGGGGAGTGGGGTTGGGAGGGGGGGGTGGGGTTATGGACATTGGGGAGGGTATGTGCTATGGTGAGTGCTGTGAAGTGTGTAAACCTGGCGATTTACAGAACTGTACCCCTGGGGATAAAAATACATTATATGTTTATAAAAAATAAAAATTAAAAAAAAAAAGATCAGATTCCTCTATATGGAATCACCTGTACGTACGCATCTTTATTGGGCTGGAAGGTATCCTGGCACATGGAGAAACTGTCCTCCATAAAACCCAACCACAATGATTTGCCATCCACCCATCTCTGGGCCACATGCAAAGCCTGCCTTTTTCCCGATAAAAGCACCCTTTATTCCCTGTAGCTACCAAAGAAAAGCAATACAAATTAATTAGCACCTTTTCCATTTTGTCCTCATTGTTCGAAATCCAATTAGATCTAAGTGGAAGGGGGCCTTGCTCTTGTGGACAGTCTCACTGCGCTTAAGGATGGCTTGGTGGTTGAACTAGGTAAGGAGGCCAGCAAGATAAAATGACCTTTAATTTACAACCTTATCTAAGTGTCAAAAACAAAGTATTGTTGAGAAAATCAGTAGTGGTTACCAAAGCCAAAGAAAAAATGTGCTTAATACTTCCAAGATGGCAAGAATTACACTTCTTTTGTTGTTTACAAGAAAGCAAATGGGAATAGTGATCACTGTATATGTTACTATTTACTGAGCACATAATATGTATGTGCTGAATTACAAGTTTACATAAATGATCTCTTTTAATTTTTATAAATGTTCAATGAGTATGTTACATTTATTATTCTCATTTTACACATGAGAAAATAATTGGGGGCTTTTATGGGGGGAATTCAGTTCAACTGATGTTAAGAAGCTATAGATAAGAAAGTTCACCAGGGTCCAGGTCTCCCTTATAAAATAACGAAGGCAAAAAATTTTGAGACTCCAATAGCTTTCCTAACACCTAATGCAAAGCAGAGCAAGGTCTCAGACACAGGTATGTTGATGCCAAAGCTCATACTGTTAAGGACTGCACTAAAGTGTTTTTTACATGGTTTTATTGTTTGGATAAATCAACAGTGAGGGACATTATAGTCCACATGTTAAGAGCATATATGGATTACTTTTTAAAATGTCTCTTACTGCCATATACTTGGGGCAACTACCATCAAATAAATTGATAACTGCTATATGTTTCCTCACACTGAAAATAGTCTTAAAGTTGGGACATTTAAGGAGTTGATAAGCTATAATTTGATTTGTTGTTGATGAAAGATGTGAATCATGGACTCGGGAAGTTTAAAAAGCAATGTTAGTCATCTTCCGTAGGACCCCAGATCCAATGTAGAAATTCTATCTGCAGTATCCCTGGTGGAAAATCCTACTAGCTCAGAAAACAGGCACTCCTTTTCTTACAATGCTTTAAGATTCAAATCAAGAAGTAATTTCTGTAGGCTCTCCCTGATGGAAAAAGTAGGGTTTCTTTTAATGTTTATAACTGATTAGGGTGCAGTTTACATAAAAGATGATCATACAATTTTTTTCTCATATTTTTTTCCTGGCTTTTTAAAAAAATTTTCAAATAGCCAACATATAGTACAACATTAGCTTTTGATGTAGTGTGCAATGATTCATTACTTGCATATAACATCCAGTGCTCATCACATCACATGCTCTCCTTAATGCCCATCACTGAGTTTCCCCATATCCCCACCCACCTTCTTTTCTGCAACCCTCAGTTTGCTTCCCAGAGTCAAGAGTCTCCTATGGTTTGTCTCCCTCTCTGATTTCTTCCCATTCAGTTTTCCCTCTTTTCCCCTATGATCCTCTGTGCTATTTCTTACATTCCACGTATGAGTGAAACTACATGATAATTGTCTTTCTCTGATTGACTTATTTCACTTAGTATAAGTTCCATCCATGTCCATGTAAATGAGTAAGAACTCATCCTTTCTGATGGCTGAGTAATATTCCATTGTATATATGAACCACATCTTCTTTATCCATTCATCTGTTGAAGGACATCTCAGCTCCTTCCACAGTTTGGCTATTGTGGACATTGCTGTTATGAACACTGGGGTGCATGTGCCCCTTCTTTTCACATCTGTATTTTTTTTTAAAGATTTTTTTTTTAATTTGACAGATAGAGATCACAGGTAGGCAGTGAGGCAGGCAGAGAGAGAGAGAGGAGGAAGCGGGCTCCCCGCTGAGCAGAGAGCCCGATGTGGGGCTCGATCCCAGGACCCTGGGATTACGACCTGAGCTGAAGGCAGAGGCTTTAACCCACTGAGCCACCCAGGCGCCCCTCACATCTGTATTTTTTTTAAAGATTTTATTTATTTATTTGACAGACAGAGATCACAAGTAGGCAGAGAGACAGGCGGGGGGGGGGGGGGGAAGCAGGCTCCCTACCAAGCAGAGAGCCCGATGCAGGGCTCAAATCCCAGGACCCTAGGATCATGACCTGAGCCGAAGGCAGAGGCTTTAACCCACTGAGCCACCCAGGCGCCCCCACATCTGTATCTTTAGGGTAAGTACAAAGTAGGTCAATTGCTGGGTTATATGGTAGTTCTGTTTTCAACTTCTTGAGGAATCTCCATACTGTTTTCCAGAGTGGCTGCACCAGCTTGCATTTCCACCAACAGTGTAGGAGAGTTTCCCTTTCTCTGCATCCTCTCCAACATTTGTTGTTTCCTGTCTTGTTCATTTTAGCCATTCTAACTGGTGTAAGGTGGTATCTCACTGTGGTTTTGACTTGTATTTCTCTAATGACAAGTGATATGGAGCCCTTCTTTCATGTGTCTCTTGGCCATTTGTGTGTCTTTCTTGGAGTCCAGGTTCTTTGAGATATATTTAACATAGTATAATACTGTGTAAGTTTAGGCGTGTAAAGGATAAATGTAAATTTGAAAAATATATATATATTGTGGTAAGAACTTTCAAGATCTAATCTTTCAGCCACTTTCAACTTTACAATGTTGTTAACTATTAACTACAGTCCACATGCCGTGCATCAGATCCCCAGCTGGCCAGGCTCCACATTCAAGTGGGGACACCAGTGGGCTCCCCGGTTAGGCAGGGTTGTGGATTATATTCGAGGCCAGCAGCTGGGCTCTCTACAATGCTCTCTGGGCAGGCTGGGTTGTAGGTTATGCTCCCTAACAGGATTAGGGAACTGGCTGGATTCTGCAGTTAGGCAGGGCTGTGGGCGACACTTCATGGTTGCTCCTGGCCTGGTAGGGCCTCAAACTGTGCTCCCTAGCCAGACAGTGCTGCCAGCCATGCTCTGCATTCAGGTGGGGCCAGAGGCTGTGTCCTGAAGCTGGACATCACTCTCAGATAAGCTGTTAGCTGTGCTCTACTGTTGGGCAAGGTCACTGGCTGAGCTCTTTGTTTGGGCGGGGCTTCCAGCTGCACCCAACACATGAGTGGGCTGAAGGCTGTGCTATGCAGTTGTGCAAAGTCTCTGTCTGGGCTCTGGGGTCCGATAGAGTTATAGTCTATGGTCCACAACTACATGGGGTCACTGACTTGGTTCTCTGTAGGCTTTGTTCATTAACTGGGTAGGCCAAATGCTGCGCTTCATTCAGTGCTGGCTGGACTCTATGGATACATGTTACCATAAGATAGGACTTGGGGCTGCTCGGGGTCACTCTGCAGGCTCACTGGTTTTGTGCCTCCCAAGGCTATGTTCAACTACTGGGCAGGACTGCTGTGTTGGCTCTCCGTGAATTTGTTCCCCTGTCCAGGTAGAGCTGGACAATGGGCTTCCTGGCCAGTATGGCCTATTGGATGAGGATCCAAATCAAGCACAACTGTTAACAGAGTTCCCTGGCGGGATGGGCTAGCAACTCAGCTCTGCAGATGGGCAGAGTTACTGGCTGGGATCTCTGCTCTGGCACTTCTGCAAGGAGCAACACAGTCCACCAAGATCTGAACTCTGATTACTGTCAGCCCTGCCCTTCTTTTCTATCCCTGATTCCCCAGTGGTAGAGTTCCACAGACTCCTCTAGTGATCCCTGAGACGTGAAACTGATTACACTTCCTGGGAAGAGTCCCACAATGCTGGGGAACCTAGATATCCACCTTAAGTTATTTTCTTCCCACTAGAAGACCATACACACAGGGGGACTCTCTTAGTGCAACTCTATGCCAGCCTGGGGCAAGGATACGCAGTCAAAGTTAATATTTCTCTTATTCATTTAATGTTGTTCTTCAAGCTTTCTATTGTCTAAGGGGGATGCTTCAGTCTCACCCCTGGGTTCTGGAATTTTCAGAAGAGTGTCTTGTCTGTGGATAGTCTCTAGTTAGTCTCTTTGCAAAGGAAACCTGAAGTCTGGAATGACCTATGTCACCATCTTGATGAAGTCACTCTCCTCTCTTCTAATTAACACAGTGAATTATATTAATTGATCTTTCAAAAAAATAAATCAATCTTTTGTGTCTACAACATTTGACTATATTGTCTTTTTTCTATACTACCGGATTCAATTAGCTAATTTTTGTTAAAGATTTTTGCATCTATATTCATAAGAGAATTTGGTCTGTAATTTTCCTTTCTTTTAATACCCATGTTAAGTGTTGCAATTAAGGTGAGATGGTCCCATAGAAAGAATGAGAAAAAGATTCTTCATTGAATTTTCTTTTTAAGAGCTTGTCCAAGGTTAGTGCTCTTCTTTCTTGAGTGAATAAAAGAATTCACTGGTGAAGTCATACACATCTTTGAAAAATACTTTTTAATACCAGAATTCCATTTCATCAACAGATAAAGGATTATTCAAATTGTCTACTTCTATTAGCATTGGTATGTGATATTTTTCATCAATATTGTCCATTTTCTTTAAACTTTTTAATTTCTTCACCTAAAGTTCAAATGTTCTTTTTATCTATAAAGTAAAACCAAGTGCTCTCTCCCTTCCTCTCCTGTCTCTCCCTCTCTCCTTTATCATGGTTGGTAGTTAAAATTTTTCAATTTCAATAATCTTTAAAGAAAAAACAAAATATTTATCTTTGTTAATTTTCTCCCATGTATCATTTTTTTCTGTATCATTTATCTCTGGCCTTATTTCTTTCTATTTTCCATAGCTTTGATTTGCTCTTCATTCTCTAGTTTCTTGAAATAAAAGTTTAAATATTTATTTTCCTCTTAATTTTCTTTAAATGCATTTAAGCTAAGAATTTTCCTGCAAACACTAATTTAGATCCATTCTAAAAGTTTTCATATGCTAATATTCCTTGTCATTCCATATAAAATATTTTCTGATTTCCATTTTGATCGCTTATTTTACCCAGGGGTTAGTTATTTAAGATTGTTGTTTAATTTCAGTGAACTTGAGAATTTCCTCATCATGTTTTTGTTATTTGTGTCTGGCTAAATGTCAACGTCATCCTAGAACAGACTGAATCATTTGAAATTTTTGAGGCTTTCTTTTGGCCCAACATACAGTCAATTTTGGCATGTGCACATGAAATGATCTGAATTCTATTAAAGCTGATACCATGTTCTATGTATGTCAATTGAGTCATGTTTATTAATTTTGTTGTTCAGCTCTATCCCATTACTAAGTTTCTGTGTGCTTGTTAAATCATCTTCAATCATAGGAATTTTCTAATGTCATTTTAGTTCTGCTTTGAATTTGTTCATTTTCTGCTCATCTATTTTGTAGCTATAATGTTGAGCGCATATAAATTTCACACTAGAATGTCTTTCTGTGGATGAACCTCCTTACTAGGAAATACCCTTGCTTCTTGCTATTTGTGTCTACTTTGTCTCTTAGTTTGGCTATTTTCCCTTGACTGGTGGTTAAAACATTTTTCCACCCTTTGACTTTAAAACTTTCTATGTCCTTCAAGTAGTCTCTGTCTCTGGTCAGCAACATAATGGGATTTTAATTGTTACTCAGTCTACCTTAGGTTTTTATTGGAGCATTCAGTTTATAGTTAAAGTAATTTCTAATAATAAAATTAGGGCCATATCTACTGTTCTATCATTCATTTTCTATTTTTCCCACTTGTTCACTTTTTCTCCATTCTTCTTTTGGTTTAATCATATATTTTATTATTCTGTATTTTCTTTCTATCAAGTGTACTCACATATTCTCATATTCTTCTATTAGCAATACTCATAGATCTTACAAAACACATCCGTGAATTACACAGTTAACTCAGTTTATTACATTTACCACTTTGTAGTACTGTCAATGCATTAGGACTTTCAAGCTCTGGACTTTAATTGTTGTCCTACATTTTAGTTCTACATATAAATGCATCTCCACAGATATTCAATATTCAAATACACTTGCATATACATATACTCATGTATTTATTAACATACCTATCATACATTTGTCTTTTACCCTTTCTGGTATTTTTCATTCCCTCCTACATTTCTTTGTCTCCATCTATGATAATCTTTCTCTGATGAATTTTATTTAGGTTGTCTCTTACTGCAGGCTTCCTGAAGAAAAGTTCTCACAATCTTTGAAAACATTCATGCTATTCTGAAGGATATTCCTGCAGAATGCATAATTCTATTTGGCAGTTATTTTCATTCAGCACTTTAAGATGGTATTCCACCACAATCTGGCTTCCACTGTGTTTTTAAAGAAGTCAGCTAACAATCTAATTTTATTTTCTTTGAAAGTAATGTGACTTTTCTCTGGATGCTCGCAAGGTTCTTTTCTTTTAGTATTTCTTCCAGATTTATTGGGATGTGCCCATATCTGTTTCTCCTACTTTATATTCACTACATTCTTGAATCTTTGGGCTGATGGATTTTAATTGTGAAAAATTTTAATCACTATCAAATATTACTGCTGCCCCATTCTGTGCTCTCCTTTTAGGGCTCCTCTTATACACAGGTTAGTACTATAAATTTTTAAGTTTGTTTTGGATGTTTTCTGCCCTCTATTCTGTCCTTTCCATTTCTTCTCCTCTGTGGATCAGTTTGGATGTTGTTGTTGTTGTTGTTGTTTTAAGATTTTATTTGCTTATTTGACAGAGAGAGAGAGAGAGATCACAAGCAGGCAGAGAGGCAGGCAGAGACAGAGAGGGAAGCAGGCTCCCCACTGAGCAGAGAGCCCAATGCGGGGCTCAAACCCAGGACCCTGAGTTCATGACCTGAGCCGAAAGCAGATGTTTTAACCCACTGAGCCACCCAGGCACCCTGTTTGGATGTTTCCTAATGACCTGCTTTAAACTGTGTTCAGTTGTACCCGCATTCTATTATATCCAGACACTTCCACATCCTGTGTTTTGTTGTTGTTGTTGTTGTTACTGTTGCTGTGGTCTTAGTTCTAGAGTGATTATTTGATTTTTATAAATATCCTTTATCTGGTCCTTGCCTCTAATTTCTTTAATATATTATTTATAATACTTTGTCTGCTAATTCAGTGACCTAGATCATCTGTGGACTGACATCTATTTATCTGTCTCTTCTCTTAATTACTTGTCATATTATCTTGCCTTTTCACAGGTCGATTAATTTTTAATTGTATGCCAGATATAATGAATAAAAGAATCAAAGAGCGTCCAAATCATTTCATATTTCACTGAAGAGTGCTTTCTCCACATTTAAATAAATACGAAGAGGACATGATCATCTCAATCCAATTAGAAACTCTTTTGGGATAAAACTAGATTGCAGTATTTATAATATTCAGTACACTTCTGATTCTTAATGCTCTAAGAACATGCATATTCTAGATTTTTTATTAGAACCCTGATAGGACTCTGTCTACCAAGCCCAGAACAGTAGATGTTGTCCGTTTCTACTCTTTGTAAGTTTCAGTCACTCTATCCAGCCCCCAAGCCAATGTTTTGAATTCCTGGCAGGTAATTAATGTTTTTGATGCAAGCTCCCTCACTAGCAGACCTAACTTTCTAAGCACCAGGAATCTCTGGATATCTTACTTCACATTTCAGTAGCTTTTAGCTTAGCTCCCTTGTTACTCCAGAACTTGTTTGGAGAAAACAAACGTTTGAGTCCCCTCAAGTTTCCAAATTGCCACACCACACCACACCACACCACTGAAGAGCGAAAAACTAAGGTAGTTATTTCTCCCCTGCTGCCTTAGCAAGACTAGTCCTCTCATCATGCCCCAACTCGGCAGATGACCCAGGCTGGAAAATGGCTGGAGGTAGGCAGCTTACTTCCCTCTCAAATTATGGTTTATCTCATCTCTGTTACTTCCATAGCCCTCTCATGAATGCAGAAATATGAATTTTGTAATCTATCCATCCATTTGAAGCTGCTGCCATGGGAACATCACTCTGTTGGCATCGACTATATCCTGCCCAGAAGCAGAAATCTATAATGCCCTACCTAGAAGCAAAAACAAAACAAAACAAAACAAAACAAAACCCAACCCAATTTAGGAATCCTTTGGTTGCAAGTAGTAGCAACCCAATGCAAACTGCCATATATTAAAAAAAAAAAAAAAAAGGAATTTATCATTTCACCTAATTGGAAAGTTCATGTGTGTAAGACTGGCTTCAACTACAGGTAATATAAGAATTTAAAAAAAAAAATTTCATTGGCTGCCATCAGTAATGTGCCCATTCCTGTGTTAGCTATCACCTATCACCCAAACTAAATGGATTAAAAGTGGGTGATGCATGATTCCCCAGAGAAAAATCTTCATCATCTTATTAGAGGAAAGTGGAGTACATCATAGACAGGAAGAGCAAATGCCCATTATGCCCGACAAGTCCAGCTGTCATTCAACTATTTATCTTCTCAATTGCCATAGCTTCTATCAGCCCTTTAAGACGGAAATGCATTACTTTGACTTGTGTATTGCTAGAGTTAAACTGAAACTTTGCTCCTGATATTCTTTTGGTATCCAAAGCCTTCAAATTCATGCTGGATTGCAAACAGATACTTAATAAATGCTTATGGCTTGGTTCGTCCTGGGGTGTGTTACCTGACTGCCTTCCGCACAGCAGGCTAGCCACTGAAGAAGGTCTAGTTTCTCAGTTTTCAACTCTAATCACGTGCTAACACGTGCTGCCAGAAGACAGCACTTTAAAATAAGCTGTGGGTTACTGTGCTATATTTTATGCAGTATTCTTTTGAAGAAAAACTAAATGAGAAAAACGGGTGAGAGTGCCCAGCTAATCCTAAGCCGTTTCACTGACGTGCTCTACTGGGTTCCACTTGCCCTCATTTGCTGTGACATTGCTCGTCCCATTTTCCACCTTCCAGGCAGGCAATTATGGAAAGGACTTTAGTGAGGCTTTCCAAGAGAGGAGACCCTGGGCTGAACAGAGCAATGTCAGAAAGGCAGCACCAGTTCCTCCCCACTACTTGGCATGTCTCTCCCAATGGTTTTGAATTCTTTCTTTCACCTGCTTGCTGCCAGATATCTCATAGAAGAGTCTACATTTTGAGCCTGAGCTTGAAACTAGGAACTGGCTTATACGGTGAGTGAAGGGTTGGAATTAGCAGACCATGTTATTTCCAGGGTGTGTGCAGATCCCATAGTGGATGTGTTGACTAAAGGCATTTGAAAAAGAAAGACCTAAACAAATGAATAAATTAGAGCAAATGCACAGTGTGATGATAAAGAACATAGTTGCTGGAGTCAGAATCTTGGCTCTGCTGCTGGGTGGCCTTGGGCCTCAGATTCCTAATTTGTATCACAGAGCTATTGTGATTAATTGGAATAATGCATGTGAAGTGCTTAGCATGATGCCAGGCATAACCAATAATGAATAGTTATTATTGATATTTTCATTGAATCGTACAGAAAACTTTAGAGATAGCACCGCCAACTATTCATCACCATGGTAATGAGCTAGTGTGGCAATGGCCACAGATTAGTCCAGAAAAGGCTTAAGGATTATCCAAATACTATGTCCATAATATTTTATACTATATTTTATCCAAATACTATGTCCATAGTATTTTATACTACATGTTATACTATGGACATAATACTATGGACAAATACTATGTCCATAGTATTTTTTCCCTGCACATTAAAATGTCCAACCAAATTGTTTTGAATGTCTGTAGACCCAAGGGCAGAGGCCATCATTAAAAGTTACTGCCATTAATTATGACAGGGGAAAAATTAGATGTACATTCCTGTGAGTACCTGTGTTGCTCAGAACTCATACAAATGCCAAAATCTCTTTAGACTACTGCATGCAAATTCTTAACAATAAATGTCATTTCTGCACCCCCCCCAAAATAATTAGGAAGAAGGTATCTGGAATGACTTGTAATTTATTTATTTACCTACCCTGCATCTGTTTTTCATCCATAACTCATCCTACACTGAAAGCAACTAGCCAATTATGCAAACTCTATGCATTTTCTCTATCCCGAGTTTTGACTTCTCTCCTCTCTGTTTTAAACCTCAATCCTGAGAACATCCTGTTCCCTTATTTATCACAGACACTGATTCATTCATGACTGATTTTATGAGACTGACACACTACCTACTGTGCTAACGAGGCACCTTCATGACTGATTTTAAGAACATACATAGTATGGACTAAACCCTGCAGTGCAGACATAAGAATACATGTCCTATTCACACTCCAAGGAGAAGGTGAGGAAACACAGGATTTTAGCACAACAGAATAAATGTGCATAGCCTGTAAAATTGTAATGCAATCTGGGTCTTAAATGATGAATGAAGTTAAGCAGTCTGGCCAAGGAGGAAGAATTTCAGTGTGACCAAAGGTACAGAGGCAAGAAATAGCTCAGCATGGAAAGAAACTAAACACCATTTGATGTTGTTCAAATATGAAGTTCAAAGTAGTGAATGTCAAAGTGAATGCTGGAGAAGCAGACAAGGACTCAAGGCTATGGCTAGAGGCAATGAGTCTGCCTATGAACCTGTTCAATAATCCAGGCTAGAAACCCAAGGGGCTGAATGCAGTGGGAGCTGACAGAGAGGACTAGGCACAGTTATATGTCTAGGGAAGATGAAATTGAAATTTTTCTAAAATAATCCTTTTTGAGGAAAACATTTAAAAATGAGAGAAAGACAAAGTATAAAAAAAGAGAAACCAATGAGTCTACATAAAATGTACCTAAGGTGGTTAAATTATTCCAGCCTCACATTTTACCAGATACCCGAGGCCCAGAAATTGTCCTGGCCTCTATCCCATGACCTGTTTATCCTGGGACAGATATGGGGTGGCATTGCAGCTAGCACAGGAGGCTCCCTCGTTCTTCTCCTCATAAGCACCATGGAGTCAGTTCTGCAGGCCTTAGAATGTGAGGCCATCACTATGTACCTTCCTTGTCTCCCGTAACTGATGGCCAGGGAACCAGCCGTGAACTCTCAAGTGAGAAAACTGTTTCTTAAACCACTGCCCAACACCTTTTCTTGGGCTTCTGAGCATTCTTCTTCAGGTTTATATTTACTTCTAACATCCTTCCTGATACCTTTCTTCAAAGTAGAAATTCTCAGACTTCCAACCAGAAGTTCAACAGAAGAAACATAAATCATGGTGAGTTATACTATTCAAGGACAACTGTTTTGCTCACCTATGGTTCTAAACCAGGATCCTGCCAACTATGGCCCCACGAGTCAAATCTGGCCCACTATTTAACAGGGTTTCGACAAAACACCATCATACTCATTCATTCAAGGATTCCCTCTAGTTTTATGCGTTCTAGAGTGGCAGAGTTGAGTTGTTGTCCCAGAGAATTGAGACCATGTGTGCCAGAAATAGCTCAGCCTAAAATATTTACCATATAGTCTTTTATAGTTTGTTGACCCCTTTTCTAAGCCATTATCAAGACTGATTTTCCTCTGGTAGTCACATTTTTTTTAGTAAATGCCCGTACGCTTAGAGCCTTTGGAACTCTATCCAGCTCCCTGCCAGAGCTGGTATGTCCCAACCTTAGTGCCTATTTCCAATGTGAGAATAGTCCTCAGCTTTATCAGCTACCCCCCTCTCCCTATGGTCCACGCTAGTGACCATACAGAATCCTATTAATAAATTCTACAAAATTTCTACAGAAAATTGCTTTTCATATATGATATCAATTTTGAAAATTAGCCCAGCAGCAGGACACGGAGGAGCACTGAGTGGTTAGGCCTCTATGAAAAGGTACAAGTAATTTTTCCTCCTTTGTTCTCTTTTATACAAAGCATATCAGCAGACCTGAAGACACAAGAGAGGAGGCAAAGCTGAAATGCTTCAATAATCTATATACCAGGAAATTAATTCATAAGAACTAAAATTTGGCTGAACCAGCTTTTAAGACATATAAAATGTCCTTCCTTTTCCTGTGATATAGTAAGATAATTTACATCTGTTTTTACTTAAAGAAGTATTTATTAAGGGACAATATTATTTAATAGTTCAGAACAAGAACTCTGGAGTTAAACTGCCTGAGTCCAAATCCCATCTTTGTCACCACTTGCTTAAGTCACTTCTCTATGCCTCAGCCTTCTCACTGGTGAAATGAGGGTAATACTACGATCTACTCAGTAGGGTTTTATGAAGATTGTCTGAATTCATACACACAAAATACATGGAAGACTATGGTACAGAAATGCTACCCATTACTGTTTTTATTTTTATTTATTGCATTTTGTTTGTTTCTGTTCTCAACATTTGTGAGTATTTCCATTTAGAAGAGAGCATGGCTACATTCTGGATAAATTTCTCCACATCTTCTCCCTGCTCAGCAGGTCTCTCTTATGCAGCTTCCTTCCCATTTCACCTGCCACACCGGCCATATTCGCTTCCTCTCTTAACCCTTTTACTCATACTGCTCACAACTGAAGTTCCTGGTCTTGGGAACTGGTCTCAACAAGAGCAGAACCAGGAGAGGAGAGGTAGAGAAGCCAAGACCTCGAAACAGTGGCTCTTTATCTACGTTTCCAATGCTCACTCTGCCCACGCTGTGAGGAAATGGACTGTGTCTTCCTTGTTCACATCTCAGTGCCAAGCCCCTAGAACAATGTCTCCTAAACAGAAGGTGTCCATGAATATTCATGGAAAGATGGAATAAAGTGCACAGGGAAGCAGAGGCTAGTGTGAGAGGGAAGCGTGAGGAAGGAGTGCTGAGCCTTCACCAGCAGCTGCTCCTCTGACCTCACAGTCAATGATCAATATGGAAAACGACTACACCAGAGGCACGTGGATTGTTGAAGACAGCAGCGGAAGGTGGCAGTGAAGCAAAAATCCGGGCATGACTTTCCGGGGAGAATAGCTTCAAGGTCAGTCTTGGGAATATTAGTAGTTTCCAACTCCAGACATAGACATATAAATAAAGGCACCAGCTAATTAGATCAGAATCACATATATTACCCTTAATTTCAGGTAAATAAGCACCATTTATTCTCAATTGGTCTGATAATGTTCTCATTCTTCTGGTGTTTGGTAATCGTTTATGTAGCTACCCATTTATTTGTAATTATTAATTCAAAATAACCCTATCAAGTACATATTCAATACCACACATGCTACCACAGATGGGGCAATCTTTAAAAAAAAAAAAAAAAAAAAAGGATAGCATGTCATTCCTGCTCCTGTTCTGAAGGAAAGTCACTTGAAAGAGTTATTCAGAATGACAATGTAACATGCTAAGTGCTAATCAGGGCAAGGAAGAAAGGTCATTAGAGAACAGAGAAGGGAATTAGTATGTTCTCCTGCAAAGCAGACATCCGGATGACTTTAGGAATAGAAGCTATTCATTGAACTTGGAAGCTGAAATCTGCCAGCCAGTGAAGGTGTGAAGTGCAGGTCAGACAGATGTGGATAGGGTGAGACAAAGCACATTTTGCAAATGGCAAATGATCTGAGTGCCTAGAATACAGAAATCATACTGCATGGCAGCAGAAGCTGAGGTAGAGAAGATGGCTGAGGCCAGATCGGTAAAGATTTAGCTGGCAAATGAACTGAGGTCATCAGAGAAACTGTAAGGAAAAGAGTGTTGTGTGAATCTCAGATAATTCAGCTCTGATGATTTAGGGAAATTCCCTGATTTCTGTTTCCATAGAAGCAGAGCTTAGTTTCCTCACCTGTACAGCACCACAATGGTGCCTCTCCCTTACATCACTGTGAGGACTGAATGAGTTAATATATGCAAAATATTTAAACATTGCAGACTCAATGCAATGTTTCTCAAGTAGTTGAGAAAACTTATCTCTTATCACTGTCTCCAGGAGTGACCTTCTCACTGGAGACCCACTGTTAAGACATAGTTGGAAGATCTACCATTTCCTTACTCCTAGGTCACACTGCACAGTGCACTAACAAAATATATGCTCTGTCTTGAGTACTGTTCTGTCAAGACCCCGTGCCAAAGTAAAAGCCGTGTTTGCTGAAAATACATCAGGGTGCTGAGAGCCCAGTGTGTGAGATGACAAATTATGGGCAGAACCAGCTATTAATCACTCATGCCAAACAAAAGAGAAGGCTGTCTACAAGTTTCTGCAAGGTGATCCCTTACGCCATTACCTAAACCAACATTATTTTATGCTGTGTTTTGCTCCCTTTAGGATTTCCTTCTGGAACATTTTTTGAAAGCAATTTTGCTCATCAGATTTGTCATAATTTTTAAAAACCTTCCTCCTCTGATGTTTTTCATCCTGCAGCTATCCCCGAACATCCTGAGTGCTGAAGTTCTAGGGATTGCCAGCAGAGAAAATGGATTTCCTTTATTATATGAAATCTGACCTTTAATTTTCCCCCTATATTATATTGGTATTTGATGTGGTTTTCCATTTTTGAAAGCACCAATATGGCAAAAAGAAAGTATCAGAGTCTGATATGCTAAATGCCAATTCTGGGAATTGAGTGCCCAGAGGCTAACCCGGAAATAGCTATCTTTGTTTACCCACTGCAACAACCTCAAATGAGAAATTATCTCATCATACTGCCCATCTAGGTTATAGTCCAGAGAGTGGTCCCTTAAAATGATTAAGCCTCGAAATAATTTTGGCCCAGAACATTTATATTGGCCCACATCAATATGCCACAGTGCTCCCCTTCCTACTCAACTCCGCTCTGCACAAGGTCAATCAGTAACACCAAAGTGCCACCTATTTGTCTTTCAAAACGCCCTCAGTATCCCCCTTAGTCTGGATTTCACGGAACTTAAGTGATTTATTCATAAATTAAGAAGTGAAATCATGTCATTGCCTGGATTCTTTACCTGATGATGTTAGTATGGACTAGACTTATACCAACTTTTGTGTAAGAGATGCTTCAAAATCCCTAACAGACACAGGAGAGAGTACAGCTAGCTGTGGATGCATACATGACACAGATGGATACAAAGTGCATTTCTAAATACAATTTCTAGGGGCGCCTGGGTGGCTCAGTCAGTTAAGCTGCTGCCTTTGGCTCAGGTAATGATCCCAGGATCCCGGGATCGAATCCTGCATCAGGCTCCTTGCTCAGCAGGGAGCCTGCTTCTCTCTCTGCCTCCGCCTGCTTGTGCATGCTCTCTCTCTCTCTGACAAATAAATAAAATCTTTAAATACAGCCTCTAACTTTTTTACTTCTGTGCCACAGGATTTCTTTACTAGATTAATACCGAGGAGATCCATTCTATCACTGCATGCTTTCTTCTCCGTATTCTTATCACTCTTTGTAAGTCACTTATAGCACAATTCATTTTTATTATTTTTTTTTAAAGATTTTATTTATTTATTTGAGAGAGAGACAGTGAGAGAGAGCATGAGCTAGGAGAAGGTCAGAGGGAGAAGCAGACTCCCCAGGGAGCTGGGAGCCTGCTGTGGGACTCGATCCCGGGATTCCGGGATCATGACCTGAGCCGAAGGCAGTCGTCCAACCAACTGAGCCACCCAGGCATCCCTCACAATTCATTTTTAGTAGGTAACTCCTAAATATCTCTAATCTTAAGGAAAAGATGCACTGAGAATTTTTTGTGATGCTAAGATTAATGTCCAATTAATTTTACTGTGGCATTTTTTACAGTAAAAATGTAGCAACAACCTAAATATTTAGCAGTGGAAAATGGTTAAATAAATGATGGTACATGTGTACAATCCAAGTGCTGTAAAATCAGCTCAATGCTCATGTGAAATGATGATGGCAAAATATTGGCCGTATGTTAGTAGAAAAAAAGATATAAAAAACTTTGTTCTCATTCCTCATATAATTCAAGTTATAATTAAATATTCATGAATAAAATATACCAACATGTTAATAGTGATCATTTCTGAATTAGACAATTAAGACTATTATCTGTTACCTTCTTTATATATAATAAGCATATATAACTTATAATCCCAAAACAAAACCACAGAGGGTTGCTTTTCATGTATGTGTGTGTTTTCAGTAAGCCCATTATGTGTATGATACTATGTTGTCTATGTAAGGGAATCAAAAGAAAAATAAAATAGGCTGATTCTCCTGGAACTTATAATGGGGGACACTAAAGAGACAAATGATTTTTAAAAATAGCAACACAAAAGAGGATTAAAGCTGGAACCGATAAACATAGAGTGCTACCACTGAAAGAATTAAGAAATGTGGATTTAGTGGGGACTCCGGAACAGGAAATATTGCACAGAGGCAGACACAGCTGGCTCTGAATAGGTGGAAGAAATGGGGAGACTAGGGAATGCATCAAAACATGGGGTCAGTCCCTATTTTGTCTTCTTTAGGAACCTTTATTAGAGGAGAGTTTATGTTACATAGTCAGGGTTCAGTTAGAAAAGGAGAAGCCAGGAGAAGAAAAAAAGAAAAAGAGAAGCCATTCCATGTATTTTAAACAAAAAAGGATAGAATACAGGAAATTAGGCACTTATGAACCACAGAAAGGCCTAGACAAAGTCAGATCTAGAGGTTAAGAACATGCAGAAAACCAATAACACTTCTTAGTTGCTCCATACATCTGGGGCAGGTAAATAGCAAAGGAAAACAGAGGTCATTATAAAACTCATCTCTGTAAAGCCCTAGTCTACTATGAAAGTAAGAATAAAATAGCTTCTGCCTCCTTTCTTTCCAAATCTTGTATAAGTGTGTCTATGAGGCAGAAGGTCAAGCTATCCAAAACACTAGAGACAAAGTAGTCTAGAAAATGTACTTTGCAGCCTTGTAGCCTTTGCCACAGTGGATAAGGCAGAAAAGCAATAATGAATGAATGCTGGGTATCTAACTCCTCACCCACATGTTTACCACATATAATTACAAAAAGCCCTGAAAACCAGGGGAAAGAGTTTATCCTCAAAAATAAGCAAACAAACAAACAAAGTTTCCTTAAGCAGATGGAAAAAAACATACTATGTTGTGAAAGGGAGGTTGTTAAGAAAAACTATCTTACTATGGCAAGTGTATTTCAGGTTGCCTCACCGTCACAGAGTACCATGAAAAATACCGACAACCTCCAAGAACCAAAAGGAAATCAGAAGGAAGTCCAAGTTATATGGGGTCAAGTTAAGGACCATGTGCCCAAATCTCACTATGGGTCTAGAGCTGGTTTACACACACCGTGTGTAAAAAAAAAAAAACAACCCTGACCCTTTCAATAGGTCAGTTTGTTCAAACAATAAATTCAGTATGAAAAGCAGGAAATCCAGCTGGTTTTTAAAGTGTTGATCTGATAGCAACACAGACCCAACTTATAGCTTCTATAGTCAACGCTGGTCAAATGAGAACTGTCACGGTCCTGTGCTCTTGTCCTCTGTAGTGATGTCTGCACTCAAATACTATTTTTCCTATCATTGCATATCTGATTTTCAACATTTCTGCCTCCATGGTTTAGGAAAATTATATTTCAGATCTTTAATGCATTATGAATAGAATGATTTTAATATAAATTCTCACTTGCTGAAAGATAATTTCTGTTTATAGCAAATTTCAAATGGCAAAAAAAAAAAACAAAACAAAATGTTGAAACCCTCAAACTCTTCTCACTTGTGGGTATGAGTGGGGTGAGGTCATTCTTTACAATGGAGAAAGTCATGAAGAATTCTGAACAACTTACCCTCCTTCCCTACTATCCTGTCTTTATGACCTACTGGTCTGTAAATTCTTTGGATGCAGATGGTGTGCTTTATGTTTCCCAATGCTATTGACCTCAGACACTTGCCTACAACTCTTGTTTGGTGAATAAATCTATTCTAATCGCCTCCATATCATTGCTGCTATATCACAAGTTTGCATGGAGACTTGAAATGATGGAACTTTCTTAGCCTAGAATTTTATTGTGTTAGAAGCCATTCAAAAGCAGCACTAAAGGAGAAAGAAATGGCTGAAGATGAGGAGGAGGAAGAAAGCAAGCAAGAAAGAAGAGATGAGGGGCACCTGGGTGGCTCAGCGTGTTAAGCCTCTGCCTTCGGCTCAGGTCATGATCCCAGGGTCCTGAGATCGAGCCCCACATTGGGCTGTCTGCTCACCAGGGATCCTGCTTCCTTCCCTCTCTCTCTCTGCCTGCCTCTCTACCTACTTGTGATCTCTGTCAAATAAATAAATAAAATCTTAAAAAAAAAAAAAAGAAAGGGAAGATGATGAGAGGGAAGGAGGTATGATATAAAACTTCTACCAAGGGACTGAAAATAGCTTTCTCAAAGGAATTATGGTGAGAGCTGGACGAAACATACAGTAGGGCAGATGGAATCATATATGGTCTTGTCAAGACCCCATTATAAAAGATGTGTATTTAATCTGCCCATATTTAGAAACCAAGGCTGAGACTATGGAAAATGTGTAGGTAGCTCCTAGAGTATGTTTGTAAAGATGCTCTGAACCACGACAAATCTCTTGAGGGGAGGCAAATAGAAAATTCTATATAAAAAAATCATGATAAATAGTGTTCTCTGTGTTCTATAATTTCCTAAATTGATTGATTTTTTTTTTTTAGTAGGACTGTTCATATTATTAACAATATATATGTCTTATGATCTTAGCTCCTCAGCTCAGCTACCAGGAACTATGATCAAAGTAAGCACTTTTGCTACTTTTGGAGAAATCCTTTCAAGTCAATTTTCCTTGGATCAGCTTTCAACATAAATTTTGTCCCTTGTGGAGAAATTCAGTACAATGTATGCAGGCCCATAAAATAGGAAAGCCTATTTTCATCAAGGAAGTGGGGCGCTGCATATTTATGCACAATGCCCCATGTAAATCAGGAAACCACAAAACTAAAGGCATGAAAAACTCCAGGTCTTTCCACAGAATACTGTGGTTGGTGCATTTTTATGTGAGAAGAAGTTAAAACAGAGACTCAGATTCTTCTGTGTGGCTGCAGTGTTTTGCCTTAATAAAGATCTGCGGCCAGAAAGAATTGCCTTCAATTCACAACATATTTTCCTTTCCAAAATTACATTTCTCTTATAATATCCCTGGAAAACAACCTTAAGAATTCAATAAACTCTGAATCACTTTACCAGTGACCTCCTTTCTGGTTAAATGTTCTCGTCAGCATCCTGGAGGAAAAATTGAAATTTGTGATCTTTTCATGAGCCATGCAGATGAAACCTGTGATTGAGAACTGAGGGTTTTGAGAGACTTTCTAAACAGGGAACAGAGTTTCCATGTCCAGAATCCTATAGAATGCCTACCTGTGCATTTTGTCATTTTGTTCCTTTTTGGTTACTCTACAAGCTCAGAAGAATTTGTGTGGTAATAGTATAATTAAACAGCAGGTTTAGGTTTAAATGCACCAGGAGGGGTTTTTGTCCCCCCCTTTCTCTGACCCTCTCCTCCCAAACTTTTCCGCCCCAGGGGCAGCAGCTTTATAAAGCTCACCTTTACAGTCCACTTGGTTTGTATTTTTATCTGATTGGGAATGATATACCTGCAGAGGTTTTGCTTTTTATCCTCTCCTATATTTCAAAGCTTGTTCCTCCCTCAGTCCTGACACTGGCAATCCTTTGTGGTTTTTCTTGGACCCTCAAAGGCTTAATGGTCCAGCACAGAACTTGAATCTTTGGAAATCTATCCCAGCCACCCCTAACACCAGCTTCAGAGAAGTTCAGGGAGCAGTCAGTCAGAAGAGCAAAAGTGGTGCCCATGGTTAAATGCTCTAGGGAGGTTTCTGTCTTTAAAATCAAGTGACTGTGTTAAAAGATTTCTTTAAAACCCACAGCACTCACCCAGATAGCTTAGGGAGGCTTCTAGATTCACTAGAGGTATGAAGATGAAACAGTCTCAAAGTTAGTTAGCTCTTTTCCTGAATGTGTGGTGGCCCCTTTCCCAGGGAAGGGAGTAGGGAAGAGCATGACTGGGGGAGGAGAATTCTGGCTTGAGACCAGTGCTAGGGAAGTGGGCTAGCAGTAGATGCCTAGTTGTCTCACAGCACAGACAATAATTCAATAAATGCAGTTAAGCAGATATGACTAAAAGAAGGATTCTATAATGCTCATCAAGGCTCCTCTTTAATACCTTCTTGAAACTTCAAATGAATTAAGCTACTATTTCAACTCCTTGGAGATTAAAATTTTGCTCGTTTCTTTGTCATGGGTTACCTCTTAGGGAAGGCCTGATGTGAGGGACAGGGGGAGAGAGAAAAAAGAAGAAGCAAAGCTAACATCTGTGTGTTAACCAATGTGTCCAAAACTCTTCTTAGAAATATTAACATATTTAATCAACAACCCTTTGCACAGGATTATTACTCCCATTTTACAGATGAGGAAATGGAGGCACAGAAAGGTCAATAACTTGCTCAAGCATGTATAGCTAGCTAGTCAGTGGCAGAGCAGGGTTTCCAACCCAGGAAGTGTGACCTCGGAGTCTAAGCACTTCAGTAACTAGACTCCTGAGGGCTACATTAGGGCTCTGTTTTTAAGGTCTGCTAGGACTAATCACACAGACATACCAACAGACAGACAGACACACACACACACACACACACACACACACACACACAGGCCTCCCAAATCTCAATTGCTTAAAACCAGAAAAGTTAACTTCTCATGCTGGGTCCAGTGAAGGCTGCTGGACAAGCTCTGGTCCCAGTGTTCACTGAGGGACTCAGGCTGTTGGGAGGCTTCATCTCAGCATGCACTTCCATAAAAACCACTGCAGCGAGAGGGAAGGTGGGGGGTCACACCACAGCTCTTACAGCTACACATACCACTCTCATTCCCACTGTATTTGTCACTGTAAGTCATATGGCTACACCCAGTCTGAAGAGAACTGAGAAATGCCATCCTACCGTGTACCCTTAAGTTAGGGGGGCGGTGGGTGGGGGAGGTTAACCAGATACATTGGATGAACAGCACTAATGAAGGACGGCAGCAAACCTCTGTGGGACCCACCCAGGTCTCTTATCTCCCCCGTTACCCTC
This sequence comes from Lutra lutra, assembly GCF_902655055.1. NCBI lineage: Eukaryota > Metazoa > Chordata > Mammalia > Carnivora > Mustelidae > Lutra > Lutra lutra. The sequence goes on along the minus strand of NC_062282.1, from coordinate 133,421,924 downwards.
TATATCTTTCTACCCTTCCAGTGGGAAATGATTTTGAAATCTCTAAGGGAAGGCCCACATTCCTTAAACTTTGGGTTTTCTAGCGCATGATTATTTATTGAGAATATCTTTGTCCATGTTACCTTGAAGCCCAAGGATTTTTGAACACATAATCCAGAAAGAGACTTAAAATCGATGGGCTTTCTGCTCTGCATTTCTTCCCTGTGGCAATGTGTATAGGCTATTATCTGCTTGAAAGGGAAGACAAACAGAAGTTAACATTTCAAATATATTAACCTATCACACTACTAAACGATAATAAAATCTGAGAGCTCAGATATTCGTGCAAAACTTTCTTTACTTTTTCAGTCAAATCACCTTCCAGTCATTAAATTAAATCTCAGTTGGGATTTAATTCATCTCTGCTTCTTCCTAGTCTTTCTCCCTCTCCAGTCTCCACGTGCACTTTCTGTGCCCCACGTTCTACTAGCATCACAGCCAGGATTCAAGCTCTTAACATTCAGTTCTGAGGGCCAAGGGCAGACCTTTCATATGCATCATTGATGGAGTGTTTAGCAACTTCAGAGTGAAATCTTCTAGGGCAAAAACAAGCATGTGTCATGTCAATAGTGATGGTCTTTTGCATAGTGTTCTTCCACTGTTGTATTAGCAGGATTTCTATCCCTTTTCTCCTATAACCAGGAGACCAATCCCAGGAGGGATGAGGGAACACTAAACCTGCATCCTACCATTGGCATGAGTACTTGGCATGTCCTGGGTACATGATAAACTGTCTCCCAGACCCATTATTGGTCTCATCCCTCTAACACTAGCACCTTTCTGAGCCAGTAAGTAACTGAAACATGGGTGCTGTCTAACTCTAATATCTAGTAGTATTGCCTATATCAGTACTTTTAAATATGCCTAGGTCAGCAGTTTTTAAATATGAAGGTTCCTTTCAAAATAAAACTATAGTTGAAAAAAGATATACAGATGGAAAGTAAGCACATGAAAAGATGTTCTACACATCATATGTCTTCAGGGAAATGCAAATTAAAACAACAATGAGCTATAACTACATACCTATTAAAATAGCCAAAATCCAGAACACTGACAACACCAAATGCTGGTAAGGATGTAGAGCAACAGGAACTCTCATTCACTGTTGATGGGAATGGTACAGTCACTTTGGAAGGGAGTTTGATGATTTCTAACAAAACTAAATATAGATCCAGCAATTGCACCCCTTGGTACTTATCCAAAGGAAATGAAAATTTATGTCTACACAAAAACCTGCACACAGATGTTTATAGCAGCTTTCTTCATAACTGTCTCAATGTGGAAGCACCTACGGTGTCCATCAGTAGGTGGATGAATAAATAAACTACGTTGCACCCAGACCATGGAATATTATTCGGTGCTTAAAAAAAAAAAAAAAAAAGAGCTATCAAGCCATGAAAAGACACAGAAGAAGCTTAAGTGCATATTACTAAGTGAAAGGAGCCAATATGGAAAGGATTTCATGATTTACACCGTGTTCAAATGCAAAGCTTTGGATGCAGCATCTCTTAATCTGGAGATCTGTGAACTAAAAAAAAAAGAAAAAAAAAATGCAGGATATCTGACCCCTCTTAAACTTAAAGTAGAAAGTGAATACAGTTTTCATAAGGAATTGAAAATGTTCCAACACCCAGAGTCCAATTCATTCAAAGTCCAGAATGTTTTTCCTGTCATCAAACCAAAATAAGCAAGCAGAGCTCCACAAAACTCTGCTAGTCGCTCTTATACTACCTTTTTTTGTTTTTTTGTTTTGTTTTGTTTTACATCCAAATTCCTTCTGGCTATATTGTTCACTGCGATGGGACTTGATAGAGCTGAGTGTATTTGATAATGCCCAACCATTTCTATTAGAAGGGCACAGGCTATAAACTAGAGCTAATATTACCAGCCACCACTCGCTCTGAGGTCCCCAGTACAGACCATTCCTTGGAAGGCTACTAACAATCATGACAGTAGGTACAAAGTAGGCTTTTGGTACTAAGTTAGGAGGAAAAATAAAAACTTCAAAAATGGACGTGGATCCTAAATTTCTGGAGAGTAGTTGTGTTTATAAAGACTTTGTTAGACTCCTAAAACTCTGTTTTAACACATTTTTTTAAGAGGAAAGAAAGGATTTAGCACAGTTAGCTCCATGGTATAGCTGTTATGTTTAACAGAGGTGCTGTTGTTTGATGTTACTTGTGGGTTTATTGATCCTTTTCAGTTACTGTGGTAGCTCTCTGTGAGAATTTTAGAGTTATTTCCCAGTTACCCACTGAAGCCTTATTCATCCTTTGTTCTTTTTTTTTTTATTGCTTCCAAACACAATATATTTTCTAGCAATGAGAATGGCATTCTGTTGGAAAAAATAACAAAAGTGAGAACTAATTTATTCTCAATAATTATTGGTAAGCAAACGGGTAACAGAGTCAATAACATCTGTTAAATTTTCTGGGTCTAAACCTGGAATTCATTCCCTTGCAAAACTGAAATCCAGGAGAGTTTTCCTGAAACCAGTACCACAGTACTGCAATGGAGAGAACACAAGTCACTCTTCAGTGGTAGTCATTTATTCTATTATGCATCTGTTGGCCAGGAAAGAGTGTGTCTCTTATGCTCCAGAATTGCTAGAGCTCTGCTAATGAGAATGGAACATTCTAGAGTTATACAAAGAGTTGATGGTCTCAGAACAGGAATAATTAAAATAATAGTGAAAAAAAACAACACAAAATGAAACAAAGCCAACTCCTGGACTTTAAAAAAAAAAAACCTCAAGCCTAATCGACAAAATTAAATCTCAAAAACATGTTGAGTAAAAAATAAGTTACACAGGGGTGCCTGGGTGGCTCAGTGGGTTAAGCCGCTGCCTTTGGCTCAGGTCATGATCTCGGAGTCCTGGGATCGAGCCCCGCATCGGGCTCTCTGCTCAGCAGGGAGCCTGCTTCCTCCTCTCTCTGCCTGCCTCTCTGCCTGCTTGTGATCTCTCTGTCAAATAAATAAATAAAATCTTAAAAAAAAAAAAGAAATGGTTTCAATTATATCTATAACATTTTATTTGGTGGATATAATGGATGCCTGCAATATTATTCCCCATACTTTCCTATATGCTTTATATATTTCATAAGTTAAAAAAATTACAAAGATTCAGAGTGCTTTCCAAATAATATGCCAACCCTGAAATAAGGAACTGGCAATGACTGCAGACTAGCATAAAACCTAAAAGAAAAGTTCACAAAAAGTAACCAAAGAAGAATGTGGGTGCGAGAAGGATAAGAATTAAGAGAAAGTGAATTCTATGATCCTGTCCCTCTATACATTTCACCGATGCCTAAGAGTCTTTGCCAAAAACCAGAGCACCAAATAAGAGTTTCTACACAACTGTCTATCTCATTACTCATTCTGGATTGCCTTACCCTTAAACATTGCTTAAGTTCATCTAATATACATGCCTGAAGGGTGATCTAGACCTTCCCACCCTGACGCATCACATCCTCAGGTGCTTTATACTTGTTGGGCTGATGTTGCCACCATTTTTAATATATGATTAGCACTGAGTTTAAAGGTATCAAAAGACTGTGAGTTCCCTGAAATTTAGATCTACTGTCCTATTAGCACGGCAATAATCCTAGATCTACACTGGGATACAAGAATAAAAACTAAGCATAAGGTTGAATTTCCCCAACTAGAATGGTAATTCCTTTATTTGCTGGTTCAGTAGCACAAGGAGCCCAAAATGTCCAATTGGAAGTCACAGCTTCAAGCTCAATGGATGTGTTACTATATCCCTTGGTGAAAGCATCACTTCACCAGTCCTGAGGATGAGGACTTTTAATCTAGCACATTCTAAGACTGCATAGATGATAAACATGATTTCACAAGGGGATCCCTAGAAGAGATGATGAGAGAGCCTGTCCTACTTCCACACAGTTCCTGAATCCAGGTGGTTTAGCTATTGAGTACATAACATTTGAAACACTGATCATTAGTTCAGTGTATAAACTCCAACCTTGTGAACGGATCCTGTACCTTGTGGAGAATGATACTCTATCTTGTACCTTAACTGAGCTTTTAATAAGCCCTTCTATCATCCTACGAGGCAAGTTTTCCCACACGATGTGGATAAGGCAGTAGCAGTGGATCACATGGGTGATCTGCACCCAGAGTCATACCTTCTTTATGAGGAAGTTTCCCAGGCATTAAAAGGATACTTAAAGGATAGTGTTGGCAGAGTCAGTACCAAGTTATGAAACCAAATCCATAGCTGAGTTATTGGATAATGGTTAACAATTCCAGGGTTGAAACGGATCTGGTATAATCAGCCTTCCCCTAAATGGTTATCTGGTCTCTCTAAGGGATGATATCAAGTCAAGGAGTTGGTCTCAGTCAATTTGGGCTAGCAGGAGGGCAGACAGACATCCTCAGCGTTAGTGAAAGGCAGCCTCTATGTCCACCCACCATGATCACTACTCTGTTCACAGACCCATTATGTAAGTAGGGGGATAACCAAGGAGAAAGACTGGCTAACATCTTCAAAATGAGTCATCCTACACAGCTGATATGCAGTGACTCTCTGAGGTAGATTTTGGTGGGATGTGAGACCTACCAATTCTCAATTTCTGTGCCCTTTATCATCGGTGTATCCATGTGTCTCTTCCTTAAACTTCATCATTGCTGGTCTTCTAATCTTGTTCTTTCAACATCCCTAAATAACCAAATAATTGATCATACCTTAGATCAATTCCTCACTCATGCAGTACAAACATTCAAGTGCATGCTTGCAGTTCTACCCACTGGTAAATATCCCTTCCTAACTGTCTTTCATGACCTCGTCTGAGAAAGCTGTCATGTAGTGGTGACCCACTCCTTCCCAGCAGTAACATATTGAGCTCTGTTGGTTGTTGAAGGAAACTTCACAGAAACCATAAATTTTTTGAGAGCAATGACAGGAATTTGAACCACCTGTTCGTGTGATTTACTTGTGCCTCCTGCAACTGTGTGAACGTTTCTATCATAAAAGGATTCCTGATGTACCTGCCTGGCATCATCACCTTAGAAGATCTGTTAACACCCTGATCATGATGGGTGCCTCTGGTGGCATACTCATATAAGGTTCCTTCGTCAGACTTTTAATCTCTTCTAGGGCACGGTAGCACACCACAAGCTGCTTTCAAGCAGTAAGTCATATTCTTCCCCAGAACACAGCACTTTCCCCAGAATCTTAGAGGTCTGCACTGTGACTCTCTTGTGGGGGCTTTCCAGACACTGTGCAGAGCATCCCCGTGTCCCTGTAGCACCACTGAACTTGCGGGGCCACATAATCCACCCAAAACACAGGTTCCTTAAAGAAGAGATTGAACAGGGATCCTTTTTCACGTGGTGTATTGGGGAATGCTCCTAGAAAAGGGAGGTGATAGTAGAAGATATGTTTATGTCTTAACTCCCCCAGTGCCTCAGAATGTGACCCTATTTGAAAATAGGATCTTTACAAATGTAGTCAAGTTGAGACGAGACCCTTAGGGGAGGCTCTAATCCAATATGACCTGTGTCCTTTTAAAACATGGAAACTGGGACAGAGAGACAGGCCCACAGGGAGAATGCCTTGTGAAGACAGCAGAGATTAGGTGACACAATTCCAAGCCAAGGGATGTCAATGACTGCCAGTAAACCAAAAGAAACTAAGAGAGGAACATGGGTCAGAGTCTTCCTCAGAGCCCTCACAAGGAACCAACTTTCCCACACCTTATCTCAGACTTCCATCCTCCAGATCTGTGAAACAACAAATTTGCTTAAGTCACCCAGTTTGAAGTGCTTTTTACAACAGCTCTGGCAAAATGATACAGAGCATGAGGGAAATTTGGGGTGTTGGTAAATATGGCCCTTATTTTGATTAGCATGGTGATTGAGTGAGTTCAAAACTCCTAGAGCTCAATACTTAAAGTAGCTCATTTTGTTGGATATAAATGATTCTTCAATAAAGTTGATTTTAACAATTAAAATTAATGGATTACTCATTATGATTTCAAAGTTATGGCTGCTGCTAGTCATTTTTTGCTCTTCATGCTTACAGGCTACTTCATGCCAGTTATTAACTACTCTGATTACTAATTGAAAATTAGTTCGGATTACCGTAAGAATGTAGGAAAGGACTACATAGTGGGTACAAGGAGGTTTGTCCGGAACTCAGTGATTCACTGGGTGCCTGCCGATACTTCCATGGAAATTGGCAACTGCAGACAAAGCAGGTGCAAGGGTAATCCAGGCTGTCTGAATCCTGAGCCATGTACAGGTATCACATTAGAAAATTAAATATTAATGAAAAATTTTAAAAAAAGAATCACTCTCTATACTCCACTCCATACATATATACTTCAAATACATAGAAATCCTGGGTAACTATATTTTAATTAAAAAAAAAATCTCCAGGAGACAGACTTTTGTTCATGAAGTTTGAGGTAAGATTTGGGGAAGGGGATAAGAGAAGGCTAAGACACAGGAGAGACTGGATAAGATATTACTTAATTAAAGGCTAGGGTTTTGATGCCTATTCAGAGTTAGGGGTTGTAGCGCCTGTCTCAGTATAACAGAAAACCCAATCTAGCCCCTTACATAAAGCTGAAAGCAGGGATAACACTGTCCTGTCCCTGAACCTGGTCCTACACTGTATCTTACTGCCACTCACATACAGTATCAATGATTAAATTATTCTTTATAAATGTTGGTACTTAAGAATTTCTAAAAAAAAAAAAAAATACTGGTAGAAGAATAAGTCCCAATTCTAGTGGGGGGAACTGATGTTTAATTTGGAACTTAATGAGTTTGAGGAGTGTCTGGGACATCTGAATGTCCCAAATATCCAACAGGCTTACCTGGAGAAAACTGAAGAAAAGTATAACCTAAAGATAAGGACTGGGAGGCAATAAGGGAAAGGCTGGAAACACTAAAAGGCACAGGACAGTGGGCAGAAGTCAGAAGCCTGGGGTTCACCAACACCTGAACAGTGAGGATCAACGGCCACAGACAGGGAGGCTGACTAGAAGAAGGTGGTGTTACCTACACTAAGCACAGAGTAGGCAAGCATGAGCAGAAAAGCCTGGAAGCTGCAAAGGGAATATAAAGGGAACTGGCAATGAGATTGTAGCTGATAATCTCCAAGAGCAGTTTCCAGCGTGTGGGAGGTTGAAGCCAATCACAGCAAATTGAGCAATGAATGCTAAATGACGGAATCACATGCAGTTAATATTATAAGAAGAGAAGGGTAAGAAGAGACTAAGAGACATTTCCATGAGACAAGAGTTGAGAAGCTACTTCAGATGGGAGACACAGTGTCAAAGCCGGGTAATGTGAAAATGGGAGACACCTGAAATTCTTCAAATGTGAGGGGGAGGGCGCCTGGGTGGCTCAGTAAGTTAAAGCCTCTGCCTTTGGCTCAGGTCATGATCCCAGGGTCCTGAGATCAAGCCCCGCATCGGGCTCTCTGCTCAGCGGGGAGCCTGCTTCCCTTCCTCTCTCTCTGCCTGCCTCTCTGCCTGCTTGTGATCTCTGTCTGTCAAATAAATAAATAAAATCTTTAAAAAAATTTTGAGGGGGAAAGAGCACAGAAGATAAGTTAATGAGGTGAGAGAGAGAAATGTTAGTAAATGGAATCATACCTGCCTGAATGAGGACGGAGATGGATTTAAGGCAACAGATGAAGAAGTGGCATAGGTAAGAAGAAAGACCCCCTATTTTCAAGAAGTGTAGGAAAATCCATCACAGGGCTGTAAATATGGATAAGCCTCCCAGTAGAGAAACAAAAAGTTATCTGAAAGAGAGCGTATATGGAGTCCTTGAAGTAATAAACATGATTTAAAAGATATCAACCCCAAAAGAATGCTTTGCATGACAGAAGTCTATTTTATTTTTGAGATAAAAGTCATATTATATCAGTCACACTGAATCCAGTACATTTAGAGATTGTTTGTGTACAAAAACATATTCACAAAATAAGCCTCATGGGTAAAATTAACTGTCACTAAAAAGTCTGCATAGGAATGCAAAACACAATTTTCTTAGTCTATCCTTTCCCAAAGGGACCTACTTTGATAGAAGATAGAACTGGATCACGCTGAGTCATATAGCCTATATCTTAGAAAATCACTCTTAAAAAATAATATCATTTCTCTGGTTAAATATTAGGTTAGATATGGAGGTGCCTGTCTGCACCACTGTAGAAGCACTGTATTTATAGTGTGGAAGAAAGACAGGGGTTGGAGGGAAACCCTATCCTTCTTTACTTGTTTCCTATTGTGTGGACCACAGCAAAAAGTTGCCAGCTACCAACAGCCACTGCTCAGAATTGGATTCCCCTTTAACTCAGAAATTCTAACTGAACTCTTTCTCCTTCCTGAGCTTCCTTTCTCTTTAGATCAAATACCTAATTATACGCCAAGCTTTAGATTTGCCCTCTAATCCCTCCTATAAACTGCCCACATCCAGCTATCTTTGTCCATTAATGCAGAAGACACACACTTCACGCAATAAAGGGAAATGAAAAACAGGTTACAATGGTTGTTTCTGTGTGCTGGCAAATAGCATATGAAGTGAGTCAACACACACCTTTCCCCAACCTCCCTTTTACCCAGTGTGTGCCTGTTTGACACACAGCATCAGTAAATCAGGCAGTTTACTGACCTGATTGTAATTTTGAGCCCATCAATTATACTGTTCTTTCCTTCCCTCAGATGGATTGAGTAAGATGGGAAAAAGTGTTAGCGGCTAATGTAAAATAAACATGCTGGCAGATTAACTATTTGGTTCTTCAGTGAAACTCCCTCTCCTGTTGTTATGATGGTCTACAGAACAATCACCCATTAAGCTGGGACTTGGAGAGGTTCTCCAAACTTAACAAGAATGATACATTGCTGTTCGAGCCACACACTTCATCTCAGCCAGTATGCCTGAGGTTTTCTAGAGCACAATTTCATACCACTTTCTGAACCTCCACACATCCAAAGTGGGAAGTAATTCATACTGGACACAGCACCAGCTCCCTACAACTTGCTATTTTGAAGTAATCAGGTATGAAGCAAATCTCCTGACCACGAGTTAATGCCTTATTGCCCTGCCTGCCATGGAGTGCTGAGAGTCTGAGATATGTACCCTGACCAAATGGGATTACGTGAACAGACATTTTCTAGAAATTATGACTTACGAGTGCCAGCCTCATTTCCCTTTGCCTGGTGATACCCTCACAAAGGCCATTTAGAAAGGATTCGGCAGCTTGCAAGGTAACAGAATTTGAGTTCTCAAGTGTCCAAAGATCAGTGAATGCCATTTTTTTTTCCTCCTCTGAAGCATTTCTAATCACAATTTGGTTACTGCAGCCTAGATGCTGACTAAGATAAACCTATTTGGAACTCCAAAAATAGCATCTTCTGAGCTATATCTCTGTCTTCTGAGCTTCCCAAAGGAAAGTTCTCTAATGATTTGCAGCTCATTACAACCAGAATCTTCATAAATGGGATGGTTTGTTTTTTTTTTTTAATCTTGGAAGATGCCAGATTGATAGTGCTTGCAACTGGGGTCTTTGATTTGGGATTACACCCACGGTAACAGAGAGGTTAAAGTGACAGTGAGTCGGCCAGCCTCTGCCTTCCACAAGGCACTGAAAAGCAGATTTCTGAATAGGAGCTGAGAACAGTGATGTCCTCATTCATTTCTGGCCACCTTCCTATGGGCCAAACTGACTTTCCAATTGAGATAATTAGGGAAGAACCAACATCTCCGCCTCCTGGGTAGTCATGCCTCTAAAGATTTAACCAAAAACCAGAAAAAAGTCACAAGTTCTATAGCGCTTCCTACACATCACCATTTTTAAAACTGAACCATTTTATTATACTACATCTAGGCCAATTATTTACGGGTTACTTATTTCAGAAATAAGATACAGAGGCATCACAAGAGGGAGAAGACCTTGTTTCCCTCCCTGTTCTATCAAATTAAGTCTCGGTTTCACCATTCCTGAAATACACGAGTGTCACATTTATATCCATTGTTCAATGAGCATTCTTCCCTCCACTCACAGGAACTAGAAAACTCTTAATTGCATAGTATGGTCCAAACAGGAATGGCACAAAACAATTTCTCAGAGAAAGAGGGAATGGTCTATTAGAGTTTCTTCTGTTCAGGTGGCTCATTATTTTTCAGGATGGTTCTAAGAGAACCTTGCTATTAACAGCATTAAGACGAGAGGGAATATCAACTTCTACTAGAAGAAAACAGTACTCTTAAGACATTAATTTTACTCTTGAGAAAATTAAAAAATCTCCTCACTTCAAGCAAGTTCAAAAAATTATATTCTTCTACTGACAGAAATGCAACCTCTCAGAGCATGAGAATGTTTCCAATAGAACTTCTGGTCCCAGGTTATTAAGGCTATACCTTTATACAATGCTTGCTGGCTGACCTATGTCTTCATGCACCTTGGACATGGCACTCTCTTCCCTCTTGTCCTCATTCTACTAGTTTAAAAACAAAAAGAAAGCAGACAAAAACAATGCTTCCCTCATCCACTTGATTGGTGATTAAATTTTCCTTCATAGATTATGAACATTTCATTTCCCAATTAAAAGGATGCCTTAATCCAACACCTTTGGTTATTGGACATCAAGGCCTTACCTAGGAATTGGTTTTAATAACTGGCCATGTGGGACAAGGGTAACTGTTTTGGAAGGAGAGATGCCATAATGATGGAAAAATGAGAAATAAACAGGAAGTTAAAGGATATTTAAGATAGCTGGGTATCCCACAAGTAACCCAGGACCAGCTTTACTGTTGAGACTGGCTTGTTCAAGAAGTATTCAGAGACTAGATACTATAGTCAGACACGCTTTGATCCAAATCCCAGCTTGGTTGTACTTACCGGTCTATGAGACTTAGGGTGAATCATCTAATGTCTCTAGACCTCCTTTTCTCTTCTATAAAAGATCTTTAATGGAGATTTCAGTATATAATACCATTATAGATATGTGACTGTGTCAGAGCCCCACAAGAGGGACCCAGAGGGACCCTCAGGTGAGAGACACTGGCAATGAATGATGATATCAACTATTCATTAGAAAATAGCATAGGAAACAAAAGAATTATACATACAGAGATTTTTCCTAAAATTCCTTACAAACTATCTGAACAGTTATTAAAACGTGAAATTGGATGAAATGCCCTATTTTCTCAGACGGTCATTAGGGCAAGGAGGATGTTTAGCCCAGGCAGACCCATGCAGAGGTAAGCAACAGGCTGTTTTGCTCCTGGGCAGCATGATCAAGTTGGTCTTCATGACCCCCTCAGCTTGACTATACTTTAGACATGTTTATTCCAGAGTCCAGGCCTCTGACCTTCCATTTCTCCAAGAGCATATTTTAGAAAACTTGTCACTGTAAATTATTTCTCTACCCCTTTGAAATAAATGTAAATCTCTCAACCTCCTGCCAGTTTCACAACTTAGGAAATGTTTTCCTTAAGGGCCTAGGAATCGTTCTTGAAATGTAAACATTGGGGAAGATAGCACCCCTATCTCCCAGTCCCTGTGGAGGACAGAAGTCTAACTTCTAGCAAACACAGGAAGGTTATTCCCAGAAAAACAGCATTTGCAAGTTCCGGAATAACTAAATATGCTCAACACCTCCATTGACCCACCTCCTCTCTTAACATCTCTAGTACTTTTCCACGAGCTCACTCTCAGGGCTTAAAACCCTCCGCCTTTTGTTTCCATGAAGCTAAGTATCCAGACTTGTTCTGGGCTCTCTGCCCTATCGCTGGCAATAGCACCAAAAAAAAAAAAAAAAAAAGTCAGCTTCTGTCTGTTCATCTTGTCCAGTGCCATTTATTCCCTTTAACAAGCTCCACTCTCGTTTTAGAGCCTCCCTCTTGGCCATGAGCACCTCTCTCAACATCTACTTTAGCGCAGTTTCCAAAACCTCTAAGAGGTAATGATTTGCAGGAGGATGAAGCTTGCAATAAAGGGGAGATTCAGGGAAGTCCATCTACACTTGAGCTCTTTAAGATCCACTCTAGAATGTCTATGCCCAAATAGCTTCCTCTTGTGAGTTCACCTGTTCATCTCTCAGGGGTAAACTGGTATGGAGAAATGTATCAGTAAGAGTCTCAAATATGTTCACACCTTCTTGTATGCATTGTCTTTTGCAATGTGTCTCTGCCACCTTTCCTATCAAGAAATGCAGTCTCCTTCTTCAACTCTTGAAATCTAAGCTTGGTCTTATGTCTTTCTTTAGTTAAGGGGACATTAGCCAACATGCCAGAAGCAGAAACTTCAAGAGCGTACATGGGGAGCCCACCCCTGCTTTCTTCTGGGACCCCTACAGCCTCCAACTAATGAGGAACTACATAGAGAGATCCCAGCCCTCACCGGTTTTCTAGCTGAGTTTCCAAACATGAGAGTGCAGCCATCCTACCCCAGCTGATTCATCATAGCCCAGAACAATTAGACAGTCTACAGAATCATGATAAATGATCAGTTACCATTTTTTTTTTAAATACAGCAAACTGATACCATTGGGATGCTACATTTACTGAGAAAGCATGAATGAACACCCAACCCAGAGAAATGAGAAACTAGCTGGAGAAGGAGGGGCATCCAAGAAAACATTCTTTTCATCATCATGAATCTCAAACCAGAAATGTTAGCTAGAATTTAAAAGAAGTTTTTTAAGGTAATTCAGAATCTCATAGAAAATCAATCTGTCTATAGGACTAAAAATATCTCAGCTTTGAACACTTTTTTCATTCTTATTAGACTTGAAAGCAAGCCCATTGATCTAGCAAGAGCAATTTGCTAATAATTAGGCTGGCAAGGCAAGCTCAGGTTTGTTACCAAAAGGGTGGGTGAGGAGTCCCTTTAATTCACAGAAGCCTCTGCCCTAACAAACAGAAAAGATGAAGAAGCAGCAACTGAAAATGCCTCTGTTCTCAAATCTTCAGGTGAGATTAAACTACATCACAGAAAAATAGTGTCCAAGCAAAAGGCACCCCATTCTGTACCTGATGCCTTCACAGAGAAAACAGTCTTTAAGTCAGGTTCCCTTCCCAAGAGATCCCACAATAAATACTCATATTACTTTCATGTGGCACTTACTTCTTCTTTTCCCTTGGTCTTCCATGAGTATAAGCGATATGCACTGGTTCACCTCTGCTATTAGACTTGAAGTTCCTTGAGGGCAGGGTCTGTGTTTAATTCATGCTTTTTGCTCCTACAAAACAAGACACAGAGAAGACGCTCAATAAATATTTTTTACATAAACGAATGGAAGAGGGCAGCTTCTACGTAATACAGGGGTTATCCTTATGACTACAGGGAGCGTGGCCAAAAATGGCCCCCTTCTTTGCGTCAAATAAAGTTTACATTATAAAAACCTACATCATTCATGAAAATGTGTCATTTTTTTTTCACAAGTGTGCCTGATATTCCACCAGAAATCATGATACTTGACACATCTGTAATATGTTTTCCTTTGAGCGAACGCGAGACATAATCTGTTATTTGCATATCTTTTTGTCTGGGAGACCAGAAGTCCCAAGCAGGGAACAGACTTCATGAAGTGCCAAGACAAAATTCTCTTCCTGAGATGACACATCATCAAACAAGCTGCATCTTGATGCAGATATTTCTTGGAAACGCAAACTACCTAAAAATGGTATTGTTTTGTTTTCAAGTGGTTATTATGGTGAGATTGCTTTTACTGTTTCAGTTGCTCATACCCCAAAAAAGAGAAAAAAATTATCCCTTCCCTTATAAAATATTTATTATTTTATATTTTAAAAGAAAGAACCAAATCAATTCTGTTTTGAAAGGCACATTAAAAATGTAAGCACAAAGTACAGGGCACATTTCACAGAAGATTAGAACTGCTAACAGTTTTTTTTGTTGTTGTTTTTTGTCCCCCCCCCGCCCCCACCATCTACCAGAAGAAATCAAATGAAGCCAGTTTGCCTCTGGGGTTTTAACATCATTAAAATTCATCTTAATAATGAAGTTAAAATTAACTGAAAGAAGACAAAATGGAAAAAAAAAAAAACTCACTTCACTAACATGGGTTTACTCACATGAAAATGGATAAAAGTAATATCCTTTGGGCACAGTTAAGGAAAAAAATCAAAATAACCAGTACACAGGTACCCCACAATGGAAGCAGTACCTCAAAGTCATTTTTTGTTTATGGAAGCATAAACTAATGCATAACACACACACTTCATACCCATATATAAACATATGTTTGGGGCACCTGGGTGGCTCAGTCGTTAAGTGTCTGCCTTCAGCTCAGGTCATGATCCCAGGGTCCTGGGATCAAGCCCTGCATCGGGCTCCCTGCTCAGCCAGAAACTCGCTTCTCCCTCTCCCACTCCCCCTGCTTGTGTTCCCTATCTCGCTCTCTCTCTCTCTCTCTCTCTCTGTCAAATAAATTAAAAAATATTTATAAATAAGTAAATAAACAAACAAACATATGTTTGGACACATGTATATACACAATAAAAAATAAATGCGGCCATGCAGAGATCTTTAAAATTATATTCAAAAAGATTAAAACAAGATGTTCCACTTACCAGAACTGTTCCTGAATCACACATAACTAAGTACAGGAACTCAGCTCTGGTTCATGTAAGCTTCCTATATTTTCTCTGTGGAATCTTTGTTGAAGAATGAAAAGACAATAGAAAGGTCAAAAGGGGCATCTCCACTCCACAGGGTCCTCAAAATGAGCACTCCTGCTTTGACTTTCATCCTTCCCCTCTGAGAAAAAGAACAGGCATCATGCTCCTGGAAATGAACAGGAGTTTTCTCTAACCAATTAAACCCTTTTCAGAAAACTAAAGCTGTCATATTGGAGATATAATGTTGGTAACAATAATGAGTTGTAGAGCCAAGTTAGATCCTAAAAGACACTGTGTTGGCTTGGCTGTCAGGTGGGAACAGTGCTTACTCATTCACAGTCTTCTAAGGTAAAGTTTAGAACTCAACCATTTTTCTTCAAACCAGTAAATTATTTTGGTTTGGACTGGGAAAAAAAAAGGTACACTTCCAGAGGGGGTATGCAAAACTCCAAATTATAGGACTGAAATGATTTGTGTGTGTGTGTGTGTGTGTGTGTGTGTGTGTGTGTGTGGAGATTTATTTTGGAGACATCTTGACTTAACAGCTTAAATTTTCTTCATTTTGGAGAAACCAAACATAAAGAGCAATGTGAATCAGGACACAGTGGAAGCCCAAATTCTCATGGAGATTTTATCTTTTCAAGTAAACAATTCCAGAAAGGTCAAGGGTAAAGTCAAGATTATCTATTCACAAATGATGGGATCATTTCCCCCTTGCCAATAATCATCACCCCTAATTCATCAGTTTCCACCCTCTCACTCTGATTCCTTTCAATATTTTACTTTTTTTATATTATGCTAGGTGCACAATGATAATAAGGTATCAAAAAGTCACACTAGCATATTATCTATTTTCTAAGATTTTACCATGGTGACCTGGTCGTATGGTTAATTCTAAGTATAGTTTGAGGAAACACTCAAAGTTACACACAACCTGTAACTGGGTAATAAATATATGCACAGAAATCTTCCCCACAAAACATATATTTGCATAACAAAACTAGAGATGACTTAGGTGGATAAATTAACATGACTGGGGGACTGATATCTAAGTAAAGATTTTAAATGATTTAATAATATCTTTCCATTGAAAACATAAAGAATCATAGAATGATAGTGAGCAGTATAAAATATGATATAGGGTGGAAAGCTATGGAATCACAGAGTTCTAAAATGCATACATAATAGCTTATATGTCACCACCAACTGAAGAATAAAAAAGGTGCTTTGTATTACACAATTGATAACTTCGTGAAACACGATATATTCATTGTGTTTACAAGTAGGAGGCAGTTTTGCACAGTGGTTTGGTGCAGAGGCCCTGAATCCATACTACTTGGATTCAGATGCCAGGTCTTTGCTCGCTAGCTGTGTGAACTTGCACAAGGACCTGAAAGGCAATGAACGGATAGCAGGCACATTAATAACAATGGGGTTGTTGATAGTATTAAGCACGCCAGTTTCTCTAAAGCACTTAGCACAGACCCTGCGACATAGCAAGTATATCTCTTATTCATTCAACAAACATTTAAGCAGCACATATTATGTTCCAGGTACTGTACTGAGTAGTAGGTATTCAATGCTGAACAATATCGACATAGTTCCTGTTTCAAGGAGTAATAATATGAGCTGTAGAACTGTACCTTTTAATATACTTTAGATAAACAGCAGGTCCACAATGTTTATTGTGTGTGTATGTATGTGTGTGTTTACATACTGTTCTAATGCAATACCATAATTGTTCTTTTCCTGATTTTTTTTCTCTCTCCTGTGCCTGCCTGAGTCCCCAGTGCTCAGAGATATACACGGAAGATGTAAGAAATACATTACTAGATACTGACTAGATATTCATCACAGCTTAAAGTTACCATTCCCCCCAAGCTCTACCCATATGGAACATGGAAAAGAGGAAAAGATGGCCAAGTATGAGAAGACCAGCACACCTGCCTTAAGATTGTGAAAACCATGTACAGCTTTAGAAATATGGACTCTTCAACATTGTTCATTCTTTTCTGCTCGTATCTCTTGAGGATAAGAGCCAGACATTTAGAGGAGTAACTGCAAACACCATCAGGCTTCTATGTCTAAAGTCACCAAGAAAATTCAATGCTCAGCCATGGGCCCTAGCATCCAACGATGGCTTTTTTGTTAGTGTCAGATGGCACGGAACAAGACAACTGTATCCAAAAGTCACAGATGGAAGATTAGCTACATTTTTAAATGGCATTGTTATGGGCATTTAGCCAACAAACTTTTGAGATTCTGCTGTGAGGCAGACACTGGATTCAATATTGGCAATTGCACAATGAGCAAACACGTAAGTGCCCTACCATCCTGGGGATGAGAAACACAATTAATGAAATGATCATGCTAATGATTTAGGAGTATCATCCCAAGGGAATATGCAATAAACAAACATAAACCAGAGGGAATGATCAGAGAAGGATTCATGAAAAAGTGATACTTTAACTAAGAAGAGTAAGTAGCCATTACTGAGACAAAGATGGGAAGTAAGAGTAGGGCCAGTGCTGACTTTGGGCTAATCTGTTACCCAGAAACAGGTAACTAATGTGCCCTTGTACAGCAACTGATCTGGGAAGGGCAAAAAGAAAATAAAAGAAAATGTGTTTTTTTTTTCCTTAGTAAAACCTAACAGGATAATGACAAACTAAAGTGTGTTGCTTTCTTGGATGCCTGATGCCTTAAAATATGATCTGATACCTCTGCACAGTGTTTCCAGTTTTGCTTTCAGATTTTATAGGAAAAAGACAAGAGTAAATTCTTATATTCTTACCATTCTCAAAGTCATCGTCTACACAGAGTGTGGTACCATCAGAATGAGAACAAGACCTATATTTTCCCTTCAGCCAGACAGAAGTAACATCTAGGAACACAAACATAAGGCTCTCTCCCTAAGAAACTATCATTTATTGATGACTGGCTCTACCTTTTCCACCTTCTTAAAAACAATATAAAGAAAAAAGATAGAAAGTCAAAGGGACTTGCTCTCGTTACTTATACCCTTGCTAAATCAGTAAAGGAACTTTAGGGGGAGACATACCATGAGAATCTTCACATTTATTTCCAATATACTGATAAGGCTTGGTCTGGTTGTACCCTTACAAGTATTTTGTTCCATTAAGCAACATCTGAGAGCTCTAGTAAAAACTCTTGATTCAAAGTGTTTTATTCCTTCTATGTTAGAATACTCCAAAGATGAAAATAAATCTCTGCTCTAGAAACAGAGAATGGTATCAAAAATTGAATGGGAAAGCAGTGACAAATTTTCACTCTGAAATAAATGTGTGAGACTAGCTGACAACGGGGAAGCCAATTCAGATTCTCACTCCTTTGGTGGTATGGCTTAACACCAAATCTAATAGGCATTTAGCTGGCTGACTAGGGCAGGAAAAGGGGGTCTGCAACCTCTGATGCCTGCATCTGTGAGAATGCACTGAAGCCACTAAAATTATCAATCAAGAGTTGATGTTAGTGTCAAATTTGGTGATTTTTTTTTTCTTTCAAGGGGATCAAGCTAGAGAAATAGATAACTTTTGGCTCAAACAGTCCAAAAGAAAGTAAAAATAATCTCTGATAGAATGAATAGGGATTATCAAAATTGTTGTGTCTGCATAAAACTTGGAGGTTCTCATTTCTCACAATCAAGTGTCTACTGGAGATTACAAATTATTTTCATTTTGCTACTGTCAAGGAATAAAGTCGAACACCTGTGTCTTCAAGTGATCCACCAGACAGCTACTTAAGTTTAAAAAAAAAACAACATTACATCAGCACAGTGCAAGAGTAATACCAGTGCTTTGGTGCCTGGAGGAAAAATAGTACTACAGTTTTAAAAAAATATATGAATTACTTTTGATTTTTCATTTAGTATCAGGATTTTTACTCTTTATGCAAGTGACTGCACATGCAGCCAAAGGGGAGTCGGGGTAGGGTGGGGGGAGCATCAGTCTGTTTCAGCTGAGCTGTAGAATTCACCTAGGTACAGTGGGCTTGCCAATAATAAACAGCAAAAGTTATATTTTCTCCTCAAGAGAAGAAAAGCCATGAACATCGGTCTCTATTCAATTCCAATCCAGATCCATGGAAATGAAGGGAAGGAAAGTTAGGGATTATGGTCTGTTTGAATCCATTATATCTGCAGGGTGAACAGCAAGGATAGAAAGAATATGCCATCTAATAAAAGATTAATGTGAGAACTCTTCTGAGTGATAACCATATTGCTTCCTCCCGGAGCTAATTATGCCTTTGAATCACATTCAGAAGGGAAGACACAAAGTTACCTTCAGCAAATACTTATTTTAATTGCTTAATAGTGAACACTTCTTTTTGAGCTAATTGGGTTATTTTTCTGGGAGGTACACAAATCTCTCTGTCCTGGTAGAATACTGAAAATGAATAATGTTATTCCTTTGGAAGAAGGATTTAGAAAACTATAATTATTGACAGATAATCAGATTATTTTCATCAAAAGACAATTTGAAGTTGAATTTATCTTGACTACTGAATTATTCTATAGAGTTTTTGAGTGAGTCAAATCTCAAGAATTAATCCACAGCTGTACTATGTCTTCATGAAGAAAAGATACCTTCTGTAACCTCATTTCTATACCCCCAGACAGTTGAGAACCTAGGGCTGAGATTATCTTATCATCCAATCTCACCTGGCATCCTAAGAAGATACATGCAAACATCAATATCTCTCATAAGAGAGACTGGTATCTTCTAACTACTCACTCGTAATACCAATATAGAAAGGATGAGAGTAGGTTATCTGGTAGGGTAGAATACTTTATTACTCAAATTGTTAAGAATTGATGGCACATAGTGTTAATAAATTATAACCTAACTTTTAGTAGGTATTATTATTTTTTAATTTTTCTCAGATGGGACACCTGGCTGGCTCAGTTGGTTAAGTGTCTGACTCTTGATTTCATCTCACTTATGATCTTGCGATCCTGAGATTGAGCCCTGCATCGGTCTCCATGCTTGAGGGGGTGGGGGCAGTGGGAGTATGCTTGGGAGTCTCTCCCTCCCTCTGCCTCTCCCCTGCTCATAGGTACACACATGTACTCTCTCTTGCTCTCTCTAAAATAAGTAAATAAACCTTTAAAAAAAACTTTTCAGGGAATGCATCCCCCACAATTACATTTGGAGCAGACCACTCCACTACCACTATCCTGGTATATATTAATTATTATTAATATAATTACTTAAGTATATATTAATTAATAATATTAATTAATTAATAATATATTAATTACTTGGTGTATATTATCCAATTGAATTCCTTCAGCCAAGGAAAAGAAACTCAGAAGGTAAGTAACTCACCTTACACTGTTACTCAACTAGTTATTCAACTTGTTAAACAAGTAACTATTGTTACTCAACCAGTTAAAGTCACTCAACTTATTCAACTAGTTTTAACATCAATTAAAACCAAGAGCTTCCTAATGCCACTAGTTACGCTGTTTAAATGAGGAGTCAGAATCTCCTAACCATCACCCCCTTCTTTATTCCTTAAATGTCACATTCCCCTATGGAAGTGCTTAGGCCAATGAAAAGCTAAGAGAAAAGATATCTGTGCCCCAACTTGCCTTACATGAATCCTGATGTCAGAAATAGCCATATATGCGGGACAGGGTTGTATATTGGCCTCTCCTCTGCCAAGGACAGAGCAGAGAGAAGAGAATGAGTTTGTACAGATACATATATATCATTGAAGCTACCCTCATGAAAAATGCATTTTCCTTAACTTGAAGAATGAGTAGACCCACCATCACCTAACTATCTCAAACTCAGTTTGCTCTCTATTAAGTAAAAAAAAACAAAAAACAAAAAAAACTTGGTAGGGAGTAAAATATAACATCAAAGTGTACAAGGATTCTCTATTTCCTTCATTGTCTATTGATTTCAAAATTAAACTCACTTTTGGTAGGGATTGCATTTAATGTGTATATTGTTTTGGGTAATATAGACATTTTAACAGTATTTGTTCTTCCAATCCATGAGCATGGAGTGCTTTTCCATTTCTTTGTGTCATCTTCAATTTCTTTCATGAGTGCTTTATAGTTTTCAGAGTACAGAACTTTTACCTCTTTGGTTAGGTTTGTTCCTAGGTATCTCATGGCTTTTGATGCAATTGTAAATTTTGGGACTGATACCAAAAGTATTTTTCACACAACAAGAACAAACAATCCAAAAGTTTGTGTGGAACTACAAAAGACCCCAAGTAGCCAAAGCAGTCTTGAAAAAGAAAAGCAAAGCTGGAGGCATCACAATTCCAGACCTCAAGTTGTATTATAAAGCTCTAGTGATCAAAACAGAATAGTACTGGCCCAAAGACAGACACATAGATCAATGAAACAGAATAGAAAACACAAAATGAATCCACAACCATATGGCCAATTAATCTTCAACAAAGCAGCAAAGAATATCCAATGGAAAAAAGAAAGTCTCTTCAATAAATGGTCCTGGGACAACCGGACAGTAACATGCAAAAGAATGAAACTGGACCTTTTTCTTATACCATACGCAAAAATAAACTCAAAATGGATAAAAGACCTAAATGTGAGACAATAAACCATTAAAATCCTGGAGGAGAACATTGGCAGTAACCCCTTTGACATCAGCAGTAGCAACTTCCTACTAGATATGTCTCCTGAGGCAAAGGAAAAGAAAAGCAAAAATAAATGATTGGGACTTCATAAAAATAAAGAGCTTCGGCACACCAAAGGAAACAATCAACAAAACTAAAAGGCAACCTATGGAATGGGAGAAGATATTTGCATAATAATAAAGGGTTAATATGCAAAATATGCAAAATACATAAAGAACTTATAAACGCAACACCTAAAAAACAAATAATCCAACAAAAAAATGGGCAGAAGTCATAAGTAGACATTTTTCCAAAGAGGACATCCAGATGGTCAACAAACACATGAAAAGATGTTCAACATCACTCATGAGGGAAATACAAATCAAAATCACAATGAGATATCACCTCACACCTGTCATAATGGTTAAAATTCACACGAGAAACAAGTGTTGGTGAGAATGTGGAGAAAAGGGAACCCTCTTACACTGTGGGTGGGAATGTACACTGTTGCAACCACTGTGGAAAACAGCATGGAGTTTCCTCAAAAAAGTTAAAAATAAATGCACTCTATCATTCAGCAATTTCAGTACTAAGTATTTACTCAAAGAATACAAAAATGCTAATTTGAAGGGATACATGCACCATGATGTTTATAGCAGTATTATTTATAATAGCCAAATTATGGAAAGAGCCCAAATGTCCATTGGCCAGTGAATGAATAAAGAAGATATGGTACATATATGCAATGGAATATTACTCAGCCATAAAAAAGAATGAAATTGCCACTTGCAATGACATGGACAGAGCTAGAGAGTATTATGCTAAGCAAAATAAGTCAGAGAAAGACAACTGCCCTATGATTTCACTCATACATAGAATCTAAGAAACAAATGATCACAGGGAAAAAAGGAGAGAGGCAAACTGGGAAACAGACTCTTAATTAAAGAGAACAAACTGATAGTTATCAGAAGGGCGGGGGGGGTAGATTAAATAGGTGATGGGTTTTAAGGAGTGTACTTAATGTGATGAGACCAGGTATTGTATGGAACTGAATCACTAAATTGCATACCTGAAACTAATATTACATTGCATGTTAACTGGAATTTAAATAAAAACTTAAACAAACAAAAACAAAATTAAACTCACTAGAATATTTTCATACTACAAACAAGGATAAGGTTGATAACCCAGATTTGAGAAAAGTACATCTGAAGGCTTGTATAATTGTTTTGTCAGGCTACAAACTAACCAGACCACTCCAAGTGGGTAATTTACTTAAAAGGGAATGAATGTTCTCACAGCTAATAGTGTGGGAAGGATATAAAGAAGAAGCTCTTAGAGAGAGGTAGAGTGCTTCTTTCTTAGGGAATAGGGTTAATTTAGTTTGGACTCCTAGGTGTGGAAATACACAGTTCTCTTATGGTGATGGTTAGTGAGCTGCTCCAGTCACATGCAGCCATGCAGGGAAGGGTTAGGAAATTAGCTCTCCAGGGTCCCTAGGACAAGCTTAGGCAATAGCTTGGATCTGAGCAATCCCTGAGCTCAGTAGACCACACAGCTGAGTAAGTCAAGATGCTGATCACTGGAATTCCCCCTTGGTGGGTTCTGTCATTATCACTGCCATGAGATTGAGAATGCAGATGCCTCATGTCTTCTATTGTATATCTAGTGTTTCTTAAGTTGAGCCCTATCTCCCCACAATACTTCCTAATCCAATAAATGATTCTGATGCATGCATTTGTGATTCTGAGTCCCACAAAGACAATCATCAAGTCTCAGAGTGTAGCCTCTCTTTGGGTCATTTGCCTATGCTATAGCTACAGAAGATTCCCATTCAAAAACTGGGGATCTATACAGCCTCCTTGGAAATATGAGCACCAATATCTATTTTAAAAGGATCATAGGGCACCTGGGTGGCTTAGATGGTTAAGCACCTGCCTTTGGCTCAGGTCATGATCTCAGGGTCCTCAAGGACCTCAGGGATCCTCAGGGATCAAGTCCTTCATAGGGCTCCCTGCTCAGTGGGGAGCCTGCTTCTCCTTCTGCCTCTCACTCATGCTTTCTCTATCAGATAAATAAATAAATAATCTTTTGAAAAAGGATCATAAACACAATCTGTGGTCTAATAATCAATCACACTTCTAACTACATACTCAAAAGAAATATGTGGGCATGTTGACCAAGAGACTTGTACAATAATGTTCAGAGCAACGTTATTTATAATAGTCAAAATCTGGAAACAATCCAAATAGGATGGATATATAAAAGGTTTTATACACAAATAGTTGATTACTATACAGCAATAAGAATGAACAAACTAGAGCATGTAATAACATGGATGAATTCCACAAACATAATAAGAAAAAAAAAAGCAAACGCTAAAGAATTGCATGTTGTCTGATTTCATTTTTATAACATGTAACTAGAGGCAAAACCACTGTACATCTTACAAACCATGATAGTGGTTACCCTAATGGGGAGGGATAGATAATAACTAGAAGTGCTGGTAATATCCTGTTTATTGAGATGGGCCTTTTCACATGTGTTTGTTCATTTTTTAAGCATTCATGGAACCATAAGCTTATGAGATGTACACTTCCATTATTACTATATAATGTTACAGTATTTGAATCTGTAAAGTTTATTTTAAAATGATAAAATAATGGAGGTTTTAAAGTCTGGAACTCTGCCTTGCTTTTGCCAACATCTCCCCCATTTCAAGTCTTACCACCTTTTGCTTTCGGAGTCATGGGAAGACTAATGAGCACATCCTTTGGAGTGAGGCTTGCTAGCCTCCCTAGACTTATAAATCCTGCCCTGTACCGAACTCAAAGCAACAGCTAGAATCAGAATATCTTCCACTTGTCTATATTATTACTACAAAATACAAGTTCCAATACAAGATGCTTTCTCATCTGAATGACTAATGTCAGTTCAACCTACCTCCATTATTCTTCTTTTCATTTATTCATGTATTTTCTTATTAAGTTATTTTTTAATTATTAAATTATGTTGGGCATTATGCTCAACTATGGAGATAACAGTAGCAAATAAATTCATAGTCCATATACCCTCCCTCTGCCTCACTTCATTCCTGTAGCTTCCTAGATGATGATGACCTCCTTCTCAACAAATCCATTTGATATCTGATAAATCATGGTGTGGCAAGTCATCTCTACCATAGTTCACAATAGGTAGACACAGAGATGCAGATGGACCATGGCTGTTAGAGTGATTGAATTATTCAGATTTATTTTGAAAGATATAGGGAGTCATGAGTCCATTCCATGATGCTAGTGTACATAAATAAAATTTCTAAAGAATGAATTAAAACCAGAAATATGCTTCTATTTGTCTGCTTGTGATTTTCTTTGTGGGAATCATCATATCCTAAATGTCTAGCAATTTTTAAATGCCTTCTTTATCTCATTCCCATGTATTAGGGAGCCCAGTTAAGTGGATTGTAGACTCTGGGAGCTATATTTTTAAGACATAAAAGAAAAGGAATGCATAGCATTTCTCTGTGGATTTATCAGCCTCATTAATTAATAACTTATTCAGTGAGTTTAATAATGTCAAGTAATAATACAGCCCATTAACAATGATTTCGGTTTTTCAGAATAATAGGCATAGTTATATGTGTACCAACCTTTTGAGTAAAACTCATGAAAATGTTATAGTGTTACTATGTTGCCAGAGTCTGTCACATTCCCCAAAAACCAGACAATTAAAAAATCTGAAAATACTCTAAATTAAGGTTTGTTGGGGTATAGATTTGGACAGTATTTGCTATATCAAAATGCAACAGGAATTGTAAACACTCTTTTGAACCTACAGTTTCCAGGCCAGTTTTGGTAATGACTAACATTTATGTTATAAATGTTATTACAAAAGAGTAACCAGACTGTTAAGGCTACAAATTGTCTACATTTGTTTGGAAAGAACCTTTGACATTTCCAGTTACACTCACCTTCACTATGCACTTCTGCCCTTTGCTCAGTGAAGATATATTTCCAGACATCTATCCTACAGATGACAAATACAGATTTCACTTTACCTCTAATCTGATCTTTATTTCAACTTCCCTTTCTTTAATTAGCCTGAGCAATCTTTAGACAATCTTACAAACAGTACCCTTCCTTTCCTTTCTTTTCCCTCCCTCTCTCCTTTCCACAAACATTTATTCGATGCTTCCTATATTTCAGATATAGGTGATAAAAAGACCAGTAAAACACTCTCTGACCTGTAGCACTAAAAAATTTCCACCAATCTACCAATTTCAAACCACTCAAGTTCCCTTAGCACCCTGGAATCTGACTGGTTTGGGTTTCTGATGTGTAATCTACGTTGCTTTAAAAAAAAAAAATTAAAAGCAAGTTTTGCCACAGATTTTTTTTTCCTTTTCTTAAAAGCTGCCAATGAAACAATAGGCAAGCATTCCTGAATATCTTCTTTCTTGCTCACAACATATCCTTCACCACCCACTATTCACCTACTCCATGAACTTTCATGGCCAGGTTGATAAGGTGATTTCATAGGGAACCCATTCTACTAGAAAAAAACATACTTCCTCTAGAATCCCCAGAGCACTTTTTGTGTTGAGATTTTACTGACAATTATATCCCATAGACAAGGACTGGGGATAAGATTCAAGGCACAAAAAACTAACACTGACACAGGATGAACCTCCCACCACCTGGGTCCTACCTCGGGTGCCTGTTTACTGAGCCCTAGAACACTTATGGAGATTTGTCATTTCAGAGATATAGTGATGAGAAAAACAGCCTCTAATTTCTTGGTAACTATAAAATCATGAATAACTACGTTACAAATATCCCAAATGATTTTTCTCCAATCAATTCTCAACTTGATTTCATTTCAGGGTCAACTCTGTGGGTCATTTTATATGCAGAAAATGTCCCTGAACTGAATTTATTGCCTCTCAGTCTCTCAACGGGCTTACCACTCCTGGATCAGAATTTCAATTGTGCCACCACTTAGGGCTACATTGTCTTCTGCTGCTGGCTGGCAATTAACTCTAATGACATGTGAGTTGTGGCATAGCTTTAAATTCTTCCAGTAGATTGATACCTACCCTTAAACAAAAAGCAGTAATGCTATTTTTTTCTTGCTTAAACAACAAACATTTATTTTCTCACAGTTTTGCAGGATATAAGTCCAAGATTACAGAGATGGTTCCTTCTAAAACCTCTCTCCTTGGTTCATAGATGGCTGTCTTCTTGTGTCTTTGCATGGTCTTCACTGAGGTATAACTAGCCTATGTATTATAATGGTTTCAGGTAATGATAATGATTTAATATTTATATATATTGCAAAATGATCACAACAAGTGTAGTTAACATCTGTCACCATATACAACTAAGAAAACTGTTCCCTTGTAAGGAGACCTTTTAAAATCTATTCTGTTAGCAACTTTCAAATATGCAATACGATACTATTAACTATGGTCACCACACTGTACATTACATCCCCATGACTCATTTATCTTGGTAACAGGGAGTTTGTACCTTTTGATCACGTTCATCCTTTTTGCTCACCCCCCACCCCCCAACCTCCATTCACCATCCCCAAAAACCACTTGTCTTTTTTCTTTATCTGTGAGTTTGGGTTTTATTTTTGCTTTGTT
Source organism: Lutra lutra (assembly GCF_902655055.1). NCBI lineage: Eukaryota > Metazoa > Chordata > Mammalia > Carnivora > Mustelidae > Lutra > Lutra lutra. The sequence goes on along the minus strand of NC_062282.1, from coordinate 133,395,001 downwards.
TTAGATTCCACTTGTATGGAAGATTATGCAGCCTTTGTCTTTTTCTGACTTATTTCACTTAACATAATGATCTCAAGGTTTACCCACATTATCTTAGATAGCCAGATTTCATTCTTTTTTATAGCTGAAAAATATTCCATTGCATGTGTGTATGTGTTATTCATCCATTGATGGATACTTAACATTGCTTCCATGTCTTGATTACTGTAAATAATGTGGCAATGAAAATGCAGGTGCAGGTATCTTTTCATGTTGTGTTTTTGTTTCCTTTGGATAAATACCTAGAAGTGGAATTACTGGATCATATGGTAATTCTATTTTTAATTTTTTTAGGAAACTCCATACGGTTTTCCATAGCGACTGCACAAATTTACATTCTACCAGCAGTATAGAAGAGTTCTCTTTTCTCCTTATCCTAACATTTTTTGTTTCTTGTCTTTGTATAAAACCCACTTAGCAGGTGTAAGGTGATATGTAATTACGGTTTGGATTTGCATTTCCCTGATGATGGGTGATAGTGAATTCCTTTCCTTTTGCCTGTTAGACATCTGTGTGTCTTCTTTGGAAAAATTTGTATTCAAGTTCTTTGTCCACTGCTGAATCAAACTATTTGGCTTTTTTGCTTCTGAGCTGTATACATTCCTTATATACTTTAGACAGTAAACCCTTATCGGATATATGGTTTGCAATGGACATGTGAATTAACTTTATTGTAGTGATCATTTTTCAGTGTATTTGTAGATATCATATCATTTTGGACAACTTAAACTTACACAATGTTATGTGGCAATTATATTTCAATAAAGCTGGAGAAAACAAAGAAAGGAAATAGGAATTTAGAACAAGGAGGACAAATAGAATACACTTTTAAAAATTACAGATTTCAATTCAAATATATCAACAATTATATGACACATAAATGGACTAAGTGCTTTAATTTTAAGAAAAATCTGATCAGACTAAAGAAAATTACAACCCAATGTGATTACAAGAGACATCTAAAACACAGATACAGAAAATTTGAAAAGAAAGAAAGAAGACCCTATATATACTAACCAAAAGAAAAACTGATAAAGCTAGATTATATCCAAGAAATTATACTATTAAGAGGAAGTGTTATTAGGGATACAGAGAAAGATTTCAAAATGATAAATTCAGCATGCAAGGAAAATATTTATATCTATCTAAAATTATGCTCTCAAAATATGCAAAGCAAGAATTTACAGAACTAATAATAAAATATGATCTAAATAAATGGAGAAATAAAATATTTCAGCGACTAGACACTCAATAGTGTAAAGCCTTTTACAAACTGACTTAAAGAATTACTGTAATCATAATCAAAATCCCAACAACTATTTTCTGAAAATTCATAAGTGAATTTCATATTTTATTTAGAAGTGCAACCATTATCTGTAAATAACAATTTTATATATTTTCCCAATCCCATCATTTATGTATGCATTCATGCTACAATTTATTGGCATTAACCTGCAGAATGATACTGAATGAAAGGAGCTCTACTGGACCTCTATGTCTTGATACTGATCTCAGAGGGATTAATATATTTAAAACTGATGCCTTTTTAAAAATGATTTTTTTATCAAAATTAAGGGAGCTCTCTTCCAGTCATTGTTTTCTACATGTTTTCCCATGAGTGTAAAATATATTTTTTCAAAAGTGTTTTCTGCTTCTATTTGGATTATAGATGAGTTTTCTTTTTTACTCTGTTACTGTGATAAATTACATCAGTTGGCTTCCAGATATTATACCAATCTTAGAGTCCTAAAATAAAGCCAGCTTAATCATGGCATATTATCATTTTTATGTATTGCTAGATAGGATTTGATAACATGTGGTTTAAAAGTTTGGCATCTATGTTTATGGGTGAGATTGATCCATAATTTTTCTTTTAATGTCCCTGTCAGGCTAGCTTTATAAACGAAGTTTGGTGAGTATTCCCTCTTTTGCTTTGTATCTTTTTTTGTCTTTTGAGATCTGTGTTGTTTCTTAAGTATACATTAGAAAGGTATGATAAAATAGGCCCCTATGAATGTGATTTGTCTATTTTTCTTTTTAGTTTTGTTCATATTTGCTTTATACAGCATACACCTTTAGAATTATTACAGCTTCCCGGTGAAATTAATATTATAGCATTACAAAATATCCCAATTTGTCTTTAATGTTTCTTGCCTTTGGCTGATATTAATCTAATAAGACCAGCTTTCTTGTTGGCATATGAATTACGTATCTCTTCTTGCCCTTTCACTTTCAAACTTTCCCCATCTTCTAGTTTATGTGTATCACTTATAAGCGGCATATAATTACTGTGTTTGAACCTGGTCCCATAGTCTTTGTTTTCTAGTGGTGTCAGATAGTTCATTTGCATTTAATCATGAATGATACATTTGCAGTTAATTCTCCATCTTATTAAGTGTTTTCTATTTGTCTTGTCTACATTCTGTTCCTTTCTCTCCTTTCTTGCCTAGTATCCTTTAATATTCCATTTTCCTATTTTCTTTAAAGATTTTATTTATTTACTTGACAGACAGAGATCACAAGTAGGCAGAGAGGCAAGCAGAGAGAGAGAGGGAGGAAGCAGGCTCCCTGCTGCGCAGAGAGCCCAAGGAGGGGCTCCATTCCAGGACCCTGAGATGATGACCTGAGCTGAAGGCAGAGGCTTTAACCCACTGAGCCACCCAGGCACCCCTCCATTTTCCTATTAACTCAGTAGCTGTACATTCCTTTACTATCCTTTCGATGATTTCAGTAGATAAAGCAAGCTTCATATACTTACTGAAGTCGAATGTTCCCCCACTACTAGTTCCCACCACTTTTCCAAGATGACTCAGGTACTTTAGTACATAACTCTACATCTCCTTCCTCCTCACTTACACTCTATTCTTATCATGTACTTTAATTCTATACCTGTTTTAAGTGACAGTTGACTTAATTTTATTGTCTTATGTAGTAATGGTCCTTAAATTCATCCTTATAGCTACCAGTTTTTGCTTCTTCATTCTTCCCTGCATGTCAAGATTTCCATCTAAAATCAAGTTTTTGTTTTTGTTTCTTTGTACCTGAAGAAGATGTTTTCTCAGAGGCTGATCTGCTGTGAAGGAACTGAAACGTAAGTTTTAGAAAAGCTTACTGGTAAGGGCCCTTTCTAGTGTGTCCACATGATTATATGCTTTTATAAAACTTGCACAATAAGATGCTTTAGCCAAAATGAGCTAAGACCATAGACTCTTAAACTCATATTTCCTCCCCATCAAACTTCCTTCCACAACAAATAGTACTTGATTGGATACAAGCTAAGAGAAGGCTGAGTTGCACAGACATTTAGCTTGGATTTAGTGGAATCTATTTTTGTAACTCATTGTCACTTCTATGTATAGCTAAATAATTCCTAACCATCTTGGGATATTCCTACCATCTGTTTTGCTGATTCGCCTGGCATCATGACACAAAGATGGAGGACCAGGGTTGTATCACAAGAATACATCCTATGGTGCTCTGCGTTGGAAGTATGTGGTTATGCAATAAATAAATAAATACACACACACACACACACACACACACACACACATATATATATATATATATATATATATATATATATGTATATAAAGTAAGAACAAAGAAGAAAAGATTGAAGTGTTCCAAACAACCAGCTGGTATGTGGGAAATTTTTTGATTCATCAGACACACAAAATCCTAAATGGAAATTAGGTTCTAAATGATGATTAATAAAATCAAAAGGTTTCTCTTAACAAGAATAGGTTAAATTAGAGCATTATAAATAAACACGCACATTTTCTTTCTTGATGGGAGATGTGTGAGGTAAAATGTATCAGAATTTCTGTTTGGAAAACATAAATATGGGTAATATACAAGCATCAAGCTTATTTGTGTGTCATATTTTATGCATATCAACAGAAAGAATCATATTTTACAGTATTTGATGCACATTTTCCTGATAATACTCGTAGTCTAAATGAAACAATAGGCAAAATTGGTACAGCAAGTAACTCAGAAATATTTAAAAGAAGGATTATAGATATGTTTAGTAGTTCTTTAATTTAAATATATAATTTATATTTGGGGACATCTGTAAGGTTTTTTTGGTTTTTCTTTAAAGCATTTCTTTATTTTTTATTCCAATAAATTTTACTAATTAACTTTATACTCAAAATTTTAACTGTTTCTCTTAAACAGGGACCCAAAGTTAATGAGTTCTAGGTACCATAAACCTTGAATCCAAATGATCCCTTTAATGGTTTATTCAATATTAAATATTCTGGCTTTTTGCTTAAATACAAATGTCTTCAATTCTTCATGGGAGGGGGAGATTTACTGGACTCTGAATTCTAGGTTATGAATTATTTTAATCCTTTGAAGATATTTCTCTTCCTTCTGGTTTCCGTTCTTTCTGTTGAAGTCAGCTGACACTCTGAATGTTGCATCTTTTTAGATACACTATCTTTTTTTTTCCTGGCTGTTTTAAAGATTTTACTTTTTCATCGGTTTTAGTAGATTTACTGTGCTATATGTCTTATTTATTATTTATAGTGCCTTGAATCTGTGGCTTGGTGTCTTTCACATTTCATAGAAAATTCAAAACAATTCTTTTTTATTGTTCCTGTTCCTGCCCTCTTTCCTTCCCTTCTAGAGTCCCAGAAGTGTAAACCTTTATTAGAAAGTTTTGTGCATCCCTATTTGTCCTATGCTGTTTTTTGTATTTTCCCTCTTTTTGTCTCTGCGTGCTTCATTCTGTATATTTCCTTCTGAAAATTCTTCCAATTTATTATTGTCTATTTAACTCTAAATAATATATTTTTAACTCATCCATTAAATTCCTAAACTTAGATACTATATATATATATATATATATATATATATATATATTTTAGTTACAGAAGTTCTGGAACTTCTTACTTTTTATTATTTTGGCCTCTTTAAAAATTTTCACTCATTTCCTTAAACATACTGAACAGAGTTATGTTCAAATCTATATCTGACTTTTTCACTTCACCTAGCTACAGTATGTTGTCCCTCCTGGTATTTGGCCATATTTTTTTTTTTTCCTCTTGTATGTTTAGGTATTTTCTGTTGAATGCCAGCCACTTTATATAAAAATAATGACAATTTGAGGTATAAAGTTATGTTATTTTTATCCCAATGAGAAATTAATTTTTCCCCTGGGACAATACCAGGGACACTAACAAACCAAGAGAAACTTAATTATTTAAAGAAAAAAACTCAAACAAGGCTCACCCCAAGAGGACAGGACTGTTTCCAGTTCACTCTCACCTTTAGGAAACAAATGTTTGGAGTTTCAGCCTATGGAGTTGACCAAGATATCACCATCTTGGGAGGTTCTGAAATCCAATTTTCTAATGTAAAACCTGATGATCATTTAAGAATTCTGGTTAAATGGAAAAAATAATAATAATAATAAGAGAAAGTCACAGAGGAAAGGAAAAAGGAGAAAACATCCCAACTCAAGAACTATAAAGTTAACTATGTGGAAAATCCCTAAGAAGCTACAAGAAAGCTACTAGATTTACTGAGTTTAATAAAATCATAGGATAAAATTTCAGCACAAAAAATCAATCACATATACTAGCAGTGTATAATTGGAAACTTAAAAACAATACCATTTCTAGTTGCAAAAAAATTAAATACCAATGTTATAAATCTAGAAAAAAGAGCTCTTATTAAAAATCCTTAAAATTCTAAAGAAGAATTAAATGATGACCTAAATAAAGAGATATATCATAATTATGGAATAGAAGATTCAATATAATAAAGATGTCAGTTCTTCCCAAACTCATCTACATATTCCTGGGGGAAAAAACCTCAAATCTTAGAATACTACATTTTTTAGAATAATATTTTGTAGAACTGGTTCTAAAAATTTATATGAAACAATAAAGAAGCTAGAATAGCTAAAACAAAATGGTTCTAAAATTTATATGAAACAATAAAGAAGCTAGAATAGCTAAAACAAACTGGTTCTAAAATTTATATGAAACAAACAATAAAGAAGCTAGAATAGCTAAAACAATTTTGGAAAAAGGAAAAAAAAAAGTTGAAGGGGGCGCCTGGGTGGCTCAGTGGGTTAAGCCGCTGCCTTCGTCTCAGGTCATGATCTCGGAGTCCTGGGATCGAGTCCCGCATCGGGCTCTCTGCTCAGCAGGGAGCCTGCTTCCTCCTGTCTCTCTGCCTGCCTCTCTGCCTGCTTGTGATCTCTCTCTGTCAAATAAATAAATAAAATCTTTAAAAAAAAAAAAGTTGAAGGAAGTGAATCTGACACTTTACCAAAGATAGAGTGCTACTGGTGAGGGAATAGCACACAAACCAATGGAACAGAAGAGAAAGTCCAGAAATATTCCTACACAGTTGTGGCAATCTGATTTTTGACAAAGATATACAAAATTTAATGGATAAATTAGGATCTTTTCAACAAATGGTACTGGAGCAATTACACATCAGTATGCAGGAAAAAAAGTGACCTTTGACCTAAACTCACTTATACAAAAACTACTTCGCAGTAGATCACAGATATAAATATAAACATAAAATTATAAAACTTATAGAAGAAAACAAAGGAAACATACTCATGACCTAGAGTTTGGTGAAGTGCCCATAGGCATTATGCTAAAATCATGAGCCATAAAGAAAAAAATTTAAAAATTAGGCTTCATTAAAATTAAAAATTTTACTCTGTGACAGTCACTGTTAAGAGAATGAAAAATCAAAACACAGACTGAAAGGAAACATGAAATCACACTTAAGACACAGGACTTATATCTAAAATATATGATGAATTCTCTCTCCTTATGCTGGGCTAGAAGGAATAAAGAAGGAATAAAGGAGAAAGAATAACATTTTCTCTGCTCCCTCTTTATGGAAGAAAACCTCAGGAGTCGAGAAGTGTTTGCTACTTACAGTCACTAGTTTTTCATTCTCTTAACTACTGAGCTTAATCATTAAGCCTGTGGTCAACCAGGGCTGAGATTTTCCCTCTCAGGGCAGGAGAGTAAGCCTTCAGGGCAGAATCCTGCTCCCATCTTCATTAGACCACTCTCCCAAGGCCAGCCACTGCTCTTTTGTGTTTTATCCAGGGACAACTTGTGGACAGCTTAGATTTGACTCCAGTATATTCTGGAATTGGTCAGAAAAGAGGATTAATTAAATCAATTCCACTGTGTACTCAGGGCTGGAAATAAAAGTCTCTTCTCTATGTTGGTTCTCAAGTTACTTCCAGCCACATTATCCAAAACAGCAAATCCTATATCCTGCAATGATATGAAATGCCAACATGAAGATACTTGAATAATAAACCGCCAACATAGAGATGTACCAAGATTCAATATAAACCTCTTCCTATTATCAAATTCCCCGAGAGAAAAGATCAAAGACTAAATTTACTTGCAAGTTTAAGTCCAAAAACATTCAAGTTCAAAAACACTGAACTTCAAAATCAAATTTTCTTGCTCTTGAGAGTTAAAAGCCCCAAGTCCAAAGAGCCTCCTCCCAGATTTTCATTCTGTTCAGTCTCAGTTAGAGGCGTTCTTAATGCCTAGGGGAGACTGCATGCTGATTTGCATATTCTAGGCAAGATTATATGCTCAAAAGAGCACTTCATTTTCCAGACTAGACAGAGACTTGGGGTTATCTGAATAAAAAAAAAAAAAAAAAAGGATGGGTGAAGAAGGATGTTGGTCACCTATGAACATAAATTAAGAAAAATCTTGCATCAAAAGTTAATAATATCACTGTGCATTCACCATTACCGAGGGGAGAAGAGGGAATCTAGCTGTGCACACTGCCTCCTCTTCAAAAGAGTGGCACATTTGAAATATACTTGCCTTAATAAATGCTGGAAATTTACAATGGTGCCCCAAGATCTTGGTGAAACACAAGCACCATTACTGTAGCACAGAGTGGAAAATGCCAACTCACAGACACTCTCCATGGAGTGTCAGGGTCCCAGAAACATGGTGCTTTGTGTGTTTTAGGCTGTGTATGTAGGTTGCTTTGATAGAGAGGGAATCAGGTCAACGGGAGACAGAATAAGGTTTATAGGTACAGAAGCATGTAGGCTGAGAAAATCCTTATTTAAATAAACCCGAAATTTCTACCCCCCTCTTTTTTAATCACATTCTTTTAAGCTGTACAACCTTTCCTAAACTTCTCTCCAAACTACCTTCTCCAAACTGAAGCCTCTACAGGACAAGTTGGTTTGCTCTTAATACTGGCTTTGTTTGCCTGAGTCTTGTTTTCAGTCTGGTATTGGTAAGACAGGAAAGAGGCCTGTAGTGAAAGTAATCAGGGACAAGGCCTGCACAGTTCAGTCCTAGCAACTCCCTGTGTACCTTCGACCAAATTTCATCCTGAGTCAAAAAAGCACACATTCTACAATCTTCTTGTAGAATCTCACCTTCTTGACCTGTTGTACTCTTTTACATGTGGTCCTAAAACTATGCATGTCCTTTTGGGTTTGTTAACTTATTATATTCAATTTCCTTTTGGGTTTGTTAACTTATTATATTCAATTTCCCCTAAAGAAATTATATGTATGTATATATCAAAACTAATATTACCAAGTAAAAGAGTTTAAAGAAGCCAGTCTTTAGCTGAGAGAATCCAAACTTTTTAGTTAAAATAACACTGATTTTCAATGATACATAACATGTATGTATATATATGATTTATATAATTGTGTTCTATGTATGTGTATGTTTTAGGATTTTTCTTCTAATTAAATATATCAGTGTTTTTTTATAAAATTGTAGTCATTTCTGTGTCAATACGTAATAGGTTAAAGAAATCTATAAAATCAGGTGGTAAACATTTTGACCTGTTTTCATTAGTCCTATAATAATAACAATGTGTTATCCTAATGTGTATCTCCTTACAAATATCTCTTAGGTATATAGGATCTTGTAAACCAACTCTATGAGCTAGTGTATTATTGTTTCCATTTTATATATTTTCTTAAAGATTTTATTTATTTATTTGACAGAAAGAGATCACAAGTAGGCAGAGAGGCAGGCAGAGAGATAGGGGGAAGCAGGCTCCCTGCTGAGCAGAGAGCCTGACGCAGAGCTCAATCCCAGGACTCTGGGATCATGACCCGAGCTGAAGGCAGACACTTTCATTGACTGAGCCACCAATGTGCCCCCTCCAGATATTTAATATATGATCAATCTTGGGTTTAAAAATAAGTCTGTGACTCTTAGCTCTTTGCTTTTCCTGCAACATTCACTAAGACTGGGAGAATTTTAGGGAATCATCATTATCAGCACAATATTCAGCTAATGCCTTAATAATGCCATGTAACAAATTACCCTGAAGTCGAGTGTCTCAACTTCAATATTATTGATATTTTGTGCCAGAGAATTCTTTGTTGTGGGGTCTATACTCTTCATGGTGAGAAGTGTCACGGCATCTAGAAGCCCCTGGAGTAGACAGAATAATAGCTATCCAAACATGCCCACATTCTAATTCTAGAACCTATAAATATGTTACCTTTGATGCAAAGGCCTTTGCAGCTATGACAAAGGTGATGGAATATTACTCTCAGGATCATATTTCATAATGTAAGATTTATCTTAACACACTGGAGAAAGAGATCCTCCTCTTGGCCTTGAAAAGTAAATAGTCATATTTTGAATTGCCTATAGAGTGAGTCACATGATGCGGAATGGCATGCAACCTCTAAGACCTCAGATATCCTCCAGATTACAGCCAGTAATAAGCCAAATGTGACTAGAAGTAGATTCTTCTCTAGCTGAACCTGCAGACAAAAAAACAGACTGACTACACTTTGCAGACTGTTGAGACAGCAGAGAACCAAGATAAGCAATGCCCATAATCTTGACCCATGGAAACCGTGGGATAACAAATGAGTGTTGTTTTAAGCCAATAAGTTTCTGGTAATTTGTTATGTGACACTGGAAACTAATGCACCATGACAGTGAATAAGACAAGCCTTAAGGCAATGAATGGTAGTTCTGGCAGGGAAAGCAAATCAGTACCCAGAGTTAGTGTCTACCCTAATGAGAACAACGTGTGTCTCTTCCATGATGGAAGTGGTCCCATGTAACCAGCTAACTAATTCCCCTGGAGCACTGTGCTATCACAGGAACTTGAGGGTTGGTCTGCTGTCGAAAGGTTGGGCACTCAGCAGTGGCTGTACCCCAGTCAACCTTGGTGAGTAGAAATCCGTTTTGCTCAGCGGAAAGCCAACTGCTAACCCTAACACAATAGGCACTTTGTGACCTCCTGGACAAGAACAGACAGGGTTGGGGAAAGAAAGAGGTCTCACTGATATCCTTAGGATATTTCGTCTGACTTCTTAAACAAAAGCAGTCATTTTTATCTCTGCTGCTTTTTCTCAGGAATCGAGTGAGGACTTGGCTTTTTATTTATGGTCTTTCATGAGGTTTCAGTCTTATGTCAGGTGGGGCTCTATTCATCTGAAGGTCTGACTGGGTCTGGAGGATCCACTTCAAAGGTGGATCACTCACATGGCTGGCGAGTTTGAGTCCTGGCTCTGACCTTGGCACCCCTATTACTTGAGCACAGCTGCTTAAATTCTATGAGCTCCAGTCTACTTGGTTATAAAATAGAGATAATAACGTATACTTTGTAAGGTTGACTTGAGAGTCAGTGATCACAAGTCAGAGCACGTGACAAAGATTATACTCATTGGAAGGACACTGCTCCTATCATACAGGAGAGGAATGGGAGCTGATGTTGGCAGTGTGACCAGGAGTTTGTGCTTGAGGAACAAGCCCCCAAAATTATTAGAATGTGACTCAAACATAAGAACCCTGATGGTCCCAGAGAGCTAACTCCTTTATCGTCCTTCTACCCTCACTCCGTTCTACCACAATGCAGTGTAATTGTCTAACAGCAAGGACTTAGCGCAAAGCCATTCAGCCCATGCTTTCTGATGAGTCAATCCCTTTCCATCCCCTAAGGTGAACCAGAGATTTCCACATAGCTTTTTGCTGTTCCTTCCTTACTGCTAGTTAAGTCCTTGTCAGTCATACCCACTCCATGTGTAACCTGCTGTTACCTCTCGTGCTTCCCACCTGTCTCTTTGCTCACAATGTTCCTTCCATCTTGAAACCCTCCCCTGCTTGCTTTCTTGTCAGAAAATCTACACTTGTTTCAGGGTCCATACTAAATTTCACTACCATATTTAGAATTAATCCTGACAGAGTTTTCTCTCCTTGGAAGTCTCTTAGAATATACTGTGCCTGCATCAAGTCTAAACCTTATCTTCCATTACCCTAGAAGCCCCCTGACACAGCAGTGATGACGTCTTTAACATTCTCCATGGGGCCTAGTACAGCATGCTTTTCCTAATAGACATTCAAAAATTCATTTTGAGTATTAGACTTTACTTCAAGAATTAATTCACATCTTTGCAGTAAATTCACATTCATCTTCAGTGTGAAAATCACAACAATGCTAAACATTTGTATTCCTGTGAAAAGTAAACACTGAATAGGAAAGACTTCCTTTTTTTCTTTTTCTTCTCTTTGAAACATTTTTTTTCTCCATTTTACGTGAGCACCAAGAACACACAGTTTCCTGACACTATTTAATGCCTACGGCATTCTAATAGAATCACAATAGTCCAGATGGAACTTTAAAGGGTAAAGTAAGGCACTCTTATTCCTAAATAAAACTGCAATTAACTCTGCCTAGAAAAGGGAATTATATATATATATATATATATATATATACACACACACACACACACACACACACACACACTCTTAAGAATGTGCTTTAGAGAACTGGATTAGAAAGGGAAGTCAGAGTAGTCAGTCTTTCAACCCTGATTAACTCCTTTCTGTTTCCACAGTTCCTGTCTTTGCACTGATCCTCCCTGGGCTGCCTTCTGGCATTCCCAAGGAGAATATGCTCAAGGAGAACATATACATTTTTTTTTAATAATTCTGGTTGCTATTTTCTGTCCCAATTTAGAGAGAATGGAATTCTCTTTGTATTCTTTAAAACAGTTCCCAGGCCCATGTCTCCTGAATCAGCATCAACCACTACACAGCAGCAATTTTTCATTCGGGGTAAAGTCACTTCATAGAACAGTCATCGAGGTAAAGCCAAATATTAGAATATGAGGACCCTAGGGCTTTAAGAGGTCTTCTAATTTATTCCTCTGACTTCAGGTATAAACACATAATCCATCACAAGGGAGACTCTCCTAGGTTTCAAGATTTTAGGGGAAAAAAAATTCCAATCTCCTTTGTCCACTGATTTCCAACTTCATACAACTCACTGTGCTATTTCCTGGTGTGCCTGTCGGTGGTGGCGTGGTTTAGTTGGGCTTAATGAAGTTCGATTTGTTTTGTTCTTTGACAATCTCTTATTAGAACTAGAATTATAGGCTAATTGCAGATAGGATGGCCTAATTATCTTTCAGCATTTATTTCCTAACTCAGTTTCTTGATGCTCAGAAATCACACTTGTCCACTCTTCATTTGGCCAGTGCCTTTGGAACTGTCTCTAGATTGTCCTCAACCATCTTTGGGCACTACCAAAAGGAATAACAGAGATGACTCTAGTAACTCCATATGTAAGCATGGCTGATTTTGCCACTGAACTTTCCTCCTTGCCAGTAATTCCAACTTTACCCTTCTATTCCATGTGCCCAGCCTCCTAATGTTGGCACCATGGACACTGAAGAAGTCTAGTCAAGTTGCAAACTAGATTCAAATGTTATGGTCACAACTAACTTCTCCCTCTTCTGTGTTCCCCATGTGCTTTATACTTATGTTTATTAGATGACATGTTTGTGTGTGTGTGTGTATGTGTGTGTGTGTGTGTTTTATTTGACAGATCGAGATCACAAGTAGGCAGAGAAGCAGGCAGAGAGAGAGAGGAGGAAGCAGACTCCCCGCTGAACAGAGAGCCCGATGTGGGGCTCGATCCCAGGACCCTGGGATCATGACCTGAGCCAAAGGCAGAGGCTTTAACCCACTGAACCACCCAGGCACCCCAGATGACATATGTTTTTAGATACATATCTGTTTCTTATACATATTAAAAAATACAAACAGTCAAGAACAGGAACCACGAGATTGCCTGTCTAGAATAAATGTTCAATAAATGTGAAAAAGCAAAGGATGCAAGGAAGAAAGGAAATTAGTTTAGAACTGGAGGAGTTCACAAGAAAAGTTTAAGTCTGACCACATTTTATGAAGAAGGAAAGTTAGACAATAAGAAATTAAGTGAACCAAAGCCATGTGCCCATTAGTGAGAGGCTGTTTGGGGCATTAATGAATTCAGAGGCACCCCATATCCATTCCCATGAACTTGGTAAGAGCACTCCGACCTTAGATCCTTAGTCATCCTTTTAAACTCTTGGGGGAAAAGGAGTTTTCCTGTCTGGCAGCCTTGAGCCTGGGAAGATTCAGGACAGGGGCTGCTGGCACCCACTCTACACCATTTGGAGACTGAGAATAAAGTTGACACAAAGAAAACAAAAACTTGAAAGCTGAAGAGAAACTGGGTCCATGGATGCTTTTTACACCTGAGTCAAGACAATCCTGTAGAAGGAATATGTTTCTTTTTTTTTTACTTAACTGTGACCTGTGCTTTCTGACTTGGTCTTAAATGAAATCATGCAGTACTAGAACTACTAAAGTCGGGTCATCTAACTCTCAACCTGTGTTCTTCTCACTACCTAGGTACTGCCTGCCCCCTTCCCAATATTGTTTTCCTTTGCCATTATCAATCAAAGAACAAATCAAAGGACAAATCTCTAGCAATTCTACTCTGAATGGGAAGCTTGTAGCTTTTAAAGGAGACCTCGGTTATCTTTGCATGGTCCTGCATCTGATGGGTAGAAGGAGTACCTCACCATCCCAATGCAGCTCGATCCCTATTTATCCATCCCCAAAACATGCTTGCTAGTTAAAAAATAAAAGTACAAAGCTCCAATATTCCCAGAGCCTTCAGTCTCATTCCAAATGTGTTCCAGTTTCTGTTTATTCAGAGTTGAAAACCAGAGCCCTGGGGAGCCCTGAGTTCTGGTGTATACATATGTATGACCTTATCAATGCAGAGGCAGAAATTCTGTGCATCCAGAAAGCCCTGTGTCAGAGGTGGTTCCTAGACTATTGTTGGAATTGATTTCCTCAGGCTGTTAAGATGACTTTTGTGACCTTACCATTGTAGCAGAGAGGGTCTTATTTGCTCAGTAACTGATCTAGTAGCTTTGGGCAAACAGCTCATACCCTCTTCCCCGGCTAGGTTGGTACCAGCTAAACTAAACCAGAGGGAAATCCCACCTCCAGAAATCAGCACAGCACTCTGATCTATAGTTAATATTTCAAAAATAAAATACAATAGTCTGCTGAAGTTTTCTGCCAGGCCTGGGAGAAACCTGCAGCCACAGCAGAGGAGAGATGTAAGAATCAATTTACATTATGTCAGCTTATGATTTAAAAATAGTTTACACTTTAAGATATAAGAATATTCATTCCAACACTGGGTTGGCAAATGAATCACAAGAGCCTAAATCCCCATCAGTAGAAAGCTGGTTAAGTGAATTATGATACACACCTCAGTGGGCTCCTATAGAGCTATTAAAATGAAGAAGGCTGGGCTCTGTGACCGGATCTGAAATAATCTCTGAGGCATCTTTTAAAATGAAAAAAGCAAGGGGGTAGGAGACTGTGTGCACAATCCAAGTAGTCATGTTAAATGAAGGGAGAGGGAGCTCTGTTAATATGCATACACACACACACACACACACACACACACACACACACACACACACACTTTGATATGCTGAGAACATTCCGGAAAGGATCCACAAGAAAAGAGTATCAGACATGGCTTCAGGGAAGGGAACTGGAGAATACCTTTACAATATATTTCCTTTTGTGCTATTTGAATATGTGTTACCATGTCTTCACATAGCCTATTATAATAAAAATAAAGAACAATATTCTAAGGTCTGACTTTGATTTAGAGTTTAACAATAAAAACATTAAGATTTTATATTCCTTTCTTCCTTTAAGGCAAAAGCAGACCTTTTCCATCTTTGTTACTTGACTTTGAACAAATAGGCTCTAGTATTTTTAGGCTTTCTCCCTGGAGTCCAAAGCTCACTGTATTAAAGTAGCCTGGGAAATATAGAGGAGTTGGAGCCCAGGTTCTGTGTCCTAAATGTTTTTCAGTCATGCAGAAAGTAGCTTTTCCCCTATACTGCTTGTTAGAGGAGTAGGACATGCACTGAGGTAATTTCTTCTTTCCTGCTAGATTAAAGGAAGAGTTTAATCTTTTTTTTTTTTTTTTATTCTCTCTCTCTCTCTCTCAGAGAAGTTTCTGTTATTCTTTTCCTCAAAGTGAACACACATCTGAAAACAGCTCTAGTGCATTTCTGCTGGAAGGAGCAAGAAGCTATTAACAGCAGCACTTGAGGCTGCTGTGAAAGTCCATTACCCCAGAAATAGATTAAGGCAAGTTTGCAAAAATGTGTTCCCCCAGCATTATCACTCTTACCTGAAAGAATGTGGCTCCTGTTTAGCAGGAGACAGATGTTCTTATCTCATTTCACTGAAGAACTAAAGTGAGACCAAAAAAAAACAAAACAAAGTCTACCCCCTGAGAATTTGCTCTGCTTCTCTCCTTTTGAATCGCATATTTTAGACGGGGTCATTTTTTTCTCCGCATACCTCCACCCCAGCCACCTCCTCTGAGGTCCTTAATGGCAGCTGCCTGGGACTGTGGCTCTGAAATATCTAGCTTGAGTTTACACCCAGACAGCCCAGACGCGGGGGAACTGGATCGAACAATGAAGGGAAGGGCCAAGCCTAAGCTTTTGTCACTTGTGAGGCAATTTGCATAAACTCATCCCACAGCTGTTCCTTAAGCACAGAACTGTACTAGCGTCAGCTCCAGACAAGACTCTAACTAGTGACAAAACTATCTAAGTAGAAACTTAGTCGTGTGGCTCCTCTACTTGCTCTTCTCCTCCTCCCGTCATCCTCTACTACTGGCTGCAGCACTCCAAAGGGCAAACGATAAAGTTCAAATGGGCCCTGGTTCGTGTTTCAAAGAGGACTCTAACAGGGCCTGGGAGAATCCTGCAGCCACAGCAGAGGAGAGATGTAAGAATCAATTTACATTATGTCAGCTTATGATTTAAAAATAGTTTACACTTCAAGATAGAAGAATATTCATTCCAATGCTGGGTTGGCAAACCAATCACCAGAGCCTAAATCCCCATCAGTAGAAAGCTCAGGTTGAACCTTGCCTCATTGCCAAAAGATGTACAGTTCTCAGGAAGTTCATGTCCAACATGAATCTAGTGTCCGAGATTTCTACCATTTAGTATATAGGCAAGAAAATCATGAGTCAAGACTTATTTGTCAAGCTTGAGAAGAAGGCTATGTATGGAAGAAGACCCCCCTGTAAGCTCTACCCTGTCAGGACTACACTTCAGACATCAGAGGTAAGAAGGGATAGCCTGTCATGTACAATGAATAACAAAATTTGAGATCAAGAAAGTAGTAAGATTTCCCCATCTCCAGATCAGTGATTCCCAAATCTGGCTTCATCCCCATTTCACACGCCTGAGACTTTCCTTTAGAAATTCTGACAAGGTGATACTCCTCAGTATCCTGCTATCCCTACAGGCTTCTGCCGTCTGGCCTCAGCTGAACACCCACAGTAGCTCTGGCCGAGGACCCTCAGCCACTGGGACTGCCTGATGCTCTCTCCCTGGTGACCAAGACTGATTAGACACACCCAGACATTTGCTACCTTCTGCCCTGGTTGGCACTTTCTTGAGTGTAGTATACTGTCTCATCATAGCCCTGCAGGGTAGGCAAGCCAGGATATTTATCTCCATTTTACAGATGAGAAAATGGAAGATCCAAGAGACTTGCCAAAGTTCAGAGGATACTGAGTCAGAGACAGATCCGGAATTCCCAATAAAGCCTCTATAAATAGTTTCCCTCTAGCATGGTGGCTTCTTGTAGGTTTACGGTCCAAGATGAGCTGTCTTTGCTGGCAACCATTTTGTTTCCTAGGACCAAAGGGAAAAGCATGAAATCCTGGCCAGAGTTAAAGAGGACAACCCTTTAATTGTATAGATAAGGAAACTGAAGCACAGTGACTTGCCCAAAATTACACAGCCAGGTGGTGGCAAGAAAAATAAACAACAGTGGGATTACAGTTAATGCAGACCAAAAGCAGAGCAAGATGGAGGGGAACTGTGTATCTCCTGCTTGGTGTTTCAACAAAGTCGAAGTGATTACTGCACAGAGAGCTGCTGTATATTTGGAAGACTGCCCACTCCATTGAGAAATGGACCATGGCAAGGAGTAGCCATACAAATCACTGAGGTCACCTTGATGGTCTTTATGAGTGTGCCAGCCAGTCTGCGACTACTTGTGTGTGTGTGTGTGTGTGTGTGTGTTGTGTATGCTTCTGTGTGTTGTTTAGTTGCCAAGGGGATGCTTAAGCAAGCAGGAGCCTGTATACATTCAGCAAAGGTAAAAAAAAAAAAAAAAAAAAAATCCCTGGAAAGTGTTAGCATAATTACCCAGCCAGTCTGTTTCTTACCTGGAGGTAAATGCAGTCTCTACAATTCCTGTCAGTTGTGACGATCATTCATGATGCAGAAGTGTGCAGGGAAGAGGTCCCCCCTCTCTCATTCCATCTAATTTCTATAACCCTCTAGCGTAGCTAGAGATGAACCCAACTCCTATAAAACAGAAACAAACTTCAAATCCATGTCAGAGCCTGCCAGAGAGAATGATTTACAAACTGCCAGCAGAACATTGGTGTAAACAAGATAATGCACATTAATTCTCAGAGAGTCAATTAGCATTCAGTTATTCTGAACAGGGTCTGACCTTGATGCTTGAGGATCTGAACAGAATGCAACCTGTAGCTTAAAGGAAAATGCCACCTTTTCTTCTCAGATTGGCAGGTCTCAAGGGTTCGAAGTCTCAAGAAGCACTCTTCCTCATAAAGACGCACAAAGGGACAAACCCTGTCTCAACACAACTCTTGTATTTCACAACTGATGTCTTTTTGCCTTTGAGGCCACAAACACTTTGATGACTCTCACCTTTGATCTAAATTTCTAAAGGATCTAAGTGTTATGCTGCATTCCAGAGGCATCTTTCACTTCAAGTCATCTGAGGGTTTAAAAGGTCTTAAAATAAGAACGGCACACATTTCTTTGGATATTTCTTAAATTGCTAATTCAAAGAAGAGGATTTGTTTGTATTTGTTATGCTTATTAGCATTATCTGTGCTTTCTGGGGGGGGGGGGTATTTTTCCTTGGATCTGGGGAAATGATCAACCAGAGACCCTCACAATATTTTCCTATTCCAGATACTCTAAAAAGACGTGTGACCCACTTGAGTCCACTGGAGCAGAGTTTCCCAAAGTTGAACGTGCACATGAATCTCCTTGGGCCTTTTAAAAGGAGATTTACCCCAAAGATACAGATGTAGTGAAAAGAAGGAAAACATAAACCCCAATGTTCATGGCAGCAATGTCCACAACAGCCAAACTGAAGAAGGAGCCCAGATGCCCTTTAAAAGATGAATGGATAAAGAAGATGTGGTCCATATACACAGTGGAATATTACGCAGCCATCAGAAAGGATTAATACCCACCATTTGCATCAACGTGGATGGAACTGGAGGATATTATGCTAAATGAAATAAGTCAAACAGAGAAAGTCAATTATCATATGGTTTCACTCATATGTGGAACATAAGGAATAGCACAGAAGACCAGAGGGGAAAGAAGGTAAATCTGAAGGGGGGAAATCAGAGAGGGAGACAAACCATGAGAAACTCTGGGCTCTGGGAAACAAACTGAGGGTTTCAAAGGTGAGTGGAAGGGAGGATGGGGTAGCCAGGTGATGGGTATTAAGGAGGGCACCTGTTGCGATGAGAACTGGGTGTTCTATGCAACTAATCAATCACTGAACACTACATCAAAAATATATTAAATATATATATATATATATATATATATAAAATTTTAGAAAGGGAAATTCTGATTTAGTAGATGTGGAGTGGAAGCTGAGATTCTACATATCTTATACGCTCCCAGCTGATACGGATGCTGCCGGTCCAACCGCCACACTGTAAGGCACTACCTGAGGCACTTGTCTGAGATCCTTCTTCCACGGAACAAGGAGTTCTTTAAAATTGGGTCCTTTTGGGGCGCCTGGGTGGCTCAGTGGGTTAAAGCCTCTGTGTTCGGCTCGGGTCATGATCCCAGGGTCCTGGATCAAGCCCCGCATCAGGCTCTCTGCTCAGCAGGGAGACTGCTTCCTCCTCTCTCTCTGCCTGCCTTTCTTCCTGCTTGTGATCTCTGTCTGTCAAATAAATAAATAAAATCTTTTTAAAAAAATGGGTCCTTTCACAATTTCAAGACTCTGCTATTTGTAACAGAGGTGTTCACTAAGTACTATTCCAGATGAGGGGTCTCAAATTTGCCCAGTTCATAATACCCTAGGCATTCAGGTTTAGAGGAACTCCTCCAACACCAGCCCCTGCATACCCAGTGGGCCCCCATTCGAAATAAGTGTTCTGTTTGTTCTTGTCGGTTTGCTTACTGTTTATTTGTTTTGCAGGGTTCATAGTTGTCCACCCTTGTTAACTGGATGGAGACAAACCCAAATTTTTTTAAAGATTTATTTTTTTATTTTTTATTATTTATTTTACAGACAGAGATCTCAAGTAGGCAGAGAGAAAGGAGGGGAATACTCAATTTTAAGGGTATTAATGGCCCTTGCTTCCACTGGACTACCAAATCATAAAGAAAACACTGATGAAGACAGCAGATGTCAAAATATTCCTTCCCTCAGAGGTTGCAGGATCAATTGGCTGGGTCCTGGGTGAAGGCAAAGTAGATTCTTTACTAGACACAGACAAGGCAGTTGGCTGCTGGGGATAAATCTGACAGGGAACCAGAACAGTGTTCTTCATGGAGCCCTTCTCTAGCACATTCAACAGACACCCACCAGGCAACACTTTGCCTCATGCCCAGCCTATCCTTCCCCAACATACATGCACACACACACACACACACACACTTCCTAGGCAATTTCTCTGGAATCATTTTAGAAGTCTCTGTGGTCCCATCTGTCCATAACATCTATTCTCCATCCCTTCTCAGGATTCCAAAAAATAATAATATAACAATAAATAATAATAACAACAATAATAATTACCACTATGTAAATCATCATTACAACCCTTTAAAATAGGTATTATTATTATTCTTCTTTTTATGCATGAGGACTCTAAGGCATAGAGAGGGTAAACAATTTCCCCAAGGTCACACATCTAATAAGCAGAGATACAAGCACAGCTAATCTGGCACCAGGGTCCATAAGCTTAAACGCTACATGATACTTATCCATACTCTTTTTTTTAAATTATTTTTATTAACATATATTATTTGCCCCAGGGGAACAGGTCTGTGAATCATCAGGCTTACACATTTTACAGCACTCACCATATCACATATCCTCCGCAATGTCCATAACCCAACCACCCTATCCCTACCCTCCCACCCTCCAGTAACCCTCAGTTTGTTTTGTGAGATTAAGAGTCTCTTATGCTTTGTCTCCCTCCGGAGTTAATCACTTTACCAAAAAGAGAAAGAGAGACAGAGACAGAGACAAACCTTATTATCCTCTTTATCTTTTACAGTGGATGGCTCATTAAAACCAGAGCCAAAATAATTAGCAACTAAATAAATTAGTTTCCTTTCCAAGAGAGTGTTTTCAAACACTCCCCTGAGGTGAGGGAAAATATTTGCATTCTGTCCCTGTTGGTGGGGTGTGTGCAGTGAAGTGCATTCCCTAAGAATGGGTTGGATCCTTCTAAGGAAGCAGAAAATAAGAAGGAAAACAAAACAGTTGTTTCCATAGTAAAATATGTTGGCTCTTCTTACTCCCTTACATTTGAATAAATTCTATTCCCTCTTTGGGCATACAGGTCATACTGCCTTTGTGAAGCGGCAAGCATTACACCAACCCCATTCCTTCCCCAATTTCTTTTAAAACCCAGCCAGTATTATTAGACTATCTCTGCATACCACTTGAATAGATGCATCATATGTTTGTTGTTTGTTTGTTTGTTTTTCACATATATTATTCTGATCTCTTCTACTTGATTCTAAGCATTTTGGTTTAAACACCTACTTTGGGGCACCTGGGTGACTCAGTTAAGCATCTGCTTTCAGCTCAGGTCATGATCCCAGGGTCCTGGGATGGAGCCCTGCATCCGGGTCCCTGCTCAACTGGAAGCCTGCTTCTCCTTCTCCCTCTGCCTGCCGTTCCCCCTGCTTATGCTCTTATTCCTAGAATACTGTGTACTAATTTTGGCTCTTTATATGTATTAAGTAATGGGTATGTTCATGCTTTCTTGGGCAAACATTGTCCTTCTCCTTTCCTACCCTGGGATAACTTAGCTATGTGTGATTTGCTAAGATGGTTAGTGCATCAGTTTACCTGTGCCTTCATAGTCTAGGTCACAGGCTTTCTATGTAGCCCCACTACCTGTATCATGACAGAACTACGCATGACAGCTAGAAATCTAACTAACCATCTCATACCAATGCATCATGGTCACAAGGATACTGAGCAAAGGATGCAACTAGACCACAGCAAATTGAGCAACACAGTACTGAAAAAACAAACTCAGAATTCAGCCTCTGTGGATAAAGGTATGGGTCATCTTAAAGTTTCAGTTTAGGCACTGAGGACATCTACTCCATTAAACTGATGTGGGCCAGCTGGAAAAATTCAGAGAAAAGTTCTGCTACTTCCCATGTTTTCTAGGTTAGTAATTCACTCATGGGTCCCTGAATTACATGAAGGAGCAGGTGTTTAAAAGACAAAGTTAATTTAGGGGCACTTGGGAGGCTCTGTCAGTTAAGTATCCAACTCTTGATTTTGGCTCAGGTCATGATCTCAGAGTCATGAGATCAAACCCTGCACTGGCTCCACACTGGGCATGGACTCTGCCTGGGATTCTTTCCCTCCCTCTCCCTCTGCCCCTGCCCCCTCATCACTGCACATGTGCACGCGCGCACACACTCTCTTTCCCTCTCTTAAAAAATAAAAGGCAAAGTTAATTTTCAGCATTTGTCTGATGGTCCAGGCTGAAAAGATACTAGAAGAGATCATTTTAAGACCCATTTTTGGGCACTTTGAGAAAAATAAGAGTAATGTTTAGAATTTGTTTGGTCAGGCTACCTTAATGTTCTCTGGCAGAGTGAGGTATCCTGAAAATGGATAGAGATAATAAATCTTGATTTTACTGAGACTTTAATTTCATCCTCTGTGGCATACTCATCAATGAACTGGGCAAATGTGGTCTGAATTATGCAACTGTGGATTGGACAAACAGACAACTAATAACAAACTAAAGGCAACTCAAGGCTGCTATTAAAAGGTCTGTATCACCCTGGGAGTTCCACTAAGTAATGAAAGTATACTGTCAAGATATTATTGGATACAGTCATTTACCTAAATGTTGACATTAGAATATTATTTACTTTTCCTACACAGAGCCATGGGAGCAAGCTTGCCCATTTCAAGAAAGTCACTCCCCCCACCACTCACAAGAGCTTGGAGAGATTTAAAATGGGATAGGTTTTTAATCAGTTGAGGAAAGGAGGTCTTGTGAAACTTAAAATGAAAGTGAGTTGATAGATTAAGCTACTTGCAATTTTAACCCTTTGATTTCCTGGGTTTTAAGCTAACACCAATAAAAATTCATTACCATATTCATATCTGTGTTTAAACTCCTAGAGTTTATAAACAGACCAGGCTAAGAAGTGGACTATAAAGCAGGTCATACAACTCCTTGGGACACTAAAATCCCAATGTGACATTTAAGCTTCCAGAAGACTACAAGTAACCCCATCATCACCATGGAAACGACACTTACTTGCAAGGCAGCCTGAGCCATTAAACTCAAGAGCCTCTGGAGTCTGTGGTCTTTGGGGATATAGTGAGGCTCATATATTCTCCTCTCTGACCACTGCCCTCCCCTTCTGTGTCTCTCAGCTCTTAACTCTTCACCCTTGCCATATCTAAGTCACCGGGTTGTCACTCTGGTTCTGGATTTAACTTGCATCCCTCTCCAGCTTGATCTTCAAAATTAACATTTTTAATACTGACCCCACTATCGTGCCAGAAACTCCTGCTTCCTCTTCATTGGGTTGTGTTAATAATCAAACAAGTTCATTTATGTGTAAGCAATTGAAAAATGTTGAGGTTATTTCTAGTTTTGCTCTCATTTCTGGCACAGATGATACTATATGGCATATAGTAGGCATTCATTAAACACGTGTTGAATGAACCAATAAACAAGTGGAAATACATTCCATCCTACACATCAAAATCGGGCCAATATTCCTGAAGTTAAGCAGCAACCCCCCTGAAACAAAAAGTTGACTTTAATTAGGTGCTTTGTCCTAAACAAGAATTATGTGAAGTTTAGCATTCTTTTTCTATTTCTTTGGAAAATATCACAGGAATTTTATTACGCATTACAGTGAATCTGCAGATAGATTTGGACAGTATGGGCATCTTAATAATATTAATTCTTCCAATCTATGTGACCATGGGATATCATTCCATTTATTTGTGACATTAGGATAAGGATAGTCTCTTTAGTAAAAGTATTGAGAAAAAGTGAGTATCCAAGTGAAAAAGAATGAAACTGGACCTTTATCTCACACCATACACAATAATCAATTCAAAATTGATTAAAGACATAAATATAGCAATTAAAACTGTAAAACTCCTAGAAGCAAATGTAGGGGGAAAACCCCTTGACACTGGCATTTGCAATTTTCTCATATATGACATCAAAAGCAGAGGCAACAAAAGCAAAAAAATAAGCAAGTGGAATCACATAAAGTTAAAACATTTTTGCACAGCAAAGGAAACCATGAACAAAATGAAAAAGCAACCTACAGAATAGAAGAAAAAATATGCAAATCATATATTCAAGAGAGGGCTAATACCAAAAATATATTTTAAAAGCTCATACAAAGTAATAGCAAAAAACAAATTAACTGATTCAAAAGGTGGCAAAGGACCTGAATAGACATTTTTCCAAAGAAGACATACGAATGGCCAAAAAATACAGAAAAATGTGTTCCACACCAGTAATCATCAGGGAAATGCAAATCAAAACCACTGAGATATCTTCTTACATCTGTTAAGATGGCTACGATCAAAAAGTCAAAAATTAACAAGTGTTGGTGAGGATGTAGAGAAACTGAAATATTGGTGAGACTGTAAATTGGTACAGCCACTATGGAAAGTAATGGAGTTTCTTCAAAAACTTAAGAGTAGAATAACTGTATGATTTGTCAATCTCACCTGTGAAGATCCATCCAAAGGAAATGAAATAGTATCTTGAAGGGATATCTGTACTCCCATGTTCACGAAGTATTATTAACAATAGCCAAGATTTGGAAACCACCTGAGTAAGTGTCCACTGAGAGATGAATGGATAAAGAAAATGTGGCATACAAATGCAATGGAATACCATTCAGCTATAAAAAGAAGAAAATCCTACCTTTTACAACATGAATAAACCTAGAACATATTATGCTAAGGAAAATAAACTAGACAAAGACATATACTGCATGATCTTACTTGTAATGTGAAAATCTAAAAAAGCTAAACTCAGAAACAGAGAGTAGAAAGTAGTTGCCAGAGGCTGGAGGAAATGAGAAGATGTTGGTCAAGGGATCCAAGCTTTTAGTTCTAGGGTGAATAAATTCTGGAGATCTAATGTACAGTATTGAGATTATATTTAATATTTAGTAATATGCTGTATACTTGAAATGTGCTATGACAGCAGATCTTAGATAGTCTCACTACCCCAAAAAAGAAAAAGAAAGTTAAATAGGTAATGGACGTGAATAAGCTAGATTGGGGTAATCATTTCACAATGAGTTTGATGGTATTTAGACTGAGTATGAACACACTTTGCCCATTTTATCAATAATAATAATTAATGCTTCACCATGAGAGACTATGGACTCTGAGAAACAAACTGAGGGTTTGGGACGGGAGTGGGGTGGGGGATGGTTGAGCTTGGTGGTGGGTATTATGGAGGACACAGACTGCATAGAGCACTGGGTGTGGTGCATAAACAATGAATCTTGGAACACTAAAAAATTTTTAAAAAAATAACAGTTCATGCTTCTAAAATTCAAAATGATGAAGTAAAAAGGAAAAATACTATTCTCCCTCAAACAGAAAACCAAATCTCATTTAAATACGGACTTGTGAACATTTTTCCCACTGGAAAAGAGTAACTTCTGAAAATCTGATTTTGGTTGATTAAAAATGTCACTGCCTACAGACTCCCAAACAAGTTTTTATTGGGGGGTGGGGGATAAAACAAAAGCAGAGACATGATTTACTGAACAGATGTAAAATATATTATACAATGCTCTCTCTCACCCAATGTCAACACACTGTCAGTTTGGGGAACAGATTTGTCCTTAAAGGTGCCATAGAGAGGACAGCATTCATAATGCCCTCACCAGCTCTTTAATACCTAAGAGTTTAAAAATGGGAATGCACTGCTCTTTTAAAAGCAGAGGCAGAGTACTTAAATGCCACTTTTCGATAGCACCCAGAGGTTTTGAGAATTAACCAATTCTGAAAATATATTATGTGCTCTCTGAAGGAAAATTAAAACACAAATCAAAATTGTTGAGGGAAACAGTGCCCTCCAGTAGCTGAAGAGCTGCACAAAGCTGTGCTCACAGCCAGTAACACAGAAACTACATTTCAGTGCAACCCAGCATACAAAGGAGAGTGTAGAGGGTCACCTCCCTGTAGTGGTATCAAATCCTCCACCTTCAGCCCCTCTCTTCCCAGCAGCTCCCTTGGTCCCTGCCTAAACAGAGAGGTTTCGAGATCTTTCTGTAGGAGCTTTCAAGTTGCAAGCCCACTCCCTGCCCCCCCGCCCCCATTCCAAAATGGTAACTCTGTGGTTAGTAACCAAGCTGCCAGTCATACAGGAAGGACTGTGCTGGGCTGGAGTGTGATCCGGTTCAAAGGTAGATTAAGAAAATGCCCAGACTTCTATAAATCATTTAAATTCCAAAGATGACTAGAGAAAGAACCCAGTACAGATGCAGCTTTGGAATGTACCTTGCTAATAAGGAAACATGATCGCTGTACAATACACATTACAATAAATCTTTATCTGAGTGTAATGCTGATATAAGCAACTTCTGATTCCCTTTCCACCCTTCACAATCACAACAGCACATTTTTTTAGCCTGAAATTCAATATTTACTCAATCATCCATTCAGCCAACATATATTGGAGTCATACTATGGATAAGATATTTTGCTGGATTCTGTGAGAAAATTCAAGATGTGTAAGACCCAGGGTTTTGACTACAGGGGATTACAGTATAGCAGAAAGGTTAAATCCCTTAACTTCTGAAGGGGAAATAATCTTGAGTTTGCATATCAGGTCTGATTGTTGGCCTTGGGGAAGTTATAGATCTGAGCTCTGGCTTACTTGTATGTAAAATGAGGATAATAATAATATATATCGTATAGGGTAAGCATTCAGAGGAGGAGACTCAGAGCCACAGAGCCCAGCAAAGAAAATGGAAAAGTCAGATCAGCCTGCCTTTAGGACCACCATTTTAGCATGAGCCAAGAGTAGTCAGGAAATGTGCCTTGGAATCAGACTATACATGGCCTTGAATGTCAGGCTAAGAGATGTGAGCTTCATCTAAAAAATGATTGGGTGTCTCTAAAAGCTATTTTGTGCAGGAGTAAAGATGCAGATAAACCTATATACTTCAAAAGGATAACTACATATGCAATGTGATGAGGAAACTAGAAGCAAAGAAGCTATTTAAAGGGTGACCAAAAAAAAAAAAAAAAAAAAAAGCCAAAACACAATGTATACTCTCAACCTAATCATGAAAAACAAGCAAACAAATCCAAATAAAAGGACATTCTACAAAATAATTGGTCTATACGCTTCAAAAGCATCAAGGTCCTAAAAGATGAGGGA
The DNA here is from genome assembly GCF_902655055.1 of Lutra lutra. Classification (NCBI taxonomy): domain Eukaryota; kingdom Metazoa; phylum Chordata; class Mammalia; order Carnivora; family Mustelidae; genus Lutra; species Lutra lutra. The sequence continues at coordinate 133,367,881 of NC_062282.1, read as the reverse complement.
AGACTGAGGAAGTGTGACAGGTTGTTGAGAATGAAGGATTCATGACAACTCAGTGTGATGTGGATCCATGATTGGATCCTGGAACAGATCAAGGACATTTGTGAGAAAACTGGTGAAAGTCAAATAAAGACTAGAGTTCAGTTAATAATATGGTTACCAATGTTAATTTTGATAAATGCATCATTGTTAGACAAGATGTCAGCTTTAGGAAAGCTGAGGGAAGATATAAGAGCTCTCTATATTATTTACATAACTTTTCTGTAAACCTAAATTCATTTTTTTTTAAAGATTTTATTTATTTGACAGAGAGATCACAAGCAGGCAGAGAGGCAGGCAGAGAGAGGAGGAAGCAGGCTCCCTGCTGAGCAGAGAGCCCGATGCAGGGCTCTATCCCAGGACTCTGAGATCATGACCTGAGCCGAAGGCAGCGGCTTAACCCACTGAGCCACCCAGGCGCCCCCTAAATTCATTTTTTTTATGATTTTGTATTTCAGAGAGAGAGAGAGAGAGAGAACATAAGCATGAGCAGAGGGAGGGGCAAAGGGAGAAGCAGACTCCCCCCTCACTGAACAGGGAGCCCGATGTGGGGCTAAATCCCAGGACTCTGGGATCATGACCTGAGCCAAAGGCAGAAGACTTTTGACTGACTGAGCCACCCAGGCACCCCAAGCCTACATTTATTTCAAACAAAAAGGTTTTTAGTTGTTTGGTTTTGGGTTTGTTTTTTTGTTTTGTTTTGTCTTGTTTTGTTTTGTTTTGTTTTGTTTTGTTTTGTTTCCAGTCTAGGCAAGAGAAAATATCAACCTGAACAAGGGCAGTGGTTCTGAGAACTGGGAGAACAAGAAGCAGAATTGGTAAGCTATTAGATGCTGACTGGGGTTGGTAGGGTGACAGAGAAGTCATTTGAGAATATGACTCAAGTCTCACTGGCTGAGCAATTAGTAGACATTTACTTTTCAGAAGTCCCAGGAGGGAACAGGTTGTAGAGGACGGGTAATGAGTTCTCCCCTGCACACCTTGAGCTGTAGATGTAGACAAATTCATAGGAAACTGGATATGAAGACAGAGAAAAGGTGGGGTTTTAGACTTGGGAGTCAACAATATAAGGTAATAGTTAGAACTATAGGAGTGAATACATTTACCAAAGGAGGGAGAAAAAAGGATGAAAACAAACACTTTTAGGAAAATATCCATATTTAGGAAGAAGAAAAAGGAGGGACCACATTTTAACTCTAATTCTTTCATCAGGGGAAAGCTCATGTTTAAAAATATAATAGATCTGGAGTAAACTGGGGCTCTGGAAAACACGTTTTCTATGATGGAGGTAATTAGTGATGGGAATTAAACAACAGAAAAAGGAAAAGAGAAAATCAGGGTCATTTGTGTGTGCTTTCAAATAAATAGAAAAGCTCCAACAAGTATGTTATTGGATTGATCAAGTTTGGGATTTGAAATCTCAGCGGCATGTTTTAAAAGAATGTAACTGTGCTTTTTACCATTAGCCTTAAAAGTTAAAACCCCATCTCCCCCCAGATATCCTAGCTTCTTGTAGAGTTCCGTTATACATTTAGAAGAATAAAAGACTGCAACATGAGATGAGCAGGATAGCCTGATTGCCACGCATTTTAGGAAAATCTGCTCAAGAGTAGTATGGTATTTTAAGTTTTCCTAGAAAAGAGTACCCACACACATATTTTAAACATGTATTCCCATATGTATGCCTCACAAATCGAAAGTTTACACTTTGGTGAACCTGTTTTGAACACAAATGGTCTTCTGCTTTCCAGCTTCCTGAAGTAGCTGGAGAGTCATCTATTAGCAAGTCCCCACTTTGTCGAGAATTGCTCCCCCACTAATTCTAAAAGTTTCTTAATGCCATGGTCCCATGGGCCCTGTGCTGGGCTTCAGTGGGGTCAACCAGAGCTCCTCCTTGGGATTTGAAATGGTAACTGATTACTTTACTTAGACTCTACAGCAATGAAAGCCGCAAGTCATGACACTTGGAAACGGTCAACAGCCATGGTCTCTGCAAGTCTGCATTTAAAAATAAGAATAAGGGGTGCCTGGGTGGCTCAGTGGGTTAAAGCCTCTGTGTTCGGCTCGGGTCATGATCCCAAGGTCCTGGGATCGAGCCCCGCATTGGGCTCTCTGCTTGGCGGGGGACCTTCTTCCTCCTCTCTCTCTGCCTGCTTCTCTGCCTACTTGTGATCTCTGTCAAATAAATAAGTAAAATCTTTAAAAAATAAATAAATAAAAATTTTAAAAATAAAAATAAGAATAAAGCTGAAACGCAGGTTGAAGCTGATGTGAGACATCCCGAAGGAGTTCTGGTGTCATCTGGTTACTGCTCCCAGTTGTGGCTGGAGCACACAAGTATCACTACTCCCTTTCAACTCTCCACATGAGCACATGACTTACTCCCAAAGCCTTCCAACAAACTCCCCTTTTTTTTTGCCCAACGTAGATAGGAGTGGATTTGTGTCAGTAGCAACTGTAAGAGTCATCACTATACTCCTAAGGATCTGCCTGGTTAAAAGGACTCTCTTCCTCATTCTTCTTTATAAGCCATTTCTAATGAATCCTTGTGCCCTGGGATAGGATTTGTTCGTTAAAGTTGAACTCTTAAACGTAGGGGGCCTCCTTTCTTCCTCCCTCCTTCCCTTTCTCTGCCTCCTTCTGTGTGTCTGTTTCTGTCTCTTTTTCTTTCTCAGTTAGCACTGGGGCTAAGTATGGCTTCTGATACCTAATCTAGGTCTAGAATTTTGGACCATTTGAAAGCATCCCTCTTATCTCCAACATGACTGTCATGTAAAGTTTGGTTTTCAGAAGAAACAGTCTTATTTTTAAAGACAAAGACATAAATGCGATTGGTAGTACAGGAGCAAAGGGAGCTTTAGAGCCAACCAAAACTGCACACACGTCTCTCCTCAGCCACACACTAACTCTGTGATCTTGACTAAACTGCCTAACCTTCCTCATTTCTAAAATCTAACAATGAATAGTTTCCACTGTGCCAGGCACTGTGGTAGGCATTTCACAGGTCACCTTTACAAGGTAGCTGCTGTTATCCCCATTTTACATATGAGAATACTGAGGTTTAGAAAAGTTAAGTCACTTGCCAAAAGACAATGCATGAAGGACTCCAGAGTCCACACTTACCCACCAGGGGACACGATACAATACCTGTTCCAAGAAGGAAAAGAAAAACAGATACATGCAACAGAATCAGACACCACTTGGACAGGATTTTTTTGTTGTGTTGTTTTAATGTTCACACCATGAAATAATAATCAAATTAATCCTTCTACAGGTAAGTGAACGAGCAGGGCCACTAGCTAACTACTGTACTTTCCTTGAGGTGGACACTGATCTTCTCTATTCAGAAAGAACACAGGCCCCAGAGGAGCAAGGTGGAGGAGGCCCACTTGCCTACTCAAGGAATTGACTCTTGGCTTCCACCATACTGCTTCCTGTCCTACCTCTTCACTCCCTTGTGTTTGCCACACCTGCTCCTGATGGTTTGAGCCCACAGAATCCATGGCTTGTATCGTGAAGAGACATCTTCCCACAGCTAACCGAATGAGTGAAGAAAATAAATGGTATGTGCTCATGTTATCAAGCACTTTTGTCTCTTTATATTAAAAAATTAAATGACAAAGTTCTTCTTTTGTCCACTATAGGCTAAATTGGGCCTTCTCTCTCCCTACTTTGCTCAGGGACTTTTCCCTCAGTCATGCTCCTAATATAAGTGAAAATTAAAAACCTTCTTTCCAACACTCAATATCAAATACTTTCTCTGTGTGCTCAGATCTCCAAGATGAAGTTTTACTCTGTTACCTGATTTCATACATGAAAGTTGTCTATATTCCTCTTCCTAAAGAAATAAAAGGAAAAATGCAATTATAGGTTCTGTCATAGAATCTGCAGCACAGTATTAGCTCACTATACCTGTCACATAAGTACCTTTATATTTCAATGGTGGCCACAGAGATGAGAGGGCAAAAATATCCCTCACTCTTCTTGCCCTTTGAAAAAAACATTGACTTGTCATGAGAGGGTTTTTTAAATTATAATTCTTACTTTTCTATGTCAATTTAATCACTGAAATTTGATAATGACGTTTTTGGCCACTCTACTATGGATTCAGGCAAACTAGTTAAATAAAAATTAATTGAAGAAGGGGCACCTGGGTGGCTCTGTGGGTTAAGCCTCTGCCTTCAGCTGAGGTCATGATCTCAGGGTCCTGGGATTGAGCCCCAAATCAGGCTCTCTGCTCAGCAGGGAGCCTGCTTCCCCCTCTCTCTCTGCCTGCCTCTGCCTACTTGTGATCTCTGTCTCTCTGTCAAATAAATAAATAAAATCTTTTTTAAAAATTTAACTGAAGAAACAGAAACTACTTTCATCATATAGTACTATGCCGTATTTCTACAACATTATTCGGAAAGATAAATTTAAAAGTTCTGTCCTTGACACACTTGGATAAGTGTGCTTACATGTATGTTTCTGGGTCTGCACCAGACAACGCATTTAGTGTCTGAGGCAGCGCAGTAAACTACAATACTGTATTAAGTCTAGGGATTATTAATATTCATGAGACTCAGTTTACTCATTTGTAAACTTGGGATGATAATGTCTTACAGATTTAATATCAAGATTAGCTATCATAAACATAACATATGCAGAGGCATGCAATATTTAGTGAATGTTAGCTCTTGACATATGGCATGTGTTTATATGTGTTAATAGATAAGCAAACACACATAATATCCACACACATACACAAAACATCAAAGCATATAGTCAGAGACTCAAATGAGGAATTACTGAATCTGCAAACCTCATATAGCTATTCAAGAATATTCAAGAGATGCTTCAGTGTCTCCAGCCTCCACAAACAGGAATCCTCATAGAAGGTAGGGTTGAGATTCACCAAGGCTCCAATGATTTGGGGATGATGACTTTCAGAGCCAAAGAACAGGAGCAGAGACACTTGCCAACTTTATTCTGCTCATCTCTAGTCAGAACTAACAGTGCTATTCATTTTGAGTGACCCGAAACAGTTCTTCACATTTGGATGGTGTTTGTGCAGCCATTAAATTGACTCCCTGGGAATAAATGGAAAAATAAATCAGCAACAGGCACGTCTTTTGTCGGTTTCTATCAGCTTGGGCTGGCACTGCCTTTCCATTATTGGTCTCCAGGAGAACATGTGACCCATTGGGCAGATAAGTAATGTGAGAATCCTAACAGTTAACTTCGTTTTTCAGTATATCCTCCAAATTTGCTCCTAGAAGAGTTCATGGGTAATGGGATGAGTTTTCGAATCAAAAGGACTTAAATTGGAACCCCAGGTGGACATCTCATGGACTGAGTAACTTCAAAAAGGTTATTCAACTTTCTGAACACCAATTTCCTCATCTGAAATATTTTCTACCACGAAGGTTTGTTCTTACAAGTCCATGTTCGTGTGTGTAAAGCACCCGTTGTACACTTGGCAAAATGGTAACCAGCTGTTAGCAGTTTATTTCCTAGAAAATACCACTGGCATTTCCATCTACTCTAAAACCCTGTGATGGACAACTGCTGAATCTAGAAAGATTCTAATCTAACAGAACAAAGGCATAAAAAGCTAAATGGGCTCAACAAGGAACACTGACTACACATTTATTAATCAAAGACTGTGTTGACACAGCTACTGAAAACTCATGATTTTTGCATGCACTAAAGCCATCTATATTTAATGCACTAGATAAAACATTTGACAAATGTCATATTTAGATTTAACTGACCAGGGGACTTTCTACACATCTGCTTTATCGAATACTCAAGTATAACTAATAATTTCAATGAAGGTTGATTGCAATTAAGCATCAGTTTCGTATCTGTAATACAAGGGTAGCAGTTCTTATCTAATACAGTTGTCATGAAACTTAACATAATTTCAATAAAAGTGTTAAATAAAGTTTGAAACATTTTATAATTTGTGAGGTTTTTGACCATTAAGTCAACAATGGTTGTTTCTCTAACAACAAACAAACTAACTTCAGTAATTTGCTGATTGTCATCCCAAATTACATTGATTATTGACACTACAAAGTTTAAAACACATGATATTTTAAGTAGTCAAAAATACATCACAACAATAAATACCCCTAAATGGTAAGAGAGAGCAAAACCCTATCCCATACTTCAAAGCACATCCTAGTTTCTAAAAAATCAAAGTTATAAAATAACCAAAAATAGCTAGATTTATAAAAAGTAGATCAGTGGCTGATGGTGAATCAAATTCTTTTGTTTTGCAGTATTTCTATGTCCAATGTGTTGAGCAATCACTTCTTATACAAAGCCGCAGATGCCCAGTGAAATGTGCAAACGACATTCTCTCTGCTCTCCAGAAGTTAGACGCTCTTGCACAAGTTTTGTGAGGCTTTTCGTCTTGAAGTTTATCAATTTTTGGCTTGTATGTATAATCCAATGTCTAAAACCTGCCAATTTAATCAAACACATCCCCTTATCTACTCAAATTGCCAGGAACAATAATTACCATGATAAAAGATTTATTCCCTAGGCCTGCTGAAAAGTGTGATGAAAACTATGGGTCTTCTCTGCATATACACACACATACAGGTCTGCAGACTCCTTCAGGAAATGGCCGACCACAGAGCCGACATTAAGCATTCTTGATATAGAAGTAGGTGTGTGGCTGGAAGCAAGGGAAAGGCAAATTGTGAAGTCCATCTGCATCACATTCGTCTTTATACACATTGTGACTAGCACAGCAGTGTGACAAAGTAGGTTCTCTGTAAATGTTGCATCAAGAAAAGAATGACTGAAAAATAAACTAGAAAGGATAAGCAGAGGACAGCAAAGGCCCCTGATTCTCTATTTTATGAAGGAATAACCAAATTTTCCCCTAAAAAAAATGCTTTCTCCCTGTAAGACCAACATTCTGTGAAACTACTGATACTCTCTTAGCACTGCCACCTACTCTAAGGGCTTAGAAGAATTAACACAATTTCACATAGTGACTGATGTACAGCAAAGGAGGAAATTGTGTCTGGGAGGTATGAGTCTCCTGAGATCACGGGCTTTACTTGGCTGAGCTGAGTGATGTGTTGATTCTCGACTCAGTTACAGGTAGCATTCTTGTTTGCTAGGCAATGACATCACAGCCATTCTCTGCAGACCAGAGAGGATTGAATATGCTCTGCCCACCAGGACTGTCTGACAGCCCCTGGTACATGTGTAGAGGAAGTCACTCATGAACTCACTACTCTCTCTTGTGGGCAGGGACATTTTCTGAGGTGATATTTTAACCACATCAGTTGTTACACCTACCTAATTGTCTGTCAGCCTAATTATCAGCCCAGGAATCTGTGTTAGAACTACCTATTCCCCTTATGCCATTGGCATTCCAGGGAAACCCTTTATCCACAGAGAGGATGTAGACTGGCTGTTGTTTATAAATGTCTACTGTGCACAGCTCTGAACGTGAGGAGAAAACAGAAGACAAAGATGTCTCTGGAAAGTAGGAGAGAAAGTAAGGCTTTCCCAGAGACAGGACACCATGAAAGCTTCTTCCATTCTTCATCCTTCCCTCATTTCCAACACAAGAGCATATCGTGTTTCTAACTCATTCAATTCCTCTGGCTGCTGAAAATTCCAAAGGCAAACCAAGCAAACAGCAGGAGGAGTAAAGAAGAAACTGATTTGTCCTATTTGACTTGTATCAATTCTATGCAAGAGTAGCAATATTCATTTCATGCCCCCCAAAAATGCCACAAGAAGGACGTCCTAAAATCCTAGTCGATATAAACCATGGGTTGACGACTTCTGTGATCAAACATTAAAAGCAGAAACAACTTCTCTCTTTCTGACTCTTCACACACTTTATTTTTTCTCTTTTGCAAATACTCGGAGTCATTTCGTTTTCTCCAGGCATTAACACCTATCCACATGATGGTGTTTAAAATCCAATAGGCCTGAAAATGCTGGTCTCTTCCTCCCTCTATGCCCTCCAATCTCTACCACCACTCTCAGTTGCTGACTCCAAAATGGCACTAGGCTAAGAAAATAAAGAAGCCAAAGTATTGTGCCATTTCTTAGCAATTGTCATTTTCCCTTTCATTGAAGATGTAACAGCTGAAAGTGAAAACTGAAAAGAATGAGCAATTCCTTTATTCGGGACTCTGTAGAAACATAACAATATTAGGCAACTGCCTTGAGGAGACACAGCAAGCTTATTTATTTTAAGAGGCAGTACAGAGACTGGTTGGAAAAAAAAAATAAACCTTGTGTTCCTCCAGCCTCTTGGATTGTTATAATTTTAATGTGATAGTATGCCCTTCTCTCCATATGTTCACACATACATCCTTATGTGGATTCAATACACGATTTCACTAAATGAAATTGCATCTGGTAGTCCAATGCACAGGGCCTAAAGACTTCATTTTATTCCTTTTCATTTGAAGATGAAAAGTTCGATAATTAAGCGATCCGAACCATATTAGATATCCTATCGCTATTCTAACAATTTCAGTTTTAAAGCCCCTGTGCATGGATATCACTGCCAGCCTGAAGCGACAGGCTGCAAATGACCTTGGCTTGGGTCATTGTCCAGAACATATATCCTTGGGGGATTCCCTCAGGTTTTTCAGCCTCTGTTCGCTAGTGTCCTTGACACAGAACACTGGCTGTACAGCCCTGGCCAGGGTCTCGGTCTACCTAGGAAAGCAGAAGTGATTCTGTCAATAAATCTCATCATACGTAAATACCTGAGGATGTCCCAACAGACCACCTGAAGAGCAAGTTCTGAATTTCAAAGACGTGCTTCCTGATTCTATAATTACAGAGCTGATGGTGAAGTCACAGAAAGCTCCTGGGGAGTGAGGAGAAACTTAAATGAGAAGGTATGCTCCTAGTTATAAAACAATGCTGACTGCAGCTGGGTGATCTCAACTTTGAAGATAAAAAAGACACTTTATAAAAGCACAGGCTCTTGGCTTCATATTCGGCATGTCCAGAAAAACAAATTTAAAAGGTTTCGTACCATTTAAAGATATTCAGGGAAAGCAGGCCATTTAGAAAAGACTTATCTTTTTCCCCAGCTTGCAACGAACACTTATTTATTAAGCAATCTACTGGAGTGAATAGATCAAAGTATTTGGTGATAGACACTATCAGATCCAGTGACAGACACTGTACTAAGCATTGAGTATATAGAAGTCAAAATCAAAGCCTAGACCTCAAGAAGTTCAGTGTATAATTTGAAAAACAAATACAAATTACAATCTAAAATTCACCAAATTTGTCAAGGATTCCGTGAAGTCATTTCCAATGACTGACTGTATAAATTTTATTATATCCATAAAGATAAGACATACGGGTCTAAATGAATTATGGAAAAGCTTTGCTAATGAGGATAAATAAAAACGCCAAGTTTTTGATATTGCACAAGCCAAAGAATAGAGGTTATTCTGAGAAAAGTACAAGATTCTAGTCACATTTCTGGTACTACTTCAACATTTTGGCTAAATCTTTTAATATTTCTGGCTCTGTTTCTTCAGCCCTTAAAATGTTATAAAATATTTCTAAAGTTTATCACAGTACTAAAATAATATCATATGTATTAAACATGGGATATCAAAGTGTTTCACATCTTAAACTTTTACTACACATAATTTAATCTTTTTGATGATTCAGAAGGTTAGTCATCACTACAATGTCAACATATAAATGAAGTGGAAGGGCACCTGGGTGGCTCAGTGGGTTAAAGCCTCTGCCTTAGGCTCAGGTCATGATCCCAGAGTCCTGGGATCGAGCCCCGCATCGGGCTCTCTGCTCTGCAGGGAGCCTGCTTTCTTCTCTCTCTCTGCCTGCCTCTCTGCCTACTTGTGATCTCTTTCTGTCAAATAAATAAATAAATAAATAAATCTTTTAAAAAAATAAAATAAAATAAATGAATTGGAGATAAATGCACACCGGATTTTGGTTCATTTTATTTGCCACTGTATCGTGTTAAGCAACAATATCAGTCAGGGACCCAACAAGAAATGGATAACATATTCTGGAATATGCCAAGGAAGGTCAAAATTTTATTCACAGCTGCGGGTCAGTGTAGAAGAACCACAAAGGAGAGTGCAGTAACAAGGGGGAGGGAGGTGTTAAAGAACCAGAAAGAAGAGAGCTGTGTAAAAGAGGTCACTCCTAGTCAAGAGACCCAAACACCTGAAGCGAGCCTACAGAGACTCCCAACCGTGAAACCAAACGAATCCACAGCCTTCGGAGGTGGAGACCTGGATGGGGAAAAATGAAGAGAATCTAGAGTGATATCAGAAGGTATTTAGAATGGTCCACCTTTTTACCCCACCAGTATCTACTCTTATCCTTTATCCAAATACAAAGTGTGTCAGCCATTATGGAGAACAGTACGGTGGGCCCTCAAAAAATTAAAAATTCAACTACCATATGATCTCGCAATCCCATCCCTGGTATATATCCAAAGGGAGTGAAACCAGTATCTAAAAAAAAGATACACCCAGGTTCACCACAGCATATTCACAGCAGCCAAGATATGGAAAAAAAACCCTAAATGGCCTTTGAGGGGTCAAGCAAATGTGACATATATAGATACACATATATAATGGTTATTATTCAGACTTACAAGAGAAGGAAATCCTGCCATTTGTGACAACATGGAAGAAATCAGAGGGAGTTATATTAAGTGAAATAAGCCAGAGAAAGACAAATACTGTAAGGTAGGTATCATTTATAGGTGGAATCTAAAAATAAATAAAACAATTTCTTGGAAAGAGAATAGAATGGTTGTTGCCAGGGGCTGGGGAAGAGGAAAATGGGGTGATGTAAGTATGAATTCCTAGTAATAAGTTGTAGAGTAAGTTCCGAGGCTCTACGGTATAGCATGGTGACTCTCGTTTATAACACATGTATACTTGGAAGTTGCTTAGAGCAGATCTTAATGGTTCTCACCACAGAAGGAAAGAAAAGAGTAACTATGTGAGATGATAATCTATTAATTATCTTGATCTTGGTAATCATTCCATAATGTACAAAAAGTCATCACATTGAAGACTTTAAGTATATACAACTATATTTGTCAATTCTTCCTCAATAAAGTTAAATTAAAAAGAAGTTTTTAAGTCATGTGTCCCTGGTACAGATGTTACACAATGTCTCATTAGTTAAAGCATTAGAAAAGGCTGGTATCAATTAAGTCCCATTCAAACCTAAAATGCTATTCACCATTTGTGTCCATCAAATGAAGAAGAGGAGAAAAGGAGGGAAGAAAAAAATACAGAATAAAACTGCTACAGTTGCTGCTTCTGTAGCTAGTCGTGAAACCTGAGCTGATAATCTTCTGTCATGCCATCCCATGATTCGATCATCTCCACCAGGCCTTCAACTAAACAAAAACTTTACCTGATGGTGTGGCACAAACTTCTAGTTCAATGAAATCTAAGGTTTTAGCAGTCTTAATTGGATTGTTTTAGTTTTCCATTGACCAGAACTATTGAGTATAGATTGTTGACTGTATAAAAAATTCCCCATTAAATCCCCTGCTCCCCTGCTACTCTTTGCCTTCAGGGATGATCAGAAATCACGTTCCTTCTAGGTAACTGTGACAATCACAAGGAAACCAAAATAACCAGAACATCCAATATGTCACAACAAAGACTGCTTGCTGGTAAAATAATCCCTCCTTTCTACTGTAAGTTCTCCAAAACCACCAGAGCCAAAATTGCAGAAGTAGGGAGCAAATGTTTCCCAAACTGGTTGTTGTATGTAATAGTAAGACTCTTCTTCACTTTTTGGTTCCAGGAGGCACAAAAATAAACCAGTGTATGCGTAACTAAGAACAATGCTTTTTCTGGTGTCTGCATCTTATCACACAGCACCTGAACTTCACAACATGTTTCCTAGCTAGAAATGCAAATGAACTTCCAGCAGGCCATCCCATCATTCTATGGAGCCAAGTGCTTCTCAGTTTCTCAGCAAAAAGAGGTCTGAGAACATGGGTGTGTGCCTATGTTTCTGCACCTTGCTCTATTGTAAAATGTGTACCCTGGCTAGAGGTGATGTCATTTGGTAAACCTTGGCAATGAAGAAAACATTCCTCAGATACATGGACGGTGGGTTGAGCCTTCCTGAAATATGAATCTACCCTTATAAGGAGAAAGATGTGCCCTCCCTATCTAGAGAACAGTCAAACTAGTGCCCTCCCTATCTAGAGAGCGGTCAAACTAGTGTACCACCAGGTTGACTGCTGGTCCTCCCTTGAAAACGGTGCCTGGGGCACCTGGGTAACTCAGTTGGTTGCACGTCCAACTCTTGATTTTGGCTCAGGTCATGATGTCAGGGTCTTGACATCAGACCCACTGAGTACACTCCTGCTCAGTGGAGAGTCTTCTTGAGATTCTCTCTCTCCATCTGTGCCCACCCTGCTCTCCCTCTCTCTCTCTCAAATAAAGAAATCTAAAAAGGAAGGAAGGAAGGAAGGAAGGAAGGAAGGAAGGAAGGAAGGAAGGAAAGAAAGAAGGAAGGAAGGAAGGAAAAAGAAAGACAATGGTGCCTTAGCAGGAGTTCACTGTTTTGGTATATATGGCTGATGGTCTTGGTGACCAGGAGCAGCAGCAGCCAACTGAAGGAAGACCACAAGTTTGCATAACTTCCATTCCTGCCACTCTAGACACTTTGTAGTTAGACTCATTGGGTGAGAAGTAGGTGACTGAAGAAAAGACTGGCAATCAAGGGAAAGAACATCATATCCATCTCTTCAGTGGGTGTCCTCTGATGTGCACTATATGGAACATGAGTATCTTCATATGCTGTACCCATTCTAAGATCCATTCATTCCTCCATCTCAGATGACCTTGCCACCAGTTTTTCAGCATGGTTATCTCCAAAGCCCTGATCAGTCCATCAGCCCGTTAGTTACTGCCCATGGGTTAACTGTAGGTCTCTGCTTTAGGCTGTCTCCTTTTCACACAAAATAAACAACCATGAGCTCTGATCCTATGGAGGATTTCTGTTCACCACGGTCTTTCAGGTCATACTGCAGTGTAGTAGCCAAATTCTTCTTACTGGTGCAGACATACTATACAGATAGAAGTACAGACTGGGCTTATGCTTTTCTCTCCTCAATCCACAAGTCAGGAAACCAACATGGAAGTTTTTCCAATGACTAAGTAAATGTTTTACAACTGGGAAAAATAACTTCAGGATGGATTCCTGTTCCCTTGGGACACACCTTTAGACAGACAGTGTGCAGGACTCCATATCACCTGAGCTCCATAAATTCCTACTATGACTTGTTAACTACCGTGTCATTTTGGGTCTCTGAGGATCTTAAGTTCAGAGCCAGTACTCAATAAAGCCTGAAGAGCTGAGTTCCATTTCTCCCATGCACAGTCACCCTGGAAAATGGCTCTAGGAATATCTGAAAAAGGCTTGTGGGTTTATTACACAGTTGTTCCTCAAAGGGACTTTATTTCACCTTCACTTAAGGGACTCTGGGGCTATGCACTAACTTAGGAAATGGATAAATACCACTTTAATAATTTTGTAATTATTTTCTTCCCAGGCAGCCCCCCTTTTGCTATGTATTTCAAATGTTTCAAAAAGCATTCTATTAGGCTGCCCATCTATATCATTTCTAAGGTGAAATTGCCAGAAATTCCTGCAGGTCAAAATCCTCTAATTACCATTTTAGACATGATTTTATTGTAGTAATTGCATTACCACCTGTTCTCTAAAACTCCATATGATATTATTCCCATTGAGATTTAAAAAAATCCAAATCCACTAAAATGTCCCTACATTGTACCTGACCAGCAGAGAACTGGTAATTCAGAAGTCTTCAGAAATGGTGGTGTGCTCCTTACCAATGACTTCCTAATGCTTCAGAGATGGCAGTACCCTCCACATTCTCCCAGATGGTGTGACCGAAAGTGGCTGAGTTGGTCGCACATAAAAAATCCATTCCACCATTCCCATTTCCTACAGCTACCTCTTCAGAATGCAGGCATGGGGAAGAGCTAGCATTTTAAGCTTATTAACTGTAAGCCAGCTCTGGGTACAGGTTTAGATCAGTCAATCCAGCAAACTATTCAAGCCCCTACCAAGAGTTTGAAGCCAACATACTGTATTTTGAATCCCAAATGTATATTTACTTCTATGAATTTAGCCTTCTCTGATTATTTTATTATGTTCAATTAGCCAACATATAATACATTAGTTTTTGATGTAGTATTCAACACTTCATTAGCCGCATATAACACCCACTGCCCATCACCACACATGTCCTCCTTAATACCCATCACCCTGTTACCTGCCCTCTCGCACCTGCCTCTCTTCTGTAACCCTCAGTTTGTTTCCCAGAGTGCAGAGGTGCTTATGAGTTCTCAATATATTTTATGAGTGTTTCTCAAACACCTCAAGAATTCCCTCATAGCTTACTTTTCGGGTTCCCAACAATAAAGAATGGCAAGGCTATTTTGCTGTTTTGTGGGGGTTTTTTGCAACCGTATTTCTTTTTCATTTAGTTCTTTTATTGAGATATAACTTCAAAAATACATTATGGTTACATGAACAGCATGAAGAACTTCAATGTAATCTTTACCTAGATTCACCGAGAATTAAACTTTTATCCAGTTCCTAACTTTGTTCCTCTTTCTCTAAAGAAACATATCCTCATTCCCTACTTTTTCTTAATTATTTGCCTTTTGAGGACACTGTAGACATCATGCACTGTTAGCCCAAAACACTTCAATATGTATTTCCCAAGAGCAAGGACATTCTCTTACATAAGTACTATATAGTTACCAAAATCCGGAAATGTGATTTAGATATATGTTACATAATTCATTATCTGTATTTGAAATATGCGACTTGTCTCAATAATACCCTCTACAACTGTTTTTTTCCAGATAATGAAATATGTCGTTTGGAAATAAGCTTCTCTTTATTATTGTTAAAAGCTGTTGTGAACTACCTTAACAAATTTTGAAGTATACAACCCCGTATTGTTAACTATAGACAGAATGTTGTACAGTAGATCTCTAGAACTTCATTTTATACAACTGAATCTTTATATTCAATGCATAGTTACTCCGCATTTCCTTCTCCTCTAAGCCACTGGCACCCACCGTTCCACTCTCTGTTTCTAGGAGTCTGAGTATTTTAGATACCTCACAGTAATGGAATCATGCAGCACTTGTTCTTCTATGATGAGTTTATTTTATTTAACGTATAATGCTCCACATTTATTCACGTTATTATATAGGGCAGGATTTCCTTCTTTTTTTAAGACTGAATAATGTATTTATAGACCATATTTTCTTTATCCATTCTTCTATCAAAGAGCATTTTGGTTATTTCCATGTCTTAGCTATTGTGAATAATTTTGCAAAGAACATGGCAGTATAGATACATTTTTGAGATCCTGACTTCAATATATAAACAGATGTGGGGCACCTGGGTGGTGCAGTTGGTTAAGCATCTGAATTTTGGTTTTGGCTCAGATCACGATTTTGGGTCCTGGGATTGAGCCCCACATTAGGCTTGGTGCTCAGTGAAGAGTCTTCTTGAGATTCTCTCTCCCTCTGCTCCTCCCATTCTCTCTAAAATAAATAAATCTTTATACACACCCATACACCCACCCACACCCATCCACCCACACACACACACACACACACAGAGAGACATGAGATTGCTGGATATTTTCTATTGTATTTTCTAGCAAAGTTCATAGCATAATTCTACTTTCAATTTTTTGAGAGACCTCCATACTATTTTCCATAGTGGTTACAACACCTTACATTCCCACCAAAAGTGTTCAAGTGTTCTAATTTCTCTACATTCTCACCAACATTTATTGTCTTTTGTTTTTGGACAAAAATTATCTTAAAATCCTAAGTGTTAACAGATATCTCATGGTGGCCTGATTTGCATTTACCTGGTGATTAACAATGTAAGCATCTTTTCATATACCTGTTGGCCATTTGCATGTCTTCTCTGGAGAAACGTCTATTCAAGTTCTTTGCCCCTTTTAAAATTAGAGCATCTGTTTTTAAGCTATTAAGTTGTAGGAGTTCCTTATATGTTTAAAAGATTAACCCTTTATCAGATATATGGTTTGGAAAGAATTTCACCCATTTCATAAGTTACCTTTTCACTCTCATTGATTATTTCCTTTTCTGTGTATAAGCATTTTAGTTTGACATAATCCCACTTGTCTATTTTTGCTGTTTTTGTTCCATGAGCCTTGGGTGTTATATCCAAGAAATAAGTGCCTAGACCAATATCATGAAGGCTTCCCCTATGTCGTCTTCTAAGAATTTTAGTTTCTTATGTGTAAGTTTTTAATCAATTTTGAACTGATTTTTGTGTGTAAAATAAGGTTCGAATTTCATTCTTTTGCATATGGATAGCCACTTTTCCCAGTACCATTTGTGGAAGAGACAATCCTTTCCCCATTATGTATTCTGAGCAGCTTTGCTGGAGATCAGTTGACTATATATGCATAGGTTTATTTTTGGACTCTATTCTGTTCCATCGGTGTATGTCTGTTTTTATGCTTCTACCTTTGCTCTTCTTTCTTAAAATTGCTTTGGCTATCCCAGGTTTTTGTGTTTCCATATGAATTTTAGGATTGTTTTTCCTATTTCTATTTAAAAAAAAAGTCACTGGGATTTTGACAGGGATTGCATCGAATCTGTAGATCACTTTGGATAGTATGAACATTTTAACATTAAGTCTTTCAATTTGTGATCATAGGATATCTTCTCATTTATTTGTATCTTTTATTTTTTTCATTAACGTTTTAAAGTTTTCAAGGTACAAGTCTTTTACCTCCTTGGTTAAGGTTATTTCTAAATATTTTATTCCTTTTGGTGCTATTATGAGTGGAATGGCTTTCTTAATTTCCTTTTTGAATATTTCCCTTGCAGTGTATAGAAACACAACTGATTTTTGCATGGTGATTTTATATCCTACAAACTTATCAAATTCTGCTTTTATTATCATGAAGTCTTTAGGGTTTTCTATATATAAGAGCATGTCATCTGCAAACGGGTAAATTTACTTCTTTCTAATTTATATGCCTTTTATTTCTTTTTCTTGCCTACTTGTTCTGGCTAGGACTTCCAGTATTATGTTTACTAGAAATGGTGAGAGTGAACATCCTTGCCTTCTTCATTATCTTATAAGAAAACTTTCTAATTTTTCACCATTGACTGTAATTTTAGTTGTGAGATTTTCATGTATGGACTTTATTATGTTAGAGTGAATTTCTTCTCTGCCTCATTTTTGTCATGAAAGGATGCTGAATTTTACCAAATGTTTTCTTTGTAACTATTGAGATGATCATGTAGTTTTTATCTTTTACTCTATTTTCCCCTTCATTCTATTAATGTGGTATATTACATTAGTTGATTTGCGTATGTTGAACCATACCTGAATCCCTGGATTAAATCCTATTTGGTTATGGCATATGATCCTTTTAATGTAGCATTTTATGAGGATTTTTACATCTATGTTCATTGTGGGTATTCATCTATAGTTTGTTTGCTTGTTTTGTAGTATCTTTGTCTCATTTTGATACCAGAGAAATGCTGCAAATACTTTGGACAATTATATAGCAACAAATTGGATATCTCAGAAGAAATTAATTATTTTCATTTTATTTTATTTCTTTTCAGTGTTCCAGATTTCATTGTTTATGTACTACACCCAGTACTCCATGCAATACATGCCCTCCATAATACCCACCACCAGGCTCACCCAAACCCTACTCCCCTCCCCTCCAAAACACTTAGTTTGTTTCTCAGAGTACACAGTCTCTCATGGTTTGTCTCCCCCTCCAATTTCCCCCAGCTCACTTCTCTCCATCCCCCAATATCCTCTGTGTTACTCCTTAAGTTCCACAAGTTAGTGAAACCATGCGATAATTGACTCTCTCTGCTTGACTTATTTCACTAGCATAATATTCTCCAGTCCCACCGATGTTGATACAAAAGTTGGGTATTCATCCTTTCCAATGGCTGTGTAATATTCCATTGTATATATGGACCACATCTTCTTTATCCATTGGTCTGTTGAAGGGCATCTCAGCTCTTTCCACAATCTGGTTATTGTGGCCATTGCTGCTATGAACATTGAAGTACATATGGTCCTTCTTTTCACTATATCTGTATCTTTGGGGTAAATATGCAGTAGTGCAATTGCAGGGTCATAGGGAAACTCTATTTTTAATTTCTTAAGGAATCTCCACACTGTTACCCAAAGTGGCTACACCAACTCCCATTCCCACCAACAGTATAAGAGGATTCCCCTTCCTTCACATCTTCTCCAACACATGTTGTTTACTGTCTTGTTAATTTTGGCCATTCTAACTGATGTAAGGTGGTATCTCAATGTGGTTTTGATTTGAATTTCCCTGGTGGCTAATGATGATGAACTTTTTTTCATGTGTCTGTTAGCCATTTGTATGTCTTCTTTGGAGAAGTGTCTGTTCATGTCTTGTGCCCATTTTCTGATGTGATTATCTGTTTTGTGTGTGTTGAGTTTGAGGAGTTCTTTACAGATCTTTGATATCAGCCCTTTGTCTGTAGTGTCATTTGCAAATATCTTCTCCCATTCCATGGGTTGCCTCTTTGTCTTGTTGACTGTTTCCTTTGCTGTGAAGAAGCTTTTGATCTTGAAGTCCCAAAAGTTCATTTTTGCTTTTGTTTCCTTTGCCTTTGGAGACATATCTTAAAAGAAGTGGCTGTGGCTGATGTCAAAGAGGTTACTGCCTATGTTCTCCTCTAGGATTTTGATAGATTCCTGCCTCATGTTGAAGTCTTTTATCCATTTTGAATTTATCTTTGTGTATGGTGTAAGAGAATGGTCGAGTTTCATTCTTCCACACATAGCTGTCCAATTTTCCCAGTACCATTTATTGAAGAGACTGCCTTTTTTCCACTGTATATTTTTTCCTGCTTTGTCGAAGATTATTGGACTACAGAGTTGAGGGTCCATATCTGGGCTCTCTACTCTGTTCCATGGGCCAATGTGTCTGTTTTTGTTCCAATACCAGGCTGACTTAGTGTTCACAGCTTTGTAGTAAAGCTTAAAATCAGGCAACGTGATGCCCCCAGTTTTGTTTTTCTTTTTCAACATTTCCTTAGCAATTTGGGGTCTCTTCTGGTTCCATACAAATTTTAGGATTGTTTGTTCCAACTCTTTGAAAAATGCCGGTAGAATTTTGATCAGGATGGCAGTGAAAGTATAGATTGCTCTAGGCAGTATAGACATTTTAACAATGTTTATTCTTCCAATCCATGAGCGTGAATGCTCTTCCATCTTTTTGTGTCTTCTTCAGTTTCTCTCATGAGTGTTCTGTAGTTCCTCGAGTACAGCTCCTTTACCTCTTTGGTTAGGTTTATTCCTAGATATCTTATAGTTCTTGGTGCTGGGATGCAAGGATGGCTCAACATTTGCAAATCAATTAATGTGATAGAACAAATTAGATAGAACAAAAAGAGAGAAGAACCACATCGTCCTCTCGACTGAAGCAGAAAAAGCATTTGACAAGATACAGCATCCGTTCTTGATTAAAATGATTCAAAGTATAGGGATAGAGGAATCATTCCTCGACTTCGTAAAATTTATCTATGAAAAACCCACAGCGAATATCCTCCTCAATGGGGAAAAGCTGACAGCCTTCCCTTTGAGATCAGGAACACGACAAGTATGCCCACTCTCACCACTGTTGTTCAACATAGTACTAGAAGTCCTAGCAACAGCAATCAAACAACAAAAAGAAATAAAATGCATTCAAATTGGCAATGAAGAAGTCAAACTCTGTCTCTTCACAAATGACATGGTATTTTATATGGAAGACTCAAAAGACTCCAGCCCAAACTACTATAACTCATACAGCAGTTCAGTAATGTGGCAGGATACAAAGTCAATGCACAGAAATCAGTCGCTTTCTTATATACTAACAATGAAAATATAGAAAGGGAAATGAGAGAATCAATTCTATTTACAATAGCACCAAGAACCATAAGATACCTGGGAATAAACCTAACCAAAGTGATAAAGGATTTGTACTCAAGGAACTACAGAACACTTGTGAAAGAAATTGAAGAAGACACAAAAAGATGGAAAAGCATTCCATGCTCATGGATCAGAAGAAGAAATTAATTCTTAAAAACATACAACCTAACAAGAATGAATAATGAAAAAACAGAAAACCTAAACAGATCAATAACAAATAAAGAGACTGAATCAATAATAAAAAAAATTTCCCAACAAAGAATAACACAGGACGAGAGGAGTCAAGATGGTGGTGAAGTAGGAGGCTGAGACTACTTCAGGTAGCAGGAGATCAGCTAGATAGCTTATCTAAAGATTGCAAACACCTACAAATCCAACGGGAGATCGAAGAGAAGAACAGCAACTCTAGAAAAAGAAAATCAACCACCTTCTGAAAGGTAGGATTGGCGGAGAAGTGAATCCAAAGCGACCAGAAGATAGACCGTGGGGGGAGGGGGAGGGGCCGGCTCCCGGCAAGCGGCGGAGCAACGGAGCACAAATCAGGACTTTTAAAAGTCTGTTCCGCTGAGGGACATCGCTCCAGAGGCTTAACCGGGGTGAAGCCCGCACGGGGTCAGCGTGGCCTCAGGACCCGCAGGGTCACAGAAGGATAGGGGGTGTCTGAGTGTCACAGAGCTTACAGGTATTAGAACGGGGAAGCTGGCTACAGAGACAGAGCTGAGGAGTGAGCTCTAAACTCGGGGTTACCTTGAACCAGTCGCAGGCTCAGTCAGCTCAGAGCGTGGCTGGAGGCCAGGGTGAAGGGAGTAATTGGGCGCTGTTCTCTGAGGGCGCACTGAGGAGTGGGGCCCCAGGCTCTCAGCTCCTCTGGGCCAGAGAGTGGGAGGCCGCCATCTTCATTCCTGTCTTCCGGAACTCTACAGAAAGCGCTCAGGGAACAAAAGCTCCCAAAAGCAAACCCGAGCGGATTACTCAGCCCAGCCCCGGGTAAGGGCGGTGCAACTCCGACTGGGGCAAAGACACTTGAGAATCACTACAACAGGCCCCTCCCCCAGAAGAGCAACAGGAAATCCAGCCAGGACCAAGTTCACTACCAAGGAGTGCAGTTTCAATACCAAGGAGAGCAGCGGAATTCCAGAGGAGGAGAAAGCAAAGCCAGAGCTCATGGCTTTCTCCCCATGATTCTTTAGCCTTGCAGTTAATTTTTTTTTCTTTTTCAATTTTTTTCTCTTCTTCTGTTAAATTTTTTAAACTTTTACCCTTTTCTTTTTTAACGTTTTTTAACTAGTTTATCTAATATATTTTTCCTTTTTATATACTTTATTCATTTTCTTCTTTTAATTGTTTCATTTTTTTTTTCTTTGTGAACCTCTTTTTATCCCCTTTCTCCCCCCTCATGATTTGGGATCTCTTCTGATTTGGTTAAAGCATATTTTCCTGGGGTTGTTGCCACCCTTCTAGTATTTTACTTGCTCCTTCATATACTCTTATCTGGACAAAATGACAAGGTGGAAAAATTCACCACAAAAAAAAAGAACAAGAGGCAGTACCAAAGGCTAGGGACCTAATCAATACAGACATTGGTAATATGTCAGACCTAGAGTTCAGAATGACAATTCTCAAGGTTCTAGCCGGGCTCAAAAAAGGCATGGAAGATATTAGAGAAACCCTCTCGGGAGACATAAAAGCCCTTTCTGGAGAAATAAAAGAACTAAAATCTAACCAAGTTGAAATCAAAAAAAGCTATTAATGAGGTGCAATCACAAATGGAGGCTCTCACTGCTAGGATAAATGAGGCAGAAGAAAGAATTAACGATGTAGAAGACCAAATGACAGAGAATAAAGAAGCTGAACAAAAGAGGGACAAACAGCTACTGGACCACGAGGGGAGAATTCGAGAGATAAGTGACACCATAAGATGAAACAACATTAGAATAATTGGGATTCCAAAAGAAGAGGAAACAGAGAGGGGAACAGAAGGTATATTGGAGAGAATTATTGGAGAGAATTTCCCTATATGGCAAAGGGAACAAGCATCAAAATCCAGGAGGTTCAGAGAACCCCCCTCAAAATCAATAGGAATAGGTCCACACCCTGTCACCTAATAGTAAAATTTACAAGTCTTAGTGACAAAGAGAAAATCCTGAAAGCAGCCCGGGAAAAGAAGTCTGTAACATACAATGGTAAAAATATTAGATTGGCAGCAGACTTATCCACAGAGACCTGGCAGGCCAGAAAGAGCTGGCATGATATATTCAGAGCACTAAACGAGAAAAACATGCAGCCAAGAATACTATATCCAGCTAGGCTATCATTGAAAATAGAAGGAGAGATTAAAAGCTTCCAGGACAAACAAAAACTGAAAGAATTTGCAAACACCAAACCAGCTCTATAGGAAATATTGAAAGGGGTCCTCTAAGCAAAGAGAGACCCTAAAAGTAGTAGATCAGAAAGGAACAGAGACAATATACAATAACAGTCACCTTACAGACAATACAATGGCACTAAATTCATATCTCTCAATACTTACCCTCAATGTTAATGGGCTAAATGCCCCAATCAAAAGACAGAGGGTATCAGAATGGATAAAAAAACAAAACCCATCTATATGTTGCCTACAAGAAACGCATTTTAAACCCGAAGACACCTCCAGGTTTAAAGTGAGGGGGTGGAAAAGAATTTACCATGCTAATGGACATCAGAAGAAAGCAGGAGTGGCAATCCTTATATCAGATCAATTCGATTTTAAGCCAAAGACTATAATAAGAGATGAGGAAGGACACTATATCATACCCAAAGGATCTGTCCAACAAGAAGATCTAACAATTTTAAATATCTATGCCCCTAACGTGGGAGCAGCCAACTATATAAACCAGTTAATAACAAAATCAAAGAAACACATCAACAATAATACAATAATAGTAGGGGACTTTAACACTCCCCTCACTGAAATGGACAGATCATCCAAGCCAAAGATCAACAAGGAAATAAAGGCCTTAAATGACACACTGGACCAGATGGACATCACAGATATATTCAGAACATTTCATCCCAAAGCAACAGAATACACATTCTTCTCTAGTGCACATGGAACATTCTCCAGAATAGATCAGATCCTCGGTCCTAAATCAGGTCTCAACCGGTATCAAAAGATTGGGATCATTCCCTGCATATTTTCAGACCACAACACTCTGAAGCTAGAACTCAATCACAAGAGGAAATTTGGAAAGAACCCAAATACATGGAGACTAAACAGTATCCTTCTAAAGAATGAATGGGTCAACCAGGAAATTAAAGAAGAATTGAAAAAATTCATGGAAACAAATGATAATGAAAACACAACGGTTCAAAATCTGTGGGACACAACAAAGGCAGTCCTGAGAGGAAAATATATAGCGGTACAAGCCTTTCTCAAGAAACAAGAAAGGTCTCAGGTACACAACCTAACCCTACACCTAAAGAAGCTGGAGAAAGAACAAGAAAGAACTTGTACAGGAATTCAGTAAAGTGTCAGGATATAAAATCAATGCACAGAAATCAGTTGCATTTCTCTACACCAACAACAAGACAGAAGAAAGAGAAATTAAGGAGTCAACCCCATTTACAATTGCACCCAAGACTATAAGATACCTAGGAATAAACCTAACCAAAGAGACTAAGAATCTATACTCAGAAAACTATAAAGCACTCATGAAAGAAATTGAGGAAGACACAAAGAAATGGAAAAATGTCCCATGCTCCTGGATTGGAAGAATAAATATTGTGAAAATGTCTATGCTACCTAAAGCAATCTACACATTTAATGCAATTCCTATCAAAATACCATCCATTTTTTTCAAAGAAATGGAACAAATAATCCTAAAATTTATATGGAACCAGAAAAGACCTCGAATAGCCAAAGGCATATTGAAAAAGAAAGCCAAAGTTGGTGGCATCACAATTCCGGACTTCAAGCTTTATTACAAAGCTGTCATCATCAAGACAGCATGGTACTGGCACAAAAACAGACATATAGATCAATGGAACAGAATAGAGAGCCCAGAAATAGACCCTCAACTCTGTGGTAACTAATCTTCGACAAAGCAGGAAAGAATGTCCAATGGAAAAAAGACAGCCTCTTCAATAAATGGTGTTGGGAAAATTGGACACCACATGCAGAAAAATGAAATTGGATCATTTCCTTACACCACACATGAAAATAGACTCAAAATGGATGAAGGACCTCAATGTGAGAAAGGAATTCATCAAAATCCTTGAGGAGAACATAGGCAGCAACCTCTTCGACCTCAGCCGCAGCAACATCTTCCTAGGAACATCGCCAAAGGCAAGGGAAGCAAGGGAAAAAATGAACTATTGGGATTTTATCAAGATCAAAAGCTTTTGCACAGCAAAGGAAACAGTGAACAAAACCAAAAGACAACTGACAGAATGGGAGAAGATATTTGCAAACGACATATCAGATAAAAGGCTAGTGTCCAAAATCTATAAAGAACTTAGCAAACTCAACACCCAAAGAACAAATAATCCAATCAAGAAATGGGCAGAGGACATGAACAGACATTTCTGCAAAGAAGACATCCAGATGGCCAACAGACACATGAAAAAGTGCTCGATATCACACGGCATCAGGGAAATACAAATCAAAACCACAATGAGATATCACCTCACACCAGTCAGAATGGCTAAAATTAACAAGTCAGGAAATGACAGATGCTGGCGAGGATGCGGAGAAAGGGGAACCCTCCTACACTGTTGGTGGGAATGCAAGCTGGTGCAACCACTCTGGAAAACAGCATGGAGGTTCCTCAAAATGTTGAAAATAGAACTACCCTATGACCCAGCAATTGCACTGCTGGGTATTTACCCTAAAGATACAAACGTAGTGATCCAAAGGGGCACGTGCACCTGAATGTTTATAGCAGCAATGTCTACAATAGCCAAACTATGGAAAGAACCTAGATGTCCATCAACAGACGAATGGATAAAGAAGATGTGGTATATATACACAATGGAATACTATGCAGCCATCAAAAGAAATGAAATCTTGCCATTTGCGAAGACATGGATGGAACTAGAGGGTATCATGCTTAGCGAAGTAAGTCAATCGGAGAAAGACAACTATCATATGATCTCCTTGATATGAGGGAGAGAAGATGCAACATGGGGGGTTAAGGGGGTAGAAGAAGAGTAAATGAAACAAGATGGGATTGGGAGGAAGACAAACCATAGTGACTCTTAATCTCACAAAACAAACTGAGGGTTGATGGGGGGAGGGGGGTTGGGGGGTTATGGACACTGGGGAGGGTATGTGCTATGGTGAGTGCTGTGAAATGTGTAAACCTGGCGATTCACAGACCTGTACCCCTGGGGATAAAAATATATTATATGTTTAAAAATAAATAAATAAATAAAATTTAAAAAAATAATAATAATAACACAGGACCAGATGGCTTCACTGGTAAATTCTACCAAACATTTAAATAAAGAATTAACTCCAAGCTTTCTTAAACTCTTAAAGAAATTTAAGACAAGAGAATACTTCCAAACTCATTTTATAAGGCCATTTACTCTTACAGTATATAGCCTTTTTTTTTTTTTAACCTGGTCCTGGTCAAGGTTGGGAATTAACTCTTTTCTTGGACCACAGGGAAATGTGCAGGGGGTAAATGCCCAAGAAAATGGATATCAATTTCTGAAGCAATTGAAACATTATCTCAAGTGTTAGTCATCAAAAAACTTTAAGCAGAAGAGAGCTAGTTTCCTCAAATGGAAAAGGAATGAAAATAGGCTCTCTCTTCAAGATGGAGCTCTGGAAAAATTAAAAGTAAAAACTTCTCAACCTTGTTCATATCTAATCTCATTCATTTCCTCAGGGTCTCGCCCCTTCTCTACCATTTCCCTAATCTTTAGCCTGACAGATTTGGTAGTGTTCTGTGTTTACTTAGCATGGCAGTTCTTTATCCCTTATGGTCAGAATCTAGCTGACAAACACAGCAGCCCAAGGTTGACTTCACAAGGAAGAGACCAAGAGATATGATTGCATACTCCTTCTTCTATGCTCCTATACAAACTCCCCTTTGTCAAAACCCAACCAGAAACCAGAGGGAAAGAGAAACTTCTTGATATATATATAGTCTATTCAAGTCAGCCTCCTGGACAGACACACAGTGGGGCGGAAAAGAGTCCAAATGGGTCTGGAACAGGAAACAACAGATATTCCAAATAACACCAAAAACTCAAGCAAACCTACCTCAGGTGAAAATTTTGAAAAATCACCTCAGGAAGATTAGAGTACCAGACTCAGACATGAGCAGAAACCAAGACTGGAAATGGGAACTGTAGTAACAATCCAAAGAGGATGAATTCTGTCTCTTTATTCTAGATTCAAGTTCTAGAGTAGATTTACAGGTTTCACATAGCGTAGTTAATGTATCAAATTTAGTTAAGAAGGACAACATCCCTGATTCAGTACCATCAGATTATACTCAATGGGTAAGAAATAATATCCCAAATGGAAAGCAGAAGAGAAGTACCACACCACAAAACATCAATTGCCTATTTTAACCATGGACGGATCCTCTGCTGGACAGCAAGGCAGTGGAGCTACATACCCAGGAAGCTCTGCTCTTTGCAGCAGAATGCCTCAGACTACACAAGCACAAGGAAATGGAACACTAAGGAACAGTTCAAAAGTCTGGTCAAGGTAGGAATATGAGGATGCCCTCCCCACACCGAATATCCAGGACACTTTGGCCAAACCTCATCTGTGTTTATCACTTTCACTTAGATTATTTCAGTTTAAGAAAGAGCCACATCATACCCACTCAACCACACATGCTGGTGAGGGAGGATCCTAAATTGTTTTTTGAGATTTGTTTTTTTTTTTTTTTTAAGATTTTACTTATTTATTTGACAGACAGACATCACAAGTAGGCAGAGAGTCAGGCAGAGAGCAGAGAGCCTGATGCGGGGCTCCATCCCAGGACCCTGAGATCATGACCTGAGCTGAAGGCAGAGGCTTTAACCCACTGAGCCACCCAGGCACCCCCCCCCCTTTTTAAGAAGATTTCCTGAGTTGTTTTTATATCCCCCTTGCACCTAGCTTCATGACTTAAGCACAAAGCTCAATAAATACTAATTGAACAAATAAATAAATGAATGAAAAGAGTAACCACTGGTTCCAGTGATCAGAAAAGATCAAGTTTGATTTAGTTTGAGATACAAGTACATTTTACTATGTCTTCCCATTCTTCACCCATGGTATATGGGTTATTCTTTTAAAATTAAAAAAAAAAAAGATTTAGAAATAATCTAGTCCAGAAAATTAAATGAAAGAAGTCTTCAGTGTAAACCCTTATAGCAGATGGAGACTGTGATTCAAGTGGCTGTTTCATTTCTACCGTCTCTGGGGACCAAGGGAAAGTCTTTAGCTCAAGCCTCCCTCTCTCTTTTAACAGATCTCTCTGTAATATTTCCCAAAGGAGCAAAAACCTCCCTGAATTTATTTTTCTGCTGCTGAGAAAATCAGCTTATATGTATCACATACCAGTGCTTACATGAAAAACATTTGTTAGCTGATTTAAAAACAAGCTAGAACTAGCTACAGTTATGATTCAGTTGATGACCACAGTAGCTTTTGGCTGGATTTTAAATGACCAGTCTTTCAATATAGCCTTATAATGGGACAAAGTCAGCTTTATCCTCATCCTAAATCACTCAACTGCTATAATATCACAACTGATTTTTTTTAATAAAATAGAAATAAAACAAAATAGAAAAGAGCATGCAGGGGTGAACACAACAACAAAAAAAGGAACTCATTGGGTTAAAACACATTACACTGGTCACTTTTTACATGTACACACTAGCTGCGCCATTTGATATCTTGTCATTTTGCACAAGTTTTCATGGTATTCTATTTCATACATATATATGCTAACTGCGCCATTTGGTATCTAAAAGGAAGGTTTATGTAACCAAATACTAAGATACCAATACACATATATGGGCAAAAACCTAAACAAATATTTTTAAGAGAGAAAATACAAGGCAACATATTGAAAACTATTTGATTCATAATAGAAAACAAAATAAAAAATGGGGAGGTACACTTGGCTATGAAGCAAAGCACTTTTTAAATAATAAAAAAGCAGTAACTGCTAACACCAGCAAAGATCCTATAAAATAGGAACCTTGGACACATCTGACTGGATGGCAAATTACAATCTGCCATAGATATGAAGAGCCTCAAAATATTGATACCTCTGACCCATCTACGCTCACTTTGGGGAATCTACCCTAAGAAATTATTCTAAATGCTTATGATACAATTTTTAAACAGGCATTCACTTTGCCAAGCCTCTCCTTGATTGAAATTTTATAAAAGACCAAGTTTGGTTGCTATTTCCCTACTGTACCTTCACCTCTTCATTGATTCCCCCTTCCCTTTTCTCAAGTTCCCAGAGTCTTCAATTTCCTATCCCTTTTGTAGCCACCCCTACCCCTACTTCCTAAGGCATGAACTACAGACTAGGAGAGATATTAGACAGAGAGGAGGACAGACCTGGCTAGCTTCTGTAAAATTATACCCAGTGCTCTATTCCCACAACAGCTACTCTGTCTACTCATCTCAAAGTCCTGCTGATCCTGAGCCTTGCCAGGCTCATGCTTGCCATATAAAAAGGAAAGAAACCATTGATAATGAAAAACCGTGGATATGAAAATCATTTCCAAGAAGCAGGGACTAAAGCAGGCCAGGGGGCAATCAGTTATACACACACACACACACACACACAAAGTCCCTCAACATAGTTTCACCCTGAGCGTTAAAACCAGGCCTACTGGCATCTTACCTAATTGCCTTATCCATTTGCGCAGACCATCGTTTCCAGAATTACTTTCTTGATTGAGTATATGTGTGCTGCCTTTGGCATTCTTCATCCCTACAAAGATTTAAGAAGATTGAAAAAGTGGGATGTAATCTGAGGTTGGCCTTTGGGTTTTAGCAAAAAGGAAGAGAGCCAAAGCTTTGAAGCAACTCAAGAAAAAAATAAAAATTTACTTCTGTAGCCAGAAGCCTAAAATTCACTATGGAGGTAATACTGGTAGACAAGGTGGAGGGTACTGGGTTGTTTGGCATCTGTCTACACTAACCCACGTTTAGTGTTTGCATGGTACAGAGCAAGGGTACCAACAGAGACCCAGCTCACAGGGCATCCATTTCCCCATCTTGTTCCTACTAGTGATCCCATGGTGAAGGACCTCACAAGCATACCAAGGACATGCAATCCAGAAATCCAAGCTCCATCCACATACCTTTGAAAGAACTGTCCTTCATCCTCAGAGAAGTCTTAGAAAAAGGCGCACAAAATCACTAGAGGTAGATCTGTGGCTAGTCGATACCAGACTGTGGGTAGAATATGGTCAACAATAGGAAAGCAGGGTTTACTTATTTATTTATTTATTTTTAAAGATTTTTATTTATTTATTTATTTGACAGAGACAGATCACAAGTAGTCAGAGAGAGAGGGGGGAAGCAGGCTCCCTGCCGAGCAGAGAGCCCGATTCGAGACTCGATCCCAGGACCCTGAGATCATGACCTGACCCCACTAAAGCCACCAGGCGCCCTATTTAAAAGCAGATTTTAAATAGACATGTTCCCTTGGCCCCCAAGCCACTCCTCTCCCCATCAGGACTGAAGCAATCAGAACAAGACTAGAGGCATTTCCACTAAAGCACTGAGCCTATGGCAAAAGTCATAACTGTCTAGGTCTAAGATGGTCTTTGGTCTATTAAACATTCATTCGTTCTGAGTACGAAAGAAAAAACTAAACCCTACACTCATCGTAATGACCCATAGCTATGGATTCCATTCCATTCTTCCCTTCTGACAGTGATGACAATATATTGGCAAGTTATTCAATATGAATCAATGTCCTAATTATGGTTTGGTTCTTGAAGGTTTAGCTGGGTTTTCTCACATATGAAAATAAGATGATTATCATTCCACCTGTAACTATCTGCCCAAGCTAATAAAAGAAGAGAAGGAATCATTGCCCTTAGCCCATGTGCCAGATGCCAGGAAAAAAGGTGGGCAGAAGGTGGGGAGGGGGGCAGCAACCTCACTATCATTATTTGTTACAGATAAGTGTCTATACTGGGGACATTACTGTTAAGTGGAAATCACAGCCACATGTTTTCTAGGCTTTGAGGACTCCATATGCTTCACAGCATAGTCAGTGAAAACATTGATACTCACATCCAGAAAATACGATACAAAAGATTGAGCACACGTCCCTCTGATATAGAGGTGTATTTCATTACTCCCAATAAATGTGCTAAATTGCTGAACTGGGAGGTCTGCCAGTTCCCAGATAGCTTGGACGTATATGATGCTCCCTGGGCCACAAATTTCTCCTGCCTCTGTTACACTTCTCTCCCACAAATAGAGCTATGGCATGATAGACATTAAAATAAGCAGAGTTCCTTTACTGTGTGTTGATGAGCCACTGACATGCAGCAAATAAATGGTGGCCAAACTGAATCCACGAGCTAGACCATCTTTCTCTTGATAACTGATCTCTTATTTTATTTCTTAATAATAATCCATACACCCAGCCATGTTTTTTAATATTACCGACCATGACCACTCTATCTTTGAACCTAATTTCTACACTTAATGTGGCTCTGGAGAAAAAGCCCTTTCTGCCAGCCAGCCCAAGCCTCCTTGCCTTTAATTCATCATGCAGCTCTGCACTTAAAGTTCAAACGTGAGGCTAAATTTCCAAGTATTGTTCTGTTTCCATGCTCAGAGCAGGCAGTTAGGGCTGGGTTTGCACGGCGGTCACCCTCTTGCTGCAGGGGCTTGTGAAATATAATCAGGGAGTAATGTTGTGTGCCGGCACTGTGAGGTCCCTAGAGCCAGGTGCTACATAAATACAAGGCGCGAGAATATTCTGACCTGTGGTGGCGGACGGTGCTTTGATACATCCTCACCACACTGCATTGTGACAGGCCTCTGCAAAAAAACACAAAACAATCAGCAGCTCAGCTTATCTCGCTGTGTAAACCTCTGTGGGAGCCAGTCATACCTGTACTGCAAGCTGACTGGCATAGAAGCCACGATTATCTCCATCTCTTATTAATTTCCTTTTCACAACCGAAAATATGCAGCCCCAAATACTGCTCCGCGTTCAACAGATCCTGATAAGCTTCAAATGATCCATAAATTCTCTTCTGTGCTTTTTCTGAGCAAATGAACAACTTAAGGAGAAGAAACAATTGCAGTCATATTCTACCACAGATTAGCTCTTATCCGTTCAAAAGATGATTCTTGGTTGTGTTCACTTTAAATACGGAGGTATTCGGAGTTCTCCATGAGAACAGAATATGTAAAGCAGAAGCATCCGAGTGACCTAGTCAAGGATTATATTCCTCACCTACATAATAGCTAGGAGATAGGATCTAGATGCAACTCCAGTCAATATTGAATCTGTAATAACAGAAACACCATAACAGTATCTGCTATAAATGAAATTTCAGATGATAGTGGTACATGACCAAGTTATTTTTATTTACTCATCTTAAAGCCATGTGAATCTGTAAAGGGCAAAACTCCTGGCTCGTTCATGTTTGCAAAAAAAATGTACTAGACTAGGCCTTGACTAATAGCAACAGAATCTGCTTTGGAGCCCATCACTGTCTTCATCAACTACCTTGGCAAGGAAGAGAGAGCGAGTTAATGCTTTGGCCAGCATTTCAGAGTAACCCAAAATAGAGCCAGCTTTGGGATCAGCATTCCAATCAATCTTTTGACTGTGGGAAGGTTAAGAAGGGGATCTAGAGCAAAACCTATATTGCACTCTTCATGCACTACTTCAGCTTTTCACATACACAAGTACACACGGACAGACTTTTAAACACAAATGCCTAGTCCATCTGGAGATTGCAAGTAAAGTCTCATCTGAAACCAGAACGTCAGGGAAAATGAGTTACACAGTCAGTGGATAGTAGAGTTATCAGATATTCTAATTCAAAAGTAAATGTGAACATCCGAAACTATAGAATTATCACCCAATTTCAATAACCAGATAGTCCCCTTTTCAAGAAGAGATGGGAATACGAGCATTAACATAGATGGAAAACCTCCCGGGAGGCATTTTGGTGGCATGACATGAGGTTTAGCAATGGTAGGTACATTATTTTTCCTAGGGACCCTACTAACCCCCATATAAAAATGTGCCCTTCCCCAAGTCCCCTTTATTTAAAATGTTAGCTCCCCCCACAGAGCAAAGCTTTGAGGTGAAAATTCTAATTATCTTCACATTCTTTCAAATGAATGAATTTCATAACAAATGATTCCAAGAGCAGTTGCAACATAACTGAAAAGCTGCATTTCCCAGAATGTTGTCCTGACAACAAGTTCAATGCTCGTTCCTCCTTTAATCAGAAACCTGACCACCAGATAAATGTGTTAGATTTCAACATCACCCTTCACTGATTAAACTATGCCCAACGTAGAAAATTAAATGGAGAGAAAAGGGACAATAAGATTGGTTTTACTTTGTTTTCAGCTGAAGTATCTTATTTGTCAAATTACTTTGAATAAACAAAAATATACATGTTATAGTTTAGACTTCATCTGAAATACAAGTTTATTTGTAGTCAAAATAGATTTGAGTTCCTGGGTTCCCATTGGCTTACACTCATTACATTGGTAATTATTACTTGCTGTGCAGTTGATCAGATAATTATTGCTAAGGAAGATAACACAGGTGAAAAAGAACTGATTGAGTATTTAACCAATGACAGTATAAATCATTAACTGTAGGAGTTACATTCACCTGCACATTAGATTTTATGAAAGCTGTCTATATCTTAGGGTGGCTAGTGGGAGAAAAAGGTACACATGTCTGCTAAAATAGAACCACAGAAATAGCCCTCGGTTTTAAAGATTCAAGAATTGAGCCATATAAAGATTAAGTGACTTTTTTCAGAATCACATCACTAGTTAATAAACTGGCAGGACTAGGATCTAGTCTTCTAATGTTAAACCAGGTCAAGGGGTTTATCCAAGGAATGTACTTTCAGTAAATATTCTTGGAATGAATGAATGAAACATAGTAACTCTCAGATAAACTCTTGCCTCACCATTGGAGATTTATGTCTTAGTCTCCTAAATAATAGAAATTACCACCTACACCAAATAATCAATACATGTATGATGATAGATTGGTAGGACAGATGATAAAAAGATTCAGGGAGATAAGATTCCTTAATGCCTAAATTTGGGAAATTGTATTACTTTTCCCATTTAGGAAAAAAATTTTGCTCTGTTTGAATATTTCCAGGTGATCAGGAGCAAATACTCTAGGTAGGGATAATACCTGAGTAGTATTCAGCCATATATGTATGTAAAATGTTTCTAATGATCCAATCTTGTTTATCCATTGACAATGAGTTTCAAAGGAAAAATTCCTCGTGGATCTCCTTGCTTTCTTACAGAAACTCCAGAGGCCTCTATTCCAGTGGTCCCTTGAGGGAAGAAAATTATACATCAAGGAAGAACAGCAACGGACACAGAGGAGAGACCCAGACTCTTCACACATTCAGATCACTTTATGATGAAACAATAAGAATAAAGACCATTGACCCAGGGCTTTTCAACCCTTCCATCCATGTAACTTCCTTCTTCCCTTCTTCCTTCTTTCCATTTGTTTTTTTAAGCAGCAAGTCACATTTTAAAAACACAATGAGGGAGCGCCTGGGTGGCTCAGTGGGTTAAGCCGCTGCCTTCGGCTCAGGTCATGATCTCAGGGTCCTGGGATCAAGTCCCGCATCAGGCTCTCTGCTCGACAGGGAGCCTGCTTCTCTCTCTCTCTCTCTCTCTGCCTGCCTGCCTCTCTGTCTACTTGTGATTTATCTCTGTCAAATAAATAATAAATAAAATCTTATTAAAAAACACAATGAGGGCGCCAGGGTGGCTCAGTTGTTTGAGCCACTGCCTTCGGCTCAGGTCTTGATCCCAGAATCCCGGGATCGAGTCCCACATCAGGCTACCAGCTCCACAGGGAGTCTGCTTCTCCCTCTGACCCTCTCCCCTTCATGCTCTCTCTTTCTCTCTCTCTCTCAAATAAATAAATAGAATCTTAAAAAAAAAAAAAAAGGCACTGAAACTGTAGCTATCCACTGAATCAGTGGCATTCCATATCATTAGGAGAGGCCAGACGCTGCTGGGTTTCAAGGAAGGCAATTTTTACATCGAGGGTTTTGAAATTCATGGCAGAGTTAATAGCTTAAAAGACAAAGTTTTTCTATTTCAAGAGGAAGGATTTTTGAAAGAAGAAAGCATTTATTGACACGGCAGTTTTGATAAAAATAAGAGCATTAATTTTATACTATATACAATAAGGTTAGAAAAAATGCCAGATTACATAGGAGCCATTTTCCACTCTTACAAAGAGATATTTTCAACCAGCTGGGAGCAGGAAAGGAGAGTGGAGGGGATAACAATAGACAGCTGTTGGTGGGGATCCCTATAAAGGAAGTCTAGATAGAATTAGGGGGTCTGAGAGCTGGAGAAAAATATGTCCCACTTCTCAGACCCCCATGAGGAGTGCCAGGGAGCCTTAGAGAGAAGCCCCCCTCTCCAGCATGGGACCAGAACCATGAGTAGAAATGGGGGCAGGTCAGGTATAGGCAGAGAGGATCTGAGAGAGCCCATCTAGAGGCTCCATAGTCCAGGGGGTAACAGAACAAATCTGAAAATTTCCAGGGACTCCCCCAAATGAGAACACAAGTGGCTGAGGCAATGAACCAGACATGTCATTAAATCTGTGATTAGAGCATGCTGTTATACATGCTGGGAGGTCCTTGAGCTAGTGGTTATGGCAGGTGAGGGACAAGAGCAGCAAGAGAGACACTGATGACTCAAGCTAAAAACTTATGTCCACACAGAAACTTGTACATGGATGTTCATAGCTTTCTTAACTGCCAAAACTTGGAAGCAACCAGTATTTCCTTCAGTAAGTGAATAAACAAACTGTGGTATATCTAGATATTTATTCAGAACTAAAAAACAATGAGCTATCAAGCTATGAAATGACATGGTGGAAGCTTGGACTCATATTACTAAGTGAAAGAAGCCAATCTGAGAAGACTACTTACTATGTGATTTTAACTCTCTGACATCCTGGAAAAGGAAAAACTATGGAGACAGCCAAAAGACCAATGGTTTCCAGGAGTTGAGGAGGAAGAGGGATGAATAGGTGAAATACAGCAGCCTAAAAACACTATGTATGACACCATAATGATGGATATGTGTCATCATGCATTTGTCCAAACCCACAGAATGTACAACAAGAGTGAGCCCTAAGATAGACTAAGGACTTTGCGTGACTATGATGTGTCAGTGTTGGATCCTCAGCTGTAACAGATTCCACACTCTGCTGGGAGATGTTGACAATGGGGAAGGCTATACTTGTGTAAGAGCTGAGGGGTACATGGGAAATCTCTATACCTTCCCTTCAGTTTTGCTGTGAACTTAAAACTGCTCTATAAAATGAAATCTTTTTTTTAATTTTTTTATTTTTTTATAAACATATAATGTATTATTAGCCCCAGGGGTACAGGTCTATGAATCACCAGGTTTACACACTTCACAGCACTCACCATAGCACACACCCTCCCCACTGTCCATAACCCAACCACCCTCTCCCTACCCCCCTCCGCCCAATCACCCTCAGTTTGTTTTGTGAGATTAAGAGTCTCATGATTTGTCTCCCTCCCGATCCCATCTTGTTTCATTTATTCTTTTCCTACCCACCCCCAACCCCCTACGTTGCATCTCCACTTCCTCATATCAGGAAGGTCATATGATAGTTGTCTTTCTCTGATTGGCTTTTTCGCTCAGCATAATACCCTCTAGTTCCATCCATGTCGTCGCAAATGGCAAGATTTCATTTCTTTTGATGGCTGCATACTATTCCGTTGTATATATAAACCACTTCTTCTTTATCCATTCATCTGTTGATGGACATCTAGGTTCTTTCCATAGTTTGGCTATTGTGGACATTGCTGTTATAAACATTTGGGTGCACGTGCCCCTTCGGATCACTACATTTGTATCTTTAGGGTAAATACCCAGTAGTGCGATTGCTGGGTCATAGGGTAGCTCTATTTTCAACTTTTTGAGGAACCTCCATCCTGTTTTCCAGAATGGTTGCACCAACTTGCATTCCCACCAACAGTGTAGGAGGGTCCCCCTTTCTCCGCAACCTCGCCAGCATCTGTCATTTCCTGAGTGGTTAATTTTAGCCATTCTGACTGGTGTGAGGTGGTATCTCATTGTGGTTTTGATTTGTATTTCCCTGATATAAAATGAAATCTTAAAGACAACAAAAGCAAAACAAAAATCCAGATGGCTGAAGACTAGCAGAGAGGGCTTCCTGACTGCAGAGAAGAGTATAGCATCAAAGGTGATAGTGGACTAGACCTGCACATACTTCTTCCAAGGCCAGGATGATTTTTTGATTTTTGATTTTTTAAGCTCCAGAGACAGATTCAGAGCTAACAAGGAAAAAAGGAAGGAGCAGAACCTTGAAGTACCTTAGTGTGAACTCTGAACTAAGAAACAACATGGGGGGATTAAGATATAATTTAAGCTCACTTATAGAACATAAAGTTCAAGTCTGCACATTTGTTCACTGCCTGTCAAATTCATGTCTGCTGTAGCCACCAAATGGAAGTGGATGTGCTTTGGGGTTAGTGGGTTAGGGGCCCAGAGTCCCACAAGCTCAGGCTCCTGCACATCTCCCACAGCACGGTTTCTCCACCTTGGTGTTATCGGCAACTGGGGGCCACATAATTCTTTGTTGTGGGAGCTACCTCACGCGTTGTGGGATTTTCCGCAGCATCTGTGGCCTCTATCTGGTAGGTGCCGAGAGCAAACACGTTCCCCAAGAGATACTAAAATGTCCTCTGGGAGTGAAGGGAAGGGTGAGGAACTGCCCCAGGCTGACAACCGCCACTCCAGAATATTCCCCAGGCAACCTTGAGAAAGAAATCAGAGAACTCCATGGAGCTCAGTTTATAAACAACAGATGTAGCCAATTCCTCATTCACAAATGTGGAGTTGAAGCCAAGGTAGGTAAATTGACTTTCATTCTGCCTCACTATAAATTAAGAAGAGAGCCAGGATTATAACCCAGATTTCCTGACATTAACTTCTGTGCTTTATCTTCCTAGAATTTGAAATCTGAGAAAACTAGGGAAAAAAAAAAAAAACAAAAACAAAAACCTGGCACACAGTAGCAACTTCTAATTATGTACTGAACAAATGAATGGCTTAGCCATTTGGGTTATGCCATGTCATTGGATATTTTAGAACGAAAGAAGAACCATGACCCTAGCCTTCCTGCAAGTGGCAGAGACACTTCGAGGGGGTCACGCTATACTTTCCAATGCCAATTCTAACTCCTCTGTACATCTATGAGTCCAAAGTATATGTGGAAAAATATTCCTGGCCAATTTTTGACTCAATGCTGATAGTCATGCCATATTTAAAGATTTTGAAGATGTGAGCATGGAAGGACATATTCTTTTTTTTAAGATTTTATTTATTTATTTGACAGAGAGAGATCACAAGCAGGCAGAGAGGCAGGCAGAGAGAGAGGAGGAAGTAGGCTCCCCGCTGAGCAGAGATCCCGATGCAGGGCTCGATCCCAGGACCCTGAGACCATGACCCGAGCCGAAGGCAGCGGCTTAACCCACTGAGCCACCCAGGCGCCCCGGAAGGACATATTCTATTTCCCAGGGCTCACTGACGATGGAGTTGTTGAAGAGGCCATGTGTTACAAAGCTCCTCTAATGCTCATTATCTGAACTACACACCTTGAACCTGACCCTACGTGCCCACGTGCTGTTCATTAGTTATTTCCCATGTGTTGTCATGTTTTCCCTACAAAATTGCAGATGGATCTAAAACTGATCATGGCATTTTTCTCTTTCTTTTATGTTTTCTATTATCTTTATCCAACACAGTACTGGGCACAAAATAGCAGATGCTCGTATCTGAAAGCTGCTCACCGTAATTCTACAGTAATTTCTTTAATTTGTTCAGAATCTGGGCGCCCTAAGGGCAAGTGTGTCTGCCACAGATAGGCCAAAAGCTGTGATTCTATTTTCTGTCCTTATTTATTAATGTGTAGTTGGACAGCACACTATCTGACATCAGAAGCCCGTGGCAACTTTCCAATCTGTGTCTCTAATAGAGATAAATGTGGAGCAGAGGTGGCAAACTGGCTGACAGCCCACCCAAGGCAGCCCTAGGATAAGTTCTGTTGAGCCATTTATTAAACGCTACAGCATGAGGCCCGGGGTGTGCCTGGGCAGTATGAGCAACCTGGCGCCAAACCCACTTCGCCAGTTACTTAGCTTCTCTGTCTCCTTACACAAAAAGTCAAAGTAACAGAAGTTCCTAATGAGGTTGGTACAAAGATTAAATTAATTAATACAGGGCGCCTGGGTGGCTCAGGGGGTTAAGCCTCTGCCTTCAGCTCAGGTCATGATCTCAGGGTCCTGGGATCAAGGCCCGCATCAGGCTCTCTGCTCAGCAGGGAGCCTGCTTCCCTCTCTCTCTCTCTGCCTGCCTCTCTCCCTACTTGTGTTTTCTCCCTCTGTCAAATAAATAACTAAATCTTTAAAAAAAATTAATTAATACACTTAAAGTTCCTGGAACACAGCTGGCACAAATTAAGTTCCCCAAAGAGATCAGGTATCATCCTCCCCTTCAGGATCACCACATCGGCATCACCACAAAAGGTGCTGGGGGGCGTCAAACCACGAAATACCTGCCTGTCGGACTTCTTCATCCTTGAGACCACATAGCAACCAAACAGCCAAACACACAGCCTTCGAGTACAAATTACTTAAACATTCAACTCTTATCAGTGAAGATAGTCAAAGAGTTATTCATCCATCAAAATATAAAAATTATATTTTAGTATTAAATGGTGCTATGAAATGATATGAAAAGCCTTCATTCTTCCTAAGTCTCTTTGTTAACTCCAAGTCAGATCATCAAGGTCTCAGAAGATACATTTCACCATAGGAAACACCTGAAACTAAGCGCCCCCACCCCCGATCTCCCCCTCGTCCACTCCCCATGCCCCGCAGCTCTTCTGAAAGGCAGAAAAAGGTACAATTTTCTTAGAAATTTTTAGAAGAAGGTCATGTGTACCCTGGAACAAGACTGTAGCCATTAAAAAATTATGAAAATATAAATATTCCCAGCCTTTCTTCTCTCCTGCAGAAGAGAATTCTGGCTTTGCCCACTTGGCTCCTCCTGTTCCTCTAAACAGAGCAAGGATAGTTCCTGGGATTTAGTGTTGGCGGACTCTAGTGATGCTTAAGAGGTAGAACTAGAAAAAAATCAAGGGAAAGAGGGTTTGCACCAAAAAAAGATATATTCCTGATTTATATATATTCTATAACATACACTCACACACACACACACATCTCCTCTGTGTGTGTGTGTGTGTGTGTATGTGTGTGTGCATTAAAGGACTGAATGGTAACAGAACAGAAAGAGGCAGTATAGGAGAAGAAAAGAAAATCTGGTGGCTCATGTGTGCTGTCTGTGCTGGGGGTATCATTCGGCTGGGAGAGGAGACTTAATGAAGATTTTGGGGCTAATGTCAGCCCTTAGTGTAGAGGCTACTAGAACAACAAAGCCCGAGCAAGATTTTTACCGCGTCTAC
Source organism: Lutra lutra (assembly GCF_902655055.1). Classification (NCBI taxonomy): domain Eukaryota; kingdom Metazoa; phylum Chordata; class Mammalia; order Carnivora; family Mustelidae; genus Lutra; species Lutra lutra. The sequence continues at coordinate 133,328,063 of NC_062282.1, read as the reverse complement.
GTGTGTTTTAATGTACATCTCCGACTCCTTCTGTTTCCCATCTGATGTTTTCTTAGTAGACTACCTAAATGTGGAACTTCCTTCAAATGTGGTTTTCTTTCAGGCTATTCATCTTTAAAACAACACCTAGGAAATACCTCTGTCATGTTAAGACCTTCCATGTAACATCACAGAAAATACCACACGTACAAGCACGGCGGGGAGGAGTGATGTTGGTAGACATGTCTAGGAGTACATATTTAATCAGATTTCAAAGAAAGTGGCATTGTGACTGATTTTTAAATTGTAGAGAGTGACTGTTGGAAATGGGTGCTTATCGCCATACTCAGGTTGCTGACACAGTGCAGCAGGAACTCTTAGAACCTAGAGAACAATGGAGAGTGACAGACATGGCTTCAGCCAAAACCCTGGAGGAAAACAGCAAAGAACTCCCTGTGCCTTCCAGTTCCATGTGTGTGTTCAGAGGAGGAAGGAGCGGTAGCAACTTCATTAGCAGACATAGCTAGTATAGCTTTGTGGGCTAGAGCCCAGCTGCTCTCTCCCTTCTCAAAATTAATTTGCCAAAACATCCAAGAGTCATCTTTGTACTAAATGATGCATGATTAAAAAAAACACACACTGGCTATGTCTGTCCTTGCCACATTCATTACCATGATTTGCTAAACATTTATGAGCCCACCACTATTTTGGGTGGCAACAGCTCGGTAAAAGCCAAAAGGATCCCGGAAATGCACTATGCTGCTGCTTCTGGAAGGCAGAGCAGATTCATTTGTTGCTATTTTCAAGCAAAATATTTCAAAGCAATCTAAAGGCTTGGGAGAGCAGGCTTTCCTAATAACCCTATCAATCCTAAACCCCATAGTATGCCACGGTCTCAAGTGATTTTAAAAAAAATAATAACGACACAGAAAAGTAGCAGCTAAATATCAAGAAATACAAAAATAGGTAATTAAATAAATAAAAACCTCTGAACAGTAAGGAAGGGTGGGGAAGTAGAGAGAGACACTATGTAGGGGATTAGTCACAGTTTATAAAACATTGATGACTTTTGGCTACTGTGCTTTATTCCTGCAAATGGGAGAAATTCATGCATAACCTATAGAGTAGGATGTCTTTAGAGTGAATGAAAGCAGCTGAATAATACAGTTTCATTCGACTTTGAGACTCCTTTCATCTTACATAACTACTAGGCAAAGCACTGCTGCTCATATCCCTTGGGTTGATTAAGTGGTAGAACGAGTCTTGTTCAGGCCCCATGTGTTCCTCAGAGATTCTCAGGAGAGGGATTCACCACATCTCCTCCCATCCCCAGAAGGCTGACATCTGGGTAGGGACAGATACTGCCCAAGCAGGTCCTCCTCACATAAGCATCTCGGGCTCCTATTTCCAGGAATACCAAGATGCCCTTGTTTCCTTGCTTACACCCTTGTCTATTTTTTTTAAAGATTTTATTTATTTATTTGACAGACAGAGATCACATGTAGGCAGAGAAGCAGGCAGAGAGAGAGAGGAAGGGAAGCAGGCTCCCCGCTGAACAGAGAGCCCAATGCGGGGCTCGATCCCAGGACCCCGGGATCATGACCTGAGCTGAAGGCAGAGGCTTTAACCCACTGAGCCACCCAGGTGCCCCTTGTCTATTTTTTTGAAAGTAGCTAGCTTTTACTCGAGAGGCCATGAAAGTCTCCACTGTAATTAGAAAGTATAATATCAAAGTCAGCTCTGCCCCCCTAACTAGTCAGAGGCTGTGTTAGTCAAAGGTCTTTGTTCCTCTCCTTACAGATCATCAAATTCCATTTAAAAAAAAAAATGCAAAGAAGAAAAATCCTATAAGGCGGAACAAGAACTATGCTTAAGAAAAGTCAATAAAACAATTTGCTCTTCAAGGGACCGGCAAAGGTAATTTCCACTTTGATCTTTCCATATCTGCATCCTGGTTTGTGCCTGATTTATTCAACTTTTCCACATTCAACTTTTTGATTAAAGCCTGTTTTGTTGGTTGAGGGCAAAAGCTTTTAATTATCCTCATGAAGAATGCCTCTATTGGATTCCAGAAACGAAGGGACTCCTATACCCTGGGACGAGGAGCATCTAAAGGTGTCTTCATTCACAGGGATGACACAGAACTCTTCGCCAACCACTAGTACCTGTGAGGCAGGGAGTAGGAACATCGGTAGTCAAAATGAAAATAGCACAGAAGCCAAATGTATGGCTTTATGCTAAGTTATCCAGAGTCCTGAGGATTTTCCTTGCCAGTTAGCTCCGTATTCACAGGCTTTCGCAATTTTCAAAAGAGGAAACTGAGGCCCACACAAATGAACTCACGCGAGACTGTGCAATTTATCCACATTCTTACCTGCCAAGGGAGTGGGAGAGCCACCACGGCCTCCTAACTCATAGCCACAGCCATTCATTGGTTCACCATGAGACGGCAGTAAAGAGCTCTCTTTGAAAGTCCTGCATGCTGAGGCTATGGGCAAAATGCCAAGACATCAGGATGATGTGGTCAAGTGATTTAAAAATAAAATCAATCATCTGTATGTTTAGGTGGCATAATGCCAAGCAGCTAACTAACTTAATGTTTAAATGTTTAAAGCTTGGCTGTCGCCTAAGTCTTTGCAAACTCCTAGGGTAGCTTTATACTAATTGCAGTTTCCTTGTATTCAATGCTGCACCTTTTTCCTTGTGGGGAATTCTTCTTTCACAGTAGTTCAAAAGGCTCCACGCCTCCTAAAAATGAAAAATGGACTTCCTTTTTCATGATCACTAATAAGATTAATTATGAACATATTACTGGCTGAATCCAGAAAAACACAATTATATATCTGAGGATTTCCTGAAGAAGCAGGACACTGCTGACTTGCAGTGTCATATTCTAGGTCAGTGATGACCCCTAGCTGACTCTATTATCCTAAATACATGTACATAGTAAAATGCCTATCTTGCACACACGGCTGTAATAGAGTGCGGCATGTAAAGGAGGTTGGTGTTCTGAGAACTGATGAGAGAGAGAAACCCCCAGAGGCTCCTGGGGATAGAAGACGGTCAAAATGGACCCTAACCAGCAGAGGAAAAAGTATCTGGGCAAAGTGAGAAAGATGATGGCGGTCAAAAACAGAAAGCAGCAGGTTATCTACCACTGAAAACTACCATCAGTTAGCAGTGTATATCTACCGATGGTCAGCAAAATTGATCGACCTCAGAGAATTGGGGAATCAAGCCCAAGTATCAGGAAGGCATGCATTTTGTCGGGGGAGGAAGAACAGAAAGGCGCCCCCCCCCCCCTATTCAGCCACTAGAGACTAGATGTATCCAGCAGAAGTTCTAGGATTTGGCAGAATATAGCAAGGAAGCTTCACCAGCTTAATTAATATGGCTTTATGTTCATTAACCTTAAGTCTATGTTATAAGTGCTTTTCAGATATTCCCACGAGGGCTGGCAGAGGAGAGGAAAATGCTGAGGCATCAGTATTCATGAAGATAATTATCTGGGGGAATCTGCAGGGTTATCAGCTGACCCTGGTATGACACTCATCCCTCTCTGGGTGTTCTGTCTTTAGACAACTCAGCTACCTATCAAATCCACCAAGGTTTACGGAGAACCTGCTTTGTCCCAGGATTTGCAAGGTGCTCAGATTAAAATGCTAAAATATTATCAAGTTAAGACATGATTATGATCACTGCCAGCTGTTTCAACAATCCCTAAGTCCAAAGTCAGAACAAGCTCCAGGTTAAGGGACACCCTCTGGTTTCCGGTCCTTGTTTGCTTACAGAATGGAGTTTTAACACTTTCAGTATAATGGAATCTCACTGACGCTTCTCCCCCAGTTTCTGGGGGTACAGAGTCTTAGTGGTTTTGTGCAGTAAAATATACCATGAACTTATAAGACAAAAGGAATACTATGAAAATATATGTGCAGGCTACGACGGATAAATATTACCCTCAATTTGAGTGAGCATTCACAAATCAGTAAGAAAAAGTAAACCCCAAGTGCAGTCTGAGAGGAACATTTTTCTACTTTTGGAAATCTCCTATTAGTTCCCTGTGTATGGACAAATAAAAAATTTCAAACAGGAGGCTTAATTCTCCCTGTTTAAAATAAGGGCAAAGAGTCCCCTCTCTTCCTTTTTCTAGGACCATTCACTTTAGAAAACTTGTAAGCACCTTCTCATCCCTGTGCAATGATTATAAAACCTTCTGAAAACTAAATGGGCCCATGGGGCACCCAGGTGGCTCCATCAGTTTTCTGCCTCCAGCTCAGGTCATGCTCTTAGGGCCTGGGATCCAGCCCTGTGTCAGGTGTGTCAGGCTCCCTGCTCAAAGGGGACTCAGCTTCTCTGTCTCCCTCTGCCCCTCCCAACCCACACCACTGGCACTCCTGTGTGCACACACTCTTTCTCTAATAAATAAAAATCTTAAAAACAAAACAAAACAAAACAAAAAAAAACCACCTAGGTGTGCCTGGGTGGCTCAGTGGGTTAAAGCCTCTGCCTTCCGCTCAGGTCATGATCTCAGGATCCTGGGATCAAGACCCGCATTGGGCTCTCTACTCAGAGGGGAGCATGCTTCTCCCTCTCTCTCTGCCTACCTCCCTGCCTACTTGTGATCTCTCTTTCTCTGCATCAAATAAATAAATAAAAGCTTAAAAAAAAAAAAAAACCCTAGATGGGCCCTTTGTCATCTTGATAACCTAAAACTGTCTTTCTCAAAGACATGAGAGCTACCTCTTTGAAATATAAACATCAAGGAGGATAGCACCCTTATCTCCCAGTTTCTCTGGGAGGGCAGGAGCCTAATTTTGGTGGGCACTTTGCTCCAAGTTCCAAAACTACCCTGTGTCATAAAGGTATAAAAAATTTTTCTTCTGGATAAAGCCAACAGGCTAACACAGACAGTCACCCCAATTACCATGGTATGGTTAGGACAATTATGTTTGACGAATGGCGCTGTCAAGTCCTCTTACTTGAGGGTTAGTTATTATCTCGAAAACAAGTAGGAATGGGTTGCGTCTGCCTGGCTACCGAAAGGGTGAGATTTCTTTCCGTCTTTATAGTCTCCTAGGGTTTGCCTATGGTACATGTCCCTCTCTGGTTTAATATCTCAATAATAAAACAATTTTCTGTCTCTACTACCTTTGCAGGAAGGTTTTCTAGATTGGAAGAAGATTTTGATTTTTAATGCTATTTCCCCAATATCCCCAATATTTAATTATTTTTTTGTTCATTTTCTCCACTGGAACATACATTCTATAAACCCATCTGTCTGCCCTCCACTGTCTTTCTCTACTCCTTGGCAAAATCATAGTACTCAATAAATCTTTGTTAAGGGCCAGACCGTGATGACTTTTCTGAGGAGAAGCTTGAGATGGTGGGTGACAGAGGAAAACTGTGGCTTTCTAACAAAGCGAGGCTTGTCCAAAAATAACGCCAAGTGAAATGGTGCTGTGAGAGCCTGCTGGTGTGCAGGCCCCTCTCATACGCCCTCCCTTCTCCTGCTTGACTTCTCAACAAGGAGTTAAATCCCCATAACAAGGAGTTAAATCCCCATAACAAGGATTAGTCCCCCTGGGCACAGCACACAAGTTAATGAGCCTCTGGGACTGTTGAGTGAGATGAAATCCCATTCTCCAAAGAAAAAAGTGAAACTGGTAATAACAGGATCTAGCGAAGTAGGCCATCTAGTTACCTCTGTAAATCTGGGAATTATGAGAGGATACCACCTTTTCATAAAGCAATAGTGACCATGACCCCTAACTCTGTTAAATTTCTTAGTAATTTGCAGTTGGTTTTGCAGCTGTTATCTCATTGATTGCGGAAGCACTTCTGTTAGCCAAGGAGGCGGAATTTACCATCCCACACCAGCGATATAGAAACCAAGGCTCATGGGAGACTTAGGACTAGCTCAACATTTGGCATCTAGGCAGAAAAAAAAAAAAAAAAAGCTGATGCCAAGTCTCTAACCTTTTGATTCTTATTCCAGCACCCCTTCATCTATTCATTTATTCTCATTACTTCATTTACCTCCTAACCCCTAACGAGAGAGCAAAGGATAGCCACAAAAACTTTCTCAAAAAAACCCTGGTGCCCACAGCCTCTAACCGATCCTGACTTCCAGAACCCCCTGCGCCGTGCCCCTAACTCCACTACCTGGGTTTCATGGATGCGACCTAACACAAAGAGGACGGGAATTTGCCACACGGGATTCCCGGCACGCCTCTCCTTTAGCCGCCCCTGCCCTGCAGCTGAAGCCAGTCGGTGGTAGAGCATCACGAGCACAGAGCATACCCTTCTCCCAGTGTCTAGACTTCCTGGTCAGAGAAAATGGGGATAACTGCAAAAGCAGCAATTCTTTAAAGATACAGAGAGGTGGGATCTGAAAACTGGAAAACAGGAGAGCTGATTTCAGTACCTTTACAAGGAGATGAGAGGTTCGCTGGAAAAACAGGGTACGTATTTGTATTTATCCAATCAACATTCAGTGCACTCTGTGTGTATGCCAGGCACAGGATGGGCAACAGTGACTAGGACGTGGGCCCCGCCTGGGGCACTTCACAACACAGTGCCATAGCCAGAGGAGCAAATGAATAATGAGGATCGTTCCATTTTATAATTTATTAATTTTTATTTTATATATGTTATTTTATAATTTATTAATCATCCAACTAGCAAGAGAATATTCATCCAAACAGAAGTCAAGTTGCACCAAATTCCAGAATCAAATAACACGTATGCCCAATGTAAACACTTCTGGAAGTGAGGATAATAAATAAACGAAGCAATTATTTATTCTGGATTTAATGGAGGGGCCTAAAAAATACTGAGAGTTAGATCCCTTAAAACTACGAAGTTCTTACTAGAAGCCAAGCTCCAGTCTGTGCTGTGGACATAAAAACTGAGTAAAACAGAAGGACCCACAGTAAAATGAAAGTGGACATGTCAACTGTCTATTACAGAGGGTGTGACAAGTGCTACGACAGGGCAAACCATGTAATGATGTAAGAACAGAGAGGAGATATTTAAACGGGGAAGTCAAGAGGGACTGCCAAGATATATGATCCTTAAACTGAATTTAAAGAGTCAAAAGTTTACTAGTTGTTATGGACTGAATGCTTGCCCACACCCAACCCCCAATTCCCATGTTGAAGCCCAACCCACATTGTGATGGTACTGGGGTGGGGGTAATTAGGTTTAAATAAGGTCATGAGGGTGGAGTCCCTATAATGGGGAGATCACTGTCCTTATAAGAAGAGAGACCAGAGCTCACTCATGCTCTCTCTTTCTCTCTCTCTCTCTTCCCCTCTCCAAGAGCACAAAGAGGTCATGTGAGCACACAGGGCGATGGCAGCTATGTGCAAGCCAGGAAGGCGGCTCTCATCAAGAACTGAATCTGTCAGCACCTTGATCTTGGTCTTCCCAACCCCCAGCACTGTGAGAAATAAAGTCTGTTGTTTAAGCCACCCAGTCTATGTTATTTGGTTATGGCAGCCTGAGCTGGCTAATATACTAGGTTAAAATGAAAAGAAAAAAAAAAAAGAAAGAAAGAAAGAAAAAAGAAAACCATTTTAGAAATAAAAAAATAAGAAGTGAAGAAATCACAGATGCTCAAGATAGCATGCCAGGTTTGAGAACTAAAAGAAGGTTGGCATGATTAAAGGGTGGGCATACATGTGGCTTTGAGAAAGAAGATGATGCTTCAGAAACAGGAAGCCCAGGAAAGCCGTATATGCTAAAGTGGGTACTTGAACTTCAGGCAGAAAGCTACTGAAGGATTTTAAACAAAATAGGACTTGTTCAGAATTGCAACTTAGCCTGCTCTGGAGGAGGGCTACAGGATGTATTAAGAGGGACAGTTTTGAAGACAAGGAAGAAGTTAAGTGGGAAATAGGGTGGACACATGCTCTTCCTTCAGCGACTACCCTTCCCCTAAATTACAAGCCTGGTGGTTCAAGTGGGCTGATGGGTCCTCCCTTATCTAGCCCCAGGGATGGACAAATGACTTCATCCTGAGCCAGTTAGAATACTCATATGTTGAGGCACCTGGGTGGCTCAGTGGGTTAAAGCCTCTACCTCCGGCTCAGGTCACGATCCCAGGGTCCTGGGATAGAGTCCCGAATTGGGCTCTCTGCTCAGCGGGGAGCCTATTTCCTCCTCTCTCTCTCTCTCTCTCTCTGCCTACTTGTGATCTCTCTCTGTCAAATAAATAAATAAAATCTTTTAAAAATATATTTATAAAAAATACTCATATGCCACAATTTAGGACAGGGCTTAACATACAAGATATGCTTAAAAATATTACTGAATAATTAAAAACACTGCATTATAGAAGTGATCAAGTAATCCAGGGAGTTCCTGGAATTCTCGAGGTTCAAGGCTTATAGTTTATGGCAACTGTAATAAGAAAAGATAAGGAAGCAAATGTCATCATTCAGTCTTCAAATTAACATTATTAAGTAATAAGTAACATTATTGCACATGCCAAGCATAAGATGAGGTGCTGGAACAGGGTTGGTAGAAACACCAATGTGAGTAAAACACAGTTCCTGTCCTTAAATATCATATTTTTAACAAGGGAAACCTTTATTATTCGAGATCAAAAATTTTAAATGCATAATTATACAAATAAAGGAATATGGTCCTCCAAAGAAATTTGCTAACTAGTAGCTCTTGCCGCAAGACTCAGGAAAGGCTGTGAAGAGAGAGAGAGTTTTTAAGTTGACCCTGGAAGGGATAAAACTTGGACAGATGGAGGAAGGGACGAAATCAGTATTCAACTGAATCAAGGAGGAGGAGATTAGGGGTCATTAACTTGAATCCCAAAAAGGCAGAGATAAAGAACCGCACAAAGCATTAAAATTACTAAGGAAAAGGAAACAAGCAGAATAGTGGGAGACAACAGTGTCATCATTTGAAGCATTCCAAGTGTAAGGATCCTCTATGGTTCAGAAACGGCTCTGGAGAGCGAGGGGGTTCTTATATGGGAGAAGGAAGGCAGAGTTTCTACTAAGAGATGGAAAGGAGCAGGTGGGTATGAGAGGAAGGCCTGCCTCTCCACAGCAGGAGGAGGATGCAGGAGAAAGGAAACGGAGGAGCCTGTGTGCCGGCCCCATGCCGCATCCATGGGAGCCTCAGACTGGAGACGGCAAGAAAGAGCAAACTGCTGGCAGAATGCAGATGAGGTCAGCAGAGGCCTGCTGAGTGGACCGGAGACACCTGGCCCAATTGCGATTCTGACTTATAGAAATACAGTCATCCATCTTCTCATTAACGCTCGGCCCTCCATCACTCTGGTGGCTCTGTTCACTATGTCTCTTCGCACTAGAAAGCAATCAGACACACAGTGGGGTAGGAGTTAGACTTTCTGCTGCTTTTCTTTTGCCCTGATTTTTAGCTTTAACATATGACAATCAAATGGAAGTGAAGTTTACTGCCAGGATGTAATTCTTGGCATAGTGAGCTTCCACAGTCAGCATTTGTCTTTTCCTGGCTTCCCCCGCTCCCGACTCCCCCCCTTCCCCAGCCCCTTCACCCTCACCCACCTCATCATTCCCAGACTGAGCCACTTCCGTCTCCCATGAAGCGAAGCTCCTGGCATTCATTTTAAAGCTCCCCACTTAAGACCCCACCTGGCTGGTATTTTGTAACATGGATAAACACCTGCAGAATATAAGCAATGAGAAATCGAGGGGAAGAAGCTAACATTTCAGTGCTCCTGCTAAGCACATCGATACACATTCCGTTTCTCACAAAAACTCCCGGAGCTAGACATGACTGTATCTTTTCTATCTGAATATTACTAAATGCTGTGGCAGGAATGCCAGAATGAAACCCTGAACAGGGAAAGAAATGGGCAGTATGAAGTCAAATCCCATCCAGTTTAGGGAAGTGCAGTGAAAAAGGGAGAAACAGGGTGCCTGGGTGGCCCAGTGGGTTTGGGTTTGGCCTCTGCCTTGGGCTCGGGTCATGATCCCAGAGTCCTGGGATCGAGCCCCGCATTGAGCTCTCCACTTGGCGGGGAGCCTGCTTCCTCCTCTCTCTCTCTCTGCCTGCATCTCTGCCTACTTGTGATCTCTGTCAAATAAATAAATAAAATCTTTAAAAAAAAAAAAAAAGGCAGGGCGGGGGCGGGGGGATCTACACAGCTTCCAGGCATGGATCTGGAGAGGAAACCTCCTGAAGCTGTTGAGGGGAGAATGATCAGCCTATTCCAAGCCACAGAGCCTCTAAGAGTCTCTGATGGTAGTTTTTTCCAAAGGGCCTAGGGACAGGCAGTTGCCTTGGTAACAGAAGGGGTAGCCAAAGAGGCGCCAATTACCATTGTGTAAATGTGTCAAGGATCTAGCCTGAGAGGGTGAGCCTGAAGGAAGCCGTGCATAAAAGGCTGAGGGGTAGAGTAGGAAAGAAGGCATTTGTCACTGCTGTTTTCTGGGTCACTCGTGCTGGACACTTAAGAGACCCTTACTCTCTTAGAAGACACACCCAAATGATTCACTGGATGCCAACAGCAGTGCAGAGAGGAAATGTACTCGTTATTACCATACTGTTATCATACTGAATTCTAAATGAGGAGTTAGGTCATCCTAGCTTGCTGAAAGCTGACGTCACATGATCACTTTTGTAATTACCAAAGGAGACCGTTGAGTGATTCTAGTTTTCTTTAAAAGACTTACTTATGAATTCAGTAGCATTCCATCAACAGTCCCACCAAAATACTTCTAAATTTACCTATCACTGTTTTTGCTCTCATGGTTGATTTGTTAGCATTTTTCTTCTAAGTTCTTTTAGAGTATTCTGTGGGTTTTCTAAAGCTTTGATAAATTTCCTTACAACTGGACCAAAACCCCTAATTTGGGAATTATTCCCAATAATCTCTAATGATTATGGGATATTGGGGAACAGGGCAGGATGAAGTCTTTATCTATTTCTCTCATATAAATGAGAAAAGAAACAAAAAGGAGCAGTTCAAGCCAAGCAACTGTCCAGGGAGACAATCCAATTTCTTTAATAATTTTTAATTATACATGTAATTCAAAAAATATTCTCCTCATAAAAATTTCAATAATACAAAGCAAAAGTCCCCAGTTACCACGATACTTGATCCTACTCCCCTCTTTGGAGGAATCCATTATTATTACTTTGGTGTTTACCTACCAGAATTTTTTTTATGCATTTATCCATGTATTAGGCAATGTATTATTTAATATGCATGATACCATATGCTTTCTTCACTTACACCTTTGAAATAAAATTCAATCAAGTCATAGTAATCTAGTCCCTTCTTTTTAACTGTTATAAGTATCTTTTCAATTGAGGTAACAGTAGCTACTTTAACAAATAAATCCCAAAGTATCGATGGCTTAGTACAGTAAAAGTTTATGTTTTAACTCACCTACCAGTCCACTGAGAATATCGCAGGCCAACAGGAAGCTTTCCTCCATTCAGGAACCAAGCTCCTTCCATCTGGTTGCTGGACATCCCCAAGGGTCTTCCTATTATTTATCCAGTCAAGAGAAGAGCGTAGAGACTGTACATCTACTTTTCAAAAGATGTAACTTAGAAGCAACACACATGACTTCCACTGTTATTATACCAATAACTCCCAGGCAGATTTGGAAATTGCTAATTTCTCTGCCACTGATGGGTTGTTTCTAGGTTTTATTCTTCTGAGTAATGATCAAATGAACATCTTTTAGCCTGTCTTTGTATGTACAGGGTACAAAGTGAGGTATAAAGTGATGGCTCGAAGGACATGCACTTTTCTTAATGAAGACTGATAGCCTGCTCTCCAGAAAAGACTACCAGTGCATACTCTACCAACAATGTATCACATTCTTAGAAGCCACTAACACTGGCTGTTATCAATCATTTACATGTCACCAATATGATAAATAAGTATGACAGCTAATTGCTCTAATCGAATTTCCAAGATTATATAATTAGGCTAAGCATCTCCTACTATGCGTGTTAGCTATTTACATGAATGCATCTATGAACTGATGAGCCATAACTTTTGCCAATATTCTGTTTGGTCGGAGGTGAAACAAAATGTTCAAATGGAACTATCTTGGTACAGTTTTGACTGGGATCAATCCCACCTACAAAATGAGCCATGAGAAAGCCAAAGCAGGGCTTTCTAAGCAGGTGGCTGAGAACCAGTTTGGGGATAGAAGTAGAAGAACATCTACCTCTAATCCTTAGAAGAACTTAGAAAGGCTGAGAAAGAGTGGAAATGATGGAAGGGAATTTTAAGGAGAGGTAGGGGAGATATAGGAGTGGGAGACACATTTTTCTCGCTCAAAACAGTGAAAAGGTCTTTAAAGATGCCCTCCCTTAACATGAAACTGAATCCATGCCTTAAAGGGCTTAGGGACAAAGGGGATTGAGATCTCAGTCACTCCTGAGAAATCTAAAGGGAGGTTACTATGGGCAGCCAGCCCCTCAGCAGGCTGATGACAAGGAGACCCTTCCCCAGACCTTCATGAACAAAGAATTTATCGGACCAGATTTCTCTGGACCATAAGTGGTCCATGCTCAGGGAAGGGCAGGCTTAAGTTTGTCTTAAACCTTGTTCCGTGGGCCACTTGTAGAGGTAAAGTAATCCCAGTCTGGAAAAGCTGAAAGTGCATTACTCCCAGCCTTGAGGCTGAGGAAGGAATGAGAAGTAACTTCCTTGAAGATTTCATTTGCCGATACCAAGGTGAAATTTGAGGACAGCGTCTCTCAGTGACAGTGGGAGAGGTCTCCCACAACTCCACAAATGTGCTCCGTGCTACACAAATGTCAGTCAGCAAGAATATATACACCTACTTCCTGCTTCCCTTCCTTTTCCTAATCTCAACCCTGTAGGAGCCACAGGCATCCTAGTGAGTCGAAGAAGAGGAAAGCACAGGTTGAGAATATTGGCGTTTGGGGGACAGCCTATCCACACACTACCTCCTATGTGGGTTGACTTTTATGCCTTCCACATCACCTATCCAGGTGAGAAACCTCAAGGATAGTAGCAAGGACACCAAGGGTAAATAAGCAGAGAGCTCTACCAAATTTGCCAAATGGTGACATTAAACTCGTACCACACCTTGCAGTGTGCTAGATTTGGGGAAGATAAAGTTGTGCTAAGGAGAGGCATACTAAGGTATGAAGGAGAGGAGATACACTTTCAGTTTGCACCAGTGACAAGGGATGGAAGAACCAAGAGCCCCTGGCTCCTCTCGGAGAACAAGGCCACATGCTGTGCTGACTTCTCAGGGAGGCCTTTTCTCCTCAAGCTACTTCTAGGTCCTGTGGGGAAAAAAAGAGGGAGACAAAAAGAACTTATCCTGAACAACCTAAGAGATATGAATTTCCAAGAAAGTATAGTGTTGATGAATCACCTGCATCAGTGGACACAGTGTTTGCTTACATCTTTTTCAGCTTTATTCAGTGTCTTTAAATGAATTAAGACCTTAAACTGCTTAGAAATGTGTCCAGCATATAACAAATCTCCATAAATGATAGTATCATTATTAAAAATAATAATCGGGGCGCCTGGGTGGCTCAGTGGGTTGAGCCTCTGCCTTTGGCTCAGGTCATGGTCTCAGGGTCCTGGGATCAAGCCCCGCATCAGGCTCTCTGCTCAGTCGGGAACCTACTTCCTCCTCCCCCTCTGTCTGCCTTTTTGCCTACTTGTGGTCTCTCTCTCTCTCTCTCTCTTTCTGTTAAATAAACAAATAAAATCTTAAAAAAATATAATAATAATAATAATAATCAGATTCTGTATAAGCAAAAACTACCTGGTAGATGATTTTGCTCACTGCTTATACAGTCATTGAGATGTGATGTCATTTCTATTTCATTCAACAAAAACAGTCACTGTTGTGGTCTCCTGAGGAGAAAAGTGCGTGTGTGCATGGGTATACAAAATTTCAAATGATTCCTGAAAGAAACCAGATGAAACCATATTATCAAAACAGAACCTGTAATTCTGCAAGGTAGACTCTGTCACACTACTGTGAGAGCCAGGTGTTGATGTTAACATTATCCCTCAAAGTCACCTATTCTTCCCTAGTAATTGTGTGTTTAAAATAGCCATGAAGGAGTGGATATAAAGAAAAGCGAGCTGGAAAGAGCTTTGCTATGGGTAATGAGTGGCCAGGGCATAATAACCCTGGGCAGTGAGAAGTGATCCAAAACAGGAAGGCTCTTGGTGTCAAAAGAGAGCTGGGTGCAGGTGACCGACAGTCTCCAGCTAATCATGAACTTTCAGCAAATGACAACAGTAAAACCCAATTCTGTTTAGAGTCATCCTTCCACAGGGTGAAGGATCTGGACAGAGAGTCCTCTAATGGCTGCCTGCTCCCATGGGGCAACTTAGAGAAGATGGAAAATGGGAGAAACAATAAGCCCGATAGATATGCCATCCTAGATGTGTTGTGTGGATTTGCTCTTCCACTCTGTCTGCCAAAAAATGGGAGGAAAAATCTCTTGGAATTCTCAAGAAACCTTCCTGATAACTGAGTTCAGTTTATCTAAGTGAGTGGAAATGGCACCAATGTACTAAGTACTACCCATTATAAGGAAAGCAGACAATCACCTCTTGACAGTTCAGAGAAATCCTAAGAGGCCAGAAACTCAAGTTCTGTCTAACTAGAAAACTCCTGTAGAGGAAACTAAAGATCTCCCACCTATGTCTAGGAGCTGAGTATCATGGGACAGGAAAGGGAACTAAGGCACCAGTCATTAGTAGCTTTAACTCTAACAGAACTCACTCACAGAGACACATAGTAGTTACTTTCTTAGCATTCATTTCCCATATGTACCACTGGACCCATGAAGGCTGTATTTTCTTAATATTGTATAGTTGTCAGCATAAACTTGCTACTGGATCATTAACAGATAGAAGTTAATTTCTCAGTTTGGAGATGCATAAATTGAGTGTTCTTTCTCAGTGAACACGCAGACCATCAGAAGAGATCGTGTGTCTTCCAATCTATTAACTCAACATGTACAGAAAAGATTCTCTTGGCTTCTTCTCATGGGCTAGAACAGCTTTCTGCACAGTTAGAGGACCAGCAAAAGCAAGACTGAGGGATAGAAAGTGCGGACAATGGAAGAAACGGGCATTGGCCAGCTCTGCATATAGAGTACAGATGTCAGACAAGGTGCTGCACAACCAGTGTGTCCTTTCCAAAACCTCACCCGCACCACACTGGACAACAAGATGATCATGGCAGCGCTTTCACTTTATCTACTGCATGCTACCTACTGAATTTTTTTTTTTTAATTTAGATTACCAGTGAATTTTTTGTGAGTATTCAACAAAATATTTTTTCCAAGAAAGAAGGAAGGGAAGACTAGATGGAAAGGGCAAGAAGGAGAAGAATGAAATTGCCCATGGAGTTACCTAGTGCCACTCTCTCATTTTTCAACTGATGTAACTGAGACCCACAGAAGTTGACCAAAGAGAGCAAAGTAATGCCCCCCCCAACCCTGTTGTGCAACTCCCAAAATACGTGGAATAGTGCTTTCTAAAAACAAAAGCTAGGGAAAGGATGAAGGATGGAAATGTATAGTAAAGAACAGTGCTATGTTGATTACATGACAGTCTAGACTATTTTATGTTAAGACACTGGAAAAAGTTCTATTAAAAAAATAAAGAAGTTGGGGTCTCTGAACCATATTTCTATGGACTATTTGTGTCCCTCCAAAATTGCCTATGTTGAAGCCCTAACCCCCAATATGAAGGTATGTGGAGATGGATCCTTTGGGAAGTAGTAAGAGTAAGATAAGTTCATGAGGATGGGGCCCTAGTCTGATGGTATTAGTGTCCCTGTAAAAGACACCAGAGAGCACTCATGTCCCCAAACTTGAGCTGGCTCGCTCGCTCACTCTTTCTCTCTCTCCTCTCTCTCTCTCTGCCAGGACATGGCAGAGAGGAGGCAACCAACTGCAAGCCAAAAAGAAAGACTTCACTAGACCCCAAATGCTGGCATCCTAATGTTGAACTTCCAGCTTCCAGAACTCTGAGAAAATAAATTTCTGTTGTTTAAGTAGCCCACGTATGGTCTTTTATTATGGTAGCTCAAGCTAAGACACACACATATGTAGAATTCAATCCTAGAAAAACAGTTTTTGTTTCTGCATTTCTCATCTGTAATACCCTTTCTCATATCCACCTTCCTTCCTACCACATGCCCATACACACACTCCTGCTATGTACATTCTTCATGGTCCTGCTCCCCGTTTTACTGCCTCCTAAAACTTCCCAGATCTTATCCCAGCCAGAACGAACCTACCATGTGTCAGCCCACCCAAAGCCCAAGGGATTGTAGAATTGCTTCTGTATATCAGACCTGAGAGCTATTCATGAGCATGTCTTACTATAACCCTCACTAGGGCTTGAGCACCCAGAGGCGAAGGTGTGGGTCCCATTCATCTTTTATGCCTTGTCTGCCTAGCATCATATCTGATTCCAAGCAACTTCTCAATAAATACCTGCTGAAATAAATGGATCTGACTACTGTGTGCTTACTCGGGCCCTAGATGGGCCTCTTCCCAGCCAGAAAAGACTGGGGAGTCCCACCAGGGTTAGTATGCAGCCTCTCCTCCTCTAGGATTTAAGAAACTGCCTGCAGATTCCACCAGCCTTCGGAGCATCAAGAAATCAATGACAACAAATGGTGTTGTCAAAGGGCCAGATCACAGAGGAGCACATATATTGGAAGCACCAAAGGATGGTCCACTGATGCAGGGCCCACGGAGTTTATGAAAGTGGCTGCCGCCAGGCCTCCCACATGGAGCCAGGTCAGGCTCAGGCAGAGGGCAGCTAGCTCATCTCTGTCCTCACTGCCAGAGTGATGTCTGTGTCTGTCAATAAGGAGAGGAAGGGTGAATTATCTCAGTGCTGGGCTGCAAGGCATAGAGAGGAACAAATAGCCACTTGAACTCCTGCAAGATAAGGGGGGAGAGGAATGGCGAAGCAAGTATTAAAGACTGGAAAGCCAGGGGTGCACAGATGAGCTGTGCTCTCACTGTGCGGAGGGGGAGGACGGAGAATAACTCATTGCATGTGCAATGCATCATTCATTTTAATCCCCAGAGGCAGATACAACTATCCAGTATTAAAATTCCATGTGAGCATAACATCACTAGCCTCTCTGTATATGCTTTTAGCTTGCTGGCTAAGGATTAGAACCGGAAACTGAATTACCATCTCGGACATGCTCTCATCAGTGCTTGTAGCGAGGTGCTGTGATCCACGACAAACTCTTTCCCTCCGTACTCTGCGCCATTGCCTTCTTATCCCTACCTCTACCTTCCAGGCCCCCACCACACCATTGGTCTACCCACCCCCTCCGGTGAGGGACGCCAGACCTTTCCAGAACAGCCAACGCAGTTCCTGCAGCAAAATGGATGAAAGTCTTGAGAAGGATGCCGGGAACGCGAGGGTGGGAAGACTGAAGGGAAAAGAGAGCGAGAGAAGGGAAACAAGCAAAGTTAATTTAAGGCCCAAGAAAGCTGCTCTGACATTCTCATTTCTGCATTATCTTTTGCCTGGAAGCTGCAGCTGTTCACCCACTTTCATCCCCTGACATAAACAGTCCATATCTGCAATTACAAGTGCCCGGGGAGCGAGCATTAGTATGCTGCATGCGGTCTGGGAAAAGGTGCAATGCTGGGCTTCTTCCTGCCTTAGAAGTCCCTAGCAGACATGCCCGGGAACAAAGGGAGAAGAGATACAGAAAAGCTGAGCATCTGTTGGATGCCAGAGCCCAAGTCTGAAGCACGAGGTCAGCTGGTTGTGTCACCATCAAAGGAGCTGAAGAGAGGAGATGAAATGCAGTTGGTGACTGAGACAGACTTTTTTTTTTAATCTGTCTTAAAGAATTAACTACCCACTAAGACCTTTGGGCTAATTTTAGGGGTAAGTAAAATGACAATCACGGGGAAGGGCAACTCGGCCCAAAGCCAAGCATATGGGGAGACAAAAAGGGAAAACTGAAGAGGAAGGCAGTTGAATATTCTCTCCTCTTTACTCTGCTAGATCTATTAGTTGATATTCTGCCATGGCTTCCTTGCCTGGTTGAAACATCACGCCAACAGCGCACAACAGCACTGCACCCACACAGAACAATTCGATACATCCCACCCAGGCCTAATAAAATCAAGCCCCTCTCACCATCTCAGCTTTAGCAGCAACTGAGTCCTACAGGACCATAGGAAGCTTGGAAAGTCACCCAATTATGTAAGGGAAAACTGATAAGACATACATCAGAATGTACAATAACACAAATAAATACACTTACTAGAAGATGACCCAACCCGCCATTGAAGTCTGTGGTTTTGAGCCAGTATTCTATATCCACAAAACACAAGCCTCACGAGAAAGCTGCGACAGTGTGGGAGTTTCTGAAGCTTGTAGCGGAAGGTGTTGTTTGGTTCAAGGTAAAAGCATTTCTGGCCAGGATCCGTAGGGAGTCAGTCTTGGGTCTCTATTGCGTGGGCGCATGTCTGCGCAGACACCCAGACACAGACCAGTCCAGTAACTCTCATTCCTCACTGAGGACCAGAGTCCTGGGTCTGAGAGACTTTGGGAAGTTTAGTAGTTTTCATTATCTAATTTCCCTCCTTCCTTACTCAATGAAACATCATTTGTTCTAGGGCAGTAATTCGTCCTGTTAAAAAATAATAATAACTTAAAAAACAAACAAACAAACAAAAAAAAACCTCCTTCCCACCTTCCTGGCAAATAAATTGGCTCTGAACAGTGAGTTCTTAGTGGTAGGCCTTGGACAGAACTTCTAGGAAATCTCTGTAAAAGGAAGCAGTTGCTGGGTACCCTCTGTTCAACTGTGTTAAAGTGGAGTCTTCATCATCTTGTGACCAAAGGCAGAGGCATAAGGTCAAAACTCACATGCTAAGGGTGACTGAGCAGGAAGACAGGGAGCACCTGGCTCCCAGTTGGCACCGTGAGTCACAGTACCTGCTCTGTACCATCTGTCTCCACACTTCCTGTCACATACCAAAAAAAAAAAAAGAAAAAAAAAAAGAGAGAGAGAGAGAATAAGAAAAAAATGTTCTTTGGGTTTTTACTTACATCTAAATCTAGTTCTAATTTTTATAGGAGTTATCCATTAAAAACAGGAGGAGATAAAATCTTCCTAAGAGGAGTCCTCAAGAAGAGAAGGCAAATCAAAGTTTGGTGGTGAGCTTACTGGGCTGTATATTGTCCCCCCAAAATTTGTGTCTACCCAGAACATGTGAACATGACCTTATTTGGAAATAGAATTTTTGTAGATATTATCAAGGTAAGATGAATTAATACTGGATCAGGGTGAATTTTTTTTTTTAAGATTATTTATTTATTTGACAAAGAGAGAGAGATCACAAGTAGGCAGAGAGGTAGGCAGAGGGAGAGGGGGAAGCAGGCTCTGCTGAGCAGAGAGTCCGATGCGGGGTTTGATCCCAGGACCCTGAGACAACCCGAGCTAAAGGCAGAGGCCCAACCTACCGAGCCACCTAGGGGCCCCAAACTTCTCTTTTTTTTTTTTTTTAAGATTTTATTTATTTTTATTTATCAGAGGGAGAAGGAGATGGGGGAAGAGTGTGCAACAGGCAAGAGGAGAAGCAAGGCGCCCATTGCGGGACTCAGTTCCAGGACCCTGGGATCATGACCTGAGCCAAAGTCAGATGCTTAACAGACTGAGCCATCCAGGCATCCCAAGATCATGAACCTTAAATCTGATTTGACTGGGATCTTTGTAAGAAGAGGGAATTTTGCACAGAGACAGGTAGAGGAGAACAGAATGTGAAGACAAAGGTAGGGAGTGGAATAATATACCTGGAGACCAAGGAATGTCAAAGATTGCCAACAACCACCAGAAGATGGTAGAGAGGCATGAAACAGATTCTCCCTCAGTAGTCTGTTGTTTAAAGCCACCCAGTCTGTAGT
The DNA here is from genome assembly GCF_902655055.1 of Lutra lutra. Lineage (NCBI taxonomy): Eukaryota > Metazoa > Chordata > Mammalia > Carnivora > Mustelidae > Lutra > Lutra lutra. The sequence continues at coordinate 133,308,142 of NC_062282.1, read as the reverse complement.
CCTTGGTTCAAACAGCACTAGGAAAGGAGTACAACTTGTTTGTCACCTGTGGGTTTGCAGAGATGTGTTTTTTATGCCATGTTTCTAGAATGGGAAATTGAAGAATACTAAGAAAACTAAATTCTCATCCTGGGCCCTATGAGATAGGTCAGAATTCAAGACTCCCTGAAAAATTTTAGCTGTTTGAGGACTTCTACTTTATGGAGATGACCAAGAAAGGGAAGGAATCCCAGTTCTGTATCTAACAGTGCAGGCACTGGGCCAATTGAAGCCAATAATATGAAACAGCTCAGATTGTTTGGTGACCATAAGTCAAACATCTAAGTGATGAAACCATAGTACCTTACTTGGTGACTATCAAAATTACATATCCAGGTGGATATCAAAATTACATATCCAAAGATAGATTTTTAAAAGTATCAATATTTAAAAGACCAATAATCCAGAATGTGAAAAATAAATACAGAAAATACATGAACATGAGTGGAATACTATAATAAACTTACACAGAAAATTGTTGGAACAATGCTATCTATGTGAAAAAGCAAGCTGTTTAAAAAAAAAAGGCACTTATATCACATTTCCATTTGTTGTAAAGAAAAATATTAGATGACAAAGTGGAAAATAAAGAAACTGATAAAAAAAAATAAAGTACCAGTAGATATCCCATCAGAGAGAAGCTTAAAATTAAAATAATTTAAGTAAATCGAGTCTGAGACTTTGCTGGTGCCTCCAGATCCAAGACTAAGCATGCAGTAACCCAACCCTTAGCAGAGCACAAACCATAGTTTCTCAAGAACAGGGCTGGTGAGAAGGGTACTATCTCTTTCTCAGTGTGGGCTTAGGTAATGGTTTATTAATTAATTAATGTTTATCTTCAGATGCCCTTATTAAAAAAGGCCTCCAGTCTAAGAGGTAGCAGGCTGGAAGTTCTTCCTGCTGGAGCAGCGGACTGAATGAGAATAGGAGGAAATCTATTCCTCTCCTACTTGTCACTTCAGTACGCCATGAAGCTTGTGAATCTGAGTGTTGGTGAACATTAATGTTCGTGTGTCTGAAATTCTAGACTGCTGGACTCGGGAAAGAGCCAACAAGTCAGAGCTCACTGTGGCTGGATTTTCTGAATGGAGGTGCTAGGCTTGATGGCCTGACACAATGACAATGGAGCTAATTAAGGCCACCCTTGAAAACTAAACCAGGACTAGCATTATCCAAAGTACTTGGTTCGAGTATGTGAGAAGACAGAAGTCAATGCTAGAGCAGAAATATTCTCTTAAAGAGATGCCAAAGGTGGGGCACCTGGGTGGCTCAGTGGGTTAAAGCCTCTGCCTTCCGCTCAGGTCATGATCCCAGGGTCCTGGGATGGAGCCCCGCATCGGGCTCTCCGCTCAGCAGGGGGCCTGCTTCCTCCTCTCTCTCTGCCTGCCTCTCTGACTACTTGTGACCTCTCTCTCTGTCAAATAAATTAAAAATATCTTAAAAAAAAAAAAAGAGAGAGATGCCAAAGGAGGGAAGCAGGTCAGTGATAGAGAGAGAGAAGAGGTATAAAGAATTAGGCTAAATACAATATTTTTCTGCAAATGGAAGCTGGAGGAGACGGCAACAAGCAAAGTTACCTGCTTGGACCACTCAGACCTGCAGAAATTCTCTAGGTCTGGGCCACATCCTCCTCTACCACCTTCTGATGGGCATCAGGCCTTCCCCATACTTGGTGTCTGCGTGTATGTGGGTGTGTGTTTGTGTGTATTTGTTGAGTTTTTGCAATGTCTGCCCTGACCTTCCTACCACCACTGAGTACAGATCTGTTCTCTCTGCTTGATTCCATTGTATTCATCAACTTCATTGTATGGAGGAAAAATCTGAGGCCCATAGAGTCAGTGGAAGAGCCGAAAACACATCTAAGCTCCCCTTACGTACAGGGTGGTACCCCTCTCCCCCACCACCACCACATACACACATACAGTTCAGGTTTCCTCTCTTGAATCTAGTGAAGTGCCTCCGGTTGAGGGACAGAGGCACCGTCATTGGTAACCGAATTGAAGTTCCGAGTATCTTGTAGATAATAAAGACTGCTTCCAGAGTAATCAAAGGCTTAAGAATAAAAGGAGGTTCCATGTGAAGATAATACGGAAAATATAAGCCAGTTCTGGCAAAAAGTCTGAGGCAATAAGTGCCTTTGTTCTCCCAGATTTAACATATTTATTTGGCAATACAAGCTCACTTAATGAAGACCTAGAGGCCATCTTATGTGACATGAAATATTAATGATGGTCATATGTATCACCAAAGGCTGAAAACTGAGAGGATCACAAAAATAGAATATGGAAGAGACATAATTAACATCAATAATTTGTACTACTTCCAGATGGTCAAACTAAAGGGCTCTTTTTACAAATCAGACTATCAACTATGTAAATTGGCCAGTAAAACACATCACTACAGATTGAGACCAGAAACTACATCCAGTGGAAGACTTCAAATACCTCAGAAACCCTAGTTCTTACCTGGAAATGCCAAGAACTTCGACGTCACATTCTGATTTTTTCTAGGCCTCAGCCATCTGTGGACTTAAAGGGATGAAAATTTTAAAAATTTTAAAACCTTTTTAATTTCACTGCTATAGATTCCACATGCAAAAGGCAGGATTCATAGGGATCTGGAGTGTTCGTTATGTCTACCTCAGGCTATCTTGTAGGAGTACACTTGATTATTTACCCCACCCCCACCCCCGCCATCTTTAGTGGGGATAGCTGACCCAGAAAGCCAGCTGAAAGCAGGGTCTGGCCATGGATGCTGCATCTGATGTCAAAGAGGGAATACTCAAGTTCAGTTGCCCTGCACCCAAAGCACCACAATGGATTCTGGAGCAGCCACGGAATTTCTTCCTCCACTCCAACGTGTGCAACTTTGTCACCTGGGCCTCGCAGCAGGCTATCTCATGCACCTGAGTTTCCCTTACGGGAAGGGGTCCTTCACCCTCTGCCTGGAAGTCTTCTCTCCTTAACAGGAGATTACATACGGATTAATAGTGGATTACATATCACCTACCAGTCCATCAGACATGTCTCTGGTGTCCTGGCTTCCAGACATACTCATAATTCATTCATTCAGTCAGTACTTATTCCAAGTCTACCCTCTGCCATATAGAAGCACGATAATGAACAAAAAAAGCAGACGTAGTCCCTACACTCATGGAGCTTACAGTCTAGTGGGAGAAGCGGACATTACTCAAAGAATGATACAAGTTGAGGGGCACCCGGGTGGCTCAGTGGGTTAAAGCCTCTGCCTTCGAATTAGGTCATGATCCCCAGGTCCTGGGATCAAGCCCCACATCAGGCTCTCTGCTCAGCAGGGAGCCTGCTTCCCCCTCTCTCTGCCTGCCTCTCTGCCTACTTCTGATCTCTGCCAAATAAATAAAATCTTAAAAAAAAAAAAGAATAATACAAGTTGATATAAAAGTAAAATGCAATGAGTAATAAATGGTCCTATGAAGAGCACATACAGAGGAAAACAACTAGTCATGGAAATAAAAGATTCCTGAGAAAATCAGTAGAGTTAACTAAGTGAGGTGAGTGGGAGGTGTCCTCCAGCTCTCAGGAGAGCCGTGGAGGAGAGCTCAATGCAGTGAAGAAATTTAGGCCCCAAATAGTACTTCCCCACACACATTGATTCAATTAATATTACTGACTATAAAGCACTGTGATAAATACTGGGTAGCACTCTGTAATTAAAAAAAAAAAAAATCTTTGATCCCAAAGAGCTTAAGGCCTAATAGGGATGACAGGAAAATTAACTTCTATGGGAGCATGATAACTACAGTGAGAAAGTTATGCATAAGGACCTAGGGGAGACTCGTACTAAAGGGTCAGTCGAGACTTCCTAGTGAGAGGTCAGTGAGGGAAAGAAGATAGCAAGGCATTTCCAGGAAAAGCGAACAGCCTGGACAAAAGCACAGAGGCGTAAAACAGCAGGACCTACTCAGGGATCCACAGGAAGTGGAATCTGGCTTACCAGAAAGATATGAGCAGAAGGTCAGGAATGTGACAGGAGATGAGGCCGGACAGGCAGAAAAATGAGAGACCCTAAGAGGAGAAGCCGTGTGTAAAGCTAAGGTGTTGAAACCTTGTCCAAAAAGGAACAGGGAGATAATGGAGGATTAAAAAGAGAGACAATGAGCAATTTTGTCTTTTATTTCCTTTTGCTTTTTTCCCTACTACTTCCAACAGTGAAATGTTCTAAGATTTCAAAAGAAAACCGAAACCCATAGTGATTGATTCTGACTTGACTTTGTCACTTTCACAGGTTTATTTCCCCTGCTGGATGTTAGCACATAAAATCCCCAGGTGCTTTTCAATGTATGTTACATTTCCTCCAGTTTAGTAAATCAGAGTTATTTGCTTTCCATATTCTGCTTTATGTTTTGGTGGGCAGTAAGCCATTCTGGCATGGAGCTAAAATTAATATTTTTAGCAACTGTGTGGTCATCTGTGTGACGGAGATTCATGACAGAGTACAGGTTTTTTTAATATAATTTATTTACTCAACATCAAAAATGAAGCATTTTAAAATGACAGTTCTTAGTCTTAAAACAAGCTCAACATCTTAGAATATGGATTATTTTCCATTAAATTTTTAGTGTTATTTCTGACACATACAACATAGTTTATTAACATATACTTCTGTTGAAAAGCATAAGACAGGAAATGCACATGAACCTACTATCCAGTGAATATATTATGAATAAGTATTTCCCTTCTACCTCATCTCATCCCCTCCCCATTAAACCAGAGATATTCTGTATCTATCTTTACTTTGCTTTTTAAAAATAGCTTTATTAAATGTTTGTGTATATCTAAACATATTAATGTTTGTATATCATTTTTATGATATCATACCGATTATGGACTTTTAAGACTTCCTTAAAAATTCAACATTAGATTTCTAGGAAGTATAGGTTCCTGAGTACATCTATGGATCCTTCATTTTCACCACAATATAATATTCCAGTGTGCAAATGTAGCACAGTGTATACATCCATTCTCTTAAGAATGCATTCTAAACAATTCTAACTTTTGTCAATTACAGACTGTTTTCTAGGAGCCTGCCCTCTTGGTACATGTACAAGAATTTCTCTATCTATATTAGGTGTTAAGTTGCTCAGGTGTCTGGTGTTTCCATGCTCAGATTCCCAAGCTAATCCCAAATTGTTTTCTAAAGTGATTTTCTAATTTACTTCTCCAAGACCATTACATAAGAATTCCTCATGATCCATATTTTAACCAATACTTTATGAGTTAACACAGTGACAATGGGAATAAAAATGAAAAATCAAAAAAAAAAAATTCAGGCTGTATTTAATAGACAAAACATACGAAGAAGTGGTGGGTAGGAAGGAGAATCCAGGATGATTCAATATTTACTTTTTAGTTTACCAGGATGATTCAATATTTACTTTTTAGTTTACCAATATAGTAAGAGTAATATTTCAGTTTGATCATAATTTTTATTTCCCTGATTGTTAAAGAGATTAAAGGCCTTTTTATGTTCACTGGCCATATACTTACATGTCATTTGCCCATTTTTCTATTTGTGTATGTTTTTCTTATTTTTTAAGATTTTACTTATTTATTTGACAGAGAGAGTGAGCATAAGCAGGGGGAGCAGCAGGGAGAAGGAGAGGGAGAAGCTGCCCCCCAACAGGGAGCCCGATGAGAAGCTCAATCCCAGGACCTCAGATCATGACCTTAGTTAGCCAAAGGCAGACACTTAACCAACTGAGCCACCCAGGCACCCCTGAATTCTTTTTTAATATACTCTGGATACTAAACTTCTGTAGGCTATATGTATGACAAATACCTTCTACCACTTTGTTGTCTTTTCACTTTCTTTATGATGTTTTCTTTATGATGTTTCTTTATGATGTCAGTAACAGAGGTTATTAACATATTTGAATTAATAATTTCTTTTATGGTTAAAATTTTGTATATCTTGTTTGACAAACCTTCCCTACCCCCAAACTAGAAAAATATCCTCCTATATTTTCCGCCTAAAGATTTTCTTTTTGCAAAGTCCTTCTCTCTCTGAGTTGACCCCTGTGTATAGCAAGAGGCAGGAATTCAATTTCAGTTTTTTGAATGGCTATCCAGTTGTCCCAGCACTATTTATTGAACAGTTCTTCTTTTCTTCATTGATTTTCAATGCTCCCTGTGCTAGATGGTTTCTGTGGCCCTTGGCACCCATTGATTTCCTCTTCTTGCTGTCCCCAGTATCACAAAAGCTAGAAACCTAGGAATTGACTTTTCCAAACTTCTTTGCCAGCAAGCTTTGAGATGCAGTTTAGATGCTGTCAAAGAAATGCACTTATGCAAATTGGAAAGCAGTGGGGAGGTACAAACAACTCATTCCCAGCAACAATGGCAAAGGAAATACAGATGTGGGTCCATAGAAGGGTCTTCAGGAGCCAGATAGACTCGGAATTCCTATGCTAGTCGCCTTTCTTGGGGACTCTGTGTCTTTAGTAGGAGTGTCCTGAAGTTTGCCGACCTCACTGTAGCAGCTAGATACTGACTCTCTGGATGGTTGTACTTGTGAGTTGCAAAGCTAATGGCACTGCTGTGCCCCACACCTTTGCCCTTCCAGCCCTTCAATAATCTATTTTTTGTTTTAATCCCTCATACTTGAAATATGGGATAGTTTCCATCTCCCCTAATTCATTCTGTCAAACATCACAGTTCCATTTATAAATGGGTCTCTTCCTAGGTTTTCCACTATGTATCATTGGGTGATCATCTATCCATGAGGCAATAACACATTAACTATGGCTTTAGAACAAAACTTGATATCAATAAATCAAGTGTCTCCACCCTAATCTTCTTCACAAATGTTTGGGTTGGTTGTTCTTAGCCCTTTGCTATTCTTTTTAGAGTCACCTTTTTAAATCCATTAAAAAAAAAGGTCACAATATTTATTGGACTTGCTTCAACTCTATAGTTAAGTTTTGGCACAATTTACATGCATCCACATTTTAGAAGCATCATTCTAGTAAAAGCAAGTGTATTGGGTTTTCTGGAGTCAGACTGAATTTTTAAAAGACTAGCTAGAAAGCTAGGCAGACAATTAGGCGCAATAGAGCAGTGACAGTGAGAACAAAGAGATTTATGTCCAGGAGATAAAGCATACAAAGATGTACTGGCTAAGAAGGAAAATTCAGGGGTGACTCAGGTTTCCTTCTGGGCCTCTGGGTGCCATGCCTTAAGACAAATACAGATGCAGCCTGCTTAGGAACAAGGACAATGAGACTAGTTGGGAGATGTTGAGTTCCGGCGACTAAGAGATAGTCAAATGAATGTGAGTCTGAAACTATGCAGAGAGAAATGGGCTGTATATTTAAAGTTAGGAGTCAGCCATAGCTAAGTGATTGGAGAAGTCCGTGTGGAAAAATGTAGCCACACTTGGGAAGAAACCTCTGTGAATGCTGCCATTTAGAAGGATCCCAAGAAAAGGAGCCAATAAAGACTGAGAGGAGTGTCCAAAGACATAATAGGACAACCAGAGGAGAAAAATGTTATGAAAGTTAAAAGAAGAGAGGTTGAAAAGGACGTCGTTAACACTACCAAATAACTACAGGAAAAAGAAAATATCCATCAGACTTAAAAATATGAAGTTAACTGGTGGAAACAATTTCATGGCTGTTTTGGGGATAGAAGACAAATTGCTGTCCATTGAGCAGTAAATGGCCAGTGAGGAAGGGAAATGGGAAATGTAAATGGCTCTTTAAGAAGTTTGGCTGCAAATGAAAAGAGATATACAACAGGAGCTAGAGGGTGATATGGGGGTCAGAGGATATCATTATAAAGAACATGTTCATATGCTGAAGGGAGCAAACAATACAAAATGGATGATGGATGGCCCAAGGTCTCTGTCAAGGCAGAAGACAGACTCCAGGGTAGGTGGTCAGGTAGATGAATCAGACTTTCCCAGGGAGACGGACAGTCTTTCACGGAAAACAGGAAAGACCGAAAGGGTGGGTCCTGATGGACATATATTTTTGGGGTGGTTTCGGGTTGTGGGGGTGAGTTATTCCTTGTTTTTCTGAAAAAATGAGGAGGGAAGGTCATCCGCTGAGAGCAAGAGAAGACAGGGTAGAGGAAGGGATCTGAAGAAAGCGGTGAACATTCAGAATAGCTACTGAAAGAAAAGGGAGCAGCAGCTGACTGGCTGTGTGGGGGCATGACTCCAGGCGGCCCTGAGAGTCGGGCTGAGACCGAAGGGTCTGTTCAACCTGCTGGATGATTTCTCCCAGTAGAGCAGAGTAACTTGGGGACAGACTCGTTGATCCCATGCCCTGCGTACATGACTCTCCATATTAGAGTGAAATTGGATACATGTCATGTTATCTCACTGGACTTTCACTGCAAACTGGGATAGGCTGAGTGGCAGCTAAGACTGCCACAACTAGACCTGTAGGAAGAAACAGAAGAGAAACTGAACCATAGTACAGAAGGCTTAAAGGCGAAAGAATGTGTATGTAGGAAAATAGTCTTTACCTTTGGCTGCTTTGGGATATACCCAAAGGCACGGACATGCTGCTAGGAGCAACAATCATTCTTTAAATAAGGTTAGCAAGTTAGACAACACTATTACTAAAGACAACTGAAAAACATGCAGGAAAAAAAGAAAAAAGCACCATCCAAAGATGGATTCATACAGGATAGTGATTAACCAACTCAAGCCAGCAGATCAGATATCGTGCTCTTTAAGAAACTTAATAAAACTGTAGGACTTATTGATTTTGCTCTTCCTCTAGGCAGAAATATGCCAAGAACATACACAGAGAAAATAAATAATCTCGAGCTTTCGTAAGAAAGCTAAAGCAAATGTGGAGTTACAGTCTCCGAGTGAATTCAGGGATAGGGCTGGTTCAGCATGCCGCTAATATTATAAAGATTCATTACCAGGTGCTCGTGTTAACAAAGATGAAACACCTATCATATGACCTGGAGATTTTTTTTTTTCTCTAAAATGTACCCAGGAGAATGGAGACAGAAGAGCAAGTTATTACTTGATGTACTGATAAACCATCTGTGAAGTAGAGATCCATCAGATTCCCCATGAGAGGCAATTCGAGAGGGTTCCAGGGGAATGGTTTGATACGTTGTTAATCACCAAGACTCCAACAGCACAGCTGTTACTAGAAAATGTGAGGGGTTGGGGCAGAAAATTTCGGAGGGGAGCTGCAAAGCACCAGAGCTTACCTTGTTGCCTAGAAGGTGAGGTCAAGAGACATCTGCTGCAGTGGCTCGCAGGATAGGATCGGCTGAGGGGCTCACCAGTCACTCACAGTACAAATTAAAAAGTGGTTTCCCAGCGAAAAGGAACAGTGGAATGGGTAGAAGGATGCATATCTGCTTATTATAGCCAGAGCCTGCGTGAACTGAATCTACAAGAAGAAAAAAGAGACAAAAGAATGGTGAGAGGCACATGATAGGAGAAATGTGACTTAGGAGAGAAAATTAAAAAGAGAAGAAATTCCTTTGTCTATACCTTATTCTCTCTCTTCTTTTCTTCTACCTTTTAGTTATGGGCAGATTCTTTGTTTCCCCCACATGCCACTGACCAGGATTCAGCCATATTGGAATAACATTTCCTGAACTTCTTATCAACTTTCATCTCTTCCTCCCCAAAGGAGGAGCAATTTATCTACCTTGTAGGTATTCTATTCTTAGCAAGCTAGGAATAGAAGCAAACATCTTTAATCTGATTATAGGTTATGGAAAACTCCTATAACAAATGTCACATTTAATAGGGGTTTCAATAGTGACACATTAAAATTTTCCCTGCTTCAGATCAGGAACAAAACAAGGACGTCAGTTATCACTGACTCATTTACTGGAAGTGCTAGGCAGGGCAAGAGAAAATAAAAATAAAATATATGAAGTCTTAGAAAGCATCTTAGTCCATCCACACTGCTCTAACAGAATACTACAGACTAGGTGGCTTATAAACAGAAATTTATTTCTCACAGTTCTGGAGGGTGGAAAGTCCAAGACCTAGGTACCAGTAGGCCAGTGCCTGCCAAGGACCTACTTGCAGGTTCCTACACAGCTGTCATTACTGTGTCCTCACATGGCAGAAGAGGAGAAAGAGCTCTCTGGGATCTCCTTTAGAGCACACTAATCCCATTCATGAGGGATCCACCTCATGGCCTAATCACCTCCCAAAGGCCCCTCCTCCTAATACCATCTTAGTGACAGCTAAGTTTCAACATAGGAATTTGAAGGGGGAAGGGAGGGATACAAACATTTATTCCATAGCAGAAAGAAAGCATTCTTATTCACAGATAATATAATGATAAGCATTGGAAACTTCTCAAATTATGGACAATGAATTAATAAATGAATATAACAATGTTTCTTCATTTAAACTCAGTATTAAGAATCAGTACATTTTATATGCATAGATAGATAGTAGCAGCAGCATATAATTAAGAGGGTTTTTTTTTTTTTTAAGATTTTATTTATTTATTTGACAGAGAGAGATCACAAGTAGATGGAGAGGCAGGCAGAAAGAGAGAGAGAGAGAAGCAGGCTTCTTGCTGAGCAGAGAGCCTGATGTGGGACTCGATCCCAGGACCCTGAGATCATGACCTGAGCCGAAGGCAGCGGCTTAACCAACTGAGCCACCCAGGGGCCCCAATTAAGAGTTTTTTAATTCAGAACTTTTATAAGAGCATTAAAAATCCTCAAGGGGTGCCTGGGTAGCTCAGTCCATTAAGTGTTTGACTCTTGGTTTTGGCTCAGGTCATGATCTCAGGGTCATGAGACTGAGCCCCACATCAGGCTCTGCACTGAGCATGGAATCTGCTTAAAATTCTCTCTCTCTCTCTCTCTCCCTCTCCCTCTGCAGCCCCCACCCCCGACTCACTCACTTTCAAAAACAAACAAATCCTCAAATACCTAGAAATAAAAGAAAGTTATGTAGAGCCTCTACATAGAAAAGTAAAACCATGGTGAAAGAAATTTAAGAACACTTAAATACAGAAAAGGGTGTATTACAGTTACGGACTGGAGTTTTATTATAAAACTTCATTTCTTCCCAGATCCAGCAGATCCTAATTAAAATGCAGCTTTCTTTGTAGAAATGGCAAGGGCCAAGAACAGGAAAGACACCTGAAGAACAACAACAAGCAAAATGACACGGCTTATAGTGCCAGATATTAAGATATCATAAAGCTTTAATAATTAAGGAAACATTGTTTTGGCATATATATAGATAGTTAGATATTACTGACATAGAAGAGTGTATCCACTTATACAATCTCCTGATATTTGACAAAAGTTCCACTGTATTGACAAAACAATAGAGTCATGAAAGGATGGTCTTTTCAACTGAAATCACCAGATCAACTACACATACATATAAGGGAAAAGTACACCTTCACGCCATTATACATCATACTCAAAAATATATTCCAGACAGATTCTGGGCCTATATGTGTAAGATAAAACAATCATTCTAGAAGAACATACAGGAGAACATATTCATGACCTTGGGACTAGCAAAGATTTATTAAACAAAACACAGGAAATTACTAGTCATAATAAAAGACATTGAAAAATTAGACTGAATTGAAATGGACATGGCAAGAACTACTAAAGTTGGATATATACATATCCTATGAGCCAGAAACTCTACTCCTAGAAGTACCAACAGAAATGTACACATATGTACAGTAAAGACACACATGAAATGTTCCTGAAAGCTTTATTCATAATAGACCCAAACCTGAAATAACCCAAATGTTTATAGGCAATAGAATGAATAAAGTATATTCCTACAAATGGAATAGTACAGAATTATGATAAACCAAGTTACTCCTACATGCTGTGACTTGGGTGAATCTTGCAGACATAACGTTGAGAAAAAGAAACCAAACACAAAAGACTACATATTATGTGATTCTGTTTTTATAAAACACAAAAGCATGTATTTGTATAGAAGACAGAATAGTGGTTAATTTATTGGGAGTAAAATTACTAAGAGTTGACATGAGGGAGGCTGTCAAAAGGCTTGTGGCATTCTAGTTTTTTATTGTGGGTATGTCCATTTTATAAGATTTCATCAAGCTATACACTTAAGATTTATACTGAATCATATATGGTTCATACATCAGTAAAAATAATATACAAAATTACAAATATGTTACTTTTTTTTTCTCTAAGACTTTAATACCTTTATATACTCAAACAAGATGAATGGATATAGCACTCTGCTCTTATAGAATTATGAAAATTTAAAAAATCCATACTGAGTTGTTGACTGGTGACTGGGGCATGATGAAAAAAGAATGGAAGATCTCGGTTCAAGTGCCAGAAGTCTCATCTATTGGTTTATACCCTTGAGCAAGTCTCATAATTTTATTAGCCTCGGTTTCTTCTTTTATAAAACAATGGTAATAGCACCCCTACTTCAGTATCATCCCTTGACCAGTCTGGAAAACATTTTTCTTTTTACATCCTACCCTAAAGTTTTATTCTTTCTTGTTCTTCCCAACAAACTTTACCAATCCTTCTCTGTTTCTCCCTCTACACTTTGTACATACTTTGTGGTATTGGATTTTGTTAGCACCCACTAGAAGGGAACATTTGGAAGCTTCCAGCAGACACGGATGGTTCCTTTTCATATTCTGTACCGCCAGAACCTAGCCCAATGCCCAATCAGTGCTGAATAAATACATAAATGAATGAATGAATGAATACCTTACATATCTAACCAAGTGACTGTAACAGTTTTATGGATTAATATGCACAAAGGAAAACAGGATGTAAATTATTGTATTCCAATCCACAGGAATAAGTCACAGTATTGCTTCCAGTTTGTCTTATTCATTCACAAAGGAATAGAGTTCATTTTTGAAGAGCCATGATAACTGAAGGGTTTAAAAATTATTCTCAGAAGCTTCGCTAAACTCGCAAACTCTGCAAAGACAGACAACTGACTAAACAAAATAGGAATCCAGTCAGAAGTGACAATAAAACACTTGTCATGAAGACAAAAGCAATGTTTAAGACAAGCAGCCCTCAGGATTGAAATGTCATCTCACTGTTTAATCCAAAACTCAGTGGAAGGGTAAATAATGCGGAAGAAAACCAGCATGTCTGACTACTATAAATGAGGCAATTAGACTATCTGTTGAACACACATTTATGAAGAGTGGTGCTGGCAAGCCTCTTCAGAAAAACTTGTTTCTTTTGTGCAGAACGTATAAGCCAACTGTCCTCTCTTCGTATAGATCATGGCCTGTCTTTCCAGTTTGGGTATACGGTATACAGCTAATTTTCACTTTTTATTTTAATGAAAGAACTCTCTAGCCAAGCGATAGCACCTCAATATTACCATCAATGGCAATAGTAGCAACAACATCCTGTTTTTCCTCAGGGCCATTTAATATCACCTCTCAGGGCCCAGCACAATAGAAAGTGTCTGAGGAAGGAGCTTGATTGACTGTAGGCATTGGGTCTGAGCTGTAGAACTCAGCTTCATCTCCAAGTCAGCAGTTCAAATCCAGCCTGGAATGAAGAGGATAAAAATATTTCCAGGTGTTGTGTGCTTAAATCAAGTTTAAGCCTTGATGCAGCTCCCGGAGGCGAGGATCAGCAATCTATTTTAGCATCTTGTTCACAGCCTGGAAGCAAGAACAAGGTCTACAGACCCAGGAGACTGAATGAGCTCTTTATCCCAACATCCAGCGGTATTATTTAGGCCTTACTCAATGTCCTATTGGCCCCTCTCCTGAGGTGCCAAGATTTTCATTTAATATCACTTCCAAACACTTTCTAAAGCATTACCTCCTGCCACTGGGATGCCAGAAAACAAAGCTGAGAAATTTATAAAGTAAAAGCAACTCAGTGCTTTCCTTCTCAGACAACAAGATAATTCAGAAAGAACAAGGGGGGAAAATTTAAATTCAGATTTACAAAATTTCATGTATATGGCCATGAATACATAGTTACTTCACTGATAAACTTCAAGATTTTGCCCAGGGAAAAAAATTTACCCTATTATGAATGTAATGGAGTTCCTATAAATATGATACATGACCTGCTAACTTGCATACCGAATTAGATGCTGGAGACATTGCTGAATCACAAACACCTGTTCCAGAATTTCTGTAAATACATCAGGTATTGAATCAAAGTAATCACCACCAGTACTAAATCATATCAAACTCAAGCCGGATACACTTTATGGGTGAGCAGATACATCACCAGGCAAATTAAAATCTTGATATATTACCACTGTTAAAATTTGCCAAACAATTACACAGACTCTTACATTTTCAGTATCACCTCATGCAATTCCTGATGTTTTATTCAGTTTTATTCTCTGAGACAACCTTATCACAAACTGGTATAAGGGAATGGTGGACAGGCTGTGGCTTGACCAAATGGAAAGTCACTCAGAGCTCCCATCCTGACTCTGGCATAAACTTGAGCAAAAAACGTCAATGATCTGGTCTATCTCTTCATCTACAGAACAAGGGTGGGAAATGGGGATAAATGAAGCAATATGGAAGGTTCCTTCCAACTCTGTATTCTAGAAAATTTAAACATGCTTTTAACAGCCTCCTTCTCTTTTTTTTTTTTTAAATTACTTTTCAGTGTACTAGAATTCATTGTTTATGCACCATACCCAGTGCTCCATGCAATACGTGCCCTCCACAATACCCACCACCAGGTTGGCCCAAATTCCCACCCTCCTGCCCCTTCAAAACCCTCAGATTGTTTTTCAGAGTCCACAGTCTCTCATGGTTCATCTCCCCCTCCAATTTCCCTCAACTCCCTTCTCCTCTCCATCTCCCCATGTCCTCTGTGTTATTTCTTATGCTCCACAAATAAGTGAACAGCCTCCTTCTCTTTTTTAAAAACAATTTCGTTATTGTAAGCTAGCTCCATTAAGGTTTTCTTAAGTAAGAGGTATTAAAATGCTGCATTTTAAGAGTGGTATCTATTAATTGCCAAGTGATTTCTAGGAATTTATTTACTTTGATTTGCAAATCTATCTTTATTCCAGATCATTGTTATGCCCCAATAATGGGTCTGTGATTAAAGGGGTGAGAATGATACAAAGCAAAGGTCAAGCAAAGCTTTATTTCGCACCAAGCATCAAGAATCTAACCGAACACTGGGGACGCACCTCTTACAAGAGAGGGAGACCCTTCTCTGTTTCACAGACTAGCTTTTAAGGGCAAAGGCCATGAGGTCGGGCCTGGCCACGCACAGGTGGTCAATGAGATCGTAACACACACAGGAAACTCCACAGTGATGCTAGGTGACCAGTTGAGTTACAATTTACCCTAGTAGACATTTGAACCAGCCTATTACACCTTGATTGGGATTGGCACCCAAAGGGTGGGGCCCATACTCCTTGGTAACCAGGGAGACAGTATGCATCCCCCCCACTGATCGGATGTCTCCACCTGGCCTGACCCACCTTTGTATCTGGGCTTTGTTACCTGAAGCTGGTTTCCGGGACTTGTCTCCAAGTAAATCCCCTGGGGGAAGGGGAGCAGGGACAGTTTCTAAATAGGTCCTTACAATAATCATGTTGTAAGCTAAAATCTGCTGAAGTCTAAGAATGTCACTTAGTCACCAACAAACAGACACATTAACCCTAGCTCCAAACTGGCAGATCACTTGATTCACATTTCTGGATTTCCTCATTTACTCAGCCGGTCAACAGTGTTTCTTCAGGACCCACTATGTGCTGGGAACTCTGTCAGATTCCACAGTTACAAAGAAAGAGCTGCTGCCCCAAGGAGCTTACAATCTCTTGAATAGTTTGACAGAAAATAGTCTGTCAACTTAGTTATCACTGAGGAAGACCAGCCCACAGAATTCAATTCAGTACCTCAGGAGGAGATGGTAATTACATGGAATTTTTTTTCCATCATTTGTTCCGTGCTCCTTTGGTGTCAGAAATTATAGACATAAGCATACCCTTCCTTTCACAGGTGTCTCCATAGATGTGTCTTCAGGCTTATTCCAAAACCAGTTTGTGTTCACCCATCTGTATTTCCCCTTATAGGAGAAATTTCACCTGTTATTTTGATGTATTTCACCTGTTTCTTTTCTTTCACTTTCACCTGTTATTTTGATGTATTTCATGTATTGCTTTATCTACTTGAAATCATTCCAGAAAAAAGCAGGGTATGAATGAATAAATCCGGACACTGACAAACTTACGCAATTGTTTAATTCCTAAAGGCCTCGCACAACTTGAATTTTCCGTTAAGTTAAAAAAAAAAAGTACTTTTCTTTAACATTTGGATTTTCTTTTTTTAAATTGACCTCCTTATGCTAAGGAACTGTCCCTGCAGTCTGGCTGCACTTTGTCACGATTAAAATGAGAAAAAAGGGATGAAGTAATAACCCAGACACCAGTGTCTGGTAATGAGCTAATTCAGAGGCTGGAACTCAGACGACAGGAGACTTGAAGCAAAGGCCAGAGAAGCGGCTGCCAACTTCAGACATTCACTTTGAGATATTCCTCAAGCTTGTGTTTCCAATCATAAACCAAAATTTTCTTCATCTCTAAAATGGTGTTACGCCCTTTAGAGTAACCCAAGGAGGTTGTGTGTCGGGCACTCTCAGAACCTTGCCGTATGTGACCTCATTTTACAACCCCACGACCTGTGCTCACAAAAGGCCTACTCTGAATGTTTTCAGAAGACTAGAAGCAGTGAGCAACTTGGGCAAGGACTGTACCTATACACCCTGCAGCCTTCTAAAACCTAGGACAGCTTCCGGCTGCCTAGGACAGGCAATGCTTAACCAGTGCTGAGGATCAGGAAACTCTAAGGGCTCCAAACGACAGCTCATTCAATCAGAAGGCTCCTGACTTCATCAACAGACCCTGTGCCCTGTCTTGGTTATCTTCAAAGCTGTTGTTTTGACCTTCCTTGGCTAGAACCAATTCAGGAACATAGGAGGACATAAGAAATTTTTGTTCTATGTTTTATAATGTGTAGATGGGTTTCATCCCTAGCAAACGCTTTTCTGGTAAACTAATGTTTGTCTGAAAGTGTATTTTTTTAAGCCTGAAAAGAGTCTAACTTCTCTGAGCAAGTTCAGTAAATGCTGCAAAGTTGATGAAGTTATAAATCGGTTCCAGACTTCACCGTTTCCATGGAAGTTATTAATACCGGGATAAGCTGGGATGGGAAAACGCAGGGAGTAGAAATGAAAAGGAAGATTTCCTATTGCTGTAAAGTTTTGTGGTATCCAAGTAAATTATTACAATGCATGTCCTTAATTTGATCAAAGAATTATTTCCTATGTAAATTTTCAAAGGTGTAACATTCTGTTAAAAAACATCATTTGATTCAGTGTGAACACTGCCTATGGAGAGTTAAGGCTCTATTCAAACTACCCAAGACTCACAAGCTTCAAAGACACTTTAGAAGCTAAAAAGTTAATAAAATAATTTGTAAATGCTGATTAGAACTCCAACAATTTAATGGTCCAAAATAAAACTGCAGTACTAATGAAAAGTTCTGATGATGCCAAGAGTACACAGCAAAGATTTCAGAAAGCATTAAGGTTAAATCAGGAGTGAACTGGACCCTTTTACAGCTGAGATGGCTCGTCATCCAGCAAAGAGGAAGCCCAGGGTCCCCAGCCCTTCTCCCGGGACTGGAGCAAGGCAGCTGTTGTAGAAGAGGTCAGCATGGAGACACAAGCCTGCCAAGACCTCAGGCTATGAACATTCCACACACAGGATTTAGTAAAGTTCTACTCCCTTATGTTCTAGACCTCCTGGGAGCTTGGTGTCATTATAATCAAATCAATGAGAACTAAGCATTCTTTGTTCAGTCTATATTTCACTTTCCGGTTCAAAACTTCTGGAACACTCTATCCAGACCTAACTGAATATCCTGGAGTTTGGAGGGTAGAGGGTAAGAGGCAGTAAGATCAGTGTTTCCAACACATGCCAGAGAAAAGGACGAATGTGAAGCCAAAGCCCATTCTTGAAGTATTTATTCCTAGGCTCACACTGGTGGCCTTGGAAAGAATGACCAGGAGGCAGTGTGAGCAATCCATGAGGCTTAAGGTCATGCCTGAAAGAAAATGGAGCCTATTTTGAGCTAATTACATTGCAAATGACACCACAGTTTTTCATTTATTAGATTTGTTCACACTTCCTGTCCTCTATCACTCACAAAGAAATGATGCGGAATCTAGTGTGTGCACTTTTTAAAAGACAACAGAAAAGAGGACTTTCCACCCCAAAGTTTTGCATACAGTAAATTCCTGATTCTGTCACAGGCATACATTTCCCACACAGATTTACTAGGCAACTACTGTATGTCAAGGCTAGTGCTGACAGTTGTAAATACGAGAAAAAAATATACACAGCGCCTGCCCGCAGGAAACTTCATCCAATGACAAAGAAAGATACTGAAAAAACAACCACAAATATGGAAGAAGAGGTCCAGAGTATCTCTTCAGGGCATAGCTCACAAGGGAGAGGACATGATGTCGTGATGTCAAAGTTGAAATCTGCAAAGTGGGAAGAAGTTTCTCAGAGGATCGATGGGGCCCAGAGTGCTCCAGGCTAAGGAAACAGCATGTACTCCCAGAAGCAAGGCGAAGTAGAGTAGACTGTAGGCAGTGAAAGAAAACCGTGGGCACTAGTTATGGAGAACAAAGAAGAGTCTAAGTGCTAGGTGGGGCCCCGTGCTCATCTTGGGGAACCATGGTAAATTATTTCAGATTTATCCCAAGTGCCTCAGAAGCTCCCAGTTGGAAAACATGCTTATTGATACCTATTACCATTTCCAGAAGAAAGATAATCACTATTGATGGTACTTTGTGTCTCAAGACAGGTTTCAAACATAATTTTAAAAGTGTGCACTACTTGGACATATTTGAGGAAAAATAATTACAAAGAGAACTTTAAAGGAGTGGGACCCTATAAATGAAATTCAAGTGCAAATGTTCCCAACTGGTTTGTTTTTCCTCAACAGTCCGCAGTCTGTAGCATGGGTGTTCATTTTGAGGCTATGGCAATGAGTGAAAATTCACACGATAGAATCAGGGGTACTTTAGGTATTGTGAGGGTGATATGAGACTGGAGTACTGAGGAGCCTCATTGTTCAACTAAGTTCACGTTTTGGGGGCACATCAGGAAGTGAAGAGAGACTACAATCAGCCAGAACAAGTCTTCCTTCTGGCTAGACCTTGAGTCAGGTGCAAAGGGAGGGGTATTAACTCCTAACCCCAGGAGCCCCTAGGAGCACCAGAGCAGTCACCTGGAAATCCCAGCTCTCACCAGCTGTATTTATGATGCTTTTGTTATTTGTTATCCTCATCCCCTTCCCCCAGAGAAAGACTCCTAACTCACAATTAGTTTCCCCCATCCTGCTCACAGAGGGATTCTTTTCACAAGGGACAAAAGACTTCATCAGATAGACAAAGCTGAAAAGACAAAAGCTGGCTGAGGAAAAGGGTAAGGATTCTAGCTCAAATCTTCCAGGAGGTGCCTCTACAAGCCTTCCCTGATTCCTCCAAGATCTCTCTTTACTCTGAAAGCCCACGCCAATAGAATCCTTACCTGGAGCAGAAGGGAGTCCAACCATGGGGAAGAGGAGATTCAAGGGCCTGGGTGTCTTGGGGGATACAGACGAAAGGGAAGAGATGGAAATGTTTGTCTGGAGCCTGGCTCTGAAGGGACTCCTGACTTTCCAGGGGTAACCCTCTAAACACATAGCCCTTTTGATTACTTCTAAGAATACCTTACCAGAAAGAAGAGGAAAAGGAAAGAAAGACCAGAAAGACATACAGAGAGACACAGAGAGAGAGAGAGAGGGAGAGACAGAAAGAAAGAAAGAAAACCCACAAGATTGGAGGTTTCTCTTCCACCTGGCGAAATTTATGCCAAGACTATCACAATCCTCACAAGGGGGAACAACGGCCTAAAATAACGACTTGCCAGGAAATCCAAGCAAAAGGAAAAAACCTCCATCACGGTAATTAGATACTATTCGGCGTACTGAGGTCTCCAATACAGTTTTGTTCCCTTCCTGAAAGGGCTAATTACACTGATGTTTCCAAAGAAACATGTGATGGTGACAGTGGTTTTATTAGCATGTTTTCCAGAGAGCTGGTATGAATTAATTAAAAGCAAGACCAGTTTCATTCAAAAAATATTTGGTCGTTTTATTTTCAAACTCTGGAAGTAGGAGCATTCATATTTATAGATCCCTGTGTACACATAGAGATGTGCAGAGAAGCAGCCAATGTCTGCCTTTGGCTTTACTTCCAAGGAAACAGGAATTCCTCATGCACAAATAAGTAGAAATAGCTGTCTTTGCAATCATATAGAACACACTTAGGAAAACACAGCCATTCCCAGGGATATCAATGCACAAAGGCATGTATTTGTTTAGTTGCTTATTAGATTTATGAAATGGTGCTTTTTTGTGTGCGTGATACAGACTCTTCAGGGAGCCAGTACAAAATAATGTTTAATTTAAATAGATTGCAAACAACACTGACTGCCTATATTAGCATGAGTAACTCCCCATAACAAAATGAAGGTTTTCTCACTGGGGCTTTGCAATCAGGGCAGGCAGAGAAAATTCTACAAATGAGGACCCTCCCTAGGAAGTCCCTGCGGTTCTTTCCCTGAAGCCTGAATTTCTAAACTGTAGCTGGAATGCTTCAAGTCACGCTAATTGGGATGGTGGCACATGGGGAGAGGTGCCATTTCCAAGACTGGGGTTATTCAGGGCCTGAGGGGCCCGTGTCTTAGTTAGAACTGCACCAGGATGGAAAAGGCAGCCTGAGCTCACTGGGACCTCATATTCCTGTAGCTCACCCCACTTAGCGGTCACATGGGACAGGCTATATTCCCATAGGATCACTAAGGGCCAACACTGACTCTCGTAACTGTTGGGTCGGCGGGGTCCGGGAGTGCAGGAGGAACAATAGAAATGACCGCCTGGTCCGCAGTCTTCCAGCCTCCTCCCACCCCTTTCCTTCACCCTTGACTCTCCTGCCAAAAGAATGTATGCCCAGGTCACGGCTCCATAGGTAACCCGATACCTATGCAGGAAACAGATAAAAGACCCCGCCAACTCCCTCCCAGTGTGACTTCCCCCACTCCCCTTTCCGGAGTGGAGGAACCTCACCCGAGGGTGCCCACCTCCTCCTGGTGCAAATTTCCTGGCTCCTCTTCTCCTGAGCCCTGAAACTTCACCGGAGAGTGCCTTTAATAAATCTTGCCTTGCGCCTACCTCACCTGGTGTCGTGTTTATCTCGCCTATAAAACCTTACAGTAACTAAAAAGTGATAGACTCATGGGAAGTTGTTGGCAATGTATTGTTACCTAAAATGTTACATACCAATCATACCTTCCTAGTCCAAAGTTTAGATACTTGTTTTGAAAAGCACCTTCCTGATAGTCTCTGGTTAAAAGGAAAAGGACAAGATGGGATGCCTGAGTGGTTCAGTCCGTTAAGCATCTGACTCCTGATTTCGGCTCAAGTCGTTATCTCAGTGTTGTGAGATCAAGCCCCTCATTGGGCTCCATGCTGGGTGTGGAACCTGCTGAAGATCTTCTCTCTCCCCCTCTGCTCCTACCCCCCCAAAAAGGGAAAGGAACAAGAAACCAGCAGAGCCAAGGGGGCAGAAAAGACATGGCAGCCACCGCCGGGAGCAAAGGGTGGGAGTGACCTGGGTTGAACAAGCAGTGAATGGTTTGATAATGTAAAATGAAATGGCCCAGCTCTTGTAAGTTACAGGAGTGCTTACTCTGAGGTATTCAGTTCTTTGATGATTAAGTCAATTTTTGGAAATGAGGACCTGTGTTGTTTTTCCTTTTCCAGAAATCATTCCCCTATTCCTAGTTCTCCATTGGGATCATTCTCCCTTGCACTCAGAGTCACTGTAGAGTGTGCTAAGCACTCACCTACCCACCTCTAGCTCTAGTGTCGGGCCTCTGATCCATTCCTAGCCAGAGCTTGTGGGCCTCTTGGTCACAATAATTGGTTTAAAAATGGGCTCACACACCACACACAGGACTAATAAGACCATGAGTGCGTCATTGGGTTCTTCCCATAATTAGGAAGAAAGATCTTTCACTGGGAAGAGGGTAGGAGATGCTAAGGAGATAAGAATTAGTAGACCTGGATACGAGGGTGACCAAAGCTAGATAAATTCTTATTCTGTTTAAGCCAGTTTGAATTGTCTTCTGTTGCTTGTGACCCAGGAGTAATGACTAACACAGGAAGGGAGTTAGGATGTCCAAAATAGCTGGTGGGAAGTGGGGTGGGGAGAGGGTACAGAGCTCCTTGTTGAGAGTCAGGGGCTCCAAGAAATTATTCGCACTCTACTAACTGCATGATTATGGGCGAGTCATGATCTTTCCATCTGTGAAATTACAGAAAGAATTAAAGCAGAAGTCCTAAACTTGCTTAAAAACTCCTTTGCCAAGTCAAATCATCCCCCAAGTCCCATTATCTGAAATAAATCATAAGAACAACAATGCTCACTGAGCATATGTTCTGCAGGAATCTTGATTCTAAATGCTTCATGTATAATTTCCCTCATCTTAATCCTCACAAAACCCTATGAGGTAAGTCCGGTTATAAATTCCATTTTACAGTGACAGAAATAAAGAAAACAGAGGTTAAGAAACTCTTCCAAGGTCAAAGAACCATATATTTAGATAGCACCCAGCTCCAGAGTCTGTGCACTCAATCACTCCATTCTCAACCAAAGTACCTCTAGTGAATTGAGGTGGGCAGATGACAAGCCCATCCCTAGGTTTCACAGGAAGCCACGAGCCTCTGTAGAGTTTGATAACCACTAAATTCCATGCTAATATTTATTCCAACTCCAAGTATTTCCACACTTACGTTTTCAAGCATATTGTGCCAAACATGTTATAACAATCTAGTCCTAAGGCCATCTGGGACAACACTGAAGACACTGTAGAAAGTCCTGAAGGGATATTCCTAGAAGTTCAGCCTCTAAATGGTGAAACCACTCCATTTCTTGGCTCAAAGCACTTCTTTTCTCTGAAAGATTTAAACCTCTAGCTATAACAGCCTAAAGATATGAAGTATGAAGGGGTAAAAGAAGAAAATGGCTAAAAGTAAGCCAATTAGCCTATATCGGTCTTCTTGCTCCTAAACCACCCTTCTCCTAGTTTGAGATTATCCCATAATCCCCTCTACCCTACTAACTGGGCTGATGTTGGAAGGTTTTCCTATCCCACTGTGATGGGAAAAAAAGTGCCTATTAGCCATTCCAGGCAGTGTGATGGAGAGAAAGGGATACACCTGTGACTCTCCCTGACTATTCCACCTGGCTTCTCTTTGCCTTTGTCACTTAGGACACTTTATGTCAGAATCACCAACCCTCTTCCTTGGGTTTCTCAGTCTTTGCTTTCATTCTTTAAAACCCTAGATGTTCCTTTACTTTGGGGAACTCTCCAGGGTTGGACTGTGGAGCCAGCCAGCAGGTTATGTTAATTCACTGCCTGGCAAGCTCTAGAGAAAACCTGGTCTAGGTTTGTCTCCCCACTAGACTCTGAATCCCTCCAAAGGTAGGTACTAGGTCATTTCAGATCCAAACTCCCAGCTCAACATGTCAGACAAATTACATTCAACCAAATCAAGTTGGTTAAATGTTGTAAGTTGAATTGTGTCCCCGCCCCAAAAAAGACATGCTGTAGTCCTGCTAGTATCTTGGGATGTGACCTTATTTGGAGAAAGGGTCATTATAGAGATAATCAAGTTAAATGTGATCCTTTGGGTGGGCCCTAATCCGATATGACTGCAGTCCTTATATAAAGGGGAAATTTGGACACAGAGACAGACAGACATGCTTAGAAAAAAGACAATATGAAGATTCACAAAGAAAAAAAATGTTTACCTACAAGCCAAGGAGAGAAGTCTGGAATAATCCTTCCCTCACAGCCCTCAGAAGGAGCAACCCTGGGAGCAGTCTTGATTTAAGATTTCCAGCCTCCAGAACTGTTAGATCATAAATTTCTGTTGTTTAAGCCACCCAGTTTGTGTTATTTTGTAATGGCAGCCCCAGGAAACTAACAGAGAGAATGAATAAATAAATGAATGTGGTGAACAAAAGAGAATGAAGAAAGTACTACTGCAGCATATGAGGTAGACCAGAATTTCAAGGGAAGTCCAACCCACAGAGCCAAATGCTACAGATGGTGTGGTGGCATGACTTGGAAAAATGTCCTTTGGACTTACCTATTCGGAGTGTGGTTGTGCTTTGTTTCTGAACACTCTCACTGAAATACACCTTAGTAGAATGGTGAAAGCAGAAGCCCAATTATAAGGGGACAAGGAGTCCAAAGAGAAGTAAGTGAGTGGGGAGAAATTATGGAAAAGGGAAATAAATCTATAACCTACAAAAGAGTTTTCTGTAGGATGGGGAAGAACTGAGTCTGTCTGTGGAATGAAAAGAAGAAACCAAAACAAAGAAAGGATGACAATACAATAATACATAATTACATTGCCTTTCCCCAGATTAACTCTCTGTTTAGGCATAAATCACAGCACTAATGACAAATTCTACTCTCATCATTGCAAAGAAGGCGACCCTTCTCCCTGACACGTCCACAGAATTTTCCTACTTCTGTCAGCCCTCGGACTACCCTGGCAACTGTCTGTGTCAAAAGATAAGTCAGGGGGCACCTGCATGGCTCAGTTGTTAAGCCTTCGGCTGCCTTTGGTTCGGGTCATGATCCCAGGGTCCTGGGATCAAGCCCCACATCAGGCTCCCTGCTTGGCGGGAAGCCAGCTTCTCTCTCTCTCCCACTCCCCCTGTTTGTGTTCCCTCTCTCACTATATCTCTGTCAAATAAATAAACAAAATATTAAAAAAAATATTTCCTCAAAATAATTAAAAAAATAAAAAGACAAGTCAGTAGGGTAAAGGGCAGCTTCAGGGTACACATCACACCGGTCCTCGTATTCCCTTCACCCTCTTCCTCCTCGTGCCTCAAAAGGGCAGTCTGTGTCCATTTTTCAGCACTGGTTCTTATTAATCCCAGCTACAATGGCAGGTAGCTGGCTGGCAGGGGCTACAGGCATGATAGTCTCTGATATGGACACACACACAAATATGCAGGCATATGGGAATGTGAACTCTTGAAATCCGAAGCCTTCTGGCACCCAGGCTACACAACCCTAATTGATTCCCTGGGGGAGAAAAGAGGAACTTGGGGCTGGTGATATTTTAGGATGGAGCACTGGCTTAGTCAGCCAAGGCTGCTATAACAAAATACTGCAGACTGAGTGGCTTCGACAACAGGAATTTAATTCTCACAGCTCTAGAGGCTGGGAAGTCTAAAATCAAGGTGTCGACAGATTCAGTTCATAGTGAGGGCTTGCAGACAGATGCCTCCCCGCTGAATCCTTGCATGGAGAAGATGAGAACTCTGGTGGCTTCCTCCCCTTATAAGGAAACGAATCCCATCATTGGGGTTCCACCCTCATGACCTCATCTAAACGCAATCACTTCTCAAAAGCTCCACCTCCAAATAGCATCACTTTGAGGGTTAGGGGTTCAACATATGAATTTGGGGGTGGGGCACAAACATTCAGTCATAATAGGTACTTACATAACTCTTTTATAATAATATTCTTTTATGTAACTTTTATATAACTCTTTTATATAATATATATAATATGTAACTTTTATATAACTCTTTTATATAATATAATAATTTTATATAATATATAATATATAATTTTGTATAATATATAATTTTAATATGTAACACCTCTTCTACCTGATCCACAGTTGCTCTTTCCTGGGGATTCATTAGTTTCCAGGTACAATATTCTAATCTATTTTGAGATGGCAAAAGCAAGCATGAAAGGAGACAACAGCCAACTACAGAGAGTATTTGGAGTTAGAAATCCTTGCATCTAATTTCTAACACCATCACTTATTAATCAAGTAACCTTGGAAAAACCACTTAGTATTGCTAAGCCTGAATGTCCTCATCTGTAAAAAAGCATGACAATAATACCTACAACTAAGGGCTGTTCTTATTAAATGAGGTAAGACATATAAAGCATTAGCTCTCTCCTGGCTTGGACTAAAGTCTTCTCTAAATACCAGCATTCATCACAATCCCCAACATAAGCCCCATTTTTAGAAAATCAAACCACAAGGTAGTCTGCTCCATGAAGTTAAAATTGTATTAATAAATAAAAGTCTTTTCCCCCCTGATTCAAGACAAAGCTTCTCAAAATATAAATAGACCCCTGGTAAATTTAGATGAATTGATGGAAGGTGTGAATGACTGATGATAACACTTTGAGGAGTACATTTTTTTTAAAGATTTTGTTTTTTTATTTGAGAGAGAGGGCATGAGAAGGACATGGGGAAGGGACAGAGGGAGAAGAAGAAGGAGGCTCCCCACTGAGCAGAGAACCCCATGTGGGGCTGGATCCCAGGACCTTGCCATCACCAACTGAGCCACCCAGGTGCACCACACATTTTAATCAGGGAGAAATACAGGCAGAGGAGGGCCTTTGGAACTACGTGGAATAAAAGTACTGAAGGAAAAGGTATGATGTGCAAAGGTCAATTCACCGATTTGCAAATAATATGTGGCCTCCCTGTGGGTAAGGTAAACTCTAAGGCGAGGGTGTGGTTTCTGAACCAAGTGCAGTGGGACACAGCTTTCAGGCCACAGCTATCGGAAGGATGGGAACAGGAAAATGTCTCAGAAAACAGTAATATCCCCAATTCCAGTGACCAGGATAGTGATTCCCTTCAAATGGAAAATGGTGCCCCTGCCACACTCAGATCTTCCCACACTGGGTTCAACTCACCTTTTTGCAAATCAAGCCTTGGTGCTGAAGTTTGTTCTTAGGAGACTGTTAACAACTACCACCCCACAACAAAAATCCAGCTTCCATGGCTTTTACACCACGACTGGTTACACTTTTCCTGACTTGAAGCAGTACACGAGAGCCTGCTGATTCATGTCTATAGGACAACTGATTTTCTTTGTTTTCAGCACAAAAAAGAAGAAATACTATTACTGTCTAGGGAATCCAGGAACAAAATTTACTATTAGACTGCAAGTAGTCATCTGGAGCCAACCTCTTCAATAAGTTCAAATTTCAAATACTGACATTGAATGGAGAGCTTGAATTTTTCAAGCGCGATTCCCAGTTTTATCATGTATGAACTATGTAACCCTGTTTAAGTTCAATTCATTACACCAATGTTTATTATCTGCTTAAAATGCTACTTAGTCTCTGAGACTCTCAGGTTTCCCACCTGCAAACAGGGTGATAATCCTTACTTCTGAGGTTTTAAGAATTCAATTATAAATTGCCTAAGTGACTAGATAACATCTTGAGATGGCAAACCTTAGTTGTCTAGGGGTTAGGTAGCTGTCTGCCTAGTATTGTCTAAAAGAAGCCAGATGAAGACCTAACCTACCTTAAAATGTTTCCTCCCCACTTCCCACAAAAGCAAGAAGTGGGCTCTATACTTATTGCCCAGGAGGAAGCATATAGCATGGCAGAAATTTTTTATTTTATTTTATTTTTTTTTTTTGCTTTTAAATCATTTGTCTTCATTGTTTTTGTTTATATAATCTTAACCCCCAGAGTTGAGGGTAGGGGGGTAAGAAAAAGACTTTTTCTGGTGGAAGAAACATAAAGGGGAAAAAATTTCTCTCAGGCTAGATTCCCTTGGATTAGAGGAGAACTAGAGAGATCCTAGGGGAGTGGGGAACATATACTCAGGCTCAATCACTCAAGGCCCACTGTGGTCAGAGTAAAACAAAGCAATGCATGGCTTCCTGATGTGCATATGCAGATGGAAACCTTGGCCACCTCACGAAAGGTGCATATATTGACCATGTGGACCAAACTGCTGGATGTTTAGGTGTTGTGTGTGTAATTCAAGTGACCAGACCCCTTTGCTCATCACCTGCCCAAATCCACATACTGTTTAAGTCTCTCAGGATCCTGATGTGACCTCAGTTAGCAAACACTGAAAATCACTGAGCTTAAGCCTGGCAGGATGAAAGCTTACAATAGAAAGTAAGTT
The DNA here is from genome assembly GCF_902655055.1 of Lutra lutra. NCBI lineage: Eukaryota > Metazoa > Chordata > Mammalia > Carnivora > Mustelidae > Lutra > Lutra lutra. The sequence continues at coordinate 133,280,025 of NC_062282.1, read as the reverse complement.
GACTTGAAGAACATACAATGGGACAGGACTACAATGAGCTACCTCTTCACACATGACTACAATGAGCTACCTCTTCACACATGAAGATGGTTATAATAAAGATAATGACATATTGGTGAGGATATGGAGCAATTGGAACCCTCATACATTGCTGATGGGAATGTAAATGATGCAGCTGCTTTGGAAAACACATTGGCAGATCCTTGAAAAGTTAAACGTAGTTACCATATGGCCCAGAAATTCCATTTCACCCAAGAGAAATGAAAACATATGTACACGAATGTTCAAAAACTTGTACACAAATTTTCATAGCAGCATTATCCATTTCCACAAAATGTGGAGAGACTTGAAATGTCCATCAAGTGATGAATGGATAAACAAATGTGCTATATCCATACAATGGAATATTATTTGGCCATAAAAAAGAATGGAGTACTGATTCATGCTCCCACATGAATGAACTAGCTATGCTAAGTGGAAAAAGCCAGACATGAAAGTTCATATACTGTATGATCAATTTGTATGAAATATCTAAAATAGGACAATCCATTGAGACAGAAGGGAGACTAGTGGATACCAGGGTCTGAGGAGAAGGGGAAATACAGGGGACCACTAATGGGCATGGGGTTTCTTTTTGGGGTGATGAAAATTTTCTGGAATTAGATAGTGGTGTTGATTGTACAACTTAGTGAAAATAATCAAAACCACTGAGTTGTACACTTTAAAAAGGGTGAATCTTATGATATGTGAATTACATCTAGATAAAATAGATCTGTGTTTGCACATTTGAGTTATAGACTAAAATTCACAACTGCTACATATGGTAAGCACTTTTATATAGATCTGGATCATAGTAGGAGTTCAATAAATGGAACCCATTGTTAGAAAGCAATTCAAGGCAGGATCTGATCGTCACAAAAGTGTCAAAAATGCAATTTCCCACTAGGCACAAGCTGGTAGCCATCTTGAGGCAAATTAAAATTCTCTCAGTCTTTACTCCCCAAAGCTGAAGAAATATATTTTGCCTGACATGGGGTCCCAACCTAGGGAAGAAAGTTGTTCTCCCTTCTGCCCACCATGAGCCAAAGAGAGACAGCCCAAGAAACCCAAATTAAGGAAATTTAATCTAGTCCATCCCAACTTTGCACATTATTGTGACTGCAACCTTTGCTGTACTGATACCCAAAGACTGTCCTAAAAAGGAAAATATTCCCACCTCGAGTTTTCTGATCCTTTCATATGGAAAGGACAGTAGGAGCAGAACTGTGTGATTTCAAGGATTAAGTGTTTTAAAGGGACTGAAAGAGCAAGATTGGACAAACGAAGGCAATAAACTAAGAGTCAGGATAGCATGGCTGACATGAGCAGCTCATGCAAGGATTAGGGAGCAAAGAAATGTCCACAGAAATGTCCTTCTTAGTTCAAACACAAACTTCATGCTCATCAACAGAGCGAGAAACTTAAAATGAAAAGACTGGAGCACAATTCTGAGATGAGGAATGGGTCCTTTTCTTATGACTGTTAAATGTACAGGCCCATTATGATGGAAATAATGTTATTAACCTGGAGGGTGTTCTAGTATAATGCCTGCTGGCTCATATTTTAGTTTAGAGACAAAGTTCTTAAGAGTTATGACATTTCTGGAGGAATAAAAAGGACTTTGCGAAGAATAGAACTAGTCAACATTGCTATGGGGCACTGGTACAGCAATTTGCCTGCAAATGATTTTAAAAATCATTGCTGGGGCAACTGGGTGGCTCAGTGGGTTAAGCCTCTGCCTTCGACTCAGGTCATGATCTCAGGGTCCTGGGATCGGGGCCCGCTTGGGCTCTTTGCTCATCAGGGAGGCGGCTTCCCTTCTCTCTCTCTGCCTGCCTCTCTGCCTACTTGTGATCTCTGTCTGTCAAATAAATAAATAAAATCTTAAAAAAAAAATAAAAACCATTGCTAATAATCTACCTTATTGTATATAGTATTCTCAACGAAGCCACCTTGGGTAATCAAATTAACACAAGGCTATGGTGAGGGAAAGGGAACAGGAAAACCAACAGCACTACCGGCAAAGACTGAAATTAAGCCAAGTACATAAAATAATCCAATGGTACCACTAGATAGCCCTGGGCAATCAGTCATATAGTTATTTCATGTGACTGTGTAGTAATGTAATGGGGTGCAATAGTATTTACTAATGAAACGAACCAACACAAAGACTGAAAATTCAAAAATGGAGGTTCACCTGTGTGCTTAACTAGAGAGTGATGTTATTTTCTTTACCTCTGATCAAATCAGAGCACACTCGTGCACACAAACACCATGTCCACAATGACCAATGGAACACAAAAGTCCTTGCTGTCAGAGCTACAATAAATCTTCACTTGAATGAAGAAATCACGGTTATTGCTATCAAAGAGTACAATGATAATACAGAAAATGCTTGCAAAATTTTGAAAAAAAAAATCATGAAACACTAAACACACAAAAACACATCATTCACATTTAAATGCTGCCCATGGGTAAAGGGTGACACGATCCAGTTCCATTAGAGACTCCCAATCACTGAATGCTAGTTTCTGCCAATGAAGTAGAGACCAGCTTTTATAGATCTTTGGAATGAGTTAATCAGGGCCCTACCTCTAATAGAGAAACCAAGAACACAAGGAAGTGTTGCAGAATAAAACCTCACACTGAGCCCAATTAGCCATCTAACCCAATCCCTCAACCTCCCACCACTGCCCAGATTTGTAATGGGTGATACCCCTTCCTGGTGTGGATGACACCCTTCCCTGGTACACCTCCTTGATGCACACAGCATCCTCAATTGAAGTGCTAATGGAGAGATCCTTGTGAGCCTGTAGTATTAATCACAAACTGTCTGCAACTTAACCTTAACCTGATCTCAGTCTCTCTTGGTTGTCTTTTAAAGAATACATAGACCCATATTCAGCCCACTCGACCAGAAATAGGGACCCAGATCAGGCAGTGATAGCAATTTTTAATTCACTAATGCTTGGAGTAACCAAACGCATAGGGACTAAAGGACTTATTTGGGAGCTAGTCTTATTCTAAAAATGCACTAGACCTCATGGAGTTCCACTAGGAAAATATGAGAAGCCACCCAACCCTGCCCATGACAGAGTCTCAGAGAAGTCAAGTGGTAGATACACCTATGGCCTTAAAACCAGTCTGGCCTTTCCAACTATCTTACCTCTGCCAGCTCACAAAGGCAATCGTCAAACACCAACCAATGTGCAAACTGTCACTTAGAATGATCTCCCCCAACTTCACATTTCCTGCCCAATTCCAGCTGCTTTTGCTGTGATAAAGTCTTCCTAGCTCTAAATTGTTGCCTCGGTAACTCCAATTATGATCCTTCCTTTACGTCCTCAGATTTGAAATTTACCTTAGCGGATGGTCTTCCAGACTACCTAACAGCCTGCACCTCCAACACCCAGTCGGCACCACAGTTATCCATACAATCAGCCTATTTCATCACAGCCTGTTGGTGTTCTCAGCCATCACGGATTCCCTCATGAAGTCAGGGAAGATTCAGGCACTAAAAAAGTAGAATGAAAAAAATTCTGAAGAGATGAGTAGTACCAGTGATAACAAATAACAACCATGGGTTATCATATGCGATGACTGAGAGCCCACCAGGTGACAAAGGATCAAGAAGTAAGCAAGCCATGAAGAAGCAGACATAGTAAGTACATATGTACTATGCTTTCAAGAAGCAGAGACAGAGGTAAAGTACTGTTTTGAGATGGCAGCAGGGTTAAAAGAGGACTCGTGGGACGCCTGGGTGGCTCAGTTGGTTAAGCAGCTGCCTTCGGCTCAGGTCATGATCCCAGCGTCCTGGGATCGAGTCCCGCATCGGGCTCCTTGCTCAGCAGGGAGCCTGCTTCTCCCTCTGCCTCTGCCTGCCATTCTGTCTGCCTGTGCTCGCTCTCTCTCCCTCTCTCTCTGACAAATAAATAAAATCTTTAAAAAAAAAAAAAAAAGAGGACTCGTAAGGACTTGAGCATTGTATGGACAGTCTCCTAAAAATGAGAAGGCCCACAATTCTCAGACACACAGAGAAAAGAAAAAAATGGGAAACAATGCAGAGAAATTGACAAAGAAAAATGAAAATTGAGGAAATCTATGTTCATTCATCTGCCATCTTTAAAGTGATAGATAAGTCATTTTTTAGGAATAAGGAATTCAGAAGCAGGGTCAGTATCTGAGTACAGTTGCCAGTCAAAGGAGATGAATAAATATGTGCTCAAAGAGCTGTAAGGACCCAGTTTACAACTAGAGAACATGAGTGTGCAGGAAAGACTTTCCTCAGAAATACTCAGAAGACAGATCAGACATAAGAAAGAAAAAATCAGGGGCGCCTGGGTGGCTCAGTGGATTAAGCCGCTGCCTTCGGCTCGGGTCATGATCTCAGGGTCCTGGGATCAAGTCCCGCATCGGGCTCTCTGCTCAGCGGGGTGCCTGCTTCCCTCTCTCTCTCTCTCTGCCTGCCTCTCCATCTACTTGTGATCTCTCTCTCTGTCAGATAAATAAATAAAATCTTTAAAAAAAAAAAAAAAGAAAGAAAGAAAAAATCAGACAGTGCATCAAAGTTTGATCCCATGAGGACTGAGATCTCTGAACATTCTGGTAAATGTTTCTGTGAATGGCTACAGGACACAAGGCCCCACAAAGGGTACTCAAAGAGGTGATGGATCCTGAATAGAGGCAAAGGGTTCATGGCAAAGCTGGAGTTCATGGTGAAGCAAATTCTAGGTTCAGGGTGACTAAGGGAAAGAGGAAGAGATCCGAGAACAGGAATTGTCATCAGAGAATGGACAGAAAGGTGGATGGAGTTACGTAGTGAAAAGGTTATGAAGCCAAGGGAATAAAAAGTCTCAGTGGAGAAAGGAAAACCCTTGAAGCAGAGAGAGGAAGACCAAAAGACTGATATGGAGGTAGACAGGAACCAATCCCCATGAGCCCATCACTCTTCAACAGTTACCAATATATTGTCAGTTCAAGAGCAATTCTCAACACTTCAAGTCTGTATGATGGGAAGCCCTTGGCAGAGTGCTAGAATAGTGAAAAGAGGACAATATTTAGTCCCCCTAAAGTCAACTAGATAATCAAGAACACATTGTCGATAGAGTCCTATGAGTTAACACTGGCATTCTTCTCACTGATACAGCTAAGGAGTCAGGAATATGATAGCGTGGTACGGGTCTGCAATGATCTAGGAAAAGCCAGGTTATCATTTTACATCTTCAACTCCTCTTTCTCTCCTTGATGTTTCAGGAAATAGGTAAATGCTATCTGGATGACTAATCCAATTTACTTAATAGTATGTTTGTTTTTGCAAATGGCATGTTAACTACAGTGTGTCATATCAGACAGAAAAGATATGCAAACCAGATTTTATTTTAAGTTCAATATTACTGTGATTTAGAGAGTATGATTGGCAATTCTGAAGCATGAGAAAAACATTCACTAAGGATTTTAAAAATTATTTCTAAATTCCACTGTTATTTATTCCATCTGTTCTCTGGGCTGTACATGTATATTTTTAACATAGTTCTAGTTTTGTCAATTCTTTGATAGTTTGCTAAGGGAAATACTTAGTTGAGTTCAATCAATATCCATTCTACTGCTAACAATTGGCCTTCTGTTAAAAAAAAAGTTTGGATGGTCATTCACTGGAGAAAGAAACCCTTTCATGCAATCGTTAAGATTTAGAGGCAAGAAATCATTAAGGAGTCTGACCTAAGAATTGTATTAAGGTTCATACATTTTTGTAATATATGTGGAAGACATTTTATACTCCAAGTATCCTTGGAGAATGTAACAGAATTCTGTTCCCCAAGTCAAGGAAAAATAAATTCTTAGTTAACTTTGAATTATACTGGCTAATGGTTCTGCTTCTATCCATGACAAAGAAATGAACATCAGACTCGCGACTCTCCACTCTCCAACAACAACTAGAGAACTTAACAAAATGTATGAAGAAATTATACACAGTTATTAAACAACAGGTAGCCTCAGTCTGTGATCCACAAGAAGAGAAACAAATGAGCTAAGCTTCAGGATATCCCGAGCTTTCTCCAGGGAGACAAGTTTCAAACTGTGGTTCAGGAAGACAAAAATCCAAGCAGTCATGGTGCTCTCACTGAGCTGGGAAAACAGAGAAGGGCTGGAGGCTGACGCAGCGAGATTTGTGGGGCAGAAAAGCAAGCCATGCAGAGAATGATCTCCAGGTACGTCCACAGGTGTCCTCTTGGGGTTGTGGCCGCATACCAAGATCCATTGATTGAGACTTCCAATGAGTAATTAAAGAGTAGGTAAAGAACAACCGACAGCAAGAAAGCAGTAAGTTCAACAATTCTCAGGTCCCAGAATCTCGGAGATACCTGAATTCTGGTATTTAGCGTAGAGGGATCACCCAGGGATTCAGTAGAGATCCCAGATGTTTCACTCCTTAAAAGTAGAACTAAAGTTCTACTTGGAATAAAAGTTCCTCTAGATACAATCTATAGCTCTGAAATAATTCTCAAAGGAATCTAAAAATAGCTTACTTACCTGTCAAACTTTTAAAAGAAGACAAAAATAAACTATCAATATAACATTGCCCACAATCCAATCAAAAATGAAAAGAAAGGTCAAGAATCAGGAAAATATAATTTTTCCTGTTTTGGTAAGATAATAGTCCCTAAATGATTCTTGAAGGGATCATTTCTGCATCATGAGGAGAACAACGTTTGTTAAGATGGCATAGCCAAGGAAAATAATCACTATGTAACTTGTCTCTATGACTTTGACCTACAATCATCTCCATTCTAGGTATTTAAAAAAGTTATCTCTGAGAAGAAAGGCAATGCCGATGGATTCTCATGTACAGACAGGGAAGAGTTATTTAAATTGCAGGATAAATTTTGCTAAAAATACTACAATAGACTGGAAAAGTATAATGACATCTCTACAGTATACATCTGTTTATCTGAAAACATGGGTGAAACATTTTTTATCTTGACATATTTATTGTTTCTTACTTAATTTTTTGGGATGGTCAAAAGTGGATTCTTTCTCCTAAAACAGCAGGTTTTTGAAAATGACCCTGCATTGTCCCCAAAACAGAAGAGAACAGAAAAGGAAAATAAACATAGATGAAAATGTAGAGCAATAAAATTAGAATTAGGATAAGAAAATAAATTAATTATAACTCACTACTTATAAATAAATAAATTATAAGTCACACTATCACAAAAGAAACTGTGCTGTTTCAGGAAGGTAATACAATTGGCTGTGTTTTGTTTCCTGATAATATGAAAATATTCTGCTGAATCTGTCCGGGCCTAACACAGTTACGGTTGGTTACATGCTTATTAAGTTACTAAGATTACAGAAGTTATATGTTCTTCTCTAGCAAAATAAATTATTAGAAATGTTTTAGAAAATATATTTAAAAATCATAACCATACAACTGAGTTAACAAAGAAAAAAGGAAAAAGAAAAAAAAAAATCCAGACTGAGAAAGAGAGAAAGGGGGGAACATATAGGAGGAGGGAGGGAGAGAACACTAAGAACATTTTTAACAATAAATCTGAAAACTCAGGTGAAATAATTTTATAGAAAAATATATATTGCCAAAACTGATACCTGAATAAATAAAACACCTCTGTTATCCAGTAACAATTAAAGAAATTATATTAGAATTTTTAAAAAATCTACCCACAAATTAAGCATCAAATACAGGGAATTAAGTTTTTGTCTCCCAAAATGTTTAAAGGACAGTATCTTTACCTTAGGTTAGTAGAAGAGGGAAGTGGGAAGAAAATAAAAATTCCTTTGAAAAAAAATTTTTTTTTAAAAACCAGGCTAATTATTTTAAAAGTGCTGAAAAACAAAGACAAAATATATTAACTATTTAAATTGAAAAAAGAAATTTTGTCTTCAAAGGTGACTATGAAAAGATTAAAGCTATTTTTCAAAAGAAATAATGAAAACCAGAAAACAAAGGAATGACATACTGCCAACTTAAAATTCTATATCCAGAAAAAATATTTTTAAATAAACAGCAAAATAAATACATTTTCATTACAAATTCTGAAAAAAATCATTTCCAGTAGACCCACAATAAAAAAAAAAAAAAAAAAAAAAAAAAAAAAAAAAAACAAAAAACTAGGGACACCTGGGTGGCTGGGTTGGTTGAGCGCATCCAATTGTTGATTTCAGCTCAGATGAGGATCTCAGGGATGTGGGATCAAGCCCCACAGGTAGGGCGAGGAGCTCAGTGCAGAGCTGGCATGTCCGTCTCCCTCTGGTCCTCCCCCTCATCGCGCTCAAGCATGGGAACACAGGCGCAAACACTCTCTCTCTAAATAAAAAGATAAAATCTTTAAAAACATGAATAAAAAGGGGCGCCTGTGTGACTCAGTGGGTTAAAGCCTCTGCCTTTGGCTCAGGTCATGATCTCAGGGTCCTGGGATTGAGCCCAGCATTGGGCTCTCTGCTCCCCAGGGAGCCTGTTTCCTCCTCTCTCTGCCTGCTTCTCTGTCTACTTGTGATCTCTGTCAAACAAATAAATAAAATCTTTAAAAAAAATTAAAAAAAATAAAAACATGAATAAAAAATACAGAAAAGGGTGTATTAAAGTGTTCTAAGGTTCTACAGTTTTAAGGAAGTGGTAAAGTAATATTAGCTTATATCAAAATGAATATGCATGCTTTAATCTCTAGAAATTGAAAAAGAATAAACTATATAAAGGGAGAAAAATAAAAACATATTTGATTAGTCAAGAAGGAGAGTTAAATAAAATAAAAAGGAACATAAAGAGAGGTCAAATAAAATGCTAATTTAAACACAAATTTATAATCATAAAGGGACTTAATGCTATCATTAAAAGACTAAGATTATCATCTAAGAATACAGTATTTAAAAATACAGTATTTAAATTGCTTCAAGAGACAAATTTGAAGTACAAGGACAGGAAAAGGTTGAAAGCAATAGGATGGCAAAAGATACACCATGGAAACCTAAATACAAAGTCAGATGAAAAAAATTTTAAGGCAAGAACATTAGCAGAGATTAATGGAGTATTTTATAATGATAAATGATCCAATCCACCAGAAAGATGTAATAGTTCTAAATCTGTAGTACTTCAACAACAGAGCTTCCAAATACCCTGATAGTTTGGCTACCATTAACAGGTTGACAACTGAAAAAAAAAAAAAATCTAGCAAAATAAAAGAGAATTAGTTGTTTAAAACTTTAGGGATAGAATAAGCAGATTGAAAAAAATCAGTAAGGATACTGATATATGTAGATCATTGCATCCAACAAGTGAACAATACAAAACCTTTGAAGTGCAAAATGGAGTGTTTACAAAGCACACCATATGCTGCCCCATAAAAAAAAAATCTCAACAAATTGCAAAGGATTTAAATAATTTCAGCGTTTTTTTTTTTTTCTGACCATAACGGGGTCAAGCTCAAAATCAATCAAATGGCTTAAAAAAAAATTCCCATGAAGATAACTAGAAAATCCCCAATTGCTTGAAAACTGAACAGCATACTTATACATATTCATCAGTCAAAAAGAAAACTGTTGGTTTGCAAACTGGCCATATACACAGGCAAGAATGGGGTCCAAATATTCAAAAAGTATGGGCAATAATCACATAAAAGGGATTTAGCACTGATCCCAGACCCTCTGGGTGTGCCAGATATTAAGTCTTTAATTTCTAAGTCATGAGTGGGTTTGAGGAGGCAAGGTGGGGTGGTAGAAAAAGCTTACATTAGATCACTACCTCATCTCACACACAAAAATTTAAAGTCTAAATATTTTAAGAAACAATGTAAAAAAGCAAAACTTTGAATCTGTTAGAGGAAATACAGAAAATGTATTTTGACCTCAAAGAAAAGGAGTCTTAAATAATACAAAAAAAAACCTCTAAAGGAAAAGATTGACAATTTTGATTATAGTGAAATTTAAACTTCTGCATAAAATGATACAAAATTTTTAAAGGCCCAAAGATAGGGAGATGATATATACTATCACATACATACATGTATATCTTTAAAGGCAAGAGGTTAGAGAAATGGGGGGGGGGGCAGAGCAAAAATTAAAATAAATAGAAAAGAAAAAAATTATCAAGTATATAAAACGATTCTCAGACTCTCATGTAATCCAGTAAATACAAATTAAAACAATAAAATATCATCTCATAAACAATAAAATGCCATCTCATTAGGCAAAATTTTTCAGTTAAAGACATGTGGGTTGAGTTATATAAAATTGTTATTTTTGTATATCAAAAATGATTACATATTGGCAATTTCACAGGGTTGAGCCAACGTATACCCTATAATCAAGTATTTCCCTATCTGTGTATAACTCCTCTCACAGGGTTCTATGAGAAAACTGTCCATAAAAAAATAATTTGAGTAACAATTTTGTCCATTCACTCGGCATACATAGCTAGTTCCATTCTAGATTCATAGGAGAGAATTCATTCATTACATATGAGGGATGCTTGAGGGCAGAAGGCTTTAATTCTCTCCCAAAATCCTAGCTGAGAAGGGACAAAAAGAAACTCTTGCATATGTACACAGTAAGACATATATCAGGATATTCAATGAGCTTTGTTTTAACAGCCAACATTTTTTAAAATGTATATTTATGAATATATGTTCATATGATGAAGAAATTGATATCATATTCATAAAACAGAATGAATGATCCAGTTATATGTGTGCCCAAATAGGTAAATTTCAATAGTGTAAAGTGAAAAGGCAAGCTGCGAAAAGAAGTAAAAAAATATGATACTTTCACATAAATTGTAATAGCTTTCAAAACATTTGTATAATTGGGGGTGCCTGGGTGGCTCAGTGGGTTAAAGCCTCTGCCTTCGGCTCGGGTCGTGATCCCGGGGTCCTGGGATCGAGCCCCGAGTCGGGCTCTCTGCTCGGCAGGGAGTCTGCTTCCCTTCCTCTCTCTGCCTGCCTCTCTGCCTGCCTGTGGTCTCTGTCTGTCGAATGGATGGATAGAGTCTTGAAAAAAGAAAAAAAAAAATGTGTTAAAGAGGAAGGTCTGTAGTCCATTGATTTAAAAAAAAAAAAATTTGTATAATTGTTTTTCCATAAACACATGTGTGTGACAAAAGTATAAACTGTAAGTAATGGGAAAAGTCAGCTCAAGGCCAGTATAGATAGGCCTTACCTCTGGGAAGGGAGGTACGGGAAGATTTCAACAGTAACTGTAAAATGTTACTATGTTATGACTTTTTTTTTTCCAGTATCAACTAGAAGAACTATGTTATGACTTTACCTATAAAAGGGATTTGCACTTTGTTAATTTATGTACGTCTAGCTGTTACTTACATGGAGGGTTGCGTGATTATTTTCTGTACTCTTCTTTTTAAAACTTTAGAAGAAAAAAAGGGAAAGCCTAGCGTGATTGAAGATAAGAGCAGGTGCTCCCACTCACCCAGCCCGACCACGTGCCTGCCACCGCGGGAAGCACCTTACATGCCTTATGTCACTTAATCGGCCCCGTCTACAAATAATTTTCCTCCACAGCAACAGGGGAAAAAAAAAAGAACAAGTAAATTTCATGAAGTTATTTTAGTTTTTCTGAATTCATCCACTTAGTCATTCATTGAGTCTTTTAATCACTCATTCCTGCTCATGGCTAAGGCTAAGCTCCAACCTTTACAACTTGTGTAAGCTGGGGTTTTTTAACATGATGACCCCATCTGTAAATAGAAACCCATTTATAAATGAAAACCCTTCTGGGTTGATGGCAGGATGAAAAACATATGTGCAGTACAAGCATTTGCTCTTCACTCGTTCACGTACTTATTTGCAATTAACTACCTTGCCAGGTGTCAATGATAAGAATTGGCCCTGAGAGGGATGTCTGGGTGCACAGTAGGTTAAGCATCTGCCTTAGGCTCAGGTCATGTCCCTGGGGTCCTGGGATCAAGTCTGGCTCCCTCTTCCTCTGCCCCTGCTTGTGCCTTCTCTCTCTCTCTCTAGCTTGCTCTCCCCCAAATAAATTTTAAAGAAGGAAAGAAAGGAAGGAAGGAAGGAAGAAAGAGAAAGAACCCTAAGAATGCAGAGATGAGGAATCAAACGGGATCTCTGACCTCACGGATTTTCTAATCTCCCGCATAAGAGGTTCATAGGAATGTGCGATTGCAATGACGTCCCATAGAAATGGGTCCCACGTCGAAATAAGGCACAGAGGGACACAAAGGTAGATCATGCCACATGTTGGAGAGACAAAAATGATATGAGGAAATCAAGAAAGTCGTCAAAAAATTAGAGTTGGTATTTGAGTTGAGTCTGGGAAAATGCATCAGTTCCAGCCCAGCTGAGAAGAACATTCAAGCAGAAGAAAGAACATCAGCAAAAGCAGGCAGCTAAGGCATGGTCCCGCCGGCTTGGTGAACTGTTGGGTGTTGGGGGAAGGATGTGAGATGCCAGTGTTGAGGGAAAGGATTGGAAAGATCCTTAAGGGGCAGAGCATGAAGGATCCACATGCCATGCCTCGCTAGGTTTGGGATTTTTATCCTAATGGAAACGGGGAGATCCTGAAGGATTTTAAACACTGTGAAGAGATTTCGGGGTCGGGAGAGTTACTATGGCAGCTGAGAGTCTATGCTTACATATTTTTGTGATCATGTAATTCGCATTTCCCTCCCCTCATTAACTGTAAAGTCCATTAGGGTACTGATCGTCAGTTTTGCCCAACATGATAAGCGCCCCAACACAGTTGATGGTAGGGATCTCAAGAGTATTTATGGAATAAATGGAGAAGGTGAGATTAGAAATAGGAGGCAACTGAAATAGTCCTGTGGGGGGTGAGGGGTGGGGTGGGGGGAGATGACTAGGATCTTTCCATCATGGCAGTGACCACAGGGTTGGAGGCGGATAGGAGAGACACCAGGGAGTGTACCAAGTGAAGTAGTGAGGGTTATGGAGGACTTGGAAAACAAGGGAGCAGTGTCAGTCTTGGGAGATTCTATCCTGGGTGATTTGATGAATGGTGGGTGCCATCGACGGAGCATGGGGAAAAATGGGGGTTGTGCAGGCTTGTGCACACAGGAGGTGGATCATCTGCACTGTGATGGAGAGAGGGAAACCAATGTCAGCTTTGATCATTTTCTTTCTTCTTTTACACTTTTACAAAGAAATAAAAAATAGGAGAAGACATGTGAATGGAGATCATTGTTCCCCGTGAATAAAAGGTTCTGATACGTATATTTTAAAAGACTAATGCCACAATGGTGAGCAACATTTGAAGGAAAAGAAATATGGTAATTGGGAAGGAATAGAAGAAATTTTTTTTAAAAACCTAAGACAGAAACATTTGAAAAATTTTGACATAATGGGAGGAAATTATGGAGGAATGAATTATGTGAGATGAAATTTGTGTGAAAGCAGCATCATAAGGAAGAAATAGTGAAGAATCTATTTAATAACGTTTTAACCTAAAAATGGTGACTAGGCATTGCTTTAAGATAATGGGTGCTGTCAAACTTCCAGTGGGAGCAATTTTCCAGGCCTTTTCAGTTAATAAAGGTCTGAATCCAAATTAGGGTGCCCATGTTCAGAGAACCCAGAAGGTGTCCTAGTGCAAGTAGAAGGTCTTGCACGTCACATTAAGGGAGTCCTGATCCCACCAGATTTTAGCAACTTTTAAAATGAAAGTCTAGGTGCTGTGTCTGGAATTCTGCTTGCCATTAACGGCTCAAATAAGAGATTCAGACCCTCTTTCAACTACAGGTACCAAGTGATGACCATCTCAACATTTTCTTCTGATTTTTTAAAAGTTCTTGGCCAACCTTTATTTTTCTTTAAAGAATTTATACACATCTACCTTCTCTGGAAAGGTTGCTCTTGTTTTATGAAAGAAAAGTAATTGAAGTTCCCCTTCATACCTCTAACTCTCTCTCTTCCCAGCCCCCTCCCAATGGACGTTCAAGTCTCCATAAATTACAGAATAAATATTGAGCAGTGCAATCCTCTTTACTGTGGGAGTAATGCTCTGTGTGACTATCCATTCCCGTCGCAGGTTGTACCTTATGAAATGGTTCCCGTCCGTGCCTTGTAGGTGCGGATGTGGGGCAAATGGATATGTTTAGTGATGACGGTACAAGTCCTGCCTTTTTCTTACCCTGTGACATCATAGCTCCTAATCAATGGCATGATTTCGGGATGACCATCACCTGTGCCCGTTTTTACTTTGAATACAATCAGAATAAGCCAGAAAACTCTAGTATCACCATCACTTCCTGAGATCCACTAAACAAACACAAAATATGATGACACAGGCCCCAAAGAACCCCACATGAAATTCCTGCAGTAATTAAATTTCTGCCTCCCATAGTTTCACATGGAGAACTTTGTGAGCAAGTGTAATCCCAACCAGTTTAACTCCACACAGCCTTTCCCAGCAACGTTAAGAGCATTTTATGAAGTGGCAGGATATAAAGTATCAAGAGCAGAAGGAGCAGGAAATTTTTTCTTCCCCAGGACTGGGAAGGAGGATTTGAAAGGTGAATCATCCAATGCGCATCAGCAGCAACTCTGTCATCTGTCAGCTGGGATTTTTACTGAAGTCAGACTAACTAAGCACTTGGCACCAGACAAGTCTGGACCTACCTCCAGGACCATAGGCCCCAGGGGGGGACACAGTTCAGGACTCAAATCAAAGCCCCTGCATAACTCATCACCACTTTTTACATGAATTAATTACCCTTTCATACATCTTATACTGCAGACTGTGGCATTATTGGTTGTATTAGTCTGGAATCTCCAGAGAAGCAAAACCAACAGGGTGAATATAGATATAAATATACATAACATACACATTTATGGCCTACGTATGCAGTCTGAGTCCAAAGGCTCTCTGCTTGCAGAATTCCTTCTTGCTCTGGGAAAGTCAGCTTTTGCTTTATTCAGATCTTCAACTGATTGGGTGAGGCCCACCCACATTATAGAAGTAATCAGCTTTACTCAAAGTCTACCAATTTAAAAGTTAAACTTACCCAGAAAACAAACTTCACAGCAACATCTGGAATAATGTTTGACAAAATATGGGCACTGTGGCACACCCAAGATATATAAAATTAACCATTACATGAGTTAGTTAGTTATGTCGTTTATTTGTTTGACTCATTCATTTATTTTTCCTGGATGAACTCTGACAATACTCATATTTTTCAATAGAAAATCATCTTAAATGAGTGAGAGGGAAGATCCCAGAGAAAAATCTAGGGAAATTAATTGAGTTCAGCTTTGCGTTGAGCCCTCTGCTGGGTACCTCGTAAAACTCCTTCCACTCAAACCCACACCCACATTTTGAGGTATGTGTCATCTTACCCATCTTTCAGACCCCAAACCTAGGACTTGGGTAGGTTAAGTGGTCTTCCTATGGCCACCTGCTGGTGAGGAGGGACATAGGAATATTACCTCAAGTCTCTGTGACTGAATTGCCCTATCATATCTCCAATATGGTACACTGTTGACAATGTTCTACAGAAGAGTCCTGACTATATATGTGTACCTAGAATATTTTAACACTGCCATATTGCCTCTTGAGATGTCTGCCCCACTCTGAGGCAGACTCTATGTTTAGTAGACCTAAGCCCCATGATCAAGACATTACATGACACAAAGACAAAGTTAATGATACATGACTGAGAAATCACAAATTCTCATCTGTGCTCTCATTCGTGACCAGAATAGTTACTTATTCATTCACTTTATTATCTCTTTGCTCATTCCAGATGTCACAAGAAAGTGGCCTGAGGGCTAAATTTGATTTGCAGACAAGTTTTGTTTGAACGCCCTACCCTCAGTCCTGCACTGTGTTTTGAATGTTTTTAGTTACCAACATTTTAAAGATGAAGAGCTTTTACATCCTTAAAAAAATAAATCTGTTTCTTGGTTTTCTTGCAACTTCAGGAGATTTGGCAACACTGGGTCGCAATTCCCACACAGCGAAGGGACGCAGTAGGAGCAAGCACTTCCAAACAGACTTTGACTCTATTTCATCCCAGTGCCCACCTGGCTCACTTTGCTTTTTTATGTTTCCTTCCTGCATATCCTCTCTGCCCTTTAGAGTATTTATATTCCACTCCTTGGGGGAAAAAAATGTGTGGAGGTAATGCTGAGACTGGGACAGGATAAATTTTCTTCACAATTCAGAATGTCAGTGTATCCAATAGGACTAAGAAACTATTTTGATTCCTTTCTTTTTAGGACATTCTCAGGGCCCATGAACCCTAGGTTGAACCTCTTGCTTTTGCTCTCCAACCTGAATAATATCAGAGAGCCCTTAATTGAAGACCTCAGGGAAACTTGTTCTTTTGTTGAACAGATACAATTCTTAGGAAACTTCTTATTAAATTGCCCCCCCAAAAAAAGCTTCCATCCACTGGTTCTACCTCCAGTTCAGTCCTTGGGAGCACTTTTCACCTGACAAATATCAAATATTTGGGGGCAGCTCTCCTATCTCCTCTAAGCCTTAAGCACCTGACATTTCTCACAAAAAGCTGCCTGTGTTCCCCACAGAGGAATGCGTCTGGTTTCAAAGTGTGCGACACGGTCAGTGATGTAGAACTCTATCAAAAGTGGGGGGAAGGATGCCTGAAGATCTCCTCTTTTTATATTATTATATCTTAAGAATGTGAAGTTCGGACAATGAAAGATAATCTTCCAAGCTCGCAGGACTGGATTCCCTGAGGCGTTTACGCGGGAGGATGCCTTAGTGGGCAGAAAGTGTGTCTCCACCTCTGAACTACAGAAATGTTCTGGAAGTTTCCAGCTTCCCAGTGTGCTTTGGATACTTCAGCCTTATTGATAAGTATGTGTTCTCATAACCTAAACTCGGTTCAAAAGAGAAAGTCAATTATAGGGTTTTACTTACTTGTGGAACATAAGGAATAGCATGGAGGACATTAGGAGAAGGAAGAGAAAAATGAAGCAGGGGAAATCAGAGGGGGAGACAAACCATGAGAGACTGTGGACTCTGGGAAACAAACAGGGTTTCAGAGGGGAGGTGGGTGGAGGGCTGGGTGAGCCTGGTGATGGGTATTAGGGAGAGCATGGATGGCATGGAGCACTGGGTGTTATACCCAAACAATGAATCATGGAACACTACATCAGAAACTAATGATGTACTCAACAGTGACTAACATAACATAATTTTTAAAAAATGAAAGGGAAAAGAATTTTTTTAAAAAAGGAGTCTAAAATGACAAATTCTGAATTTCCTCTAATTTTCCAGGGGCGAATCTCAAGAGCATATGTGTTTGTGCTATCTGTGATAGTCCTATCAAAAGGAGCATTACCCTACATTAAGATACTTGCCAGACAGACTGAGCACCAAAGATAGCCCTGTCAGGGGAGTACAGGTAGAAATTTCTATGGGCAGGAGGGGTACAGTAGAGATGTGAGAGAGGGGCAAGGAGATAGTCACTGTCCTTCTGTGTGTATAATTTCACATAAGACAAACAGGTATCTAGTTTTTAATTTCTAGTTACTGTTTTGCAGCCTTTAGGAAGTTAAAAATCTAAGAAAAACAAAGATGGCGATGTTTTAAAATAAAACTTTTACACAATAGAAATCAATGTTAGAACAATTTGTGGAGTCTCTAATTATGCAAAAGTTTCAGATTTTGATGAAAGGAGAAAAGTTTAGTATGAATTAATAAAAGCTTCTTTCTAGTTGGAAAGAAAACATTAGAGTGAAGTCTCTCAGGCAGAAGTTGGGTGACCATAACCTTTTCTCTTTCAATAGATTATCTTCTGGCTACTGCTAGAAATAACTATCAAAGACAATTTAAAGATGAAAAAAAAAAGTCTATCTGAATTAAGAAGAAGAATCAAGGCACCAAGTTTCCTGAGTGAAGTATATTGTAGCTCCTGAACCAAAGTGTCAACGGCTAGGATCTCAAAAAGACATAGCAAACAAATCAGGTCATATAACTTTCATTTTCTGATAGCAAATGTCTGGCACTAAATTTAGCAGGAAGGTACTGGCCATCTCTGAGATTCAGAGAGGTCAAGGACATACCTAAGCTCACAGAGCCAGCAAGTGGTAGAGTCAGGACTTAATGTCAACACGTCTGACTCCAAGGAACTATAGTAATCTCAACTGTTTTTGGAATTGCAGAGAAATGCTAAGGCTCAGTTCTAGGACTTTTCTTCATACTATGATGGAAACTGACTCTCCTTCATAGGTGCTGGCATAATATGAGACTCAGGTTCCAGGATCCACCAAGTTAAGTCTAAGAATAAGGGAAACATGAGGAAAAAGAACAGGAGCAGCTACCCAATCCTAGGAGTGCCGCTCACACAGTTTTCCATGTAACAGGAGTTACACAACACAGAGGTCCTGACTCAGAAACTGATCTGATGACATCACGTAAGCACCGAATAAAGCCCCTCCAAAACCATTTCTGCTGTTGGAGTTAGTCAATTTCAATTATGGGAGCCAATAAGTTTTCTTTTTCACTTAAGGTAGGTCATAAAGTATGTGTAATTTATACAGTTACTTTATAAGCCTCTCATGAACACTTAAACAAGGTAATGGATATAGAGCATCTAGCTTGTGTTGACGATGTAATAGGCACAGTTTAACGTTACCTCTCTTCCTCTCCTAAATGTTTCTACTTCATTAAATCCTCACTTAAATTGGACACTATACATTAAATAGTTATTAGTAATTCCAGTAAATGTGATTAATTCAGTTAATTACCATTTCTTCTCTGCTACTGTAAGGGTCTTCATCTACTTCTGCCATCTTATGCTCAATTTCAGAAAGAAAGTAAAGGAGGGAGGGAGGGAAGAAAGGGGGAAGGAAGAAAGGAGGGAAGGAAGGAAGAGAGAAGGAATTTAAAAAGGAAGGAAGGAAAAAAGAAAGGAAGGAACGAAAGAAGGAGAGAAATGGGGGAAGGAATGAGGAAGGAGAAAGAAAAAACAATCAGCACAGAAAACCTCCAGGCATATGCACAATCTCTCTCTCACCTGCCTCTACATATGTTGGAAACATGAACTCAGAGTTTTAGAATAAAGTATGCATTCCCCTGTATTATCTGTATTATTTGGCTGAAACTAATAGAAACAAATTCAAATAATTAAAAAAAAAATTAAAGGTGATTTACTGGATCACAGCACCAAAGCACAAAAAGGAAGGAGTAGAGTGTCTCTAGGAACACAGGACTGAAATAAGGTAAAGTGTTCTCACTGTCTAGATTATACCCACTCCCCATCTCACCCACTCCACTTCTACCCATTTCTCATCTTGGCTTCTGTCCTCACTGACTTTACCCTATCGGCTATCTTCTGCACTGTGGGGTATCTGGCAGCTTTGAAGTCATGTCTCTGCAGGTCATGACCCACGGGAAATAGAAAGCTATTCCTTTCGTCCTTTCAACTTCAGCAAAGAGTACTGATTATATATGCTTGGTTCACAGACCCACTCACTCGTTAGGCCAGAGAGGTAAGGGCCAATTCTTACAAAATCAGGCTGAGTAGAAGAGGTCCAGTTAGGGGAGTGGATGCTATTAACCAAGAAGAGATGCTGTATGGAAATAACAGTTGTTCCCCACATCTACTTTTGTCTCTTGGAGCTTGGAGCAAGCCTTAGACTTAGGTGGCCGACACATGCTCTCTCTCTCTGCAGTGAGCCCCATCAGGGTCTGAGTCTACAAAGTCAAAGTTGTCTTGCAAGCCTCATGCAAAGACAGATACAGAGAGACTCCCTAAAACCTCAAACCCCAAAACCCACAGGGCAGAACATCTCCAGGAAACAAAAAAAGATGCATTTTTATTATTCCTACTCTAGCCCAAGTTTCTAATTCTTATCCTGGAGGTTAAAGGAAATGAAATTGTTGACTGACAGGTATGTCTGCCAAACCTCTATCGCAATACAACCAGTCATTTCACTGCATCTCAGTCTTGTGGGTCTATGTCACCCAACTCTTGTGTTTGTTCATTTTCACCTGAGGACTGGCCCCATATTTTTCCCTACCATGCCCCCTCCAAGGCTCTTCTTGGAGGAAGCTGCAAGAAAAGAATACCCAAAGAAGCCCAAATGAGTGGCTTTAGCTCATGTTGATACCTGTCAGGACAAGCCAGGCCTTCATTTCCTCATTGTCCGCTCATTTGACTGTGGGCATAGTAATAAATAGGAAAAAAATGACCTGTAGCACAAACACGTTGTGTACTAGCTTCACAATGTAATTTAAAAGAAAGATAGGAAGATAAAATATATTTTTTTAAATAGAAAATAGATGCTTCTTGAATCAATATTCAAGCGCATGATATCAATCTACTATACAATTATGGCAATGTTTTCTTCCTATAGAGTTTTAAATCTTTAAAACTTTGAAAAAAGAAAAATAAAACACCTATAATCTACCACCCAGCACAATTACTTTAATTCTTATAGGTGTTCACTCAGTCTTAGACATCAATTTTAAGTTGCCTTAACTAGGGGCTCCAGGGTGGCTCAGTCAGTTGAGCATCTGACTCTTGATTTTGGCTCAGATCATGATCTCAGGGTCATGAGGATCGAGCCCCATGTCGGGCTCTGCCCTCAGCAGGGAACCTGCTTGAGATTCTCTCTCCCCCTCTCCCTCTCCTCCTCTTTATCCCCTTGCTTTCTCTCTCTCTCAAATAAATAAATCTTAAATAAAATAAATTGCCATAACTTTATTTTTGATACCACTTAATTTCATTCAAAACCAATCTTAGACAATTTTCTGAAAATACATGGTCTCACTGGTAATCACGCATGGTAGCAAAACAACATCTTTTCTGTGTTAGCATGCTGGTGAATACATAGCTTAATCTGCACAATTCCTAGCTTCAGGCAAAAAATTGGGCAAAAATATATAGAACAAAAAGGTGAAGGTCAGAAATATCAGCAGGAGGATTTGATTTCACTTGAAACTTTTTTCAAAGAGGCATACAATCACATACCCATCAAAGTGTGGTTTGCAAGTGTGTGTAGGGCGATAGAGGTCTCTTCCAGTCTTATCTCTAACGGTGTCAGGAAAGGGATTGTAATCAGATGAGGTGTGATATTGATTGTGCCTAGTCTGAAAGCTGAATAAGTGATCAAAAGTTTGAACCATATGGAGGACTACTGGTTTGTATCCTAAAGGAAAGTTCTGGGTAAAAATGACTTGTTCCTGCAGTCTAGGCTAGTCTGCCTACTGGCTGTGATTATCTGTCTTCCTACCTGGCTCTCTCTGTAAGGAATAAGAACTTCGAGAGCTGGGGTGGCCGTTCCATCATCTCTGCCTATTACTTTGTCCGTAGCCCCAAGGACTGAGTGTGGTCTGGCTCCTGGTGTGGGCCTCTTCAAGGCACACTATACAAGCATCTCAAACTCATCAGTCTAACACCCACCTCTTTATTCACTCCATTGAATTGCTCCTCCCCCATCTGGCCCCATGCTACCATCTCAGTCCTGGACAGCTTATTATTCAACCCCCTCAGGCCAAATCCTATAAATATCCTTAATTTTTCTCTTTTTCTTTCCTTTCTAAACAGCAAATCTACCTAAGTCTACTTTCAGAACCCATCAGAATTTACTACTGTTCACCACCTTACTGCTACTCCCTTGGCCCAGGATGATACCAATAGTCTCCTAACTAGTCTCTGGGCTTCTGCCTTTTCTTCTGCTCCCTTCCCACCCAGCACAGCTTGTTCTCAACACAGAACCCAAAACCCAAGTCAGATCATGTCACTGCTGTCCCAAATCTCCCATGGTTCCTCATCTCCTCCAGAAGAAAAGCCAAAAATCCTTTCAGTGGCCTGCAAGACTCATTATCTGCCCCCAATATCTCTCTGATCTTCTGCCACTCTGCCCTTTCTTGAGGCATGCCAGCCACACTGAGTTCCTGGATTCTCCTTGAAGTGGCAGGCACATTCCTGCCTCAGGAATTTTACTCCGTTACCTCGGTTGAAACACTTTGTACCCAGGTATTTGTATGACTCACTCCTTCACCTCCTTTAGGTCTTTGCTCAAATGCCACCTTCTCTGGAAAGACTTCCCTGGCTTACTCAGCTTACAATCACAACTCCCTAGCACCCTTCCTACTTAATTTTTCTCCATAACCCCCATGATCATTTGACATACTCTATAGCTTAATTATTTATCACCTATTTATTTTCCTTTACTAGATTTTCAGCTTTATAAGGACAGACAGTTTCTGGTGAGTTTGCTGCTTTATCCCTATTTCCTGACCCATGTTACTAATTATGTCTTTTGAAAGGACAAATGGTTGGTTGGATAGATAGATGGAGAGGTGGGTGGGTGGATAATTGAATGACTGAACTAATGAATATATTAGGTCATTTCATTTTAAATTATATATAAAAAAATAAGTCACGTCAAAATACCCTACCCAAATTTCAGGGTGACTTAGTATAAGAACTGATCTCAATGCTAGGCTGTCAGACTAAAAAGCCAGTGTTCTTTCTATCCCACTAATTTCAAAACACACTCTAGATTAAACTTCAGATTTGGAAAAGGATTAGGATTAAATGATTTGGGTGAATAATCACCTCTTTGTACGTGGCAATTATGACAAGTAAGCAAGTAAAAATATTTAGGACAGAAAATGTATCCTAATCAGTTTTCAGGACACAAAACAGATTAAAATTCCAACCAACTAACCAGAAGAAAAGGGAGAGAGATAGAAAAAATATATATACTGAAAGATGATTGTGATTATTCTGGCTTTCTATCCTCATAAAAATTAATCAAATTTTCCATGTTTTTTTTTTTTTTACTCTACACTGCAGGGATAGAGACTATGTGCAACTCAGTGTCATCCTTTCCAATTTCTGATCAATAATATTTCATGACTTTCAGGATTAGTAGAGACTTCAGTTGGTTTCTCAGGGACATGACTAATAAGCAAGAGGAGCTGACAGATGGCTTTAATGCAGATGACTGCCTAAAAAGAGATGGTCTTCAAAGAACATGTCAGATCTTATCATTTCATGATAGGATGATGTTTTTTATTGGGGTAAAAAGGATAAAATATATTGGTCTGAATCTTTTGCTTTGTCTCTTTGAGAATAAAGGCAGGAAGCATGTTGCCAAGATATCTATAGTTTGTGGTGTAGGCTTGGATCTGCCCCTGTCCCCCCACCCTAGCCATCAGTCATTCCTCTTTGCTGTACAAGTTGGGACTGTCCCTCCTCTCCAGAGAGCTGCTCTTAGAGCCGTGTTAGACTAAGGCTTGGAACTAGTGAGTTTGTCTTGACAGCAAGGTAGGATAAAAATCATGGGAATGATTACCGTTTCAAAACTAAGAAGATGAACATGAAAGTAGCCCCCCCCCCCCTTATCATCATGCAGCTCTGGATTGTGTCTGTGAAGCAATGTACTATACAGGGCAATTGGGAGGAACTGGACAGACAGGTATATGGGAGTGATTACTGCTTCAAAGCCAAGGACGGGGAGATGGCAAGAGAGTGAGTACATGGAGTTATTACATTGTGTTTTGTTATGTTTTGTTTTGTTTTGTTTTTAACATTCTGTGATTTTGTATTGGGAACCAACAGAAGTGGGGAGAACTGAACAAGTATATGACTATTATTTTCAAAAATGTGCTAAAATAGCCAAAAGCAAAAGGGTAAAAATATGGCATCTCTCAGTTCTCTGGGATGCTTGCTTTAGTCCAAAGTTTCATAAAAAGCTTTTAGGCTATTACACTGATTTATCCATATATAAATGCTACTATTTTGTAGTCTTTTATTAACAACTGAGAAGAATTCATTTTCCCTCCATCTCCCTGCTCCCACACACAAATATATTTTTGTTGCAGGTGTTTGGGTTTATCTTGTATTTTCTCTGCTTTTCCAGTTTCCCTTATCACTTAAGACTCCCCTCACACCACATTCATAGATTTTAGCGAATTTCAGTTGTGTTCTCACTCAGGAGAAAGAATCAGACAACTGCTCTTAGAATTGTGAGAAGGGGTCCCTATCCTAGAGCTAATTATTCAGGCATTAGTGTAAGTGCTTATCCTTCTTGAAACATTCTCCATCAACTTTACTCTAGACAAGATTTCATTGTAAATCTACTGCTTTTACTTGTTACACTTATAGGTGGCTCTTGCCAGCCACTGAACACGAAGACGCTTGCTTACCTGAGGGCTCGCCGCTAGTGAGTCATCTTACTGAAAGCTGTCCAGACCTTCCTTGCTTAACTCTCAAACCACCTGCTGTCCTTTCCTACCTCACTTCCGATTACCTTATCTCTCATTAGCATTACTAGAAGAAATGGGATAGTTTTTTGTTTTTAAAGATTCTATTTATTTACTTAAGGAGAGAGAGAGAGAGCATGAGAGGGGAGAGGGTTCGAGGGAGAAACAGACTCCCTGCTGAGCAAGGGAGCCTGATGCGGGACTCCATCCTGGGACTCCAGGATCATGACCTGAGCCGAAGGCAGTCACTTAACCAACTAAGCCACTAGGCGCCCCAGATATGGGTTATTTTTAAGACACTACTATAACATCTCATGAGGGAAAATAGTGGAGCCCTCTTACCATATTGCCATTACCTTTATCATAATATTTCAGATTATGAAATAATGGTGTGGTGAACTATAAGGAGCAGTGGCCTTAGAGTCAGATCTAAGTTCTAAGAGCAGATATGCCCCCACCTGGCTCTTTACCCTTAGCCAAATCATTGACATTATAGACTTTAGTTTTTGCAACTAATTAGATCAGGTTTTTCCAAGAAGTATGTCTTACAGAAAACTAGTGTCATGTAGTAAAAATATTTTTTTCAAGTTTAGTATTTCATCTCATTCAACAAAAATTTACTGAATGCCTTCTGTATTCTAGGAAAATAAAATCAGGCAAATGATCCTGAATGCCCTGTGAAGAGGAAAAAAAAAAAAGCCAGAACACACAGAAGACAGGGCAAGGGATGGTGGAAAATGCCATGACAAGGTAAAAATATTGGAGAACTAATATGAGAGAAGAGGCAGAAGAGGTCAGAGCAATATTTGAGAAGATGCTATTTGAAAACTTTCAAAGACTAATCTGAGCCAACAATCCAGAGATTCAAGGAACCTAGTGCATCCAAATAGAATACATTAAAAGAAACTTCAAGCTTAAATGCATTATAGTAAAATTGTTGAAAATCAACAAGGGGATAAAGATGTCAGGAGGAAAAAAAAAAAACCCAGATCATAAACAAAGAAAGAAATTAGATAGTTAACTTCTCAATACATCAGTAGAATCCTGATAGTGGTGGAATGACACCTTCAAAGTCCTCAAAGAAAATGCCTGCCGATCTGAAAGTATATATCCTGTGAAACATCTTTCAAGAAAAGAGTAAAAATTGGGGCAACTGGGTGACTCAGTCAGTTAAGAATCTACCTTCAGTTGAAGTCATGATCCCAGGGTCCTGGGATCGATTCCCACATCGACCTCCTTGCTCAGCAGGGATCCTGATTCTTCCTCTCCCTCTGCAGCAACCCCTGCTTGTGGTCTCTCTCTATCTCTCTCTCTGTCTGTCAAAAGAATAAATAAAACCTTAAAAAAAAAGAGTAAAAATGAAAACATTTACAGACCTAAGAGAGTTCATCGTTAGCACACACCCATTAAAGGATCACCTCGAAAGTATTCAGGCAGAAGGAAAGTGATTCTAGATGTAAGCTTTGAGATGCAGGATGGAATAAAGGGAACCAAAATTAATCAACATTGATTGTATCAAGCAGTCAACTTGACAAAAATAATGTCAACTTTTTAAAAGTAATTTAAAAATACAACACAATGACCAACGTCAAGAGAGGGGCAACTTTGAAGAGAACTGGTATTACTGGAAGGAGGTTCACTATTCTGACTAACTTTAAACTTCAGTGATTTAAGTATATCTGGTACAATTCTAGGAAAACCACTAAAAGAAAGCAACAGCACATGTAACTTCCAAATTAGTAGAGGGAAAAATAGAAGATAAAAATTGCTCATTCAATTGAGAATAAAAGGCAAGAAAGGAAAAGAAAAAAACAACCCCAGAATAGTCCCTGGCACATAGTAGTTTTAAAATATTGGCAGGATGAATGGCTGCATTCATGAAGGAAGGGCTGGGTGAATGCAGTGTTGACATTCCTCTTCTGAGGATACCAGGTAAGAAAGAAAGCAGTTCCGGGATACCACCTAGGTTGGAGGTTGTGATTTAGAGATAATAGAGTCTGCTAAAGCAGCACACATCGGTATCTGTCCTGAAATGTACACAGCCCCTTTGAAATCCTGCATGTGAATACTCTTTTCCCATATCCCTGAGTTCCCTTCCCCTTGAGGTGAGTCAGCTGAAAAGGCACCATCTGCATTCCACAGTTCTGATGTGTGTGTGGTGGCACCCCAGGATTTCCCCATTCCCCACATGTTTAGGCAAAAGTCATTTTAATTTTTCACTTCATTTCGGTATTTCTGAATGCTACTTACCACGTAAGATTGCATTTTCAGACCGCCTTGATCAGTAAAGGATTTTCCGTTGTGCTGGTCCCTCGCTCTACTAGATCCCCAGGTGGAACAGCTGCAAAACTTAATCTAGCTTTTGGTAATGAATTCATTCATCTTATTTGTATGCAACTCAGGCAGACTAACCCCAACTTTAAAGGAAAATGAATGCTGATCTTTTTAAAAAGAGTGAATATGGAGCAGCCTGATCCCTAAGAGGCTCCAAGAGATTGAAGTTGTTCAAGTCTCACACCTCCCCACCGCCCAGCCCGCCCCAGCCTTAAAGGGTAAAGCCGCACAATCAGGAAAATGATTTGACCATCCAGTCAATCAAAGATGCCGCACAAACCTGACTCAACCAGGCTGATGAGCCAGACGGACTTCTCTCGGGATGGTAAAAATCAGCAGCTCTGCTCAGTGTCTTCATCCTTCTGAGCCTCAATTTACTCATCTGTGAGTTAGGATGCATTCAAACATAAGCATCTACAACCCTGCTTCTCACAGTTTTGGGTGCATCAGAATTACCCAGGGTCATGTATTGGTTTGTTGTGATTTCTTAAATCCACTTGTTTGTGACTTAAGTGACATTGTTTTGATCTCCTTGTTCAAGGCTTAGGTGACGTTGTTTTGATCTAAGGGAAAATTGAGGAGGCCGTGCCAAGATGATATGGGCAGAAATGTTGTCCTACTGAATGCTTATTCATATGACTATACGGAGGAGCTACTATGACACAAGGCACGTTCAAACTTTAAATACCCAGAATCGATGAGGACTTACCAAGAATGTTGCCTGGGCAAGGCCACTCTTTGCTGATCTAAATAACTCTCCCAAAGATCTTGAGATACTTGTTCCTGCTGTAGCCAGGGCTCTCTCGGTCTGCAAGGTTGTTAGAGCAGGCAGCAGACTCAGGTGGGAAGGGACATCTCTTTCTGCTTAGCAGGGCTACTCCTTGTAGGCAATGGTACAAGCCATGTTGGGGGTCACTGGAGTAATAGTAACCTTTGGAGTAGCCCACCCTGCCTTCCAACCCCAGTGCCATCGCCCACTAGAGAGAAGTACCCCAAAGCAAGGGACAGCCAAAAGCTGACACCCAGCTTTTGAGTTGGAAGGACTGATTCTCCCAAGAACGGCCATGGAGAAAGAGACACCTCAACTAACTTTGGACATTCTTTCATCTCCTCTTTGCCTAGAACAGTAATGCAGTTACTCTCTCATTGGTCTGGAGTGTTATTTCTTTATTGGCTCATCTGGAGACATTACCCTATGTGCTTCTGGCTTCTGGATCATGTAATGTTACTGTTAAAAATTATAATTCCCGCAGTAAACCTATGCGAGCTGAATTATTGGCAAAGACAGATCTCAGTCTCTGGGCATAATGTGCCCCATGAAATATCCAGAGAGCTTGTGAAAATACAGACCACGGGGCTCATCCCCAGAGGTTCTGATGTGATAGTTCTCAGGAGCAGCCCAAGAATGCATATTTCTAACAAGTTTCCTGTTGATGGCGATGTTGCTGGTACACAGACTGAACTTTGAAAACATTGACCTTTAAAGCTCCTTTTGGCTTTATTACTGCGCTCTAGAGTAGTACAAAATTCAAGTTATAGAAACTTGTATTTTAATGTTAACTTTATATGTAAAATAACTTCTGCTAATTTTTATAAGCACATGTATTATCGGACTGTGTTGATGCATCGTAGTTAACAACAAGCTACAATAATCTCATCATTTGCCTTTGGCAGTTGACAAAGAACCTTGGTATACATTTTATTTTTCTCTTCAAGTGAACATTTAATATGCACGGTCAGTCTCCCAAGTATACAGTAAAAGTGGCCATTTATGTGTTCATGGGTACCAGAAAGAAATGTCCAATTTCAGAAATATGCTTACTTGACCAGCTCCTTACTTCTAGAATGCATTAATTCCTCTGGAGGAAGACTGAAGTTCTATTAAAATGCAAATGTCCCAGAATATACTATAAGTACACAAACAAACGAATCTCTTCAGTCAATCACCTATCATTGCAAATGATTTTCTCAAATCTTTTCACAAGCCCCAAATGTGATAGGAGCAAGAAGGTGAAGTCATAGGTATGATTGACCAGAGGTGGCCTCATCATGACAAGAAAAGGACACATATGTTGGAAAAGTTCAACACTGAAAAGTTCACCAACATCACCATTTCTCCCAGGCCTGGACTCATCTATACATTTGGCAAAGCCTTGTCTCAGTGGGCTAAGCCAGGCCCAGTGATCTTAAATGAAAGCCTTATGGAATCAAAATGAATAAAGCTCCATGATCTAGATTTGCCTAACAAAAGACGGTCCTCTCAAAACTCATGTGGTTCCCTGAATATGTTACTGGACAATTATGTAACAGTATTCTGCCGTCTGGACCATGAATTACCTGTACATTTGGCAGAAAGTGTTAGGCCAATGGCTTCTGCAATCAAGGAGGAAATCCAGGACCCAACCATTCTCTGTAGCACAGAAGGGAGGTAAACACAGCAGATCTCGAGGTATATGCTATAAATGAAAACAAGCAGAATGAAATTTAGCAGCTGTGTGTTCTCCTGAGTGCTTCTTATTACCTTGTTACTTGTTTCTTTCTCTCTAACTAGAAACCATTAGAATATTTGAGAACTCCTGGGGACTGGAATATCTCGGGCTACCTTATCCATCTGAACCCAAAATACACTCCCTGTTACAAGCAAGGCGAATTTGTGAAAGGGGAACAAGCAAAATGTAGAGCATAAAAGAAGTTGGAGTATGCATAAATCAGACAACCAAAAACATGAGTTCCCCTAAAAATAACATCACAAAAGCCTGCCTATATATAGCCAACAAAGATGGTATACTCTGTGATTTTGCCATGACATTGTATCCACTTAGCATATCATTAAAGCAAGGTATATTTCCAAGATAACAAAATGAGCAGACATTTAATTTGATTTCAGTAAATATGGGTTAGAATCCCTGCTGCTACCTAACTGCTCTAAAATTAGATGCCAGTGACACAATCGTAGGAGAAGCATATCTTTAACTCTGGGTAGCAGAGCCTTTGGGTTGCTGAGGTAGAGGGAACTGTTTCTGCTAACTGCCGGTTTGCTTTGTACACAACTCTATTACCATGATATAAAGCCTTCGGGGCCATAAATAGCAATTATTGCCTCCACTGTGCAAGAAGCTTGGCACTGGACTGCCTGGGCTGACATTCTAGCTCGGCTACTGAAAGACTGTGACTTTGGTGTCTGCTTCCTCAACTGTAAAATCAGATAACAATAGTATCTACTTAATTGCGTTATCCTAAGGATTAAGGAATTGAGTGACTAACACAAGGAAAACACTGAAAACAGAGCCTGGCACACAGTAGGTGCTAAATAAATGTTAGCTCTGAAAGCTGATCATCTCTGCTCTCTTTCTTCTGCAAGTCTATCTGTGATAATCAATGTGTGCACAGGCTCCCCTCGGGAATGAAAATCTTTGTTCAAACAGAAACCACTCATTCAAAGAGAAAACTCTCCACCTAAAAAAATGCTAGCACCCCAGGGTCTGGGTCCCTTCAGGACACACAAGAGAAGGGACCAAGGTGGAGAAATGTCCAAAGATGGCCCACACCCCAGAGCCAGAGCAGGATTGCTCCAGATGCTCTGCAGGGTCTGCTGTAGTACCATCCAGGGGCCTTTGGATCAACCACATTACAAAATATGGATGCAGGGGAATGACCTTTGATCAAATCCCAGACCCGCCACTTCATTGTTTTGCAGCCTTGGGAAAGTGACATAACTTCACTGAGCCTCCGTCTCTGAAGGTCTAGAATGGTGATGGTCCCGCTCCCTTGTTAGTGTCGGTGCTGGAGAATGCAGCCAGCACCACGGAGCCCCACCACCCCTGTGCGCAGCGGAGGAAAGGTGGCCTCCACAGGGACCCTCTGTGCTGCTGGCATGTGAGCCGTGTATTTGCACTAGGGGTGAAGAGACACATTCTGCCTCTACTTAGACCTCGTGTGCTCTTTTCCCGAAGTTTAATGGCCAACAAATTTTATCACTATGGTTAATAATAATGATAGCAACTTGCAATTTAGCGCCGACCACGGGCTGCTTGCTGCTTTGCTTCATCTCTTGATTGTAGGAACCGATATACTGGGATCTATATGCCTATAATCTATTAGCTTATATATATGAAATACATATTTATAAATCATCTGACATGTATATGTCTCATTTGCATATGTTCAGGGGTATGTGTGCATGCATACACACATACACACACACGTACAGGTGTGTAATTTTTAAACATTTTTATTTTTTTTTTAAGATTTTATTTATTTGACAGAGATCACAAGTAGGCAGAGAGGCAGGCAGGGGGCGGTGGCGGGGGGAGCAGGCTCCCCGCCAAGCAGAGAGCCCAATGCGGGACTCAATCCCAGGACCCCGGGACCATGACCTGAGCCAAAGGCAAAGGCCCAACCCACTGAGCCACTCAGGCATCCCTTTTTAAACATTTTTTTTTTAAAGATTTTATTTGTTTATTTGACAGAGAGAGATCACAAGTAGACAGAGAGGCAGGCAGAGAGAGAGAGAGAGAGAGAGAGAGAAGCAGGCTCCCTGCTGAGCAGAGAGCCCAATGCGGGACTCGATCCCAGGACCCTGAGATCATGACCTGAGCTGAAGGCAGCGGCTTAACCCACTGAGCCACCCAGGCGCCCCCCTTTTTAAACATTTTTAAATGACTACTTCAAGACCTATTCTTTGGAAGCTGGGCAGATGTGGATTTCAAAGTAACTTCCCTCTCTCTGAGTTGGTATTAAAACAACTGGGCTCTCCTTTTCTGGATTCACTTGTCTCTTGATTGTCTCTTCAGGCTGAACTTGGTTGTAAGGTCACATAATCTTGTTGAATCAGCTCAATTTGTTCATTTAAAGTCTTCCCATCGTTTCCACTGATGTGAGTTCAAGTGAGAGCAATTCAGACCTTGTAAGTTGGTGATGTCCTCAGGTCCTCTGGGCTCTAGATCACTGCCGAACCCCTCGACCTACCCCCCGGCTCTTAGCTTTCACAGGAATGTTAATGATCAGCCTCTTGATGCTTTCTACCTATTTGTAACTCTCCTGAGTCTGTATTCACCTTAGAATGTCAGGGACTCAGGCATTAAAATTCAGGCCCCATATAGTCCACCTACTGGTAAAACTAATGTCCATTAACCTCACCTGAAATCATATAGCTCAGAAAAGGCAGAGAGAAGGCTCCAGTTCACCAGATAGAGTTAGCTGAAGTACTCTAGGGCAGATCCCACATTATCTCATGGAGCCTACAGTAAAACCAAAGACCATACAAAGGCCACGGAATTTATTTTTACTAGAATTGTGTCCTGAGCTACAACAGGCAATAACAGGGAACTAGCAGGGCCTTGAATATTTTATGAGAAAAATGTTCTCCTCACAGTGATTGAGCTGTTCAAGCTATAACCCTACCTCCCTTGTTCCTCTGTTCCTCTTAAACATGTAGCTCTTGAACACATACGCAATTTCTATGTGTGCCTGTCTACGTATGTGTTTGAGAAAAATCTTTAAATAGAGAAAAATATAAGAAATAATACTGTAAACACTACCACAGCCTATTAACATATTAGAAAAATAGCATGGACTCTTGAAAATGTTTTGTCTTAGGTGCTTTGGATTTTTTATTTTGTGAAATAAAAATAGATCACATTGCAGTCTTTGACCATTCTTTCCGAATCCATTAGCATGAATTAGCACATACAGACTTCCAGTCCATTTTTTATACTCTAACATACATATAAATGACCTTTAAAAATATGCTATAGTATATATATAAATTTTAAATTTACCTAAATGGTATCATACTGTATCATTCTGCAAGTTGCTGTCTCCATTCAACATTGTGTTTTGGTGATGTATATATATAGGTATATACAGATCTAGTTCATTCTTTTTAATTTCCCAGGGTCACAGGACATATTAATATAGGAGAAAAAAAAAAAAAAAAAAAAACAACCCTGCCCATTTTACCACCCAGGTATAAGAGGCTAGGGACTCCAAACCACAACCAGCATACAGCAGTGCCTTTGGGGAAAAAAAGCATCAGTTAATATCTATCAAACTGTAGTATGTCCATCATGCCCTATACTGAGCTAGATAAATAAATTTAAGTCACAAAGGGGAATCTACCATCGCCAAATTCACGAATGAGTCGGGAATGCAAATTTAATGCTTAAAATAATTAAAAGAGGATGGAATCGATTTTTAGGGTATTGTTTTAAGGATGAAATCATTTCAAAGGTGGGAGAGATCACTATGGACAGGTTCAGTTAGAAAAATCTTTCTGGAAGAGGCAGTAGTAGAGTCAGGCAATAAAGGGTAGCAAAAAGTTTGAATACTGTAAGAGACTAGGAAAGACACTATTGATTGGTAATATCATAAAAAAGGTTTATAGGTTGGAATAAGTAAGGAGTACGTAGAATAACCCTAAACAGAGGAGAAAACAGCTATTGGAGGGAAGGTGTGGTAAATACGCAGAGAAATCTGGAAACCAGATGACAGAGCCTCTGCTTATTATCAATATGGAGCCCATTAAGGATATCCATGTAGGATGGGCTCTAACTGTTCTGTCTCCAGCTCCTAGAATGCTGCAGACCCTCTCATACCCCTGTACCTTTGAACACACTGTTCCTCAGCCAGGTATGCCATTTCTGACCCCTTCAGCTTTCATCTCAGGCAGGAAACCCATGAAGCCTACCTTGAGAAAAGCCCCCTGCCCAGGATTAGGTACTCCTTCTCACATACTCTTATATCTTGGGCTTCCTTTAGCATAGAGCTTGTTGAAATGGATTCTAACTATGTTTAGTTGTCTTTCCCATTAAATTATAAACTCATTGGGAAGAAGAACTTTGACCTATTTATCTCTGTGCTCCAGAATGTAGCACATTGTCTGTTTCATAGAGGTATGCAATTATTGTTTGGATTAATGCCTTAATTAATGATTAATTGAAGAATTGTGCATATTCGTGTAATTTTCCATATTTTAAAATATTTGTATGTAAATATTTTTCACTTAGGCTAAAAAAAGTATCATTACTTTTGTGCCTCTTGACTTTTAGAATACTTCCCACTAGAAAGAAACCAATTATAACCAATAATACACACAATTAGTCATGAAATCATGAAAGGTAAGTCAAAGTTCTATTTGTCTTGCAACTCTGCAAAACTCCAAACCTTCTCATCTATAGAAAAGAAAAACCATGAACACTTCGATGTAACTATGACACTTCAACCAGGCCATGTCCAAATGGATATATTGTTTAAAAAAGAAAAA
The DNA here is from genome assembly GCF_902655055.1 of Lutra lutra. NCBI lineage: Eukaryota > Metazoa > Chordata > Mammalia > Carnivora > Mustelidae > Lutra > Lutra lutra. Next base: position 133,246,196 of record NC_062282.1, on the reverse strand, counting down.
AATTTGAAATTTCACATAAAATCTGCTCGCAGAATATTAATTTGTCCATTTATTCATTTATTCAAAAAATGTGTTTTAGGTCCCAGCCCCAGGGATACTGAGTGAATAAGCCAAATGCCCCTATTCACATGGAGCTTAGAGTCAAATGGACAGGACATACAAAAACAAACATAATGACGGAACAAACACATGAAAACATCGCAGAGAGTAGAAAGCCACGAAAAAAACAAGAAACCAACGAAGAAAATCACAGGAAAATCACTATTAGAGGTGCGGTCAGTCATCCCATTTGAGAAGAGAATGAGCAATGTTAAGCAAGGCCCTGAGGCACGAGAACATTCCAGGCAGACAGAGTCCTCTGCAAAAGCTCCAAGGAGGGCAAAGACCAGCAATGCTCAAGAAACCACCAGGTCACAGGTAACTAGAAGATACGACTGAGAATGGGAAGTGATGAGCATTAATCTGAGGGCGCACTGTCGAGTTTCACATCCCGGCTCTGCCCCTGCTAGCCATGTGACCTTCAGCAAGTCACTTAACCTCCTGCGTCCATCATAGGGTCATGTGAGGGTTGAATTAGTGAAGTTCTATAACACAGCCTGACACACACTAAGTGCTTTATATAGGTTTTCATTAAAACCTTTGCATATGTCAGGATTTCCCATCACACTTAAAATAATGCCCTACGTTTTTCCCATGGCTTACAAGGCCCTCCATGATCTGGCCATTCCTCTAACTTCATTTCCTATGGCTCTCATCTTTCTTATCAGCTTCTAGTCTAGAAGTGCACTTTCCCAAGTGCACCAAGTCTGTTCAGTCCCCAGGTTTCCTCTGCTGTTTCCACAGCCTAGAATGCTCTTCCTCTAGAGAGAGGCATGGCTTGCTCCCATTGCTCATTGACGTCTCCTCAAATGCCCGCTTGGTCAAGAGACCCTCCCTAACAGCACGTCACTGTGTCTGCTCAGCCTGCTTCATTTTGCTTTGGTCACCTGACCCTCTCTTTTACATTTCTGTGTTGGGTTGTTTATTGTCTGTGTCCTCTGCGGAGACAGAGACTTCATTTTTATACTGATATCCCCACTACCCAGAGAGAAAAAAAAAAATAGATGAATAAGATAATGCCTAAATCACTACATGATCTCATTTAATACTGCAACCCCATCCAGGCATCATCGTCACACAAGTGAGAAGACAAAAGCCAAGCTAGGAAACCCCAGCTGTAGGTGATTTGCTGTGTCCACTCCAGTGGTCTTCATGGCCACTGATCCCCCTCCATGCTTGACTCCACATTACCTGCCCGCCCTCGGCCATGCCCACACAAGCAAATGAAGACACTCATGCCCAGCCTATCATGATGTTTCTAGCACTTGACAGCTCCTGGCAGGGAAAGGGGAGCAGTCCCTCTCACTTCTGCCATCTTGTAGCCCACCCCAGGGTGACGTCCACGTTGGGAGGATACATCTCAGCTCTGCTGCATTCTTCCCTTCACCACCCGTGTTTCCATCAGTGCCAGCTGAGCCACCCCTTTCTCCCCACTCCCAGCTCTTTCTCCTCTAGATCTTTTCTGAGTGGACTCAAAGATGCAGGCCACATTGGAATGAGGGAGCTGTGAATAGATCACCTCCCTGGGCGCCTTTCCCCAGCTGCCTACAATCATCAATAAAGAGGCTACATCGTTCTGCCAGCAACCTCTTGGTGGTACCTGACCTTCTGTGGTTTGATCTTTTCTAAGCCTGTCTTTGCGATTTCCTCAAACCTGGTTTCCCTTTTAGTGTCCAGAATACTGATTTATTTTGAAAGAGCATCATCTGCGGTGTCTTCTCTGCTCCATAAGTTAATCAATAACTGAGTCCAGCCCAGCAGTGCATCAACAAATATTCCCCTTCTGCTCACCCCAGCCTTCCAAGCCTGCTTTGCCCTGGGTTATGAGCACATTGCATTCCAGGGCCCGGGAGGGGCATGGCGTACCAGGAAGCAGAAAGGCAAACGCAGATCAATCCATCTGCAGAAAGTAGGATAAACCCAACTTCCTTTTGAGGGTAAACCTCTAACTCTCTTAGTTCTTTCAAAACCAAAAACATTCATGCTGCTTCCTCTCCCCCCATTTCCATGGAACCCCACACATCCTGCCAAGAGATGCTAGAGCTGGACGCTTCCACCCCAGCTGAAGGAACTATTTCAGGCTCCACCTCCCACTTACTTCTCTAAGCCTGCAATCTGTGGGCTCCCCAGACTTTTCACCACGGTAGTGTTCAAGCCTAGAATTTCCCTCTCTGCCCAGCCTCTTCGGGTTCACGCCTGAAGCAGCTGCATCATATTTTGAAGTATTAATTTAAGTTGATTTCCTCCCTGTGCTTTCCCCCTTTCTTCCTTCATCAAAGCGGGTAGCCAGCTCTTTGATTCATTGCCTTAGGGCAGGTCCATGGCAAAGTAAAACAAGAAACCTGTTGTATTTTCCAGTTTGTGTTTCCTTAACCTTAAACCCACTGAGGAGGAGGAGGTCTGCTTGCAGAAGCAGAGGGCTTGGGAAAAGTAGCAAGTGCAGGATGGGATTCCCCTGGGCTGGGGCAAGAGAGCGGTGTGCACCCAGAGAACAGCAGAAGTACCTGGTCTTGTTCTGGGGTGGCACCTTGCAGCATAAAGACCTCAGAAAGAGATGGTGCCATGGGCACCCCAAGAGGAAGAACTGTAAGTACAGAGGGTCCTGGCTATGGCAAAGCCATTCACATCCCATGGGACATAGAACCAGAGGAACTACCAGATGTCAGGAGACAGTGAGGATTTGGAAGCAAGGATGCCAGCAGTGAACACAGTGGACTTATAAGTCAGAGATCTTTTCTTTTGCAGACATTACACATGTACAATCCCCATCTCCCAAGGTTTGGTGCAATCTCAAGGGGGAGAAGGAATCCCAGTGACAGTGAAGGACTGTGCCACCAACTGAACAGAAATGGGCATACAGGGTTCCAAATCCAGTTGATTTTCAGAAAACAAAATTATATTTCTTCTATAATGGGGTTTATTAGAATAAATTCAAACATAGGTTTAGACATTCCCCCTGGCTTTTCAATATGCCTTCCCCCAGATCTTACCTATTAAATCTGAGACATGCACACATCAAGTCCAGGCACTGCCAGCAGCTGGTTCTGGGATCCCACACCCAACTCCAGGCCAAAGGCTAACTCCTGCTTTTCTAGGGGGAAGAAGGGACATCTTCAGACAGGTATCTTAGTTCCAGAAGGGTTACTGTGGTAAAGAGTTAATTTTTCATTTCCTTCGTGTCAGTTGGCACCTTGAACCCAACATTCCCAACACCCAGTTAATGCTATCTTCAAGAGAAAAAGCTCAGTTATCCAAATCTTTCTTCCTCTACATAGAATTACTTTCCTGTGGATTCCTTATGGAAAATGTTCTTCAGTTCTCTCTTCTGTGTCTCCACCACTACAGTCCTACCAGAACTTGACTACTCCTTGCTAATACTATCTTAGTCACTGTGGTAGACACCTCATGAACATGTACATGGATACACAATAACAATGAGGGGAAGAACCAGGTAGCCTGTATTTTATTATCTGAATTTAAAACTGTATGTTCAAATATTTATGATGGGAATATATTCTACAGAAAGAGATTCACATGTGATGTGCATCTCCATTTTGCCATTTCTTAACATGCATTTGTTATCTTCGCATGTAATGGGGTACAGACATTGTTTTGTCCAATGCCAACATTAGTTGCAGTAAACCGGCACAGTCAAGAAATTTGTCACAATACCCAGCCTGTCAACCAGTCATTTGGACTCAGTTCAGCATGAGAAGCCAACCAGGGTCAACGGTTGTTATCTAATAAAGTCAAAGGTCTTTCTAATTAACGCTGCAACAATCACAGATTTGCAAAAATGCACTCTAGAAATAAAAAAAAAAAAAGGAGAGAGTTGATGCTAGAATCGAGAGAGTTATTCTTCCGTGGTGGAACTGCATTTGATCAGACAACTTGCCAGACATACACATTCCTTTTTCAGCACTGCAGCAGCCAGGGGAAGGGGTTTGTTTCAGTGGATGTGAATTCATTAAATTGTATTTCAGAAATGTGAAGATGGTAGACTTTGGTGATTAATGGTAGGAAGCTTGGACATAATAAGTTATAAGAACCTATAAAATACGACACTGCCATCGAACAGACATGGGAGTGTAGAGGGTGATGGCAAGCCTCAAAACCAGCATCCTCCAGCAAAGAAAAAGAGACCAGCCTTCTCATGCCAGAAGAGCAAGGAAGGAAAGCAGATGCTTCAGTGAGAGCCACAGGCCTCCACTCTTCTAAGCTTCGATGTAACAAATGACATTTTCAATATTCATAGGGTGGAGAAGGTAACCACTTCATTCCCCAAATGATTCGTTACCTTTTATTCATTTGCTATCTATTTATGCTGTCGCAAGAAGGTGGCAAAGATTTTCTTGAATTTTACATGACTCCCGGTACGGATGTATTTGCAATCAACTTTCTATTGATTGTTCATAGCTATGATAGTTTGTACTTGTCAGCATATCCTTCTCCCATGGTCTGTGCTCACCTCCCTCACCATCCTAATAGAGCAGATACTATATCTAATGTTTTACTTTATGTTACTCTAGAGCCACAAATGATTCCTGGGCTTCCCTTAGGACATGCTGCTGATGGATTAGCTGTTCTCTTCCCCAGGACGCTCAGCAGCCACACCAGCCATCGTAGCCCAGACCTACTCTAATCCCCGCCCCAACCCTCCCCTCCCATTCATGCATCTCGCCCCCAGGCTTTGCAGTCAGTGTTTGAGAATCATCTTCTGTGATTCTACTTCACTCTGTGTTACCTGAAGCAGAACTCATTATCTTAAAGTTCCATCATCTCAAACTTGCAGATTTGCGTTGGTTATCTGTTCTTTCATTTGGACTAATTGTTTTAGGCAATGGGGCCTCTGCTGAGTAAGTGCTTTCACAGGGAGAACTTTTTCTGTAGCTCATCCATTCCACTCCCTTAATAGAAGTGGGTCCTCTGAAGTTAAAACAAAACAAAACAAAGCGGTTTTGAGCACTAAAAGATGGAGAAAATGGGTATGCTAAGAATCAGAGATTTTAAAATCAATTAGGGGGAAATTGTGGCTCTTCTCTCTCTCCCTCTTCCACAGTGCTCTCTTCCAAGCTCTCTTTCTTAATGGATAATTCCTGAAGCCAAATACCTTACAACACTTTGTCAGAGTGTTCTAGGCTTCTAAGACCAGGAGAATAATGACCCTGGCCAGAAAGTTGGCAGAGTTCGGAAAGGCACCTATAAATCAAGCTGAATATTTTTTATAAAATACATAAAGATTGATTGGTAGACAAGTGATGGATTTATTAGTGAGGCAGAATTGCAAAGATATATAGCAAAATGTTAGCAGTGCTTATCACTAAGGAGTATAAGTCCAATGATTTTTATTATCTTATGTGTACTTAAAAAAAAACACAACTTATTTTTCAGAACAGTTTAAGCTCACAGCAAAATTGAAGGGAAGGTAGAGAGATTTCCCATATATACCCTGCCTTCGCTCAGCATAGCCTCCATTGATATCAACATCCCCTACCAGAGTGAGGCCTTTGTTGACACTGATGACCATACATCGAAACATTTTAATCACCCCAAGTCCATAGTTTACTTTAGGGTTCCCTCTCTGTGTTGTGCAGTCCATGGGTTTGGGAAAGCGGGCAATGACATGTTTCTATCATCATGATATCATACAGGGTGTTTTTACTGCCTTAGAAATCCTCTGTGCTCTGCCTGTTCATCCCTCTCCCTGCCCCGACCCATATCTCTTTATTTTTTTTTTCCCAACTTGCTCCAGTGAGAAACTGTAGTTTATAATGAGAAAAAAATGTTTTATAGTGGAATAAAAACAGAAATGGTCTGTAAAACTTGGAAAACCCAGAGGGTGGATAAGATTCCAACCACAACTTGGACTTCTTATGCAGTTATTCAAGAGAGAATGTAGAAACTGCTGACATTTTTAATTCTAGGTCCGGGAATGGGTAACACCACTTCTGCTGTATTCTGCTGGACAAAGCAGTCGCAAGTCAGCCCAGATTCAAGGAGGTAGAGGCAGACACTCTGCGTCTCAGTGTAGAAATGATGTGTATACAGGCAGGGAAGGAACTGAAGGCAGTCATTTTCAAGAAACACCACATATGGGGGGCCTGGGTGGTTCAGTGGGTTAAAACCTCTGCCTTCGGCTCAGGTCATGATCTCAGGGTCCTGGGATTGAGCCCCTCATCGGGCTCTCTGCTCAGCGGGGAGCCTGCTTCCCCCTCTCTCTCTCCCTACCTCTCTGCCTACTTGTGATCTCTGTCAAATAAATAAAGAAAATGTTTTTAAAAAATTAAAAAAAAAAAAAGAAAAGAAAACACCACATATTCCCAGAGGGTCTGATAGGGAAGGGAAGAAGTCAAAAGTCGCAGAGTGTTAGTTTCTACCTGATTCTTTAGAATTATGGAGAGATAGTCATACTTCAGAGTTGTCTCAGCCTAAGAGGTAGAAGCTAAGTTTCATGTCCTCACACCAAAGGATGTCAACAGGGTGGGTGAACCCATTTTAAAAAATAGGCGAAGGACTTCAATAGACATTTCTCCATGAAAGATCTACAAGTGACCAATAAGTGCATTTAAAAAAAATGTTCCACATCATTAGTCATCAAGGAATTGTAAATTAAAACCACAATGATTGACTTATTTCGCTAAGCATGATACCCTCTAGTTCCATCCACGTCGTCACAACTATCATATGATCTCCCTGATATGAGGGAGAGGAGATGCAACATGGGGGGTTGAGGGGGTAGGAGAAGAGTAAATGAAACAAGATGGGATTGGGAGGGAGACAAACCATAAGTGACTCTTAATCTCACAAAACAAACTGAGGGTTGATGGGGGGAGGGGGTTGGGAGGGGGGTGGGGTTATGGATATTGGGGAGGGTATGTGCTATGGTGAGTGTTGTGAAGTGTGTAAACCTGGCGATTCGCAGACCTGTACCCCTGGGGATAAAAATATATGTTTATAAAGCTGTAAAAAAAAAAAAAAAAAAAAAAAGAAGGAAAGGATGAATACCCAAGTTTTGTAGCAACATGGACGGGACTGGAAGAGATTATGCTGAGTGAAATAAGTCAAGCAGAGAGAGTCAATTATCATAGGGTTTCACTTATTGGAGCATAACAAATAGCATGGAGGACAAGGGGAGATGGAGAGGAGAAGGGAGTTGAGGGAAATTGGAAGGGGAGGTGAACCATGAGAGACTATGGACTCTGAAAAACGATCTGAGAATTTTGAAGGGGTGGGGGGTGGGAGGTTGGGGGCACCAGGTGGTGGGTATTGTAGAGGGCACAGATTGCATGGAGCACTGGGTGTGGTGCAAAAATAATGAATACTGTTATGCTGAAAAAATAAAAAAATTAAAAAAAAAAAACTCAACATCTGTAAAAAAAATAAAAAAATTAAAAAAAAAAATAAAACCACAATGAAATACCACTGCCCACCCACTAGGATGACTAGAACCAAAAAGTCACACAGTAACAAATGTTGGTGAGGATATGGAAAAAGCAGAACCCTCAGAATATACTAAGGATAGGAAAATGTAAAATGGTGTGTGGTCACTTTAAAAAATGGTCTGGCAGTGGGGTGCCTGGGTGGCTCAATGGGTTAAAGCCTCTGCTTTCAGTTCTCATGATCCCAGGGTCCTGGGATGGAGCCCCACATAGGGCTCTCTACTCAGCAGGGAGCCTGCTTCCGCCTCTCTCTCTCTGCCTGTCTCTCTGCCTGCTTGTGATCTCTGTCAAATAAATAAATAAAATCTTTAAAAAAAAAGAAAGAAAGAAAAAAAAATGTTCTGGCAGTTCCTTAAACAATTAAAACAGAGTTATCCTAAGACCCAGCCAATTCTACTCCTCAATATGTATACAAATGAAAACATTTGTCTGTAGAAAAACACATACATGGAAGTTTATAGCAGCATTATTCACGGTAGCCAAAAAGTAGAAGTGATCCAAATGCCCACTGGCTGATGGACAAAATGTGGTCTATCCGAACAATGGACTTTTATTTGACCACAAGAAGGAATGAAGCACTAGAAGGAATAGAGCACACAACATGCTACCTGCCACAACGTGGGTGAGCCTCAAAAACATTATACTCCATGAAAGAAGCCAGTTACAGCGTACCACATTTGATCCAGTTAACAAGAAAAGTCCAGAATAGGCAAATACAGAAAGACAGAAAATAGATTAGCAGTTGTGGAGGGGTGGAAGGTGGAAAGAAGGTTAGTAGCTAAAGAGTGTGTTTTTTATCTTTGAGGTGATGAAAATGTGCTAAAATGGTGGTGATCGTTGCATGCATCTGTAAAACGTAAAAACCACTGAATTGTGCATATAGAGGGGTGACGTGTATGATGTAGGACTTGCCGCTCGATATTTTTTTTTTTTTTAGAAAACTGGTGAAAAAATCATGACAAATGAAAACAAAAAGAGGAAGGTGAGTAATATAAATTACTTGGCACCTCCCATCGTCTGGCTGGGGCAAAGTAGCTGGTGTAGCCCAAGACTGGTCTGTAGAGAGGGACCATGGTTGGTGCCTGAGAACACACAGAAGGTGCTGGGGTGGAGAAGGGATGAGGGTCATAGAAATGGTGAAAAGAGGCCTCTGGGTATGTAAACTATATCCACGTGAGGAATGTGTCTTATTTCTGTGATGAAGAAGGCACAAAATTCTGATTGTCCATGGTTGGGTCCTCTGCCCACCCTAAGACCAGACCAAAGAGAGGAGAAGAGGAAGCCTCCAAAGGAAAAGTGAAGGGCCAGCACAGAGAAGGAAAGGAAAGCTGAGCAATTGCAAACAAAGCATGCCCACTATAAGAAAACAGGTTTGATGGTTCCATCTCAGGAATTTTAAAAGTTGAATGGAGAAATCTGCCTCAAAAGTGACTAAGCTTCTGGTCCGAGAGGTATGCAGCAGTTGCCTGGAGGGTCTAAATGGAGGGCCCTCGTGGTAGACAGACAACTTTAAAAGAAACCCCAGTGACTCATTCCCCTAGTATTCACGCCCTTGAGTAATTCCCTCTCCTTGAGGACGGGTCGGATTTAGTGACTTGCTTCTAGAGAATCAGATGCAGCAGAGATGATGGGAAGTCACTTTCCAGAGTAGATGACTTTCAGGGCACCTGAGTGGCTCAGTGGGTTGGGCCCTCTACCTTCGGCTCGGGTCATGATCTAAGGGTCCTGGGATCGAGCCCCGCATTGGGTTCTCTGCTCAGTGGGGAGCCTGCTTCCCCCTCTCTCTCTGCCTGCCTCTCTGCCTACTTGTGATCTCTCTCTCTCTCTGTCAAATAAATAAATAAAATCTTTAAAAAAAAAAAGAGTAGATGACTTTCATCTTGAGTGTCTTCTCTCCTTTTCTTTTCTTTTTTTTTTTTTAAGACTTTATTTATTTATTTGACAGAGATCACAAGTAGGCAGGGAGGCAGGCAGAGAGGGGGGGCGGGGAAGCAGGCTCCCCACAGAGCAGAGAGCCCAATGCGGGGCCCGATCCCAGGACCCTGGGATCATGACCTGAGCCGAAGGCAGAGGCTTTAACCCACTGAGCCCCCCAGGTGCCCCAGAGTAAGTGACTTTCATCTTGGGTGTCTTCTCTCCTTTTCTTGACCTCTTGCCCACTTGTTCATTCACTCTGGAGGAAGCCAGCTGCCAGCTTCTCCATGCAAACCTTGTGGAAAGAACTGATGTCTCTGGCCAACCGCCAGTGAGCACCCAGGACCTGTCAACAGCGTCATAAGTGAGCCTCAGAGCACATCCTTCCTGCCCTGTTGAGCCTCCAGACAATGGCAGCCTTGGCTGACACCTTGACTACCATCTTGTAAGACACCCTGAGCCAGAGGCAGCCGAGCCTGGTCAGTTTCCCACCCCAGAGTCTGCGAGATAATCAAGGTTTGTTCTTTTTAGCCACTAGGTTTTAGAGTAATTTGCAACACAGTGATAAATAACCAGCACAGCCTTTAAAGCCCCTTCTCATCCTAATATTAGATTAGTTTGAGAATCTATTGTATCCAAGGGATTACTGCTGTGGGATGAGTATGTATGGGCATATGCGTGTGAACACGAGTGTATGTTTGTATGTGCCTGCATGTATTTTGTCAGGAAGGTGATGCCTGACATGGAAAAAGACCATTAATTTCAGACTCCAGCCCATTTGCATGTTGATATACCCTGGCTCTTCCTAACAACACACTGGTTTCTGTGAACAGAACTTGCTCCATCTCTCAAAGAGAAGGGAAGTGTTGCTGTGACAATGGTCACAAAAGGACTAGAGCTACCCCTCTTCACCATGTTTCATGCCCTACGAGAGAATGTAGCCAGCTGGGTCAAATTAGCCCTTCCCCCACCAAAATTGTTTAAAGTGTAATCAGCATCACTTAGACTTTTTTTCTGATTAGTATGGGAAAGGTAAGAAGCTTCTCGAGGACCATTTATCTCCCTAATTCTACCCTTTGCTCCACAAGAATATGTTAGCCTCCTTTTCTGCCCAGAAACCCTATGACTGCCCTTGCTAAAGCCATAAATTATACAGGAAGCTCTTCTGTGCAGAGATCAAACCTGGATCACTACATGGCTTTTTTTCATACCCAAAGCATGCAGCCTGCTTTGTCCTGGAGAGAGGGGCCTTCCCCCAGCAGGAGCTACAGAAACACTGTTGACAGGATCAGAAGCCCAGGTTTGCTCTTGCTTCCCTCCTGTCCCCAACAATTAGCCTCACTCAGAATGTCAGCTCGCCCTTGTGCTAATGGCATACAATCGCAAAAGAACAAGAACCAGGATCTCAGAGCAGTGAGTGAGGGTTTGCCTGGGATCCTTCTCCTCCAATGATTCTCAGGTGACCCCCTCCAAAGGGGAAGAAGTCATTACCTTGGTCACCTGAGGCCTCACAGGTATGGGGTCCCAGAAACTGATCCTGAGCTGGTTGGAGGTTATCCAGGAATCTGGAATGCAAGGGTCCAAGATTTCTTCAGACATAACATTCAGATGGGCATGTGGAGGGGGCCACAGCCTAGAAGAGTATTCTGTTCTAGTCTTAGTGAGGATGAGCATTGGATGTCAGCAGATGGTCCGGTTTGGAAACAATCTGGGGACATGGGCTGGAGGGTAGACCCATTCAGAGAAAACTTCTGGTCTGTGCTCCCTGGCCCCACCACGACAGAGCTGAGCTGTCAAGGAAAGAGATTCCTCCCCTGCAGTCTGGAGTCAAGCAGGAGACACAAGATCTGGTAATACAGGCAACAGGATCTCCTGGGAAAAGAAGGCCTGGGTTCCAGTCCTGAAGCATGCTTTCATCAGTTGTCTTGGTTATGCCTTTTTTTTTTTTATTATGATTAAGCTAAACCCACTCAAATTAGCTTATACCAAATCAGGCCTCTGGTGTAAGTCTTGCAGACAACCCAAGAGAAACGAGTAGAATTGAACCCCAGAAGAAACTGGAACTTACACCTAGAAAGAGGCCAAGATCCAGGACAGTTTTTCTCTCTCTCACTCCTTTCTCACCCACCATCTCTCTCTCTCTCTCTCCCTCCCTCTCTCTCTTCATGTCCTTTGATCTAGCTGTGCTATGTGGCTGTCATTTCTGTCTGCTCTCGCATGCCAACGTGAGTTGGCCCTCCAAGTACAAATGTCCTCAGGTCAAAACACTGCTCAACTGACAAGTATGGCTGAATTCCATTTCCAAATTCCCAGGTGAGAGACGCTGACCAGACAGTTGGGGTCAGGGGTCTGATCCTGGTCCCATCAGCCATGGCCGGGGAGAGGGGTGGGGGTGGGTTTCAGGCTCTCACAGCACAAGAGAGCCATCAGCTGAAGATGGGGAAGGGAGTGGTGAGAGAGCCGGCATGAGGAGGGGCCTCTTGGGCTGGACAGACTGGCCTGAAGCTGCATTCACTCCACAGCCTACTTGGATGCAATTCTTTGAGGACCTTAAACCTCTAGTCCCTAAGCTCCTCCCTTGTGAGTTCTGAGTTCTGTTCAACAAAGACAAAGAACCTTGGGGTAGGATAACCTATCCCCATTTCCCCTCAGGAGAAGAGCAGACAGTCCCTCACCAATGCAGGAAGCCTTTGGTCGCAAGGTATGGAACTGTAAGGACAAGTCTGAAAAAAATAGGAGTCAGAGCGTATTAGCCATCTGCTCATGCACTGCTACCTCCTCTCCCCAGTGCCTAAGTGAGGAGATAGCTAGAGTCTCACGGAGGTGCTTTAATTAACCTGTTAAGGCCCAGAGGGAATCATTGATAGTGTTATCACAGCACTAAATGGATCAGAAGTTCCAAATGTCTTGCTAAGGTGATTGGATCCCCAAAGGCCTGGAAAGAGTCAGTGTGCCGTCCTAAGTAGCCAGCTTACAATTCTAGCACAGAGCAGATGGGGTGCTGGGGACGGGAAGGCTCCCCTGGGGCAGCCGACAGAGGACTTTTCTAAGGTTATTCACACAAGCTGGGAAGGCACCTTCCTGGCCCGTGTGGGGACAGGTGCTCCGCATTATACACTGAGGCCCTTTTAGGGATTTCTCACTCTAGTACATTCATGTCGGTTTACTTCCCATCTTAGCCCATAAATCATCTCTTTTTCACTCTCCTGTCTTCCTGCAGATGGTTGAGAAATTATATGACCCAAAGACACCATGCGTGGACTGAGGTTTCCTTCAGTGTCAGTCACTTTTGAATCAAGTACATTTAGCAGCAGTCTTGCTATTTTTCTAAATTACTGTCTTCAGCAAATGCTTCAATAAAACAGTCTTTTTATTATTCTGATGGAATTCAGCAAACAGTGTCTATGGGACTTTTGTTTTTTGTGAAGTGCTCTGTTGCCAGGATACCCAGGGTGAAGATGTCAAAAGAAGACACATTGAAAGGACAAGCTATAGTGAATATCCCAGAATCAGCCCTTTGCATACTAATCATCCTGATTTACCCTATGTTGTTTCTGTTTGCTATAGGAAAGATACTGGAGTCCACAGTTTCTAAATAATAAACTACCCACAGAAGAGAAAACATGTATTATTAAGGAGGGCAATGCATCCTTGACTCCCTTCTTTTCCCTTTTTTCCTTTCTCTAAAAATGTGGCACTAGGACCATTAGAGACACATTCTGGTGTTGTGTTAATGCAAGTAGGGAGACGGGAGAGAAATAGATTTCTTCACTGACAACTTCAGGAAGAACTGAATGTTCACAAGCATTTATGAAACACCTTCTAGGTACAGAGTATGATACTATGGCCTTAAACTAGATGCCTTTGAATTGATAATAGATGTAAAGTCTTGTAGCCAAATAAATAGAAAATTTTCTACAAGATCAGAATAAAGAGGCTTGAGTTAGCCCTGGTAGTAACTCCCAAGGCCATAACAGACAACAGATCTATGAGAAGCCAAAGGTATGAGGTGTGTGTGGTGGGAGGAGGAGAAATTTAACTTTGGCCTGTCTCAATAGTAGTTTCCTGGTCACATGAATATATTGCACTATTAAAATATGGGCTAGTGACACTAGATGATGCACAAAGGATTTTGTTAACATAGATACGGTGCTTCCAAAAAAAGTATTTCAAGAAGGATTCTAAATGAGACCAACAAGTTTGGTGGTCTTGTGGAGGAGGCTGACCAGAGGCAAAGTTCTAGAAGCTACTCTATCAGAATAATTATTGAAGATACTGAGAATGTTTAAGCCAGAAGAAAAAAAGTTTACAATGCTTGTAAAAATACTATGCCTAAATCAACTCTAAACACATCCATCTTACCAAAAATTGCCTGAACTCAAACTAGCACTCTTCTCTCACTGTGCAAGAGAGTAGAAACTTTGAATGCAAGATTTCCCAAAGAAAGTCAGTTGGCAGTCACCCCACTGACCACGTACCACTGAGTCATAGCACAGGGCCTGAGCCCAATGGAACCCTTGCTCTCAGACGTGGCCTTGTGATCCAAGTCCAAGACCTGACCTTGGTTCTGAGGGACTCTTCTCTCTTGGCCAGAGAAGGAGAAAAGCAAAGAAAGAAGAAAGCTATTCTCTTCTGCAGGGGAGAGGTTTCTCTCTTGCCAATAAGTTCTGAGAGAGCCACAGAGCTGGAGGCTGTCATTTTGGACTCGAGTTTTCCCCTCAAGGAGACACAAAGGAACTACAGAGACTGGACACCCACTTATGAAAATCCGTTCCAAGATTTCTGCCCAATTTTTACAATGCTCATCCACAGAAGCTAACAGAATACAAAAATCCTTCTTTTTAAAACTAAAACATCTTTTCCACAATTTGTGTCGAAACATGCTGCAAATACCAAGGTGTAGCCCACCCATGACTTCTTAAGCTGTTTCTAAAGGAAGAAATACTTGCCCTTCCTCCCTACCTGCTGCCAGCTTGGCTTTTAAAATAATTTGAATACACAGATGATCAAGAAAAGGTGCCATCAGGACTCCCAGAAAAACATCAGACCATGAGAAACCGTAAGAGTGACAGAACCAACCTCTTATTATTCTAGTATTCAATACTGCATATCATCAGTATTAAGTATAGGAGAAATCAGAATTCTCATATTGAAATCTAGATTAACCTATATGCTGGCTTGACTAGTGTTACGTTACAGAGTGCTGTAAAGATTAATTACAATGATTATGCTTCATGCCTACTACATATCATTAAAATGATTTTGAGAAGAACGTTAAATTAGTTGTGAACTGAGCAGTATTTTAAAATAACTTCTCAGCTTCTTAGTATACCTGAAGAACTTGAAAAAGATTCGTACCTTGGTCCCTATACTTCCCCTTCCTTAATTTTTATCCTAAAGGAGTAATTCTAGATGCAGACAAGGATTTGTACACAAAGTGGTATAATTCATAAATTTGAAATAAATGAACTCTAATATTTGGAGAATAATTGTGTAAGCTTTGGACAATTAATCTAATGGAATTGCAACACAGTAACATTATAACATAATGTGAGCAAAAAGAAAAAAAACTGAACACAAAATTGTAGAAATATGACCAAATAAAATATGTCAAAACAGTGGTTGCCCATGAATGGTAGAAAGGCAGATATATTTCCTATAATAAACATATACTACATTGATGGTGAGACGATTAAGTACAGACATGTTGAAGGCTTTCACTTCTTGGGCAGTTATCTTTATTCTGAATGAAGCAGTCAATGGGTCATACATAGAGACAGAAAAAAGTAGAACCTGGTTGTGTCTAGACCTTTACATCTTGCAGAAACAGGATGCCTGTCACTGTACTTATTGTAATTTATATTTAACCAGCTAAAACCAACTGCCTGGAAATGGCTATGTCTGGATCACTTTTTCTCTTGGTCTCCCCAGCATGGCGATCTGCTTCTTCTGTTTCCAGATTAATTTTTTTCTTTTATTGGAGACTCAAGTCTCAGAACCCCTACATGTCTTTCTACAGAAATGCCGTGTCCTCAGAGGAAGTGAGCTTGCTTCAGAAGAATGTGAGAGAGGGACTGGAGCACAGAAAAGCATCAAAATCTCAAGACGTGAAATACATTGAGAAACCTCCAACATGCCCTGGAGGGTCTGCGGGCAGTTATTACGGAGCCCTGAGTGGAAACAATTTCCATGCTATGCTTAAAATCAGCATTCTTGTGTCTTGCAGTAGAATTACTTCTGATTCATTTCCTCTCTTACCTTCTAGCTTTCTTCTTTCACTTAACTCCCTGCCCTATTTCCATCTCAAAACTTCGTGTAAACCACAGCCAGGTACAATCCAGACCTACCCTCACCTCAGGTGAAAAACTGTGTCTTTAAACAAACGTTGTTGTAACTCCTTTTTGGGTGTCATGCATGCCTCTGGGTGTTTTCATAAATATATTGACCCAGTGAATTCTCACAAAAACTCTATGAGGTGCTATAATTTCTGTTCTCTGGATGTAGAAACGAGAGCTCAGAGAGATTTAAATTGTCCCATCAGCCATGGAAAATCCAGGGTTTCAAAGAAGCTGTGTAGTTCTAAGGCTCATTTTTCAACTCTATGGATTTTCCATAGGATATTTTTCTGGGTTCCCTAGAAATCGTATACTCATATCATTTACCATCCAAATTGGGACAGCTTTTAGAGGTATAAGAATATTATTCATAATAAGCCTGAGACAGCAGGCATAAATTTGGACTAGCCAAGGAAAACTAGGAGTAATTTTCCTCACTATGGTGGGAAAGGCATGAAACATAGTCGAGGGCCTCCTAAGGGCCATCCTACACATAACCATGACATAAGGAGGTGGGCCTTATGAATAAATAAAACATCAATGGCAGAATGGAATTCACTTCACGGAGCCATTTTTGTGTCCAGAGCAACCATCCCTTGGAGAATATGGGCAGCAGTAATTCTACCGGTACAGCCCCTCACAGCGATCATGCATGAGAGGAAGCCACGTCGTTGGGATATCATTAAAAACAGAAAATCTGAAATGGACTTTTCATGATTTCCAAATGGAAGAGTGGGCTTCCACTAATCATGTAGATCCCTGGTTCCTAAAGCTATTTCTTGGTTAAGGTTACGTGCTAACAAATGTATCCTTCTGTACAAATGGCATGAATAAATGCAACATTTTTATTCCGTCCCTTCTTTCTGTCACCCCTAACTAAAAGCACTGTGGGCAGACTGAAAAACATTTGAAACCCACTGCTGGCTCTAGTGACTGGGGCTGAGGGGAGGGCCATGCCAATGGATGAATTTCAAAGGAAAATTTGTCTCTTTTTCCTTGTACCAGGAGATAACCATCAGAACATCAGAAGACCTGGAATTAGCTAAAATTCTACTTCAAGGGAGAAAAATATCCACAAACATAAGCAATACAGTTCAGCTTTGAAGTGAATGGACATCTCAAGGAAACCCTTCCATCCCCATTCCTCAAAGTGACGTGGGAGCCACCAGCCCCCACTGATGAGGGCCTCTGTGCCAGGCAAGCTTTGCTCTCTAGCAAAAGAGCCAAATGAGGTTTCAGGCTGAAACAGTCTCTTTGGCACTGCTTCAGAGGTAAATAATCTATTTGCTGTCAGGTAGAAAAAGCTGCAGGTATGACAAGAGACAGCCATAGAGATAAGGAAGAGGAAGATGAGACATTCAAAATGCCTAAGAAAAGGTGAGGGTTTCAGAGAAGCGTATTTCTTATGAGAATTTAAAATGACCAGAAGAGACCAACAGAAAATTCTTGCCAAATCAAACAAAAAACCCTTGTCAAAATTGGAATCTCTAGTTAGATCTCTGGGGGCTTTGGAAATCAATCGGGTTGTATTTAAATCTACATGTATTAACAGCCCCTGACGAGTAGCTGTGTAGAGTCCGACCTTCAGAATAATTGGTCCAGAATAGTTCACTCAGCCCCAATGGATTCATTCATGTTTTCACTCATCTCACGCATGGAAGCTGCACCAAAGGAGGCAACATCACACAGTGGTCAAAAGCCTGGTGTCTGGACTCAGAATATATGATTTCAAGTCATGGTTCTATCATTTCTCAAGTGTGTGACCTTGCAGAATCAACTTGATGGCTCTAGGTTTCAATTTCTTTCTCCTCAAAATGTGGAGGGGGAGTAATACTGGGGCTGAACTCACAGGAGTGTTGGAGAATTAAGCGAGTCAACATATATATAAAGGATAAAACAGGGGTGCCTGGGTGGCTCAGTGGGTTAAGGCCTCTGCCTTTGGCTCAGGTCATGATCTCAGGGTCCTGGGATCGAGCCCCACATCGGGCTCTCTGCTCAGCGCAGAGCCTGCTTCCCTTCCTCTCTCTCTGCCTGCCTCTCTGCCTGCTTGTGATCTCTGTCTGTCAAATAAATAAATAAAATCTTTTTAAAAAAAAAAGGACAAAACAGTGCCTGGCAATTGGTACATACTATGTAAGTGTTGATTATCATTATGAATAATAGAAACACATTGATTTTCACAATTGGACAGATTGTGCGTGCTTGTTGTTTGACTCCCTCTTATTGTGGAAAGAGTGTGACACAGCTAGCAAAAATAAGTAAAATACAGTAGGACAGCATAATTTTCAAGTGGGAACAAAAGAAGTAAAAACAAGGATGGAGCTGAAATTAACCTCGGATCTTTTTTGCTTGTCTTTTTTTTTTCTTTCCCCTATTGTGAACTGGCCTTTCAAAGGAAAGACAACAGCAAGACAGAGACCTGGGAAAGGGGAATCTTCATGTACGATATGCCCCATATTAGATGTTCCAGTCCACTCAAATAATTTTCAGGTTGATGTCTCATTATTGCTTCCTCTGAAGACAACACTTCTCCTGGTTTTGTTCTCTTTCCTTTGCATCACTGATCCTTAACATTCATGCCAGAAATGTACACAAAGAGGAGGAATATGCTTCTAAAAAGAAGAGGGGGAGGCAGGGAGGAGGACGAAGCTAAGAACAAAGGCAGACACAGGGCAAAGGGAAGGAAAAGGATCAGGAAGTCTCAGGGGCTTAAAACACTCCCTGCCCAGATCTGGAATGATGGGCTGTATCTCTGCCAGAGTCCTCTGGGAGCTCACAGCATCTACAGGGAACTCCCAGCCTGACCTCTGCTTCCAATTAGTGCTGCCCATTAACATTTTCATGAGGTGATACATTTGTCTTCTGAATATGGTAATGATGTCCGTGTTCTTCCTAGTCTTGGGAGAGTTTATTCACCAAAAGTGTCTGCTCCAGGAAGCAATTAGGAGAGCACTATCTTAAAGAATTTTACTGTGGTTTGAACATTAGGATTAACTTCAGTGTGGGTCATGTTTATGTGTCACACAAACAAAGAAGTTATTGATATTCTAGAACTAGATGATTACAATAACAATTCATGTTTAGATTCATGAAACTGGAGGGGAACTTTTAGAGACCAGTGAATCCTGCTTCCTCATTTTGCAGCTCTGATGGGGTGATATTTTTCCCCAGACCACCATACCTTGTTCTTATTAGTGTAGGAGCAGATTCACAAAAGTAAATTCTTTTGTCAAAAGAGATTAATGGGGGGCGCCTGGGTGGCTCAGTGGGTTAAAGCCTCTGCCTTCGGCTCAGGTCATGGTCTCAGGGTCCTGGGATCGAGCCCCGCCTCGGGCTCTCTGCTCAGCGGCAAGCCTGCTTCCTCCTCTCTCTCTCTCTCTGCCTGCCTTTCTGCCTGCTTGTGATCTCTATCAAATACATAAATAAAATCTTTAAAAAAAAAAAAAAGAGATTAATGGAACACAAGGTGTGATTTTCTTCTTTTTTCAGTTTTATCTGTATATGAGCATCTCTCACTGCTCTAAGGGGTCGTCTCAAGGGCTGGGTGTGTCAGGCTATTCATTACAATAGTTCTGTAGTGGGCCATCTGGGAACTTTCCAGCTGTCCAGCTGCCATTTGTCAGTGTGGCCATTGTTATTTCTCCTAAGAACCAACCATGATTTGAGAAGAGTTGCCACTCGTCAGGAGGGAACCATATCACCAAGATGATTACATAGCAAAGCATAATTTTGTGCAAAATGTAGTCAGTAAACTCTAGCTAGAGGGCCAGAAGATAATTCCATACTTCTGTACATGAGCTTTATGCCACCTAGTTTTCTCACTTCTTAGGAAACAGGGTGGCAAAAGGAGTGGCCTCTGGAAATAGACTGCCTCAGTTATCAGCTCCATGATCTTAGGCCAACCAGAGTCTGGTTTCTCTTGTGTGAAATGGAGACTCTGACAGTAGTACCTATGATATATGGGTATTGTGAGATGTGAATGAGATAAGCCAAGCACTAGGACATGTAGGCATTAAACGAAGCAAAGAAGTAAGTCAAGGAGTAGAAAGACATTCAGTTAGCACAGGAAGGTAATCAAAGGGGCGCCTGGGTGCTCAGTTGTTAAGCGTCTTCCTTCGGCTGGGGTCATGGTCCCGGGGTCCTGGGATCAAGCCCCGAGGAGGGCTCCCTGCTCAGCCTGCTTCTCCCTCTCCCACTCCCACTGCTTGTGTTCCTCTCTTGCTCTCTCTCTCTGTCAAATAAATAAATAAAATATTAAAAAAAAAAAGAAGGTAATCAAAAGTAATCATAGCCATGCTCTGAGGACATTCAACTTCATCATGCAAGACATCCAGTTATGTTTTTTAGTTATTTCACTGAGGACAGATACCTGAGGGTCTTCTCCCTCCTTTCCTTTATCCTCATGATATGGTGCTTTTATAGGTATGTTTTCCCTCTACCTACTCCATTCAAAAACAAACAAACAAACAAACCAAAAACAAACAAACAAACAA
Source organism: Lutra lutra (assembly GCF_902655055.1). Lineage (NCBI taxonomy): Eukaryota > Metazoa > Chordata > Mammalia > Carnivora > Mustelidae > Lutra > Lutra lutra. Next base: position 133,225,916 of record NC_062282.1, on the reverse strand, counting down.
AAAAACTGGATGGGTTGAACAAGAAATGACTAATCTTGCATTTTTTTGAGGCTGAACACAGGAAACGCAGAAACATTAGGAATGGTGAGCAAAGGGATTAAAAGTACTGACAAACTGTAGGGTTTGCCCAAGGAAGGAGGAAATTAGGTTATATCCATAGCCATACATATATGGATATGTTATATCCAAGAATATAACATGCCCAAGAATCTAGAATGCAACTTGTGGGCACAGGGAGTGGCTAAAGGAATACATTTTTGCTTCACTGGCCTGCTGCGGGGTGAAGAAGGAATCCATGTTGTTTTTCTCCAACCTCACTTCCAATTTTAGCAAGTACTGGGATTTCTCCATTTAAAAGTGGTGAGGTAGAAACAGGTATAACATTCGTCAACCATTAATAATAACTGACTCACAAGAATTATCATAGGATGATAAAACAGTTGGGTAAATGTTTGATGGGAAACAGGGTACTTATACAGTTTCCAAATACTAATTAGAAAGAAAAAGAGGTAACTTTACAGTGGATACCCCATAACCGCACAATCCAAGCTAGCATCACCAATAATGAGACAAACTGACATCCTGTGCCTCCTGGTATGATGCATTAGGCTGGACATAACATTACTTATGTAGTATTCCTGCCAAAAAGTCAGAAAAACAAATTAAGGAGCATTTTACAAAACAACTGTCTAGGTACTCTTTCAGAATATCAAGGCCATGAGAGAAAACTAAAGGCTGAGGAACTATTCTAGACAAAAAGTGACCAGTGAGTAGAATGAGTGATCTTAGATTTGATCATGGATCAAGAAAACATGATATAAAAGATGTGATTGAGGGGCACCTGTGTAGCTCAGTTAATGAAGCATCTGACTGGTGATTTCAGCTCAGGTCATGATCTCATGGGTCATGAGATCAAGACCCATGTGGGGCTCAACACTCAGTGGGGAGTCTGAGGATTCTCTCCCTTTCCCTCTCTCTGCCTCTCCCCCTGCTCGAACTCTCTCTCTCAAGTGAATTTTTTTTTTAAAAAGGGGATGTGATTAAGATGAGGTCTACATATGAACTGTGTATTAGGGAATATTATATCAATGTTAAGTTTCCTTAATCTGATCATTACATGATGAGTAAGTAAAAGAATATTTTTGTTTTTAAGAAATACATATAGAAGTATTCAGGGGTCAACATCATGGCATCTCAAACCCTTTAGCAAGTTTCATAAGAAGAAGGAAGAAGAGAAAGAGGAAAGGGGGAGAAGCAGTAGAAGTGTGGTAGGAAGCTCTGCAGAAAGAGAGAAACAAAGCAATGACTGCAAAATGCTAACACTTGTGAATTTAGGCTAAAGGCATATAAAGTTCATGACATTATATTTTTCTATTAAGTTGGAAAACTTTTCCAAATAATTTGTGTAAAACATTACATAATAGAGAACAAGAGAGCAAGAGATATGTATAAGACAACAAAGTGATTGCAAAATGGATTTGTTACTGATAGCACCAACTCCTTCCATGAAAGGCCACTGGCTCAGGTCACATTTCACTTGGGGGTGCTTGGCTAAGATCCCATATTGGTGCAGTCTCCAAGGGTATTGTTGCCAATTACTGGGCTTTCACTAAACATAGACTGCTGATTTTGTGTGGCCTTAATATTTTTGAATTTATTCTTTTTTTTTTTTTTTTTTTTTTTTAGTAGAACTCTTACATGCCTACCAATCAGAAAAAATTGTTTGAAAAAAGTTTAGGAAGGCAGCAAGACATTTTCAAAAAGCATACATAATGGCTTAAATATCTCTGTTCCCTTGAAACTTTATGTGTACTTTCTTTGAGTGGGTGCTTGCCAGTTGGAATTGCACATTGTCTTTCTTGCATCAAGCACACTCACACAACCCATACAATACCAATTATTTCCAGATTTAGTTTCTTTAAAGTTGAAAGTGTCTTCCTCCTAGATGTTTACTTCTTTTCAATCATTTACAGGTATCTCACCCACTAATTTCACATAGACTTGAAAAAAGCACTTGACTTTCTTGAATTCCTCCAAAGCACTCAATGTATTTTTCATCAAGAAAACTCTCTTTCCTTAACGGTATTATCAGTTTATGTAATATTTAAATTCTACAAGTAGATATCTAAGGACAACTAGATAGAAGAGGTTCAGAAGCAAACACAATTGGCTTTTGTAAGCACACAGCCACACAGCTAACGGAAGGAGCAGAAGCACAAAGGCAGGGTGCCGAGCGGCCAACTGATTACATGTATTCAGGGTGCCCCAAGCTGCAGTCATCATGTGTTAGAGAAGAAATGTAAGACCACCAGTTAATCACATGAGGAGCTGGGTGTCAGTGAAGGGCTTCCTCCTTAGGAGATCTTCAATATTGACTTATTCTCAACAAACAAAAGACTTGCTCTTCTCCAAGGGTAAAAACATCTCTTCTGGTGATAAATATTAATTCTCTCTGAAGTTGAACATCAATAACAGAAAAACTAAAACAGGGAGTGTTGATTTGGTTAACAAAGAGCAACGAGTGCCTACTCCATGTCAGATGCTCTTCTGTGGATAGCACAGACTTCCTTTCCACAGCCGCCATCTTTGTGGCTCTAGTGCTGGGGGCAGCTGGGTCCCTCTTCTCTACCCCAATAGAGCCCACAAAAAATGTCTGCTTGACTCTATAAGTAAAGAATCAATTCAAGGCTGTCCTTTTCTCTTCTGAGAGACGAGAAGGATGAAAACGTGGGAGTTTTTTACCCTGTGTCGAGTCAAATGATGTTATCATTTGCCACATGTACAACATGTTGTTTATGGTACAGTCGATTGATCATGACGCCTGAAACCAAGTGATAGATGGGACATGGCTGTAGCAGCAGCAGAGAAACAAGGAAAAATAGCCATAATTAACATATGGAGGCACACTGATGCAATTTTGTGTCTTCCTTTATTTAAACAATTTTCTAAATTTGAGATGATTCCTTTAATTAATCATAGAGTCAAGGCTTTTTAGTTTCCAGTATTTATCTCTGCCTTCAAATTACTTAAAAAATACTGCTGCGGCTGTTAGTAGCAAGAACCTGGCCTTAAAGTGGGGAGGCGACTGGGAGGATTAAAAACTGGGTCAAAGAACACAGCCACAGGCTCCAGCATTAAGTCTGCATAGCCCATCCACGTAACTGGCTCTGCCCATCTCTGCCTGTAGCCTGTACTCAAGCCCCTTTCTTTATGACACCCCACCCTCTGCATACACACGCAGGAGGACCGCTAAGCTCCATGCCTAAGAGTATCCTTAAGAATGGTTCTTCCTTACTCTCCCTGAGTTAAATCCTACACTTTGCTAAACACTCAAATCAACTCTCCCTTTCTCTGAGCAATTTTCTGCCCCTACTCCTGTCTTATGGAAACATAAAAGTGCATTTCATGAATACTCTTTTTTTTCTTATTTTATCAATGAGAAAACCAAGACTCGGAGAGAATGAATAGATAGCACAGACACTATCATATGGTAGAACTGAAGCAAAACCCCAAGTCTGTGTGCCAGCTAAGGGCTCGTTCCATGAGACCACACTCTTATTTTTATCATGTGAGCCCTTACTCATTTGGACTTTGCATAACTGCCCTGAACTTGCTTTCCATCAAGAATGCCTCTAATTCAGGTACAAGGTGCGTACCCACCCAGTTAGCATGCAGGTTCCTTGAGGGCAAGGATAGTGACTTTCATGTCCTCTGCATGTACCTCGGAGGAGCCACTGATTTAAGGATGGGGTGGGTTTCATGAGCTAAATCTCAGATCAGACAGCGTCCAAGGCTTCCTCCCAAGAACCAATAGGTCCCCCAGTAATCTCACACAGCACATGTCTTCTGATTGCATTTCCAGGCCCCCCCTGTGCTTTTGATTAACTTCTGTATTTTTCAGCCGTTGTATTGCCAAAGCATCCATTTTGTTTCCCCAGGTGGGATATAGAACTGTAGGTAACAGGCAGTTAATAAGCTTAACAGGTAGGGACAGAGGCTCATTAATGGTTGTTCTGTGATTTGTGGCCAGTCCCCCCAGCACCTAAATCTTGAAATAAATATATTCAGAGACTCCGTTATCCCAGAAGAGGACATGGATCATTTTTCTTTCATTAACAATGGAGCCGCTACAGCAACATTTTTATTTATATGCACATTTCCAAGCCTAAAAGCTTGTCCCTTTAAACCTGCTTGCACTAAATTTTGATCAGCCCTTGATGAAAGAAGACTTATGGATTGGAGACAACCTGGTAACCATCTGTGCCCGATGCATATTAAAGGAAATGTAAATTCACAAAACGCTCCCCAGTATATATCAGTTTATCTACCCAGGGAAGACAGAGGATGATTACATAATCTGGGACCAAATCTTCAGATTCAGAAGGGCCATATTAATGAGGAACTTCACTGATGTATAAAGCAGAGAGGTGCCTTCAAAAAAAAGAAATGTCTAGATAAAAGGTGGATCCAAATTTCCCCCTCTCTATCTGGTTATCTGTCTGATGTGGTTATCTATCTGGTTATCTTCACTTTGGGGGTTTGCATCCAACCATAAGACCACACACGCAATACACAAATACACATACAATACAAGTCTCTGAGTCCTACAGAATGAGGGTCCAGGCAGGCATGATAATATTTTATGACCTTCTCTAGAAGCACCCCTCTCTTTCTCCCTCCCTTGTCCCCCCACCCCATGACCATAGCCTTGGATCTGCTCAAGCCCTAGGTTGCTAGAAATACAGTATGATCCAAACTGAGGCCATCATCACATCCCTCTCTCCCAACTCTTTTGCCTGCACGGACTTGATCTAAACTAATCAGCTTCCTTTCTGTGACTTCAGAATTGGCACTAAGAGGCCCAGCTCAACTGTTCAGCTGAACTGAAGGTTTTGCAAAATTGGGAGCTAAGAGATGGCCCTCTCCTGTGACATGCTGAAGAAATAGCAAACCCTGGGGCAGTGAGAAAAAAATAAAGCGGAAACACAAACAGGTGGAGAACCAGAGCCTGGCATGTCTCAGAGTGAATCAAAGAGAGAAAAATTGTGCTGCTTTCTGAGCATTTTCCAGGGGCTGGTCCTGGCCAGCCCTGGGCCTCGGCCTAGCCACAAGTTCTTCCCTTTGGTTTCAGGCAAGAGCCCCATTTTCTTAGCCTCAGTCCACCATTCTGCCTGGTTTGTGTGCAGTCAAAGAAGAGCCTTTGGGGAAGAACCCTGGCCAAGTGAGGGCAGGGCTCAGTCCAGACTCCGGGGTCATGCTGGGCCCACTGCTGCCCACCACCTGGCCTGACCAATGCCTGGCCCATTTCAGAGCCAGATCCTCTTGCTATCTCTGAAAGAATCTTTTCAACGCTCTGCCCTTGCCGGAAGCATGCCAAGCTAGAAGACAGGCACCAAGGCTGAAGGAGAGAGCTTCTGGCAGAAGTGGGAGCAAAACCAGAGATGGCTGTTGGCTGCCTCCCTCCCTGGCTGTCCTCAGAGTCCAACTTCCTGTGGATCCCCTGAAGTGCCTCTGAGTTCTGCTCTGGGGTCAGGGACGAGGAAGCAAGCCCAAGTCCCTACCATGGGCAGGCAGTCACACCTGGTCACCCCATGCTTCAGCCCCGGGGCTAGAACACAAATCTCCTGCCACAAAGCCAGAAGAAAAGATAGGTGGGTGACTCCCTTGCTCTCCACCACCTTGAAGGCCTGTTCTTTCTTTCTGAGATCTTTTATACGCTATTCTAATTTCATGAAGAGCTCAATACCCAGTCTGGTCCAAGTTGTGTCTTTCCTTAGCTCTAACACATATTCTAGGATCTGATGTCCAAAAGGAAACCTCCCCAAACAAAGCCAAGGCATGTCCACTCACAGGTTTCCCCTGCCGGCCCCATCTTTCCTCCACCAACTTCTTTGATAAGCCTCCCCATTCATCTGCAGACTGCCTGAGCCAGAGGGCATGATTCAGTACCACACAGGACACCTTATCCTTGGAGTGCTAAATACAAGTTAAGACTCATGACTCTTTTCAGCTCTAATCACAGACTAATTTCTCTGATAAAGCCACTCCAGATTTCTCTTCAGCTCAGACCCTTGGCATCGGGCCTCAGAGCTGTTCTGGGGCCTGGCTGCAGGGCAGATTCTGTGATCTGAGCTCAGGCAGTCACCATATCCCTCCCCCTCCAGACCTTTTTACCTGCTTTGTTTTGATTATTTTAAAATCCTGCCAAACCCATTAGGGCTAATGCTTAGCTGAAAGCAGCCATGACCTCCTGTCAGCGCTTGGCACTGCAGAGCCATCTGTGATGAGGAGGAAGCTCCCGATCTTCTCTGAAAGGGGCCAGCAGCCTTTGCTTCCAAAGGGAGGGAGGTGGGAAGCAACAGTGGAAAAGGCACCTCCCACCCAAACCGCTGAAGCCGAAGGCTCCCCTCCCCCAACAGCTCAGGCCTCCACTCTGGAAGGACAGAAGCAGCTGCAGAAGCAACAGCAGCCTCCAGATTCTGAAAGTCCCACCAGCAGCTCTCTGAGTTTGTAATCAAAACAAAAGCACACCTGTGTTTTGGCAAGCTTCAAAGGGGTTAGGAGTGGGAGCAAATCAAAGTGGTTAAGAAAGCCATGCTTTGAGCTTTCGACTGCACAGATAGACCACAGCAATCTGCCACCTCTGCTGCTTGGTGACCTTGAGGGGTCACCTAGCGGACCCTTGACATGCGGGAGATTCACAGTTGATTTGCCTTGAACGAGGGTGCCCTCAGGAACTCGGTGCTCAGTCAAAGACCCTCACAGCCTGTCCTTCTGTGGCTTAGAATTGTTCCACTTTTCTTTAACACTGAACCAAAGCTTTTGTAGCCTTCCCTTTGTTCTTGGCTCTGAGAATGTCCTTCCCTCCCCCTACTCAAATCTGGCACATTCTCTAAGACCAAGCTAGTTGCTTTTTCTCAAATCCTGTCTTGGCTACCTACCTACGAGAGACTTCAAGTCTCCTCCTACAGCCCTTTCAGATGCCTCCACACAATTTTGCAGACATTTTAAACTCCTTCCTTTTGTTCTCCATTATTATGTCTGTGTTATCACTGCATCCCTCCGTAATCACAAGCTCCTCGAGCCCAAATCATTTCAGCACACTCTCAGATTCCACGACTGATTGGAAAGAAAAATAAATAAAACAGTGACAATACACATCCCAGGGCACGGTTTCACACTCCCTTACCATGCATACTCGGTGTCAAGAGAACACAGCACTCTGTCATTTCCAAAGGTCAGAAAAAGGTGACCTTGGTCAGCCAACAGAGGTTTGGCAAGTCTTGTCCATATGGATGTCCCTGCTGTCTATCTCTGTATAATCCTTCCCTCAGTGAGGGAGTCAGTGATACAAAGAGTGGTGCCTTCCAATCCATAATTGCAGCATCTTTCTTTTGTCCCAACAGTCGAGCAGCTCTGGGTCTCCCACCTTGGCAGTCAAAGGCCTGATCTGGCTCCTTTCAACTGCAAGAGATGGTAACAGCACCACGAGCCTCCACAGCTGCAAGGAAGGACCACAGGTGGCCAGTAATCACTGGAAAGAACCACAAGGACTCTGCCTGTTTGCTTGACCTTGAGTGTCCTTGGAGGGCCAGGCCCTGTTGAGAGAGAGTTGGGGAAATTGAAAATGAGGTTTTGAAAAGAAATTCTGAGTAAAGCTAGCTGAGTAGACCCACAGGTAAAAAGCTCTATACAACAGAAAGATAGCAATCCCTACCCCTACCTCAGTCTCCATGACCCACAGAGGCATGCCCCTGGTCTATCAACAGTCCTACCTTCCATCTGCCCCAGAAAGCAAAGGGCAGGGGCCCTTGTGGGCCTCGGAGACCCTGATCACTCTCAGTGGTTGAGGAGGAAAAGAAATAAAGAAAATCCGTTCAATTGTCAGATTGTAGCAGAGTCCAAATAAGAGGAGTTTTGTTTGTTTGTTTGTTTAAATAAATTTAGAAGGACCTAGGACCTCAGTCATTGGCTAATTTCTCTGTCCCCAATCCGTATGGACAATATATGTTTAGGCCCAAGTGTTTCTGGATTGGGGTATGAAATGAGGAAATATTATATTGTTGGGTCCATGGTCAAAGGAGCGAGACTGATACAAAGCGAAGGTCAAGCAAAGCTTTATTTTCACGCCAAGCATGGAGAATCGAACTGACCAGCTGGGGCCGCCCCTTGCAAAGAGGCGACCCCTCTCTGCCTTACAGACTAGCTTTTAAGGGCAAAGGCCATGTGGTTGAGCCTGGCCACGCACAGGTGGCCAATGAGATTATAACACAGAGAGAAAGCTGCACAGTCATGCTAGGTCACACATAGTGACCAATTGAATTACAATTTACCCTATAGTAGATATTTGATCTAGCCTATCACCTTGCTCAGAATTGGCACCAAAAGGCACCCAAAGAGCGGGGCCCATACTCCTTGGTAGCTAGGGAGACAGTATGCGCCCTCACTGATTGAATGCCTCCACCTGGCCTCACCCACCCTTGTATTTGGGCTTTGTTACCTGGGACTAGTTTCGGGACTTGTTTTAAGTAAGTCCCCTGGGAGAAAGGGGGGGTAGGGACAGTTTAAGTTTTACTGTATATACAACAAAGTCATTGTTTCACGGATGGAATTGCTCTGGCTAAACAGGCCCTTACAATATATTTATTTTACCCTGAGGAGGAGAAACCAATTCCCAGGAGCAGCATTGCTGGGGAAGAGGAGTACAGCATTAAGAAGAAAAAAAAAAGAAATTAAAAAAAAAATAGAAATGAATATATCCAAAATTGCCCCTAATATCTCAATACCATCTTTGTGTGTACCTTTGACTGAGCTCTTGGCTCTAAGAGGCCTAGCCAGGCCTTTTTGATGCAAGCCTTCTTTTTCCTAGAAATGCCCTGTTGTCTGCTCCCGACTTCACTCACATACCATACTCCAAGACTTCCGTACACTGTTCAGCTCCTCACCACTCACACACCAGCCTAGCAGCTCCATGGCTGTCAAGAGAATTGCCTGTTATCAGGCTTATGTGAGATTAAATTTAGTCATTATCTTGGAAGAGAGTTATCTCATGTTGACAAAATCCCTCAGAGTTCACTGTAGAGAACTTTAATTTCCACATTCAAATGAGATTTGAATTTGATCAGGCATCAATTAAACACTGTGCATTACTCGGTGACCTGACTTCTGAAGAAGAGGCACTGCCTGCTCTCTGCTCATTCAGCTCCAGGGTTTTGTTTCCTCCTAAAACCATCATCGGAGGCCGTAGGTCAGACTCGGAAGTCACGTGCGATTCTTTTTGCAATAATACACGTGGGTTTGATTGCTGCTTTTAAAAAGAGCTACAACGTTCTCAATTATAGGCTCACTTTCATGGATCAGCTCCCTCCCCATGAGGACAATGCCATGTGGCATTTAAAAGCAACTAGACAGGCCTGAGTCCAAATATGACTCCATCACATCTAGCCGTGTCAAACCAGGCAAGACAACATACCTCTCCGAGCTCAGTTTCCTCATCTGTACCCTGGGAAATGACAATGACATGACAAATACAACAACCTTAGTACAAGGGCTGACATAGAAGAACCACTCAATAAACAAAAGCTGCCACTTACCAGTATTCATCATTTTCTACATTTAATTATTTATTTATTCTGTCACCATCTGCCATTTGCGGAGCCTCCCAAGTCATTGGGAAAGATGATGGGGATTGAGGTAAAAAATATGTGGTCTCTGCTCTCAAAGAGCTTATGGTTTGGGGGTGAGATATATTTCTCAGCAAGTTTATAAGACTGTGTACAAAGTGTTAGGAGAATATTGGAGAAGGAGCATCCAAATTTGGCTGGATAAATCAAGGAAGGCTTTATGGAAGAGGTAGTTGTTGGGCTCCAATATGAGAGATGAGTGTGCGTTTAAGGGACACAAAGGCAGGGAGGCCACTTCCCTCTAAGGAGATAGCTTGTGTTGAGTGTCAGAAGATTCGGAGAACACAACTTACCTACATCACTCCAAGCGGGCCTGTCACACCGAGTGAGAAGCAAAGTGAAGGGGAAGGAGCAAGCAAGAGCTTGCTGACCGAAGCCCACTGGAGGCTCTCTTTAATGGAGACGTGATTTTAATGGTTTGTACCTTGAAGATAAGACCCAGCTCTTATTTATTTGTATCCAGAGCAGAGACTTGCTGTGATGGTTAATTTTATATATCTACTTGACTGAGCTTCAAGAGGCCCAGGGACCTGGTTAAATATTATTTCTGGATGTGTTTGTGAAGCTGTTTCCAGAATAGATGAGCATTTTAATTGGTAGACTGAGTAAAGCAGATTGCCCTCCCCACCATGGGTGGGCATCAACCAACCCACTCAAGACTCAAATAGAACAAAAAACAGAAAGAAGCTGAATTACTTTCTCTACCTGACTGCTGAGCTGAGACATCTGTCTTTTCAGACTGGGACTTAGGCCATCAGGTGTTCCTGGTTCTCAGACCTTTGGACTCAGCCTGGAATTTATACCACTGGTTTTCCTGGATCTCCAGTGTGCAGACAGCAGATGGTGGAATTTCTTAACCTCCATAATCATGGGAAAACAATTCTTTTTTATAAATCATATGTATATTTATTAAACATAAACATATATGTGTTCTGTTTGTCTGGAGAACCATTTCTGCACATAGCAGATGCTAAAAAAAGGTCACCTGAAAGAAATTAATAAATGGAGCATTCTAGGATTATTATCTTATTTTCAGGAATCAGATCAAATTTTTAAAAATATTTCATTTATTTATTTGACACACACACACACAGAGATCACAAGTAGGCAGAGAGGCAGGCAGAGAGAGAGAGGGGGAAGCAGGCTCCCTGCCGAGCAGAGAGCTCGATGTGAGGCTTGATCCCAGGACCCCAGGAATCATGACCCAAGCCGAAGGCAGAGGCTCAACCCACTGAGCCACCCAGGTGCCCCAGGAATCAGATCAAATTTTGATGAAGAAAGGATTAATAAGGGGGAAATGGAAGTTCCCATATAAATCTGTTCCAAAGCCTCTATATTTCCCACTGAGAAAACCCCAAGACACTTTGGATCATCTCACACATGGTAGATTATAGGACATAACAGAACACAGTTTTCTAGCTCTGTGAGTATCACACAATTAGTTTATTCTCAGATGACACTGGGTCTCGCTGAACATCATCATTTTCACCCACCAAAGCAGGGAGTACTTACTGTAGAGTTTGGCTATGAATCTCTATCTCTGGTAGAACCACTCAGCACTTTGCAAAACAAAGAATTTAAACATATGGTTCAGGAATTCAGAAGAGCTAGAGCCAGTCCTCAAGTCTGTAAGCACATCTGATGTGGGAGCAAAAGAAGGGTTGGGCTGGTGGGTGGGGATGGAGGACATCTGTGGGGAAAGAAGGCTTCTGCATGGTTCCTCCAGGGAAAGGGAATTAGAATGGATGCTGGTACTTCCCTTAAGCCTCTAAGCATTGCATTTCTTTAGTAATCATTTCGCTTTCCACTCACCATGCACATCCTTATGGGTAGAAACATTATCTAAATGTATACTCTATACTTGGCTTATTGTTGACACTCAAATATATACTGAACAAAAATGAAAATTGTACACATATAAGCAGCATTTAGTTGGCTAATAAAGGGGAAATAAACATACTACACAGAAGAGACCTCATGAGGTGCCAGTCTTGGAGACTCATCCATATACTCCCTGGCTGTTCAAGATCACACAGTAAATACAGTATACCAGAAGGCATGAACAACGTGTTGTCCATATTCACTGTTTTTGGTAGGCACTAAAAGTAACTTCAGGATCTAGGTAAAAGGACAGGGTAACATGGCTGCCTAACCCGTTAATTATGAGGGGAGAAGAGCAAGAATGCCTTTCTCAGTGGAGTGTCCCATAAGGGTTTGTCAAGAGCTCTTTCCCAGGGAAAGAGCAATTTGGATGCTGTTCCCACTGATTCTATTTTGTGTTTTTTCTAAGCTCTTCCGTGAAGAGGATTCTGAACAGAGATTAACCTCCAAGGGAAAAGTAGCAGCATTGATAAAAAAATTTTCTGTAACTCCATTTGTAGCTCCATCCTTCCTCTGACCTTGGGCATGAGTTAGGAGAGAGTTCCAGACAGAAGAAATGCAGTTTGAAAGCTGGAGAGTCCTTTGTTGCTCACTTGAAAGAGTTAAGTCTGGGTCTCTCAACCTGAACAGATTTCCCTGCCTGTGCTCCATTATAACAACCAGGCTGCCTCTCTCTGTGAAATAACCATTTTTGTCACTTGGTGAGACTCCTTTTTCCTCAGAAAGTTCTCTCTGGCAATGTGAGCATGCATGTGAACTCTTATTCTCCTGCATTGGTCAAGACCACTCTTGTTAATTAGATTCCATGGTGACCTGGATGAGTGGTCAAAATCACTTTGCCTTTGTCTCATTAACAACTTCACACTTGGAGTCAGGCTTCCCATGAGTCTCAGCTGCCTGGGGAGGGTGATGCGGGAAGATCGGGAAAGGGACCACCACCCTTGTCCAAAGATATCTGCTCTACCCGGGAGCTATGGAACCAGAAATTCTGCCAATATTCTATTTGTTTTTGTGGAGTTAGCATAATCTTTCCAAGGATTTCTGTATTTTATATTCAGCAAATATATATTAAGCATCTTCCATGGATAGGCATTTTGGGAAACACAGAAATACAGTAACCCATATGACATAAGTCTATATGGAATATGGATATATATCCATAACCATAACCTAGGATAAAGAGTATAAATGTCTTAAGAGCGTTTCAGATAAAATGCAAAGGGAATTCAGAAGAGGAAGTTATTGAGCACTTCTGACTCAGAGGATCTTTTGGCATTTGAGCTTAGGCTTAAAGGATGGGTATGATTTGGACCTAACTGGAAGCCATTTTAGAAGCATTGAAATTAACAAGCTTTTTTTCCTATTTTTTTAACAGTAAATATTTAAAAATAAATAAGTCATGTTGTTCCCCAGATAAATTTTCTCTGTGGCAAGAGAGGTCTGGGACCCGTTTCATCAGGTACTACACCAACATTTCAAATAAAAGGGCAAACACAAGTGGGATTATACAAGCTAGACCAGTGAAATTTCTGGACTCACATTTTTACTTGTATTAGGCAAAACCTGGATGAAAGTGATAGAAATAAATGTTTCTTATTAATGTCTTTGGGGGTTTATGACCAATGGGGATATGTGCAAACTTGATCCCAGTGTAGCAAGGGGCCCAAAGCCCTGCCAATGGTCAAATGTGGGGGCTTGGGAAGGGACTGTCCTCAGGCTGGGAATATGTGTAGGAAAGGTGGAATAGCTCTGGCCAACAGTCCAGCTTTCTAGGCTTGTCAGTCCAAAGACAGCAGATGTGATGTCACAGAGAATCTGGGACACAAGGTCAAACCTGGCAGCTCCTTGAGATACTGAGCCTAGTCACTCAGCTTCTTTTTTCTTTAATCTTTTTTAAAAATTTCTGGTTATTGTAAAATATATATAACATGAAATTTATCATATTAATTATGTTTAAATATATAATAGTGTTAAGTTCATTCACATTGTTGTAACAACCAGTTTCCTGAATTCTATTCATCTTGCAAAATTGAAACTTTATACCCATTAAACTATGACTCTCCCCTGGATTTGTACAATATATGTCTATTTCGTGACTGGCTTAGTTCACTTAGTATAATGTCCCCGAATTTCATCCATGCTGTGGCATATGTTAGAATTTCCCTACTTTTCAAGGCTGAGTAATATTCCATTGCAGATATATAGGACATTTTATTTATCCATTCACTGATGGACACTTAGGTTGCCTCTACTTTTTAGCTTTTGTAAATATTGTTGCAATTAATATGGGTGTACAGATAATTTTTCAAGATCCTGCTTGCAACTATTTTGGATAAATATTTAGAAATGGAATTATTAGATCATATAGTAATTCCATTTCTAATTTTTTGAGGGATGACCATACTGTTTTCCATAGCAACTGTGCCTTTTGACCTTGCCATCAGTAGTACACAAGGGTTCTGGTTTCTCTATATCCTGCCGACACTTGTTACTTTCTGATTTTTTGAAAGTAGTCTTCTTAATAGGTATGAGATGACACAGGGACTTATAAAATTGTGCCCAATGGACAAGCCTGCTCAGGCAGGGAGGGATCTCTTAGAAGTGAAAGTTGATATAATGCCCCTTAGCAAGCCTACAAAATAAGGCAGAAGGGAGGCTCCCCAGGGAAGTGTTGCCTGCATGGGAAGGATGCATTGGGCCTGCTCCAAAGCTCCTGAGATATGCATGTGCCACCTACAGTCTGAAGCTGTTCTGGAACCCCATGGAACAGTTTCATTAGGTAAAGCCTGCATTTGGCAGTATTGTGGAAAGGGAACATACTGCTCAAAGAAGCAGTTGTTAGGAGGTGAAGAGGAAATGCCTAACCCTTTCTGTTATGCCTGATATCCAAGCAGAGAGCAGTGCCACAGTCATTGTCAAAGGAATCCCAGCTAATGGGAGACAATGCAAAAGACTGAGGGTTGAGCTGGTTCTATCCTGAGTCTAAAACATTCTTTAGGTCATAAAACAGAAAATTTTTCTGTGACATTGCATAACACAATTAGCCCATCATATTATACAACAAATTCGTGAAGGGAGGAGGGTACTGAATATTTGCTAGAACACTGATGTGGGTGTTTTGGGGAACCATCTGTTATTGAACTGCTTTGCTGGCCCATTCAGAGAAATCCTTAAGATTCCAAGTAAAAGCTTCAACTAACTGAAGCATGACTTTTTGGAATGTATCTGGGCTCCTTTCTTGCTGGCATGTCTAACCCTGAGATCACATTGAAATTTCCCCCAAAGGTCATATTTTCTGTTAAATAGCTCACCATCTCTCAGCCAACTTGAACTCTGTCTACCCATGGCCACAATGTCCAGATGCTAGGATCCATCAGTGTAATCTGAAAACATAAGCATCCAAGCAATTCTTCCCTTGGTTCATAATGATATTTTGGGATACAATCTGCTATTTAAAACAGCTGTTGTTGATTTACTTGGGACACATGCTGATTTTACGTCAAACAGAATGTCATGCAAACTTCTCCAAGGAGTCCTACGGGGTGGGGTGGGGGGGAGAAGAAGAGCATAAAAGATAAGAACAGCGTTTATAAACGTTTGCCTACATTTAAAATTCTCCTGTATAAAATTTTTCAGACACTTGGAAATAATGTGCTTATCTAACTGACTTCAGATTTCCTATTTCATCATACATGCTCCTTTGCTGATGTGAGCAAAAGAGAAAAAGGGGGAAATTCTCCCTGTTGACAGTGAAGCACTAGTTACACTGAGGAAGCTTTTGATAAATACTAAATAATAATGAAAAACCAAAAAAGACCATTATTTTCAAGGAGGCACCTTTCCTCCTCAAATATTCTCTCTTCCTTGTAACCTTCCTTTTGTCCCCTAATCTCAACAATTTCCTTTGTCTTTATCTTTCTGAAATTAAACCAATTTACTTAGTTTAACGAAGATTTGTTTTGCACATAGGTTTATCAAGGACAAAGAACACTTCAGAGTGTGAGCACTTTGAGGATGTAGAATGGATCGTTCAGCTTCCAATCACAAAGCTTGAAAGATGTGGGGTCTTCATAAATGATCAGTTAAGTTGAATGAAGATGTCGTTAGTGCTCCAGAAAGAGCTATCTGAGGGACACCACAAGTGGAAGTTTGTTTCTCCCTCACCACCATGTCATCTTTTCTGCAGACTGCTATCTACTCCTCTGGCTCAGTCCCATGATCTCCTCTCCTGACTTATAACTGGCCTTCACTAGCCTCCCACCTTCCAGCAACCAGACCTCTTTGCTCTACCTCAAGGTGTCAAATCAGTCTATGCACCAGGCCCTCAGTTCTTTCATCTCTCTGCTGGGACAAAGACTCAACCTGGCTTACTCTTGTCAGCTCACTCTCCTCTATTCTCAAGTCTAATTGCTTCAACCTGCATCCCCATACTGACACAACTATGTTTCAGGAAGATGACCAAAGAAGAGGAACCCAGATTTTTTATAGTTTCATCAAAAAGCCAATTCCAAAGAGCATACAAGTGGTCAATTTTGCTTGTGATCTATGATACACTGACATACCTAGGAGTCTTTCAGGAGAAAAAACATGGGAGTTTTAAAGAATCAGCCACTAAACAAATACTACTTCTCAACTATGAGAATAAAGAATAGCATGTTGGAATTAGCCAATAAACAGGCATCTTCTGGCTCCATAAAGAAGACCTCCATATGCATCAAAAGTCAAACATAACAAAACAATTTTTAAGGAAATGTAAAAGATGTGGTGAATTAACAAGGTGCAAAAAAAAAATCACTATGGAGTACATCTTAATCTGTTCAGGCTGCTATGAAACACACACACACACACACACACACACACACACACGCCAGGTAGCTTATAAACAACAGAAATTTCTTTCCCATAGCTCTGGGGGCGGGGAAGTCCAAGGTCAAGGAGTATGGCCATATTTTGTGAGGGTCCTCTTCCCGGCTCATAACCAGCACCTTCTCCTTATGTCCTCATATGGTAGAAGGGGTGAAGGAACTCTGTGGGATTTATTAAACAAAAGCACTAATTCCATTAATAATTAATAATGGCTTTACCCTCATGACCTAATCTCCTCCCAAAGGCTCTACCTACTAATACTATAGTTTGGGAGGAATAGGATTTCAACATATGAATTTGGTGGGAGGTGGGCAGGGGGGCAGGTGGACAGGGGACACAAACATTCATACCATAGCAGAGTACTTACTGTATGCTAGGTTTATTCTAGGTACTGATCCAATGGTAAATTTTTTTTTTTGAAGATTTTATTTATTTATTTATTATTTATTTGACACTGAGAGAGAGAGAGAGAGAACACAAATAGGCAGAGAGGCAGGCAGAGAGAGAGGGAGAAGCAGGTTCCCTGCTGAGCAGAGAACTCAATGCAGGGCTTGATCCCAGGACCCTGAGATCATGACCTGAGCTGAAGGCAGAGGCTTAACCCACTGAGTCACCCAGGTGCCCCCAATGGTAAATTTAATTGGGAACTTACATGTATTGGGTAGACAGAGAAAAGCAAGTGACAACCAAAAAGGTATAACTTCAGATACTAATAGCTAATAGATCCTTTGAAAACAATATGATCAGGAGAAGGATTGTGGTAAGACAGTGGGAGTCAAGAACAATTTCAGATAAGATGGTCAGGGAAAGATTCTACATAAAAATTCTTGCAAAGATCTGAAAGAAACCCTTCAGACAGAGGGAAGAAAAACTGCAAGGATCAAGTGGAAGACATAAGCTGGCATGTTCCTGGGACTAAGAAAGCTCACGTAACTGAACAGACTATGTAATGGGCACAGAAGTAGGAGATTAGATCAGAGAGGTAGGTAGAAGCCAATTATATGGGACTTGTTGGCCTGATAAAGAATTTGAATTTTACCATAGATGTGATAGTAATGTGTTAGAGAATTTTGAATGAGAAGTGGCAGGCTCTGACTTAAGTTTCCAAAAGATCATTGAGATTGGATTTGGGGCAGTCTCAACCTGAAGCAAGACAGTCCATTAGGAGGCCTTTGCACTAAATGAGAGCAGATGGTAAAGCAATAGAATAGTCATCTTGAAATTGAGGAGTAGTTAGATTTGAGATGTAATCTGAAGAGTGGACAGGATTTGTTTCTGTGTATGATCTGCGTATGAAGGAAGCAAAAGATTAAATGTCTACTCCTTTAATTTTGACCTGAATATCTGAGGAGATTTATTGGACATCTGAGTTTGAGAAATGTATTAGATTTTGGAGATGCCAACAAGGCACCTTGATGTGGTTTGGAGCTCAGAGGAGGGGCTGAGGCTAGACACGGGAGACACATAATATTGAAACCCATGAAATAGATGCAATCACCTACAGATATAAAAACAGAGATCTGAGGCATGAACCCCAGAGCATCCCAGAATTGTGGTCAGAAAGAAGAGGTGGAACCAGCAGAGAAGTCTGGGAAGTAGTTGAGGTTATAGAAGGACTATCAGGCACTTGTGATGGTTAGAAGTCAAGTGAAGTATGTTTCAAAAACTAGGAGTGACAATGTATGTCAAATGAGGCTAAAAGTTCACAAAAATGAGGGCTGTCAGGTGAACTGGTAGATTTGGTAATAGGGAAGTGATTGATGACTTTGCCATGATGGTTTCAAGGAGTAGTGAGGACAAAACCCAAGAGAATGAGTTTTAAAAGGGACTGAAAAGTGATCATGAAAGCAGAGTACAGACAACTCTCTTGGAGTGTTGTGTTGTCAAAGAGAGCAGTGGAAAGAGGCAGTAGGTGGAGGAAGACATGAAACTCAGGTTCAAAGAACTTGTTTGTCCGTGTGTTTTGTTTTAAGATTAGAAACATGATAAGGGCAAGCCTGTGGGAATTATCCAGTAGAGAGGAGAAAATTGATGGTAGATGCTACGGACTGAATGTTTGTGTCTCCTCAAAAGTCCTATGTTGGGGGCGCCTGGGTGGCTCAGTGGGTTAAAGCCTCTGCCTTCGGCTCGGGTCATGATCCCAGAGTCCTGGGATCGAGCCCCACATCGGGCTCTCTGCTCTGCGGGGAGCCTGCTTCCTCCTCTCTCTCTGCCTGCCTCTCTGCCTACTTGTGATCTCTGTCTGTCAAATAAATAAATAAAATCTTAAAAAAAAAAAAAAAGTCCTATGTTGAAGCCCTCTCCTTAATGTGAAGAGACAGAGAGGTGGCGCTTTGAGAGGTGATTAAGTTATGAGGGTGAAGCCCTCATGAATGAGATTAGTGTCCATTTAAGAAGATATATGAGAGAAATTAGCTATCTCTGCCATGTGGGGATACAGCAAGAAGGAGTCCATCAGCAAACTAGGAGGACGGCCCTCGGCAGGAACTGAATGTGCCAACACCTTGGTCTTGGACTTCCCAGCCTCCAGACTCTGAGAAGTACGTTTCTGCTGTTTAAGCCACCCAGTTTATGATATTTATGCTATAGCATCCCAAACTGGCTAAGACAATAAGGAATTGTTGGAGTTTACGTGAGAGAGGATAAGCTCCATTTCCTAAATGGATAGAGAACTTGGCTTTGATAGGACACATTTTTCTAACCTAAGTTGCTTTTCTATCAGAATAAATATACTAATTGCTTCCATTTTTTTCCTCCCTTAATAGAGACAACCCTTTGGGCTATCTATGAAAGATAGGGAATTTTTTTTCACTTTTCACACACCAGGAAACTGAGACAATATGCTTAAGCAACTTGTCTGAAATCAAACAGCTAATATAAATATCAGAGCCAGGACATACACTCCGAGCTTCTGAGGCCCCAACCCTGGTTCTTTCTGCTTTTCCACACAGCATGTGTGTCAGTAGTAGACAATGGAAGTGCGCTCTCAGGAGGCCAATTCAAAGCCACTGGTTTAGTATCTTTTGGAAATTAAGTAAGGGGAACTTTTGACAAATTCATTCAAAACGAGTCTTTTCAACTTTGATCTGCACCTGTCTTTTCCCCAGCTAGCTAGCCCAGAGACTCAGAACTGACAGATGGTCGTTACTCTTACCAAGGGAGCACTCCTATCTCTTCTCTTCTGCCAGTCTTTCCAGATGCATTTCCTCTCAAATGACCATCTTATCAAGGATATAGTTCATTCTGCTAGCAAATAGCCAAGGGACACACTAGGAACATATTAGACAGCAGAGGGAAGATGGTCTAGAATTATCAATTTGCTGGGCCTAATGCTCAAATGCATAATTAGCAGTTGACAATTGTTCTGGGTTGGGCACAGTCTTACAACTGTCAGATCAAGGCATAGTCTACAGTACTCAAATCTGGCATTTGCAACTTTCCTCTTCTTAATATAAATTAGGAAATTGGAAGCTTTCTTTCTTAAACAGATTTTTCGTTTTCCTTTTTTTTTTTTTTTTTTTTTTTTTTGTATCTCTGCCACTACCTAACTTGCCCTTTAAAAATACGCTTTATTCTTCCAAGGATGAACCAGAGTGAGAGACAAAGAGGATATGAATCTGAAAGGCGGTCTTCACTGTTTTGCCACATCTGCTTGAAATTCCACAGCTGGCACTGAATCCAAGAGATTACCACAATGACTAATGAGTCACACAGCTCCCAGTCTTAAATGCATTTGTGAAAATGTTCTGGGATTCAACCACAACTTCTCAACATCAAGAACGAGAGGTGTAAGAGCTCCCAGACATCAGCTAGTTCATCTCTTGCCAGGTCTGGATTTTTCCCTTCTGGATAAGATTCTAGCAGATGCTTTAGCTAGTCTTGTTTTAAATATCTTAAATGATGGCACTCCTTCCCCTTTCCGCTGAAAGGCTATTTCACAGTCCAGTGGATCTTATCACCAGACTGTGTTTTCCAGAAAGTTGCCTAAAATTCATCTTTTGTTAATTTCTTAACATAACTCACGTTTACTCACTTTGGCAACTCACCTGTGAGCAGCTTCTCTCCCTCATTGGCAATTAAGCAAGTAAATCTACAAATGAGCGATCATCAGCCAATTGCTTCCCTCTATCCCTTTTCCCCGCTGTATAAACCCAGCACAAGGAGAATCTCACGAGACTGGCATCCAGTGGTTTTCTCTCTTTTTCCTCTA
Organism: Lutra lutra; assembly: GCF_902655055.1. Taxonomy (NCBI): domain Eukaryota; kingdom Metazoa; phylum Chordata; class Mammalia; order Carnivora; family Mustelidae; genus Lutra; species Lutra lutra. The sequence continues at coordinate 133,205,276 of NC_062282.1, read as the reverse complement.
TCACTTCAGTCGTCATCTCATCGCTGTCAGTGGTTGCAGGGACTGTTCCCATCCACCAGGTTTGGCTGGGGACTCAGTCTCAAAACTCTCAGGCAGTCTCAAAAACTCAGGCAGTTTTTCCCCCTGATTCTTCCCTGGCCCTGACTCTACGAGGATTCTTAAATCCCACTCTCTCCCCGACTGCAGAGTGGGGACATTCAGCAGAAGGGACACACTACAGAGACGGTCAAGCGGGAAGAGGCCACCCATCTCCCTCAAGGAGTTCCACGCAGTGTCTTGTCTATTCTCTCCCCAGCTCCTCACCGCTCACACTTCTTGAGGCTTTTCTTCTATGCATCCTCCTCAGTAGCCAGTATGTCTGGCCCTTATGCTTTTCACTTCCAAATTCCTCTGAACCTGTGTTCCCCGGTGCCCATTTCCTGCCCCCTGAAATATGTCATCACACTCCTATTTTTCTCCTTGGATAAAGACCAACCTGTGGCCTGTCTCAGACAGACAGCATTCCTTTCACCTTTTCACACATCAGGAGACTGAGACATCGTGGTCCGGTGACTTGCCTGCAGTCAGGCAGCTAAGACCAGTATCAGAGCAGAACTCACACCCTGAGCCTCTGATGTCCCATCCGTGGTTCTTCCTGCTTTTCCACACCACACGTGTGTCAGTGAGCGAGACGCAACGGAAATAGGCTTTGCTCTTATTCCACCATTTTTCTAGGAAGGTGACTCATACCTAAATATACTTCTTTTACGTGCCATTCAGAATCAACTTTTTAACTTCCTTTTTATAAGAATTGTATATCGTGGATGTTGTTTTGATGATTATCAACAAAAAAACAGTTTTTGGCAAAGTTAAATTTTTCCCCCTTTGCACTTTTGTCAAATGGGTCTCACTGTCTAGAAATGCTTAAGTACATTATATGATGGCTGGAAAGTAATTCAATAGAATTTACATTTCGAATCCAAGAAAATTAGATTAGGCTAAGGATTTATAAAGACCATTTTTATTTCTCTCTGTTCTTGCTTGAACTACACACCCACCCCGCCACAATCAAAAAGAGGGGGGAAAAAAAAGCTACTTTGGTCTTCATGAACTGATGCCACTTGAGTTGTTCTGCTTTAGAATCCATAAGACTAGAGCGAAAAACAACAAAAAGAACAAGCAGTAACTGGAAAGCGAACAAGTCGGGAGGATGTGACTAACATACCTGCATACTGCTTACTAAATTGCTTCGCATTGCCACACAATATGAACTATGGTCTGCTTCAATTTCCACACTGTATTTTAAGTTTTTTTGCTTCAGTACTCTGGTTTAATTTCTAAAAAAAACACAGGGTTTCACAGTTATAGCCAACTGCTTATCCCAGGCAAATTAAATTAAGCCCCTGGCATGCAACTAAAAGTTTGTTTCGCCTAATTGAGCAGCTAATGGGTATGGATGAATCTGAGGTACAGATAAAAATATTGTTTTCAAAGAGCCTTTCTGATTAGCATGCGCTGAAATGGGCAAAGAAAAATATTTATGCAGTCATTTTTATAAGCGTGTTCAAATCCATTGGTTAAGCTCCAGGAAAGATTTCAGAGGGCTCTGCCTGTCTTTATATGAGGTGCTCTGCTCTTTGCTAAAAGAAGGCTAAAACCCTTCTCCAAAGACATCTTGACATCCTGCTGTGTCAACGGCCGGCCATCTTTAATAATGCCTGCGGGACCTGTGCTCTTCCCATTACCAGCCCGTGCCTTCCCTCAATGACTGAATAGGTCTCTGCTCCAAAGAAACATCATTGTTTCATCTTATAAATAGCCTCATCTAATAAATGGCCCTATGCCACTATGCCTCTGTGTTACTGGGATGGAGGAGGGAAGAAACAAATAGTTGGGGAGGTTGCTCTGAAATATTAACGTTTTGGAACTTGTTACATTAGTTCCCTATCGCTTTGCTGTGTTTGCTGTTAGAGTATTGAATGTCAGGGCAGATGACCATTTCTCTGGAAGAATCTCCTTCTGTGACACTGCGCCCTTTTAAACATTAACAGCGAAACAAATATGCATATTATTTTCCACACCTTATAATTATAGGAGAGACACACACAAAAAAGAAAATCCCACAATGCTTATCCAGTTCTCATGCCATTTAAAATCCTCCAGCAGATGCATACCTCAGTGGGCCTCCATGCATTTGCTTCAGTTGGTCCATACGTGAGTCTCTCACATCACATCACACTTACTGCCTTAAGAACTTCCTCAACCTTCAGTGAGCTCTTCCTGGAAGTGTTCTATATCCACATAATCTGTTTTCCATACCTGTGTCCAGAACTGGTCATCAGAGGCACAAGAATGACCACCTTATGACTTGGCCGCTTGTTTGCTGAGTGAGGACCAGAGCATCTTAGCAGAGACTTTCAAGTTTTAGAATTGTTATGAAATTCAATTGAAATGTATCTCCTACTCTCACCTCAAATCCCTACGTGAAAGTCCTAATCCCCAGTTCCTCAGAAGGTGACCAAATTGGAGATAGGGTCCTGAGAGAGGTAAAATGAGTTAAAACAAGGATATTAGTGTGGGCCCTAATCCACTATGAATAGTGTCCTTATAAAGAGGGGCAACATGGAGACAGATAATTACAGAGGGAGGATGATGTGAAGATACAAGGAGAAGACAGCTATCAACAAGCCAAGGGGAAAGGCCTGGAACAGATCACTCCTCCGCAGTGCTCAGAAGGAACCAAGCCTGCCAACATCTTGATTTCTGACTTCTGGCCTCCAGAACAATGAGACAATAAATGTCTGTTGTTTAAGCCACCGAGTTTGCTGTCCTTTGTTATGGTAGCCCTAGAAAACTAATACAGGTACTCATTTAAGCATCCATTTCCCATGTTCGTTTAATAAATATTGGAGACCAACCTGAAAATTTTCCATATCTACCAGTGGAAATTCCTCCCTCTGGCTGTTAAGCAAAATTTAAACAAGAAATTCTGATTTTTCTTTGCTCGTCAGTCTGCCTCAGATTAAATGTGTTCTTATTCCTGGTTTGAGTAAGAATATCTTACTTTCATTTGCCTCTTTACAGTTGTAGAACTTTTCTTTCTACAGAATAACATTAGTCTAGCAGCTCATCTCCATCCACTTTGAGATCAAGATTCTAATCACATTCTCTTGGGAGGGCAAAAGTAACAGATGCTAATTGGCCATCATTTTGTTGTTCACTTACTATATCAAAATGCATAGCAAATAGAAACTTCCCTTTATCTAACATATGTACATGAGCCATATGTACACATACACATACATAAACATATCTATCTATCTATCTATCTATCTATATCTATTCTTCCCCTTTCCACAAATTCTAGCTATGTACCCTGAAGCAGTCTACCCTAGAGGTCATAGGTAGAGCTCTCAACCTGGAATGGAAATAGAGAAAGGAAGGAACTTAACTTGTATTTACCATCCATTATAAGCATATGAAGTTAAGATATATATTAACATAATTAATACTCCCAAACCCCATGAGTTATCTATTATTACTTCTACAGATGAAATGATCACTCACATTTGAGTGTGTTGGCCAGAACGGACACCTTCCTCTTTCCCTAAGTCTTCATTGCAATCACACCCGTGCACACATATGCAGGCTTCCTCCAGGTGGAGGGAACTTGCAAAAGATCTGGAAAAAGGCACCATTCAGTCCTCATGACCATGGCAGTTTCCTCCCTGAAAGCATCCATGGCAGGGCCATTAATTGAGGCCAGGAACACCTGGAGGCAGGAGCTCTCTTCTCCCTACCTGTCAGGACTCGGTTCCCATGCCATCCATCTCACAGGCCCAGGGAGTGTTTAATGAAGTTGATTTGGATCAGTGGAGATCAGTGTTTAGGCCGTCCTCCAAGACCTCTAAAACGTCTGGGAAGCATGCCCATTTTTGGCAAAGAGTCCAGTGCTTATTTTAGTTTTATTTTTAAATAAACCTCTCTAACATTTTTTTAGTTGCTTATTTTATTGAAAGGTCTTTCAATTATTCAAATCAATTCAATCAGAATTTACAGAGCACCTATTTTGTGCTGGGGATAGCTGGGGTATGAAAAGATCTGTGAGATACTGCTCTAGGAACTTGAGCCACTAGGAAGACGCAGTAAAACCCACAAATAATGCTAAGGAGTACAGCTAAAATGGCACAGGAATTTAGACAAAAGAGACTCACTTCTGAGTCTGGGAAGACACCATAGATAAGGAGTTAGCATTTGATACAGACCTTTAGGAATTAATTCAGTCACTCACTCAGTCAATAAATATTTAGGGAACATCTAAGCATATGCTAACAACTGGAGACACAAGAGGGACATAATCCTTGCCCTCAAGGCATCTGCAATCTAGTGATAAATTAGACAATGAACAAGTAAACAAATTAATTAATTATGGCTTATTATGGACACTAAGAATTGAATGAGAGTATGCACTGATTGTGTAACCTAACTGGGGTATGTGGTGTTGATGATGGGGGGCACCTACTCTGGCAAAGCAGTCAAGGAAGGTCTTACTTACCAAGGAAATGATTTTCAGTGACAATCTGGGGAATGAGGAAGAACCATTTGAAAAGCAGAAGTTGGAATGTTCAAGATACAGTGAGTGGTAAGTAAGTAAAATGTTCCTAAAAAGAAAAAAAAAATTGGCCTGACACCTGGGTGAGTCATTGGGTTGGGCCTCTGCCTTCGGCTTGGGTCATAGTCTCAGGGTCCTGGGATCAAGTCCCACATAGGGCTCTCTGCTCAGCGGAGAGCCTGCTTCCCCTCTCTCTCTGCCAGTCTCTCTGCCTACTTGTGATCTCTCTCTCTGTCAAATAAATAAATAAAATCTTTAAAGAAAGAAAAAGAATGGGGTGTTATCAAGGAAGACTCAAAATTTCACTGTGACTGGAGAATGGGAGCAATGGGCAGGCTAGCTTGAGTAGAGTCTCAAGAAGTAGTGAGGTTCAGGTCTTGTCAGGCATTTGGTGGTTGGAGAGGGTCTGGTTTTTCTGCTAACTGTAGCAGGATCTCTAAAAGGTGTTAAGCTGGGCATGGGCATGAGGCCAACTTGCATTTTGAAAAGAGAATTCAAGTCAGAGTGCCATGTGGAGAATGTGCTGGTGCCGGGAGGTGAGCTAGGAGACAACAGCATTAGTACACTTGTGACAATGTGTTTTACATAAGGGTAAAGCTGGAAGATACAAAGGTAGATAAATTTGAGATGGATTTTGGAAAAAGAAACAACAAGAATTTACTAGAGGAAGGTGGATAAGGGCATTTAAGAAGACAAAACAACATAAGTAAAGATTCAGAGGAGAAAAATGGTGGGTCTACATGGGCTCCGGGGAGATTAGAACAGCATAACTTTTCCTTGCAACAGAGTCGTGAGGCATGAAATAGCATTATCCTTATTCCTTAGTTCCAGCTTTATTTCCTACTCTTTTTTTTTTTTTAAGATTTTATTTATTTATTTGACAGAGAGAAATCACAAGTAAGCAGAGAGGCAGGCAGAGAGAGAGGAGGAAGCAGGCTCCCTGCTGAGCAGAAAGCCTGATGTGGGGCTCGAACCCAGGACCTGGGATCATGACCTGAGCCAAAGGCAGCGGCTTAACCCACTGAGCCACCCAGGCGCCCCTTATTTCCTACTCTTAACCTCAGCCATCCGCACATGACTCATAATAATCAAAATAGTCAAGGTAGTCAAGGTTGCTAGAAATGACAGTCCCCTATGCAAACACTGAGGTCAAGATTTCCTAGGATGTATTATGTGTAATACTTGTTCCGTGAGATGCTTCTTGAAAAAAAAGTGGAGGGGCTTTGTAGTCAAATAAGTTTAAAAAATGATTTTCATATCCCCTTCCTGGAAAATGATGAAGCACATTAACATACTAAAGACTTTGAGATGTCCTCCAACACAGAGACCTATTTAGCTTTGTTAACAGTTAACCTATTTTTTTCCAAACTAATAGGGCTTTGGGTCTCTTGAATTCCACAGAAGAAACCTAGGGGTCCTATGGAACCACTGACCTGGCCTACAGGACCATCTGGATAATTTGCAGGGCCCAGTGAAAAATGAAAATCCTGGGCCCCTTATTCAAAAGTCATTAAGAATTTCAAGACGGTGACAGCAGAGCAGTAACCCAAGTATGGGGCCATTCTAAGCATGGGATTCTGAGGGACTACACTGAGCTAGCACAACCATGAAGTCGGCCTTGAGGACTCATTATCCTCAAGTCACAGAGAGGAAAGCAAACCCTGAAAGCTGAAGTGGCCTCCTCATGATCTCACATTAGAACAATGGTGGCACCAGATCTGATCCTGGGCCTTGCGATTGTTTACAGCATGCGAGACCGACTTCTGCAAGGAAAACCAGACATTTGGGGGTGGGTCTCACTACTACATTTGTAATTGATGTCCCTCCCCATTCGGGCACAACAGCACCGCCTCTGGCCTTGACCCTCCTTCAGCAGGCTCTAACCACCCTGAGGGACCAACTCTCACACCGCTTACCACTAATTAGCTTGCTACTCAAGGTAATTCCACTGCTCTTTCTAGATGTTACTCTGCTTTACTGCAGCTGCTCATAGAACCAAAATTACTACCCTAACAGCAGGGTTGGGGGCAAAGTAGAACTTTTAAAAATATCATGAACTGCCTGATCAGAGACGACTAAGAAAACAAGGTTAGCAGAGGGGAGAGGAAACGATGATTATCTGAGTCTTGCCTTGTTAGTGAGAAAGAAGCAAGTATTTCCTACCCATATTACATAAAACATTTAACACAATGTTTTATACATAGTAGGTGCACAAAAAAAGAAAGTGTGCTTTCTTCCTTAAAGGTAGGGAAGCTAGAGAAGTCTATGTAGAAACAGAATGAACAGATGCGAGGAACTCCAGTGCCCTGTGAAACTACGAAGTAGGTGATGCCTTGTTCTTCAAGAATAAAACAAGGGAGGACTTTAAACGAGACGTGAAGGACAAGCTCTGGACTAGGCCACCCACATATTTCAGGGACAGGATGGAGAGGATGCAGGTAGATAGAACACAGGGTCTTAAACACACACACACACACACACACACACACACACACACCCCTCAACAACAACAAAAACAACAAGAAGGGTTTTGAGAGGAAATGGAGGGTGTAGAGAGTTTCTATTGTTTGGCCTGCTCTATTAATCAGGGTTCTGCAAAGATACAGAACCAGTTGGTTATATCTATAAATATAAAAATGTTTATTATGGTGTGCCTCTGTGGCTCAGTTGGTTAAGCGGCTGCCTTTGGTCATGATCCAGGGTCCTGGGATCCAGCCCTGCATCATTGTCCTTATCTGCTTCCTTACTCTCCCTCTGCCCCTCCCCCTCTCCCTGCTCATGGGCTCTCTCTCTCTCTCTCTTTCTTTCTTTCAAATAAATAAATAAAATACATTTTTTTTAAAAAGATACTTATTATAAGGAATTGGTTCACATTATTATGGAGGTTGACAAGTCTCAGGACCTGTAGGCGAGCTGCAAGATGGAGACCTAGGAGAGCCTCTGGGGTAGTTCTAGTCTGAGTCTGAAGGTCTGAGAAAAAGGAGAACCAGTGGTGTAATTTCCAATCCAAAGGCCAGCAGGCTCAAGACACAAAAAGAACTGATGTTTCAGTTTGAGTCTGAAGGCAAGGAAAAGCCAATGTTCTAGGTCAAATGTACTGGAGTAAAGGTCATTCTCTTCCACTTGGAGGAAGGTCAGCCTTTTTAAATTCAGGCCTGCAATGATTGGGTGATGCCCACCAACATTAGGGAGAGCAGTTTGCTTTACTCAGTCTACCAATTTAAATGTTAATCTCATCCCAAAGCACCCTCACAAAAACACCTAAAATAATTTGACCAAATATATGGGCACCCCAGGACCCATTCAAGTTGACAGATAAAATTAACTGTTATATTTGCCCAACATCCACTCTTTCCTATTTTAACTCCATGACGCTCTTTTGCTTTAGGGAACCATCCCTTGCCCACACTCCATCGATGTAGATGGGCCAGGGCTGACCCCAATCCTAAATTTCTAGGAATAAACAATGTGAGAACATTTCAGCCCTCTGGATAGAGTGAGTGATTCTGAGACAGACCACTGAATCTCACTCAGGAAAATAAAATGAAAAGGGAAGTTCCATTCTGGGGTTAATAATGTTGGTAGGATACAGAGCGAGAACTGCTAAAGGCCTGTGGGGAGGACCTACCTAAGATTAATCCCAACACACAAGAATGCAGCTGAGAGGTGATGAGATACAAAAAAAAAGAGAGAAACTGAGGCTTGGTGACAGGGTTTGGTTTGAGCCCTGAGACAACTTTCCCTAGACATTTTAGCTGCACAAGTTACATGAGTTAGTTGCTTTGAGTTTCATTTCATGCTTAAGCTGATTTAAGGTAAGTCCTTTTCTTTTGTAAGCAATGAGTCCTGACAGATTCTGTGAGCACATTATGGTCAGAGAATAAGCGAAGGGAATGGGCCTCCCTTATCTTAGGAGCAGTGAGCAAGCAGCTGGCAGCTCGCCTTTCCACACGGTCCTTTTGAACTAAGTTATAGCATCGCTGAAGGCAGTTGAGTGAGCTGGACTTAGTTTCTGAGGCTGAAGCTAAATCTATCAACTACTAATGTCACACTATTAACTGGAAATGATTCTGTCCCTAAAATTCCATCACTTTGACAATAAAAATCATCTGGTGCCATTTAATATGAGCATATACAGTGTACTGTCAGGGCTGGGATTGGGGAGAGAGAGCCAAGAGCCTAAAATCCCATTCCTACTGCGCGGAGTGATGGGAACTGAATTTGGGACTCTGGATGGTTCCAGTGACAAGTTAGAAGGACAGACTGGGTCTCTCCTCACATCATGGAGATGGTGGACTAGGAAGCCCTGAACACTCCTTTCTTCTGCAGACACAATGATTCACAACAGCACATGGCTTAATACCCTTTGTGAGAAGTCCAGAAACCAGAGGAAAGTTTCCGGCACCCCTGGCAAGTGCAAATCCAGCCACATCAAAGCCAGTATGGGAAACAAACACTATCTCTCCAGAAACCCAGCTCCTGGTATAGAGCCATGTGATGAGGAAGGAACTCCCAGTGCCCGCTTTCTCCCTAAGGAGGAAAGGAGTTGGAACACACATCCAAGGTCCCAACTCTGCTGAGTGCCACCGAAGGGTCTGGCTTGTATCTCGCCTCTCACAGAGAGTTGCTAGTCCCCTGAGGTTCCAGAGAACAAAGTGGTAGTTTGCACTGGTGTGCAGGCAATCGCCACAGCTCTCCCCTCTGGCTCAGCACGGAGTGAGCAGGCCCTAAACCCCAGCTGCTCCCTGAGGAGGGAGAGAGTCCAATCGCACATCTAATGTCCCAACTTTTCCTAGTGCTGCCTGAGGAACTGGCTTCAATCTCACCTATCTCAGAGAACCGATGGGTCCCCACAGACACTAGCCCCTCAGGGCTACAGAGAACAGAGATGGCGATTTGATCTAGCATACAGCTCGCCACCATAGCCACTCCTGCCAACCCAGAAGACAGCAAACAGGCAAAACCCCTCAGATCCCAGCTTCTCTTTGGGGAGGGAAAGTTGGACGGAGTGTTCAACAATCCAGCTTTTCTGGGGGCTGCCTGAGGAGCTGGCTTCAGTCTCCTTTGTCTAAGCATACTGACAGGACCTGGCATACACTGGATGCTTGGGGGCTGCTAAGAACAAAGAAAACAGGTTGGATAAGCACAAAGCTTTGAGAAGGTTCCAGAATTTCTGACTGGACATATTGCTGAGGGTCATCTTTTTTTTTTTTTTTTTAGATTTTATTTTTTTAGATTTTTTTTTTTTTATTTGAGAGAGTGAGAACATGAGCATGAGCGGAGGCGGGTGGAGGACGGAGACGCAGAGGGAAAAGCAGACTCCCTGCTGACCAGGGAGCCTGAATGTGGGGATTAATCCTGGGACCCTGGGATCATGACCTGAGCAGAAGGCAGACACTTAGCTGACTAAGCCACCCAGGTGCCCCTGAGGGTCTTCTCCTTTATAAGGTCAGTCCATGAAGATTGGGGGAAGTGGCTATTTTATAAAATGCACAGCCACCAACATAGAGAGTCAAGAAAAATAGAGACAGGGAAATATGTTTTCCCCACCCCTGCCCACGCCCCGCCCCCCAACAAAAGAAACAAGATAAATCTCCAGAAACTGATTGTAATCAGATGAGATCTATGATATACCTAGTAGAGAATTCAAAATAACCAAGATAATGATGCTTACTGAGGTCAGGAGAACAATGCATGAACAAAGTGAAAATGTCAGCAAACAGAAAAGGTTGCTGAAGATAACTGAACTGAAAAATACAGTAGGCAGACAAAGACACCAAAGAGAAGAGAACTACAGGCCAGTATCCGTGATGAACATAGATACAAAAAACCTCTATAAAATCCTAGCAAACCAAATTCAACAACACATTAAAGGGAGCATACACCATGACCAAGTGGTATTTATCCCTAGGATGCAAAGATGGTTCAGCATATGAAAATCAATTAATGTGATTTGCTTCATTAACAGGATGTGGGATAAAAATCACATGTTCATCTCAATAGATGCAGGAAAGGTGTTTGATAAAATCCAACTCTCTTTTGTGATCAAAATGCTCAATAAACTAGGTATAGAAGAAATGTACCTCAACATAATAAAAGCCATACATGAAAAGCCCATAGCTAACATCATACTCAAAGGTGAAAACCAGAAAGCTTTTCCACTAATCCACAGAACAATGCATAGAGGCCCGCTCTTGCCACTTCTATCCCATACAGTCCTGGAAGTCCTCGACAGAGAAATTAGGCAGGAAAGAGAAAAAAAGCATGCAAATCAGAAAGAAAAAGTAAAAGTGTCCCTATTTGCAAACGGCATGATCTTATATATAAGAAACCCTAAAGACATCAAAAAAAATATGAAAACTAATAAACAAATACAATAAAGTTGCAGCATACAAAAATCAACATATAAAAATCAGTTGCCTTTCTATACGCTAATAACAAACTACCTGGAAAGGGGCTTAGGAAAAACAATTTCATTTGTAACAGCGTTAAAAAGAATAAAATAGGTCAGTGCTAACTTCAAACAATCCATGTTGATTACAAGGTCCTTTCCTTCTTCCCCTCTCTCCTTTTTTTCTTTCTTTTATTTATTATTTTTAAAATAATTTTCACGCCCTTAGCTGTTCCAAGAACTATGCGAGTCACAAAGGTTATGAAAAAAAAAACACTGAAGAGGGACGCCTGGGTGGCTCAGTTGGTTAAGCTGCTGCCTTCGGCTCAGGTCATGATCCCACTGGGATTGAGTCCCACATCAGGCTCCTTGTCCAGCGGGGAGCCTGCTTTCTCTCTCTGCCTCTGCCTGCGACTCTGCCTGCTTGTGCTCTCTCTCTAACAATAAATAAATTAAAACAACAACAACAGCAACAACACTGAAGAGGATTACACGTGGGGTTTGGGAAGGTCCTGGTGGGGGCAGGGAACAAATCATGTTTCACTGTTACAGTACTGTTCCTGAGTGTTGTGAGAGCCACACAGGAACACCTCAAAAGCTCAGGGAGGGAGGGACTCACTCGCCTCATAGAGATATAATCCCAAATGTTTGCCATCACTTTGGGTCTCCGTGTTAGGGGAGCCGCACTTCCGGAAAGATCATTTCTGTCACTTAACCTTGGAATCTTGCTAGTCACATTTTCTTCTTCGCTCTTACTACTAGAAAACTTAGAGCTGATAATACACGGCCTATTCTCTGCTATCTTGGGACAATCATTTCGTATCTGAACCTGACCCCTGAATATACCTTATTTTTAATTTTTTTCATTCTATTATGCTATGTCACCGTTGTCTAAAATATTCAAAAGCCTTTGGTAATGAAGATGCATAAATAAATTATGTACATATATCTCTTTGTAAATAATTTTTCAGGTCTTTTAACATAAATGGGGTTTTTAAAAATGAAAATTCGAGAATAGACAGTAATTCTTTTATAATAATTGTATGAGTCTTGTTTCAATAAACCAAGTGATATGTATTGCTTCGAGGAAATCTAAGTACATCAATAGGGCAAAACAAATTGCCAAGAAATCAATACTTGGTTTGTATGTATAATATTTCATGTTTATATATGACGATTTAGTGTAAGAGAAATGTCGTATCATATCTTTTTTTTTTTAAGATTTTTATTTACTTATTTGACAGAAAGAGAGAGTGAGAGGAAGTACAAGCAGGCAGAGCAGCAGGCAGACGGAAAGGGAGAAGCAGGTTCCCCACCGAGCAGGGAGCCAATGCAGGACTCAATCCCAGGACCCTGGGATTATGACCTGAACAAAAGGCAAATGCTTAACCAACTCAGCCACCCAGGTGTCCCTGTAGTATCATATGTTAATGGGAAAAGAACGAATACTTAATAAACAGTGCTGGAATAACTACATTACTATTTTGAAGAAAAAATTGTTTCCTCTTCAATTCTTACCAGATCTAGATTTTTTTGGAATGTCTTTTAAAGAATTAACCAATATTGGGACACCTGGGTGTCTCAGCTGTTAAGTGTCAGCCTTCGGCTTGGGTCATGATCCTGGAGTCCCGAGATCCAGCCCTGCCTCGGTCTCCCTGCTCAGCGGAAAGCCTGCTTTTTCCTCTCCCACTCCCCCTGCTTCTGCTCCCTCTCTTGCTGTCTCTCTCTCTTTCTGTCAAATATATGAATAAAAAATCTTAAAAAAAAAAAAGAATTAACTAATGTAAGAATCAAAATAGAAAAGAGTAGTGGATTGGTCATAAAATAGAAAACTTTTCTACACACACACACACACACACACAAAACAAATCTCAATTGGTAAACAGTATACTGGGAGCTATTATTTGATATGAAATATGCTAGTTCAAAACATAAAATCTTTAATATAAAGATGTTAAAGGAGGGGCACCCGGGTGACTCAGTGGGTTAAGCCTCTGCCTTTGGCTCAGGTCATGGTCTCAGGGTCCTGGGATTGAGTCCCACATCAGGCTCTCTGCTCAGCAGGGAGCCAACTTCCCCCTCTCTCTCCACCTGCCTCTCTGCCTGCTTGTGATCTCTCTCTCTGTCAAACAAATAAATAAAATATATATTTTTTTAAAGATGTTAAAGGAAAAAAATAAGACAAGCACTAACATGATTACAACTGTGGGTTAAGGGCCATAACAAACTAGAAAAACAAAAATGACAAAGGGCCCTTAAGGAAAATCTTTCCACATTCCTCTCTCTGTTTCCCTACAGAAACAGTCTGTGGTGAGTCAGAGAGTCGTGTTATCAGGATTTAGAGGGAGCCTCATGCAGAACAGTGAAACACTGGATGTATCCTCAATGTCTGACAACAAAGGAAAAGAGTAATCAAATAAATATCAAAGATAATGTAAGAAAGTGGGGGAAGAGTTCATAGACTATTTCAAAAATACCTTTAAAAAACTGATAATTTTAAAACCAACTTTAAAACGCTAAGTACGATTCCAAGACTATGTATGTAAATAAATAAATTAACAGGCAATAGGAGCATAAGTAGTTTTTTCTTTTTTTTGAGCATAAGTATTTTTTAAAACTGCCTTCCATTTTTTTCAATTATCTACAAGGAATATATGTGAATTTAACAGGAAATACCAAAATTTCTTGGATTTCAAGAAATTTTAAGAAGAAAAAAGAAAATTCGTTTCCTTCATACACTTCCCTGATCTTTGGAGAGAAAGCAGAGGAGGAAAAATGTATATAGAAGAGGACTGTATTTAAGCCTCCTGTTCCCAAAGCAACCTCAGAAAAGATGGCCCCTCAAACGGTTATCTCTTATTTGGGAACACAGCCACTGAATGGGGTCTTGCACAGCCTGAATAGAGCCATGGGCTCCTTCAGCTGCTGGAGGGAGGGTGTGGGACAGTGACCACCTGTTCTCTGTGGAAGCTCAGCTCCCTGGTCTCCTTGCAGCCTTTTCCAGCCAGGTCAATTTCACAGAATGAGGGAGCATCGGAGGACATAACTAAACTTGGTTTAACACCAGACTTGACACTAAGGCACTGATGATAAATGCCGGCCTGGCTCATGGAGAGGCTACGTAGAGTCTTAACAGCATGGCTGTGCTCTAGGTTCCCCCTTCTCCCTGTCTCCCTCTAGCTGAGTGATCACAGCAAAAATCCCTAACCTTCTGCATCTTCGTTTCTTCAACTGTGAAGGAGAGATTATAATTTCTACCTCATAGTGCTGTGAGCAGGGCCTCTATCCAGATGCCATATACTGGTATAGCTGTATTGATTATTAAAATATTGAAATTCTTCAGTACCAGTTGGCAAATAACTGGTGCCCTAGGCCCTCCAGTGTTCCCCATGGTTCTACTTGCCTTCTCCATAATCTTCCAACTAAAGGCACTGGGGCCTCCAGGGTCCTGCTTCAATACGATTCCAGAGTGCCATTGGAATTATCTGTAAAGGTGCCTTATTGTCGTTAGTGTGAATACTTTCTCTGGTTGTGGGAATTAAATATGAATGAGGTGATTCACATGGGTGAGATCATAGACGGAGGAGATTGGGAGCTTTTTTTCAAGAAACATATATGTGCAGTAATCTACTCAGGTCAATAGGATGTTTTGCCCCTTGGGACTAAGCTACAATCCCCTACAAAGGTGAGGAAGATTGAGGAGAAGGGGAAGAGCACTGACTGGTATGACCCAGAAGCAACTCTCTGGCCTTTAAGCACTGCCTCCCCTGAGTTCAGAGGAGTGGGCAAGGTCAGCCATGCACTAAGCCACATTATTTAATCTCCACAAGTGACCTTCTTTAGCCTCGTTACTTACACAGGAAGAACAAAACTCATTTATTTTTACAATAAAAATAGTTTTTCTGAAGAGAAAATACACAGCCTTAGATTTTAATAGATCATCTGAGAGTTTTTGACACTGATAAAGTTTAGGAGTTGAACTTCCGGCCTATCTCGCTTCAGGGCTAGGCTGACAACTCTTCAGAAAATAGCCTCTAAGGAAAAAAAAAAAAAAAAACCCTCTTAATTTATGATTCTGGTCTTTTCTTGAGGGCATTTTGTCCATTCTTCAGAAAAGACAAGCCTAGGACAGTCTGCTCGGAGATATTTCACGGGAGTGATCACTAATTCTGGTAGAAACCCCTCATAATGGACAATCAACACTCTTACCCTTCTCCAAAACATTTTTTTCCTTGCCTTTTATATAAAAATACTGAGAAACCTTCTGGGTTTATCATCTGACACAAATTTGTTTAAAAATGTCACCTAAATTTTCTGGGAAGTTCGCACATTGATGATACTAATGTGATTCCAACTTACACAAAAATTACTTCTTTCTTGTTTGTGATTAATATACTACAAAAAAATAATACGTGATATTAAACTGGGGCAGCTTCAGAGCATTGTTATACGGTGGGAGTGAGAATTACACTGATCCGAGTGCATTTAAATGGCATAGAACTCAGATAGTTTTTTTCACATGTTAGATTTCCTGTTGAAATTGTGGCTGTCTTAACACCATATGTCCTCTTCATTCTCAGTTCTTGTGAAGTCCTGGGGAAAAGAGAACAATCCAAATTCTGTGCTCATGTCTTTTGGGGGCACTTAATTCGCATGCCTGTTGTACCAATTTGGAAACCTGAACTCCAAAGGCTCTAGTACCCCTGAAGACAGTCTCCTAAACTACCAATGTTTTGCTTGGGCTTTGTTTTTTCCTCTCCAGGATTAGAAAACCTTCTGAACCTCATAACCAGAGTTTGGATAAGGGCAACTTGCACTTTTCACAGGTGTTCTTGTCTGTGACAAAGGACAAATTAAGTCTCCAAAATACTCATCTGCTAGCTTTTTCTGATGACTTCTATTTCAAGGTCTTCTCTCTCTAATTAGCCTCCCCAAATGGACTGTTTAATGCATAACTAATCTTGAACTTGCTCTTTTCTCTGACTGAAGAGAAAATTGCACTTCATTTTGTTGAGCTATGGTGCTTATGTTGCACATTTATCAACGAGTGATATTTTAGAATTCTAGATGGCAGCTGTTCTGAGTTTCCTCATTGGCAATATTAGATTGGGAATTACTAATGATGAATATATAAACCCTCTTTAATATACAGTCTAATCAAAATTGTTCTAAATATTTAGCTTCTTAAATTCAAATTATTTTCCAAAGTATATTAGTCTAACATGAACAAGAAGCATTCTTTTTAGGGTCTAAAGGAAAGTTGAAACATTTATAATGTTTGTCATATGGCCAAATAAATCACTGATAACAATATAATGCAGTGTGTTGATTTTAATATCTTCCTAGCTCTGCATCTACATTATTTTAATCTACTTCTATTAGTTTCTTTTCAACAGTAAATAAAATACTTCAAAAAAAAAACCCTTAGTCTGAAAAAAAAAATGGCTATGCTTGCTTTCTGTTATTTTCCCAAAGTCATTTTTTATTTTTATTTATTTTTTTCCAAAGTCATTTTTTAAGTTTGCTTTTGTTTGTTCTTTGACTGCAAGTAAAGAATTGGAAAAAAATATGTACATACAAGCTGAAATACACTGGCAAATAGAGTTCACAGCACGAATACTTGATACCACACTTATGTAGGCAACAAACAACAGGGTCTTTCGGTGCCCACAAAGCGGTCAGAGTTCCGTCGAAGTGAGCAAGACTCTGAGGAAGGGCTGGAGGACAAGTACTCGGGGGACCAAGACCCCAGGGTATTGGAAAAACTTCCCTAATGTTCTTTTCTAAGAGCTATATCTCTTACCTTTTAATAGGAGCCTTGAGTTGAATAGTCAGTTGGCACAAAACCTAAAAATCCTCAAGTTTGGGGGTGGGGAGATAGCAGCCAAGGAAATATCAAACCGGGGAGAGTCACAGAATCAAAGGATGAAAAATGGTACAAAATAGGTGCTGTGGGGTTGACGTCACAGGAGAGGAAGTTAAGAGGTAGAGGAGGGGAGGAGAAGGTCCCAAACATAAGGAAACACAGAGGTGGACAAGCCCCCAGAGGTTATGTCTTTACCACCCCACCCCCAGTTGCATAGATTTGTCACCAACTGAACACCACAGGAAGGTAAAATGGAATGCAGTTGAGTCTGGACTCTGGGACAATAGCTGGAAACTGCCCCCCAATTCCAAAATGATGCACAAAACTACCTCTGCAGGAATTGTAATGGGCATGGTTCAAATCCAGTTTTGTCTTTCTCAAAAGAAGATCAAAAAATTAAATACCGGAGAATAGCAATTAGAGAAAAACTTTTTTTTTTAGATTTTTTTTTTTTTTGACACAGAGAGAGAACACAAGCAGGGGGAGCAGCAGGCAGAGTGAGAGGGAGAAGCAGACTCCCCACTGAGGAAGGAACCAGATGTGAGGCTTGATCCCAGGACCCTGGAATCATGACCTGAGCTAAAGGCAGATGCTTAACCGACTGAGCTACCCAGGCACTGAGAGAAAAAAATGTTTCTTTAGAGAGATTTGCTGCAGTGCTGAATCTCATCCCTTCCCACACCCTGTGCCTTCTCCAACCCCAGTTGGGAGACAGTGTTGCTTTCTCCTGTCTTCTCCTGTGTTTCATTTCTCCACATCTAGTGAGAGGGCTTAAAGCAGAACACAGGTGGAAACTTCAGTGTGATCTCTGATACCAGGTTAGCATGAAACTAGTGTCTGAGAAATATACAAGTTAACTATGGAGCTGAGGCTTGGTGCTAAAGGATGGCTAAAGGAAAAATAGGCTGTGTTTTGGGAAGACAGTGCACTCAAGGATGGAGAGGTGCCACAAGATACCCAGAGGGCAGGGGGAGGAAGCCATAGTGATTAGCAAAATCATGTATCCACATGGAGGAAAGGGTCAATGAGAGATTCCCAGCAATGGATGATCCCAGAGAACCCAGGAAATGTCCTAGGACAAAGTCAACTTTAAGTGTCTATCACAGATTAATGCCAGTCCTGGCCTCTCCTTCTTCCCTCTTATCTTGTCAGAGAGCTAGGGAGGATGGCAGAGAAGAGTTTGCAGAGTAAGGGAGCCAATAACATCCTACTCGCCTTCTCATCTTGGGCCCTGCCAGGTCAAAGCTGGAAGAGGGGAGAATATAACTTTCAATAAACTTTTTAGTTTTGACTGGATGGACATCCACGTGGCAGAATTGACAGACACTACTCTGGAAATAAAAGGCTATTTTATTTCCTGCTGTTTGAGTTCATCTGGGGACAAAAAAGAGTCAGTCCTTAAAGTGGGTTTGCTGCATTCGTTGTAAGAGAAAAAAAATTTCATTTACTTTATTACTGTCCCTTAAAATTCTCATTTGTTCAATGCCAATGATAACATAAAAATGCCCATAAACATATAAACAGGTAAGTGAAAGCAGGTCGTAGAACAACTCTAGAAATGAGAAAACATTCCATGGAGGAGAAGAAGAATTAGGCAAGCCTGAATATCTGCTGGAGACATAAAGACAAAAATCTGAATTGCATTTAGGACAACAGAAGAATGGAACTAGGGGCACCTGGGTGGCTCAGTTGGTTAAGCGTCTGCCTTCGGCTCAGGTCGCAGAGTCCCAGATGGAGTCCCACATTGGGCCCTCTGCCTGCTGCTTACCCTGCTTTTGCCCTCACTCTCTGACAAACAAATAAAATATTAAAAAGGAGGAGGAGAAGAAGAAGAAGAAGAAGAAGAAGAAGAAGAAGAAGAAGAAGAAGAAGAAGAAGAAGAGGAAGAGTGGAACTAAAGGGGCCTCTGAAGACAGCAAATAGCTCACAGCAACTGTATCTTTGAAAAGAAATTAACTCTGGGCAGAATACCTAAACTCCCTTCTTGGGGAAAATTTAATAAAAACAATATACTGACGTGAAACATGCATTCTTCAGTGTATTTTTCAAATAAGAAAGAACTGACCTCTGTAGGTGGATGACCAGTCTTGGTTCTGGGTGAACCTGTGCCTCTCATATAATTTAGGAAATCACCTTCCCAGTACAAAGCAAAGTTGTGTATGGGTTTGGCTAAGAAGTCTGTTCTTTTAGAACTTCATCACTGGAATGTGCTGATCATCGAAATTCTTATGTGACTGGACTGAGAATGTAACTCCTAGCCAACAGAGTTTACTGACCTAGTCAGATCTACATGAACAATAACCATATAAACAATAGCTTTAGGATAGTCATGGAGGTGGAGTGTGGGAGAGAAAGGAGCATCATGAGACTATAAATCAAGATCAGGGGAGGTGCAAGATGGTGGAGAAGTAGGGTACCTGTGTTTCATCTGGTCCCAGGCATTCAGCTAGATAGTTATCAAACCATTCTGAACACCTACAAACTCAACAGGAGATCAAAGAGAAGAAGAGCAATTCTAGGAACAGAAAAGCGACCAATTTCTGGGAGGTAGAACATGCAGCGACTGAATCCGAGGCCACATACAGGAAGAGAGACCATGGGGGAGGGGCTGGCTCCTGGTAAGCGATAGAGAAGCAGAACACAAAATTGGAACTTTTAGAAGTCTGCTCCACTGAGGGGTGTTGCTCCAGAAGCTGAGTTGGGGTGGGGGGGAGTAGAGCCCCTGCTGGGACAGTGTGGTCTCAGGACCTGCGGGGTCACAGAAATATCAGGGGTGTCTGAGTGTGGCAGAACTGCCAGGTATCAGAGTGGGGTAGCTGGCTGCAGAGACGGAGCCGAGGAGTGGGCTTTCAGCTCAGGATTACCTTAAACCATGAGCCAAGGCAGAGTTGGGTTGCTGTTCTTCAAGCAGGGACCCTACAAGTGGCAGATCCAGAGAGACCCCCTCCTTCCTCCTCCAGGAGCAGTGGTGCAGGAGTGGATGGCAGGAATCTGCGGGATTGGAGACTCCAAAAAGGGCCAAGCGCCAGAGATAGAAACACTCAGTACAGGCTGGGTGAGCACTGAGTGCAGCCAGAGATAAGGGAGACAGGAGTGATTGATCACTTTTCTCTGAGGGTGCACTGAGGAGTGGGGCCCTGAGCTCTCGGCTCCTCCCCACAGGAGATAGGGAGGCCACCATTTTCATTCCCATCCTCTAAAGCTTTATGGAAACTGTTCAGGGAACAAAAGGTCTGAGAGCGAACTGGAGCAGATTACTTAGTCTGTCCCCTGACAAGTGCAGTGCAATTCCACCTCAGGCAAAGACATTTGAGAATCACAGCAACAGGCCCCTGCCCCTGAAGATCAACAAAAACATTGAGCCAAGACAAAGTTCACTGATCAATGAGAACTTTAAAACTTGAGAGCTACTGGCGTACAACACATAGAATTCATGGCTTTTTTTCCCATGATTCTTTAGTCATTCAAAGTTTAATTTTTTTAATTTTTTTTTCTTTTTCTATTTTTAAAAATTTTCCTCTTTCCTATTTTAACATCTTTTAACTATTTTATCTTATCAATACCTTTTTAAAAGTCTTTTAAAATTTTCATTGTTATAGTCATATTCTATCCCTTTATTGTATTTAACCTTATTTTTTGTATACATGTAGGTTTTTTCTTTCTTTAAAATTCTGGGATAGAGTTTCTTCTAACAGATCAAAATATACCCTAAATCTAGCACATGGCTTTGTTCTAGTCTCCAGCCTGATCATATTCTTTCTTTTTTTTCTTTTTTCAACAAACTTCTAATCTTATCAATTCCTTTTTTAGAATCTTTTAAAATTTTCATCTTATAGTCATATTCCATCCCTTCATTGTGTTTACCCTTATTTTTGTACATATATGTTTTTCTTTTCTTAAAATTTTGGGAGGCACTTTCTTCTAACAAACCAAAATACACCCCAAATCAAGTGTGTGGCTCTGTTTTATTCACCAGTCTAATATATATATATATATATATTTTTTTTCCTTCCTTTCTTCTCCCCCCCACCCCACAAGGTTTCAGGTCTCTTCTGATTTGGTTAGTGTATATTTTTCTGCTACTCTTTTAGTATTTTGTTCTCTCATTCATCTATTCTTATCTGGATAAAATGACAAGGTAGGAAAAAAAAAGGAGAAAAAAAGGGAAAAAAGGGAAGAAGAGGCAGTACAAATGGCTAGGGATCTAATCAATATACACATCAGTAAGATGTCAGAACTAGAGTTCAGAATGACAATTATCAAGATGCTAGATGGGCTCAAAAAAAGCATGGAAGATACTAGAGAAACCTTCTCTGGAGAAATAAAAGAACTAAAATCTAACCAAGTTGAAATTTAAAAAGTTATTAAAGAAGTACAATAAAAAGTGGAGGCTCTTACTGCTAGGATAAATGAGGCAGAAGAGAAAATTAGTGATATAGAAGACCAAACAATGGAGAATAAAGATGAGAAAAAGGGAGACAAACAACTACTGGACCATGAGGGGAGAATTTGAGAAATAAGTGATACTGTAAGATGAAACAATATTAGAATAATTGGGATCCAAGAAGAAGAAGAAGAGAGAGGGGCAGAAGGTATATTGGACCAAATTATAGCAGAGAATTTCCCTAACATGGCAAAGGGAACAAGCATCAAAATCCAGGAGACACAGAGAACCCCCTTCAAAATCAATAAAAATAGGTCTACACCCTGTCATTAAATAGTAAAACTTACAAGTCTTGGTGACAAAGAGAAAATCCTGAAAACAGCTCTGGACAAGACGTCTGTAACCTACAATGGTAGAAATATTAGATTAGTAGCAGACTTCTCTACAGAGACCTGGCAGGCCAAAAATGACTGGCAGGATATATTCAGAGCACTAAATGAGAAAAATATGCTCCCAAAATACTATATCCAGCTAGGCTGTCATTGGAAATAGGAGAGATAAAATCTTTCAGGACAAAGAAAAACTAAAAGAACTTCCAAAAACCAAACCAGCCTTACAAGAAATATTGAAAGGGATCCTCTAAGCAAAAAGAGAGCCTAAAAGCAACAGGCCAGAAAGGAACAGAGACAATATACAGTAACAGTCACCTTACAGGAAATACAATGGCACTAAATTCATATCTTTCAAAAGTTACCCAGAATGTAAATGGGCTAAATTCCCAATCAAAAGACACAGGGTATCAGAATGGATAAAAAAAACAAGACCCATTGATATGCTGTCTATAACAAACTCATTTTAGACCCAAGTACACCTCCAGATTTATTGATTTTTTTAAAGATTTTATTTATTTATTTGACAGACAGATCATAAGTAGGCAGAGAGGCAGGCAGAGAGAGAGAGGGAAGCAGGCTCCCCACTGAGCAGAGAGCCTGACATGGGGCTTGATCCCAGGACCCTGAGATCATGACCCAAGCTGAAGGCAGAGGCTTTAACCCACTGAGGCACCCAGGTGTCCCACATCTCCAGATTTAAAGTGAGGGGGTGGAAAACCATTTATCATGCTAATGGACAGCAAAAGGAAGCTGGAATGGCAATCCTTATATCAGGTAAATTAGATTTTTAAGTGAAAGACTATAATAAGGGATGAGGGAGGACAGTATATCATACTTAAAAGGTCTGCCCTACAAAAAGTCCTAACAATTTTAAGTATCTATTCCCCTAACATGGGGGGCAGCCAAGTATATAAACCAATTAATAACAAAATCAAAGAAACACATCAACAATAATACAATAATAGTAGGGGACTTTAACACCTCCCTCACTGAAACAGACAGATCATCTAAGATAAAGATCAACAAGGAAATAAAGGCTTTAAATGACACACTGGACCAGATAGACATCACAGATATATTCAGAACATTGCATCCCAAAGTAACAGAATACACATTCTTCTGTAGTGCATATGGAACATTATTCTCCAGAATAGATCATATCCTGGGTCACAAAACAGATCTCAACCAGTACCAAAAGATTGGCATCATTCCCTGCATATTTTCAGACCACAATGCTTTGAAACTAGAAGTCAACCACAAGAGGAAAGTTGGAAAGAACTCAAATACATGGAGGCAAAAGAGCATCCTACTAAAGAATGAATGGGTCAACCAGGAAACTAAATAAGATTTTAAAAATATTCATGAAAATACAACTGTTCAAAATCCTTGGAACACAACAAAGGTGCTCATGAGAGAAAGTATAAAGCAATAAAAACCTTTCTCAAGAAACAAGAAGGGTCTCAAGTGCACAACCTCACCCTACACCAAAAGGAGCTGTAGAAAGAACAGCAAAGAAAGCCTAAACCCAGCAGGAGAAAAGAAATAATAAAGATCAGAGCAGAAATCAATGAAATAGAGACCCAAAGAACAGTAGAACAAATTGACGAAACCAGGAGCTTGTTCTTTGAAAGAATTAATAAGATTGATAACCCCTGGCCAGACTTATCAAAAAGAAAGGAGAAAGGACCCAAATTAATAAAATCATGAGTGAAAAAGGAGAGATCACAACCAACACCAAAGAAATACAAACAATTATAAGAACTTATTATAAGAGCAACTATACACCAGCAAATCTGGAAGAAAATGGATGCATCCCTAGAGGCATTTAACTACCAAAACTGAACCACTAAGAAATAGAAAACCTGAACAGACCCGTAACCAGTAAGGAGATTGAAGTAGTCATCAAAAATCTCCCAAAAAGCAAGAGTCCAGGACCAGATGGCTTCCCAGTGGAATTCTTCCAAACATTAAAAGAAGAATTAATACCTATTCTCCTGAAACTGTTCCAAAAAATAGAAATGAAAGGAAAACTTCCAAACTCATTTTATGAGGGCAGCATTACCTTGATTCCAAAACCAGAAAAAGACCCCATCAAAAAGGAGAACTACAGACCAATATCCTTGATGAACACAGATGTAAAAATTCTCACCAAAATACTAGCCAATAGAATGCAACAGTGCATTAAAAGGATTATCCACCACGACCAAGTGGGATTCATTCCTGGGCTGCAAGTTTGGTTCAACATGCACAAATCAATCAATGTGATACAATACATTAATAACAAAAAAGAACAAGAACCATATGATACTTTCAATAGATGCTGAAAAAGCAGTTGACTAATTACAGCATCTTTTCTTGATCAAAACTCTGATCTGATCAAAACTCTGATTGAAGTATTTACTTCAATATCATCAAAGCCATATATGAAAATCCCACAGCGAATATCATTCTCCATGGGAAAAAACTGAGAGCTTTTCCCCTAAGGTCTGGAACATGGCAGGGATGTCCGCTATCACCACTGCTATTCAACATAGTACTAGAAGTCCTAGCCTCAGCAATCAGACAACAAAAAGAAATAAAAGACATCTGAATTGGCAAAAAAGAAGTCAAACTCTCCCTCTTTGCAGGTGATACCATACTTTATGTGGAAAACCAAAAGACTCCACTCCAAAACTGCTAGAAGTCATACAGGAATTCAGTAACATGTCAGGATATAAAATCAATGCACAGAAATCAGTTACATTTCTATACACCAGCAGCAATACAGAAGAAAGAAATTAAGGAGTCGATCCCATTTACAATAGCACCCAAAACCATAAGACACCTAGAAATAAACCTAACCAAAGAGGCAAAGGATCTGTACTCAGAAAACTATAAAGTACTCATGAAAGAAATTGAGGAAGACACAAAGAAATGGAAAAATGTTCCATGATCATGGATTGGAATAAAAAATATTGTGAAAATGTCTATGCTACCTAAAGCAATCTACACATTTAATGTAATCCCTATAAAAATACCATCAACTTTTTTTGAAGAAATGGAACAAATAATTCTAAAATTTATGTGGAACCAGAATAGACTCCATGTAGCCAGAGGAATGTTGAAAAAGAAAGCCAAAGTTGGTGGCATCACAATTCCAGACTTCAAGGTCTATTACAAAGCTGTCATCATCAAGACAGTATGGTACTGGCACAGAAACAGACACATAGATCAATGGAACAGAATAGAGAACCCAGAAATGAACCTGACTCTATGGTCAACTAATCTTCGACAAAGCAGGAAAGAATGTCCAATGGAAAAACGACAGTCTCTTCAACAAATGGTGTTGGGAAAATTGGACAGGCACATGCCGAAGAATGAAACTGGATAATTTCCTTACACCACACACAAAAACAGACTCAACATGGATGAAAGACCTCAGTGTGAGACAGGAATCCATCCAAATCCTTGAGGGGAACACAGGCAACAACCTCTTTGACCACAGCCACAGGAACTTCTTTCTAGAAACAGCGCCAAAGGCAAGGGAAGTAAGGGCAAAAATGAGCTATTTGGACTTCATCAAGATTAAAAAGCTTTTGCACAGCAAAGGAAACAGTCAACAAAAACAAAAGACAACTGATAGAATGGGAGAAGATATTTGCAAATGACATATCAGATAAAGGGCTAGTATCCAAAATCTATAAAGAACTTATCAAACTCAACACCCAAAGAAAAAAGAATCCAATAAAGAAATGGACAGAAGACATGAACAGCCATTTCTGCAAAGAGGACATTCTGATGACCAATAGACACATGAAAAAGTTCTCAACATCACTTGGCATCAGGGAAATACAAATCAAAACCACAATGAGATATTACTTCATACCAGTCAGAATGGTTAAAAGTAACCAGTCAGGAAATGACAGGGGTTGGCAAGGATGTGGAGAAAGGGGAACCCTCCTACACTGTTGGTGGGAATGCAAGCTGGTGCACCACTCTGGAAAACAGTATGGAGATTCCTCAAAAAGTTGAAAATAGAGCTACCCAGACCCAACAATCGCACTACTGTGTATTTACCCTAAAGATACAAATGTAGTGATCCAAAGGGGCATGCACCTAAATGTTTATAGCAGCATTGTCTACAATAGCCAAACTATGGAAAGAACCTAGATATTCCCTCAACAGATGAATGGATAAAGAAGAGGTGGTATATATATATACAACGGAATACTATGCAGCCATCAAGAAATGAAATGAAATCTTGCTATTTGCAATGATGTGGATGGAACTGGAGGGTATTATGCCAAGTGAAATAAGCCAATCACAAAAAGACAATTATCATTGATCTCTCTGATATGAGGAGTTTGAGAGGTGCGAGGGGGGTTCATGGTGGGTAGGGAGGGAAAAAATGAAACAAGAAGGGACCAGGGAGGGTGATAAACCATAAGAAACTCTAAATCTCAGGAAACAAACTGAGGGTTGCTGGAGCAGTTGCGGGGAGGAGGGATAGGATAGCTGAATTATGGACATTGGGGTAAGTATGTGCTATTCTGAATGCTGTGAATTGTGTTCGACTGATGATTCCCAGACCTGTACCCCTGAAGCAAATAATACACTATAGGTTAATAAAAACTAAATAAACCAAGATCAGCCAGCCTGGTGTATCCCATCCAATGATTCCCACCATTTCTCCCTCCTTTTTCACCGTACTGTGTATAGAAACTAACTCCTTGCATGAATGAATCGTCAACAAGCAATATTAGATAGAATCTTAGCTCTTTCACCAACCTGTGAAATGATCCAGACCAACCCATTTACTTTCCACCTCAGTTTCTTCAGCTGCTAAATGAGGGGTTGGATAAATCAGTGACGTGAGGGGCATAAAGCAGATCTGCTATAGAAACTGTAGACCCCAAGCTCATCCCTAGAGATTTGTGATTCAGTAGATAAAGGGTAGGGTCCAAGAATCTGCACTTGGGCACATTTAAGGGGATTCCAATGCAGAGAATCCAGAGAAACATTGAAACACATGACCTCTAAGTCTCTTACAAGTTAACTGTCTTCTACTCAATGTTTATTGACCATTCACAGAATGTGCTATGCCTGACAAAATCCAAACGTGCTCAGATAACATCTATTTTTATTTGAGATACATATTCACTGGGTACTGGGTTGGGTAAGATTCCAGTCATCATGGCACATCACAGCATGCTGTTGGCTGCACACTGGTTGGTAGGCTCATTTTTCCACTGGCACAGGTTAACTACATGGCTAAACTAAAAGATCTCCCTTAACCATGAGATGATATGATTGTATCATAACCTTAGGTCAACCATTAGGAGTGGCTAGTTTTTCTCTTTTATTTAAGGCTAAACATACATTTACTCCTCCAGAAGTCCTCCGAGAAGTTCTCTGTGGGGTTAAGAATGCTGTTGTAGAGTGTTCACAATTACACACACTGAGTAAAAATAAACTTTCTCGATCCTCTATATATTTGCTCTCTAAAAATGCCTCTGTCTTAGAGAGTTCAAAATCTGATCTCCTTCTCAGTACCATCCTGCGCTCTTTCCTGCTCAAGTTGGCATCTGGAATAAAGGTACATTTGCGTGTGACCATGTACCAGAAATGAAATGTCCTTAGGGTCATGTATGGTCCCCTGGATCCTTGCAGGTCTCTGACGTGCTGCCAGTTGTTTGGTCTGCTGCTCATGTGACAATAGGGGCTTCTCATTGGTTCCTTCAAATGCCACGTGGGCACCCCCTTCTGGAGTCACAATCCTTAGTTGTAGGGTCACACGTGTAATGCCTTCTTTCTGACGCTTGAGTTCTTCTGGTCTACTGCTTCTTCCTTTACCCTCTCTGCCAGGAATAAGGCATATGGTAGGATATGAAGAAATGGGGTGATATCTAATGCTCAGCCCCGTAGACATCTCCCTCAGCCGTTTCTAAAATCCTGTCTGGCACCACGTTAGACGTAGTGTCATGCCAACTGTGGGGAAGCTCTGAAATATATGCTAGGATAAACCCACTGTTCTGGAACATGTTTCTACCACATAATCCAACAAAGCACAACCCCAAGGGGGCCTAGACTGCTGGGATATTCATGTCTAATAATGTGTATTTCTTCTTCCTCCTCCCAGCCACCTCCTCTCAGAAATAAGAAGGGTTTTTCCTGTTCCTCCTTTAAATGACCCTTAAAACATATATTGGTCCTCTACACAAAGACTTATAATAAAATTCAGTGACCCAGATTCCCTAGGGCTCAGCATTTGATTTGTAAAAGGAATTTTGGCAAATTTAAACGTTTTTCCCCCTCTCAACAAAGCCTGGATTTCAATACTATGGTCTCGCTGTGAGTTTTTAAAACTATGTTTTCCCACTGAAGGCCAAGAAATGACTTCTCTCTTCTAACCTCCTTTGAAATAATGAAGCCCATTGATTTAATAAGTGCCAAGCCACATAGGCACATGACTTCTGGGAATGAAAAAAATGCCAGTTTAATGTAAGCAAAAGTATTTTTTCTGTGAAAACAAGAATCTAAGTAGATTGCTTCTCAGAAATAGGAAGCTAAGAAGATTATACTTTATGCAAATATAAGCATTGCCCCTAAGGCCATTGATGGTAAACTTAAGACCAAATATTGATGAGTTTCTCTACTTTAGGCTCTCTTGCAGATGCAAGAATCACAGAAACATAGGGAGTGCAATACTCTAGATATCGTTACAGAGGAAACTGGTACAATGAGAGATGACTTCTTTCGGGAAACTCACAAGAATAGTGGTATCTACTCTTTGACAACATGGCCCCAAACTAGCACTCCAGCTTTACATCCACTCCTCACGTGTGTCAGTCTTCTCTTCCAACGAAGCCAGCCAAACAAGGACCTTTGTGGATCCACTGATTGCATTCCTGTATCTGTGTCTTTGCTCTCACAGTCCCTTCAAGGGAATGCTCCTATGTTAGGGCTTTAAAGAGTAGTCAGCAAATGCATCAGGATCAAGTGAGTATCAAAAATCTTGTCTCCTGCTTATATTTTCATCAAACGGGGTAATCTTGTGTTGTTACAAAGATGGAAGTACCATATTTAGATTCCTTTTACCAAAAAAAAAAAAAAAAGGTACTATAGCAGTATCTTACTTTGAGGGAACAAGAGATGATGTCCAATTTCACTTTGCTATAATTTGTCTATTCGTTTTGAAAGGACTCCTGAGTGGGAGCCATGAAGCTGAGTCTGGCTCTGAGAAGAGAGAAAAATGGGAGAATAAACACTGAGCAGGAAGCAGGGAGACCACGGTTGTTACCATAGTGATGAACATCCAGTCCGGATGGTGCTGTTGCCGGCTTCTGCTAGTGAGTGGGAGAAAACCACTTTCCTTCTGGACTAGTGTAGCAGAGGACAGAAAAATCTGAGGTGACCGATTTTAACTCTCGGCTTAAATTATATCTCTATAGATATAGCCACTGTTAGTAAGCACCTAAGTGGTTGGCAATGTGCTGGAGAATTTAATGTATGTAAACCCTGAAAGTTAGGGACTAACATCCCCATTTTAAATATGAAGAAAGCAAGGTTTCAGAGAGTAAATAATTGTTACTGAATGCACTACCTAGTAAAAGGGCAGGGCCAAGATTTAAGTCCAAATCATTTAGTTAAGTCAACCTAATTTATTTACATTGTAAACCTGTTTTCACCAAGCCACAACTATGCCTCTCAAAGACTTGGCAGGAAAATTGTATCCCTTTGACCAATAAAAACTTAGGGGACTCTATGGTGGTTACTCTAAGCTTTGACCTTTTTTAGTTTTCCTTGCCTTATAAGTTTTATAGAAAAATAATTTATATTAAAGCTTTCTTTCCTTCATTTATAAACTGAATTGGCTTTTTTTGGTAACAGCTTAATTAATTAAGAAGTGATCCCAAATGACAGCTTTCGGTGTATTTTGGATTAATGTGATAGCAATCAACAGTTTACGGACTATAAACATTGTTTCGTAGATAGGCAAAGTCATAAGATGCTCTCATACATTCTTTTTCTTCCAAAAACAGAAGTAACTTTGAATTTTTAACAATAATCCCATGTTACCAGTAAACACAATAAATAATAGCAAAAAATTAAGTCCTATTCCTATTCCCATCTCTATTCTACAACCATAATTGTTGGTATTTGTCCTTTCTGAATATTCACGCAGAGTGTAAAGTTAAGAACACGAATTCACATTCCAGCTTTGCCACTTATTAGCTGTGTGACTAGGCAAATTAACCTCAGCCCTCAATATTTCATCTGCAAAACAGGAATAATAATACTACCTACCACTTGTGGCTCTTCTATGGATGAAAATGAGATAAATTATGCTAAGTGCTGAGCACAGAACTTGGCACACTCTAGCACTTTGTAAATGGTTACATAAAAATCTATATATCCGCTTTACATATATTGTTTACATAAATGGATCATGCTATACATATTGAACTATAATTCTCACTTAACAAAGTATCTTAAGACATACACCCATGTCTATATGTAAGAATCTATCGCTTGTTACATAATTCTCTATAGTACTCTATATCTTCACATGGCCTTTCTGCAGAGTGTGTCTGTGAAGAGAGAGAGAACAAGCTCTTGGTGTGTCTTTTCATGAGGACACTAATCCTACCATGGGGTTCTACTCTCATAACCCCCTCTAACACTAATTACCTCCTGTGAGCCCCATCTCCAAATACCATCACATTGTGAGCTTAGGGCTCCAACATGTGAATTTTGGGGAAGACAGCAATGTTCAGTCCATAACATATTAGACAGGGTAACAGATTTTTGGACAGTTTGTTTTAATATGTGTATCAGGCTTTCTACCATTTATACTCCTCCTGAAGTATGCGAGAGTGCCCAATCCTCTACATCTCATCATTAACATCATCATTAACTGTTGTAATTCATGTTATTCTTTGGGTGATAATTTGATAGGTAAAACATATCGATTTTTTATTTGCAGATATTTGATTATTCATGAAGATAAATATCTTTTCCTATGTTTCTTGGTGGAGTATACTTCCTCATTTGGGACTTTCCACTGCATATCCTTTGTCAACTTTTCTATACTTTTCTATACTATACTATACTAACTTTTCTATACTAATATTTTTCTCATTGATTTTCATGAATTCTTTTTTTTTTTTTTTAAGATTTTATTTATTTATTTGTCAGAGAGAGAGAGGGAGAGAAAGCAAGCACAGGCAGACAGAATGGCAGGCAGAGGCAGAGGGAGAAGCAGGCTCCCTGATGAGCAAGGAGCCCGATGCGGGACTCGATCCCAGGACGCTGGGATCATGACCTGAGCCGAAGGCAGCTGCTTAACCAACTGAGCCACCCAGGCATCCCTCATGAATTCTTTATACATAGGAGGTGTTAATTCTTGTCTGTCAATACTCATCCACATCATACTCTCCTATGGCAACCAGACTTGACCATTATAATATTCATTACACTCAAAGGTACTTGTTCAGTGTGGGTTTGTCACTCACTGGATCACAAGCTCCATGAGGTCAGACATGCACTTGTCTTTGTTCCCAGCTCCTACTATAGTGTTTGGTTCATATATGAACAAATAGCTCCAAAAGTATTGAATAAATTTGTTTTCTTTTAACCATATTAATGGCATCTTTGGCCATATGATTTTTAACTTTTATAATTAAATTTTTCTATATTTTTTTTGCTCTCAAATTCCTACCATGCATAGAAAAGGCCTTTATCCTCAAATGATTTAAGATATTTTCCTGCAGGGCACCTGGGTGGCTCAGTGGGTTAAGGCCTCTGCCCTCAGCTCAGGTCATGATCTCAGGGTCCTGGGATCGAGCCCCACATCGGGCTCTCTGCTCAGCAGGGAGCCTGCTTCCTCCTCTCTCTCTGTCTGCCTCTCTGCCTACTTGTGATCTCTGTCTGTCAAATGAATAAATAAAATATTTAAAAAAAAGATATTTTCCTGCATTTCTTCTATTATATTTATAGGCCTAATTTTTGCAATAAATCTTTCATCTGCAAATTATTTTTGTGTGTTGAGGTAGATACATGATTTTATTTTTCTCCAAATAAACACCCTACTATTTATTGAATGATCTATCTCTTTACCACCAATGTGAGAGCAATCTTTATCATATCCTATGTAGGACACATGCTTATAGTTTATACATATGTTTTGTTATGTGATGGGAAAAAAAAATCTGTTTTTCTTCTTTAAGGCTTTTTTCTTTTTCTTTTTTTTTCCGTCTCATGCAAGGATATTTTCAGGTAAATATGGTGTCAATTTGCCAACTCTCTGTTAAGTGCAGTTATTCCCTAAAGAGTAAGCCAATGAACAGGGTATTGGATCAGGAAAAATAATCTTCCAATCTGGCCTCCTTCATTAGCTCTCCACCGTTAAGATGCACAGTTTTGAATGATCCGTAATCATACCTGTCTGACCTGCTTCACAGAGTTATTGTGAGACGAGAGGGTGCAAATTGGTCTGCATATTAAAAGTGCTCTAAAAATTAGATGTTCCTGAGAAGTGAAAATTATTCATATTCTCTATTATTGACAAGTATCCAGCTATTTCATCTTGAAAAGACTTTACTTGAATGGATTGGAACTAGATGAGTAACATTCTGTGGTAAATGGTGGCAAATCAGTGAAAACATCTTCCTGTTTTTAGTCCAACGTGTTTTCTGAACCGCCAGTGGGGAAGCCATCGCACAAAATGAATCAAATACCAAAGGCTTTCTTGTCTTGTTTCGTACCTGTCTCCTCTTGGCCCAGTACCATGTCTGTCACAAATCAATATAATCCCACAGCCCTTCGTTCTCCGACAGGATCCCAGGGAGACGGGAGAAGCCCCCGTCCCCTGCCGTGCCCTTCTCCAGAGGGCAGTGGGATGGCCTGGATACATGCGTTTTGAGAACTCTATTAGTTTCCTGGGGCTTCTGTAAAAATTACCACAGACCAGGTGACTTAAAACAACAGAAATTTATTCTTTCACAGCTCCGGATGCCGGAAAAGTCTGGAATCTGGGTGTCCACAGGGCCACACTCCCTCTGGAGGATCCAGGGGAGACCCTTCCTGGCTTCTGCCAGCTTCTGGTAGCAGCTGGCATTTTTTGACTTGTGGTCTCTGCCTGTGAGGTCACCTTGCCCCCTCCTCGCTGTTTTTTTTTTCTATTCTGGCTCTTATTAAGAGTATTTGTCATTAGATTTAGGACCCACCCAGATAATCCCGGATGATCTCATCTCTAGATCTTTAATTTAATTACATCTGCAAAGGCTTCTTTCCCAAATGAGGTAACATTCGCAGGTTCCCGGGATAAGGACAGAGACAGATCTTTTTGGGAATGACCATTCAACCCACCCCAAAGGCCTTGCATCATAAGAGGAGGTAAATGCAAAGTAAGCTCAGAACACGCAGTGTTTTATCAGCCCGAGACCCAACAGGCCAAGGCTGATATTAGCCAAATGGAAGTTCATTTTTAGAGGATGCACATGAAGTTCTGACATTTTGCTGTTCCTAAAATATTCATATAGCTTCTCTCAGACTCAAACTTGACTGAGGTTGAATTCAAAGACTTACATTTAATTATCTCCTTCTGGCTCCCGCTCCAAATCTTCAAACCCTAAATAGAAAAGAGTCAAGACAGGACCACCAAACTAGCACGTTTCTTATTTCAAACTACCGGGTCGCATCATGGAATAAGATAAAGATCTCAACACCAGTCTTCCAGTCAAATCCTCTTTTCAAAAGGCATAGCTCGGGAGCTTCTCCCAAGGGCAGCCTGTATTTTCCTAAGGAGAACTTTCCCTCAAACTTTCAGAGCAAAGCTGCAGCAGGACTGACTTAACAGAAGGCCAAAGATTAAGATTCCTTGAGATCTAAAGTGATCTCTTGTGTTAGTCCTTCAGCAGAAGAATCTCCCTTTCCAGGGGTCATCTGCACTCTTCTGAAGCCACGCTGTGTAGGCGTTTTTAGTGCTCATTCATAGGGCAAAACTCCATGGTTTTCACATCGTCCTTTCAGGATTTTTCATATTATTCTTCAATCACAGGCTTCTCCCAGAGAAAGCTTCAGGCTTAGGTTGTTTCAGGAGAAGGAAATACTGGTGCTCACAAAAAGAAAACAAAACAAAAATACATTTTTGCCTCAAACAGATAATTCTATTTCCATTCCCAAACATCTAGCTACCCAAAGGTGCCATAACCAAAATGTAGAGAAATAGGACTTCAAAAGGTAACTTGGCAAGGGCTGTGAGTGTTGCCATGGAGAACCAGTTTTTATTTTATTTCATCTGTTAAATAGTTTTTTGCAAATCAGAAAGAAGTGTTTAGGGGCGCTTGGGTAGCTCAGTGGGTTAAAGCCTCTGCCTTCGGGTCAGGTCATGATCTCAGGGTTCCACATTGGGGCTTTCTGCTCAGCAGGGAGCCTGCTTCCCTTCCTCTCTCTCTGACTGCCTCTCTGCCTGCTTGTGATCTCTGTCAAGTAAATAAATAAAATCTTTAAAAAAAAAAAAAGAAAGAAAGAAAGAAGTGTTTAGGACACCTTCTACTTTGGAAACTTGGCAGTGTGGCTTTAATTAGTAGATCAGAAAACAAATTTCTTAGGAGGTAGAGTGACTTTCCCAAGGTCCCATGGCCACTTTTTGACAGGCTCCCAGTCCACTGCTCTTACCACTACTGATACCTCATTTTCCATTCTCTCTCTTTAAAAAGAAAAAAAAAAAAAAGATTTTACTTATTTATTTATTTATTTGAGAGAGAGAGAGAGTACACAAGTCATGGGAAGGAGAGGGAGAGAGAATCTTAAGTAGACTCTACACTGATTGCAGAGCCCAATGCAGGGCTTGATCCCATGATCCTGAGATCATGGCCTGAGCCAAAACCAAGAGTCCCTCACTCAACTGACTGAACCACGCTGGCACCCCATTCATTCTCTTAAAACTAAGATACTCCCTGGAATGACAACTCTATGGATTCCACACCAAGCCGACTTGACAGTCAGATAAACAAAAGGTCTAGTCTTTCTCTAATGGACCATTAGTAAATATTTTCCACCTTGGGGGCTATATGGTCTCTGTTACAACTGTTCAACTCTGCCCTTGTAGCCACAGAGCAGCCATGGAAAATATGTAAACAAACAGTATCACGATGTTCAAATAATAAACTTTATTTACAAAAACAGGCAGTGGGCTAGATTTGGCCTGTGGACTGTAGTTCTCAGGCCCCTAGAAAGACTAAGATTGGAGTTCAGTTTCATTAATATTCACTTTCCTGTTCTGTAAAATGGGTATAATAATTGTTTGGCTGTATAGGTTGGTTGTTAGGATTCAATGATATAAGTAAATCATATGTTCACATTGCCTGGCACATAACACTCAATAAATGTTGGCAATTATTATTATTAATTATTATTATGAAAGATTTTATTTATTTGAGAGAGAAAGAGAGAGAGCATGGGGGGGTGGGAGGGGCAGAGGGAGAGGGAAAAGCAGGCTCCCCGCTGAGCAAGGAGACTGACATGGGGCTCAATCCCAGAACCCCAAGATCATGACCTGAGCTGAAGAGAGATACTTAACCAACTGAGTCACCAGGGCACCCCTTTTATTTTTTTAATTTCACTATAATTAACATACTGTTAATTTCAAGTGAACAATATTAGTAGTTCAACAATTGTATACATTACTCCATGCTCATCATGATAAATATATTCTTAATCTCCTTTACCTATTTCACCCATTCACCCCATTTATTATTTTCTATTTTCATTATTTTATCACTAAGTTTACTTTTTACTATACCTTTCAAAAAAGGAAGAGAAACAAAAGAACCAACATTAAGTGAGTAATCCTTTCTTTTTCCCTTGCACCCAGACAAACCAAAATGTGCCCACCACCTTGAGCCCCCCACGGCTTCACGAACATCATCGGGTAGCTGATCGCCACAGTCACACAGATGGTACCATCATACTCTGAGCTCCCAGGGCTCCATATGCCTGAGATAGATAGTTTGTCTTCTATTTGGAACCCTGGCAAGAGCTCCTACCCCCTCCTGGCTCCCTGACACCAGGTGCTCAAATAGGTAGTTTCTTTTAAAATATTGAACAGCTTTCACTTTCATTGTTTATTTCTAGAGATTTTAATGAAGCCAGGTGCACAGTTTCAAAGACCAGTCGTTTTTGCTGGTGCCATCCTGCCCCTTGTGTTTCCTTCTAATTTGAAATTTTGTACTTCACAGAGCTCCCTTTTCCTAGGGCTTGTGAAAGCCACGGAAACTGGGGCTTCAACTTTGCTAAAGCCTTACTCTTCTCTCCTCATGTAAATAGGATGGAATTCAGGATGAGGTGGGCTCATCTTTCACCTGCTGCAGTTTTTACTGAATTATAAAACCTCATGATTATTACATTTCAATGACACAGGCCCCAGAGATTGCATTATGACAAGGTTCGTCTAAACTTTAAAATATTAAATCCTTTTAAAGCTGAAAGTATTTAATAATGTGTCTCATTAATTCTTCAACCTCTTATCTAGGTGACAAATATTCCTGAATTTATGGTTGACAAATTAAACCCTAGAGACAATCCTGAAGTAGATTGACTGTGGACTAATGAAATACCCTGTAAAATTGTTCTGTCCAAGTTTGGATTCGACACTGGAAGTCTTCACCGAATCATTGCCACAGAGCTCTGGAGTCAACAGGTTCATATATAAGAAATATACATTTCCTAATTGCCTTAATCCAGTATCACATGGCCTCAAAAAAAAGTATCACAAATTCAGAGATCTAGGTGTCCTTTTCTTCACAATTTTGGCAACTATGTTACATTACATCAAAGTTTCCTGAAATGACACATGCGTTTCTTTCCTTTCATGCTACCGCACATCCTTCTCTTCTGTAGGGTCCAAAGCTTAAATACACATTAAGAAGGGTCTTTAAATTCAGGAAAGACACTTTCGGTCTAACTTTTGGTGATTTCCCTTCATGGAACTTCCACCAGATTTGAGATACCTTGTTTAGGTGCCATTGGTGTCATGTCACCTCCTCTCCCACATGTAACCACATCGTTGGTGATCTACTTCCATCCTTCCAGGCTCAGTTCAGATCCTCTCAACTCCCTGCTGTCCACCTGCATCACTCCACACAGAAGCCAAGTCTCCTTCCCTTGTATCCAAATATCCATCATCCTTATAGCCAGCCCTGAGGTGGCTCCCTTGCTCTCTGATCATGTGGCTTCTTGACTCCATACAGGACTTCTCTCCTGTACTAGACCTCAGGGCAAGATTATGAAAATCCTTCTCCCTCGGAGCCTAGCACAGGTATCCTGCCCAAATGACAACTTCAGTTAATGTTTGTTGAAAGCTCAGTGCAAAATCTAAAACAGATTACCTTCAGGCTCTATTAAGGGGAGCCCCATAAATTCAATGAGGATTAATTTGTAGATTTTACCTAAGAAAATAGATTTTAACTTCAAAGTAATCTTATTAGCTGCTCTTTAAAAAACCATTTAGGAAGATGAACGAATGAGTCAAATTGTTTTTCTTGAAAACTTACTTCCATACAGGCAGTCTGAAATGATTTCAGTCCTGCGTGTGGCAAGGAAATCCAACCCAAGAAAGGCAAATGCTCTGATCTTCTGCTCCAGAGGGGAGTTTCGGACCAAAACAAAGGCCTCACTGAGACTTCAGATCATGCATGGAAAGCCAACCAACGAATGCTCCATTTGGTTTACTGAAAAGTTTTATACATCCAGACCCTAGAGACACATCTTACTTGGTAGCATTGCTACCAAGTAGTTGGGACCAGAAAATGAGCCCCAAGGCTAAGCTTGTGAATGAAAAAATTGGAAAGCTATATGGAGCATGGGAGCCAAGAACACAAGGCTCCATCCAAAGCCCTTAAAATAAGCCCTTTTCAATAGCATTCTTCCAATTTCCCTCCTTTGCTTGGAGATTCAGAAATTCATTTATAGTCTTTCAATGACATACATCTATTGGGAAAAAATATTAAAATATTTAAAGCGTTAGCTGATATACTTTAAAGGAGTGAGTCCCACCCATTTGTTGCTCCCACCCCAGCCCCTCGATCATTTTCTCCTCTTCCTTCCAGATTTTATTTGACATTTGGAAGGTTCATCTTGCTACACAGGAGCCAGCCCCTATCCCACATTTGAAGTGAATGAGACACTGACTACATGTGCCACAGGGACTGTGCCATCTTCAGGCATGTTGTTAGTACACACATCCTTAACTCACTTTGCATTTTTTAAAAACCTTCTTCTCACCTTACATTTGCAAAAAAAAAAAAAAATCTCTACACAATATAATTAATTAAACACAATTTTATTAAACGTATTGAGCAAAATATGCAAGGTGGTGGGAGCAGCAGGGACAAAGTAAGGGGCTGTGTTCTGAAGAACTGAATCATAGTCGGTTCTTCAGAAGACAGCCCCTTACTTTGTACCAAGCCTTAGCTGTGCCAGTACGCATGCACCCATTCAGGAAAATACCTAACCGAGAAAACACAGCACTGAGGCCGTGGTGAGAATCATCAGTTTAATTGTTTTTAGCTTGTTCTAGCAAAACACTAAGCTCAAAATGGCTTAACTAGCAAAGTGGTATTATTTTACATAACAAGAAGTTTGGAGTTGGTTCATTCAGCTGCTCAACATCATCAGCGACCCAGGCTCTACTCATTTTTTACTTGGTCCTCTAGTTGACTTTTGTCCTCAGGCTTGTCACTGCAAGGTTGCAAAAATGGCTGCAGCAGCTCCAGCATCAACACTTAGACCAATACTGCCTTTAAACATTACCATGAAGGTAAGACGCTCCCTCCTTCTGAAGAGGAAGGAAGCCTCCCCCACGAGTCCCCAGCTGACTTCCCATGACAGTCTATTCGCCAAAATTGTGTCACGTGCCAATTCCTAAATTCATCATCCAGCCTGGAGAAGAAAATTCTCATGACTAATTTAGATCAAGAACAATTCACCTCCCGAAGCTCATGGGTTTCTGATTATGAATAAAATCAGGGTTTATTAGCACAGAAGGCAGAGGGAACTTGGCTTCTCATTAAGCAACTGCAGTATCTTCCATAAGGAGGTCACATTCTTCAGGGACAATAGGAAGGCACCTTGAAAACTCCATACTTTAATTTCTGGTAATGGGAACTTCCTGAAGGTTTTTGAGTGGGAAAATAACACGAACAGAATAAGATGTAAAGGATTTGGAAAAACTGTAATTCTGAAAATTCTAATTCTTGTTTCACAACCCCTACTGGGGGTAAACATATTTTCATTCATTTATTGAGCAAATATTTTCTGAACACCTGCTGTTGTAAGTGTGAGGATGTGATGCTGAATAAACAGTGGGGTTCTTGCCTTCAGGGGAGCTTACATTCTAGTGGGGAAGGCAAACTACGTAATTTCAAGTTTGGTTTTGTTTAAGCAGAAAAGAAGCAGTGACATAAAAATGTCCAGTGAAGGAGTGGAGGCGGGACTAGGTCAAGGAAGATTCTGGAGAAATGACACTTGAACCAAACCAGAATAATTAGGCACCAGAGAAGGATTTGAGAGCAAGTATGAAGCAGAAGGGACAAGTGCAAAGCCCCCAAGAGGAATAATCTTGGCATGTTAGAGACCCATCAGGATCCTGACAACCGTTAGAGGGAGCGTGGGAGAGAAGGCCGATTTGGGTCAGAAAAGGGTTTCTTCAACACCCGCACACCATTCTCAGAGTTGAGGTGAAGGGGAAGGACAGGGACCGATCCAGGCAGGGCTTCTAGACCATGGTGAAAGTTTGTATGTTATTCCAGGTATTATGGGAAACACACAATTTTCAACAGGGAGGGTATTTTTCGAATATTACTCTCTGGCTTCTGTGTGGGAAAAAAAGAGACGTAAGGGGGCAAGAGCAGACGTAGACAGAGCTGTTATAAGGCAGAACGCATGTACACGAAGGTGACTTGGAATTGGGTGGCGGTGGGACAACCAGACAGGTATTTTGATGCTTCCTAGAGATTGTAGGGGATAGGAGTTATGGTCAAGAGCTGTTTAGAAAAGTTCCGTAAGAGCAGAGAGAAATTACTTCCTGAGGAATGTTCTAGGCCAGTGATTTAGTGTGCATGTGAACCCTCTAGGGATCTTTGTAAAGCGTGGATTGTGACTCAGCAGGCCTGAGGTGGGGCCTGGGATCCTGCATTTCTTTTTTTTTTTTTTTAAGATTTTATTTATTTGACAGAGAGAGAGAGACATCACAAGTAGGCAGAGAGGCAGGCAGAGAGAGAGGGGGGAGGAAGCAGGCTTCTCGCAGAGCAGAGAGCCCGATGTGGGGCTCGATCCCAGGACCCTGGGATCACGACCTGAGCCGAAGGCAGAGGCTTTAACCCACTGAGCCACCCAGGCGCCCCGGGATCCTGCATTTCTAACCAGTTTCCAGGTGACGTCAGTTTCTCGTCTGAGAACCACAGTCAGTAGCAGGATTCTAGCTCCTGTGACCTTAAGGTATATTTAGTTGTATCTCCTACTACTGTCCTAGACAGACTGGTGCTAAAACAGTGGCCACATGTTGCTATTTAAATATAAGTAAGCTAAAATAAGATACTCAGTTCCTTAGTTGCACTACTACAATTCAAATGTTCAAAAGCCATAGGTGGTTTGTGGCTACTCTATTGGACAGTGCATGTATAACGAACTTGCCCTTATTAAGAAAGTTTTATTGGGTGGCGATGCCCCAGGCAGAAGAAAATATTTCTAGTTCTCTATGCTTCCTGTTACCATCTTTCCTTACTCTGTCTTTTCCCAGGAACAATTAAATGCATCCTTTTAAGAACTCTTAAGTCTACCTCTTCTATGGAACTTTCCTGGAACTGAAACTGGGTGTGCTGCTTCCTTCAAATCTGTGTATTTGGCTCTTTCCGGCAATGTATTTCTACTGAATTTTGTCCGCCTAGTATTCTAAGTATCCAACTCTTCCCTGGTTGTAGACTCCCATTTTCTGTGGGTGTGCATGTTGGGGAGGGGGTGGACTATTTCTCACCCACGTGGTTCTGTGGGATTCCTGTGACCTGAACTCTGCTGTCACCATGGTCATTAGCAGATGAGCCAGAGGACAGTCAGTGACATCATTCCCAGGACATTTGCTGAAAAATTAAAGGTTCTCTCTTTCGCTGGGGTCACCAAGCCAGCTGGATGCAAGTCTGGGTCTGCTGGCAGCCACTGTCCCCTCAAATGCGAAGCCCTTGCCTGGGAATGAGAATCACAGAGAGGAAAGCAAAAGCAGGAGATAAGGACAGATACTGGATGACATCATCTCATACCTGGCTTTGACTGTATTTGGAGGGCTCTATCTATCCTTGACCGTTGCTGGGAACAATAAATTTCCTAGTTTTGCTTCAGTCAGTATCCAGCGAGGGGATTCTTATCTATTACAACCTCTCTCTGGGCATCAGTGCTCTGCTCTGACATACAGCAGCATGGAGCCCTTGCTAATTCTTGGCCACTCCCCTCCTGGCTACCCCTTCAGCCAGCCAGTCCCAATTACACTTCCTTGGTTTCAGTACACAGACTCATAGGAGGCATGCAAACATATACTTACCTTAATTAGGTTTTTCTTTACAAGTTTTAATATTCAAATTATTTTTGGTACACTGATAATCAAATATAATGGAGCCAAAGACAATTTCCATTATCTGCTAATGAAATGTTTATGGATATTTCTCAAGTTTTTACAGTTTGGCATATAGATATTATGAATCGTTAGCCTCTTTCCTAAGTCACCCAAAACAAGCCCAAACTCCCTGGTTAGCATGTATCACTTGTCTGGCTAACCCTTAGGAACCTCCAGCGTATTTGTCCTTCAGCCATCCCCACCTCCTGGCTTTTGAAGGAACTTCCTGAAAACTACTACACTGGGGGCTGCTTGGGGCCAGCAGGCTGGTGGCATTCCTCCAGGTCCCACTCTTCCAACACACTCTACCTTTTGGATCAGCTCCCAAGGACTTTCTTAGCCTCATTTCTGTACTGCAGTATATGGAATCTGACCAGAATCTGCTCCTCCAATTGGCTCAGAAGGCCCCACAGGTACCGTGTTGTTGGGAAGTTTCCTAGACTCCAAACTCAAAGATGGCCCCAAACCCTGACAAGAAACTCACCACCACCCCCCGTCTGCCACTTGCTCTCTAAAACCACATTTCCCAACTAGCAGTGGGCAGAAGGTGGAGTGATTCATTCCTGAAAGAACAGAAAACAGACCCTCACTATTCCACCCTACCCCTCAAAATGTATTAATATACGCTGTTGACCAAGTAAGTCTTAAGCAGCACTCTAGAGGACTATGTACATGGTAAGGTTCATCTTTTATTAGAGATCTTATATTACATATTCCCAAAAAGATATAAAATCTTCCAAGAGAAAAATATCAAAACCTATTTGATTCCAAGATAAGCAACATAATCAAAATGAAAGCAAAGATTTTCTTCTAGACAAAGGAATGTGAAAACATTTCCGCACAAGTACAACAAAGACATGGGAAGGTAATTACAATGTTTCACAACACATTTTGTAGCATTTTATTTTAATCAGTATTTGAAGAAAACAAGGATGCCAAGTTCTCAAACACTGCAGGTATAAGCTCAAATATTCAAAAAGAAAAACAAAGATCACAAAAAGGAACGAACTAGTTGCTTAACTGAACATCTGCGATAACAAACATAATAAAACCTAAGCAAACAAATATGCCACCGAGATCACAACTGAAGTGTATGGTTTTTACTGTGTGCCAGAGACACTAAATTATTTAATCAGTTCTTGACCACAACCCAAAGCAAAAGCGTCCTCTCTTCATTTCCCTGATGATTTATTCTAAAAATAAAAAGCAGAAACTTGCTGGTTTCAAGAGAATTTCTGCTTTACCTGTGAGCAGCTGGTGGCAACACACACTAAGACCCCGACTGACATGGGACAGATCCATCTCCAACAACCAGAAGTGGCAAAACCACTGTTATTGCATCAAGATTTTTTTATTTCAACTGATCAGAATTTCCAGAATGATTAAGCACACCCACTTAACCACAGAACACAGTGAACTCCCAAAGGAAGGTTTTACATTTAAGATGCAAAGAAAAATACTGATCTTATTCCTGGGATTTGCTTCTGGCAATCTTAACATCTATAGATGTCCACAAAAAGGAAGTGTGGTTTTTCTTTTCCTTTTAGTTGTTTATCTCCCAAAATGAGGAAGGAAACTTACAGTACATGTTTATTGCATGAAATTACTCCCTTATAATATCTTCATCAACACTAGTATTGTTTCCTTAATTATTAAAGGCGAAAAAAGTTTATGAACTTAACATAACTTAGCAATAATCTTAGGAGCTGCATCTTGATTAAAAACAAAAACAAAAACAAAACAGGTGATCATCAGACTACATGGTGAAACAGAAATTAGGTTTCAACTTCTCTGTAAAGATGTTGGACTGGCAGGAGGTAAGAGGGAAGTGTAAAGTCAGAGAATACTAAATTCATTAGGTAACACAGAGAATTTTCAAAAGTGTACATACTCAGTGAATCCTTTCTATCCTAAAACTGAACGTTCTAGATGTTTCTAATGTTGCTTCAACTTCAATGGCACATTAATCATGATCTCAAACAAATTTTATCACACATATTGTAATGGCACATAGGCTTGGAACTTCCCTTTGAGGTTAGCAAGTACAAAAGTTTGGAATTCACTCAACACATGTGTTCTTCAATAAAATAAATCAGGAGCTACATATAATTATGAGCTACACATAAGTGGGTTTCAAAACAGGGTCCCTTTTAAAGCATTCTTTCATTGAGTTACCTCCTGCGAAATGGAACAAGTATATGGATTTTGCATGTTACAAAATCCTTGCTTCAAGCTGCAGTCCTCTTGGCAGCAGCGTATTTTAATTAACAGTATTTTTTCTTGTTTTCTGACCTCTCCGTACATTCAAATAGTCAAAATGTTTAGAATAACATCACCCACAAATTTAATGAAACAGATCAGAACGTGGCCAGCATTGTCAGGCAAAACTGATAACACGTCATGTGTCATCCAAAGTAACCACTTCCTCCCCACCCCCGCCCTCTCCCCCCTTCCTCAGTCACATGGGACACCAAAAGACTTAACAAGACTTATAAAAAAATAAGGCACATTTATCTTGATATGGTTATTTTTAAAATAGAAAACCCCTCTCCGAACATCTGTATTCAAATGAGCTGTGTAAAAAGACACCTTGTGGTACCTAAAACAGGTTATGGTACCTATGGAATTGCTTCTTCTATTTTAGTGACAATGGAATAAATTGCACCTATCCCACGTTGTCAAGTAATGAAAATATGCCTCTTTTTCTACTATTGCATGATTCAAAATCTGCTATTTCTGGAAATACTTACAAAGGGTGAGAAGGGAGGGGTCAAGTGGTACATTAGAAAAAGGTGTGAAGATCAATGATGTATAGGTATCGTGAGGGTTGATGGATTGCACTTTTCCACATATTTCAATACACAAAATTTTTCCAATGAGTATGAACGACTGCAACCATTTTGGCCATTAGCTTTTATCCCTCAGCCTTTTATTCCATTTTGGTAAAAACGGGTATTTCTGTAAAACTAATGAAGGATCAGCAACATGACTACTTATAACAATCTCTTCACAACCCCCGACACAGATATAGTTAGTTAGCATTTAACCTGAGATACAATCTGTGGAGAGGTTGTTTTAGACATTTCTTCCTTCACTGTTGCATCGATTCATACTGATGGTGGTGGTTCATGGATGGAACTTTAAAAAAAAAAAAAAAAAAGGCTATCACATGGCTTTTTTTTTTTCTTTTTATACTGGTTAAAAAAAAAAAAAAGTAACAATCACAGAATCCATGTCCTCACAGTAGCCTGAAGCTAAAATAATGTGCTTCCTTATTGCACGTCAAACCTAGAAGTGTATAAAAGACAATGCTTCCCAATCCAAATCTGAAAGCCAGGTTCATCTCAACTGGATTCGGAATGTGCTGATTTCCATGGGACTCAAGTTGATCTCACTTATATTTCGGGCGTCTGGAGGTGAATGCATCAAGGATAATGATGAAGGTATGAGACTTGTGACAGTAAACATGCTAAAAAGCTTCTGTACCAAAATCTGGAAAATAAACACAAAAAGTTGCACAGTTAGGTCAACTTTGAAGAAAGATTACTGGCACATCTATATATTTTGTCAGTAGAAAACAGTAGAATGAAAAAGCGTATTTAGTTTCCTTTTAAAGTC
Organism: Lutra lutra; assembly: GCF_902655055.1. NCBI lineage: Eukaryota > Metazoa > Chordata > Mammalia > Carnivora > Mustelidae > Lutra > Lutra lutra. Next base: position 133,160,389 of record NC_062282.1, on the reverse strand, counting down.
AAAAGGGGAAAGGGAAGGAAATTAGATACAACTCAGCGTGCTTGGACACACAGACTGTCCTTGGAGGGACACCTAGGAGAAGGGTAGCCAGGAGAGGACAGCTCGCTCTACGTTCTTCTTCCGAATTACTCAATAATTTATCATTGTGCAGAGACCACTTTTTCAATAAAAGAAAAAACATCTATGTGCCAGCAAGCTTTAAAAACATCCATATCCTCTTATACTCAACACTTAACACCTAACAGTCATAGTTCTTCTTGTGCCCAAAGAGCTGAGAGAAAGGACGGAGGCCTGCTACAAGGAAGGCTGCTCTTATCAGGGACTCCCATTTTGAAGGTTGGGGGGCTGGGAAAGTACTACCCTCACCCCATGTCTCTCTGGATCCTATAATCCCCTTAAGACTTGAGGCCTTAACATCTATATACAAATGCTTACAACCAAGTATACACACAACATCAGTAATAAGGTCAAACGAAAAAAAGAAAAAAAAAACCATCAGTGCTTTCTTAGCACCAACTCCATGTAGGGCATGATACAAGAAATGGAACAGCTTATCTACCTAAGTGGATTTTGACCCCCTACCACATTTTCTTTTCTATCCTTTTCATATCCGATGCACAATCTAATTTGTAGGGTTGGAAGTGAATCACTTGAGTCTGATCTATAGGGTATCTGTGAGGTTTTGGAGAAGAGCTGCCCCATGGGGCAGAGACCTGCCTGTGTGCCATTCAACTGCCTTCTCTGAGCACAACCCCCTCAGAGCCAGAGGCACAAGGCTGGAGGTTCTTTTCCTTCCAAGGAGAGGCCTGTGGGAACAATCAGCAACACCAGTTCAAAGGAGACATAAAAATGAGGCAGCCAGCAGGTCAGCCTGAGGACCCCTTGGACTCCCATGCAAATCTGGCTTGACCAGGAGATCCAGACCCTCGTGTCCCCTGTGGAAACAACTGACTGGAGCTCGGTGAGGCTGCTTCGGGGCTGTGGTAAAACCCCCCAAATGGCCACAGTGTCACTGCTTCCTGTCACTTCCCTACTGCCACCCCACTTTAGTTATTATAGAACCTGCTTTAGCCCTTTTGAGACTTTGCAGAACTGGATCCTACATGAGCATGTGTGAGACAGGAGGAAGTATGGAGAGAGTGGGTGGGAAGAAGATGCTTTGTCTGTTGGCAATGGAAGGCCTAAGAATGGAGGAGAATGTTGTCCTCACAGGTGCCCATGTTCCAGACATGGATTTTGGATACTGACAAGGAAGAGAGACTGAAGGTGGAGAAAGTTGCTTTCTTTCTTTCTTTTTTTCTTTTTAAGATTTTGTTTATTTATTTGAGATTCCAGAACTCCAGGATCATGAGCCAAGCCAAAGGCAGAAGCTTAATGACTGGGCCACCCAGGAACCTGAAAGTTGCTTTCTTAAGATGGAGAGATTTGAGCTAATTATATCAGCTGAGGGGAATGAGTCCGTGAAGAGGCAATGAAACATTACCTTCTTACAGTCAGAATTATTAGCAGAAAACAAGGATTTCAAAGTACATGAAGTCAACAAGCAAAAATCTCTTTTCAGCTCACCTTTCCCTGGGTCGTGGAACAAAGCAGCCCCGTGTCTCTGCTAGAGAAGCGGCAGTCAAACCCTTTCCTGTGGAGGATCAAGGCTGCTTCATCGGAATGCTTGCCATCCACCTGCAGATGGGCAGAGAGCACCAACACGCCACAGTGACATTAAGGCAAATAGCGACACCACCATATACTCCACTGTCTTGAAGTCAGTGTCCTCCAACCACAAATGCTCACTTTATTTAGCAGTGATGCCAGGAACGTTCATTTCCCCTCAGGTCTCACATTCACTGTCATACCTGCTACATTCCCTCTACCTCCCCCCACAAGGAGGCAGAGGACACTAAATTTTAAGGCTCCTTGTTAAGTCACCTCATGCCCTGGTTCCCAGTACAGTCCCTGAGGACCTGGGTGTCCTTTTGTCTACATGTCACACGCTGTTTTATCAAAGTTTCTTCAAATAAAGCATTTATTTATTTATTAAATTTAAATTCAATTACTTAACATATAATAAATTATTGGCTTCATGTCTAGGTAGAGCTCGGTGATTCATCAGTCTTATATAATGCTCAGTGCTCATTACATCATGTGCTCTCCTTAATGTCTATTTCCCAGTTACCCCATCCCTCCAGCAACCCTCAGTTTGTTTCCTATGGTTGAGAGTCTCTTACAGTTTCTCTCCCTCTCTGGTCTTGTCTTGTTTTACTTTTCCCTCCCTTCCCCTACGATCCCCTCTGTTTTGTTTCTTAAATTCCACATATGAGTGAGATCATATGATAATTATCTTTCTCTGATTGATTTATTTCACTTGGCATAATACCCTCTAGTTCCATCCACGTTGCTGTAAAGGGGCAAAAAAAGCACTGAATTTTTATTTATTTAGTTTTTAACATATACATCAGCTGAATAAAGTGTACCTGAATTTAGTCCTTATCTGGACATTGCATGATACATCATCCATCTCAAAACTGAAACACACTTCTTTATTGAATGCTAATTTTTGCTAATTGCATTAACATTTTTAATCTTTAATGCACTGGTTCATTATTTTTATATAAAAGACATTTAAATTAAATTAGTTATGCTTATCACTTGCTAGGCCAACCACATTTATTAGCTTGATGTATCATTTAAATTCACATTACAGAAGATATTCTTCTTATGCAGGCAAAGAGAAAAATACTAAACATGACAAGTCAGCTACAGGGATCAATATACACTTTCTTGCAGTAAAATTTCCTGCATCCATTTAAATAAGGATGCCGTGAGTGCCCTGAGTATTTTAAATTATAAGTCTCTTAATAAATTTTATGTTTCCTAAAGGGGGGCAATGTTTCTAATAATAAGCAAAATAAATTAAGAATCCTTGGATGAATTAAGAAAGATACAGCTATTCAAAGGAGTTGAGTGTGCTCAGCACTGACGTGTGATGAAAATGATCCCCTTTTCTCCTCCGTGGCCACAGATACACATATGTCCGAGTTCTTAATCATCCTCACTAGGGCATACGATTTTTAAATGTGCCACAGAGACATCTTTGGTGAAGAGCTGCCAGCATTCTCATCACTGATTTGATTTTAATGTGCCTGAACAATTTAAAGCTGTCCTCACCTCAGATTCTTGGCTGGAATAACCTGCTTTATGACATTTCACACTGGTATTTTGTAGTGGTACTGCTACGATTTTGTTTGAAGGGAGAGGAAAAAAGTCATTTAAGGAATTCTGAGTCATCACAGGACCAACATGATAAACATAGCAGGTTTAAATCATATGATAAAGATTTCTAATAAAATTTCAATGTGTTTCACACAGTCCCAAAACAGCATGAAAAGAGCACAGTAAAAAAAAAAAAAAAAAAAAAATCCTTTGTGTATCCTATACAAGGTCTCCAGGAGAAAAACAAGGATAATTCTGTCATGTCCTAAGTGTCTAGGCTTAGAATAGTCACTGATTACCTAAGCATCAGTTTGTCTGTCTGCAAAATGGAGTTAATGCAGGTTTCCCTTCTTCTTGGAGACGTGGTGTCTCATAAGACGCTGAAAATACTATTTATGGTGGCTTAGCTTATGAGGCAGAAAGTGTTGGTACAGAAGCTGTAGAAAATGGATCCAAACCTTGGCTGGGAGTCAGGCAGCTCAAGATCTAGATGCTAGTTCTACAATTTCTTAGATGCTTTTAGCAAAACCTGGTTTCTCCTTTACCATAAAATGGAGATGAAATTCAATTGTGTAATAGGGACTCAGCCTAGTGTCTGCAGCAGAGGAAGCCCTGGGTACATTTTAGCTATTATTTCTATCAATGGAATCTACCAATTAAGTACTGGTGACTATTTTCCAAACACCTACCAATTAATCAATACTCTCAGTTAACTTTTTATTCACAATTTTTCTTTCATGACATCATAACTTTGTAGCTGAGGAATCAAGAGACCCTCCAAACTATATGTCAACAATTATGCATCAAAATCATAACAAAGTCACAATTCAGATTCACTATTTACGTGGTCTATTTGTGAGGCTCTTTTAAAAGTCCCTATCATTATAATCAAAGACTCTGGCCATTTGTGAAGATTTATTTATTTGACACAGAGAGAGAGAGAGAGAGAGAGAGAGAGAGAGATTGTAAGCAGGCAGAACGGCAGGCGAAGGTGGGGGGTGGGGGGGTGGAGCAGGCTCCCGGCTGAGCAGAAAGCCTGACATGGGGCTTGATCCCAGGACCCTGGGATCATGACCTGAGCCGAAGGCAGAGGCTTAACCCACTGAGCCACCCAGGCGTCCTTTTTTTTTTTTTTTAAAGATTATTTATTTATTTATTTATTTAACACAGAGAGAGAGATCACAAGTGGGCAGAGAGGCAGGCAGAGAGAGAGGGGGAAGCATCTGGCCATTTTAATTCACTAGAGCAACACGGCAACACATGTGCTCTTGAAATAATGAGCGTGTGAGGCCTTTAGCAGACTGGAGGTGACAATAAGAAAAAAAAAACAAAGAAGAGGAAAGGAAGCATCTTTGGAATTCTGCCATTAGTTTTACAAGAGATTTAAACAATACGAAAAGTAGAAATTGAAGTCATAAAGAGTAATTTCACTGCTGGAAAAAAAAGTTACACTTTCTCTCAAAACCAAAACTGCATCGCTTTCGTAAGGACCAGAACACCAACTGAAATAGCAATCATCGTGTCCAAGTTTTTAAAAATTAAATATTCATGAAAGTATCAGTTTTCAAGCAAAAATACCTGAGGCAAAGCAGCAGTTTTTCAGTTTCAAAGTCTGTCTTGTCATTTTATTTCCAAGAAAACTGTTTTTCAAAGTAGGGAAACTGTGAATGTAACTTGAATATGCATGCAAGAAAACAGATACCTTCACCAAAAAGATGCTGTTCACTCGAGGAGAGTAAACAGACTCTGAAAGGCCTGTTTTCACACTCATTAGTGTATGAGTACTATCCGGACCTCAGGATAAAACACAAAAAAAGGGAAGGGGGTAGGGAAGAAAATTTACCAACTTTTACATTGGGCCAAGTGCTGTGCAAGGTGAGCTTCAAATCGAGTGTGTCTGTGAAACAGCTCAGATCACAGCGAAGGCTGAATCCCCTCAGGAGGACTCCGGTGTTCCGAAGGCACTCGGAGAATCCACTGTGGGACTAACTTCCACTGGATGAGGCTAAGCGGGGCCGTGAGGTTTCTCTGGCGACTGGGGGGAGTGGAGGGAAGGCGGTGCGGCTGGCAGAATGAAGCCATCGAGGTTAGAAAAAGCTGGATCGGAGGCAAGGTTTGGTTTGGTTCTACCATGAACCAGTCCTGTGTCTGCGAATACGTCATTTAACTTCTCAGAACTCACAAAACTCGGTGAGACTCCCGAAGCGCCCCTTGGAGAATCAAGTGCCAACCACAGTGACGGTAACAGTAACCGCAGCTAACGCTTTCTGAGCGCTCGCCGTGTGCGGGACCCTGTATGGAATACTTCTCACGGAAGAACTCAATTCCTCTCACAACAGTCTCTGAAACAGGGGAGGTGGTATGCAAGTTTGCATTATTACATTTAAGTGCACGTGAACGTCCCAGTCACGAAACATGCCCTCTCACGGTCAACTAGCAATGATCACCGATCCGCCCTACCTTAGTCCTTCATGATCCTCCCCGCAGATGGTGGGTGGATCCTTCTAAGGGTGTCCAGTCATGACGAGTGGTCAAGAGAGAAACAGGCAGAGTATTCCCTAACATGTTCGGCACTCTCGCTTCCCTTTGTTCCCAGAGAAGAGGAGTATGAGGTTCTGGGCGGGGATCTGGAGTCAGCCATGCTGGGGTGTGCCCCTTGGCACGTCATTTACGGGCTGCATGACCTGGGAAGGCTACCTACCATCTCTCGGTCAGCGAGTGTCCTCTTCTGAAACATGGGGGCACGATACTGCCCACCTTCACAGTACTGCTGGGAGAGCTAAATAAGGTTCTCTTTACAAAGAAAACCCTCAGCATAATGCCTGGCATGTAGACAATTTTAGGTACTTTATTAATAACTGCTCAGAGTTTTCAAAAACATATATAAGGAGGGGCGCCTGGGTGGCTCAGTGTTAAAGCCTCTGCCTTCGGCTCAGGTCATGATCTCAGGGTCCTGGGATTGAGCCCCGCATGGGGCTCTCTGCTCAGCCGGGAGCCTGCTTCCTTCTCTCTCTGCCTGCCTCTCTGCCTACTTGTGATCTCCTTCTGTCAAATAAATAAATAAATAAATCTTAACCCCCCCCCCCAAAAAAAAACATATATAAAGAATACAAGTCAAGGTGACATCAACATTTATTTTGGGAATAAACTTCAACCTTCAATTAAAAAAAAATTCCTACATTTTTACTTCATTTTTAGTAACAATCACCGCTGCTCGTGACTGTTAAGAACTTCATTTGTCAAGCACCCCGTGCTTACTACCTGCCAGACACTCTTCTAAGTGAGTCATTTAATCCCTAGCACATCTCTGAGGTGGGTCCTATTATCACTGCCACGTTGTGAATGAGGCAAGTGGGAGAATGAGGGGCTGTGTGCTAAGCGAACCAGGTGGTAAGTGCAGGTGAGGGCTCAAACAAAGGCAGCAGGACAGTAACAGCTTCACCCTCCTGCCTTCGCCCTGGCTAAGGACTGGTGCTCAGGGCCGGGAGGGAAAGGAGAAAGATCACTTTTAATGTAATAGAAGAAAAGCCTACAACCAGAAGGAGCTCACTCTCTGATCTGAGGTTAGAAAAAGGGAGTATTTAAACCAGAGTTCCAGCAGCGCTAAAAACACAATTTATCAAAATATACATCAATTCAGAAAGGAAGGCGTGGACACGGTCATTTCCATCCATCCAGCCTGCCTACCCATCCATTCACCCCATTTTAAGCAGGATTTAAGGCCATGCTGAAAATTATCCACACACATGGCAGGGTCTCATAAGCAAAGGAGCAGGCCAGTGTTCCTTTACCAAAGTGGGTGAGAACTCAGAATAGAAAGCTGTGCCGGTCCGGTCTCACACCAAAAGAAACCTGATTTGCTCATTAATAATGCGAGATTCACAGAGAAGTACACTTCTGGAAACTAGTAAATGTTATGGGTGCACACTTTTTTTCTGTGGAAGAGAGAAGCTGTAACTTTGACTACATTCTCCAAGAGAAATGTGTCCCCACCCTCCTCAAAGAATGTCTAAGGTCTAATAGATTACGGCAGAGCTAAACACCTGGTGGAAAAATTTCTCCAACCTGACCAGATTCCTTGAAAACGCCTACCGACATTCATCTTTCTGTGTTATTCTGGCAACTAGAAAGGTGAGAAAATTGCAGTGTTTTAAGTCCTGAGACAGGAAATAACCAGTAGAAATTCATTTTCCAGGGTATTCATTAAAATGTCCAATAACAGTTATCCTGTTTTGATCAACAAGATAAGATGACAGAAAGAACAGGTAAGGTGAATGGCTGTTCTTAGATCTGTACAACAAAGGAAATTTTCTCCACAATTTTCACCTTTCCAGATGTCAGGGAGATTAATAAAGCACCAATCAATTCTTATAAGAGAAGCAAAATGAAGAAATACCTTAAACTGCCTCTTATAAGAAAAGGGGGTGGTATAAACAAGTGGAGAGAGAAAATCTTGCTCAGTAAGTGGTGCTAATGTTGAAATGATTAGTTAACTATCTGCAAGAAATGGTTAAGCAGAAGTAGAATAAAATGTCACAGAGAATAGAGCTAAATGTAATATACAGAGATAGAGGTGGATACAGATACAAAGATACAGATCTGTAAGTGAATTAAATAAAAATACATCTGAACATAAAAGTGGTGGAAATAATCTGGGGGAGAGGAAAAAGGTCGAACAACATATCATTGTGCAAAATATCAAGGCAGCATGGCTCCATGAAGCCTAATTAAATGGCTTAATCAAATTCCTTCTGGTCCCTGGAATGTCTGCGTTCCAGGCTGAACCTATCACTGCAGCCTACAGAACCCTGATCGATGATCTGGCCCCCGTGAGATTCTCCCAGCATCCTCTCTACCAAGACTCCCTTGTCCCTTAATTAATACCCCTTCCTGATGATGGCATGGTTTTCCTGTTCCCGACCATTTCAGTGGTGCTCCTGTTCCCAGTTTTCAAACCTTTATAGAATCCTCTTTTTAATATGTCAAGCTTTTGACAGTACAAGAAAAGGAGGTGGTAAAGAGAAGGGGGGGGGCGAGCCTACAGAAGGAGAAGGCTGACAGTTACACTGCTAGACGGGACTGCGCGGGGGGACTTGGCAATGCTGTGAGACACGGTTTAAGAGATGTTTGCTTCCAACTTCATCTGACTGCAACTATATGACACGCAATCAGTTTTTCTCCAAAAACATACAAAATAAGAGCAAGATATGCTTATATAAAAACATAAACTCATCTACCAAACAGAATAATTCCTGAAAAACTGGATTTGGGAGGAACAGATTTAGTAACTCTTAAGAAGTCCACCACCACCCTCTGAGGCCCTGTCCAGCACCCAGAATCAGAAAACCTGCATGTGGGCCCTAATTCTGCCATTCACTGCTGCGTAATTTTATCTCAGGCATTTAATTTCCAGCTCTTACTTTCCCAGTTTAGTAAATGGAGATAACAGTAATTTCTAGAATCATGAGAATTTTAAAAAATTACTAATTCCTAAGTTGCCCCACCCCAGACCTCTGGAATCAGAACTGCAGAGATGGGGAAACCTGTAGAAGTCTCGGTTTCAAAAAATCTCCCCAGTGTGACCCGGACACATTGACTCTGAGGATGGGTAGTTGGAAATGCTGCAGCACCGTGATGAGTCAGCACACCTCCAGACCCTCGCCCCTCTCACTGTTGCTGGAGCACATAACCACTTTCTCCCTGAGGAATCAGGCTGCCCACATGAGGTTTAGGACGTGAGGAAGCTTCTGACAATGTGGCCCAGGAGCTGGGCAAGCAGAGGCCTCCTCCATCAGTGAGGCAAGAAGAGAGATGTGACTCCCTCGTGTCCGGGGGGGTTCTCAAACATGTTTTTCGTGGAAATACTGGGAGGTGGTAGTTATGAAAATGCTTACTTACACACAGACCAATGCAGAGCTCTGGTCTTGCTTAGAAGCCGAGAGCCATGTTCACATTATTTCAATGGGAAAAATGCTTTGCAACGTCCAAAGGAACAATTCATGATTGTATGTTTGGAGCTGCCAGCACATAAAAATAGTAACACAATCCAAAATGTTGAGGTCTGGCTTCTGGATTTCTTCCAAGTCATTTTTGTCTTCTTTTAGTGTAACCATGAAATTACACTTGACATCTTTTTAAGCACCAAGCTTTCTTTGATTCAATACCTACATCAGCTTCTTTCAATGATTATTTTCCTATTATCAGAGGTTAAGGGACAGAAAGCAATTCTTTAAAGAAGCGATTTTGAATGGCCAAATCAATCCCCTTGGGTTACTGGTGAGCTTTTTAAATAACTGTTAGAAATATGTGCTAAGAGTTAAAGACGAACATAGGAACCGGCACTGATTGATAGGATAATGTGAAACAGCCCCAAATACTGAGTTTGGACCATGAGCCAACATGCTAGTTATGGTTAAATGTTAACATTTCAGTCTTGATTCTTCCTGGCCCATTTGTTAAATTGCTCTCTATTTCCTCTGCTAAAACCCTGGTTTGCCCCTGGGCTGACCAGTACCGCAAGCCCCATCAGGACACAAACGTATGTTTACAAAGCATTTCTGTTTCCAAAGGGCCTTTACAGCATTAGCTTCTGTGTTTCTCACCACAGACCTGAGGCGGTGGCTCTGAGAACAGCCCCATTTTATAACACGTAGCTGAGTCAGCCCCCGGCCAGCCATCAGGGAGTGGAGGTGGGCCACCACCCAAAGGGCATGAGGAGCAAGGGGACGCCAAGTGGATACAGTGAGCAAAGGCCAGACCACACAGAGCCTAAATTCTTGAGAGCGTGAACCAATTGAGTAGCAACGGGATTTTTAATCTGGGAAGAGATGAGACTTGGGTGACAGAAAGCTAGGCAACACGCAGGGAGAATCAAAGAAGCAGGTAACCATAGAAAAGAGGTGATATGGAAAACAGGTGCCAGCCCTGGATTATGGTGGGTGAGACCCTACATTCGTTGACTCTAGACAACTGGATCTGCTTCCGGAAAATAATCATGGGAGAGACATCTAGAAACGAGGTGAAGGAACAGTGGCCGCCGTGTGCCCCAGAAGCCCTCAGATCCATAGGCTGCTAACATCCTCTACCAGCCATGCCCAGAGGCAGCAGACTGAGGCTCGGAGTCTTTGGTAACCGCCACTCTACCCCCTCGTTCCCTCTGGCTCATGAATTAATAAGAGGAAAACTCAGGGAGGCTATCCATCGCTGGTGTGTTCTTTCCATGAGTCAAACAGTCGACCCACAAAAAGACTAGCAGAATCCTAGAAAGAGCACTCATGAGATTTGCTCAATCAGCGAATTGTGGCTGAGTCCCTTCTTTGTGCAAGCGCTCTTCTAGGCAACAGAACGATGCAAGGAATCAAAGAAAAGGCCAGCTCCCACGGAGCTTCTATTCTCACCACAGCACCCACGTTTAGGCCTTTCTACTTGCTTGTAACTCTTCCCGGACCACTCTACCTCCAGAAATCTGCATGGGTCTCTTACTCTCTAACCTCCCTCGGATTTTTACTCCATTAACACCCTTAAGGCAAGGTCCTCTTCCAACCACACTATGCAAACTTGCGTCAACTTCCAGAGCCATCCTTCCCTCCGGCTTTCCCTCCCTGACACTTATCACCATCTAACACATTATACATCTCTCTTCTTTTTTCTTTTTTATTTTTCTCCCCCCATCAGGATCCATGCTTCAGAAAGGCAGGGGTTATTGTTTGTCATGGGTTTGCCCACAACGGTATCCCTAGTGCCTTTAGCTGTAACTGTAACGTAGCTGGCACGAAATAAATCCTGCAGGTTTGTTCACATGATCGAATAAGCCTTCTGACACATGCAGATAGATGCAGGCCTCCCGCGTTTACCTGTATTCATTATCACGGGCCGAATGGATATTCCTACAGAGTTAGGCCTAAGTTCTTTCTCTTGGTCACTACAGTTTTAAAAGCCCTGTATGTCCAGATTTGCAGGCATTTATCCTTACTTTGGTTTGCTTTAGTTCTTTGTGCTTAAACGAAACATTTTTCTCTTCTTACATGGTCTTCAAACATGAACATTCTCTTTTTTTCATACTCGGGCCATTTATCACATTCCCTACAGAATCCCTAAGCACTTACTATTTCCAGCCATGCATATGTCAATTCACAATATCAAAACAGCTCCACGAAAGACAAAAATGATGTCAAATGTCTAATTTTTATTCTTTTCAAATGCAATCTCTGACTTTTAAAAGTTGGCACACATGTAAACAAAAGCAGTCTTAACTGAATAAAAATTCCGAATCTAATAAAGCCTTTCCCTCTCTTCCTCTAGTCCACCTCTAGATGTCTTTAAAGAGTTTGTTTCTCAATGCAAAGGTCTGAGTTGCAGTGACTTTCAGGAGAAAGAGATCAATGTACAAGTCCTCTGATAGAGAAATAATTAAGTGCTATGCTTCTTAATTCTCTAACTCCTCAAGAAACACTGGCTAACAAGGAGAAATGAATGGAAAATGCCAGAAGAGCTGATCTTAAGGCCTGTTCTCCCATCTACTATTATGTGACCCTGGGGCCAGAGTTTACTTTCTTATCTATAAAGAGATAATATTCCCTAACCAAATGAAAGGTAGAATGATTTTGCCTAAAGGTCAAGTCCTCTTAAAGGCTCCTTGAAGCATAGTAAAACTCACAGTATGGTTAACCCTTGAACAGTGCAGGGGGTTAGGGGTGACAACCAACCCCCCACCCCCCTCCCCGCAAGTCAAAAATCCACTCAGGACTCTGACTCTCCCAAAACATAACTACTAATAGCCTCCACTTGATTGGAAGCCTTACTGATAACATCGACAGTTGATCAGCACATATTTTATATGTTATATGTATGTTACACTGTATTCTTTTAACGAAGTAAGCTCGAGAAAAGAAACTATTCAGAAAATCATAAGGAAGAGAAAATACATTTTCAGTCCTGTACTGTGTTTATTGAAAACAACCTGGGTAACCTGACCAGTGCATTCCAGCTCCTCCTGTTCAAGGGTCAGCTGTATTTCTTTCTGCTTCTTATCCCCTTGTATCAAATATATTATAAAAAGTAACTCTTTATAGATACATTTTGGGATATACCTTTGACTGTATTGTCCTCAGATTAACGAGATGAATGTCACAAGGCAAAGACGACAGTAACGGAGAGAATTCACCTAGCAGCTGAAGGGTGGGCACGGGGATCTTTTCTGTCATTGTAAAGACAGGATGATTCAGGAAAAAGGAAGTTACGTGGCTAACGAGAGAAGGATAACTGACCGACTTCTTTTCTTCTTCCTATCAAGAAAAAACAGAAATGCTTGAGTGTTACATATTTGCAGTTTTCACACTATTAATGGAATTACCCAACAGGGTTTAAATAGAAAAGAAATATAAGCAGTTTATGTTTAATTTTATTATATTTTGGAACCAACAGTCTTAGCCAACACAGAGATTACCAAGTTCATCTGTAAGCAATGTAAAAAAATGAACAGTGTCCACTTAGCTCATGTTTAGAAAGATCTTTTTTCCACTGTTTTAGTACTAAAAATCCTCACAACGTTTTCCAAAAAAACATTTTAGGATAAGGTATAATGTTTTATGGAAACTCTTTCTCAACCTACCACAAAATTCTTAAATAGACGGGTTGGGATATTCACACATCTTGCACACCATCAAATGTGATCTCTTCTCCCTTGGGTTTTACCCAGCATATTCTCATGGTTTCATTTATACTCAACTAGACCATAATTCTTGAGGCAATCCAAAGCTATGCTCTATACATGTTACCCAATTATAGGATTTTTTTTTTTGGGGGGGGGAACTCTCAAAATAAATAAGGTTTTTAAGTAGCACAATCAGTATTCCCAGATCATCTGTTAAATTTGATAAATCACAGCCACTGAACAGGAACTGTTTAAATTATGTTATGCAATAGTTAGTACATATTTACCTCATACATAATTATTCACTAGAATTTAAAAAGCATTTTAGTCATTGCTATGGTATATACTTTCAGACAAGTGGTTCAGCATGTTCAGATATTAAATAAGCCTGCCAGGGCTGGGGATAGGCATATGGTAGATGACACACTCAATTAATTAAATCAATGACTAAGTAGAACCTTAACCAACAACGCCTAAGGTATAAGAGAGCACACATAGAAAAACACTGAGAAGAAAATAATTTATGTAGAAAGGTTTTTTGATCAACAGTGACACGTGGAACAAATTTAATTTTGTATCTTATTTTTAAACTGTCCATTTCACTGATATCCTCTGATTTTGCATCCTTTTTGTAATATGGGGCTCAAATAAATGGCTTGGCTACTTATCTAGGTGAAAAGATAGGATTTATAGGAGATACAGGGCTTAAAATTCAGAATGTCAGATTAGCACTGAACAGAGGGTGTTGAGCAAAGAGTGACAGGCATCTTGCCAGCAGTGAACTGTAGATGCCATTACAATTCAGACTACGGAGAGAGAGAAAAAAAATTAAAGGCAGTAGAGGGACACTGTAATATTAAGATACTGACAAAATATATCAGGTCTGAAAGAGTTGTAAAAAAAAAAAATATGTACCCATCCCACACTCTTTCTTTAAAAGAAAGATTAAATAAAACATAGATAATTATATTCACCAACAATACTGAAATTTAATGCATGTTGTTGAATATTGAGGGAACAGTTTCAACCGGAAACTTTAAATGTATTCCAAGATCAAAGGACTTCATAATCTAGGTCAGGAATGCTGACAAAATCAGTTTTCAGTAATAAAAGATAAAAGATTCCAACAGAAAAGAAGACACCTGCTGTATCAGAATCAGAAGGCATTAAGTCCATTCTAGGTCAAGTAAGATTCAGAAAAAGCTCTCTGGCTTTGTTCTCTGCCCTTGGAGGAATCCCTGGACACTTCAGTGAATAGGTGGGCTACTTCTTGATGGATTTTGTATACCTTTCAAACAGTAGTGGGCATATGTACCATTCCTCCTGACCCACACCAGTTTCCCTGGCTCTCAGTGCCCCCAAACTGACCACACATAAGAATGGCTTGGGAAGATTTAAACATGGATCCCTGAACCCTAACCCAAATCTACTTACCAGGGATGAGCCCTAGGAAGCCAAAGTTTAGCCCCCAAAGCAAATCTCAAAATCTCAGTCTCTCTGACACAGCTCTGTGGACATGTGCCGGCAACCGTAGCCCCAGACAACCTTGCACAAGAAACTGCTCTTTTTGGAACGGAATGTCTAAGTCTCACCCTTCAACAAGTTTTGGATTAAGAAAGTGATTCAGACTCAGAAACATGTTAATGACAAGCCTCGTCAAAGGAAACAATGCCATGAATGTAAGTGCTTTGAGAATTTGAAAACTGTGCCATTTATTGTCCTAAGCAGGATAAGGAAGAGAAGTCTATAGAAGAGTTGTAGTTCAGAGTTATAAAAGCACCAAAAACATACAACATCGCTGGAAGCTGGCCAGGTGGGACAAAATCTCACAGAAGTTCCAGGATTCATGCACCTTCTTAACATTTTTATAGCAACGAGGTGCTTGACAAGATATTTAGCTGGTGAATTATCATTTTTCGACTAATCTCCTGGAAAGGTAATCTTTTAATTGAAAACTTTATGATAAACCCAAAGCTGATAACGCATGTTTGTTATGGGAAATTTTATGTGTTTGTTTAAGCTGTAAATGAATTCCCCAGCCTTGCAGTAACTAATATACTATTCTAAACATTATTTGGTTTCTTGTGTGTTGGAAGGCTTCAAGCTGTTCAGGTCTAGCTTTTTCCTTTCAGCCTGTATGAAATTATAAAGAGTTTCCAGCACATTCTGATTCCAAACCACACCATGTTGAGACCTCCTTTGGGTTCTAGCCCTTATTTCGTAAGTCAGAATCTCTTGCTAGGCTCCATAGTGTCCTTCATTAAGCCCACTTAAGTTATGTGATCCCTAAATATCAAAGGTTTCCATTCATCTACATCAAAACTTGCTAAATAAATTATCGAAGATAATAAGAGATGATATTTTGAATCACTTTTGCTTATTTGGTATGACCTGATACATGGTGGGAACTTGATAAATGTTTTTTGAACTTAATCTATCAACAAGAAAATGTAATATAAATAAATGAGAGAAAAATACAGTAGGGGAAAGGATGCAGGAAAAGACAGAGACAGAAGAAATAATGAATGAAAATATAATGAATCATAAGATTTAGAAATAAACTTCATTTAATGCAGAGGTAAAGCCTGGTGATCTGTGGGCTAAATTTACCTACAGATAGGTTTTGGTAGGTCTGCATGGTACAATGTCTGTTTTTCGGCCAACTCTCAAAAAAAGAAAAAAAACATCCAGGAGATTTCATGTTGAAATTGTCAACAACAATAAAAAAAACTCCCCACAACAGGTAACTTTTTAATTTTTTCACCCAAAACACTGGAAATCCAAGTCACACAGGGCCCCGACATTCCCTCAAGTGCAGCTGAGTTGTAGCTCTCAGTGGGATGTATCCTCATACCCATCACAGACCTGAGTCACCTCACTTAAGCGTTTGCCCTGAAACCTGACCAACCTCCCTCATGCCATCACTTCTCTGAGCCCTGTAAGCATGTGAGCTTTTCATCTGATCTCTCCTAGCTCTTTTACCTTACAAGTAAATAATGGGTATCACAGGTCAAATGACACAATTGTAATACCTGAATACTTGTAGCACTTCTAATTCCTGGTTCAATGCCCTCTACTGTATTCAGCAGTCGGCGGGAAGGGAAAGGGAGTAAGCATCAAGGAAACAAAACCTAAAGGGTCAATGCCAAACAGACAATTCCCATTTTCCACCTCCACTGACCCCTGAGTGTCATTACCATGGATGACAGTTCACCTCATATAGCTACGGCAACCCACTGGACATCTTCACATCTCAAAAGTATCACTCTAGTCCCTGTTCTCACTCTCTCTCTGTGGAACACTCAAGAACAGGTCTCAGTTCTACTTAGTCACCCAGATTACTCCCAGAGGCTCCGGCAGGCTGAAGACCTCCTGCTAAAATGTCTTCTTGTACAGAGAGGGTCTCCTCATCACCCTGCTTCCTACTGTCAATGGTTTAAACATGAGAGTCTGAGTTGAAAATAAAAGTACTTTCTGGAAAAAAAAAAGTACTTTCTGGAAAGTTTAAGCTATATGAGATGGAACATTCCTTAATCAACTGTCTTTTTAATCAATGTCACTAGAAATTAAAATGTTATTTTCTCTTCTCTAGTTCATTTTTTATTTAAAAGAAACTACTGATCTAAGTCCAAGAATCTAGAGTTGAGCAAAAGAAAAATTTAACCAACAGAGGATTATAAAAACATTGGATCAAATTTCAATCAATTACTATCCAAGGAGTTTCTGAATGGGAATAAACAAATTATTTTACTTCTAAGTGAAAGCTTTATAGATCTGACATGAAAATGCTTATTGCCACAGTTAACAGAAGCTTTGCAAATTAGTGTCTATATAGAGAGAAAAAAAATCATAAAAGCTGGAAACATTTTCGGGAGGAGAGAAAGATAGTAGCTGCCAGCACTCAGACAATGATTTTCCTGTGCCGTTTCAGTCCTAAAATTAAGCTATCTTGTCAGTAATTGATTTAAACCACGAATCCCAAGACCTGGTTTAAATCTTGACATCTAAAAATGGATATTAAAATCTTTTTTTCCTAAAAGATGCTAGAGACTGGAAGAATTCTTGGCTTTAATGAGCTGTTGCCATTTCATTCAATCAACTAGTGTTTTATTTATAGAATAGCTACCACAGGCAAGGAGCCGTGTGGGGCACATGAAAATGAAGCAGACAAGTCCCTGGAATCGAGCAGGGGGAAGAGAACACGCCTCATGTGACGAGGCAGCAAGCGGGGCCTGGGGTAAGTGTGGTGGCATCGGGCGCTGTTACGGCTCCCTCGATGATGCCTTTGTGCATTCATTCCTGCAACAAGGATGGGGTGCTTCCTCTGTTAGGAACAATTCTAGAAGCAGAGGAACATGGCCCCCACTCTCCGTGAAGTTATGGTCCAAAAGAGGAGAGAGACAATGATCAAAAATAATCACATCTATGCACAGAGGACAGATGCGCAGTTCTGAGGAGGCACTGAAGATGGTGCTCTGGCCTGCTCAAGTAAAAGCCGTTGACCAAGGCAGCTCTGACCCGACTCCTTTGAATAGTTCCCTGCGCAAATGCAAAGGAAATGCCCATGTATGTATGTATGTATGTATGTATGTATGTATGTATATATGTATGAATATCCACAGAAAGGTGCCATGGGCACAGGGTGCAGGGGGAGTACTTGGGACTGAAAGAAAATCAGTGAGCCCAGAGCAGAAATAGTGTGAGTCATGCTAGATGAGGCTAGGGGACAGGCAGGGCCCAGATCACAAAGGGGGCTCTTCAGGTTGTGGGAAGTGTTTTTGGCTTTTATCAGGAAAGCAATGAGAAGATATCTGAGGGGTTCCGAAGTGGGCAGTGAGGTCAGATTGAGTTTTGAAAAAACAAATCACTTTGCCTACTTGATTGAGAACAAATATGTCAGGAAAAGGAGAGCAGAATGATTCAGGAAAGACATGATGTTTAGGTTAGGGTGGTCTTAATAAGCGAGTTTATAGATTTGAAATATTTAGGCAATAAGAGAGCCAAGCACTGGTGATTATTGTTTTAAGAAAGGGGCAGGCCAAAGAGAGTACCAATGAGAGGTCCCTCCTACATGTGTGGCACTGGATGAAAGGTGGTGCCAGTCCCGGATGAAAGGTGGTGCCAGTCTAGGGAACACTAGAAAAGAGCAGGTTTGGAGGGGGAGAGAGATCATGAGAGTGATCATGGATATGTCGGGTCTGAACAGTAGGACACAGCTAAGTGGTTGGGTCTGCAGGTTAGAGGTGAAATGTTTGTGCAGGTTTCATCCATATAGAGGTGGTCACACAGCCACGGGAGTAGGAGAGATTGCAGAGGGAGAAAGTATACAATGAGAAAAGGAGAAGACATGAGGCCAACCCTTGGGAGCTCTGACATTTAGTGGCTGAATCAATAACCATTGGAGAGATAAAGAACCACTTGGGAGGCAGGAGGGAAACCAAATGAGCATGGTACCATGGAAGCGCTGGCTCAGACTGTCTTCTAAGAAGTGACATGGTCAGTGTCAAATGTTGCTGCAAGGTGAACTAAGACGATAGATCTCATGATCCTGGAAAGGGTGTGAAACACCTACTGGATCTGGTGACGCTGGCAAAGGTGTGTGGGGGAGGCTAAAGCACCACTAAAATGAACAGAGTGTGACACGGAAACAATGACATAAACCTCTCACAAACCGGCTCAACCGGGTGTGGGAGCCAGGATGGTAGTGCAGGGGAAAAGGGGAGGAGTCTGCATGGAGGCTGTTTTGGCTTTTATTTCTAATAGGAGACAAGGAAGAGTGTCTGAAAGCCTGCAGAAAGGGTTTCCTAGGGGAACACTGGCTCTGCCAGGCAGGGGGAGGGAAGGAGGAGGGTGATGTCTCCACTGCAACATGAGGGAAGAAGGAAAGCGTGGGAGGAGATGGTTGATATCTAGAACAGAGAGCCCTGTCAAATGTGAAGTCAGTGGGGAGGCTGCCAGCTGAGAAGAGCTGAAAAGATCTGGGATGGGTCAGTGAAGAAAGGAGGAGAGCAGGATGAGGGAAAAAAGGGCTGTGTAGAGAGTCATCTGTGGTGGGAAATCAGTAAAGCATGGGGGGACGGTGATGATGACTTTGGTGTCGCCTTGAAGGGGTGTATTGTCATGTTGCTTGACATCTAATGGAGCTTTAGCAGGATTGTTTAATGGAATGCTGGGGTTTGTTCTGAGAAATGAAAACTGAGCAAGAAGACAAGTAAATCCATTTTCAATTGAGGAGTCTAGGACTAGAATAAGCACACAAAAGTTTCCAATAAAGTTTACTAATCAAACTTGATCTCCTAAGAATGGGCCGAGGTTCTATTCCTAAATTCAACTCTTATTTTCTTTCAAAATAATTTCAGAATATTTCATCCAAACTGATTCCTTAACATTATTTTCCATCTATATAATAAGCAAAAATAAAAAAATAAGATGACCTAAATGCAAATCTGACTTATGTGTAACTGAAGTTCTCTTTCTTGTGACTATAGGCTACATCTAGTATAAAGATATCTCAATACCGGGAATTTTAAGTCATAAAAAAAATGGAAAGTCATAATGTCAAATTTTGGGTGGCAAAGAACAATCAACATCAGAACATACGAGTTATTTTTTTTCCTACCATATTCACAACACTTCTTTTTTCCAGTAGTATTCGAAATAAATTAGCTGTAACCTTGTTATCATGGACACCTTGCTCAAGGCCGCGATTATCATCTTGCATCAGTCTTCGATCCATGATAACTTCAATCTGACCTAACAAACAAACAGACAAACAAACAAACTGGCCAGGGTTATTTAATACCAACATCTAGTAAGGATCTCTTAAGTTTAGGCACGGTCCTGATTTAAGCCAAGGAGACAGATCTGTACAGCAAACAGTACCAAGGGCTTTCTCAAAGCAGCTAGTATAAATGTAAAAAATGGGACTGTGTTTCTTCATTAATGTCTGGTAAAATCTGGTAATGAAATTTAAAAACAAGACAGATCAAAATTTAAGTGAGATCTAAAAAGAATTAATCTGAAGAGAAAATTATGTCCTCTAAAGTTTTTAGTGGCAGCATCTGGAATTTAAAAATGTTTATGAGGTTCGTTAGGAAACATATCACACATGGAGAAACAAGACAAATACAGATGGGTAGAATCTAAGTAGGATTTGAAAGACAATTGGGGCTACTTGGTATCTGGGGATTCTCTGAAGAAACCCCAGGATTTGGAGACATCCACCATGTACCCCGTTCCCTCCCTGGAATTACGTTAGTATCATCAACTATCCTCTCTCCTCCAGCTCAAGAAGAGGTCATATTTGGTTCCTTCATTTCTATGCAATAATTCCACACTTCCTCTAGTTTAAGTTGTAAATAATAGTTAGACTATGAGACTACAAATTTCAAAAACAAAACAAAACAAAACCCAAAAACTAAAAAAAAAAAAAAAAAAAAAAAAAAAAAAAAAAAAAAAAGTCCTATCCAAAAACCACCCAGAACCATAGTCATTTAACTGTCTAGAATTTGCTCCTCAGGCATTGATCATTTCACACCCAAATTAGTACATCAGTCTCTTGGCAATTTCTCTCTTCTCCCTGTCTCCAAATGTTAGCCCTCTTAATATATGACACTCAGTAAATCTGGGCTGTCCTCAAAATTGTTCTTATGTTTGTAGGTACTCAAACGCTAGGGTACTTGAGTGTCTCTAGCAGGGGCACCTGGGCCAGGTGTGACTTTTGAGCCCATTTTTAAATCTTGCCTTAAATTCTCAAAGCTGGGTAAGTAGGGAACTAGACGTGAGGAGTGGAGCAGTCATGGACTAGTTACGTCACTTCCCTTGATAAAGGCGAGCTGAGAAATAAAGCTCCTCTGCCCCTAAACCACATTTATGAATTTTATGTAAAGTTGTCCAATCTATAAATGTACTTAATTTTTAAAAAATTTAAATATAAGCAGTTCAAGACTTCTGGACTCTTCAGCAACAGAAAAATTTGGCAACCCGGGGCCCCTTACCCCAGGGCAACAAGAGTCCGGCACTGAGCAGCAGCTGCCCCATCGTCATACACTGGGAGTGGTGGGCCCCAGCCTGCCAAAGCCCCACCACTCCCTCTGCATCCCTGACACGAGGCCATTATTATCCTTATGATGGCATTCATGGTTTTATGGTATCATCTCAAGATTTTGTGTAACGAAAGCCATGAAGAAAGAGGAACAGTATGCTTTTTCATGGGCGGGGGGGGGTACATACAGAATGTATGCATATGCCTAATAAAAAAAATGGGTTTGTGGCAAAGGGTAAGCCAGGCACCTGCACCCCTTTATTATCTGTCTGGCTCCTTAAGACATTTGTCTTAGCAACTCTTAAGATGTAAGAAAGAAGAGCAATTGACTACATATAAATGACAATGAAAAATATGTATTATGAAGGACATAAGCCTCCCATAGAAGGTTTTATAAAAATTAATCTGTGTTTACGATTTATCTTCTCTTTCCATCTTGTTCTCTCTTTCAGAATCCTTGAAATTGTGTCTGTCACTTCTTTTTTCCCTAGCTGTATGATTTCAGCTCTCGCCTTTCAGGTGGTAGTGCCCTAGAAGGCTGTGATTCAGAAGGACCTAGGTTTGTGGGAACTTAACGCAACTCTGAAATTCTCTAACTTTTCTCCCAGCCACTTCTCTTCTTCTACTTCTGGAGAATTTCCACAGCTATTCCATTATGACAATGGCAGAAGACTGCGCAAACAATGAGCTATCAGGGGAGATAAATTATCTTTAAGAAGCAATGGTTTTGTGGGGTTTTAGGTCCCTCATTCTTCCTCAGAAGACTGAGCAAATAATGTTATTTTATGTTATTCTCACAAAACCAAAATTAACTAATAGTCTGGTTCTCAAAAGAAGGAGGCTAGTGTCTGAAGATGACAATTATTACACATGACCAAGAGAAAAATTATACACTTGGAAATGAAACTTGTAAG
Source organism: Lutra lutra (assembly GCF_902655055.1). Classification (NCBI taxonomy): domain Eukaryota; kingdom Metazoa; phylum Chordata; class Mammalia; order Carnivora; family Mustelidae; genus Lutra; species Lutra lutra. The sequence continues at coordinate 133,138,572 of NC_062282.1, read as the reverse complement.
AGCCAAAAAGATTCCAAACAATACATACCACTTTTCAAACTTGACACCCCTAAAGACTGAGCAGAGAGTAATGTCAAGCGATGTTTGGCATCCTGGATATAGGCCATTGTAGTCATCGGATAGACGTTTGCTTGAAGAGGTAATTTGCTCATTGTCATTCTTGGCTGAATCTAAAAGATCAAACAGTTCACTTTAAAAAAAAGAAATCAAGTGATATTTACAGATGTACTTTAAAAAATTAGTACTGACTACAGACAGATGACTTTTCTTCCAAAGAGAAAAGAGTATAGCTTCCTTTCTTGTTCAAAGGAAGAGCTAATTTAAGAATTAAAACATTCCTCAAAACAATATAAAAAAAAATGAGGATCTTAGAAAAATTTAAAGTGAGAAAGGTAGAACTTATCCCAGGTTTTTAAAATAGGCATTCCTATTTAAATTCAGAATAAAAATCCTTAACAAAAGTCTTCTAGCTTTCCAATATTTGCATAAAACAAATTATAAAGGTATTAAGTATTCATTTCTCATCTAAATCTAACATACTGCTTTTGTAATGAATGTTAAGCATAATAGCTCTCTATCCCCTTTCAAAAAATATCTTTTATAATTCTTGAATCAGTTTTAATAAATACCACAGATCCCCTCATCGAATTCTCCAACATATTACACTAAAATAATCAAATTCATATTTATATTTAAAGACTCTTCAGTGCTTACTTTTCCTGTTTAGTTTCAATGTAGATAGTTCCATATTTTAATTTTTCTTGGCCTAGTATGTGAATGCATGAAATACATTATTTTATTTTTTGACAGAAAACACACTAAGCTGGCTGGGGTCAAGGAGACTCCCTCAAACCACAGCAGGAAACATCAAACAGAGACTTTGTTATCAGGTATCTTATTCACACCACATAAAAATGACATCTCTCCTATTCAGCTCATGCAAGTTTGACATGACATGACATTCAAGAAGGAAAGAAATACAAAGTTAATGTAATAGTTAACACGTATTGAGTGCTCATTATAACTAGGCAAAGTACTAGGTATTCACAAATACGATCTTTAATCTTTACAACAACCCCACAGTGTGTCCTTCAACTTACTGGTTGTACCGAATAGAGCCCCCCAAATTCATGGCCATCCACAATCTGTGAATGTGATTTTATTTTGAAATAGGATCTCTACAGACATAAGTTATATTGGATTAGGGTGGGCTCTAATCCAAGGACTGGAGTCCTTCTAAGAGGGAAGTCTGGACACAATGGAGACACACAGAGAATACAACAGGGACTCTGTGACAGCAGAGGCAGACAGTGGAGTGATGGCTCTACAAGCCAACAGTGCCCAGAATGGCCTGATGCCTCAAGAAGCTAGAACAGGCAAGGAAGAGTATTTCCCTACAGACTCTGGAGGGAGTGTGGCCCTGAAGACATCTTGATTTTGGACTTCTGCTGTCCAGAACTGTGACAGAATAAATTCTGTTCTAAGCCACCCAGTTTGTGGTAATTGGTATCACAGGCCCAGGAAATTATGAAACTGAAGAAACAATTGTAAAATGTTTAAAAAAAAAAAAAAGATAGTTTCAAAGAATTTTCCATTTCTTCTTTCCAGTCCTAATCCTTCCATTCAAATTAACTTGTACACTCAATGCAAAGGGCATTCACACATTCACACTGTCATGACTATGGGGCTGCTAGCCATGCTCCCTACCTGTGGGTCTAGATTTCTGGTTTTGCCCAAGAACTACTCTTTCCAAGGCTTAAAAAATGGCCTATTTTAGAAGCAGAAATATTTACATTATAAATTTAGACATTTATAAATTTAGAAATAATATTTCCCTATTTATTCAAATGCTTGATCCTTGAAAAGAAAATTCACATTTTTATTCACTTTTACTAAGTTTTTTTTTCATTCATGTATACACCCACACATACAAATAATTGCTTCTGTAAGATTTTAAGAAAAAGAGTTTCTTTTGTACACAAGGAAAATGAATCACCATAAAGTCATGGCTTCATTTGAAAACCAAACAGCTGCGGTAGAATTAACATGTAAATTCAAAGTGTATAATGCAATTTTTATGCTTTGGAAAAGGTTTAAATTTAACCTTTGCAGGAAATTGCACAAGAGAAAATTACCACAATCCCTTCCACTCAACCCAGTTGAAAATCAGACAAAGTAAAAGCATTTGTTGTGAAATTATTTCTATTCATAGCCAGAACTTTCTAAAATGCTAATGTCTCAAAAACATGCTAATGTTTTTAATAGTATTATTTCAAAGCTACGTTGTCACACACATATACTCTGAATACAGAGATTTAGATAACAATCAAAAGAGCCCTATTAAATTAGAATGCTGACAATCTGGAAAAATTTTGAGTCAATTTTCTCATTACCATTTCAAACTATTTTGTGAACATTTTGATTAAATATATACCTACCCACATTTCTAAATAGATACATGTTTGTATTTCTTTGTCTAAGTCTATGTACACATATGTGTGTGCATAAAGGTAAACACCCTTACATTATTGATAAAAAGAGGGGAAGAGTTTCCCTGAAATTTAAAAGAGCCCATTATTACATTAACATTTAAAAGTATATATGTAATAAATTAAATATGCACAGACCGTTTCCTTATGAGGGGAAAATATATACTCCATCAGTCCCTAATTATGTTTCCTTTCTATGAGACAAATTCAGATATATTTTGGTATCAAGTCATGTAACATGCAAATGGTCACCAAATCTGCCTTTGAAAAAAATACATCTGTAAATCAGATGTTCTACAAACCAATCTCTCAAATATTTGTTCTAACTTCGGAAATCTGGTTGAATATAGAACCTATAAGTACCTGTTAAAATTCAGTTTTCCTTTAGAAATAATTTGTAAACTTAAGCAAATTTTTTGAAGGATGTGAAATTAACTGACCCATTTCCATACATAAAACTTGCACACTAACACCACTATTACTTAGACATTTTAAAGGAAGATTACCTGGTATCCATTCAGGTCAGTATAAAATCTGTTTTGACTGTTTATGCTAGAAGAAATTCTCATTGCAATCTCACGGTTATGTTCTTTTCGGATGTCCACGATATTGGACACTTCCACAGACTGTCCGTCTATTCCTAAATTTAAAAGAATACATACGTTAATAGAAATTTATTGCTCCACTTTTCTTAAATATACTGTACGGAACTAACAAAGTGACATACATTTTTCCCATTTTCTACTCCTATCTTCACCATTTTTCATGCTAACTGTGCCACTGTTCACCTTTTTCCTTCTTTTTTCTTTCTTTTTTTTTTTTTCTAAACTGTCAGATGGTAGAAAATGCTTACTCCAGGGCACATATAACTCAACAGAAGGATGAAGAGGTTAGGATGAAATAAATGCAGATGAAATATAACATGCAAATGATTCTCCAATGAGTTTCAGAGGGAAAAGAGGACATCGAATGAGAAAAGGTCGTTAAAATGCGTTAAGAGGCCACCTGTCCTGCCACTATCCTTCCCCGACAGAGCCACAGGGGCCTACTTCTTCACCACTCACCTTCTGCACTGGAAATCCAAAGCAGTGAAATTTACACCCTGTTGGTTCAAGAGACAGTCTATTATTGCCCATGATCTATAATCTAGGAAAAGAGACACGAGGTCCAATGAGATGATTTATGGCTGAAGTGGGTATTATCATATTAGTATTTGTGGAGTATAATCTGGAGAACTCCCCAGAAGTTAAATCAATTTTAATTGAGTTTGTTATCTCTTAGGACCCCTTGTTATGGAGTGATTCATTTTGCCCTTTGCTGGATAAAGCAGAGGACAGCTTGAAGAAGACCCAGATGTATTAAGCATTTATTTTTTTGGATAAGCCTAAACTGTTCACTAATTTCTATCTGTCACGCCACCCTAACTCTATCTTCTGGTCCTCAGTGAAGACTTGGGTCTATTTCAGAGATGGAGAGGGGAGTTAGGAAGAAATCCAACACTCCTAATACAGATTGAGTGTGTAGAAGATATATTGGATCTTCTAAGAAAGAGCATTCAGGAAAACGAGCAGTCAAAAGAAGAAAGACTGGCTCTATCCTATTTCATATGGCAGAAGGTTTTTAAGGTTCTAAGAGCCCTGGACATGTACTGGCCGTTGTTAGTCGTTACCCAGCATGCCTCACACACAATCTGTCACAGTGTGCTATTAACCAGCACACTCTAGAGGGCTATGTAAAGAGAAATGGGGAGTGGGGGAAGGGAGTAAGGAGAACTTTTTCTGGGAGCCAAGAAGAATCCCCAGGGCTTAGAGAAGGTAAAAGCAAAGAGTTAAGGAAAGGAAGTTTGAATCTGTGGGACTTGTGGAAAATCATGAAAATGCAGCTAGCCGAGGCACTATAGGTTTATGTGAGAAGTACACCAGAAATTGTAAAACATAAAGAGTAATATACTGACAATGCTAAATGGGCAAAAGCCTCCACCAATAGAATTTTCAAAATTCACATGAAGTTCTCTTCTGGGAGATGTTACGCTTCCAACTTGACAACCTCCGTCAGAAATGACTTGTTTCTTACTATGTTCACAAAGCTGAGATGAGCAGTGTGACCTCATGTGTGTGGGAAGATGGCACCATTATTCCCTTCCACTTTATGGCCAGTTTGAACCACTAACTTCTGTCCAGTTAAATATACATATAACTTTTTTTTATGACAATTACCAGATAGCTGACCCAAAGAGCTTCACTACAACCGGGAAGTTAAAAGAAAAGAAAAAAAAAAAGTGACATCTACTGATGCTCGAACAATGGTATCTTCTTTGGTTAGGAAATGTATTACTTTCAATGCAAAGTATCCTTTCAGTAGGTTGATGTCAATCTCAGTATTTTTCAAAACCAATGAAATGTATATGGAATTTTAACGGACAAGCTTCTATAAATGAACCAAAGATGCCAAAAACACAAAATGTAGCACTAGGGATATAGTCCCCTCTGGAGCAGTCAGGAGAACACCTCATCTGCTGGAAGCATTCATAGGGTTTTGAGCACCATGTACATTTTCTCCTCTCTAGACTGGATATTCTCTCAGGGGTCAACACAATACATGAAATAAAGTCTTAACAAAGGAGAGTGTTGTTAATTTCAAGTCATGTATCTCTAGAAAACATTTACCAAAAAACACGCTTCAAGAAAAAATAGGTAATTTCACATTACCTCCGGCAATAATAAATGATTTCTGTTGAGAAAATCATCCTTCTTGAGCTCAGTATTATGCTCAGATCCTGTTGTGGCTACAAATGTTTACATCTCCTTTAAAAGGAGACTGGAGGGGCGCCTGGGTGGCTCAATGGGTTAAGCCTCTGCCTTCAGCTCAGGTCATGATCACAGGGTCCTGGAATCCAGCCAAGCATCAGGCTCTCTGCTCAGCAGGGAGCCTGCTTCCCTTCCTCTTTCTCTGCCTGCCTCTCTGCCTACTTGTGATCTCTCTCTCTCCCTGTCAAATAAATAAATAAAATCTTAGAAAATAAATAAATAAAAGGAACCTCGGTGTCCATTCACAATTCAGTGAGACATTAATTTAAATTCTGTGCCAGGACAGGCTTTTAACGTAAGATCAAACTTAATACACTTATTATGAATAAACCAAACAAATCTTGTAATGGTAATCAAAGCAAGGAGATATCCCTGAGTTAGGAAAGGGAATTTATTACTTTTTAAAGAAGAATCTATGTGAGGGAGATGAAGGATTGCTACCTTTTCCTACTCTAGGTCAAGAATTCCTTAAGGTGTGCCATTCCCAAAGAAGTTCATGGCATTGAGGGGACAACTCCCTGGAAAGCATGGGTATGAACCCAGTGGTCTCAGTGGTCTGCAGAATCTTTGCAGTTATGTGGCAGCAAAAGGTCCTTTTACCAAAGTGGTTCCCCCTGGGCATGGACGGCCAGGGATTTCTAAGCCCCTCTGGTTTTTCTTCAGTCCTGGGACAGAAAACAGCTCCTACCTAACAAGAGTAGTCCATAGTCCAAAGACGTGAGGTATGTCATTGATAAAGAAAGAGAAGTAAGTGCTCTCTTGCTGCTAACGCTTCACACTCTGTCCCGGGAAAGAGAGAATGGAGACTATTTATCTTTATTAGCAGAGGAAATGCAAGATAAAAATGGAGCAAGTCCATAGGTGGAAAGCCATCATAGAGAATGGAAAGAGTCTTGCAGAACCCACTTTTTTCTTCCTCCCTAGAGCCTGTTAGCTTCTTACAGATTGTCTTACACAACATCTCTGCATTCCAGTTTTTAACAACATTTTGGGAATGCAGCAGGTGCTGAATCACCATTAAAAAGAATTCGTGAAGAGGTGAGAGGCTGTCCTTCACGATGCCCAAGTCAGCTGACATGGGAGGAAAGCAAACCAGGCCACGGACAGAGTTTAAACAAATAGAAAGATAACAGAATAAGTACTTTAATTTTGAGCAAACATATGCAAGCTAGAGTGAAAGCTCCTCAAGCACTGAGACCATGTCTTATTTATCTTTATGCTCCCAGCACATAATATGGGCAGATAGTAGTGTTTGCTGAGTGACGGGCAGCAGCTACATGGAGTAATAAGCCAAAAATTACCGAGTCCTTGCTATGTACCATATGCTTGCCATATGCTTTACGTACAGTAACTACAGTAATTCACTCAATCCTAACCGTAAGCCTAGGAGGACATTCCTTGCCCCAGATCACAAGGCTGGCAGAACCAGCACTAAGCCCCTCAGCCATCATGCCTCACTAGCAAACCGAACACTAGAGAATGTTGAAGTTACTTTGGGACCAGGATCGGAGGAGCTTTGCAGTGACTCTAAGTAGAAAGGAGACCTCCATGTTATTTTTTAAGAAAGGAAGAGGGTACTGATCTGGGATCTGATATGCTGCAAGTGCTACTTAGCAGAGCCAAATAAATTATGAAGAAAATGACAATAGAATAAAAATAAAAATAATAAAAAATAATTACAGGACAGGCTTGCTAGAATACAAAACTTCTTTAAAACAATACAAAATCTTTGGGGCCCCTGGGTGGTTCAGTGGGTTAAGCCTCTGCCTTCGGCTCAGGATATGATCTCAGGGTCCTGGGATGGAGCTCTGCATCAGGCTCTCTGCTCAGCAGGGAGCCTGCTCCCCACCCGCCCCCCGCCCCACCTGCCTCTCTGCCTACTTGTGATTTCTCTCTCTGTCAAATAAATAAAAACTGAAAACACCCCACTATTACCAAAAAAAAAAAACCTTTTTTTTTTTTTTAAGTTAACAGCAAATGACTTTTATGGACAAATTACATGGATAGTGCCAGAGCCTCAGGTTCTATAACCTGATGTTATGAGAACAAAATATCCTGGAAAAAAAAAATTGTCACAGTCACTTTAAAGCCAATAAAGTAATATATATTAATTAAAGACACTATGATCTCACTTGTCTACATAAGATGAACACTAATCACAAGCACAAGCATAGTCACTGTGCAGTGCTGCCAAGGGTAGAAACATGGAAAATAGGCTAGATGTCCACCAACAGGCAAATAAATGCTCTGTAGCAAATGAATGAGATAGCTCTCTGCCCAGGGCCATGAAAGATATCTGATGCAAGAAGGGAATGCAGCATTTGTACAGTGTGATGAACTTCACGCTAAAACCAAACACAGGTGTGCACTGCAAGTGTGTGTGTGTGTGTGTGTGTGTGTGTGTGGGAGAGAGAGAGAGAGAGAGAGAACGAGAACGCAAGTGATCGAGTGTGCACACAGGTATCTGATTACCTCTCTAGAGTAGTGGATAGGGGCAATGACAGATTCTAGAGGGATTTTACATTATATACATATACTATAATGTGTGACATTTTTTCAAAAGAGTATACGTGGATATTATTTGTGTACATAAAAATTATTTTAAGTATTTTTAAAAGAAGATTATTTTTTAGGAAGGTAGGGAAAAAGATGAAACTGAGTAGGCAAAGGGTCAGGGAGGGAGGCTTCACCTTTTGATTTTGTTGCTTAGCACCAGTCTAATGAAACTGAGAAGGATACCCTTTCTTGTGTGGAAAGAAAAACTGGAAGGTATCTCTGACACATCCTTTGTGTGTGAAAGAAGAGGTAGATGGAAATGTTCAGGGACGGTGTAGCTGAGGAATGCAGATGGAAAGCCTGGGGCCATGGCTCCAGGAAGCTTCTGGTGGCTTTCAGAGAACTGTAGGCCTCATTTTCTTGCACAGTTTCCTTTTTTCATCATCAGATCATTTTAACACCTATCTGGGCAGCAGAAGTCAACCCTGACCTGCAGAATCTCAGAGTTGGCCCAATTTTCTCCACCAACCCAATCACCTTATTCTAGCAATTTTGAAATGCAAAGAGAACCTTTCCAAGGAGTATACCAGACACCGCTCACCAAATTCAAATGGTTATCAGAGTGAGAGGCAGCAGCTTGGGAGAAAGAGCAAACAAAAGAGAGCCTGACCCACAACTGGCAAGTTTTCCATATCTTATTAGTGCCGCTCAATGTATGATTAGGACAAGTCCTTACATCAATGTGCCCTAACTGCAACTGGGCCACACCCACCTAGGAAACTGAAAAGTGAAGGTGAGAACCTAAAAGAGGTGTTTAACTGAATTTGAAATAGATATGAAATCATATAAAATCAAACCTCAAAAAACCCATCTAAGATTCAAAGCAAGGTTTTCAGTGAGTGTCCTTAAAAATGTAGGTTCTTGGGCAAAAATGCAAGCTTATTATCTAATTGTTGCCCTCATTCCCTTTTCTTGAATCTATGTCTAAGCAGAGGGGGTGCCTGAGCCATCGCTTCACTGCAGAAGTAGGACAATGGTAACAATAACAATAGGGACAATAAAAGCTGTCATGAAAAACCACGGCTTATAAGTCTAAATATTGCCCCTACAATTTGGGGAGTATTTTGTTCTGTATTTAAATCATCAAAAACACAAAAAGTAATTTTCACATTATGTATTTACTTTCGTGACAGTGCTTTTGTGAACTTATCCAACTTAACCAGGAGTTGACACGTAGAATTATTAACTAATTACACACTGCTTCATTCAACACATAAACTTTAAGGATAATTCTTGCAACAATGATAAATTTAGTAGGCCATTATGGAGATGATGTTTCTAAAAAAGCAAATATTATCATTTTTTTTAAAAGATTTTATTTATTTATTTGACAGGCAGAGATCACAAGTAGGCAGAGAGGCAGGCAGAGCGAGAGAGGAGGAAGCAGGCTCCCTGCTAAGCAGAGAGCCCGATGCAGGGCTTGATCCCAAGACCCGGGATCATGACCTGAGCCAAAGGCAGAGGCTTTAACCCACTGAGCCACCAAGGCGCCCCAAATATTATCATTTTTAAAAACTGTACTCACATCTGAAAGTACCAAGAATAAAAATGGTAATAACTCCCACATTTGGATGACCTTTTTCTCCATGTTGACTTACTCAACATGCCTATCCATTGTAAGATCTAATTTATCCTCTGAGGTACTTGCTGATTTCCAGGTCTGTAAATGTTCACATTGATTATTTTTCCACAAGTGAAAATTTTAACATCTGCTTTCATGAATATAAATTTGAGTAAATTTCATTCCAAGTCTTGAATTTAAGAAAATGATGATGTACCACTTTGTTTCATTTCTAAGGCACTAGATAAATAACTACTATGACTTAGGGATGAACTTATTACGAGCGAGGCACTAGTGTACAAAATTTTAGGCTTTTCATTTCGGTAATTCTTACAATGACACAAAAGTACATGCATAATAGGAAAGTTAGAGCATTTGATTCCATGGATTGAAAATTTTGATTAAAGATGATACCAATTAACCACAATATACTTGAAGACCTAATAATAGAAAAAAAATACACAATAACTCTGGAAGCTATCTTTTTTTTTGGTCCTATTAAGTATTGATTTTAAGAAACAACAGGTATTTTGGAAGCTCTGTCTTCATGGGAATACAACATCTACATCAGTAACTTTTTTTAAATTAACATATAATGTATTTATTTGTTTCAGGGGTATGGGTCTGTGAATCATCAGGCTTACACAATTCACAGCATTCACCATAGGAAATACCCTCCCCAGTGTCCATCACCCAGCTATCCTATCCCTACTCTCCCAACCCTCAGCAACCCTCAGTTTGTTTCCTGAGATTAAGATTCTCTTATGGTTTGTTTCCCTCTGTGGTCCCACCTTGTTTCATTTCTTCCCTCCCTACATCCCATGAACCCCCGCCCTGCCTCTCAAATTCCTCATATCAGAGAGATCATATGATAATTGTCTTTCTCTGATTGACTTGTTTCACTTAGCATAATACCCTCTAATTCCATCCATGCCATTGCAAATGGCAAGATTTGGGGTTTTTTTTTTTTGAAGGCTGCATAGTATTCCAACAGACAAGGTCTAACGAAAGCATTTCCATGGGAAGAGAATAAAACAGCTCACAACACTGAAGCTTTTCTGTTCCCTTCTGTTCCCTTCCAAGCAGGGGCTGGTCCAGGACAAGTGAGAGAAGAATATGGAATAATCACAATGGTCTGTTTGTATACCCTTCAGACTGACAGTCACTCTGAACTTGCCTACTTCCTGCTCTCTTGAACACGTTCCTTTCCAAGGTAGCTTCATGCAGGAAGCCTGGATTCTGTGTACTCTTACTTCTCAAGTTGATCTTGCCATGGAGGCAAGCAGTTCTTCCTTGTTTTTTCTTTCTTTTTTTTTTTAAACCACACTTTTACCATTACTTCTCTCAACTTACCAAAATAGAAGCAGTAGGATACCTCTCACTCATCCTAACTCAGTGGATGCTAAACAGAGACAATTTGCAGTACTGGTGTTTGACTGAATTTTAATGGCTGGGTATCAAATATTTTTCCAAAACATGTGATTTTCTTTTGTTTGCTTTCAACAAAATTGAAGGTGTATCTAATCAATTTGTCAGGCAGTAAAGCATTAAAAATAACTGACTGAAATTCATGTTTGACAATAGACAATTCTGTGATTTATGGAATATAACTCACAAGGAGTTCAAGGGACTGAATGACATTTTTTTTTAAGAGATTTTATTTATTTGCCAGAGAGAGAGAGAGTACACACAAACAGGCAGGGAGGCAGGCAGAGGCAACGAGAGAAGCAGGCTCCCTGCCGAGCAAGGAGCCCGAGGCAGGACAAGATCCCAGGACCCTGGGACCATGACCCGAGCTGAAGTTAGTGGCTTAACCTACTGAGCCACCCAGGCGTCCCTGAATGACATTCTTATAATAGAACTCCTTCCATTCCCACCTACTTATTTATGGTAACATTTTTTTTTTGCCTTACCTTTATAAAAACAAAAATTAAGAAGAAAATCGATGCTGAAACCTATCTCACTCTAGCATTAAGTATAATTCACCACCAAAGGATATATGAACATATGTGGAATATAAAAGGTACATATGATTCATCCACTGAGAGAAAGGTTTTCATTCAAGCTCATGAAATAAATGACCAAAGTGGTAATACACTGGGATTGTTCTGATCAACTGTATACTATTAATAATTTTTATAACTCAATCCAGAAAAAATTTAACTTACTTTTAGGATGACAGAATTTTTGAACTTAAATTAATACACACATACATATATGTTCCATAAGAATAATGAAAGGTTGATCAATATCCTCAAGCATAAAAATAGTATATTAAGATAAAACTCTGTGGGAAGCGGAATGGAAATATGAGTTCAAGGATAAAATAAAGATGTGAAATTTGACTGTTAAAGGTCTTATTCAGGCCTTTTTAAAAATGCATGATTTCAAAATCAAATTGCTACTCACTGGATATGCTTATTTTATTATTATTTTTTTAAAGATTTTATTTATTTATTTGACAGAGAGATCACAAGCAGGCAGAGAGGCAGGCAGAGAGAGAGGAGGAAGCAGGCTCCCTGCTGAGTAGATAGCCCAATGCGGGACTTGATCCCAGGACCCTGAGATCATAACCTGAGCCGAAGGCAGTGGCTTAACCCACTGAGCCACCCAGGCGCCCTGGATATGCTTATTTTAAAATGTCCGTATTTATTATACTCCAGAAAAAACATCTTTTGCAATTTTTTAAATGTATAAAAACTAGATGTCAACTTAAATATATGTAATAGTTTTCCAAATCCTTATAGGAACAAAGGAGTTTGATAAAAAAAAAAAAACCCACTTCACGCTTTGTAATGTTCTTTCCCTCCTTTCTGCCTATATAAATGACATTTCTCTAAGACACAGCATCTCAACAGCCCACTTCCTTTATCAAATCTTCCCCAACACTCCCAAACCTCAATGGCTACTCTCTTTTCTAACACTTATGTCTAATTCATCTGGCCCACATCCTCTTTTTTTTGTTTTTTTTTTTTTTTAAGTAGACTCCCCACCCAGTGTGGGGCTTGAACTCACAAGCCCTAAGATCCAGACCTGAGCTGAAATCAAGAGTCAGACGCCTAACAGACAGAGCCACCCAGGTGCCCAAAGCCTACACATCCTCTTAAGGAGAAACAACACGTAATATGTGCCAGGCTTTATGTACGTTAATTCAGTTAATCCTACAACACTTCCATGAGGTAGACTCTTTTATTGTCACCTTTTTCAGGATGACAAAACCAAGGACAAAGAGGTAATAACTTGTGCAAGATCAAGCAGCTAGATGGTAAGCAGCGGAGCTAGGACAGGAGCTGGAAATGACATGCAGGTGCGTTGACTCTGGAGTCTGAGCTCTTAACCATCATACTTCCCCTATATTTCCCATCCCTACGCCCTTCATCTGAGTTTACTATGACACTTATTTGTGGGGGATGATGTTTCCCTGCTAGGAAGCTATGCCTTCAAGATAGCAGCTGATGTCAAAGAGCTCCCAAGATAACCTCTGAGCTCTGAATTTGTGTAACCAGCATGTGCTTATAGTCCCTCAAAATAACCTTCCCTTTCATGCCTGTTGGGAATAATCAGATTCGACGCATAGCTCCTTATTCAATTTTTAAAAGTTCCAATTAAAAGGGAAAAAAATCCTTAGCAGTCAATTACATATTATGGTATTCCAAAAATGTTTTAATTACCTAAGTCTGCCTAGCCATAACTTACTTAATGCTTTTACTCTTAAACTAAATATGGAATGCAGTCCTGGTGGCGGGGGGGATGAGAGATTGATTGCAAACCATTTTAATATCCTCATGAATCTTTTTATGGAAATAAAAACAACTTTAGAGAAGCTCTGAGACCTTGTTTACAAGTAGGAGGACTCTAGGGATGGAAGGCCCAGATTCAAGCATCCTTAGAAGATGGAATTTAGGAGCAAGGAGTTAAGCACAACAGAGACTTTATGTGACACTAAGTTTTGTGAAGACTCCTTAATGGTTACACCTAATTGGCCATCTAGTCTTTCTACCATTTAAGAAACTGAGCCCATAAGAAATTTAAGGACAAACTCAAGGTCACTCTGGTTGGCTTCAAGGTGCAACTAAGGATTCAAATCTATAATTCCCAATGTAATTCTCTTATGTATTTAACCAGATGAAGTTCATTTTGACTCTCTAAAAGTCAAGGGTCATGTTATGAATCCAATCATATTACCTATTCAAAACAGAGAAAAACTAAGCGACCTCTTTTTGAATGCTAACTGTGCCCACTCAAGGAAATTATTCAGTCATAGCCGCCAAAGGAAAGTCTTTTCTTCCATACTTTTTGATGGCAGTTCATTACATTTTACCTCCAGGCTACTTGCTTTCTTTTAGCAAGATCATTACATTTAGTACTTTCATAATATGTCGGCAGAAAATAGGCCAAAAGTATTGCATTTAGGTATTTCTCCTAAGGGCTGAAACATGGTTTACACACGTACTCATTCACTCACAAACACCCGCCTAGGAGAACGTGGTCCCGGGGAAAAAAAGCTTGAAGGTATGTATTATAACTGATCTGGAACCTGAACCTTGTGCTGGTGAAAATGGACATGACACATTGGTAACCCCTAGCAACTAATTCTTCAAAGTAGCTGCTGATGTCAGAAAACTAGGGCACCAAAGTCTAATAATTACCACTCCAAAGACAAATGAAGCCACAGCTAGGAAATGTCACCTACTGATCATGATGTCACTGCAAGTTATGCACTTACTTGATGGCACAGAAACAAATATAACATAAGGGGATACATGGGCTTCTGCCTATATCACATTCTATCTTCCAAACCAAGATTAACAAAAAAAGCTAACGTAGCCAAAGCAGCCTTAGTAACATGTAAAGCTTCAACTTAATAAAAGATGATTATAGTACGAGAAAACTAATCCTCACTTCTCCCACCATTTCCTCCAGAAAAATGTTATTTTCTATAAATGAAATATAATCTTTGAAAAAAAAATAGTTTCAAAAGGGCATTTCATTAAATTATGGGTGCTACAAAATGGATTTCTTATTTAACCTGATGGAAGGCAAAACATTGTGTTGCATTAGAAATCTCTCAAATCCCTCTGATCTTGTAGAGCTTTTAAAGCTAGTGAGCACAAGATTTCCTCTAATTTAATATTTCTAGAAACCTTTGAATGTAATGTCTGAACAATAATCAAAAGAAACACAGAGTGTTTTTTAATAGCTTAAATGATGTTAAGAGAGGGCTCTAAACAGCAACTCCTACCATTTTCAGAACCTGGAGAGAATGCAAATAAGACACTGAAACTTAAATATAAAACACCAAGGAGGGGAAAAAAAAAACAAAGTTGGTTGAACCCATACCTCCCAACTCAGTTTGTTGCAAAATCCATGATGATCACACAGTTTTTATAATCTGGGAAGTGCTATTTGAGTTCTGTTCTTGATTTTGTTTTCTCTCAAAGCTTAATTTGGGCCAAAGGTTACTTTGGGGAGAAAATGGTCAAAGAGTAACTAAAACAGAGATTGAGGAATTTAAGGATACTTTATCAGGTTCACATTACTTTAGTTTTTTTAAAAGAGTATTTCAAGTGAACTGATTTTGAAACACTTAAGGCAGACTCTCAGTAAAGACAAATAATCCATAATATCACAAATCTTCCTGTTTCTTTATCCTTGTTGCTGAGAGGTAATAAAATCTTTTGTTTAATTAATGGTTTAGTAACCCAATACAATGATAGTATCTAATCATAAAATATTAATAGTTTCTCTCCCCCAAGCCCCAATTTTTTCTGACTCATAAATATGGTACTAACAACAAACATGCTCTATTCTTTAATACTCATCCAGTAACTGCATCTGGTCAGCTTAAAGGGGGCAAAATTAGCATACATCCAAAGACAGTTTAGTAAATTAAATTCAAAAGTAGGTATTTGTGTTCTTTTAAGAAATATTAAATACAAGCCAATCTACAAAAGCATGTAAGTTGGCTGATGTTTTCTTTAACACCTAAAAGGGAAAGCTACATCCTGTTCATGGATTTTGATCAATCACCCAGATGCCTGGTTTACATGAGGCCCAAGTTTAAAACACCGAAGAGCTTTCAAGTATGTCAAGTGCGGCTGCTTTGGTGCGGCATAAACAGACCCCGTTCAGGCACTTTGAACTTGTCGACATCCAAACACCCTGAAGACCTCACATCTCTTCCTTAGGTTTCGATCAGTGAATTAAAACCCCAATGAGCCAGGATCCAGACAACCTGAGCCTTCATGCAACGGTGTGTGAAAGAAAATGACAGATGGAGGGAGGTCAAGAAGGCCACTGAGAAAAAGGCTCTCTCTCCGAAACAGGCCTTATTTTTCCCAAGAGGGAGACCTATTGAAAGGGGTTCAGATACAAACACAGAAGGATGTATAGTCTGGATGAAAGCCTTTCAGGTGAACTGGTATCTCCCATCTCCTACTGAGAGCCTTCATGTTGGGGAAAAAAAACAAAACAAAACAAAAAAAAACCCACCAAAAAATATAAACGCTCTGGGCTTGAGAGTGCAAAAAGAAAAATTGCTATGTCACTTCGAATAGTTATATACACTGGTTTCAGGTTCAATCCAGGCAAGAACAGTAAAACTCATCTGGAGAAGCACTCTGAGTTAACTTCACATTATACGTCGTTTCCCACCAACTTCTGAAGCTTTCTGCTTTCAAACTACAAAAATCTAATACAAATGCTTCACCCTGTTTATTCTACCCACTATGACATCTATAGGCAATCTGGGGTTTGTACTCTTACTTTGTTATTATTACTTTTGTTATGCTAATACTCTAAGCACCCCAGTTGTGAACAACTTCTGTTTCTTAACTCACTAATCCCCTGGCATGGGCATGGTCACCTTGGAGGGCTGGGAGTCAGTTAAATCTTGGTGGTTCCTGATTACGTTAAGGGGATACTAGTCAGCCACTGGGCATTTTGGACTACTCAGTAGGGGAGAAGGAGAGAGGAGAAAATAAAGGCATGTAGGGTCTGGTAAGTATGTGTTTTCTGGGATGAGGCAAGTCAGCCAGAGTCTATTAATTTCCAAATCAACCACTGGGATATGACAGCAAACTAAGCTTATAGTCACAGCAGTAGCAGAAGGTCCTCTAATTTACAGAAACCGTCTCTGTGATGAGCTCCAGATCCCCTGGACAACCCGAGAAAACTGAGGCTGCCGTGATGGTGGACAGACTCATTTAAACAAAAGCAAAAGCAATTAAGCGAACAGACTTGACTGAGAAGTTGGAATTCTCCCGCGAGTTGCTTCAGCGTTAACTCTGCGACACAGCCTATCCCCGGAGTATACCTGATGAAAAACGACGGTACACAATGCTTGATGACACAGGTCTGGGCCAAAGTAGGTGCCCCACTGTACTCAAGGAAGAAACATTCCATTACAAGCAACAGTTTTAAGCAAATCTAAAAGCAGATAAGCACATCTGCTGTGTGACGATGCTACTTTCTGTCCACAAAATGAAACCTTTGGCCATAGCTGAAGGTGTAGTTTAGAGCTCTCAGAGACGCTGAACAATGGCTTATGCAAGAGTAGAAAGGGATAGTTAAAAATATTATTTCTGACTTTCTAGAGATTTTAGAAAACTCAATAAAAGCTTATTTCAGAAGCACAGTCTTCCTTGCAGGTAGGAAAGTGAACATTCCCTGAGCGCAGTACCCTTTGCTTCCCCACAAAACCCAAAAAGCAAAGAGCATCTTACCATGTATTTTATCATTAGTTTTCAAATACTTTATTACGTACTGGTATAAAGATTCAGGGAAACAATATTTCCTTTTCTAATTTTTGCAGCCTAGCTAACAGCAAAGAAAAATCGAACGTGGCATTTTTATGAGGTCCTTTTCTAAGAGAGTTGAGACAATGGTAAGTGGTCCGCTTACTGGGATTAGGCTTGCGGTTGGAAAAGTACTCCATTCTAAAAACAGTGAATTCAACACCAACCAAAATAAATGTGCAACTCTGAGGGTATCTGGGAACCACGGCTCCGCCCAAATCTGAAGGAACCACAAGAGCCACTGCCTGTGGTTAAGTCCCTAAGAGGATTAAAAGCCTATTTACTATCACTTGGTTGATACGGCTCTGCTCGGTCCCACCCGGAAAGCAACAAACAATCGCTGACTTTATACTCTCCCAGGTAAAGAGTTGTAAACAAAAAGAACTAGTAACTAATGTTTTTCTTAAAAGGAAGTTAAGTTCCAGTAACACCTGCTACTGTGATATATTCCATATTTAAGGCAGGCTGTACATGGGGTGGAGGGGGAGCGCGTGTGTGTGTGTATGTCCCCGAGGTGGTCAGTGATCCACTAACTGAAAGCCATACTTGACAGAATTCCCATTTGGTAAAATTAAAAGCAAAACAAAACAAAAAAAAACCCTCTTTTTAGATCTTAGAAATAAAGCTTCCAACTAATGAACTCATGACCAAGACAGATATTATGATAGGTACGGGTGATACGCATAAGGAAAGAACCTGTATATGTAGAGTTAAATGTCTGACCATTTCTGATTATCAAAAGGTTAAGTATATTTTTAAACCACACAGTGAGTATGATAGCAAGTTAAGAAAAGACTACCATATATACCATGTTCAAAAACCAATGGCTAATTTACTAAAAATGACACACACACAAATTCCAGAACTAGTATACATGTTTCACAACTATGCTTCTCTGTTTTCTTACCCTGTATGTTGTACAGTCGAACTCTATGGATAACATGTTCCAAAAAGCAAGTCACGTCTGAGTAAAACCTTCCATGTTGCACTCTGACAAAGGGCAGTGTTGTATAAACATAAGGCTGAGGAGGAAATGACATTTTTAAGAAAAAATTTTAGCTTTTAACTCTTCCAAGAGATGTTTATTACCATTTCCAAAATGGCAAATACGTAACGCCTGATATTTGCAATTTCAAGTGAAAACCAAACCTTACAATGTATCAGAATATGCACATGCTATAAAAATGGAATATAAGGTTTTCCATTAGACAGAAAGTGCTGAAAATAGAAAATAAAAATGTTTACAATGTGACTGGCCTAGATGATCTACAAACATTCCTCCCAGCTATAAAAATTTCTAATTAAAACCCTTCTATATAGTCCATACGTTATTTATTAGAAATACCATTCATTCTACAGCAGTGACATTTTCCCAGGCAAACATTTATTATAACCATGGCCCCCTAATGTTCAGGGGTCGGGGCAGGTGGCAAGGATGACCACAGGGAGTCATCTAAGCAAAGAGAAAGCAGGATTCAGAGACACCATTTAATCACAGTTAGGTTTACTACTCTATAAAACACACTGCCCTTTTACTAGAAAGAAATAGCTGAATATAAAGCAAATTTACAAACTTGAAAAAACTATGGCAACCATTGGTTTAGGTTTCATCGTTTCGAACCTAGTGTCAAGAAAAAAAAGGAACAGAACATAACTCCTGCAACACAGAAACAAATAGAAAGCGTTTATGAAGAATTATGTTTTCTTTTCTTTTTTTTTCTACAAGGAATTATATTTTCTTAAGCATTACAGGCTGGAAAGGCTCAACAATGGCATGTCGAGTAAGTAAGTAAGACTCTACTTAAGCAGCGTCAGATTTTCAGACTGTGCAGTTTTCTTCCAAATGTACCTCTCTAGTTCTAGAAAAAATATTCCGAAATTAAAATAAAGTGTTAGGAGTTTACAAAGTTCTTAGACCTAATTTTACCATATAGCTAAAAAGTAAGGGAAGAAGACAAGAGCTGGCATGGGGATTTCTGGGCTCTTGTCTATTTCTGATGCGCCCAGCTGCCTCCCTCAGAGTCTTTTATATTCTCTTTGTAAACACATGATAATTCTCTTGGTCTTTTTATTTAATATTAGAGCTATTTAAAGCTAGAATACTTTTAAATATATTAGTCACAACTGTCCATGAATAATATTCTATAAGTACAGTTACTTTTCATTTTTCCTTTAGTATTAGAGCAATCAATGGGGCCCCTGGGTGGCTCAGTGGGTTAAAGCCTCTGCCTTTGGCTCGGGTTGTGATCCCAGAGTCCTGGGATCGAGCCCCTCGTCAGGCTTTCTGCTCAGTGGGGAGCCTGCTTCCTCCCCTCTCTCTCTCTGCCTGCCTCTCTGCCTGTCAAATAAACAAATTAAAAAAATTAAAAAAAAAAACAGCCAATCAAAACCAAATTCCTGGGATACCTGGGTGACTCAGTTGGTTGAGTACCTGCCCTCTACTCAGGTCATAATCCGAGGGTTCTGGGATCCAGCCCTGCATTGGGCTCCCTGCTCTGCAGGGAGTCTGCTTCTCCCTCTCCCTCTGTTGCTCCCCTCGCTTGTGCCCTCTCTCTGGCTCTCCCACTCAAATAAATAAATATAAATGTTAAAAAACAAAAACACACATTTAAAAAAAACCACCTAAATTCCTGTCCAAGTGAAAACAGACTAATACAGCTTATACTTAGGATCCACTGCCCTTTCTGGAATGACTACTCATTCTGTAGTTTACCTTTAATTTCTACCTGATTTTAAAAAATCAAAAGAACAAAACACTAGATTCCTTAGGGTGGTCAATGCTATTCTTTAAAATCTATTATTTGATTTTGGTTAGCAAGCTTTTCTAAATTGTAGAACAAAAGTAACTTTTGCAGGAGACAGGTCTCTAGACATCAAAATAAGGAAAAAAATTAAACTTATCTTGAAATAGAGAAAACCTATATAAGTCGAAGAGCAAAGGAGATGTTCTAAAGAAAAAAATACAGAACGGACTACACAAAAATTTTAAAAATACCGTAACAACATAAAATAATTAAATGACACACTGATGGAACATTTTGCTATATATAGGAAAAAGGATTTTTACCATATATAAAGAATGCTTATAGATCTGTAAGTCATACCAGTAGAAAAATGGTCAAAGAACTTATACAGAAAACTCACAAAAGATATAGGAGAGAGAAATGTATGAAGTTTAGCTTCCCTAATAATCACAAAATCTTAACAATAAAATATTTTTCACCCGTTATTATAGGAAAAGCTTTTGATATGGCTGATTCTCAGTGCTTGGAGTGGTGTATTAGAGAGCTACTCTCAAAACGCTGGTGGGAGTCAATATTTATGCAGTAACTTTAGAGGACAGAGAAATAGCGTGAATCAAGTCTTAAAGGCCTCATCCACTGACACAAAATGACTTCTCTAGAAAGTTATTCTCGGGAAATAATCATCACCGCATAAAAAGGATGGTACAAAGAAAGCTTATCACAATGCTACACAGTAGTGAAGTATTGGGAGAAAATCTACATATGTAACAATAGGAAATTCTTTTTTTTTTCACATATATATACATTTGTGTGTGTGTGAGAACATTTAAGTTCTACTCCTTCCGCATATCCATTAATACAGTGTTATCAACTATAGTCACCATATTAGACATTGGATCTTTAATCACAACAGTATATATTAAAATTCTGTTTTCAAAGAACATACCATCTGATTGTGAGCACTGTCACAATGAAAAAATATGTAAATGTAAGAAGACAAAACTTGAAAATGGGGGAGAAAGGGATACGCATAGTAAGACAACAAAAAATATATCAAAACGTTGGCAGTAGTTTACACAGCCTTTGGAATAGCTAGTAAATTTTATTGTTTTCTTCAGTCTTCCGCATTTTCAAAAATGTACCAAAATTTGCATATATTACACCTTTACGGTCAAAAGGAGGGAAAAATTTTTTTGTTTTTTAAGTGTTGAAAGTTAAGTAGAAAAAAATGGCTCACTGGGCAATTTATTTTTCCCCTCTGGCTAGATAATTTGTGTCTGTCTATATGCCATGCCACATATGTATAGAATACCACGACAGCACCTGAACTCCATCAAATCTGGCTTCTTTCCATGGAGATCCATTGTTCATTGTATCATCTTATTGAATTCCATCCCTGAAAAATTATTCTTTTTACCTAACACTTAAGACTACCAATTGCCAAGTGCCAGTAAGGAAATATAATAGTGGAACCAACTCATCTATACCTAACAGATGACCGAATAATGAGGTGAAGTTATCTTTTTCTTCATTACTCTTTCAATAAATTCTTAATCACAGCTCAGCTCAATGGCACTTACCTTGGCTTCCCCATCAGGTAAGAAGAGGTAGGCACCACTTTTGTCCTTTTTACTGGTGGTTCCATACCATGAAAATTGCACTTTTACTTCATGCCGTTTACCATCTTCTTTATTTATCATTTCCTAAGGATAAATACGATGTTTATTTCTTTTTTTAAGATTTTATTTATTTATTTGACAGAAAGATTACAAGTAGGCAAAGAGGCAGGCAGAGAGAGAGAGGGGGGAAGCAGGCTCCTCGCTGAGCAGAGAGCCTGATGCGGGGCTCGATCCCAAGACCCTGAGATCATGACCCGAGCCGAAGGCAGAGGCTTAACCCTCTGAGCCACCCAGGCGCCCCAAAAATGATGTTTAAAAGCAACTCACTTTTAAGATTTTGATGATGTTGCACCTGGTTCTATGTTTATGTTGGTTAAAAAAAAAACAAACCCTCAAGACAGACTGAAAACAGCTAACATTCAGCTTCTAATGTTCATGATTCTTGGATGAACACCCAAAACTAATACTTTAAAAGTATACTTTTATATCTTTGAATTTAAAACATTCACAACAGAAACAAAAAGAACACATTTCATCAAGGAAGAGAGACACACAAATGAAGAGATGTAGACCAGTGCTTCTCAAACTTTCTGTACTGGAGAAGTGCATTTTCTTTTTTTTTTTTAATTTCCAGTATGCACAAACCAATATTTTTGTGAAGTACAATAACAGTGAGTTACTAGGACAATTAAATTTAAAGTGATACACCAAATATATGCTCAAATTTTTTACTATTAGATTCAGCAGGCATAAATTTACTGTGTCGTGGTGCTTTCAGAGTTTCCAAACATTTGTTCTCAACCGTCACGACTTCTGTAACTTATCTTGTGGACCAGTAACAGTTCATGGAGCAGCACCACACAGACCACACTGGTTGGGAGCAAGTGGTCACAGTGCACCACAAAAATCAGATACATATAGCTCATCCATTCTTTCTCCCATTGTATTTGCATCAACTTTCCCCTCTTTGCATACATAATCTGCACACATTATAATAAAAGTCATAAGGCTTTCATGACTTTGAAAACTATTCAGAACATACCTCCATGAGCCCAGACTGACCAAACCGAAGTTTAATGAAGGAGTTCTCTAGAATTATATCTTCGTCAGTACTTTTTACATTCTTCATGTTGAAAATTCCTTTATCTTTGACGTTACCATTATGCAGGACATACTCAGTTAAATCTGGGTCTGAACTTGCTGATTCCAAAATTGTATACACTTTCAGTCCGAGTGGTGGTATCTGCACTAGGAAAGAGATCTTTAAAAGACAGATGAGAGTTTTTTAAAGAGAAATATAATCTACTCAGAGAAAAGCACTTATACATCTAGTAAAAACAAAAACAAATTGGAAGGGGAGGTGAACCATGAGAGACTATGGACTCTGAAAAACAATCTGAGGGTTCTGAAGGGGCGGGGGGTGAGAGGTTGGGGGAACCAGGTGGTGGGTATTAGAGAGGGCACGGACTGCATGGAGCACTGGGTGTGGTGCAAAAACAATGAATACTGTTACGCTGAAAAGAAAAAAAAAAAAAGACTGTTAAAAACAAAACAAAAAAACAAAACAAAAAAACCCCCCAAAACAAACAAACAAAAAAACCACTGTATTTTAAAGAGTACTCTACTACAAAGATGTTTTGAGAATTTATGGGTAGACTATCCAACATTTCCATTTATCCAGGAAATCTAATGCCTGGGTCCAGCAGACAAGGCACAAAGCACAGAGGATGCACCCACAGTTGTGCGTGACCTCTACCTTCTAGGTGCTGCTCCTCCTCCCTTTTCTAGACAGGCGGTCTCCTGCAACATCTGACCCAAACTTCTATTATTCTTTTCCTTTCTAACTAGAGGACTGTGAATTTATGAAAGCAGCCAGAAATGGCTTTTTTAAAAATCTTTTTAATTAACATATAATGTATTATTAGCCCCAGGGGTACAGGTCTGTGAATCGCCAGGTTTACACACTTCACAGCACTCACCATAGCGCATACCCTTCCCAATGTCCATAACCCCACCACCCCAGAAATGGCTTTTAACAAGCAAAGTAATTCTCATTTAGAGTTCCTAGCTTATGGTTCTGCCTTCAGAAGTACAGTTTAACTTGCACTCGAGACTCCAAAAATTCAACTTTTCTAGTGACACAGGGGTCTAGTTTAATATTACTTTAAGAAAACCATCTATTACTTCAGGCCTGGTTTTCCACAGTTGTATCTCAGGAAAAAAGCACCTTCCTATATGTTAGGAAGTCTTTCCTTTATGGTATGTCACATCATCTTTGCAGTGAAAAGCTGAAAATAACTGAAATTACTTAGAAAAGGTGTTATTCGTCCCAAATTCAATGTGCATAATTTTTACTAAATTGAGTTAAAAAATTCAAAATATTATAAGTAATGATGACTTTATTACTTCAGGAAAGAGTTCCAATACTTGCAAAAATATGGAATATACATGCTAATAACATACTAGTAATAATATATAATACACCTACTAACAATAATATTAGTATTCTAGGAAACACAGGATCTCTTTTCCTTTAGTGTCATATAACTGGTTAGTTAAATCCTCTGGTATCCACAACTTGAACCACTTCACATATGCCAATCTGACAGCTCAAGAGGGGCATGGCTACATATATAAACTACATACTGGCTATGATTTTTTAATGATGCCTCTTTAAGTTCTAGGGCAAAAACCTACCTCATAAGCTGTCTGTGAAATAGTACTTGCTGTATTCCAAACTGCACTCATCTGAATTTCCACAGGCTTTCCAGAAGCAGAAGACACTTGTGCTGTGGGGGAACTCACATACACGGAGACCACTGAGATTCGGTCTTGTTCTGAAGGGTTACACACCACAAGATACCTGCAAAAACAGCTGCTTCATTATTCAGGCCTTAAAAAAAAATTTCTACTTTTTTCACACTATGTGTAAGGACTCAGCTCATAGATAGTCACAGAGTCAACACACGAAGAGAACTTATAAGGAACATTCTGGTACAATTTTTGGAGAACATACAATTTCATCACAAATAACACAGTACAAAGGGTAATGAAATAATGATTCACTTTCTAAGAATAAAATGGTATACATACAAATAAGAGACATTAATAGAACTATAATAAAGTTATTTCCATGGCCCAGAAAATGACCTATATAACACATGGTTTTATTAGCCTTTCTAAAACAATCAGCTTGATAAAACTAATTTCTTGGTCCCTGCCTAAGGTCACTGAGTAAGAAAACACATGCACTGCCTATTTGTACTTCAGCCACAATTAATTTCAATTAAAATCCTGACACTCATTTCAGACCACTAAAAGACAACAAAAATGTATGGCTATCCACACAGAGTCACACATATATATATTTTATATATATGGGGTCCTTATTCCCCAAGAGAGCTGGTTCTGGAAAAAAGATGATTTGAAGTAACTTCACTTAAAAAGGGGGTTAAAATGGTAAAAAAGATTTGATTGGGCCTAGCTAAGAAAAGGACAACACAAACCAGCAGAATAAGTTTAGACAATATTTAAAACTACAGGCAATTCTTAGAATGAACAAAAAATGAATGGAGTTTCTGGCAGACTTTTTCCAACAATATTTTATATTAGCACACTATGACATTCTTCACACATTTAATTTTTATAGAATGATTTTAAACATAACTACATTTGTAAAAAATATTCAAGGACTTCATCATTTTTCCTGAAGTCCTCTCTTACTTTCTTTGATAGTCAAAGAATTCTTAGTTGGAGATCCTCATGGTTTCAAGACTTTGCCTGTGAGCAGAAATGTTCTAGACTATAATATCGCAGACTTCATGAAATACACAGTCTTTGAAAGATTTATGATTTTACTTTATGATCAATTTTAATCATATTATCTTCAAATAAATCAAAAGATATTTATTTCAAAGAGGAAGTTTGAATAATATAATTCACTGATTCATTACTGAATATTTTCTTGATTAAAATATTTTGGTTTCCTATACAAATTTGTAACTGCAGGAACACAGAACTGAATAGTCCGATAGCAACCCCATCTCCCCCTGACCCCCTGACCCACAGTGGCTACGTCAGAGATGGCAGACACAAGCTAGCATTGCGTGCTTAGTGCATTAGAAAGCTTCGTTGTGCTCTTTTATGTATGTTCTGTGTATTTCAATTGCATCGCAAATTGAGTAAGAAATAAAATTGATACCTGCCGTGGTCAAAATGAAAGTGAAGGACAACAGGAAAACATAAAAGAAAAGAAAGAGGACATAGCATAAAATCTATAAAATGTCTGACTTATCAGTGGCTTATCGGGAGAAGCTCTTACGATAGAAATATTATTCTGAGATATCAAAAGCAACAACACAGCAATAAAAATGTCCCTAACTCCTAATGGCTTATAGTATGCATCAGGATCACACAACCTAACTTACATCACTTCTATTCACCAAGATTCCAGAGGTGTACGAGAGAAGAGTGGCCAAAGCCATGCAGTCAAAAACATATTTACAAAGGACACTGAAGCCTTGATGTACTAGGCAAAACCCTATTTTATCCACAGAAGCAATTCAAAAGGATAGTGAGGGCAATGCTTAACAGACTTACCTGAAGGGTCTGCCGACCTACTGGCACCCTCCCACTGCCCTCTATCAGAGCTTACGTTTCACCTGACTTGTCCTGTCACAAACCCACCTGGAGAATCTCAACTGCCAGGATTCATTGTTACCAGCAAGACAATATTATGTTCCTAATGTGCACTGGGGAAGAAAAACAGTTGAGGATCACCTATCCTCAGCACCAAAGATGTTTAAGCCAGCGTCCCCTGAAATGAGTGATTTACTGCTGAACCTCATGTTCCCAGAGGCTTAGAGGTATTATGTGAAGAACTCTAAGACATAGTTGGAAGCCTCGGGCCAGCATCCTAATTCTGCAGAAACTCTAAGGCACACCCAGGGACTGAGCCTAGAACTCCTACTGGTAGGTTGGTTGGATTCTCCACTACACCTGACTTGTCGTAAGGCTCTGGTAATGAAATGTAACATGTTCCCAATCAATCAATTAGGTAATAAGAATTCAGAACACTGATTCTGTCCCATGGTCCATAGGGGGAAAAAGATTCACACTTAAAGCAAATAATAATTTTAACCATACATTTGGTTTTATACAATATTAAGTCACTTTTAAAAATAAGCTATGAACTAGTTTCTGTTTTGTTTCATTTTAGTAGCTAATTAGTATGTGACCATAATGATGTTTCTACTGTACTGAATGATTATGTAATTATCATGCCAGGAATCTATTCAAAAACTAAATGTGTAGAGTATATAATGAGTATAATGCTGCACTAAGAAAACCATTTTTTTAACATAATTAGAGATTCACACCATGTTCTTCAAATGCACCACAGCATAAATTCACCTGACATACACACAACTCTTATCCACACACATTATAAGTACAGAGAAAGTATAATCACATATGAAATATTTTCCTTCGGAAATAAGTACACAATCAAAAATTAACTAAATGTTCGGTTTTATTATCATGTTTGGTAGTCAAACAATTGTTATTCTGCCAACATCCTTAAATAGGAGTCCATTTAAACCCATCTGCTGTGAATGAAATCAATGGGTTTCAATATCCTAAATATCAAACCCAGTTATTAGAAATTAATAATATCTTGTTCACACTAAAGAAGAAGAGAGCAATAGTTATAACCTAAAAATGGGGATAGTTGATTTCTATTTCATCTTGTAACTGACTATATAGGAAGCTCTGGACTTTGCCCCTTTGATTTTCCCCACCTTCACATTAGCTTCCTCTGGGTCATCTATCACCAGACCACGTCCAGACTCCTCGCTCTCATCATGACAATAGGCCTCCTTAACTTGGGGCTTATAGCAATGATTTCAATTCTCTGTGTACAAGGAACAACCCTCACCTCACAAAGGCAAAGCATTCATATGTGACCTGTCCATCAAATTAGATGACAGATTATGATCTACTTTGAGAGAAAAATGAAAGGACATCTACATACTCATATCAAGTTGGGAATCATTTTATGGAAGAACCAGAATTCCATTGTAAATGTGGTTCTTCTGTCCTTGAAGACTCTATTGAGGATGAGTCTATTTAGAATTCCTTTACCCCTTTTGTAGAAATGATTCATGCCATGTTAAAAAAGACAACTGTGGCACTCTGTCTTTAAGGCAAATCTAATCGGTGCTGACTATGAACGAGAGTCTATGAGTAAGTGGGCTTCCTTCTAGGACTGAATGAAAGGCAGAGCAGGAGTATGCCTCGTGGTCAGAGTGACCTTGGAGTTAACACTTAGCATGCTTCCTGTCTGCGGGGCCCAGCCCTCGGGCCTGTAGAGGCAACTTATAATGCACGGCCTTTCATCTTTCCCACTGGACAGGTAGGAAACTGAGGTTAGGTATGCAGGCAAGACTCCCAGCAAAAAGTGGCACAACAAGGCTTTGAACCTGACTTTACTCCCTTAGCCATCTTCTTAACCATTTTACTCACAGGTCAAGCTTATAAGCACCTTTTTGACAATTGGGGTTTCCTGTGGAGATTTCCTTAGTTCCAAATTCACATGTGAAGAATTTTCTCTCCTCACTGATGCCAAAGATCCCCATGGAGCCTCTTTCTTTGGAAAGTTCAGGATGCACAGAAAGCTATTTGCATTTCAATATATTATATTTGTAAAAGAAAATTTATAAACTGGAACGGTGGAGCAAAAAATCTTGCAATATACACTAAGGAGCTCATCTTATGACCTCACAATATGAGGTAAGCAAAGCAACATTCAAGGAAAAAATTTTAAAAAGCATTACATGTATTTATGACTGTGCAAGGGAGATAAAAATGAGAAGTATCTGCGAATCTCCTTTAAGTGCAGTTTAATATCAAGTAATAAACACTAGGTTATATGAAAAATCATTGTAACTTCATGTGCCTAGTATAGTAGCTGACACAGAATAACATTCAATAAATAGTTGATAAAATGAGTAATGCAGAAAAATCCCACTAAGAGAATGTTTCATTTATAAATAATGCCTACTAGTATGGGGCTTTATGATTTTAGCAGATCATTTTCATTTCAGTTATTTTACTTCCACAAAAAAATGCTTTTAAGGTCAACAAGCTGTACAATTAACCCCTTTTCAAAGACAGGAGAAATGATAGATCCAAGATCACAGATAAAGTTAAGAATAAAGCAGACTAGATCTCAGTGTGTCTGATTCTTAATCAGTGACAGCATCGTAAAAAATTCATTTCAAATAAGAATGTATTCATCTCCCCTAAGTAGTCTCATTAGTGGAGCATAATCTGCTAGAAAAGTAGCAAACTTAAAGAATTTTCTGAATGTGGAAATACATAGATTTATATGTTTATAAAAATTTCAGTTTCTAGACTTGAAGTCTTTCTGATATAGTCCACCTAGTTTTCTTGGTTTAAAACACAATGCTTACCATGCTTGTCGTTAGGGTGAAAAAAATCAAGATACTAAAAACAAAAAGCCATTTTGAGACATGGCAGGTCTCAAAAATCACGGAGTTCTGTGATTCCTGGGTTCTGGAATCAAACACCTTCAAGCTGAAAACCCCACCATGGGCCTTAGAATTTAAGAGGCTTTCGGCAAGGTATTTCATTTCTCTAAGCCTTAATATCCTCATCTATAAAATCAGGAGACAAGACTCTTATTGGGGTTAAATGATAAAATGCTTGGAAAATCACATAGCTCAGACCTGACACAAAGTAGAATCTCAATAGCAATTAAATCTCTCCTTTTCTTTACAAAATCCTCCTGGCATCCTGACCAAGGACTCTGGTACATGAATCACACTGGGCAGTGGAGTGAATGTTTTAATTAACCCAGGTCACTGAACTACCTTAAATGCTTTTCTGTGTAAGGTATACAAAATCTAAATGAGAGAAATTAACCAAACTACGTATATGATAACAAAGATTCCTTGAAACAAGAGTTAGGGTAACATGGAAGGGGGGAGATCAATGCACAGGTGCATACAATACACACATGCAGAAAGTAACCACATGGTGTATGAATAATTTAAAAAGAAAAAAAGGACAGAGGGAAGGATACCTCCTGATATGTGTAGTTATAAACTTATGAATGTGATTACATAGTTCCTGTCGTGGAAGTACCTATAATCTAGGAGGAGAGAGAGACGGAAACTGTTAAGTTCAATATAATAGGGTAGGTAACATGACAAAGGTACGCACAGAGCATTCTGACACACACAGAAAGGTGGCAGGATGATTAAGAATCAGGACAGTATTCAAAACAGGAAATTAATTTTACACAAAATGATGGTATATACGGAAGATGATAATATTTTATTGGGAGACATAAAAATGAATAAATGAAGAGACATACTTTCCTAGGAGAGAAAAACAAAAAAGACTGCCAAAAAAACCCAACTATCCCAAAATTAATTCATGAATCTTATGCAATGCTAATCAAAATCACACTGAAATCCTTTTGTTGGGAGAAGGAGCAAAACAATTCTATCGCTATAATAGATGGGCAAGACAAATGGTTAAACAGACACTTTAAGACAATATGCCAACACTGGTCTAGATTGAAAAATGTAGAAGCATAAAAAATGATATAAGATTAGTAGAAAAAATAAATATGTCCTCTGTGGCACAAAGGGTCTCCCTAACCGGAACAGTAAAAAAATAGCAAAGTGAAAGTTTAGCAGAATTGATAACAAAAGCTTACGCATTTTCTATCTTAAAAGTAAGGTTCAAGAATAAAAAAAAAAAAGAAAAGAAAAGAAAATTTGGGAAATTTGTAAAGTGCTCTTACAAATCAATAGAAACATAAACACCCAAGTGGACAAAGTGAACGTTTTTCAACTATCAAACTGAAGTTGAAAAAGAAATGCTGCTTCAGCTTCTAGGAGACACAGATCTCAGAGAGATGGAGATGCTGACAGGCAGGAGCTCTCACCTCTACTCGCCAACTAG
This sequence comes from Lutra lutra, assembly GCF_902655055.1. Classification (NCBI taxonomy): domain Eukaryota; kingdom Metazoa; phylum Chordata; class Mammalia; order Carnivora; family Mustelidae; genus Lutra; species Lutra lutra. The sequence goes on along the minus strand of NC_062282.1, from coordinate 133,108,006 downwards.
AAAACCCAGATAGATGCAGCAATCATCTGAAGGCAACAGAGAAAACTGCTGAGGGGTGTAAAGAACTTCAGAGAATGGGATGCCTGGGGGCTCAGTCAGTTAAGCGGCTGCCTTCGGCTCAGGTCATGATCCCAGCATCCTGGGATCGAGTCCCACATGGGCTCCTTGCTCCACAGGGAGCCTGCTTCTCCCTCTGCCTGCCTGAACTCTCTCTCTCTCTGACAAATAAATAGATAAAATCTTTAAAAAAAAGAACTTCAGAGAAGTGAGCTTTCTTCTCTAGCCAGTTTTACCCTGGGACATGCCAATTCTCAGAACAAGAACAGCTGAGTTCCATGCAAGCCCAGGGGAGGGTCTTATGGGAGCAAAAGGCTGAAAAGCATTTGGTGAGGACCCAGGAAGCTTCAAATATACATGTAGCTTTCTCATCAGCACACGTGTCAAACACTAGGCTGCTGCACAGAAAGGGAAGTTTAAACCCTAAACAGAAAGCTGATGAAAAGTAGACCAGAGACATCTCACGACATTTTATTTTATTTAAAGATTGGTTTACTTATTTTAGAGAGAGAGACAGACAGAGTGGCGGGGGCAGGAAGTGGCAAAAGGAGAGGGAGAGAGAATTTCAAGCAGACAGCCCTCTGAGAGCAAAGGCCAACATGGGGCTCCATCCCTGAGAGCATAACCTGAGCCAAAACCAAGAGCTAGACACTCAACCCACTGAGCCACACAGGTGCCCCCTCGACATTTCAGAACCTACCAGGGAGGAGGGCCCAGAGAATATGCAAGACTATTAGCTGAAAACTTGGAGAGCTAGAGAACAAGACATGAATTAGCCTCAGTTTAGCAAAGTGCTAGATTAGAGGAAGACTGCTTTCCAGTAGAAGATATTTTCTGGACACTACATGAATTTCATACACAATGTCTACAACTTAATACGAAATTTTGAGACATCCCAAAAGACAGAGCCACATGATTAAACACCAAGGAGAAAAATACATTAAGAATTAGAACTCGGGCGCCTGAGTGGCTCAAACAAAAAGCCTCTGTCTTTGGCTCAGGTCATGATCCCAGGGTCCTGGGATTGAGTCCCACATTGGGCTTTCTGCTCAGCAGGGAGCCTGCTTCTCCATCTCTCTCTGCCTGCCTCTCTGCCTACTTGTGATCTTTGTCTGTCAAATAAATTAAAAAAAAAAAAAAATGAACTCTACATGATCCAGATACTGGAGTTTAACTGATAAGACTTTATTTTTTTTTTTAAAGATTTTTTTTTTTTTTTTATTTGACAGAGAGAGATCACAAGTAGACGGAGAGGAAGGCAGAGAGAGAGAGGGAAGCAGGCTTCTCGCTGAGCAGAGAGCCCGATGTGGGACTCGATCCCAGGACCCTGAGATCACGACCTGAGCCGAAGGCAGCGGCTTAACCCACTGAGCCACCCAGGCGCCCCATAACTGATAAGACTTTAAAATAATGATTCATATTTCTAAGGAAAGAAGAAAATATGAATAAAGTAGGTGAAAGGGTGAACAATTTCACCACAGAAAATGAATATATTAAAATAACAGAATGAATTCTCAAAGGAGAAATAGTTGAAATAAAGAAGTTTGCAGATATATTTAACAACAGAGTACACTGAGCAGAAGAGAAGTTAAACTATTAACAGGGTACTTCCTCTATAGATTCTGGTATTAAGAGTGAATATTCTACAACTACTCTTTAATACTTCTGGATGTAAAACCCTATTCCATAAAAAGTATGTATTTTTAAAGTAACCAGAAAAATATGACAACAATGAAAATAAGCAACTTTTTAAAAGTGGGGCAAGGGAGGGATAGCCAGGTAAAGCAGAGTAGGGAAATATGGTCTACGTAGTGTGACTGTGAGAATAAAAGCACAAATACAAGAAAAAGGATGTTATTTTCAGGACACACAAACCAGCCAATACCACTAAAATCTACACAGTAAAGTGAATCTATAAAATGCCAATATACGAACTAGAAAGGGAGTTAAATCTCAAGTCACAGTGAGGAATGGGTGTCTTTAAATCATTACAAGAAAAATAGACCCTATTATGTAAGTTATATACGGAGTGACTAGAAAGTTTAACATAGTCATATTCAGTTTCAACAGATATTTCTAGTTGCTAGGTAGAGGAAGGATTTAAGGAGTTAGGATTAAAAGCGGAAGACCAAACAAATAGCTAGCTATAATAGCTCAGGCAGGAAAGGTGAAGACCTAAGTTACAGGAGTGGTAGAAACACAAAAAGAAGGAAGATATCTGAGGCAGGAAATCTTATCAGTAGGATTTTTTTGATTCCTTGGAAAAGGCTGAGTAAAACCAGAGAAAAATAAATCTTCTGCAACTCCTGGTTTCCAGTTAGAGGGGGACAGACATGGTAGTAGTGCCATTAACCAGGATCAAACACCTAAGGGTGGGTAGTGGGAGGAAGTTTCAAGATGGTGATAAATTCAGGTTTAGACTTCTTGAATTTGAGGTGCTTGAGGAACATCTACACAGCTTTATCTTGATGCTTCTTAATTATTCTAAACTCAGAAGCTACTTATCCACTGGATACAAAAATTAGGTTTCCAGGTATGGTAGACAGAAAAATTTACCACAACCCCCCCACCCCACCACAAGATGTCCACATCCTAATCCCCAGAACCTATGAGTAACTTATATGGCAAAAGACTTTGCAAGTACGATTAAAGATCTTGGGATGGTGAGATTTCCTGGATTGTCCAGCAGAGTCCAATATAATCACAGGAGTCTTTATAAAAGAGATATAGGGAGGGCCAACTGAGAAGAAGGCCATGTGACAACAGAACCACGAGGCTCAACACAGGGAAGAGACCACAGGCCAAGGAATGCAGGCGACTTCTAGAAGATGAAGAAGGCAAAGAAACAGATTCTCCCTTCAGAGCCTCCAGAAGGAACCAGCCCTGCCAACATCTGGTTAGGCCTGTGAAACTGACTTCAGACTTCTGATCTTCAACATTGTAAAAACAATAAATGCGTGCTTTTTTAAGACACTAAGTTTGTGGTAATTGGTTAAACCAGCAAGAGGAAACTAATGCATCGGGTTATACTATTCCTCTTGAAAATGAGGGCTAAGCTGTGGTTTCCTATCACCAAGACCGAGATTTTTACCATCAAACGCATAAAAGAAAATCTTGAGGGCTGGAAAGGAGGGCAGAGAGGGGATGGGCAAAGATCAATAAGGAAAAACTTGGGGTCCTTGGAACTGGGCCCAAGCAAAGACTGAAAGGAAGTGTATCCAGCTCTCTGACCCTCTCTTCCAGGGAGGGTGCCTTCCCACTTCCTCATCTACTGACGGCCAGGTCTGATGTGCTCCAAACCCAGTGCCTCAGTGCAGGTGCTCCCAGCAAACACTACGAAGAAAACAAAGAAAACCCTGAACCTGTACTTTGTGAAAAACAAATGACTGATAGGCCCTTACAGCGACTAAGGTGGTTATTCCTAGCCTTTTAAAATTCTGTTTATTTTCTAACTTTGAATATGTCATACAGACTGCATTCAATGGAGAAATGCACACATGCACAAGATTTTTCATAGAAGTTCCAAGGCCTCCCAGTTTAAAAACCTTTCTCTTTTTATAAAAATAGAGGCCTTCTTAAACAGGCAAATATTTAACTGTTTCCCTATAAAAACTTCTCTAGAAACTGTACAGTAACAGTCTTGCTTCTCTGCAATTACCAGATAATGGAATTTATATTTGTAAGGGGAAAAATAAAAAATGATGCTTTTTGAAAGCCTCCAGTTGATTAAATAGCAAATACAGTCTCATCTAAGAGGCAAAAAAAAACCTGAACGCTAAGGAACAGAACACTCTTTTTCTCTGCAATAAAAATTAGGACTATATTTGAATACAGGAGGGCATAAATGTTACCTGATCTTCCTAACACAGTATTTCACCATTTTCCCCTACATTTAGGAGAAATAACATTCTTAAAATTCATGGGACAAAAATATTATGAATCTACCATTCTATCAACAGTCATTTGTCCAAGGACAGGATTCAGAAGCAAAGTGTACAAGTAAGTTCACTGCATCTGAGCTTGAATCCAAACGGGAAGCTGCCTTCATGAAACAACATGATAGCGGGGCCTAAAATTGCTGTTGTCAACTAAGGATTTAATTTCTGAGACTACCTTCTACCTCAAATCCAAGGAATCTACAAAATATTTCTAATCAAAGATCTTCATTTAGATGAAAAGTATGTAATTGTTAAGTGAACATTCTGGAATGCTGTCTGTTAGAAAATATTACTGAGTAGAGAATTATGCTTGTTTATAAGACTAAGAGACAAAGCAGTAATCCACAAATAGCACTTTACATAAAGAAATAATTTTGCTTTTTTTTTTTTTAAAGATTTTATTTACTTATTTGTCATAGAGAGAGAAGCGAGAGCGAGCACAGGCAGACAGAGTGGCAGGCAGAGGCAGAGGGACAAGCAGGCTCCCTGCCAAGCAAGGAGCCCGATGTGGGACTCGATCCCAGGACGCCGGGATCATTACCTGAGCCGAAGGCAGCTGCCCAACCAACTGAGCCACCCAGGCGTCCCTAATTTTGCTACTTTTAATACAGTAAATTTGACATGACAGGTGGTAGGGAGATTTTCAGATATAATGATAAAAACACTAACAATAATACCAATTACACCAACAGCTGCACTTAATTTGCCTTTAGAACACTGTCTAGCATTCAGTCTATACTTCACTTGGATTAACTCCGTTTAGTTTCCTAACTAACTTATGACGTCCCAGAATCATGCCTATTTTACAGATGTGTAGAGAGGTTCCATATCCTGCTCACGGACGCAGAGCCACTTAAGTGTAGAGCCAGGATTTACATTCAAGCAGTCAGGCTTCAGGGCACCTTTCTGGGGGAGACACTCAAGGTGTATGTGCTAGAAGATGCGCCATCTGGAGCACTCAGAGTCCCATCAGAGTCCCCACGTCCCCAAGGTTCTCGGTCTGGGGCTTCACCAGAGGGCTCTGTGCCCACCCCAGTAAAGAGTCTTCACTCGGAAACCTTCTAATCACCTCCAATGGCTACAATGTGGTTTAAAGGAGTTTCTTTGAGATGAAATTGGGACTACCTTCCTGAGCTGCTATAATGATAACACAAGCTATTCTTTCAGTAAGTTCTAACTTTTTCTAAGAGGTGAGAGGAAGGGAATTACTGTAATAAGTCTCCATTTTGCAATCGTGGTGATATTTTGGAAAATAGTTTCCTATGTCCCAGTTATTGGACAAGCTTGCTTAATTTCCACAGTTGAGTTTTCTACTCGAAAACTTCCTTCCTTAGTGTTTATCCAAATGTATGCTTTATAGCAATTTATGTTTTTAACAGACAAGAAAACCAACGGAGGCTAGATGCAACTCTAGGAATCATGTACTTCAGGCCACTCTCTCCCAGCACGTGCAGTAAATGAAATTAGGTTTCCAAAAAATGGTTAGTGCCAGAGGTGGGACTAGACTGAGACCGACTCTCAGCTCAGAGCTCCTTTCACAATACTGTGCTCTTTTTAGGCACCCAACCATGAAATCTGCCCAAAGCTCGATGGTATAGAAACGAAAGAGTTAGTATATAAATGTTATCAGAATTTATTGCTGCAATTACTCTTTATAGCTGCAATTCAATACTATTATAAGGTGTTAACCGTCGAAAAGTACAACTACATATTTACTATATATTTCAGGAATGGGGAAAGCACTTCTAAAAGCCAAAATAGAACCAAAGTAGAAACAACATGCAATTTCACAACTTTTGTAAATAAAACAGGCCTGAAAAATCTTACATCCATTTCCAGGGCCTAAGAGAAAATAGCAGTAACGAGGATAAATACTCCTTTCCAACTATTCTAAGACCTTTGGTACTAAAGCAATAATAAGAAACAGATACAAAAGCTGTATATAAGTTGGCTGACCCTAAGAGTTTTGTCACCAATTAAGTTGCTTTCACTATGAGGGAGTTTTGCCTAAAACAAAAATACCATCTGTTTTACCTAAAACATTAAGATGTTCTATTTTCATGTCAATTCAGAAATCACATCTGTAGCCATTTTCTAAAAAGACAGCAGAAGGCATTATATTTATGGGTGACTGCATAAGAAATGATGTTCAATCAAAATGTAATTTTCATCTACCGGGAGAACATTTGATTTCTCCAATAACTATAATGCTGTAACTTTGGAGGAACACGTAGTACATAAACAGGCTGATTTTCATGAATAAAAAGACCTTAAAAGTTAATGCAGTAAAATAAAGTTGTTTTGTTACTAAAGACAGACACGGCAAATACGTTTGTATTCACTTTGTACATCTTTGTCAACAACAGAAATCTATCCTCTGTGAGGTTTTTCAGGTGAAAAGAAAAAAACAACAATAACAATTTTTTATGGGTGCTGTATCTCTCCATGCAAGTGAGCCATTATATAAGAAGTAAAAATATGGAAACAACAAAACACAAACCACTTTCTATTTTCAAAACACTTTTAGACACAAAATTGCTCCTGGGAAAGACATTCTCCTCTACAATCCAATGAACCGATTGAAGAAGATACAAAACACTAGAGAAAACATCACTCACAGTGAAGGCAAACACAATGTCACAAGGGATAAAGAACACGTTTCGAAGAAAAACACACAAGCCATCCAACTACCTATAATACTTTGAGTATATATTCAGTACCTACAAAAAAACCTAAAACCCAGGTATGCTTTACTTCGAAAAGTAGCCTAATTTCACATACAACATTTGCCTAAAATCAAATAAAATAATAAAATAATGCTGCTCTCCAGATAAGGATGAAATAAATAAGTCCAAAGGCTCTATTTAAAATTTTTCTTTTACCACAAAGTTGTGAAGTGTTCTGAAGTCCAAGATGGGCTTGAAGCCCTTCCTGACTTTTTCAGGATCAGGATACCTTCACTAAAATCCTTTTCCTTGTTCCTCTTGTAGTGCACGCTTTATTAATCTGCATTTAGAAGGAAAAAAAATCTGGTTCAGAAGAATGGAAGACTTTGAAATATGCCATATCACTTCAGTCTATGCTGTGAACTGCTTTGAGTTATTAATCAGCTCTATCTCAGCAATTTCAGAAGACATGATGGACGCAGGGAGGAAAGAAGAGAGAGAACAGAGGACTGAGTGTGCAAGAAACCAGAAAAAAAAAACAAAAACAAAAAACTAAGGACTGTCATTTAATCGTTACTTCCCCCCTACCCCAGCACTTTAAAAAATTACTGGTATTGCGGATATTTACTTTCTCTCTTTCATAGTGCGTTATATAACTCCCAACAAACGGGGGGAGCACCTGTGGCACTACAGCACTAAGAGAAGAAAATCATTCAAGATTTCCAACATCTGGCAGATACACCAAGCCAACGTCAGCTTTTCTTTGACACTATCTCATCTCCTTTCTGGAGTTTTTCTTAGGTTCTATGAAGTTATTCATTTCCAAATAGCTTGAGTGGAAACTACTATAATCCTTCCCAGATTACAGTTGGTAGTCCCCGTGCTAACTCTGCCTTCACGTTGTAAGGCAACAAAAAAAATCTCGATCCGACAGATAGAGGACACATATTTTTCCTGTCCATCTTCTGCACTCCCCCGATTATGATCCTTGGTGAGGGAACTGCAAGAGGTTGGAAGTGACAAACAAAATCGCTTTAATTTCATTAGACAGGGGCACCTGAGTGGCTCAGTGGGTTAAGCCTCTGCCTTCGGCTCAGGTCATGATCTCAGGGTCCTGGGATCGAGCCCCACAGCAGGCTCTCTGCTCAGCGGGGAGTCTGCTCCCCACTCTCTCTCTGCCTACTTGTGATCTCTCACTCTGTGTCAAATAAATTAATTAAATTAAATAAAAAAAAATAAAAAAATAATTTCATTAGACAAACCTCACAACTACAACGCCTTGTATAAACTTAATTCACTGTGTAATAATCTGACAATAAACTAGAACCACACAGCTAGTTAAGAAAGTTTGATTTAAAGTATAAACAACAGAGAGGCAATTAAAACACAGACTAACCAGGCAATTTAGCAGGTGTTCACTGAACGCATAACTTCTTTGCCATTGCTTTTGAAGAAATAAAACTTAAAACTATCATTTTCAATGCAGTCTGTTCAGCCATTTCCACAGATAAAATCTAAAGCTAATAAAATCTAAAATAGTTTTGTACCTAGGAACAAAATCACAGCAGACTAATTATAAGGGCCTGGGAAGGAAAATTCTTTTCAAGTTCACATAAAATTGATGAAAAGAATGATTTAAGATACCATGCTCTGGAAGCACTAAGGAGACAAATTCCATCTACATTGTAAATCTTTTAGAAATCAGTATGTGAGAATGATGGTAGCCTACTGATAAACAGTTTCTTCAAATCTCTAAATGATGGTAAAAATGTATAAAGAATTAATACACAGTTATATTATTTAAAGATGCCTGTCATAAACTTTAAAATGCCTAATGCAAAGTTGTAAAAAGTATTACTTCAGGAGGTGCAAGAAAGGAATAAGAATTCCTTTTTTAATTCTGATAATGAGGAAGCACACTGTACACTCAAGTTAGAGCACTAGTAGACAAGCAGAGTCAAGGAAAGGACTCTTATGAAGAAGAAAAGGTAGCACTTAAATACCTCTGTGCTTCCTGAACATGGTGCAGGGAGTGAAGAGTCAGAACCACTCGACTTGCAAAAATTTCTTGAAAGACAGACATTTTTCAATTTTTGGAAGGGATGGCAATCAGAACAAAGAAAATTTGAGGTACTTAAGCATGATGCTAATAGCAATCCAATGCCAATCAGAAGAGTTATGGTGCTATCTCCCATACTGTCTCTTTATTAGGGAATTTGCTACTAATTACCTTAAACTAATTATGTCATAATTTTTCAAACCTTTATTATATAGATCTACAATCTCTATCTGCAAAATCTGAAGAGCTCTGAAAATCATGTTTTTTCAAAACTCATTTGGTGGCAAAACCTAAACTGAACTGACATGAAACCACATACAATTATTTATTCCACTTGTTCTAAATATCCAGAAATTTTAAATTGTTTAATGAGCCCTGTCCCAGACTGAAATATTTATGTAATATGCCATATATGAGTATTGTTCTTAAAAATTAAAAACTCTGAATTCACAAAAGATTTCAGGTAAAGGATTGAGGATTTTATTTAAAGGTAAGCAATATAAGCAGTCAAAGTCATAGACTACTTTTAGAAGACACCCTATCTATGCAGGTGCTGAGCAAGAAAGAAAGAAAGAAAAAAAAAAACAACACAAGAAATCAAAGGGGAAGGAAAACATGACTATATCCCAGGACAGTACTACAAAGGCAGGAATACAAAATAAATCTGTCATTGAATGGCTATCTGAACCAAGGAATAAGTATCTTTTAACATGATCCTAAATAGGCCACCAAGAAACAGTAAACGTTCAAGAATATTATATTTTCTTAATATGTGTATACCCCAAATCCCAACAGGGCATATATGCTTCTACTTTATCTCTCTCCCAATTCTTACTATTGCAATATCTAATTATATTTTGGTTTTGGAATAAATGGAAAAGCTGTTTTTTTAATAATTGTGTTAGATATGATTTTTCTACTGAACTGGTAGGAGAGTCTTGAGAACAAAATTTTCAGAAGCTTCTAGCACCCAGGACTGATTTATTCAGTGCAGATCTGTTTCTACAGTGCATAGAATACAACTCCAGTCCGAGCGGAAGAGGGCAGGGAAGAGTCAGTCATCAATGATCAGAAAATATGGTAGCTGGCCTGAGTCATCTAATTAATGAACCCAGTGAGCAGATAATGCTAGTTGCCTACTCAATAGCCATTCTCATATTCTCCTTTCCTGACAGAAACTCAGGAAGACAATAATCCTAGCTTAAAAGCCCTTGATTCTCCATACTTGAGGTGGCCATGTGACATAGTTCCGGCCAATGAAATGTTATTAGAACTCAGCAAGTGGAGCTTCTAATAAAAGTCAGAGACTCAAGTGGCATAACTCTCATCCTTTGCTCCTCCTACCTCTTCCTGGCTGGAACACAATGCAATGTCTAGAGAATCAGGCACAATCTTGAGACCATGAGAACTACCACAGGCTTATGCCGAGCTGAGAGCTAAAAGGGGCCTGGTCCTTTCACAACCTCATGGAACAAATCACAAGTCCTGGACTACCTACTACTTTGAAACTTGTACCTAAGAAAAATAACTTGCTTTCTTGGGAAGGTAATGTAGCATGCTTTTTGTTATGTGCAGTTGAATGTAATCTGAAATGAAACACTATACCCACAACAAATTATACTGAAGTACCCAAAACTCCTATTGATCTTAAAAGAAGGAACCAGTGAATGTAAGATGATTCTCCTAAAGCAAAAATTTTCCCATAAAGATCGATCACTACAAATGTACTTTTTCCTCAGAGTGTTTAGTTTTAAATCTGTCCCTAACTGCCTCTCAATTACTACACGTAACTTCTCATAACTGTCACCTTCTCTACCACAATTTTTAATGATAAATCAGCAGACAGCTCCTGTATACCAAGTACTTCTTCCCTATTTCAGGTGAGTCTTTATTTTCTCTGTGGAATGTGAAAGGCAGATTGTATAAAAACTTGAGCTAAAACCTTAGAATTTACCAATCCTATGCTCTTTATTACAAAATACATGCTAATGTGGGCATCTTTTTAAACTTTATAAAAATTTTATGAACACAGTGTATTTGACCAATTCCTTGATGGTTACTGTTGAACATTTAAGTCTTTTCAAGAATTTGTTCAGATGATAAAGCTGAGAGACAGATTTTGCCCACAGTTCTCTTCATCTCTACACAGCGCTACTTCTGCAGGATAGATTTCTTCCAGTGCAATGCCTAATTTGAACACTTATTACTAGGTTACTTTCTAGACAGATTGTTAGGTGTCATGTAAGAATGATGAATAAGACCCAGCCTGTGCCTTCATGGGGTAATGTAAGCTTCTTCAGAGGAATGTTATATATGTGCTACATGGGACAACAGTGGTTAAATGCACAGTCCCATGAGAACATACAAGAGTGACACCTAGTCTGACTCAAGGATACTGGTAAAAGTTTTCAGATAATGCAACATTTAAGCTGAATCCTAAAAGATGACCAGGAACCAATCAGGCAAATTGTGTGTGTGTATGTGTGTGTGTGTTGTATATGATTTGGGATGTGGTGGGAGGGGGATTTGTTTTGTCTCCAGACAGCAAAGGTCTAGAACTAAGAGAACATGGTATGTTAAGACAATTGATAGTTGAAGGGCTAAAGCACACAGTGCAGGCTGGGGTGATGTAAAAAATGATGCTAGAGAAACCAAAATGCAGACACATAATTCAAGTTAAAGTCTGTGAATTTATCCTTCGGGCAATGGAGAAAAGAAGAGTTTTGAGTTGTACCATCATTGCTAGTATCTGTTAAATGCCTACTAAGTACCAGACTCTATACTATTAAATTCATATATGTAACCTTATTTAATTCCTCCAACAAATGGATGAGGGAGGGACCCCTGTCACCATCACATCACCCAGGGGAGAGACAGTAGCAACTTCAAGTAGGGCACTGGTACTGAAGCTAAGGAGAAGTGTGATACATTTAGAAAGCAGAATATAAAGACCTAGTATTTGTTTGGATACAAGGTGAAAGTGAAAGAAAGAGACAAAGATGATCAAGTTATCTGCAATTTATGGTCCAAATGAGTACACTTTTGAGATTGAAAGGGGACACTAATGAGAAACTCTAAAACTGAGGCCCAGGTAACTGGATGATGATGCTGAAGTTTTATTAAGGAGCTCAGGACCACAGAATATTTGAGTAGAGAGTAGGAGTCCAGTTTTATTTTTAATTTAAAAAAAATTTTTAAAAGATTTTATTTATTTGACAGAGAGAGCGAGCAAGTGCTTGCGTGCACACAAGTAGGGGGAGCCAGAGTGGGAGAAGTGGGTTCCCTGCTGAGCAGGGAGCCTCATGAGGAGCTTGATCCCAGGACCCCAGGATCATGAACTGAGCCAAAGGCAGACACAAAACCCACTGAGCCACCCAGGTGCCCCACGAGTTCAGTTTTATACACGCTGAGAAGGAGGTACAAGTGGACCATCCTGATGGAGCTATCCATCTGGCCTGTGGGCAAACCTTGGCAAACTTTTCTCAGAAGAGATATGTATGTGGTGAGTCAACAGTACACTGACAATAAATGAAGGCAATGGAGTAGGAAATATCACTCTCACCAGGAGCTTTTATCTTCTAAATCTTCCTGAGGCAAAACAATTACTTATTTAAGATCTCTTATAGGCTCTTGACTCTCTACCTCTTTCAGATGTTAACATAATCTGAAGCTTTCAGATGTTAACATAATCTACAGTCCTGTAGCTTTTTCTATAGTACATATCTAGCTTCGATTCTGGTAACCAAATTTCCAGTCATGATTTGCATTTCACGATGTCTCATTATTTTCAATGCCTTCTTACTTTTGGCTCAAGTATTAGTCACCTGAGTTGATTTTATCAAGAAAATTTTTAAAAAGTAGAGTACTCGTGGTACACTTTTTAAGTGTTTTAATATTTGAAAATGTCTTTTTTGTTGTTGCTTTCACATATAAAAAGATAACTGTGAGTATAAAATGATTTAAAAACTCTATAGTAGGGGCGCCTGGGTGGCTCAGCGGGTTAAAGTGTCTGCCTTCGGCTCAGGTCATGATCCCAGGGTCCTGGGATCGAGCCCTGCATCGGGCTCTCTGCTCGGCAGGGAGCCTGCTTCCTCCTCCCTCTCTCTCTGCCTGCCTCTCTGCCTACTTGTGATCTCTACCTGTCAAATAAATAGATAAAATCTTAAAAAAAAAAAAAAAACTCTATAGTCTACTTGTTACAGAGAAGAAATCTAAGTCCGTTTAACTTTTGTTCCATATTATACAGTATCTATCTTTCTGCTTGGGTACTTCTACAATATGTCCCTTTCCTTTTCATTGTACTAAGTTACCAAGACATACCAGGAGTGACCTTCTTTTCATTTATATTATCCAGAACTTAACCCTTTTATCTACAAAGCCAGACCTTCTCGGGTCAGAAAACTTTTCATCAAGTCTATCTTTGATCATTGCTTCTGCTCCATTTTTTTTTTCCTGAAGAAAATCTCTGTCTTTTGTTAAAATCTTGTCCTCCATACCTATTGTCTTTTCACCCATTGTTTCCACTCCTCTTCCTTTTCTCTGCATTCTTGCAAAGCATCACATCGGTCTTCTTCTTTCATATCACTGGACACTCTCACAATGGCAGCCTCCCTCTTCAGTATCGCTCGTGAAGATGCTCTTTTGTTGTGCCCCGGCCAATAACCTTCCCTTTTGTCGCCCCCCTGTTATCTTCTCACCATTTTTTCATCTTGGCTCTTTGCTTTCCATTTCAGATTTCTTAGAGATCATGACTCAAACTTTTTGAGAACTCCAAAGAGGATTTTTGTAATGTTTTCCTGGTCTCTGTAATAAATCATTTTAAAAGGTAAAATTGTTCTTCTGAGACTTCTTATACTGCCATTTTCTGTCATTCTGTAGAGCCTGTGCAAAGGTTTGCTGGGGTAACTTCCCTTTTACTTACCCTCATAGAAGCACACATCCAGACCTTGTATATGCTAAAGACCTTGGTCTTTATTTTGGGATTAAGGTCCCTCTCTTACCTAGAGTTAGTTTATTTGACAAGTTATTTGGCAAGGGATTCAAAAGCAAGTATTTGCCAGGGGATTCAAAAGCAAGGTGGTTCCCTGCCATCATGGAGCTAATATTTTAACAAGGGAGATAGACAGCAAGAAATAAATAAATTAAATAACCAGTTTGTTAATAATGCCTAAAGCAGGGGAAGAAAATGCAGTGATGGAGAACACTGAGTAAGTTATATAACATATAAAATATATAATAAGGAATATAAGTCCACATGCATACAGACAGCCTGAGTGTAAAAGTTCCCAAAGGCCACCATCCAAGGTGGCTAAGCCTATATATCCATTATTTTATGCCAGCTCTGGTGAACAAATGGAGGGATTCTTTCTTCAGCAAAGACTATCATGGTATCCTTCTGGCCCGTGCCACTGTCAATAGCAATTTGCTTGAACAGACACCTCCCTAGGTCAATGCTCTACCATCAGTTCACCACTTGTTTCTGCCTATTTTATTTCTGTCAGACTCAGTCTCCAAATTGGCTGTAAAATACAGACACAATGGAAGCCCTATTATCAATGTAATTAAGGCTGGCAATAGACCTATTGACTGAAAGAGATAATGTTGACTTGAAAGTAATATTTAAGTAGGACCGTTTTAAGTTACACACATATGACTTAATAATTCATATTTTCATATATGTCTTGTATATACTTATATATATAAATTTCCTAATCTACTGATGAAAGAGCAAAGCTTCTGGTTTAACTATGGGACCACTAACTGGAGTCCTGTGTCATATTTTCTGCATAACCATGCATGTGATTAATCATGTATGGTTTCTAGGTTAGGTTTTCCTAAAACAGACCAAGAACTTCAACACTTGAAAAAATCTTAAGCAATGTGAGTACAGACTGCTTCTACAGCTTTATGATTTCTTCCCAATTTTTTTTTATAGGCATCTCACCAGTGACTCACATTTGTTGAAAATTTCCAAAGCACCCAACTTCGCTTAAAAAACACAATCTTTTTGTATAATTCATCAGTTCAGTAAAAATTAATCAAATCCTGTAATAAGAACAACTGATCTGGGAATAAACAATTGTTTCATGATAATCATACAATTCAACTGAAAGACAAGACAAAGGGAATTGGGCCCATTTCCTTAGTTAGTGGCCTATTAGGAACAAGGTCAGGTTATCATGAGCATAGAAAGGGAATGGAGACAATCAGCTGATCTCATTGGCCAATTAAATGGAGATTGGTTAACAGAAATCTTAGGAGGAGAGAATGTAAACAAGAGCTACTTTATCTCCGTAACAGCCTCAAAAAGTGGCCACAGCCCTGTATTAAAATATTCGTTCTCTGTTCTAGTTGGTAGAATACACAAATTTCAAAACTTTGGGGGTAGACATTATAAAAAGGAAAAAGAATCACTCTCCATACTTCCTTCTAGAGACCTGCAATGTAGCTTTTATTTCTAACTGTTTACTACTGGCCAGTGAGTAATTGTATTTTCCAGTCCGGTCAATCAACTTTATAGTTTGTGGATATCTTAAATTGTGGCAATAGGGTGACTGTCAAACCAAGGTTTGGTGTTCCTCTGTTTGTTCATCATCTTCTTTGTTTTCATGAGTTTTAATAGGAAATTGAGAGAGTCAGTCTCAGAGTCCCTCATCTGCCATCACATAAAATCAAATTGTCAACTTTTTTGTTTTTCCACATAATAGGTGTTATTCATCTAAGTCAATGTAAGGTTGAAATAGTATTTCAGGAATTAATATTCGTCATTTCTGATATCATAAAATAAATAGAAATGTTAAGGGTAGGGAGACTGTTGTGGGAAAGGTAGAGCCTTTTCTCCTATTCACTCCCCCAGAGAACTTTATATTTCCTTGAAAAAAAAATCAGGCAAGATATAAGATTGCGAATGACAGATTTAGAATGGCAAACACCAAATATGATTATCTGATGTTGCAATCCAGACACAATGGCTCTTAAACTAGTTCTAATATAAAATTAACTAATATATCATGTTGATGGTACCTCTAACTCCCTAGGAAGTTTTTGGTTACCTAAAGTAACGTACTGTATTCTACTCAGAATAGTAGAGGGTCGGACACCCTTTCTAAAAATATCCCACATTACACACAGGCTGAAATGTGTTTCTGGATAATTGGTGAACTGGTCAATGTCTATCTCGGAAAAGTCAAAATTAATAAAATGTAACTCAGATGCAACATAAATGAAAATACACAAATACCTTTCACAAGCAATAAGTACTTAAACAGAAAAGCATCTCAGAGGAGAGTTTAGGAACTCCTCCTTCAAATCCAGTAATGAGCATTAATTCTTAAACAGACTATGCTATTAATATCCAGACAGACCTATACTAGACTAGAACTCAGTTTTATTTTCAAGAGTCTCCAGTACTATCAGTTAACAATTCCCCCATTAAAAGAAAAGTGCTAAAGTAACTTTAAACGGAAAGGACATTTCAGCTGCTCTCACAGTAACAGAACCGGCAGAGGGTCCAGAGTGTCAAATTCTAGTCAAATCATGCATTCTATTATTACTTTAAATTCCCTTGGGATAGTGTTAAAATGCAGCCGTTCATTATCAAGGACAGAAACCCTCAAATCTTTGTGACTCTGTACATTTATTTTTCTGCTAACTACTGTGAAGACATTTCTGTACTACTTTTCTAATACACGACAAGATTTGAGCTCACGTTGCTATGATCTGTGAGCAATAAGCACAGTTCTTACACTAGTTGTCACTGCTAACATTGTTCCATCTCCCCCAAGAAAGACCCCCAGGTTACAAAGCAAGCTGCATCTTGACATTCAAAGCTCTCAGGAGACTCTAGGTGCTCAGATTAGAACCACTTTCATTCAAGTAGCAGAACTGCAGCTCAGTTCTTGAACTCCAGCTGACTGATTCTACCAGGTCTATATTGTAATAAATAACATTGCCAGAATCTGAGTGGTTAGAATTCTATTTCCCTAGAAATTCCACTTCCAAACAGTAACTGTACGGCTGTGAATTTGGTTACTTCACTTAAAACATAAGCTTAAACAAGTAGTAGGAATATTAGATACTTTCTTAGATACAGTGTGACTTGGTATAAAAATACACTGATGACATGGTAACCGATGAAAAAATGATCTGAAGCCTTGAATTTCATTATACCAATAGATATTTATTGTGAGAGGAACTATTTGTGATAACAATATTAAAAACACAAAATATAGAATGAGGCAAATACTCTTTAAGTCAGCAACAACAGAAAGTCTTGTATGTAAAAACTGATCTGAACAGCAATGTCCACAATAGCCAAAACATGAAAAGAGCCCAAATGTCCATCAACTGATGAATGAATAAAGATGTGGTATATACAGGGCATGGAATATTACTCAGCCATTAAAAAGAATGAATTTTGTCATTTGCAACAATGTGGATGGAGCTACACTATATTATGGTAAGTGAAATAAGTCAGTCAGAGAAAGGCAAATACCATATGATTTCACTAATAGCTAGAATTTAAAAAGCAAAACGGATGAACATAGGGGAAGGGAAGGAAAAAGAAGATAAAAACAGAGGAGGAGGCAAACCACAAGAGATGCTTACCTACAGGGAACAAACTTAGAGTTGCTGGAGAGGAGGTAGTGGGGGAATGGGGTAACTAGGTTACCCAGGCATTAAGGAGGGCACTTAATGAAATGAGCACTGGGTGTTACATGCAACTGATGAATCACTAAATACTATCTCTGAAACTAATCATACACTATAATGCTAACTAACTTCAATTTAAATAAAATCTAAAAAAGAAAAAAAAACTGATCTGATGAGGTCAACTCACTTAGATATTTGGGAGTATCTTTTGAACCCACTCATTCTACAGAGCCCTCAAGAATGCAATCTCAACAAAGGTAATTCTGTAAGAATGCAATGATGCTAAGATGGAACCTAAAATTTTTCAAGTATCACGGTATGAAACTCTAAAATCTCCAATGAGCAGCTGTCCAAATGTTGAGCAAATTCGAAGCTTTGTATTGTTATTTAATTTAGTTTTGCTTGTAGCAGGATTCAGTGTATTCAGAAGCCCTCCGGCACGCAAACTCCAAACACCAGATGAAAGAACTATTTGTGGAGGAGATATACCAGGATACCACAATTTCACATAGAAGGTCTCTGCATATCTGGTGTCTGAGGTTTAATAATCTCTTCAAACAGTAATTAATTATATTTCAACAAGTCTTTATTCTATTCTTACTATGCTGACTGTAATTCCACAGGCACAGTGGGACACCTAAGTAAAAGCAGTTTTTAAACTCCTAGCAGTTTCCAACTCCTTGACCCCTGCTGTCAAGGAGTTTACAATTTAGCAGAATTAACCTATAATAAGTATTATACTGACAGAAATAAGAAAACATCAATTCCCAGCTATGTGACTGAGTCATTTTGGACCTGATTTAGGTGAAAATTGGGGGCCAGTATCATAAGGGGATGACACTTTGGCATCTTGGAAGGAGGTGGAATATTGTGCACATGGTAGGTGTAAGAAATGTAGGGGCCAGTGGGTGAGCTGTGGGAGACCATCTCCAAAGACGACTGCTATCATTCTCTTCACTTTCTGCAGGTGCTCCTCACATCAAGTAATGGAGAATAATTCTCTCCTCTTGAATCTTGGCTGACCCTAGTGACTCGCTTTACTAAGAATGCAGGGGAAAGACCTTCAAGGACTTCTGAGACTAGGTCCTAGAAGCCTTGCCGCTTCCACCCAAGCGACTTTCTCACGTTCTGGTGTGGGCAGATTCCTGTGACAACTACATGCAATAAATTAGGAGCAGAGGGAAACTGAAGACAAAAGAACAGGAAGTCATTGCAGGAGTTCAAGTAAAACATTAAAAAAAAAAAAGGCTTAAAACCGGAAAGTAATAGGAAGGCAGGAGACTATGAATGTCAAGAGATGAGTAGACAGGAAAATCCAAAAGACTCTCCAGGTGATGAAACTTAAAAGGACAAGAAAAATGGAAGTCAAAGTGGGTTCTGGGGTTTCAGAACCTAGACAACCAAAAAGAGAATAATGTTATTAATAAAGATTAGGATACAAAAAGAAAGCATGCACAGAGAAAACAAGAGGAAATTAAATTAGAGCTGCTGCAGCCATCCAGGGAGAACCCTTCAACAAATATATGGCAAGGGAGGTACTGAGTGACTTCTCTGGAATTGAGTACTTTTACTATCTGGTTGATACTCTGAAGTCACCCAAGCCCCAAAAACAATGACTTCTTTTGTGTCTCCACATGGTTGATGGTTTCAAGTTAACCCCTTCTTTTTCCTGGCCCAAAGAGATAGAAGATCCCTTACCAAGAAATGCCTTGCTAAACATTAAAAGCACATAATGATAAATACGTAATGGGTTTGAATAAATTGCTCTCAAACTAAAAGATTTTTCTACATGAAAAATTAAATTTTCACATTTATAGAAGTTATCTCAATGCAATTTTAGTTGTATACTCAGTGGCATTTAAAATTTTCCACATTAAAAAAAAAAAGTTCCTTCACACGTTCTCAAAACACATGACTTGGCTGCTTGTGCTGCAGCAATATTTGCTTCCCTCCTGCCTGAAGTACCAAACACTGAAAGAAGACTGAAATCTCTGGCGTCTCAGGAGTTTACTTTCCATCCCCCATGTCCTCCGTGTCCCTAATCCTGTAAATCTTTGTGTATTACAGTTTTTTAAAATTGGTTTCCTTAGAGAAAAAGAAACACCTCTGTACATTTAAGGATTCTTTTAAGCTAGAAAATTGATGACTCGATCAAGGTATCCTAACTTTTAACCCCTAATTGTACCTGCTTTCCATATAAAGACTATGAGTGCATATACCATAGAGCTTATCAACCTTGGGAACTCAATCAGGCTCATGGACATGTACTACATCCCCATGAGCAGATTAGGGACTCCTTTTTAAAGACTCCCAAACTGGGATGCCTGGGTGGCTCAGCTTGTTAAGCCGCTGCCTTCGGCTCAGGTCATGATCCCAGGGTCCTAGGATCGAGTCCTGCATAGGCCTCCTTGCTCAGCAGGGAGGCTGCTTCTCTCACTGCCTCTGCCTGCTTGTGTGTACTCTCTCTCTCTCTGGCAAATAAATAAAATCTTAAAAAAAAAAAAAAGACTCCCGAACTAAATTATGTTAGGTTATAGCTATAACTAATGTTGCCAAACAGCATGATCAAATTCATTGGCATGTATTATTGAAATTGTGTGAGCTTAGATCAGTGTTTCTCATACTTTTCACATAACTCTTTAAAGACTCTTTTAGACATTTTTTGCTAATCATCCCCCACATACAATTTTAACACAACACTTAAAAGTATATGTTATTGTACTATTAGTACTATTTTTATGTTTTATATATTTAAAAAATCCTTTTATTTCAAACTCTCCAAAACCAATTTTTACCCTCCTAAGGAGGATGATCACTTGAGAATGCATGCTTATTTAGATTAATACTCATACTTCTGAAACTTTCAACTTCAAGACTAAGAAGGGCAGACAGTGATTTCACTTTCAGTACCTGCTAAATGAAACTATCGAATTCTTCCATTTCAAAGGCCACTGACATTCCTCCATCCTTCACTGATTTTACTGAGAGATCAGTCACTCAGATTATTTGTGGCTAACAAGTAAAACATAGATTTTAAAACCAGAAGTACACGTAATTCTATTCATGAGGTCCTCAAGTACAAAATAAGAATTTGACAATCTTAAGTATGCCCAGTTCACCTAACTACGGAAACAGTAGTAGCATTGACATTTGGTAGAAAAGAACTATGAAGGAGTAATAGATGAAGAACACTATTTAAATACAAACCGTTCAAAAGGAAGTATCAGAAAGTGACAATTTACTAAGTCTCAAAAATGCTATTTACATTTATCTATAATTAAAACTCCTCAATATTAAAGCCCAAAAATAAATTTCTTCTTAGTTAATACACCTGGATCTCCTTTCTTCCTTCAGCATAGGTAGGGCTAAATTATCACTTATTCCTGGCTAAAGCAAGGACAACAGAGGAAGAAGAAAAGCCACAGGGTTTGTAAACCATTAGAACTCCATCCCATCCACCCTGCCATACACCCAAAGGAAGACTAATGAGGTGTGGGAGGGGCATAAATTACTTAACAGCAAGCATAAGGCATTCTTAGAGTCAGCAGAAACAAAGATCTTCCCCGACCAAGATAGAAAAGGGGGATTATACCTAATGCCAAAGAAATTTACAGACATCAGAGTTTATAAGGGGCACAATATTTAAGGAACAGCCATATAACCTCAACTACATCAAAATACTACTTCTTTTAAGACAAAGAAAACATTTTACAATGGGGCTATCATTACTCTCTCATGACCTGGCAACCTGACGGCTGTAAAACCTGCAACGAGACTTTAAAGTTGAGACTTAGACTGTCTTTTCCAGTTAATCCCTTCTTATTCTGGCTAAAAGAAAGAAATGCGGGATTTCTTTACCATCACTTTAGCGTTATTAAAAAAATACCTGTCTTCTTGTTCAAAGGTATGAGGTGTATATATTTTAAGTCTCTACTTCCTGAAGAGGTTTAGAGCCAACTAAGGCTTTATTCTATGCGTAACCAAAATGTCAATTTTATTAAGGATTGTAAATTTTCTGTAATACTTTGCTAAATAAATAAATAAATACTTATTTAAAAATAATCCTAATAAAGAATACTTAATTAAAATCATGAATTATCCTTTACAATTATTCTCTTATTCTACAATTTGTACATACTAAATTTCTCCATTTAGACAGCAAAAAGTTATAGTATATAAGAATATACTGTGTATCTGGGGATAGTCGATACTGACCTAGTGATATTTCATCATTAAAAACAGAATACTTGGTTAAATAATTACCAATAAAAACATGAAACATTTCTTTATAACTCAGAGGCAGCCACCAATCAGTCGCCCCATTTTCAGGTTAACTGAACATATTTCCCATTTACTTTAACATAAATCTACATGCTAAAACGACACAGTCTGACCATCACCATGACAGTTACCTAGTATATAATTTATATTAGGAAACTTTCATAATTAAGTTCCTTCCTTCATTTTAAAAATGGGATCAAGGGATTAATGAAAAAAGGTAAGTAAACAAGGATTTAAGAAAGAACATAATCATAAATCATTATTTACCATCTCGTACCAAATATCTGTAAAAAAAATTATTATAATAGTTCATTCAACAATCAACGAACCAAGCTAGTAACACTGAACATGACACTTATGGGAGAAAAATCTGTATCTTCAAAAAAATTTTAATTAATAAATTCATTAAATAAAATACCTCCTCAAAGTACATCCTGGCTAAAGAAAAGAATCATGGAAAGCAAAAAAGTCGTCAGAACAGTTGCAAAAGTTTATGAAAAATTATTATTTACCTTGGCTCTGCACTCAGTGTTATAACAGTTTTTTGTGGTAGAGAACTTTGTGAGTTTTGTTTCAAATCCTATAAAAATAAACAAAAATTTTTAATTTTACTTTTAAAACTTAAGTTTCAAAACCCGTTATGTATAGTACTTAGAAAAAAATCCTAAAAAGGATGGAAAAAAATCCTCCTTCTAGCTACATCAGTTCCATCAAAGTTCAAAATAAGTAATTCTTGCGTGTGTGCATTTTTATGGGTGTGTCTTTAGACTTCGGTATGGCATATGTTCCAGGGACTACTAGAGTCCAGTTAGGAACCAAGCAAATTAAAGTACTAAAGATAATGCAAAAAGTTTCATTATTTTATCTTTGTATTACAGGTTTCATATCCTTAAGCAATGTATGTCCATTTATTGGATTTTTCACTTTAATATGAAAATGTGTAACCATAATTTGATTGCAAGCATCAGTATATGAAAATATTGAATTTTTATCTCCGATTCCAGATGTGTAAGTTCTAATGACTGTAAAATTTCAACGTGTATAGTTCACAACAGACTCTAATGATAAAACATTACAATTTTGAAACATCTGAGTTGCCACGTGGAAGTCTAAAGAGGTTTGCAATCAACCATTTTTTCAACTGTTCTTCCTTGCTGCTGAAGAGTATATTCTTCCTTTCAGAGTATGTTCTGTTTTATTGGCTCTTCTGATCCTAACAATGATACAAACCAAGGCAGGTATCATCCCACCTTACAGAAAAATGAATGAGGGCTCACAGATGTCAGGCAACTTTTTCAAGGCCCATGTAGTCGGGTACAGAGGATTGTGGCTAATAGCTAATCTCCTGATTCCTTAACTGCTCCTCTACGATTAAACATATCCGAGCACCACCCACAGCCCTCCATGGACTCATCCTGAAACCAGAAGACTTTAGGATTATTCAAGTTGAAGT
Organism: Lutra lutra; assembly: GCF_902655055.1. Taxonomy (NCBI): domain Eukaryota; kingdom Metazoa; phylum Chordata; class Mammalia; order Carnivora; family Mustelidae; genus Lutra; species Lutra lutra. The sequence continues at coordinate 133,084,900 of NC_062282.1, read as the reverse complement.
TCGGCAAGAACAGATGAAGGATTTATAGAAGTTCCAATACCAAGGAGCTTCTAATTGAAGCTAAGCAAAAATAACTAATTATAACATCCAGTTACCTTACAATGTCCTCTTAATAATGTTCTGAAAGCTGTATGCTCCATGTAACAAAGCAAGCTCATTATTTTTCATGTTTAGATTTAGTCAGAACAAAATATACACCGTAAATCAAACAAAGATACACTTATAGGAAAGACAAACACACGGGTATTTCATATAAAAGGATACAAATTCTTTGAAATCATATACAAGGAAATCGCTATCTTTCAACATCTCTTTTCACTCAGGTTCTCATCCCCTTTTCCAACCCAAGATTCAAAGAATCACACATTTTTATGATGATATAAAAGGTAGCAACTAACCATGTCTAGGAGGTTATCAAAAGAGTATGAGTTGTACGAGTTTTTGTCCTTCAAAATAAGTAGTAGTGCAGAATATCCAATTATCTTCTTCAGATTCGTTAATGAATGGAAGAGTCTGTGAACCAAAAATTTTACTGGTCTGAGAAGGAATTCAAATATCTGTATACAATATTGTCAGTTTCTTTAATAATGGCTAAGCCACCATTACTTTCACCCTGTATTCACAAAGTGAAACCTATAATGAACCTCTAACAAACTGACTCTTCTTTGCCCAGAACTAAGTCCTTACGAAAAAAAGGTTAATCAAAAGATATCACTAATAAAGATTCATTTAAAATAGAAAACTTTCTGTACACACCTGAAACATGTAAACTTATTCAAACTACCGATACTTTCTATGAATATCATGCCAAATACTAAGAATATTCAACATGATCACTCCAAATGCTTTAAGGCATTGTTATAAAAAAAAGTGATTTGGTCCTTTACATCAGAAAATTCTTTAACAAATGCTGAAACAGCAGAAGAAAGCATGAGATTAACTGTCATTCACAAGAAAATTCAATCAGTATCCACACTTCAAAAAAACCTCAAATTCCTGAAAAATTCAAATAAATATTTTGTTGACTTTAGTTTCATGTACTTGTTCAAAAAAAGAGAAAGTTTTCACAGGTCTGGATAATGAAACTGTCTTTGTCCTTGTCACTTTTCTTGGTCATTAAAATTGTTCACTGTGAGATGCCTGGGTAGCTCAGTCGGTTAAACGTCTGCCTTTAGCTCAGGTCATGATCCCAGGGTCCTGGGATTGAGCCTCACGTCCGGCTCCCTGCTCAGCAGACAGCCTGCTTCTCCCTCTGCCTGCTACTCCCCCTGCTTATGCTCTCTCTCTCTCTCTCTGACAAATAAATAAATAAATACCTAAATCTGTAAAAAAAAATAAATAAAATAGAACTGTTAACTGTATCCTAACTGTATTTTTATGTCTGAGGAACCAAAGAGATACATATGAATCAACCTATTCAAGATAAGTTCTGGAACATAATCTTGGTATATTACCAGCTATTGCTGAAGCACTACACATAGGAAAAGAATTCGTTTGAAGTTTTTTTCAAGTTTCATCTTGTTTCTTTAAAGCTTTATAGAACAGGTAACCCCAAGTAAACCCACTGGAGAAATCTGTAGAGAAACTTGGCTAAACATGCTTTTAATCAGCCATTGAATCTATTATGGTTATGAGTGATTATATTATTTTCCCCAATATAGGAAGCAATTTTGGATCTACATGTTAAGAACATTTTTGTTGTCATGCAACAAGAAAATGTGTAAGAGAGAAATAACTTTTTTTTTGCAGAGCACTGAGATTACTTTCAAAGATATAAATGATCACAATCAGTAAGTTAATTAACTATGCAAAAGTATTATACATACATAGTATTAAAGTCTTATGCATGTAAATTCAGGCCATCATCCAGTTAAGTTTTCTTAGTCTATTCAAATATTTTCCTAGGTGATAAGTGTTTTCACCAGACTAAAAGACAACATGAATGAATACAATTCAGTTAGAGAAACAAGCCCTTCGATTTAAGTTTATTTTTATTATCTACATGGCTAACTTTATTAGTCTGTCAGAAGCTGAAAAATAAAAGTCATGTTCTCTACCAGCTAAAACCTTATATGTATTACAGTGCACAGAAGAGTCCTGCTTAAACTGAGGGAATGTCACTCATCAATGATTGTATCCTAAAGGCACATGCATAGTCTTCAAACAAGATAAGCACTAAGTACTGGCACAGTATTCTCCAAATGCTTTCTCAGGATGCATAAAGCCGTTTTGTTTAAAGCAAAACAAGACTAAACACAGTAAATTTCCCACAGTTTGGGAAAGTAAAATTTCAATGTTTCAACATTTCATCATTGTGGGATTTCTCAGAGCCTCTAATACCCTAACATGCCCGTATTCTTTATCACTGAACTATTCAAGGACCATCACTTAGAAATTGCAGTTTTCTACTCGGTTATCATTACAACTGTTGAAAGCAGATATTAGCATGTTTGTCAGTGAATCGTTCGATCCATACATATGGGCCCTCATAATTACTCATTGTTCATTTTTTTCTCCTACCTTAATTACAATATAGAAATTGGCAGAATTCTAAATCTTTCTGTAACTGATCTCATGCCATGCTAAACATCATCACAAACACTGTCCCAGTCTAATTCATTTTTTCATGCCATGATTAGAATTAACCTTCAAATAGCCATGATGTATTCCTGCTCTCCAGGTGATAATTCTATAAACATTCAATCTACCGTTGAGAGCAGTGCGCTAAGAATCACCTTTAAATGGCCAAAGAGAAAGCTAGAAGAGTCTGGACTCCTGTTGGCATTGTGGAGCTGCTATACCTGAACTCGGGACATGCAGACTTCTTCCACATGGCACAAAAATAAGTAGGATAGGATTTATTCAGTTTCAAGTTGCTATTACTAGCAGCCAAATGCAATCCTTAACTCATACATTTGTTCATAGGGACACTTCTGCCAACATCTGAATAAACAGTCAACAGTTTAAGAACAAGAGAACACCCAATGCTAGCTGCCTCTTTGTTTATAACTCTCTGACTTTTGTTTTGAAATTTCCTACTTAAAATGTCTATGCTAATGACTTGATAATTGTGTATGACTTTTCAATGAAGTATGAAGTGCTCGCAAAGCAAATTTACAAATGTCAAGTACAATTTGAGAATTATTGTCTTTTTTTCTCTAAGATGCAATTTTGTATGGTGATGTTTTTATAAGCTAAAAGCATAACCAAACATATGGAGGAACTAATGACAGGCCTTCTGGAAAGGTTATGAGACAGAAAATGTTCGATTGCAAAAACTCAATGACCTGTACCCAAGCCCCTTTCAGTATGGCAGCCAGAGAGAGAGCAAGAGGACAGTGTAGGAGAACAACTTCTTCATTTCCTCTTAGGAACTCTTTTCTGAGTATAAGCTTCATTTTTAAACTCTCAATAAACCAAGAAGACAGGCAGGTGAAAAGGAAAAAATGGAGGAGCTGACCTTACTTTAAAAAATGCCTTCTGTGGGAGAAAAACCAATTATCATTATCAGCCAATGAATGTTTTCCATTTTAAGCCCAGCTCAACCTCAACAGGTACCAAATAGATTTGCCACAAGAAGACTGAAAAGATATTCAAGATACCACCATAAATATATTTTCAAGGACTCAAGTCAGCTAATGAAACCTCAAGAATTTATTTTTCAAATATGTAGAAAGGCAGTCAAAATACTGTAACTAAAATTTTAATTAACACTTATTATGATTAGTGATATCGATTTTATGGATCAATCCATAATGCTGACTTCATGTACTGTATATACTTTACACATATGAGAGGGAGCATTTATTTTAAAAAAGGGATGCACTTTATGGAGCACCTGGGTGGCTCAGTGGGTTAACCCTCTGCCTTCAGCTCAGATCATGATCTCAGGGTCTTGGGATGGAGCCCCGCATCAGGCTCTCTTCTCAGCAGAAAGCCTGCTTCCCCCTCTCTGCTTGCTTCTCTGACTACTTGTGATCTCTTTCTCTTTGTCAAATAAAATCTTTCAAAAAAAAAAAAAAAGAGAGAGAGATTCACTTTTTAAATCTCTATTATAAGAAAATCTGAGCATATTTTAACAATTTTAAAGTATTATCAAAGTGCACCATTACTGATAGGAAAAAAACCTGGAAAAAATAATAACTAAACCGTAACGAAATAATAGTCAAAACTCCTTCCCCCAACATAGGAATCTCCTTTACACTGATCCTAATGAATGGTTACCCAAACTAGGGCATAATGATGGAAATCTCACTATCACAAAAGGTAAGCCTTTTGATTACTGAGAAGCACTATTTATAAGTCTCCTGCTGTTCTGAGCTAAAGCCTGTACTCAGTTTCCAATTCTGCAATGTGAAAATAATGGAGCTTCTCCTCCCCCCTCCCCTCATCTCACAGCCCTTCCAAGAGTTGAAGAGGGCTTTGATATCAATACCCAGGCCAACCCTCTCATTCCAATTCCTTATATCATCCATATATGTCAAGGTTTGTAGATTCTTCTACTTCCTGGCTATCCTCCAGGCTGATTCTTTTTTGTCAATGTCCCTTGGGGGGGCGGTATCTGAGAACAACTGGATATGGAATAGATGAAATTAAACTGCTATACAATTAAGTGTGGCTCTTCATCACCTTGGATTATAGCTGTGATTTATTTGATACCAAATCCTTGGTACTACACTATACTTGGGAGAAAACAGAATCAGCTTTATCATAATGTTTTACTACTCCATTTGCAGAAATGCACTGCAATAATATTAAAGTTAGGACAGCTAGCACATTGTCAATATATTTATTGAAAAATGCTTTGAATATTGATGTTGTTTTTCTAAAGCAATACTTACAAGGGATGTCATTATTGATATGGTCTGTTGTACATTAACAACTTCACCAAAGATACAAGCCTGTGACCCAGAATTTTAAAAAAAATTGTTTTATAATCACTTTTTAATAATTATATTACCTGGTACCATAATCCACAACTACCCAATCTTTCGCAGTTCCTGTGATAGCATCATGATGTTGAAACAGTCCCAAATTTCTTCTGGCTTCTGTCAGTGTCATGTAATGGGATGATGAAAGAAATTTACTTATCTTGTATTTCTGAGCTTGTTTCAGGGCGAAATAGTAAAGAATTTCAGCAGCCCTAATTGCATAAAACAGTCATTAATTCTTATTTCAAAACAAACATTTACTATTTAAATATGTGGTACTGATACATTTTCAAATATGGTTTTTTAAAAATCCAAGACCAGCACAATTTATAAAAAAGATATTGATAATAAACTTTCCTATAAAACCATCAAGATATCCATCTAATATATATATAAATTATCAATCATCAGAGAACATCATGTCTAAATTGATAAAAGGGCCCTTGTTCCAGATGGTCCTGGAAAAAAGCCAGTAGCCTCTGGCAGCAAGGTAGGTTTACTTATGTATAATATAGTGAAAAAAAAAAAAAGCTCCTCCCAGCAGTAAGAAGTAGATAATGGTTTCTGTTCTTTCTTCTCTCCAAGATCGACACAGACACGTACCAGAAACTTGATCACCAGAAAGCCATTCACTCTCACATATGTACATTAAAGGAGAGATGGTGCAGAAATGGTCACACGAATGGGAGACTAACAATGGAGAGTCAGAAAGCGATGGCCTGACAGCTCAGTAACAATGGCTAGTCTCCACGCTGAATGAACACATTCAACAACTAGAGGGAATGGAACAATATAAACTGAAAGGTGACAGAACATATGCTGTTGTTTCTTGTTTATTTTAAAGAAGAAAATACTTTGGCTTAAGAGTAGTTGGTGAGCAAGAATATGTGGACTTATCATTTTCATGCTTTATTTTTTTTCATCAGAGGATATGGTTCAAGATAGGTTTCAAAAGAAGTTCTTTAAAAAGAGATATATGGCTTGGGGTGCCTGGGTGGCTCAGTGGGTTAAAGCCTCTGCCTTCAGCTCAGGTATGATCCCAGGGTCCTGGGATCGAGCCCCACATCAGGCCCTCTGCTCAGCAGGGAGCCTGCTTTCTCCCCTCTCTCTGCCTACTTGTGATCTCTGTCTGTCAAATAAATAAGTAAAATCTTTAAAAAAAAAAATTCCTTTAAATTTTGAAATAATTAAAGGATACTAAATAATTTCTGCCTTTAAATTCTAATCCTTCTAAAATTCATGGCAGGAAAACACTAAATGTGAATTAAGGAAATTGCATATACATGTTCATCTATATCCAAAACACATATTCCTGGCTTTGCAAGGGTACCTATATATACAGACATCCCAAAATATAAACATGGGATTTAAAAAATATTTTCTTCTTTATACTCTTCTATCCTATCCAAATGTTTTATAAATGAGCATCAAGATGAAATATCTTTTATCAAACGATAAACTTATTTTCAAATCAGTTGATTACATTTTGAAATTCATAATTATTATATGGTTTTCTGTTGTTTTATTTTAAAGCAAAATTTTCAAAATATATTATTACTTGCACTAAGTACTTCACCTTAAATAAGTTCAATAAAGTAAGATGGAATCAATATTTATAACTCTTTGTCACTAAAACACAGTTGACACTTTTTAAAAAATGCAGTGGTCCAAAAGAATCTCTATATTACTTAGTACTTTTTCTGTTTTTAATCATAAGTAATTTAGAATAACATAACAGATAATTAATATTCTACTGGCCAAGAATGCATAAATCTCTATAATATAGAAATACTATTTTATTATAAATACAGTAACATGTATCCACCCAGCACATTGGTGAATATCCCCAAAACATGCAAAGATCAGGCTTTTGAAATAAAGGTAATAGCACAGAAATAATAAAAATTTAAAAAACAACAACACACTACTATACCAAAGTACAACTCTTGGAGAAATTCATGATCTTTATAAAAAAGCTTTCCAAAATGTACTGTTTCTACCAGTACTTTGAAGAATGTAGGTATGGCATTACTTTTTATTTTTTTTATCTTTTTTATTAATCATTTTTATTAACATATAATGTACTATTTGCCCCAGAGGTACAGGTCTGTGACTCGTCAGGCTTACATACTTCACAGCACTCACCATATCATACTGACTTTTTATTTTTAATACTAGGATTCATCATGAGAATTAATCATCATGAATTCATGATCTGAACTAAGCTGAAAGTGAACTTATGAAAATGAATTAACCTCCTAGGCTAACACACACATAGAAAGAGCCCCAGAAGTCCCCGGGGTGGTTCATCTTTACTACATACAAAGCAACAAGACCCACTATAACAGCTACTAGCCACATGTGGTTATTTATACTTAAGCCAATTAAAATTAAAGGGAATTGAGAGCCCACACTGGTCACATTAAGCGCTCAACAGTTACATATGACAAGTGGCTACCATACTGAACAGTGCAGAAAGCAGAAACAGAAGATTTCCACCACGGCAGAAAGTTCTGTGGGCCAGTGACTCAAAGTTCTACTGGACAAGGCTGGTTTAGAGCATTGTTGTTTTCTGCTGACTTTTTTTTTTTTTTTAAGATTTTATTTATTTGACAGAGAGAAATCACAAGTAAGCAGAGAGGCAGGCAGAGAGAGAGGAGGAAGCAGGCTCCCTGCTGAGCAGAAAGCCCGATGCGGGGCTCGAACCCAGGACCTGGGATCATGACCTGAGCCGAAGGCAGCGGCTTAACCCACTGAGCCACCCAGGTGCCCCTTCTCCCGACTTTTTGCCTTCTCCCTGTCGCTGTGCTTTCTCAGCCAATCACTCTGCCGCTATCAGTTCTCATCTCTTTCAAGTTTTGCTCTTCTAAACAGAGAATCACACCTATAGAAATATGTTTCAAATAAATAAGAACTGAGGTGGAGCCTCTGGAGTTTTCCCCCATATAAAATATATTGGTTTTATATTGTGTACTTTGAGGCCCACATTTTGGCCATGGAGAGACCCTATTTGTTCCTTGTGACCTTTGCTCATTTCCAACAATTTAGTCTGCCTGATTACTGACCTGCAGACACACATGACCATGCTGCTGGATATTATCACAGTGTGCAAACAATACCGGTAATTAATTAGAAACATGTAAAACCTAAGATACAGGAAAAGTCTAATCACATTAACTGCTTTTCCTTTCAAAGCAAAAACCCATGTAATAATCTGATGCTGCATTGGAGACATATCTCTGATTGCATTAAAATTTCACAATTACATTAAACATCCTAATACTGCATAAATGTTGTATATTATGCAAAACTCTACAAAAAGGCTATGATCACATAAAAGAGGTGAATAATTGATGTAGCTATCTAAACATAAATTTTGTACCTTAAGTGGGATTCCAGTATCCTATCCATTCGTTTGTAAAAGGGTCTGGATGTAAAGTAGCCGCTCCAGTAATGATCGTCTCGGTCAGCGTAAGTGAAAAAATCTCCACTTAGAACAGGGAACATGGATTGGCTATTCTTCCTAATGGCTACATCTTCTTTATCCAGTGCATCGAAATAATCTGATAAAGTCCCAAACTGTATCTAATTTAAAAAAAAAAAGGTGACACTTAAATTATTCATTCTCTACCTTAAAAATTACTTCTAGCTCTGAAAGGAAAAGTTAATAATAAATATTTAAGATGTGTTTCCAAGTTAGGATGAAAATCTAGCTCAGATTGTACAAAACTCAAGTGCAGGGGGAGAAATACACAGTAACTCTTTCACTTGCATCAGGTCCCAAATTAAACTGAAATAAAGCTTACACACTGAAGGGGTTAGAAGTACTACTTAGATATACAAATCTGTGAGTCTGAAAATGCCTTACAAATCTCCAGAATTTCAAACTGTGTCAGGGTCAGGGAACAGAACAACTCAGAGATGAATGAAAGATGGGAAGCAGCAAAAATAAAACATTTACGTAACAGTTTGGTTAACTGTTAAGTATTTTCCTATGTCATATGCACCAATACTCCCCCGGCCTCCCCGTGCCTCTAGTTTGAGGTCTCATGAGGGAGACTTTAAGAACAGCAGGTCATTAAAAAAATGGACTTTCTCTACCAGCAGGTAACACTGAATAGAAGTAAAACACAAAGAGTGACAAGAACTGCAAGGCTGACTGCTCAAATGAAAAGGTCTTTTGACTAATGATTTAAATTACCAGAACATAAATCCATTTTCATGAGCCCAATCTATTCCATATATCAAAGGAAAAAAGAAGTATTATACCAGACCATGTAAACAGATATTTAAAGGCAGTGTTTTTAGAGAAAAACAGAGAATTTAAAAGGGAATTTTTTCTTTGAAGAACGGTAAGGTGCTGTTTTTGCTGTTTCCTACCACACACACACACACACACAAACACACACACAGTCTGATTCAATGTGGCAGAAAAATAGTTAAGAGTAATTAAAAAACAGCGAGTAGTGCTCTAAAAGAGTCGCTAAGAACAGCACAGAACCTGAATCCAGATAGGATGGGTTTGAATCCATCTCTACCGCTTACCTAATATGTGGTTTTGAGCATGTTATATATTGTGTCTGTATTACAGCTAATAGGTTTCTAAGTAAAATGCTTTGAAACACAACTGGGAAATAACGGTCTGAGTTTTAGTTACCACTTTTCTATTGCAAAGGCAAAATTTCAGCTGGAAACACACCTGATATTAGTATGACAAATCTAAGTTATCATCATGCACCTGTGACACAATACATTTTATAACAGCAAAATAGACGATTATTTCTAAATCCTTATGTTTACATCACAGAAAAGCAATTTTCAATAGTATTACCTAGTCTTGTCTGGGCTTCACCAAACACAATGTATCGTGGGCAAGTTAATCTATTTGTGTCTCAGTTTCCTCATCTATAACGGGGATGATTACAGTACCTATCAGGAAATGTTCAGATAATTAAAAAAGTTAACTAAAGTGAAGCACTTTGAAAAATTAATAGCAGGGGCACCTGGATGGCTCAGTGAGTTAAGCATCTGACTCTTGATTTCAGCTCAGGTCATGATCTCGAGGTCATAAGATTGAGCCCTACATGGGGCTCTTTATTGGGCATGGAGCCTTCTTAAAAGTCTCTCCCTCTGCCCATTCCCCCCCACTCCGCCAAGCATGCGCTCTCCCTTTCTCTCTTAAATAAAAAAAAAAGTTAATAGCAAATAGTAACTCAAAAATTAAGTGTTATTTATTATTCGCCTAACACATTCTAAAAAGCAGAATTAAGTGTGTGTGTACAACCACGAAGGTCACAAATACAAAGAAATACATCATTAACTTCAGGCCCAGAGGGTACAGATAAGCTCAGGGAAGTATACTGATAAAAGTAACAAAATATTCAGCAATCTAAATTCCTGGGCCTCACTTTCTCATCTATATAAAAAAGGGATTTCTATAACAAAAATCCCCTTCAGTTTCATATTTTATGGAACTGTGGCATGCCACAGAGTCAATATTAACAACAAAGTATATCCTTTTAAAATATTTTAATTTATTTTTGGTATTAGCCAAGATGAAAATATTTCCTTCTTGGCGATTTCCTGGGCAAAGTTTATGTTAAGTGGACTGGTTGGTTTTCTCACAAACTTGACTCAGTCTCAAAGGATTGGTATATAAAGCTGTATGTGTGTGTGTGTGTGTGTGTGTGTGTGTATGTATGTGTATATAATATATATCCTGTATATATAATTTCTAGTCTCTTGGTAGCTCAAATAAAATACATATTCCAAATAACAAAAAAAGTAAATGTTTTTTACATTAAAAGGCAACAAATTATATCTTTAATATAACCTTATTCTTAAACATAATCAAATTTCTCTATCAGAACAACATATGAGGAAAAAAATACATAAATTGTTAAATAAGTGATGACCAATGGCAAACTAAACGTCTTGACTAGTACAATGTCAATTTTTTAGCCTTCTAAGTTCAATTGCTTACTTTTGTTTTTCTTTTCATCAAAAGAAAATAATCATAAATTGAAGCTTCTGGCTTGGATGAAATAACGTAAAACATCCTACAGAGAACAGATATAACTAGATAAACTACAGAAAGAAAAAAAGCTTTTGTTTGAAGGTATGTAAGGGCAATCAAAGCAGCAAACACGTGAGTGACAAAAATTCCGTAAAAAAAAGGGAACACGTGAAGGTTACTGGGTACAAGGTTAGAATGTAAAAGTCAACTGTATTTTTATATGTGGAATATACCACGATAATGGACAGCCTAATATTTGTAAAAAAGTTAACTGCACTCAAATTGATCTATAGGTTCAATGCAATCCCAACCAAAATTCCAACTTTTGGGGGGTAGAAATTTAAAAGTTGATCTTAAACCTATATAGAACTATAAAGAAAACCAATGCAATCTTGAGAAGGAAACAAAATTAGAAGACTTACGCTATCAGACATTAATATCCATTCTAAAACCACAGTAATTAAAACAGTATGAGATTAGTCAAACAGACAAATTGAATAGAGTCTACACAAGATCCACAGAAACAGTTTCACTCATAATTAATGACAGAGACTGTGCTGCAGTAAAGTGGGCAAACTGGTCTTTTCAATAAATGGTGGTAGATATCCATATGGGCAAAATGCAACTTGATCCCTATCTTCATACAATTCACAAAAAAATCAATTCCAAGTAGATTACAGACCTAAATACTGAAGGTAAAATAACAAAGCTTCTGGAGGACAACTTCATAAGAAGTGTATTTTCATGACTATGCAGTATAAACAAAAATTTCTTAAGCAAAACATGACAGGCACTAACCATAACGGAAAATACTGTTAAATTAGATTTAACTAAAAGAATTCATGTTTATTAAAAGACAGCTTTAAGAAAGAATTAAAAAACAGGCTTACATAGTGGGAGACAGTATTTGCATAACTTTTATCTGAAGAAAGACTCAAACCAAAATATATAAAAGAGCTATAAATGGTACAAAAAGACAACCCAATTTAAGGAAGAGTCATCAAAAACTTTAAATAGTCACTTCACAAATGGCAATAAACTTATGAAAAGATGTTCAACTCATTAACCAATATGGAAATATAAAATAAAACCATCACATCAATCATAAAAAAAATGAAAAAAAAAATCCTTACAATAAAAAATGTCAGTAAGGAAGTACAGCAACTGAAATTGTCATGCAGCGCAAGAACTAGTGCATCTATTTTGGGATGCCGTTTGGAAATATCTACTGAAGTTGAACACGTGCATCCTCAATGATCAAGAAGTCCCATCCCTTATACCCACATAAATTCACATACATGTATATAAATACATTTGCAATATTCAAAATGGCTTTATTTGTAATAGACAAAAACAGGAAACAACCCAAATGTCCATTAATAATAGAATGGACAAATTGTGATGTATCAAATGGACACTAAAGATAATATACAGTATTAAAAAGGAATATATTATGGGGTGCCTGGGTGGCTCAGTGGATTAAGCATCTGACTCTTGATCTTGGTTCAGGTCATGATCATGGGGTCCTGAGACTGAGCTTCACGTTGGGCTCTGGACTCCATGCAAAGTCTACTTGAGAATCTCTTTCCTCTCCATCTGTCCCTCCCCCCGCTCGCGTTCCCCCCTCCACTAAAATAAATAAATAAAATCTTTAAAAAAAATGAATATACTGCTATATGCAACACAGATGAATCTCACAAACACTACGTGGAGCAGAGAAAGGCGGACACAAAGGAACATACTTAAGATTCCCTTCTTATATCATTTCAAAAGAAATACTACTACTCACCATGATAAAAGGGAAAATAAGGTTACTTCCATAAGCTCTGGCAATGATTTGAAGGACATCTAAGGGACTCTTTTGGGATGCCATAAATGCTGGAGGTGGTTACATGGGGGTTTTTAAACTTGAAAGATTCTCTGTACACTTCTGGTTTGTGCATGTCTCCTATGTATGGGATACTTATAATTCATATAATCAAAAAGTAACTATTTTTATTATGTTACGTTAGTCACCATACAGTACGTCATTAATTTTTGATGTATTGTTCTGTGATTCATTGTCCACATATAACACCCAACACTCCATGCAATACGTGCCCATCCATTCCCCCACCCCCGTTCCCTCTAAAACCCTCAGTAAAAACTGTCCTATTAGGCAAAGAAGGAAATAGGTAAAATACAAAAATCAGGACTTTAATTTTTTAGAATCAGTGGTAGATCCTTTTGTGGACCTCAAAATCATTCACTAGGAAGATGTATTTAGGGATAAAATACCCCATCTATATATGCCATCCCCTAAGCAAATGTTTGTGGATCAGCTTCATCTTTGAGGAGATTAAACAGATAATTTAAACATAGACCTGATGCACTGAGTTCATAATCTGGCAGAAATTCAGTTGTAAGTATCTTGAATACATCTGGCATTTTATTTAAGTTTATTTAACTATTTGATATTATTTACATTTACTTAATAAACTTGAATTATCCCAACATAAAATGTGGCCTATCATCTGCTTTCTAACTTCCTAAACAGTAACATCTCTTCTTTTCTATAGTATTTACATAGATATTCTACTGTCTCATAGGTTAGTATGTGACTATAATAAACACATTGGGTAATTTTCTCATATAGAGTCTAAGATAGGACTCTTGTTTGAATCCTGACTCATGAAACATACGCTAAGAAAAAATTGCCTGTATGTGATCAGGAAAATATGAATCTATCTGGATACATGATAATATTGAATTATTGTTAATTTTTAGATATAATAATGGCATTATGATTGTATTTTTAAAAAGAGTCCTCATCATTTTTAAGTAGTGAAATGGTTACAGATGAAACTAAATGACTACTATTTCCTCCAAAATAATCCCCAGGAGAGGGTGAGAGAGGACAGTGAGCCACAGCTGAAGACAGAGTGACCTTGAATTGATCAATGTGGTAGCTGAACTATGGATATGGGGAAGCAGGATTCAGGGGATGGGTACTTTAGTTGTTTTCATAACTTTACAGTACATTCGAAATTTTCCAACCCGGGGGGTGGGTGTGGGGGAAGAGGAAGAGCTACAGACAAATTATTAATTTTGGAAGTCTTCTCAACCAAGAAAAATGCTAGTGTATTCTCTGGACACAAGATATTCATTTGCAAAATTCATGACATGTTCATCTGTATCTGCCCGTAACACTACTAAATCACAAGGATGCAACTGTCACAGAGAAACAAACTTTCAATGCTGGTAGAAAAACAGGGCATCACTGAAAAATAAAGATGACAACTTAGCAGGTGCATATTGACAACTACATAAAAGTAACATCTCTTTAATGCTGTAGGAATGGGAGCAAGGGAAAACTTCAGAAATGCAACTATAGTACTAGATAATTTTCCTGGTTAAGAACTACCCTCTTACATAAGGACTACATATACTAGGAAATATTGGGATATGGGACAAAGAAACTAAGGCTATTCTGTTTTAGCCTCATTTAATAATGAAGGCTCAACTTCAAATAAGTATCATAATTAAATATTTTCAAATTACCTTAACATTATACTCAGGATGAGAATTCATATAATCAAAAAGCAGCTGATAATTCTTATACTGATGATCCCATTCTGTACGTTCACAGTAGCGAAAATCATCTCCTAGTGGGGCCAGGACAACTGTAGTACGAAAGAGTTTTGACTTTTTTCGGTACTGATCTAGAAGCATCTCAGCCCTACAAAAGAAAAAGGGAAAATAAGAATAATATTAGGAAAAGGGCAACAGGGCAACTCATTAAAAAGTGTATTATGTTAAAAGAAATTGTTGTATATTCTTCCTGTATTCTAGAGTAGTATGATTTATAAGGCAGATTTTTTAAAAACTACTAATTTTCATTATCCATTTAAAATATTCCTGGGGCGCATGGTCAGCTCAGTGGGTTAAGCCTCTGTCTTCAGCTCAGGTCATGTTCTCAGGGTCCTGGGATCAAGCTCTGCATTGGGCTCTCTGTTCAGCAGGGAGCCTGCTTCCCCTTTCTCCCTGTCTGCCTCTCTGCCTACTTGTGATTGCTCTCTGTCAAATAAATAAATAAAAATAAAGTCCTTAAAATATTCCTAGATTCTGGGGTGCCTGGATGGCACAGTTGGTTGAGGATCCAGGCTCTTGGTTTTAGCTTGGGTCATGATCTCAGGGTCATGAAATCAAGCCCTGCATTGGGTCCTACACTCAGCTCAGAGTCAACTTGGGACTCTCTCTTCTTCTGCCCCTCCCCCCTGCTTTCTCTCTCTCTCTAAAATGGATAAATAAATCTTTTAAAAAACATACTCATAAATTCTTACCAGAGGGAAAAACCCGCAGTTTCCAATAGATTATCCTTAGAGAAATAAAGTCACGTACCAACTTTGACATATAATAACTGGGAATTTCAATAGCTTCCTGAAGCCCGGCCACAGACACTGGATCCCAGACTGTCCGTGTTTTAAAATAATTCAGTCCAAGAAGACAATAAGGAGTTCTCACCTATATAGACTTTGAAGTTGGCTTTGACTTAAGACCCCTTTCTCTAATTTGATCTAAACTTGCCTGATTAAACATAAAAAATGTAATAGTTTGAATGAAACCGATTACAGAACCCGATTTCCTCTTCAAAAGGAAGAAAAGCAACTCACTTAACACCTGCCATTAATAAACTGGGTATCTGTCACAGTGTCCTTCCCAGTGCTGATCAACAGATAAAGCTTTGAAGTTGAATTAGCTTTTTTGATTTCTACCTCCCACAGATCTAACCCACGAGTCTAAAGGTCAGCTAAATACTAAATGTGCTGATGTGCTTTTATATTTCGTATTCTTGTATTCTGCAGAAAACCTTTGGGGTTGAACTGCTGAATGCTGAATTGGGGCACCATTTGAGCAAGTCTAGGAATACAAACTATTTAAGAGGAACGGCTTACAAAAATGAAATTAAATAAGCAGATGAACTCACAGTAGTTCTCTGTGTAATGCCACACTTAAGAAATTAGTGATGACTAATGTGCTTTTTACCCAGTATTCCAATTTTCATGTCAAGGGCTATTGAGAAGTTCCAATTCACGATATAAAAACTTAAGAAAGAAACTCAAAGAACATCAATAATGGAAAGAAGTATTTTATAGAATTAAAAACATTTAACTAAATTTAGAATCTCACATGATCTTTTTATACTGATGGTCTCTGAAACTGCCTTGCAATATTAAATTATTAGCAAAATTCAATAACTTGATGAGTAAAATATAACCATACTGTTCTGACATAACATAGTTTTCTGAGATTAGCAATCGGCAGAGTACTCAATTTTTGCTAATAATTTACTAATATTCCACACTTACCAAAAATAACCTTGGATCATTATTTATATATATTAAAAAAACACATGTCTAATGAAATTAATCAAACAGAAAGATAAAGAAGAGAAAAATAAATAAGAGAGAAAACCGAACATAGAAATCATGGATAAAAGTATACTGTGACTGAGCAATCAATCAGATCCCCCTAGGCAACCAGCATAGAAAAGGATAAGTGATCATTTAAGTGAATGCCGAGGTTTACTACTAGATACATCATATCTTGTGTGTATATGCATAAGACACATAAGAAGAAAGAAATCACAAACATTAAATGTGACTTTTCCATTCAGCATCTGTTCTAATTAATTCCCAAGTTCCTGCCAGAAGAAGTCGACACTGGCAAAGCCAAGAGACCAATCTATACTACCTGGTAGAGAGTGGATATTCACAAAATCTATGGTACACTAATGCCAAATGAATTGACCAATATCACATTTGAAGATGTGTAGCAGCAATCTGCTCTTCACTTCTACCAGGTTAGAAATGTCAACTTAACTAGAACCAAGAAAAAAAAAAAATTCCCTAGAATATCCTGTATCATGTGACATGAAAATCACCATTATATGTAAAATATACTGTATGAGAACAAACACTCAACTTGATAAAGAATGGTAATTCTTTATTTGTGAAGTAGAGGAACCTGTAAATTATAGTTAAATTTCATTTTCTTCAGGGTATTAAAAATCAAGTGCCATTAGGCTGCAATGCCTGGTTTTGATCTCCATTCATCACAAAGTAAAAAGGAAGGTGATATCTAGAATGTAAAGTAACTAGTAGAGTTAAGATTTCAAGACTTATAAGAAGTTTTTAAAAAAAATCTACATAAGTATTAAATAGACTCTCATCTCCATGCCCTCAGGTGCCTGGAAACCACTTGCAGGTTCACTGGAAGTGACTGAGCACAAGGTCTGTTCCTGGGGGTCAATCTTTGAAGTGTCAGATAGGACACAGCAAAAAGATTACACAAAATAGCTTTTTTCCCCAATAATGCACTTTAAACAGGTACTCTCAGCAGCACCCAAGAAAGAAAAGGAGGAGCCTCCCAGGTCTTTGGTGCACTGGGAGTTCCCAACTGAAGCATCTGGTTACCTTCAAAGGAATTCCCTATCTCTCACCTCCTGAGCTACAGAACAGCTTATGCTGCCCAACTCTCTACCTTTTGCCACATAATACACTGGATTATTCTCCTCTGTCTAACTAACCTAACCCCAGAAAGCATGCTGCTCACTTTTCCTCACTCATCTTCATTGCAGTAGGAACCAATAAAATGAAACCAGGCTGATCCCTAATCTTGGACAGTTTTTCAAAATAACTATGAAAGTCAGATTTTGCTAGAAGGGATCTATGGCTTCAAGAAGGCTGCCATGTTAAGATACTTTTGTGTGTGCTACAGTGAGAGGCTCACAATGGAGTATTTTATGGCTCAAGGACTGACTCAAGGCAGAGACTCAATTCACCTTTCCTTCCACACACAGTTTTTAAAAAGCAATTTTTAAAATAAATAGACTTGACAGTGCATACTGCAAAGATTTTACTCTATCTAAAAGGCTTTATCATTGTGCTTCGCAACCATGTAGGGTGTGGTTATGTGAGTACCGTATTCTCATTTTGTTGGGCTGGAGATTTTTCGAAAGCTCCCTGGGTGAACTGGGCAGCCATGCTTGGTAACTACTGACCTACCTCACCCCCTGCCCATTTTAACCCTCCTATGGAAGGTAGAATGTCTGGCTGCTTCTTAGCAACTCACATGAATGTGGAGTTCCCAGAAACCATCAAACTTAAAAATGGCAAAAAACAAACAAACAAACAAAAAAACCCACAAACCCACATAATTATTGTTATACAGTTAATGTACACAATATGAGGAGATTAAAAATATGCCTACATTTGTGTTACCATCATGTTTTTGAAAATTTTTTAAGGATACATGTACAAGAACCCAGGCAGAGTAGGTTTTCAGAAACCAGAAATTCTAGGGTCTTAAAAATAGAGTTAATGAAACTTGTGGTTTGCAGAATTTATGGCTGTCATCCTAGTTTAATTGTTTATTGTTCTCCCCCTCACTCTCAAAAATCTTCTCATGTGGATAATAAATAACACAATCGATCTAAAAAAATAAAATAAAATAAAAGCCTGTATCATCTTTCTGCCAGAAGTGAGTGGTTTATATTGTAACACAATGTTTTATTTAAAGTCATTATACACCAGTAATTTTTAAGTGAAGAAATTAAACTTTAAAAGCACACAAATAAGAAGTATAGGTAACTTGGTATAATGAGATGCCTCTGTCATGAACGTAATTTTCTTCTTTAAAAAATGATTCATCCCTTTTTTATTTAAGAAAAGATCTTTAAGTATCAATATTCCTAATTAAAAATGGTTTGTGAGTCAAAAATATGAGAAAGATCAAAAGAGTGTATTCGTCAGAGCTGGGCAGCATCCACTATTATTGAAATTGTATTAAAAGGACAGATAATTATACTCTTTATGTGTTCCATTTCAATAAACGTGTTTTTGCAGTTGGGTTGCTTTTCTTACTAATGTATACAATAGAGACCAGAAGTTTTATTATCAATGAAAGTATGTGAGATCAATGAAACGCAGCAGGAGGCTTTTATAATGAGAGCAAAGGAGAGGGTAATAACAGAGTGTTATAGGTTCTCCATTGTATATTGATCAACTGTTGTTCATTTTCCATTAAGTTATAACACATAAAAGGCACAGTCAAAGCTCTGGCATTTTTAAGTTGCTTTAGATCTGGTTGAATAACTACCTTGAGTGTGGATAACGTTGGCCACTGAACCCTTTAGCAAAGAGCAGCAGAGCTGCTGCTTTGTTCGAGAGGCTGTCTTAACGAAATGCATATTCTCATACCTCTTTTGGACATTTCCAAGATGTATTGTTTCTGGGGGGACTCCCCAAGGACAACCGAATCTGCCTCCGGGAAGCCGTTTAAAATCAAACTGGCAGCATATTTTAGGATCAGGTCCGCACGTATGAGGGATGTCATAGCTGTAGAAGGGCATCATGTGGCAAAAAATATCTGTGCCAGATCCCAGATCTAAAATAAAGAGCCAACAGACAAAACCTGGATTTATAAACTGTTTTCCCAAAACTGATCAAAATGCCAGTACTCTCTATATATATAATGCAAGCTCCACCCTAAATCCACAACCTACTTGACTACTACTCGTACATAAACCCCAACCGCATTTAACGACCACCAGCCTGAAGGAAGAGACTCACATCTTAGTCTCTACCTCCTCTATCTCAACTGAGCAGAGACCTAACACGGACCAGCATCTGCTGGCCTGGAAAGATACAAACCGAACAGAAGCAAAACTTAATCACTGGCTCATCCAAAATTATGGGCTGTGTCCATCCCTGTGTCCATCCCATATGGGCTACCAGCTCCTTGCCACATCTGCCCCCATAGCAGTTATGAGACACACTGAGAAAGACCATGACACTGGCTGCAGAAGAAAGGAGAGAAGAAGAGATGAAGAGAATAAAGGGAAGAAAGGAGGAAGGTAGGGAGGCTTATGAAATGCCGGGCAAATTCCTATCTATTTCTTGCTGTGAGAAGAAGAAAAGGCCACTAGAGGAGTTCACAGTCTCCCTGATGTTCACCAATGAAGAGCCACTGGGACTTGTCACCAAGAAAGCAACACAGGACAAGTGAAAGTACTTCTTAAAACCAAAAACCAAAAAACAAACAAACAAACAAACAAAAACAAGAACAACAACAAAGCAAACAAAAAATATACAAAAACTGAGCACTGGTTCCTGATGCAGAACTGTCTTTAATTAAATCCTCAATGCCAGCAAGTATCCTTATCACTGCCCTTGAGAGGTCAGAAGCCTACCACCCAGTGATGGAAGGCTTAAACAAGGGTTAATAATTGTTACCTTTGTAGTCTCCTGATCTGTAAATACCACTCCCCTTTATTTAAGTGTGGATTTCTACTTTTCAGCAGTGGGTTATGTACTGCTTTTATGACAAAGACAGACACAACAACAATGAAAAAAAAAAAAAAGAAAAAGACAACACACACGTTTGAAAAAATGAAAATAACTGCTTCATTAAGAACCAGAACACACAAAGAAGCTCAAATGAGTTCCAAAGCATAATTTTGAAGCAACATGTTCAAATCTATCTGGTAAGTGCTAAAATACTCCAGTTCTATCTCATACTCCATTTAGTTAAAGTAATTACCAGCTCTTTTCCAAATTTTAAAGCTATTATAATTTGTATATTTCTGTGCTGTCAGTTGCTTCACTGAATCACACTTGAGTATGACATCATAGATGCTGGTCACTAATGTTTGCTATCTGCACAGAGGCCCTGGGTGGTAACTTTTCTTGCCTTCTCCTATAAATCAAAGACACACTAAGCAGCCCCACTCCTTTGCCACACCTGTACTATTTAGCAGCTCATTTGCACATCTCAGTTTATCTGCTGCCGTTGGTCTTGTCTTTTATCATACTAAGACTGTAATTTCCTGATAGGCAAAGAAGTCTGGTATTAAGTACATAAAGCATGGTATTAAGTACATAAAAATACTTAGTAATTTCTTGCTGATTGATATTTATGGGCAATTTGAATGTGGGCAATACTCTAAGTAGGGCCTCTTCACATTAAAAATCCTTTTTTTAAAGAAATTAATATGCTCCTTTGCATTTGATCAAACTATACAGGATATAACCCCCTATGAGTTCTTGTTTTCCATACAGGTTTTAATACCCAGAATAAAAAATTATATAGTTAATTTCTTTCCTTACTGAAAAAATAGCAGTATGTGTAACAAAGTTACTATCTAGATTTACAAATGATTTTTTGAAAACACTTACAGGGGGAACTAACTTACACAGGAAAGCAAGTATGATGCAATGCAGTGATTTCTGAACATTGTTTTAGCAACGAAATCCTTTTTGCAGATGAAATCTTACTGAGAACTCAGTACCAGGATGGCAGTGAATACCAGGGGCTTAAAGCCCGGGCTTCTGAACTACACAAAGCTGGATTTGTACCTACTACCTGTATGACTTTTGGCAAATGGTTTCACAGCTCTAAGCATCCATTTCTTCACCATTTAAAAGGGATAATAAGAGAACCAACGTTAAAGGACAAAGATCTAGTGAGAGAGCAGGTATAAGGAATACAATACAATGCATGGCCCATAATAAGAACTCGTAAAGAAAAAGAAATAATAAAGTATTCTGAATTAAATGGGGGTTGGGAAAGGCAAAAACCTCTCAAGAAGCCTAAATCTTGTCTCCTCCCCACCTCCCAGCTGAGAGCTGTAGAAGTATGACCTTGGGAATACCTGTGTACCCATAGAATACAGCGTGAAAACAAGCAGTACAGGTAATAGGAGGGCTGTTCCAGGAGGACAGGATTAAGGTTTTAAAAAGCAATTCTTACTAGATGCAGAGACAGGAAAGCCAGAAGGAGAAAACACAGGCTGAATATGAAATAAATGACTGGACATAAGTTCTAACACATGTTCAACTTTGTGATAAAACACATCCTTTTCAAAACAGAAGTAAAAGCATTATTTGCAAAAGACCAATTCCTTACATTTCTTTACCTCCTTAAGGCATGAAAAAGAATCCACAATGTTCTATAGATAAATAGCCTCAGCTATTTAAGATTAAGAGAATCTTAACACGAATACACTGGGAAAAAAATTGTAAGAATGTGTATCCAGAAGCAACCTCATTCTCAAGACGGACACTCTGAATAAAACCCGTAACAGCAGGAGTTCATAACCCTTATGAAGGAACATCTAGGTCAAGTGAGATCTTCCACTTTCATCACACCCCACATACCCCAATTCTGTCTCCAAAAAAATTCCAGCGTTTTATGCAATGCAAAATGTTTTTTAATTGCATAATGAACTCTCTGAATAAGCATGTGAGAAAATCCAGCACGTTTGAGGAGATAAGCCATCGTTGGTGAATGTCCAAAAGGATCAATAGACCAACCGGACCGAGGTTTCACTCCTGTTGATAAAGAAAATAAGTGTTATTTTTTTAATTGCTAATGAAATGAAAAGAAGTCACAATCCATTCAGACCAGTCAGAGTTCTACTGTATTCTGGGTTTGGGGACAAAGCATCTCCCCAGCATTACCTCTTAGCATATACTCCCAGCAGGGCTCCGAATTGGGAGGATCCTGCCACCACCATGTCTTCCCAAGCAGAGGAATGGCGCTAGAGGTTAATCAGTTGGAGCTGAAAGAGGCACTCTGCCATCTTGTAGGTATTAGAGAGCTACTGCCATTTAATGGAGCTAGAGAAACAAACAGGACGTAGCCCTCTGCCTTCTAAGACCTCACAGTCTTGTTTTCCTTTGAGTTGGATAACCCAGCAACTGCTGCTATGTAATAAAGTAAGCTAACGTATTTCAACCTGTACCCCTCAATCACAACGTTAAGGAATTTTCAGGCTGTCTTTCATACCTCACAACAGCTCTGAATCATTTTTTTATATAATAGCAGCACTGGCCAAAATAACTACCACATTTCCTTAAATCTTGATGAAATATAATTGTAACATAATATAATGCTGGTACTCTCTCTCTACCCAGAAAGGATTAATGGAATTTTTCACAACTGACTCACAGCAATTATGAGAGCCACAGACTAAAGATACAGCTCAATTTCACACAGGGTACAGTATAAAAAAATAAAAATAAATGTAAAGATTGGGATTAAGGAAAGACAACTAGTTATCCAGCATTATACAAATCTGATCTTTTATTTATTCAGGATACTCAGAACTCTGTGGAACAATCTTGAAGATGAACACAGGGCTGGGAAGCCCGCAGAGAAGACTGAGAAGAAGAAGAAACAAAGCAGAGAAGAAGAAGAAAAAGTCGGAACTCTCAGAGGACCAAGAATACGTGTCAAAACTCAAAGAACCAACCACATATTTTTGTATTTCACATATGCAATTCACCTCTAAAAACTAAAGAAACCTTGAACTCAATTTAGTATTTTTGTGTTTTTGTGGTGGTATGGTTTAATAATTCTGGAACTACTTCTCCTGTATTCCAAAATTGGGCAAATTAAGACAAGGGAGCCAGGTTTCCCACTGTTAAGGAACCACCAAATATGTAAATGTGGGAGAGCAGAATGTACTTAGAACACTGAATTGAAATAGGAGGCATCAGCACTAACTTAAGGTTTTTTAATAAACACACACCCACACCCATTTTCTAGCTCTGTCCTAGGAAGGCCTAGATGCAGTAACACCCCAGGACCAATGAGTACACCTTAGCTTCTAGATATGACACTATGCTCTATTAAAAATAACCTTAAGGAAATGCTCATCCCAGGATGGTGATTGGGTAAATACAAATAAGCCTGAAACTTATACTTAGAGAATAAAGTAAAGAAATGGTCAAAGCATCATGGCACCATATTAAAATAACTCAGGACACAGCCGTAGGAGCTTCCACTATCCAAATGTGTGACAACTGGGCTATCAAAATAAACAATGATAGTACTGGATTATAACCCACTGAATAAAGTAAGAAGCCATGAGATCCATAAGCCCCAAATAAAAAGAAAATTAAAAAAAAAAAAGAAATAGGAAATAAAGGAAACAAAAAGGGAAGGTATTCCTTTCAACAGAATTCCAACTAATAATTATAGAAAGAGGGGTGCCTGGGTGGCTCAGTGGGTTAAGCCGCTGCCTTCGGCTCAGGTCATGATCCCAGGTCCTAGGTTCAAGCCCCACATTGGGCTTTCTGCTCAGCGGGGAGCCTGCTTCCTCCTCTCTCTCTGCCTGTCTCTCTGACTATTTGTGATTTCTCTCTGTCAAATAAATAAATAAAAATCTTAAAAAAAAATTAAAAAAAATAAAATAAAAGGGAGCTGTTTCCTTGCTTCCTTTAAAAAAAAATAATTATAGAAAGAATGACAGAATTAGAAAATCATCAATGGATCCTAAAACTACAACATGCAAGTCTGACGAGGAAAAGGATATTTATCTAATCTCAATGTGTCTCCCACAAATAAGTTAAGAATTAAAGAAGAAAAATGTGATAGTACAGCAAAGAAACTTAACAGACACAAATTAAGCAACTGACCAAGTCTAGCAGCACCAGGATTAAAGCAGGATGCATTGAGGCCAGCAGGACATCACTGCAGTGATCCTCCACCAAAAGTACTAGGCTAGCTTAGGTTAGGTTACAAAAGAAGGAAGGAAGAGAGGAAAGGAGGAAGGGAAAATAACCTGAAGCTAATCACGTGGAAACGGACACACTCGAATAAAAAGACTTTCTACAACAAAGGTTTGCACTCCTCAAAAATATCAAGATCAAGAAATTTAAAAAAAAAAAAAAAAGGCCGAGGAGCTAGCTCCAGATTAAAGGAGACGGAAGAGATGTGATAACTAAATTCAACACATGACCATGGTTGGATCCTGGACTTCAAGGAAAAAAAAGAAGCACCGTTTATTTAAAAAAAAAGCTATTGAGACCATTTGAATATAGCCTATGAATTATATTATAGTATTATATCACCACCACCATTCTGGATTTGGTAACTTTCTTCTGGTTATATAAGAAAATGTCCTTATTTCTTGGAAAATATACCATGAAAGACTGGAAGATAAAGGAAGATGCCTCCAACTTACTCTCAAATGGCCAAAAAAAAAAGGGATATGAATCAAAGTAGAAGACATATGAAAGAGCCCTTCCCAGCTGTCATGCAACTTTTTATAAGATTGAAATTATATCAAAATTAAATTATAGGGACACTTGGGTGGCTCAGTCAGTTAAGTGTCTGCCTTCGGCTCAGGTCATGATCCTGGGGTTCTGGGATTGAGTCCTGCATCAAGCTCTTTGTCCAGCAGGGAGCCTGCTTCTCCCTCTCCCTGCTGCTCCCCCCACTTGTACATTCTCTGTCTCTCTCTGACCAATAAATAAATAAAATCTTCAAAAAAAAAAAGTTATAATAAAGGATTGCAAAGTCCCAAATACAAAGGGTAGAATTAGCTTAGAAGTGAGGATAAGAATCACCATCAAATTCTAGAGTGATGTTAGATTCTAGCAGAGTCAGGGATGTTTTCCATATCAAACTCACTTGACACATTAGGAGCAGCAACCTAGCTGCAGCGGACTTAAAAGAGTCCCTGGGAGGCAACGATAGAGAAAAAAAAGAATGTAAACCATATTTTTTAAAACTCTGACATGAAAGGAGATGAGACCTAGAAAGGTACCCTGCTAGGGTTTTCCTTGGTATGGCAAGTATTGTTTCAAAAGGGGGAATGGGGCAAATTTAGGGAAAAGCACAGCATTAAAAAAAAAAAAAAAAAAAAAGGCCCAAGTTTTATAATGGGCATGTCTGCCAGTACCAGGAAAGGTCATGAAAAAAATTTTGTGCCATTGAGCAAGATTAAGATGGTCAAAATATGTAAAGCTAAAAATTGTTAGGAAAAATGATAAGAAATAGTCATTAAAAAGAATAAATATATTACTCGATTTTTGCCAAACCTAATAAGACTTAAAAATTACAACATGAGTTATATGAATAATATAATTAGCACAACTGGATTATTCCAAGTACATTTACTATGAAAGCATAACAGAAGTCAGGCAACAGTTAGAAAAATGGATATGTGGGCCCAAAGACAACCTTAATAATTCAAACTTTAAAAAATTTATAATGATATTTACATAATAGAGTTCACAAAAGCAGAAATTAACAAAAACCTGAATTTAAAAAAGATTCCATGACCAAATATAAAATAAAGCATCCAAAATAACATGTCGTTCTAAGCTGCTTAGAAAACAAAACAGAACATGAATTTATAAAATGCAGCCAAAGCTACAAAAAAGGTAATTTATAGTCTCAAATGTGTTCATCATCTAAATAAAGGAGCTAAAACCATAAAATTCCTAGGTAAAAACCAGAGTAAATTCTTATTACTTTAAGGGAGATAACTGTTTCTTAGCTGTGACCATAGAAACACAAGTGATGAAAGAAAAACTAAACAGGACTTCATGAAAATCAAAACTTATATGCATCAGAGGACACCTTCATGAAACTGAAAAACAACCCACAGAGTGGAAAAAAATAATTTGCAAATCCTTGTCTGACAAGAAACCTGTATCAAGAATATATAAAGAACTCCTATAAGTCAACAATAAAAGGACAAAGAATCCAATTATAAAAATAGGCAAATAATTTGCACAGACATTTCTCCAAAGAAAATATGCAAATAGCCAATACACACAAGAAAAATGCTTAATATCATTAGTCTTCAGGAAAATGCAAATCAAAGCCATCATGAGGGACCTTTTCATACACAGTAGCATGGTGAAAATGAAAAAGACAGTAACAAATGCTTTTGCACATGTGAAGGAATTAGAACCCTCATACGTTGCTGGAGGGAATGTAGAATGGTACAGCCATTTTGGAAAACAACTAGGCTCCCTTGAAATGCTAAGCACAGAGCTACCATATGGCCCAGCAATCCCATTCCTAGCTAGGTATACACCCAAAAGAAATGAAAACCTATGTCCTCAGAAAAACGTACATAAATGTGGGGAGGTGGAGATGGGGTAACTGGGTGACAGGCATTAAGGAACTGGGTGATGAAATGATGAGCACTTAGTGTTATATGCAACTCATGAATCACTAAATTCTACCTCTGAAACTATTAATCTGCTGTATGTTAATTAAACTGAATTTAAATTTAAAAAAAGATTTGTTAGGTAAAAACAAAAACAAAAACAAAAAACTTATAGAAGTGTGTATAGCAGCATATGCACAGTAGCGAAAAGGGAAACACTCTAAATGTCCATCAAGTGAAAAAAGGAGAAACAAATGTGGTCTTTCCAAACAAAATAATATTATTCAGCTATAAAAATGAATGGAGCACTGATGCATGCTACAATATGAATGAACTTGAAAACATCGTACCAAGTAAAAGAAGCCAGTTACAAAGGCCATACTATAGTGTGTATATATATACACTGCAGTATGTGTATACACTACATACTGTGTATCTGCAATGTCCAGAAAAGTCAAATCCATACATACAAAAAGCAGATGAGAGGGCTCCTGAGTGGCTCAGCCCATTAAGGGTCCAACTCGATTTCAGCTCAGGCCATGTTGGGCTCCACAGTCAGTGCGGACTCTTGGATTCTCTGTCTCCCTCTGCTCTTCCTCCCTGCCCCCCACACTCTCCCTGTCTCTAAAATAAATGAATACATCTTTTAAAAAAAAAAAGCAGTCGTGGCATGGGCCTAGGGCAGGGAAAGTTGCAGGCAATTAGGAGTGTGACTATTAATGGTTAAGAGATTTCTTTGGGGGGAATGTTGAAAATGTTCTAAAAATAGGTGGTGGTAATGGTTGCACAACTCTGTGAACATACTCAAAACTACTGAACTGTACACTTTAAGTGGGTACATACAATACAATTTTAAGAAGAAAATCCACAAAGGGAAAAGGCACGGGGGCGGGGCGCGGGCAGGCACAGTGTCCCTGGGAAACCAAGCACAAGCTTCTAAGAGCCCTTTCCCTATGGAGTCACACAGGATGGGTTCAATCCCACCATGTTGTTTTTTTTTTTTTTTAAGATTTTATTTATTTATTTGACAGACGAGATCACAGGTAGGCAGAGAGGCAGGCAGAGAGAGGAAGGGAAGCAGGCTCCCTGCTGAGCAGAGAGCCTGATGTGGGGCTTGATCCCAGGGTCCTGGGATCATGACCTGAGCCGAAGGCAGAGGCTTTAACCCGCTGAGCCACCCAGGCGCCTCCCTCCATGTTTTGACAACAATTGAAACAACTGTGACAAGAGTGAAATGCTGTCAACCAAGGAAGCCCCCGAAAGACTCCATGTTCAGGGTATTTACTGGGGGCTGGTCATGGAGGCACCCTCAGGCTAGCAGTACATACTAAGATTCTGGACTTCCAGAAGGAAACGAACTCAATACACGATCATAGTAGCATCTGTGATTAGCGTAAACTACATTGTTTTTATACAGTTTAAACATAGTGAACCAATTCCACAGTATCTGTGTGGTAAGTATACATGTTTTTTATTGAACTTATTTCTTGGCATTTCCAATTTTTGTTAGAGATTAACTCACTGCCTCCCCTATTCATACCTTATATTTTGGAATAATTCAAACTTTAAAAAAAAAGGTGTAAGAATAATAGGAAGAGCTCCCATAAACTCCTCCACCAGATTTACTAATTATTAATATATTTGCTTTATTTTTTTCTTTTGCCATATTGTTGGTATGATTGTTGTTATTATCAGAATAAGTTGCAGGTATCACATCTGTACAGAAAAGAGATAACACAGGAGGTCTCAAAGTACTATCTTTAGAAAGGTCTTGCTTGGAAGCTTTGTCCTTGGCTGGTGTCTGGGGACCTGGATTTCCTAAATGCTATAAAACTATACTAAGATATGAAATATTTGAAAAGAATTACATACCACATTGCAAGATGCAAATATTAGACATTGCAAAGATTTAAATGAGCCCCATATTCCTACAAGTTGTAGCAAACACCTGATTTTTATCAGTGCAGCAGCCCCTTCCGCACATCTTGGGGTAACAAGATCCTTCTTTAGCAGGGAGGATCTATTCACATGGTTCCAGCGGAGCTGACCGTGCATTCCACAAACCCCTCTCCCCCATGACCATTTCCAATAAATTGATTAGGCCTTGATGTTTTCAGCTCCTATACTTCTGGCCACAGAAACTGGCTCAGAGTTATACACTTAATTCGAAGTGAGGCAATTAGATAAGGTATTAAGAAAAACCTCTACTGATTACACCGGGAAGATGAGAATCCTAGTTGCTTATGGTCATCTTAGCATGTGAAGAGAATCAGGAGAAGACTAAAGCCATGCAGAATAAGCAGAGCCAAGCAGTGGCCAGGTGGCTCAGTCAGTTGAGCATCCGATTTTTGATTTCTGCTCAGGTTACGATCTCAGGGTAGTGAGATCAAGACCCATGTAGGGCTCTGTGCTGGGCATGGAGACTGCTTCAGATTCTCTCTTTCCTTCTCCCTCTGTTCCTCCCCGACCCTCCCTCTCACAAATAAATAAATAAATAAATAAGCAGGCAGAGCCAAAAGAGACAGTGTCCACACAACATAATTTGAGTCCCCTGGATCCAACCTTACCTGAACCTACCATACCTCTGGAATTCTCAATGACAAAACTAATAACTTTTTATTAGAACTTTTTGGTTCTTCTTTTTCTTAGTCAAGTAAATTAGGTTTTGCCTCTTCTAACCAATAGTTTTAATATAAAATTAAAATCCCAATGGGATACCATTAGAAAAAAATTATTCTAAAATTAATAAGAAGAGTACATAAAATAATAGATTACAAAGTAGATGACCCTAAAAGTGACCACATTACATTTATGTAAGTTAGCTTATAATTGAAGAGACATCATAAATTAATGAAGGATAAAAAATACTGGGAAAATTGGTTATTTAAAAAAATAAAACAGAGCCTCAATCTCACGTTCCCCAAAATTAATTACCCAAAGTAGTCCAAATGAAGGAGAAAGACATCAATACATACCTAAATTTTTTTCCAGCCACTGATGTCCTTCAATTAGTTGGTCAATTAAGGCAAAATAATGTGCAGCAGCTTCATCAGGCATAACCCAGCCACCTGTCACAATTTCAAATTGACCATTCTGTAGCAAACTAGAGAGAAAATAATATAGTTAATAGTAACATATATAAGAAAAGTTTAAATAAAAGATTCAAAATTAACATTAGGGACAGCCATCAAGCAAGTATAACCAGTATTTATATGAGTTACTAAAAAAAATTTTTTAGGGGACACCTGGGTGGCTCAGTGGTTTAAGCCTCTGCCTTCGGCTCGGGTCATGATCTCAGGGTTCTGGGATCGAGCCCCGCATCAGGCTCTCTGCTCAACGGGGAGCCTGCTTCCCTCTCTCTCTCTGCCTTTCTCTCTGCCTACTTGTGATCTCTCTCCGTCAAGTAAATAAATTCTTTAAAAAAAAAAAATTTTTTTTTAAACCAGGGAATAAATTTCAACTTTGGGGCCCTAGTGATAAAACATCTTTAGTAAAGTGTGTGCAGTGACCCCTCCCCCCATCCTTTCCTAGGCAAAGCCACTGCAGTTGACTTTGGAAGTTCCTTTTCATAAGGTTGATCTCCCAGACAACTCTAAAGATCCTGAGATAGGAGACACATCTGATTTATTTCTGAATCTTACAAAGCACCTAGCAAAGTGCTTTCCTTGCAGTATATGCTGAATGTTTATTGGAGGACTGTCATTTTAAGCATGATATTTGTTTCAATATACCTATATTGAAAAACCAATATTTATTTTAGTCCTTCTGACAATGGTGAGTTAATCATGAAAACTACACAAAAGTAATAATAGTAAAGGTAAAGCCAGTAGATAACATGCCTCTGGGAGTACAGAAAACATTATAAAGCACTTTGCTCCAGATTCAGTTAAAATGTGTCTATAGAGGGGTGCCTGGGTGGCTCAGTGGGTTAAAGCCTCTGTTTTCGGCTCAGGTCATGGTCCCAGGGTCCTGGGATCGAGCCCTGCATCAGGCTTTCTGCTCAGCAGGGAGCCTGCTTCCCTCCCTCTCTGCCTGCCTTTCTGCCTACTTGTGATCTCTGTCAAATAAATAAAATCTTTAAAAAAAAAGTGTCTATATAGTTTATTTTACATTACTGATTGAAAAACTCTAACATTACCATTTCTTGTCCATTGGGTACTCCTTTGCCATAATACTATCAAGGTAACTAGATTTCAAGCCCTAGAACAACTGAATTGTTACAAGAAGATCCTTTCCTCCAAAAAAACAAAATCATAGACTATTAAAAATGTGAAGAAGCGTCCAAGGAAGTATAGAAGTCGAGAATTTAAGCAAACACCTTCAATGCCATAGATTTGTCAGTTTGCAGTAAGATGGTTTGAAAAATAGTGTAGAATTTCAGATAAAAAAGCAGCTCTAATAAGGGTACACATCACTGGATACCTACACCCAACAGCCAAGTACCAAGCCAAATTTAGTCGAAGTAGCCCAGAAGCATAAAAGATAAACATTTTCCCATAAAACCTATAACAGAATCCACTACATTAACACCACATCTCATTTATTCAAACATATGCATAACCATATAATCCATGACAGAATGGATAATGGACACAAACTTTAAAAATGAATAATCCCTTGTATAAAATTTTTAAATGTTAATTTAATCTGTATTGCCATGGGAATCACCAACTAACATAATTTTACATGGAATTATGATGGCTAACGTCATTACAGTGTCTAAAAAACCCCAAATGTCCAGCCAAACCTTAGATTCTCATAGGTCCAAATCAAGAACTTCTGATATACAAGCTGGAAATCCCTAAAAAAAATTCATTTCTTTAAGAACACAACTAAATCCAAGGTTATTTTGCCCTATTCTTACAGCCAAACTGCTTCCAGTCAATTCTCCCTCACATCTTTCTGATGACTGCCAGATTTAGCCACACTGTGGAGGCCTCGGCCCAGACCCAGCACTTACGTCTTATGGCCAGTACCTGGAAGCCTGAGACATCAGGACCGATTTGGGATTTAAACTCTGGCCATCAAATATAGAAACCTGGCTCCTGGGACGCCTGGGTGGCTCAGTTGGTTAAGCAGCTGCCTTCGGCTCGGGTCATGATCCCAGCGTCCTGGGATCGAGTCCCACATCGGGCTCCTTGCTTGGCGGGGAGCCTGCTTCTCCCTCTGCCTCTGCCTGCCATTCTGTCTGCCTGTGCTCGCTCGCTCTCCTCTCTCTCTCTGACAAATAAATAAAATCTTAAAAAAAAAAAAGAAACCTGGCTCCTTATCTTAGCATTCCAGTAAATAGATCTTTTGGAAAAATTCAGAAATAAATTGGTCATATCAAAGTCTTTGCTGCTTCTAAACAGAAAATAGAAATTACAGATTAAGAAATCAAAAAATTAAAATGAAAAAAAAAATCACTCCAATGATGGAATTTTTTATCTCAGTTTTATTTTGCTAGATGATCCCTGTCCCACAGGCATGAATGGACTCCAAAAAGCAGCTGAGAAAAGAATCACACCTACTATATACAGCAACTAGTTTCCCCAGGTCCATTTGTATACCTAGCCTTTCTCCCCTCCCCATTATGCCATAGATGACTGTAATCCGTACGGAGTTCTTATTCGAACACAATGGTTATATTAAAGATCAACTTGTCACTTAATTTTGGAAGGCATGACAAGCCTCCCACGCATTAAAATGTTTTCCAGAATATTTTTACCTACTTACTCTCTTCTCTATTTTTCCCAAACTGACTGGTGCCAGGTGTCCTCATGTCTCAGCTCAAATAAAACCTACCCAGAAAAGTCTCCCCGTGCACCTAACTTAAATCAATCCTCCCACCATACCACCATGCTCTCACACAATAGCATTTATCACCAACCAGAATTACCTTGTTAGTTTCCATGCCCTCCCCCGCACCTCAGCCACCATGAGAGCATAATGTAAGCTCCCAGAGAGCATGGACTAGCACCTCACTCACTCAACCACACCCAGCACTGAGAATTGTATGTGGCCTGTAAGGGGCACTCTGATAGTTGTGAGATAAATGAGGAATGACTGAACAAGACTCTCAGATCAAAGTCAGGATCTACAGGCAGTTTTGGATTACATGAATCTCAAAGACACATGCAAAATAAATTGGACAGCAAGCGGCCAGTTGCAAAGGAGTCTGAATGATCTAGGTGTGAGGTGGTACGACCCAGAATATGAAAGCGGTGGGGTGTTTGGGTGGCTCAGTCAACTGGTTAAGGGTCTGCCTTTGGCTCTGGTCATGATCTTGGGGTCCTGGAATTGAATCCCAAATCAGGTTCCCTGATCATCGGGAAGCCTGCTTCTCTCTCTGCCCCTCTTCCCCCGCTCTTGCTTGCTCTCTCTCTCTCACACACAAAAATAAATAAAATCTTAAGGGGGAAAAAAAAAAAGAATAAAGTGGTAGGAAATATGGAAGAGGAAGGAGAGAAAGGATGTGTCTCATTAAAAATCATCAATGGGAACTGGGCAACGACAGGCAATAGAAGAAAGGACTAAAGCACATATGGCTTGGGTGTTAATTCCTGGTGTCTAACAGCACCATAGTGTGACACACAACAGGGGAGGTGAGAATGAAGGTCACTTTGTGGTCATAAATATAAATTTGGATAAGCTGTTTGATAGGATGGTGAGACATCCCAAAGGAGCTAACCGAAGAAGAAAAGTTCAGGAAAAGAGACCGAAATAAAAAATTAAGCTTGAGGGGACTAAAACACAGAGGAAACAGAAAAGCTAGGGCATAAGGAGAAAACAATCAAAAGCAGAGTTGAGGACCATGCAGAAGAAAATATAAAAGGAAATAGAGGCAATAAGAAATGTTAAAGATAAAAAGAATAAATCTGAGAAAATAACCTGGAACATTCTAGAAAACAGTAATGAGGTGCAACCTATACTCCCCCTTGGAAAAAGGAACTTTTATAGTTAAAAAGCTACCACGTAACTGTGACCTACTCAGAAAAAGACACATCAGTGGGCCAGAATATAAAGCAGAGAAATAAATTTTTGAAGTATTTATACTATTTAAGTAGCAAATTATGTTAGTGGAAAAGAACAGGATACAGTTTTATTTACAAAAGCTTCATTCAGAGGGATTTAAAGCAAACTCATAAGAAAGCCAAGTTATTATGTCATACAAGCCAAAAGACTGATACTTTGCAAGAGCATCTCCGATAGCAGCTTTAATAAGGATACATTTTTTAAGGAAAACTGCATGAATAGGTCACAACAAGCATGAATGATGTCACAGTCGCAGGCCAGAAAAGACACAGGTTTTAGCCTTTCTTAGGACAGTGTCTCTAATCAAGCAGAAGAAAAACCAAAAGAAAAAAAAAAAGAAGAAGAAGAAGAAGAAGAAGACATCATGAAATGAAATACAAAGCAATATAACAGTGACTAGACACCTGGCCAAACCATCACGTTGGTAAGTCCTCCTATTCCACTGGACTGTCTGGTTTTCCTAGTCTATACAAAAGAATGGTGAAAACCAGATGATAAACTGGAAGATTCTTAGAGGCAGGATGGTTGGTCGGATATGAAATATTCACTGGGTTAGGCAAAAATGATCACCAAAACCAAAACCCAACAAAAAACCCATACACAGCAATTGCAGAAGAGTGAAAGGTACAGAATTCCCACGTAGATGCCTGTATTCTATGCAAGTATTCGTGAATGACAGAAAAACAAAAAGGTACAAAGAAACACGAGTAAAACATTAACCAGATGATTGAGAAACACAGCAACTGTACAAAAAGGACTGCCAGTCTAGAGAAGCACCACCTCAGGAAAGACTTAGAAAAATATTTCTAAGTAATAACAGAAAAGCTCTGGTAGTATACAAAAAAGTAGAATTATTTAAAATTGCCACTGTTAGCAACATGATGAAAATAAAATTAAGACAGACTGCAACTCTATATTTGAAACTTTAATTTTTTTTTAATCAAGCAATGGGAAGTACCTATAGCTATGGAAAAAGTCATTTAGAACAAATACAGGTGCTTCCAATTTCCATGCACTCAGCGCTCAACAAGAAACAACTGAGCTCTTTCTCTGGCCCAGAGGAATACAAAATCAAAAAAGACATGCCCACTCCATAGAATATATTGCTTGGTTTCTGCCAAAGAGACTGGCTTCTGGAAAATTTTTTGCGTGTACATTTTCCCTCATATTTCCGAACAAACATGAGATCTAGAAGCAGAAGTGAAAAGGCAAGGAAAGGGAGGGAAAGAAAAGAATATATACATACAGAAAATAGGAAACCAGGCACGAATTTTCAAAATTAACAACACTCTTGTTTCACGTTTTTAAATGGTTGACTTGTAACTACTGGTAACAGCATGGCACATTTCTGTTTCTACTATTTCACTGCCGAGGAATTTGGTATAAAAAGTTTAACAAAATAACTGATCAAAATTAGGCTAAGCATATCTGTCACAGCTCGATTTGCCTAAGATGCAGATTTTACACTTATGAATGTACTTGCCGAGCACATGGAACTGCAAATCATTTTCTCTGAGTGTCACTTTTTCCCCTATGTAGACTTATCACACATTTGGAACTTGGTCACACATAGAAAGACAGACTCAAAGAGCTTTTTTCCCTAATGGCGAAATTGTTACAGATAACTCAGTAGTAAAAAATGCATCATTTAGCAAGCTTCAAAGAATCACAAATTAATTTCACATGAGAAAACGAGTTGAATTTGTAATCATACATCTGGGGGAAATATGAAGTAAAACAAGATGATGTACAGGGATTCATTCTTAAATAAAAATTTAGCTAGGTGGAAAATTCAAAAAGATGGAGGCTCCCAACGAATCAATTGATAGCCTAAAAACATTTGCTTATCATGTGCCTATTCATACGCCTTTCGTGGGAAGTAACTAATATAGGAGAACAACAATAAAATCTGCTTTAAGACTTCTCATATAATACTAATTGGGGAAATTCATCATATACTTCTGAATATTACTGACACCTGTCTTTAAAGATATAGTACACAAGGGGGCGCCTAGGTGGCACAGTTGGCTGAGCATCTGACTCTTGGTTTCACCTCAGGTCATGCTCTCAGGGTTATGAGATCGAGACCCATGTCAGGCTCTGGGCTCACTGCGGAATCTGCTAGAGATTCTCTCTCTCCCCCTCCATCTGTCCCTCCCCCTGCTCACACATTCTCTCTCTCTCTAAAATAAATAAATGAAATCTTAAAAAAAAATTTTGTATAAAGATTTAGAACATGAGGGACAGATGGCAAATGTGTTCTCTCTTATCATTCCTTCCTTCATTCCAGCCATACTCCCTTCATTTCACTGTCCTCTCTGCCTGGCATATTTCCCCCCAAC
Organism: Lutra lutra; assembly: GCF_902655055.1. NCBI lineage: Eukaryota > Metazoa > Chordata > Mammalia > Carnivora > Mustelidae > Lutra > Lutra lutra. The sequence continues at coordinate 133,048,645 of NC_062282.1, read as the reverse complement.
CCCAACGCTTGCCTCACTGGCTCTTAGGGATCCATTGGGAGCCTTTCCTAGCCACCACATCTCATCCAAAGCCCAGCCACCTAAATTGTTATTTTTCATATAACCCAAAATTTTCCTCTCATAGCATTTATCACAAAATTTAATTACACACTGTATGTTTACAGTCTTTCTCCCTCCATGGACTATAAGCCCCGTGAGGGCGAGAGTCACACCTAGTTTGCACACCATTTAACATTCCAGGGCTCCTATTAGAAAAGGGTACCAATAACTCAAAAGACAAGTGAAGAAAGAATATGCAGCATATATTTCAGAAATGACTGCCTCCCAAAAATTAAAAGAGATTTAGTCTCACTCATAAGGAAATGAAAATTAAAACTTCAAAGAGATGTCAATTGCACTTAACTAAATTGGAAACATCAAAAAGTTGTGTAATATACTAGGAGGTCAAAGGTGTATGGAAATTGGTATTGGTACATATTGCTGGCAGTAACTATCAAATTGTAAAATACATATGCAGTTTTATACTTGTTCATTCAAATTAAGTCAGAAAATAAAGTATAAAAATAAACAGAAGCATTATACACACTAAATATAAAGATACATTCCATGCATTCACAAAAGATCAGAAATAAAACTACATGGTCACCCACTGGGAACAGTCAAAAAAACAGCTTTTTATACTGTCTTTAAAAAGAAGGGCTCTTCTTTCCTGAAAGGTTCTCCAAGATACAGTAAGATTAAAAAGCATGGTACAATACCCATTAGGATGGAAATTATACTAAAAAAAAAAAAAAACCCAGCAAATAGGTATTGAGGATGTGGAGCTATTGGAAACCTTGCACACTGCGGATGGCAATGTAAAGTGGTACAGTTGCTGTGGAAAACATAGGGGGTCTGCAAAAATTCAAACATAGAATTACTACATGATCCAGCAATTCCACTTCTGGATATATACACAAAAGAATTAAAAGCAGAGACTTGAACAGATACATGAATACCTATGTTCAGAGCAATATTATTCACAATAGCCAAAAGGTAGAAACAACCCAAATGACCAATGATGGATGAATGCATAAGTAAAATGTGGTATATTCATGCAATAAAGTATCATTATTCAGCCTTCAAAAGGGAATTCTGACACATGGATTCACCTTCAACATGGATAAACCCTGAAGACTATGCTAAGTCAAATCAAAGCCAGACACAGTAAGACACACACTGAATGATTCCATTTATATGAGGTATTTAGAGTAGTTCAACTTACAGAAACAGAAAGAATGGTGGATGCCAGAGGCAGGGGTGAAAGTGAATGGCAAGTTATTGTTTAACAGGTACAGTCACAGTTTGAGATCATGAAAAATTTCTGGAGACAGATGACAGTTATGACTACACAGCAACGTGAATGTACTTAATGTTACCAAATGGTACAAATAAAATCAGTAAGATGCTAAGTTTTATGTTATGAGTATTTTTATAATAAAAAAATAGACTCACTAAAAAAAATCAGCACAATGAACATGGCATGCTATCATTTTCATAATACACATGTATTTGCACACAGGTCTATGTACATATGTTTTCCTGTGTATCTATAATAGAAGAGTTCACAGCATCTGTGTCCTGTGAGAAGAAAGAGATGACAAGGAGACAGGAGTGGTTCATCTCTTACCCTGCACTGTGTACCCTTTATATCTTTATATACTTGGACTTACATTAAAACATTAATTAAATGCAAAATTTTTTCCAAACAATAAATATTATACCCTAATTTCTCCTAAGCATTGAAAACTAATATAGCCATAGTATTAAAATGTTATTTAAGAATATTCCCATATTAGATGGCTCAATCAGTTTTTTTTTTTTAAGACTTTATTTACGTGAGAGAGAGAGCGAGAAAGAGGGAAAGAGAGAGAGCAGGAAAGAGCACAAGCAGGGGGAAGGGACAGAGGGAGAGGGAGAAGCAGACTCCCCACTGAGCAGAGAGCCTGACGCAGGGCTCCACGCCAGTACCCTGGGATCATGACCTGAACTGAAGGCAGACGTTTAACCAATTGAGCCACTCAGGTGCCCTTCGATTAATCATTTCTGTAAAGTTTTTTTTTTTTTTCCCAAGATTTTATTTATTTAACAGAGAGAGAGAACACAAGCAGAGAGTAGTAGCAGAGGGAGAGGGAGAAGCAGACTCCCTGCTGGGCAGGAAGCCTGACACAGGGCTCAATCCCAACGCCAGGGGATCATGACCCAAGCCGAAGGCAGACAATTACCTGAGCCACACAGATGCCCCCATTTCTATAAAGCTTTAATAGAAGGATATTCTTTATGCAAACTGGTGCAGCCATTCTGGAAAAGAGTATGGAGTATCTTCAAAAAGTTAAAATAGGGGATGCCTGAGTGGCTCAGTCGGTTAGGCGACTGCCTTCGGCTCAGGTCATGATCCCAGCGTCCTGGGATCAAGTCCCATATCGGGCTCCTTGCTGTGCGGGGAGCCTGCTTCTCCCTCTGCCTCTGCCTGCCACTCTGCCTGCCTGTACTCTCTCTAGCTCTCTGACAAATAAATCAATAAAATCTTAAAAAAAAAAAAAAAGTTAAAATAGAACTATCCTAACAAAAGGTTACAAAAATACTAATTTGAAGGGATACCTGTACCCCAAAGTTTATAGCAGTATTATCAACAACAGCCAAATTATGTAAAGACCCTAAATGTCCACTGACTGATAAATGGCTAAAGATGCCATATATATATGTATGTGTGTGTGTGTATACACACACACATATATGTATATGTATATGTATATATATTTATATATACACATATAAATAATGGAATATTACCCAGCCTTATAAAAGAATGAAATCTTGCCATCTGCAATGATGTAAATGGAGCCAGAGTGTATTATCCTAAGCGAAGTAAGTCAGAGAAAGACAAATACCACATGATCTCACTCATATGTGGAATTTAAGACACAAAACAAAACAAATGATCATGGAGGAAAGAGAGAGAGAGGAACAAACCAAGAAAGAGACTCTTTTAACTATAGAGCATAAACTTATGGCTACCAGATGGGTGTGGGTGGGGGGATGGGCGAAATAGTGCTGGGGATTAAGGAGGACACTTCTTTTTTTATTTATTTTTATTTATTTTTTTAAAGATTTTATTTATTTACTTGACAGAGATCACAAGTAGGCAGAGAAGCAGGCAGAGAGAGAGGAGGAAGCAGGCTCCTCACTGAGCAGAGAGCCCAAAACTAGACTCCATCCCAGGACTCTGGGATCATGACCTGAGCCGAAGGCAGAGGCTTTAAACTTTTTTTTTTTTAAGATTTTTATTTATTTATTTGACAGATAGAAACCACAAGTAGGCGGAGAGGCAGGCAGGCAGAGAGAGAGGAGAAAGCAGGCTCCCTGCTGAGCAGAGAGACCAATGCCAGGCTCGATCCCAGGACCCTGGGATCATGACCCGAGCCGAAGGCAGAGGCCTAAACCCACTGAGCCACCCAGGCAGGCGCTCCTAAGGAGGACACTTGTGATGAGCACTGAGCATTGCATGTAAGTGTTGAACCACTACATTGTACAGCTGAAGCTAATATAACAGTGTATGTTAACTAACTGGAATTTAAACAAAAACTAAAGAAATAAAAGAAAACAACAAAAAAGAGGATAGTCTTTAAATATTTCACTGTATAATGAATATTACTTCATTTTCTCATTTTCCAAAACAAAATTAATAAAATGCTCATTCACAATGAATCAGAAAATATATGAGATTAAAGAATAAAATTTAAAAATCTACCAACTTGCTGTAAATGCATAAGGGGTTATGGTAGGCACAGTTTTTAACCAACTTATTTTACTTATTACTATACCAATGCATACCTTTTCATGTTAATAAACAGACCTATCATCTTGTTCATGGCTGTATTGTATTTTTTAAAGGACTTTTAATTGAGATAACAACACACAACACACATGTTTGTTTTGATCAGTTTTGACAAATGTTTACATCCCTGTAATCACTACCAAAAAAAAAATATGAACTTTTTCCATTAATTCAGCGAGTTCCTTCATGCCCCCTTCCAATCATTTCCTGCCTCAATTGCTCCAAAAAAGAAACACATTCTTACTTCAACATTTCTACCATAACAGATAAGTTTAGTTACTCTTAGACTTCATGAAATAAAATCCGACAATATTTACTCTTCGGTGTCAGGCTTTTTTTGCTTAATATGTTCATTAGATTCATCCATATTACTATGTATTTCAGTAATTCATTCTTTTTCATTGCTGGGCAGTATTCCACTGCATGAATATGCTACATTTTTTCTTCTATTATCTTGTGGATGGACATTTGAACTGTTTCCAGTTTGAAATTACCATGAAAGACTCTGCTATGAAAAGGTTTAACAAGTCTTTCTGTGAGCATGTTTTCATTTCTCGTAGGAAATTCCTAGCAGGTGGCTCCTAGGTCTCATTATGTATGTTTTACTTTGGAAAACTCTGGGGGCCTTTCAGAAAGCAACCGTCCCATTTTACTTTCCCACTAGCAACATGAGGGTTCTAGTTGCTGCACATTCTTGTCAACTCTTGGTGCTGTCATGCTTTGTGATTTTAGCCATTCTAAAGGGTCTGAGGTAGAATCCTGTAGTAGTTTTAATTTGCATCTCCTTGATGACCAGACATTAACCAGCCTGAGCAAACACACATTTCTCCACTGCTGCAGCCTCATAAACTTCTTCCAGGTGTCTGAACATGCCAAGCTCTTGCTAGTCCCTGGCCCATAATCACAATTCTCCTTTCATAACCTGGAATTCCTTCTCCACCCCTACCTAGCTGGATAATTCTAAACCCCTTTCAGGTTTCAGCCTGATACCACCTGCTTCAGGAAGCCTTCAAAGACACCCTTCTTACTTCCATAGAAGGAAACACTTTATTGTGATACTATGTTTAATTACATGTCTTCCCTGTTCTGCCTTGAAGACTGGAATCAGGCCTGTCTTACTCACCTCCTATATCCCTGGAACCTAGCACCGTAAATGCTGTTGAATAAATGATGTGGAGTAAATAAGGGAAGCCTTTGGAAATCAGATAATCTTTCAGCTGAGTCTTGAAAAATGAGTAAGACTGAGATTACCCAGTGCACAAAAGGAAAAAAAAATCTACGCTTCAACTCATGGCCAAAGTCCTAAACAAGAAATAGCATGTGTTTAAGGACACCCCCGTGGCTCAGCAGGGCTAAGAGTAGAATGGGAGGCAGGAAGTGATCAGAGGTAAGGGTGGACAAGCAGGGAGGTATCAGAGCAAGAGCCAGTGTGTGCCAGGCAAAAGAGATGGGTCTGTACCTTTTGACACTGAAGCGTCAATGAAGCGTTTTAAAACCAAGAAGTGACATGGACAGAATGATATATTAGAAACCTAACTCTGTTGGAGAAATGGAGGACACCTGGAAGAGACAGAGCTAGAAACAGGAAGACCAGCTGGAGGTTTTCATAACAGCAGGAAACAAAGAGTAACTGGGATGGAGCTGGGGTTCAGAGCACAGAAATACTTAAAAAGGCATAACTAACAAGGCTTAGGGGACTGACTGGATGTGGCCTGAACGGGCAGATGGAAAGACAGAACACACAATGCTTAACGACACTGGTTCTGGGGCAAGGCTGCCTGGCTCTTGTGTCCTACTTATTAGCCAGAGGATCCTAGGCGTGTTCCTTTACACCCCTGCCTCAGTTTCCTCATAAGGAAACTTAACTCTCATCTTAACTCGTAAGAAAGTTATAGGATGGACTGAATAAATTCATGTAAGAGCTTACACCATGCCTTGTATATGTTAAGCACGTAGGAAGTGTTAGCTGTTACTATTACCACTAAATAGGGAAAAAGGAAGTTGAGGTTGGAGCTTTAGATCTGGAAATAGTCCAGACACCTTGTAATTACAACAACAGGGTGGATGTGCCTGCAGGATGAAGAGAAGAAGCAAAAGGTATGACCCCACGGGCGAGAAAGGGACATGGAGGAAGTGAGCAGAGGAGGAAATTGAGGGGATGAAAAAGGAATGCTCAGCAATGCAGGGAGAGACACAGGAGAGAAAGAGCTCTGGGTCACAGAAGACAAAAGCGGAAAGAATTTCAAGCACAGTGAAGTGGTCAGGGTTGACACTGCAAAGAAAGCCTTCAGGGGGACCAAGGAAACATCCAGCCGACAGAGCAGCAGAGAAGTCCCTCAGGGCTTTTGCCAGTATCCACAATGTAAACAGAAGCAGGCAGCTGAAATGACTGAGGGCTAGGCAGAAGTTAGGAAAGCTGCCTCCCGGGAACTGAACTGGGAATGGAGGAGCTGGGGGTGGACCTTATACTTTTTCAAATACTCATACGCTGCTGCTTCAACTTAGAACCCAAATTATTTTAGACACTGGTGAATTGCTTTGATTCCTTTGATGAAATGCTATGTATCTTTAGGCTCTAAAATCAATCCAAATCTGCAATTTACTCTGAACATCACAAGACACACTGTAACTTCTCATTGCTCTGCAAATTTTACAGCAGCCTCCGGTCAAATACCATAAAATTTGACCTGTATAAAACGTATAATAAATTAACCTGTGTGAGAACTTTAAAGGTACATTTTTATAGTGAAACTCGAAATGTACATCAATAAGTTTGGATTTGGTATTATTTAAGAAGGTGATCTCAAACATTTGTTTTCAATAAGCAAACAGATAGTTAAGAAAATAGTACAAGGTTCACTTAAATGTAAACCTAGGAAAAAAGATGGAAGGGATTGGTAGAAGGATGAGAAATTTTCCATTCTTGGGATGCCTGGGTGGCTCAGTTAGTTAAGAGTCTGCCTTCGGCTCAGTTCATGATCCTGGGGTCCTGGGACTGACTCCTGCATTGGGCTCCCTGCTCAGCGGGGAGTCTGATTCTCCTCCCTCCCTGCTCTCTCTCTCCCATGCATACACTCTCTCTCAAATAAAAAATCTTAAAAAAAAAAAATACTTTGCATTCTTGGCAAAGCAATGAAACCCAGCAATGTGGTGAAGATAAAATATTTTCATTAGCCGTAACGTCAATAACCATTCGCTTTGATACCCTTCCTCCCCACACACACGTGAAGCCTTATTTCATACCAAAATGTCCACATTGGAAGCTGGTCAAGACTTGGGTTAAGTTCTAGATTCCAACAACTCATTGGGCTTCTTCACTGAACACCAGCCCCAACAGCAAGAGCACATGCACTGTTAAAAACCTGTCTCAGTGTCTCAGAGCCCAGAGGAAAAATAAGCATGTAATATGCTGGGCGCTAGTCAAGGAAATGCTAAGGCTAATGTTTCAGCTGCTTGGTTCTGAATAAGGATTCACATTTTGATGTATTATAAACATCATGCAGTATTTAACTGCATTTAGCCGGAAAATATTCAAATATGAAGCCTAAAAAGTATGTTAACATCCTAGTCATTTTCAAAAATAAAACAAGCATAGACAGAAAATGTGCTGATTATTTAATGGGAGGCAGTTTCTTTTAAATCTACTGGATATGTGTTACAAGTAGGCACCATGACTATAATTGATTAAATTACTTTGAATCACAAAAAGTAAAAATAAAAAAGCTAGATGTTGTTTGCATGGATCTCCCTTTAGTTAACTAGGTTCTCATTTTTAAAAGCTTATAGAGCTGAATACTGCTGCCACAGGGGGTGAGAATCAAACAAGTCACTGCTAGAATAGATTATGGGGATCATTTGAGTTATGTTTCTGTTAAGTTCCCACAATCAATTGATATTCTTCAGGGACAATAAAAGCTTACATGGAACTCTGCTGGAGTTAACAGGTTCTGTTCTGCAACAGCTAGACTGCAAATTTAGGTACAGACATATAATCCATAGACTCATCTTCAAAAAGGAAAAAATAAGCCATTGCATAAGCATTATACTAGCAGTCAAAAAAAAAATTCTATCAGTAACACCACTTAGTACAAGCTCAGAATTTTAAATCCTGAGAGCACACCTATACATCTATTAACTTTTCTCCAAAACATGTATTTAGGCAAGAAATACTAAGAATGTTATGTTTAAGTAAGTAGGGGAAAATATGCTATCACCCTAGTTCCACAGATAAATGTAGTAAGTGAATAAAAGTGAATGATTATATCAAGAAGGGAGAAAACTTTGACAAAGCTTGATCAGAAACAAAACTCATTTGCCCTAATGTTGCCATAAAACAATGTTTTCTTCGGGGCACATGGGTGGCTCAGTTGGTTAATTATCTGACTTTGGTTCAGATGATCTCGGGGTCCTGGGATTGAGCCCCATGTCAAGTTTCCCTCTCAGCAGGGGGGATCTGCTTGTCCCTCTCCCTCTGCCCCTCCCTCCACTTGTGTTGTCTCTGTCTCTCTCTCAAATAAATAAAATCTTTAAAAAACCAAAAAGAACAAACAAACAAAAACAGTATTTTCTTCAAGCATAATGGTATCCTCAAGATCAGGCCTATATTCCAGAATATTTCCTATTGCCAAAAGAGCATCTGTCAAAAAAGTTTAAGACAATGAATTAGCATTACATTCTCATTTGCATTCCCACTCCCAACATCTTACCATTTTCTATCCTTAATCTTAGGTTGACTCCCATGAAATTGATATTTTGTACATCAAAAATGGTGAAATACTGTCAATTTCATACACCTCAACCTAAGTAAAATGGCTAACAGTGTAGAAAGAGAGAGACATGCACCAAGCTAGACTAAGGAGAAGGGGACTATCCTCATGCCATAAATTGCTGACATTTCTGGCAAATACTGCACAGATGAAACTAAAACTATTCAAGTACTGACTTGCCATTGCCCTACAAGAACAATCAACATGGAGTCACAAATCATAAAAAGAAAGGACTTGGAGGGATTTGGGCAACAGCCCCTCATCTGGAGGTCCAAGGACTGAAGCAAAGCTGTATCTTGGGACAGACACTAATCACTGTCTCAATACTTCAACCTGAGGGCTCTTGGAGAGTCCCATCCTACAGAGAAGCCGCTCCACCCCAAGGTCCTTACTGCCACAGAAGGCGGCTCCCTAACGCAGCCATGCTGGGAAGAATCAAGCATGGCCTCACTTTACAAAAAGCAGGAGGCAGCAAGCCCAGTTTCCTACAGAGGTAGCTGGACTTTTTCCTATACTCTAGTGAAGCAGGACCTTCAGACAGGCCAAAGCTCTTATTTGGCTTACTTGTCACAAAACAAAGAGCTGAGTAGAGAAAGCTAATCCTGGCCTCTGCAGCGTCACCCAGCAGAGAGCAAACACTTCATAAATCTCCCCATCTTCCCACAGCCGCAGCTCCTCTCTTCCCCTCGGCCACTCCTATTCAGGACAGGGACATCTTCTCCAGCTGCTGGGTCTCTGATGATCATGCAGTCTTTCAGAATCCAGCTCTCCAACAAAGGATCTGAGGGGACATACATCAGCTAGCTTTCTTGTTTGCCAACAACACCTGCCAACTGTGGAGAGGAAAGGCACTGGGAGACTCTGCTGGGCACACAGAACAGAGGATGGCAAGTCCAGGCTTAACAAAGGGCTGGAAGAAAATGAGAGGCTATGCTACAGGAATCACAGGGACCAGGACAGGAAGAGTCTTGTGAATGTACCAGGACTGTGAGGGATGACCTACAACCTTCCCTCTACATCTGCCTCTCCTGCTTCCAACTGTCCACCCTCATTTCACTCAGATGCTTACTAATGACTCACAACGCTAGGTAGTAATATACGGATTAGCTGAGCTCAGGCCATAGCTGGCCTGTTGGACCTGAGGCAGGAAGACGGAGGATCTGATGTGGCTGAGAGACCATTTCCCAAAAGGAAATCAGGGGAATGGCCGCTGGCCAGTCAATATTAACTAACACCCATAACAAGGAAACAAAGTATTTAGTTAGAACAGGAAGGAATTGAGGCCAGTTACACTCTCTGTTTTGGGACAAATTCCAGGTATATATCCATCTGTTATTGTTCAAGGATGAATAAAAAGGGGGAAAATACTTGGACTTATCGGGTGCAACATAAAGAATGCAGAACTGAGGGTTAAAAAACAAGCAAACAAAACCAGTTAAAACCATGCATTCAAAGGCAGAAAAGAATACGTTTCATAGCCCAGAGAACTGAATCTGAGGTGGGGGAGAAAAAGAACCCTTAAGAAAAATCTCCCAAACACAGTAAATATAACAAAGAAATAAAAATATGCATGTGCAAAGGAGAGACTCAATAACTAGAAAATTCAATCTCCAAAGAAAATAAAAACAGTACATAGTAAAAGCAGAACACATTAGCCGAAGATATGTTTGAACTGACAGACGGAAAATTTAGTAACAAGTTATACCTAGATACGTGGTCAAAATTTAGAATTTTATGGATAAAATTTTAAAAATCCTAAAAATGTCTGAGCGGGGAGGCGGAGGGGAAGGTTATCTTCACTGAAGCAATATATTAAAAAGCTCTTTTAAGAAAGAAAGCATATATTTTATAGTTAAATTCTTTTATTAAAAGATGAAGACTCGGGGAGCCTGGGTGGCTCAGTGGGTTATGCCTCTGCCTTTGGCTCAGGTCATGATCCCAGGGTCCTGGAATCTAGCCTCACATCAGGCTCTCTGCTGAGTGGGGAGCCTGCTTCCCCCTCTCTCTCTGCCTACTTATGATCTCTCTCTCTCTCTCTCTGTGTCAAATAAATAAATAAAATTGTTAAAAAACAGTAAAATAAATAAAAGATGAAGACTCTCCAGATGACTTCAGAACTAAAATCTATATTGAGTGTCCAAGAGTAAGGCTCAAAGTGATAAAAGTTAAAATAACAAGAGCTTTTAATATTTATTAAGGACTTCAAATACACCAGGCATTGGGCTAAGCATTTATTGGTATTCATTCAATCCTCATAAAAACCAAATAAAATATGTCCCAATATTATACCCACTTGACAAACGAAAAAAAAAAAAAACAAGGCACAGAGAGATTAGGTAATTTGCCCAAAGTTCACACAGTAGATGGGAGCTGTCAGAATTTGATCCCAGGTATCCTGGTTCCAGGGCTCAGCCATTTGAACAGCTGTTCTAAATGAATTCTCTTTAATGTAAAAAGGACAGTAGAGATCAGGCAAACCCCAACAAACTACAAGTGAGTGGTAGTAATAGTAATTTTAGTCATTAAAAAGAGAAAAGATAGTTATTTATTAATGGTGAGAGTTAGAATTTATGATCAAAGAAAGAAATACTCAGCCCAAGAGAGTCCAAACCTTATAGCCCCATTGTAGATGTTCAAGAAACAGATGCAGAATGAACGACAGAATGAGCTAATAAGCAAAGACCGGGCATGAATCCTTATGTACTGAATTTAAAAAATAACAAAATCCCTAAAAATAAAAGGAAGTCAACAGGGGAACAGGGACAAAAAATAGGTACAGTCACTCCTGCTATAAATGCTTGCTTCAAAAACAAAAATTTACCCCAAAGTGAATGACTATATCAGGGAGCAAATTTTGTATTGTTTAAGTGAAATTTTGTCCCTGAGAAACAATAAAAGAAGGCAGAAAACTGCACCCAGCTGAACCAGCCACAAAGGGACACATAAGACAGACAGACAGACAGACACACACACACACATACACACATGCCTCCAAGGTCTACCAGCTACCTTAGTTCACTGTCTGTGTTCATGACCATCCACATATGCCAAAAAACTTTCTGTCAAGTTTCAGATAACCCACTTTCTACTACTTTGCACTAACTCACAATCTGTACCCCTTTTGACACCTAGGTCTACAAGCAAATCTCAGGTCTTTTATTGTAGCATTTAGGTATTTTTAACCACCTAACATATGTAAAACTCTACCAGCATCTTCATTATGTTCACATCTCATGTGTGTGTGTGTGTGTGTGTGTGTGTGTGTATCACTAGCAAAGTTTATGAATGCTGTGCCCTGTCAAGAAGAAAAAAAAAAAAAAAGGTCTGATGGATAATGATCAAAAACCAATTCTCCCCAAATTATCTTTAAATGTTTGTGTCAACTTCCATCAAAATCCCTTTCTTTTCTGATATGGTAGGAAGAATTTAACAAATTAATTTTAAAGCTCCTTGGGAAAATTAAGAGGTCATTCATTAAAGGAATTTATCAGTAAAGAAAGACAAGGGGAGATTTAAACTATCTGTTAATAAAATAGATCTTAAAGCCACAACAATTAGAATCAAGCAGAAAAGTCCATGAAAAAGGTCAGAAAACCCAGAAATCAATGCACATTTAAATACAATAAAGACCGGCACTTCAAATCAGTAGGGAAAAAAATGGACAATTTACATCTTAGGGCAGCAGCAGAGCACAGCATGGGAGGGAATGGCCTGTGGGGTTGGACAGGCTGCCCGGATGGCACACCAGCCAGGCGCGTCCCAGCTGGGTGACCCCAGACGACCAGTGTCTTTATCTGTGAAACGAGGACAGTCATTGTACCTACTTCACAGAACTGCTGCGAGGATTATCAGTTATCATTTGTCAAGTGCTCAGAACAGCCACTAAAACACTAAGTGCTATATATGTGATATTAAATAAATAAAAGAAAGAGTTCATGCTATGATAATCCTTAACCTCTTGGGAACAGAGGGGAGGGAGACATGGGGAACAGAATCTACCATCATACCACATTAAAAAGATAAATTTCAGCATTTTAAAAACTGAATGATAAATTAAACTGGGGTGGGGGGAGGACTGTTCATTTGATCTTTAGATTGGGAAAGACCTTTTAAAATAGGACAGTAAAGCATTAAGAAAACAGATTAATATGTTCGATTACATAAGAATTTTTAAGTCTGTATATCAAATACTAATAAGTAAGAAAATAACTTGAGGGAAAATAAGGGTTGATGTACATGCATATAAACTTACAAATGGGTAAGAAAAAGTATACTATGGAGCAATTCACAAAAAACTTAGCCTGTATATATGAGAAAATATGCAACATTTATCAGTAATCAAAAATTCAAATTAAAATATTTCAACCATCAAATTGGTCAAAGTTTTAAAAAAAAATTATATTGGAGGCCAACTAGGCAGAGACATTGGTACAATTCTATATGGAAGATAGAAGAATACTCTGAAACAATCTTTCCAGGGGTCACTTTGATTATACGCTTCAAAAGCCGTTTAAAATATTGAGCCCCTTTGACCTAGTAATTCAATTTCTGGGACAAAGGTGGAACACAGGATTTCAATAGCAAAGTTTCAAGTCACTTTTTCAGAGATGAACCAGAAACAAGGAAAAAAGGATGTGAAGAAATATTTTAAATTTCAGATAATAAGGCTAAGAATTTTTACCTTCTAAAAATTCAACACTTCAGTGTATAATTAATGTTTAATATTACCAAATTGCAAAAACAAAAACACAAAGAAAACAAAAAAAAACAAAAACAGTTTTAAAACAAACCTTTTAATAGCATCCTTCTTCGGCTTATCTATAGTATCCCACCACTTTGAAAGGTAAGAAATCTCAGACCACATAAATTTTCTCCGTGAGTCTTCTTTCAGCTTGATGACCATGTTATTAAAAATATACTGAGTCATCTCTCTAAAGTAGTCATCAAAAGTCTTCAACCAACCTAAATCAAGACACAAATATACAACAAAGGTCTGATTCGTATGTCTGATTTCAACTCAGTCACATTCCATTGCATCACCTTTGGAAGCCCTTAGATATTTCATTCATATGAAGACACATTTAAAAATTTCAGAAATGTTTTAAGTAGTGAAATTCCATTTCAATGGACATAAAACTCAAAAAAACTCACTGATGACAAGAATACTCTGAAAACTGCAAAATTCAGATAGAAATGAGGAAAAAAATGAGAAAACGACCTGAGGACAAAAAGTATTTATTTATGCTTAATAACTATGGTATCAAATTCAATTACTTATATCTATCTCTAATTTAAGGAATTTGCTTTAATTTTAAAAATCTGAACAGCATTAACAAGCTGGTACTACTCATAATGTGGGACGAAAACTGTATCCTTTCATATGACATCTGAAATTTCCTACGCATTTTAGTAAGTTAAATCAAGAAAAAGAAAATCACAAGAATAAACTGTATCTAAAAGCCAGAAGCAAAGTAGTAAGATAATTAAGAGCCCTATTATGAATACAGAGAAGTAGAATTCTGCCAAGAACGGGCATTAGTTTCCAAAGGCTGTAAATTACTCCATTTTTTGGAAGCACAAACTGACACTAATCAAACACCACAAGTGTATACATGTACGTCAGGTCTTTTTCAAAAGAAAATTGCAGATACTAAGGACTTAGTTCTCGGACTTTTCTCAAATATCCTGGAAATTTTATCTAAAGATACTTGCAATTTCACTATGAAGAAACATCATTTTATAAGATTTTATTTATTTGCCAGAGAGAGAGAGAGAAGAGACCACAAGCAGGGGAAGCAGCAGGCAGAGAGAGAAGCAGACTCCCTGCAGAACAGGGAGTCCGATGTGGGGCTTGACCCCAGGACCCTGGGAGCATGACCTGAGTCAAAGGCAGAGACTTAACTGGCTGAGCCCGCAGGCGCCCCATTACTATAAAGAAACATTTTTAACAAGACCCATACATCCAAGCATAGCCCTGCCTGTCAGAGCATCAAAGCAACATGATGAGCGGCTGAGGCAAAATCATGGCCAGCTATCTACTGGCCAAAGAGACCCTTCAGAGAACAAACTCTTATCTCTCAAATCTTACAGAGGTAGGAGTTTCTACACATCCAGGCTAAATGACTTCTTTATTTTTTCCAAACCTCAAACATGTGGGACGACTAAAATATTAAGGGCTCAATGGGTTAGTTCTTTTTTCTATAATTAATATCTAAAATATACTATATTGGCTGGAAAAATATTAAAATCTGCTAGGACAGATAAGACAATACAACGATTTTGACAATGAGCTTCTGAAAAGGGCACTGCCACTATGACTATATTTCTCCCTTTTAACTAAAATCTATTCATTCAATACATAGTTATTTAGTGAGCATGTACAAAATGACAGGTTTGAATGCAGTATAAAATATTCTTTATAGGACTTTCTTGATCTGGGACACTTTTAAGTACTTTTAAAGTCACCAAAGAAATACTACGTGGATAATTCAACTTTTCTATGTTCAAACAAAAAGCTTGTACATACAGAAAATTCAAAGATAGCTCACTAAATAGTGGTTTGCAAAGAATTCCATTTTGCTTGGCTAAGGTACAAACCTGGATTCCTGCCCCAGAGCACAAAGCCAAGATCCACATCTGGATTCCCAAAGACAAGCAAAGAATATCCAACCTACCCCTAGAATGCTCTAACTGACTGCTGAGCCCACCAGGTCAACATCCAAGACAAAAAAAAAAAAAAAATCAAGTGCTCAGACCTGAGCCCAGGATATAACACAGGACTTGATAAATACTAGTTACTATTATTTTATCATCTTCATCAGTCTTTAAGTGCCCCTCCCTCATCTCTACAATCAAAACGGGTAAAAGAAGAAATAAAAGATATTTCTAACATCTAAATTTTGAAAAGTACACATTTATTTAAAACATTTAAATCAGCTGTTCCATATCTTAAACATATTGGTGACCCAAAACTTTGGTTTACAAAGAATTCATTCTATGGCCCTGTTACGGGCTGAATTATGTCCCCTCAAAATTCCTATGTTGAAGTCCTAAACCTCCGTACCTCAGAATGCAACTGTATCTGGAGAAAGGGTCTTTCAAGAGGTGATTAATGTATAATAAGGTCATGAGGGTGGGTCCTAATCCAATGTGTCATTACAAGAAAAAGCAATAGGACACAGATGCACACAGAGGGAAGACCAGACGAAAACAGAGGGCTATCTGCAAACCAATACAAGAGGCCTTCGGAAGAAACCAACACTGCTAACACCTTGATTTTGGACTTCCAGCTTCCAGAACCATAAGGAAATGATTTTCTGTCACTTAAGCCACCCAGTCTGTAGTACTTTGGGATGGCAGCCCCAGGAAACTAACTTAGCCTTAGGACAAATCAGTATTGTTACCATCCAAAAAACAAAAATTAATATGTGGAGAGAATTTATTTTACCAAGTACCATCATAATATTTAATTTAACACATATCTACCTACATATTGCAAGACTCAGCTAAAATCATATGTATGTAAGTAACATGTACTTCTGCACCACACTATTCCTATAGAGGTGCAGTAAGGACCATGTAAGTTCTTGAAATGTCTCTGTGAAAATTAGTCTTTAAGACATCACACATAATTTTGACCTGAATTTCAACAAAGGTCAAAGCTAAGCCCTAATTATTTGGCTATTAACTCAATAAAAGAAAAGAACTATGAACAACAAAGGACTCCAAAATTAATTTAATAATAAAACTCTGGTAATCTAGCATAGAAACCAAATTTAGAAGAAATCGTCTTTATGAAGATAAAAAAGTAACAGGTTTTTTTTTCCTTTTTAAGTATAATTATGTGTTTTCATCGGTTATAATTTATTATTAGCTAAGACCCTTTCAAAGAATAGTTTATCACAGTTTTCATAAAGAAATCAGTGACTGATTAATCCATTTTGCCTTCAACACTTCATCTGCCCTTCAACAATCATGCAGAAAATATGTCAAAGATATTTACGTGAGCCAAAATACATGCTCAGAGATGTCAACTTAAAAGCCTTCCATAAAACTCATCTATAATAGATACTAATATCACTATAATATAGCACAATTAATGAAGAATGAACTAAAAGATAGCCTCTTGCAGCTTTCAATATTGAGTAATATAACAGTAAATTAGCTTTTATTGCTCTTATACAATAGAGTAATCAAGTATTCCCTCTATACTGAATTGGCTCTTTCTTTTCCTCAATTACTGTAAAACTACAATTGTATATTAACATGAGACCAATCAGAAAGATAGTATTTTATGAAAAGTTGTATGGGACGATTTTCTGTGACATAAAATTATATTCCTACCTCTGGATTTAACAATCTTAGGACATTCAGTAGCAAACTGATTTACTTAAGTGGTCAATTCACAGTCTTTTTCTTTCCCTTGAATACACTTGGAAATTGAACCAGAGCTAGAATAGCACGAAGAATACCTTTCCATTTCCTCTTTTCCCCCTCTAACAACACTCTAATCCATAAAACAGCTAATCATCATTTTTTAGTAAGTGGGGAAATATCTGAAACGAAGAATACATAATTAGAAGTTCTATAAGGCAGGCATAACTCCAAATTCGCTATCACTATTTTATCATAAAAAAAATTCTACAATATAAAGCCTAATAAAGTTGACAACTCTACTGGTTATTTTTAATGCATATGGACAATTAAGCACCTCATGGCTGTTCACTGAAAAAACACAATTTTTTAAAATTTGACTCTTGATCTAGCTTCAAAGTCCAAAGACACTTTGTGGGGCTCTCATCCTCAGAAGGAACTCTCAGTTTTATTTGGTTCAAGGGCATACACAGCACCCATTTAAGACCTGGGCAAGGGGATCCCTTCCTGAGCCCTGGACACTTGAGGGATCGTCCCATTCTTCCTCTGACCACACTCCTTTCACACAGTAAATTCCCAAAGCAAAGAACCTCCCCACACACAGCCTGCCCTGATCTGCCCTCTTGAGTACCAGGGCCCAAAAATCTGTGTTCAGATGGCCCCAAGACAGTTTCTAGAGCCCACCAGGGGCCTTCAATAGGACAGTTGGCCTACTGGTGGTAACCTCCCTAGCCTGAGCAATAGGCAGGGCAGATGCAGTTTGCAGAGGTATGGGAAGAGTCCTGGGGTGTATGCAAGCAAAGGAGGGCAAGTTTAGGACAGGGCCATTTCTAGGAGATGGGACTGGGCTACCAGAGGCTGGCTCTTTCCACACACACCAACACATTCCAGTGGAGAACTGGAGCCTGATGCATCTCAACCCACACCCAGCCTTCCTGATAACGGTTCTGTTTCTCAAGGCAGGAGGAAAAGACCTATTTTTATTTAGCAACGTATCAATGTGATTTATGACTTTTAAATGTTTATACAAAGGGTCTGAGGGCCTCCAGGTATTTCTGCCCCAATTCCTACAAATTTAAGAACCTATAACCTGAACTTCAAAGCAGTCAATTCTCATGAAGCCGGCACCTGGTATGAAGCTTACACTGTCAAGAATTCAATAAGTATGTGATAGATGAATGAAATGTATGGCCGAAAGGATGGGGGGGAGGGGAAGGTATATGAAGTATAAATGTAAGTTTATTCCTCCAACTAGAAATGAAACCAAAAGGAAAAGACACGGCACACATACACAATTAGCTCTAACGCATTCATTGTCTGTTCTGATGCTAACCTAATAATCTTTGGCCATTGTCTTTTAAGGCTGTATTTTATATTTAGAAAAAGCTATGTCAGCCCTAAGATGATTTAAAACATACATCCCAAAGAGGGCATGCTTCTCAAATCAATGCTACATTGTTGTGATTTTAACTGCTACGATGATTTTTTTAATGACTATATTTATTCTACTCAAAGTTAAATAGGTGCCAACTGTTAAGAACACGTAAGAAATTTTGAGTCAAAAATAATTATATCCAGATAATAAACACACAAAAACTACAACTGAAGCTTCAGATTACTTCTGTTTTAACAGGATATTCGTAGATTTAAAAATAAGTACAAATATTCATAAAATAGGAAAGCTTCTTTAATTCAGTAATTATGTTATTATCTACCAACATACGATCAACAGGTTTCTTTCATCACTTGTCAAACCCTTCCACAGTTGACTGCAATAGCCAGTCTTACACTTAAGGCATCACATACCATCTTAGTTGGTTTTATTGTATCTGTTTTAATCAAATCTAATGGTTAATTTTAATTCCAACCTTTCTATTATAAGTTAAGCTTGTCTCCACCCTCCCCCAACCCACAGAATGTGAAAGAGCTTAAATCAATGTCCTGTTCCAGATTATTCATTCAAACACATTCAAACCTCTAAGAAGGCAAAGCAATAAAGTTAATCAGTGAAAAGAGATTCCACAGTGAAAATATGAACAAAATGCTGTGGGAATAAAGAAGTGGTGAATTACTACCATAAGGACAGAAGAGATTCTTAGAATAGTCATCATCTGGCTAGAGGAAAAAGGTGGTAGTTCCCAAATAGAAGGCAGAGCATATGGAAAAGACACTAAGCTACAAAGGTCTGTGTCAATTTCAGGGAGCAGAAGGCAGGCGGGTATGGCTGCATGGAAGCTTACACAGTGGGAGTATGGAGAGAAATAAAAATAGAAGTGGGGGTCAGATCACTGAAAATCCTCTAAACCATTCTTGAATCTTGCTGAAATTTTAGGAGAAAGGAAGTTAGGGTGTTTTGATCTGTGCTTTCAAAAATGAATATACTAGGTGTATACTCATATACTATACACTATATATACTCTTATATACATATATAGTGTATTACATATACTATATACTATACATGAATGAAGATGGTAAAGTAAAAAACAAACAGGAAATGAGGCCACTGCAAAAATTCTCGTGAAAACACTCATGAGACCAAGGAGGCAAAATGAAGAGAATATGCTGACAGATGCTCCCGAGAGGGAGGAGAGAGAGACTCGAGGATGAAATTGAGGTTTTCCAGAGACCTGTGAGTCTTTCAAAACCTAGAGGCCTGCTGAATCCTGTATATGCTTCTGAACTCGGGTTTCCAGAATCACCTCACCTTTTTTCCAGGTGATTCAGTGTCATCTAATAGTTTTCAAAGCGTATCAGCTTCACTTCCACTAAGTTGTTTGAGATACAGCACTTTTTGAACCCATGTAAGATGTCCTCACTGGAAATTCTATCCCACACCACGGGAGCCGTTTGCATTACTGTTAGGAAAGCCAGGGTTTTGTTCATCCTACAGCTATATGTATAATGCCCAATTGTGACTCCTTACTATATTGCTTTTCGAAATGCCCTTTAAAAGACCTGTGTACCTCGATATTTGACTTCTGCATTATAAGATTAACCACCACAAAAATTTCTAAATCTGGGCTGAAGTCACTTCCCTCCCTTGTTAAGGACTCCATCCACGAACATCAGTTCACAGGACACGCCAGGCCCTAATATGTCCTCCCCAAACAGAGCTTAGTGGTTTGAAAAAAATGAAAAGTGTCTATAATATGAGAGACATCGTTAGAAGCAAAAGTGAAAGTGACTTCCTTCAAGGAGTTACTCTTAGGATATGAGGCTAGTTAGCCTTACAATCAGGCAAATATGAGGCAAATTATCAGTTTCTAAAAGAAACCATTTAAAAACTGGAAAATACTGCTTCTAAATGACTTGCTAATTGTAAAATATGCAGCAATGAGGAAAACCACTCACCATCTCATGTACTCAAGTACTATTTGAGGACAGGGACATCCATTTTAATAAGGATAGACCAGAAGAAAAAAGGACGGGAAACAGTGTGGTGAGGAGTCTACTTCTGCGAGATAGTTCATAAAATGTTTTATATGATTAATCATACTAAAGTAGATGATATCTGACGTGGAAACATTTAAAAGATCTTCTTTTTAGAAGCTCTGCCTGTGGTTTCATAAGTATTACCTTCAAGAGTCAATATTAAATGTTTCCAAGTCCTGAGTCCAGAGCTGGACAGCTTAGGTTCAAGCCCAGCCCTGCCACCAACACATTACTTGGACTCTTCTGCCTCAGTTTTCTCATCTGTGAAATAAGGGTAATAACAGGACTTTTGCCATAAAGTTGCTGAGAGCAGAACTGGATTTAATATGTGTATAAAACAGGGCCTGAAACACAGAAAATTCCTGTAAGTACTAGCAATTATTTGTATAACTGGCGCATTGGTGAGCTCTGAAGACCCAGACTTGAAAGATAGACAAAAGTAACCAAATTGGGAGAATGAGGACCTGTTTGATGATCACCGCATCTCTAGGTGCTACTTGATCTATGTGCTCCTAGGGAATGCAGTCAGAGCCACAACAATCAGCCTTTTCCCTCTGAAAAGGAACCTCAATATACCAATTCTAGAGATTGCTTAAAAAAATAATTCTAAAGAGCTATGTAAACATTTAACTCTTAATGCCAACATTTTCTTAATTAAGATTGCCAGATAAAATATAGGATGCCAAGTTAAACTTGAATTTCAGATAAATAATGAACAAATATTCACTATGTGTTCTGTATAATATTCGGAACACATAATACACTAAAAAAAATATTGTTTATTGGAAATGTAAGCTTAACTTACTTTCTTTTTTTTAAATCTGGCAACCCAAAGAGTTCCTGGGTGGCCCAGTCGGTTGAGCACCTGACTCTTGGTTTTGACTCAGGTCATCTCAGTCTCCTGAAATCAAGCCCAGAGTCAGGATCCATGCTCAGCGGGGAGTCTCTCTCCTTTTGCCACTCCCCTGCTTGAGCACTCTCTAAAATAAATAAATAAAATTAAAAAAATAAAAAAAAAATCTGGCAACTCTATTAACAACCCAAGTTTCAGATAAATGTGCCGAATTAGTTAATCCCCATAAAGCAAGAAAATCAACTAAAGAAAGTATCTGGAGAAGCAGCATGGTAAAGAGAAAGAACAGAGATCTCAGAATCAGGCAAATCTGAGCTTTAAGTCGCCACCCTGTGCCAATTTATAACTGATGAATCTCAAAGACATTAGTATACCTACTTTAGCCTCACTGTCCTCACCTGGTAAATAGGGTTTAACTTACTAGTTTTGAGGGTTGCAGAATGGATTACATGAAGCAACACACACTTGACACTCCCCTAATACAAGACAGGCAATGACTATTACTCAGCCCTTACTCAGTTCTCCTCCATTCTATCTTAGCTCCGGAAACTCAAATTTCCCATCACAGTAGCCAAAACCAAAGAACTCAGTTTAACCCTTAATTACTGAACAGAACAAAGTGCCCCCCAAACTGTGCCCATGAACAAACCTCCCCTCTCCTAATCATCTCCTTCCACTCAGCAGGTTTCTTTGGCAGCAGGACTTGCAAGTCTCCCCTGTTTTCACCCACCTGTGCAATACCTAACTAGGGCTGCCCGGAACTCTTTTCTTCTGACTGTGCTGAACAATATATGAACAGAAAAACCTTCCAAATAACTTAATTCTGTGACTTCCTCACATTTTTGGTCCTTCTTGTTTTTTAAGAATAAGGGCACATAGGGAAACCTGAATAGCTCAGATGGTTAAAGGTGACTCTTGATTTTGGCTCAGGAAATGATCTTGGGGTCATGAGACTGAGCCCCACGTCTGGCTCTGCACTCAGATGGGAGACTGCTTGGATTCTCTCTCCCTCTCCCCTGCTTTCTCTCTCTCTAAAATAAATAAATAAATCTTTAAAAAGAAAAAAAAAAAAGAAGGACACATAAACACATTTCAAATTATCATATAATGCTAAAAGCAAAATTGTTTTCTTAATTTTCAAAAAAAAGTGAAAAATCCTACTCACTCATTTGAATCAATAAAAACTCTAGAAGAATTGCAAATGTGCAAAATAAAATGATTTTCCACTGCGGCTCCTGTGCCTAGGTCTCTCTCCTATTTGGAGTCATGCCACATGGGGGATTATTTTCTAATGTTCATTTTACAAATTGCTTAACTAACAAAATGCTGTCCAAGTTTCCATTTAGTATACCTTATCTGCTCTGTACACACTGTGATTTCTTTGAAGGAAAATTAACTAAATATTTCAGCAGTTTAAGTAGTGGGAAGGAAAGAATTAAGAATGTAGATACAAAGGTGCTGTAATTGTGTTTTAATCAGCTTATTAAATATAACATGAACATGTATCAATCAACTAACATTTAATTTCATGGTCTATGATTCAAAACTTTTCAAAAGCATAACAGTACAAAGTTATCAGCATTTACTTAACAATTCCTTTCCAATTTTGTTTTAACTCATTTAAGCCACATAAAATACTGTATGACAATTGTTACATGTCCTCATGGACTGGAAGAAGGCATGACAGGAATTAAAATACATAATTTGAAATTTATCTGTCTTATGAGATATCAGAACTTGATCCAAAAAGAAAAATACCAACATATATAAAAACACAGCAATGTAATTCTTAAAGTTAGGGAACGCAATAAAAAAAGTCTATTTCAAACACTCCTATCCCCAACAGACAAAACTCCATCGACAAAACAAGCCACAGAGCTAAAGTTTGTTTTAAACTGTTGCTGCAGAAAATGCAAACAAATCTCTCTAAATCTCATTTAGAAAGTAAACCGCCTAACTGCACATTCATTTAGGAGTATTATACGAAGATTTCCCATTACGAAGTCACATTTTGACTCGGAATGTTTGTGCACACACTTATCTCTTTTCTTCCACTGAAAGAGGGGTTTCTTCATGATTCGAATCATTTAGTTCTTCACAGAATAATTTAGTTTACCTCAACTCTACTTTTGTGAAGGAGCAATGAAAATTATGAAGAAAAGCCAGGGGGTTCTGTTCTCTAGCACTTGGCTTAATAGCAGAAATTGCTTTCGCTTTAAAAGGTCTGTGTCTGGCCATTATTTTTCCCTCAAGTGCTGGAGGGCCTGAGGGTAAGGGTCATTAACATTTTTTACTAAGACAAAAAGACTCAACTGTGGTTGCTAAGATACCAACAGACAGAGTCACCTGTAGCAGTGAGGACCACTGACTAGAGAGTCTCCCCAGGGAACAACACACTAACTACTGCTGGAACGCCAAGACACAAAACCTCAAAGGTACAGGCAATCCCTGCCCTTGAAGAGCTTCGTATCATCTGCCATTTGTATTTAAAATTCCAAAGAACATTTTAAATATATTTTTTTTTAAGGAAGAGAAATAGGACAACAGGAAAAAGAGATGGAGGAAAGGAAACTAAAGAAAAGTGTATGTCAACATCCAATGTTTCATCTTAGACTGCAGAGCCACATTCCCTGGTTCATTAGCTTATTTAATTGATTAAGTCAGTACCATGTGCTGGTTACTCTTCTGGGCATTAGCGACATGCTGGTTATAAGACAAAGTCTCAGCCCTCACTGAGCTTACACTCTAGTGAGGAGACAAAGCAGAAGTGCTGTAAGTGTTGCGATCTCTGGGTGCAAGCGGGGCAAAGTTTATGAAGTTCAAGTAGCTTCAGAGGGGCACAGAGACAGGTCGAGAAGGCCTTGTCTATATTTAGCGATTATTATATGCCAAATGTGGTGCTAGGCAATGACGGGAGGCACGTGTTCTCTGTCTCTCAAGTGTACTCAGGTGGGAGATCCAGGGAAACTAACGAGGAATTCCTTGGTGCCACTTACTGGCCCCGGAAGCTTGACAAGCTGGTGACATCTTCGTCTTGTAATAATGGCACTCACATTCAAGGGTTATGGTGAGCATTCCATGTTCATAAAACATTTGGCACACTGCCTGGTAAACTACAAATTTTATTACTATAGTTTAGTGTGCGTGTTATAGAATTACAAAAAATGAGATTGGTGGAAATTGAGGATGGCATAAAAGGGGAGGAGATAATAAAAGTCTTTAGAAAATCCCAAAGGGAGGAGAAATGGGTTCACACAAGAACCTGCAAGACATACTGCCAAGTGTATTTATAAGAAACTGGATATAGTGGAATCCCATCTCGCACCTAATTAAGTGACAAGAACTAAACTGCGTATAGCCGGCAGAGAAGAAAGGAGAGAACAGTTTAAATACTAGAGGGGCTCTGCCATCATTACACTCAATAAGGGAATATTTCAGAGTGAATGAGATTTACAGAGAAAATCATCTGTAGTTCTACAGGCAAACTCAGATCCCATGTGTGATGTGTGAGCACCTCCCCTCACTGTAAGTCTAGATATAAACAAAGATCTATTTTGTAGTACACATACCCTAAATGCAGATATACTCTTTAATCTGGCATACAAGTAAAGAGCAAAAGGAATTTTAACTACATGTGATCACCATTTGTATGTACTTGATAACTATCACTTGAAAACACTATTCTACCCATATAATCTACATTTGACAGACACGCAATCGTGCCCAAAGGACTTGGGGCCAGTCTACAGCAGAGCCAGGATGCCTGCCTCATTCTGCCTGGTTCTAGATCCCTGCAGTCTTTCCATAATGCCCAGCCATCGGAGTTTGGATTTGAAGCGACAGGCTAACACTAAGGAAGAATAGGACAAAAAACATTTAAGAGGAATGGTTAATAAGACTGATAGGCATGTCTAAGAAAAGATAAAGATATTAAGTCCAAGGACAGAGAAACCAAAGTCAGAAGTACGACATGTGCTCACTACAAATTCCAGAAGAATACTGATTGTACATATTTTACACCTCTGTGCATGCTATATATTGAAGTTTTATGGAAATTCAAACATTTCAGCATCCAAACTGTCTCCAAGTATGTTTCACATCCAAAGGCAGCACACAACCTGTATGCACAAACATACACATACGACTTTACCAAATCATGTGTCCAGACCTAAAGTAACAAGTTCTACTGTCTTAGAAACAAAAAGGAACATATGCCAATAAACCAGTGGGAAGGGATATAAGTCGGGATAAATGAATGTTGGGAGTAAAGAAAAAGCCTTCAAAATACTAGATGAATAATGGTGCCTCTGACAGTAATGATGAAATGGAGAAATTGAGAAAAATAACAAACAGAAGCGTTACGTCAGTCCTCAAAGGAAGTCTTTCGAAGTATATGCCCCCAAAAGTCCGGCAACCGAATTCATAAAGTATTTACTTGGTGCCAGTGTACTCGCACTAACAGATCTATACACTCAATCATGTTTCCCATTGTAATTTTAGGGATTTTCCCTTACGTTGGTGGAAAAAGTCTCCAGCCCCAATAAATAGCAAAAGCTGTCATATGAAATAATAACAAAAATGATAATGACAGCAGTTCCTGGAGCCATGCGTCATGCTTCTACATCTCATCTTATGAAGTAGGTACTTTATCCTGATTCTACTGGGGAAAAAATACTTTCATATTCAGTAACTTGCCTAAAGTTGTCTCACACCATGGGCTTGGGACTTCACACTCAGGTCCACCTGACCAAGACTCTTAACCACTTCACTGTTTCTCCATTTTAAAGATTCAAACATTCCCACGAGAATTCTGCATTTTTTAGTGCAGAGTTTATGAACATGAAGTAATTCTCCCATGCAGTATTTTATAAGACGTAACTATAATGAACGATCAGCACTTTAAGTGAATGCAACTTTTCATTGCCAAAACAAAGATCTTCTTGTGCTTATTACCATTTCACATTGTACAAGTACTATCCATGGATGGCACAAAAATTGATAAAAATAAAAACTCAAAATACAATGACATATAAAAGAAATCTGTTACTGTAGTAAGTCAACGAATAATGTCTCAAACATTTGAGAAATTGGATCTACCAGATTCTCATTAAAATACTCTGTGTGTACAGGGGCTTAATAACCTGTAGTTTTTTTGAAGTGCAAATTTTACCTGGGTCATTATGGGAATGAGGCACCACAAAGACTTGAAGGGGCTTAGAGTCCCATTCATTAAATAAATAGCTAATGTCAAATCCTTGTTTCCAAACTCCACCATCTGGATTGTCAAAAGGAATTAGACTGTAAACATCCAACATCTAAAAATACAAAAGACAAAATAAAGGCAAAAAAAAGAGTAAGTTTAACCATGTATTACCATTTTTAATTTGAACTTAATGTTGGAAAATATTTGCTCAGAGCTATTCACTGTTGACTCTGTATGTATTTTACTAGATAAAGTTATTTCTGTGTACATTAACTGAAGAGTTTAAGGCAAAAAACATTTAATTACCATTCAAATTCTTAAAATGCTACTGTTACTTAACTATCCTGATAAATAAGCTTCTCCCCTCTCTGCTTCTAATGAAAAATAAGTTCATTCAATTGCTTCTTGCCCTGCTTGACTTCTAATACAATCTAATAGAAATTGATAGGAACTAAACAGCAAAGAAAAAAAAATCTCTCTTTTTTTTTAGCAAAGAAAAAACTTTTTTTTTTTTCTTAAAGATTTTATTTATTTATTTGACAGAGAGAAATCACAAGTAAGCAGAGAGGCAGGCAGAGAGAGAGGAGGAAGCAGGCTCCCTGCTGAGCAGAAAGCCCGATGTGGGGCTCGAACCCAGGACCTGGGATCATGACCTGAGCCGAAGGCAGCGGCTTAACCCACTGAGCCACCCAGGCGCCCCCAAAGAAAAAACTTCTTATGAAATGCAATTATGACCAAATATTTCAGCATTTTCACACACAATACCGATAATTATTTTTTTTATTTCGAGTTGTCCTTTTTTTACAATTAATCACATATTTTTAAAAATCTGTATCTGAATGGAAATGCATCTACAGCTATTCCTTCTCTTAGCAAATATTATTTACTGTCTTCATTCTAAAAATAAAACTACAACTGAGTGAATGAGGCATAATCATGTGAAAATGGAAATTGTTAAATGTTCAAATGCTGCCTACATTTCCAATGTAATAGCCCTATGTAATAACCTATTTGGATACAAAGGAAAAAATATTGCAGGAAAAAAAAGAAACCTAAAAACTTGTATTTTTCATCCCCTCTATAATAATAAATGGGACAAAGAACACAGATGTCTTTGGTAAATTTTAAATTATGTAAAATTATTATATATTATAAAATATTTAAGCAGGCTACAAAAAAATTTAAAGATACCAAGCCATTATGTAAGAAATGAATACAAAGTATTTTAAGGCAACAACATCTCACTTCACAATGTATGAATTTATTTAATAAATAAAATTAAATGCTCCCAAGGAACAGTCGATAAATCTTTGGGAACCAGCTGGAAAGGAAGACGTATTAGCAGTCTCTGTTATTCCTTCTTTTCCTAGCCCTGCAGCTTGCCCTGTCCCACACTGCCTCGCTCTGCCCACGTTCTGGGGTTGTTCAGCAGCACAGTTGTTTCTGTCCAGCCCAGATTTAACAGCCCCCTCCTTTTTTTGTTATTTTCCTTTAAAAGGTACTTATTTAAAATCTATACAAGGCCAAGACTCACAAAAATAGACTCACAACACAGAATCCTGATAGTGTGTGAATCTGGTCACACACTAGTTGATAAGATTATAAGCACAAGGCCTGGCCAACTCTGTCCCCAGCTGTTGGCCCGTGAGCCATGACTTCAAGATCCTATCACGTTCTCTGTCCCCAGCAGTTAGTGGAAACATCTACTCTGAAGCGAGGCCAGAGCCAACCCATGTTGTCCAACTGTAAAATATTTGCTCTTTATGGACTTGTCACCCAATTCCAGCTGCAGGTCTAAGGTACAAGTTAAACGGAGCTCTGTGTTAACAGGCAGAACAGAGCACATTTGACCTTAAATTTAAGAAAAGCAGAAGTCCTTTCTTATCCTAGATTACGACTCCTCTACCCTCTAGAAAGGTGCTATCCAAGAGAAACAGAATCCAAGCCAAAATCCTTAATTTTAAATTTCCTAGTAAAATGAAATAAGTGAAATTAATTTTTATGATATATTTTATTTAAACCAATAGATTCATAATATTATCTCCACATATATGTAAAATGAAACAAAGTATCTTGCATTTGTTTTCACAGTAAGTCTTTAACATTAGAGCACATCTCAATTCAAACTAGCCACATTTCAAGTGCTCAGCAGCCACATGTGGACAATGACTTTCATACTGAACAGCACAGCTCTAGAATATTTCCCTTCCCTCTCTCACAAAGAGATATTCACCAGAAGGTATCTAACCCTAACCTGTGTGAAACCTATAATGTGTAACAGATATATAGTAAGAATAGGGCTTTTCTTATATTCTTTATAGGAAGATAAGAGAATCTCTTTAGCCAAATTTAAATCTCTAAAGGTCTTCATCTACTAGATCACATAAGACCTAAAAAGCATACAAAAAGGCCATAATCATAAAGTATAAAATAATAAAAAAAAATTGGGGGGAAGCATAGAATTACAGAATTTTATCACTAAAAAGAACTTTAATGACCATGTGACTAATCAATTTACTTTACAAAAACAGAAACTGGAATCCAGAGAGTTCAAGTAACTTACTAAGTTAAAACAGACACCAGATCAAAAAAGAAATAAAAGCAAGAAAAACTCAATGATCATTAACAAATGCATACATTACCTGCACATCTGAATTCTGACTTCCACTCTGCAAAGCGAATGAACAGTCTTCAGGGTCCACTACAAGGGACAGTTGTTTTGATGGCAGAAGAGGTGAGCCAGCACCCTGGCTGAAATTGCCTTGTGAACTTTTTGGACCATCCTCCACAGACTCACTCAAATTGATGACCGAGTCTCTAATATTTGAGATGATCTCATTATTCTCAGCTAGCAAACGTTCCAAATGGTCTATTTTTTCTTGCAACATTGAGAGCTGGCCCTACAATAAAAAAGAAAAAGGCAGCTATATGAAACTCTAATATAACTCTGCTGAGGCACACACATTTTTTTTTTTAAATTATGTGCCTGCCCAAGAGGGCAGCCACTCACCCTTTACTTGCCACTTTTATAAGTGGGATCACAAAAAGCGTGAACAGCTGGCTGTGTTGAAACACTAATTTACAGCAGAAAATCTCCATGGCTGCAATCTTTGTTTAATCACATTTTAAAATGTGCAACAGAGAGACCAAAAATATTTGGGGATTTATTTCCTATTGCCCCAAACCCAGTCCTAAAAGACTGTTGAGTTCTCTATAATAGCTAAGTACAACATATTATGTTCAGGTATGAAATTTTAAATTTCAGTTAACTGATACTAGTACTTGAAAGGGTCAAAAAGTATGAACCCGAAAAAAATCATTCCATTGTAGTAACCCTAGCAGACAATCCTAAATAAGAAATATCATCTACAGGAAGATCAATTAATCAACTCGAATTAGCCATATGCATGAAAAGTAACCACACTAGAGGTCATGCAGACTGCTTTTCCTACATTGTGCGACTTTAAGGTTTTTTATTGTTTTTATTTTTCTTTTTTAAAGATTTTATTTATTTGAGGGGCGCCTGGGTGGCTCAGTGCGTTAAAGCCTCTGCCTTCAGCTCAGGTCATGATCCCATGGTCCTGGGATCTAGCCCCACATCGGGCTCTCTGCTCAGCAGGGAGCCTGCTTCCTCCTCTCTCTCTGCCTGCCTCTCTGCCTACTTGTGATCTCTGTCAATAAATAAATAAAATCTTTAAAAAAAAAAGATTTTATTTATTTGAGAGAGAAAGTGAGAGACACAGCACAAGTGGAGGAGGAGGGGCAGAGGGAGAAGCAGGCTCCCCACTGAGCAGGGGCCCTGATGTGGGTCTTGATCCCAAGACCCTGGGATCACAACATGGGCCGAAGGCAGACACTTAGCCAACTGAGCCACCCAGCACCCTGAATTTAAGGTTTTTTCATTGATCCTCACATTTCATTAAGAGGTTTGTCATCTTTATAACATAAACCTTGTTGTGGAGAATAATATTTCAGCTTATGAGAGCAAGGACAATCTTTGTCTTCTTCACGCCTATATCTTGGGCCTTAAATATATGGTAGATACTTAAGTATTTGTCCCATGGCCTTTATATTTCTGGAACTCCACAATAAATCTTTAGTGAATACCCACTGTACCAGGCATAATGCTACATGCTGGGAAGACAGATATACATAAGATATGGGTCTGTACCTGAACAAAGAAAGTGACACTATCACTAGAAACAGCCTACCCAAAAGTCCACACTGGGGTTTAATAAAATAACTACACGCACAGTGAGCAAATAACTCTGGACACCCAAAAACAAAAGTTCTATCACCAGTAAAGAACAGGAAGTCAGAAAGAAGGAAGAAGGAAATAACAGGAGGACAGTAAGAAAGAGGAAGGGAAAAGAGAAAACACTTAAATGTCCAAAGGTAAAGAACAGTAAGAAAGAGGAAGGGA
The DNA here is from genome assembly GCF_902655055.1 of Lutra lutra. Classification (NCBI taxonomy): domain Eukaryota; kingdom Metazoa; phylum Chordata; class Mammalia; order Carnivora; family Mustelidae; genus Lutra; species Lutra lutra. The sequence goes on along the minus strand of NC_062282.1, from coordinate 133,017,715 downwards.
AAAGAGAAAACACTTAAATGTCCAAAGGTAAAGAACTGGTCAAATGGTACATCTATATCATGGAAATGCTTTCAGTCACGAAAATTTAGAAATATAAATTCCTTAAAAACAGAAATATATGGGAAGGTATTTCAGGAGGTACAGTGGAGAAAACGTTTAAAAAGCATGCGCAAAATAATTATAATTTGATACCATCCTTTTTGAAAAAAAATATGAAAGACCATAATCAAGATGGTAAAAACTGGTTACGGGTATTTCTATTCTTCTTTAGTCTGTTATGAATAGCTGCTGACTGTGATAGGGAAGCCAGGAGAAAAAATGATTCTACTTCCGGGTTAGAGGCCAGTTCAACAAGGGGAGGGGACAGGTCAGGAGACTGGTGTCTACCAAGGGAAGACCACTGGAGCAAACTGTGTGAAACTGACAGAAGTCTGAAGGGACTAGAGAAAATATTTTGGAATGAGAAAAGAAATATCCAAAATTAGAAGCAAGTCAGCAGCACATTATCTTTGTGGGGAGGAGGGAGGTGGAAGAAAAGATGACACTGGGGACAAATATCCAAAGCCTGAAACAAGAAACATTAAGACAGCCTTCACAGACCTGAAAGATGCTCCCCCACCCTACTTGGAGACATGTGACAGAAATAGCTCTATATGTCAAAACTGTAGGCCTATAAGCCAACTGTCTCCTCTGGGGTAGCGTGCTATGTGTTCAAGAGGTAGAACTCTGAAGCCTGTTCATCAGCCTATTATACAGAAGCCGGAAGTGTAAGGTTTTAACACAGAACTCATCCTGTAAGATAAGCCCCATTTCCTCTAGTGAAAAGCAAGAGGGAGAACACGCATCAGTTCATGACTAAAAATGGCAAAGCAAAGGAAACAGGATGGATCAGTGCAACACCAGTTCAGGGCTCAAAGAGAAGCTGGGTGAACCATGGAGACTTCGGGTCAGCAAAGCTAGTGAGCACTATCATACTACAAACCCTTCTTTATCAGCAGATGTCGATGCTGGTTGAGCGATTCTCAGCAGAAAGGCCAAAGGCAGTCCCCTTGGCATAACCCGAAGCTCACCCAAAGAAGCTCAAAATACGTGAGAGTCCATACAGATTTTCCTAACTAATCCATACAGATTTTCCTAAACAGACATGCTATCAAAGACTGTCTGAAATAAGGGTAAAAACTTTTCTTCATTTATTTTCAAAACACGGAGACTACAGCTTTTTGAAACCTGATGTGTTCTGTTGAATATTTCCAATCCTGAAGATACAAGCGATGCTTGTAATTTCTACCACAGCAGGTAACAACAGTAAATCAAGTTCCTCTGATTCCAAGCAGAATTAGAACATGATGACTTGTCCTGCCTCTAGTAAAGCTACCCTCCTCCGTACAATAAAACTTAGTCTAAAATATCAGCACCCTAGAGCTTTTAAATACTACATGTTTCATCCTCCAATAAACTAGCAGTGTTATAAATTAATACAGGGGTGTCTGCACTTCTCCAGACCTTTCTGTACTTTCAGGAAATGATAATTTTGGAGCCATGCATACAGCAAAGCTGCCTACAGGTAGTTCAATAAGCACACACTGAGAAAGAAGAGGGCTCCATCTGGGAATATTCTTACGATGGCCCTAGCCCCATAACCCATGGATGAGAGTATTACTCAAAATAAACATTACAGGAGATAGATGTTTTGTGAAAAATAACCCTGCAGGCACCAAAGACGAATTTTTATCTCATTGTAGCTTTAAAGTTACAATTAATGATCAGTACCTGGAATTCTGTACCGAATTAATAAGACCGTGGAGAAAATTGTGGCCTGGGGATATGTCAGCAGAATAGTCTAATGAAAATCATTTTTTATAAACTATATTATGTGGTGCCACAAAGTCTCCCCCCAAATGGCTGAAATTCTTGAAACACACGCACCTCATAAGTAAATTTTGTATATACAACAGAGAAGAGTAGTATGGCCTTAAAAGGATGTGCTTGTAGTCTGCATTAAAGGAACAGAAATCATAGATAATGTTTCAATTACACTGACAAGTCAAGGAATACTGATAGTAATACTGAAAAAGACAATTTTCTTAACCAACTGAGCCACCCAGGCGTCCCTGAAAAAGACAATTTTCTGTAGGGTAACAAAATCACTTGTGAGAAAACCGTTTTACTCTTTGATTTGTTTATCAGTTCTATAGGGAGGCCATGATGTTGCACTGCTGAGGAGTGGAGAAGAAGGTCATGATATTTGATTTACTTTGCTTTTGATGAAAGAGAAAAATTGAGCAAAAAAAATCACTAATCCGAATGACTGTTAAGAGAGAAAATTTAGAGCCTCGTACAAGGCAAAACAGGATCAGTACCCACTCAGTCCTATAAGCAAAATCAATCAATGTACACCTACGGCTAAATCTGAAAGCTTATTACATAATTATTTGCCCTAGGTAAGCACTAGCTGCCGGAATTGGCATCACCGTGATCACTCAAGCTTGGCTGAATCTGCACATCAGCATCTTCCTTCCTGTTACAGTGGAAAAAAAATGTGTGCCTTCCCCTTCCCCACTTCAAAGGCCAACACTTGACTGGTGAGCTCCAAACTCATCTCTCTCAACAGCTCAAAGGCTGGTATTCTTTTGGTTAAAACTCTCTCAACACTGCTTCATCAAACTCCCTTTTTAAACGTAACTCATTCTCAATTGTGTAACATGTAACCTCAGATCAGGCGATATGAAATCTGCCATTCTCTTAAGCCAAAAATAGTAAAATTTACCAAGTTCCTATGGTTCAACTTAACATGATATCCTATCCAAAACACCAAATCAAACTCCAGTGCTTTCCTTAGCCCCACGATTCCCTTGCTGGGGCCCAATGCCTTCATAGACATACATAGAGTATGAAGAGTCTATACTCATCACCCCTCCCCTTCCTTCTAAACTTCTATTCCCTCAACTGCCCAGTCCAATCAGCATCTGCCCACTGCTCTACCAAAACTGCCCCTACAAAGTCCCCAAAGGCTTCCAGGTTGTCGGTCATAATAAGCATACACTCCCCTCCCCTTACTCATCATCTCAAGGAGCATCAGCACACTAGACCATTTCTTCCTCCTGGCAACATTCTCTTCACTTACTCGCAGCCCAGCATACTCTTGGGGTTCCTCCTGCCTCCTGTTTATTAGTCTCCTTCTCCCCCTAGCATCTAAATGACAGAGTGCCTGCCTCAAGGTTAACACCTGAGCTCTCTGCCTTCTCTATACGTCTTAAGTTATCTCATCCACTCCATGATTTAAATTCCATTTTTTTGTACTGATGTCTCATCTCTATTTCTATCTCCAGCTGAAGCCTCTTCTCTGAAAAACAAACCCATCGAGCCAACTATTCCACTCCTCAACTTGGGTTTCAAACTTATGTCCAAAAGATACCCTCCCCAAAAATGCCTTCTACAATCCTCAAATTTTCAGGGAGTAGCATTAATCCCCATCTAGTTGGTCACTCCCAAAATCTTGGTAGAATAACGGATTCTTCCTCCTTCCTCACCCTGTTCATACATCTAACTTATCTGCAAGCTCTTTCCTTACAACCTCTAAAATACTTGTGGAATCATTCTCTATCTCTCCATCTCAGGTGCAACCACACTAATCCAAGCCTCCAGCAACCTCTCCTGCCTAGTACGCAGCAGCCTCTTAACTAATTCCCCAGTGCTAGGCTTACATCCTTCAACCATGCCCTAAGCAGCTGCGTTACCCTTCAAACAATCCAGTGGTAGTTTCTAACTGCACTTCTACTACAATCAGTAAACACCTGCATCTATCTATCCTTCCCCCAATGTAGCCTCACCCTGATCTCAGCTAAGTTGTCAGCCAGGTCTTCCTCAACCCATCTCAGGACCTCCATACACATTCTCCCTTTATACAGTCCTTCAAATCTCACCTGAAATGTTCCCTCAGCATAGCCTTCCCCAGCTGTCCTATTTAAAATAGGCCTTCATGTGTCATTCTCTATTTCCTGCTTCTTCCCCAGCCTTATATTTTTTACCTATTTATTCACGTATTGTTCCCCCATTTTCATCACAAGTAAATCTCTAAATTGAGAACAGGCACCACAGCTGTTTTATTCATCACTGTACCCTGATGCCTAGCACAATGCCTGATGCACAAAAGAATTACAAATATTTACGGCAGGGTGAAGAAAGAAAAAAAAAGTAACATTTTTTTCTAAGACAAGGCAGTATTAAATGCCATTTTTTGGCACACAGCTTACACCAAAAATAATATGAATAAAAATAAAACAGTCTAACAATTTTTTTAAGAAAGAAAATTCACAAAAATCTTCACTGTGACCCAAAAAGTAGATAAGAATGAGAAAGAAAGTCCTAAATTATAGGGTGATCTTCACTGACTGAGAGGGAAATGATATAGAAATTGAGCTATGTTTGGCCACAGATTGACAATCATGACCTTGTGAGTAGGGTAGACTATGTGGCTCCTCTTTGAGGGCAGGCAAAGATTATGGACTCTATAGTCCAACCAAAAGTTTCAACGTTCACTACTATCAGTAATCATAGCTCACTGGGCTCTAATTTCAACTGATGTGGGGGATGAAGAGGGTTTGGTAAAAGAACCCAAGGTTGATTCTGAAATTCTTCCTACCACAGTAGTGGTAAAAGATATTCACTCAACGAAATCAAGTTTCTAGTTAAGAGAATGATAGAGAGGGCGCCTGGGTGGCTCAGTGGATTAAAGCCTCTGCCTTCAGCTCAGGTCATGATCTCAGGTCCTGGGATCGAGCCCAGCAACGGGCTCTCTGCTCAGCAGGGAGCCTGCTTCCCCCTCTCTCTGCCTGCCTCTCTGTGCTTGTGATCTCTCTCTCTCTCTGTCAAATAAATAAATAAAATCTTAAAAAAAAAAAAGAGAATTATAGAGAAAATATTATTTATAATATAATCACCAATGGTGGGATTCGAAAGAAACAAAATTTTACTGCAATACATTATGTGTGTGTATGTATGTCAAAACTCCAGCTCCATACCACCTGTCATTCATGCTTTCTTTTCCTGCTTGTCAGATTTTGTTAGATTCAGTAAATCACTCCATCACATCAATATCTTTTTGGACATGGATTCTGTCATAAAATGTGCCCACAGTGTACCAATGTGATTGGGTAAAAGGCTCTAAGAGTAACCATCAGAAGCATCTGAAAGGCTGCTCAAAACTACAGATCCCAGGGGCCCCTAGGTGGCTCATTAGGTTAAGCATCAGATTCTTGGTTTCGGCTTAGGTCATTATCTCAGGGTTGTGAGATGGGGCCGGGCCACAGTCGAGCTCCATGCTCAGCAGGAGCGTCTGCTTGAAGATTCTTTCCCTCTGCCCCTTTCCCTGCATGTGTGCATGTGCGCTCTCCCTCTCCCTCTCTCTCTCCAATAAATAAATCTTAAAAAAAAAAATTACAAATCCCGGGGATCCGCCCCGGAATCTTGGGAAGGGTCCCAGAAACTGCAATGTTTATGCTCCACAGGTGACTCTGGTGATCAGCCAGGTTTGGGACCTACACCTCCAACCTCATGCATGTCAGCAAAATACTTTAGATAAGCCATTTGGCAAATCATCCCTAAACTACTCTAGAGGGTGACATAAATCACAAACCTGCACCCTTTGATAATCTGCTTAACTGGATATTAATTCTCCTAATTATCCTTGTACCAGATTCCTCTATTTCATGCTTTAGGATATTATACCTCACCACATTTTTATTTTTAGTAACTGCAAATAATGATTATCTTTAGTTTTAATAACTCCTTTTACCAGATAAAGATAAAAGCAGTTTAGCTGAATGGTGAAGCACAAGAGCTCTGGGTCAGACTACGTGGGTTCTAATCTTCAGTTTGGCACTTAGTAACACTGTGACCTTGGGGAAGTAACTTAACTTTCGTGGAACTCAGTTTCCTTTATAAGCAAAATGCAGTGCTAACACCTATTGCTTGGAATGGCTGCAAAGAACTTAGCACAGAGCCTGCTACCAAATAGGCATTCAAGAAGACATTACTTCTGCTGTTGCTGGAACAAAAAACTATGGCTTTCTAAAATCACTTTGTTTTTTGGGTTTTTTTTTTTTTTTTAAGATTTTATTTACCTATTTGAGACAGAGAACAGAAGCAGGGGGAGGGGCAGAGGAAGATGGAGAAGCAGACTCCCCACTGAGCAGGGAGCCTGATGTAGGGCTCTATCCCAGGACCCCAGGATCATGACCTGGGCTGAAGGCAGACGCTTAACCAACTGAGCCACCCTAGAGCCCCTAAAATCACTTTGAATGGTACAACTTTTCAGGGCACAACAACTGTGATAAGAACAGACTCTAAAGTTAAGCCAAGAGTAATGTCATCAAAATGGCAGCATGGGAGACCCCAGCCTCCATCCTCCCACAAAGATCAACAATGAAACAGCTATCCATGAACAAAAACAGCTGTGGGGCAGCTCTGGAGTCTACTTATAAAACTTTAAAACAGAGTGGAACAAAAAATCTGAAAATAACCACACAGGAAAAAAAAAAGACTGCTTCATTTTGCCTGCATCATCCCATCCCCCAGGGCGGCAATGCTCAATGCCAAGAGGGAACTCCCCACCTAGAGAGTTCCTCTTGCTAATAAAGAAGAGCAGGGTCAAACAGGTTCCCCAGCCACTGGGAGCACCAACCACCCAAAGAGACACAGAGAGACAACTAGGAACAAGGAAGAAAAGCAGAGGCTACCAATAGTAGCCACACAGCATGAACAAGAATGGTTCACAGTGACCTGCTCTACAGACAAACCCAGCTTTCACCACCGAAGGAACCAATAGCCAGCACAGCTGCCATGGAATCCCTGCAGATTTTACCAGTTTTCACACCCCTTGTATTGGCATTTGCTAATGCCACCCACCTGTGGCCCTCCTGCTCTCTCCCCACCAACCCCCTCTGGAATCTAGGAACCACGCCAGCAGCCAGCTCAGGCCTCTGTGGCTGCTAAAGTGCAAGACTCCAGCCCAGACCCACATGGCTGATCCCCACTGCCATGGAGTTAACCCCTCCAGCTATGCACATACATGCTGCCAATCTGACACTTGTCACCAGCCTCCACTGCCTGCACACATTCAGGAGGAGACTGCAACAATGGGAGAGCAAGTTGATAGCCAGAGCCTCCACAGCTACTTGTGAACATGGATGAGGTCCTGTCTTCGGTCACTAGTCTGCACCATCATCCTCTCCTGGCATCAGACACTCCAGCTGTGCACAGCCCATCCCTAGCTTGACTTCCATTGCCAGCCTCCACTGCTGTGTGCCTGTGGTGAGACTGAGCAGTCATGGTAGTACCCATCAACCACCTGGGCCCCTGCAACTACCAGGGCACTCCACCGTTGGCCCCAGCTTTGCTGCCTCCCTTGGATCCCACCACTACATGCATGTGTGCAACAAGCCCCTGCCACTGCACAGGTCTCTACAGCTCAGCAGGTGCACACAACCAGCTTTGGCCACCACTGCTGTCTTCCCTAGCCCCTGTCACTGGGCCTGGAGGTGCCAGTGAGGACACAAGCAGCCCTTGCAGCCACCGCTGACACCCTGGAGCATTTGCCAAGGATCACGCAGTTGTCAAAGCTGTGGACCCCAGCAACCTGAGCCAAAGAGACATCATGCCACCTCAAAAGGGATGTTACCATGTGCTCTTGAACTTGGTGCCCTATACCACTAGAGCTGGAGTCACAGGTGCTAGACCTGGGGGCACGCTGGGTTCACTAGCATGCTCCAATGTCCCCTCTCCCACACAGCTAAAAGGCTTGCCTTGCCAAAGTCAGTCCAAAAAGTCTGGAAGAGGTGACTTCTTCTTCCAAAGCATAAACACCTGTGCAAAGTTAAAGGGATCACTAAAACTCAGGAAAACGTGACTACCAAAAGAATATAGTAAACCTTTCCAAAATGGAAATATAACTATCGCCCAATAAATAATTTAAAATAATGTTCTTAAAGATGTTCAGAGTTACAAGAGAATATAGATAAAAATTTAATAAATATCAGGAAAACAATATAAGAACAAAATGAGAAGTTCAACAAAGAGACGGAAAACATAAATAAGAACCAAACAAATTTTGGAGTTGAAGCAAACAGTGATTGAACTGATGTCAACAAAAAGCTTTAAGACTTGACCAAGCAGAAGAAAGAGTAAGTGAGCTCTAAGAAAGATCAATTGAAATTATCCAATCAAAGGAAGAAAAATGAAAAAGGAATAAAAAAGAGTGAAGAAAGCATACATCATCTGTAAGATACCAACAAAAGACAAATAAGCAATCTGCAAATTATTAGAATTCAAGGACAGAAAAGAAGAAGGAGTAAAAAAGCTTAATTAAAGAAACAATGGCTGAGAACTTCCCCAATATGAAGAGATATGGATATTCAGGTTCATGGAACCAAGAGGTCACCATACCAAATCAATTTAAAGAGATCCTCTCCAAGACACATTATAATAAAAGTGTCAAAAGTCAAAGAGAATCTTAAAAGCTATAAGAGGGGGAAAAACGAACCTCCATTAGACTATTGGTAGATTTCTTAGCAGAAACTTTATAGGGCAGGAGATAGTGAGATGATACATTCAAAGTACTGAAAGAAGAGAAATGCCAACCAAAAATATACCATCTGACAAAGTTGACCTTTAGAAATGAAAAAGAGGTACAGATTTCCCCAAACAAAGGCTAAGGTGGAATTCATCACCACAGCACCTGCCTTACAAGAAATGCAGAAAATAGTTCAAGCTAAAATAAAACACACTAGTTAGTAACATGAAAGCCTATGAAAATATAAAACCTACTGGTAAAAGTTAAGCATACAGTCAAACTCAAAATAATACTTCAATATGGTGGAGTGTCAGCCATTTAATTATACAGTTAAATGGTTAAAGGACAAGAGTATTAAAAATAACTACAGCTACAATATTTGTTAATGGATACACAACAGAAAAAGATGAGCTGTGACATCAAAAACATAAAAGGGAGTATAAAATAATAAAAGGGTAAAGTTCTTGTATGTGATCAAAGTTGTTACCATAAAATATATGTTATATGTATAAAATGTCTATGTAAGTGTCATGGTAACCACAAAGCAGAAAACTATAGCAGATGCAGACAAGATGAGGAGAAAAGAATCAAAGCATACCACTATGGAAAATCACCAAGTCACAAAGGAAGGCAGCAAGAGGAAGAAAGGAACATGGGATCTACAAAAAAGACAATCAATAAAATGACATAAGTTCCTACCTATCAATAATTACTTTAAATGTAAATGGACTGAATACTCAAATGACAAAGAGTGGCTGGACAGATTAAAAAAAAAAAAAATCAAACAACAAGACCTAACTGTATGCTGTCCATAACAGACTCACTTCAGGTTTAAGGACACACATAAATCCAAAGTGAAGGGATGGAAAGAGATAGTCTATGCAAGTATATGTGTACACACACACACACACACACACACACACACACTTGAAAACTATTCAGCCACAAAAAAGAAAACTTTCATTTATGACAACATAAACGGACCTTGAGAATACACTAAGTGAAATAAGTCAGACAGAAAATGTCACATACTGTATGATATCACTTACATGTGGAATCCAAAAGAGTTGAAGTCAAAGAAACACAGTAGAATGGTAGAGCGTGGAAGGGGAAATGCAGAGATGTTGATGAAAGGGTATAAACTTACAGTTATTTAAAAAAACAAAAAAACAAAAACCCCTTTCAATTACAAGATGAGTCAGTTCTGGGAATCCACTGTACAGCATGATGATTATAGTCAATACTGTATTACATACTTAAAGTTGCTAAGAGAGTAAATCTTAAATGTTCTCATCATAACAAAGAAATGGTAATTATGTGACATGATGGAGGTATTAGCCAACACCATGGTAATAACCATTTTGTAATATATGAGTGTATCAAATCAACACATTGTACAACTTAAACTTAATACAGTGTTCTACATCAATTATATCTCAATAAAGCTGGAAAATAAAATAAGATAAAAAATGAAGCCAAGCCAATTATGAATTATAGCTCCACTACCCCAGTGAATCTCTGGGCAAAGTATATAACCTTCCCGTGCCTGTTTCCTCATCTGTAAAATGAGGATAATGAGTAATACCTCACCCACAGGGTGGTTATGAGTGTTCAATTAGTGAGCACATAAAATTAGTTTAGTTTAAAGAGAGTCTGGTGTGATAGGCAAAAGGATGGCCATCCCAGTGATGTTCAGGTTCTAATCCCTGAAACCTGTGACTCTGTGACTTTACATGGCAAAAGGGACTTTGCTGATGTGGTTAACTTAAGGATTCTGAGATGGGGAGACTGTCCTAGAATATTGACAGGCCAATGTAATCATGTGGGTCCTTATGGGGGAAAAAAATGGGAGGTGGGAATCAGAAGCAGAGGAGATACAAAGAAGGAAGAGGAAGTCAGAGTGATGCCATGCTGGAGGAGGCCTGGAACCAAGGAATGTAGGTAGCTTCTAGAAGATGGAAAAGATGAGGCAACAGATTCTCCCCTAAAGCCTCCGGAAGAGAGGCAGCCATGCCAACATCTTGAGTTCAATCCAGTAAGACTCATTTCAAACTTCATCCTCAAAACTGGAAGACATAGATTTTTCTGTTTTAAGCCACTCTGTATGCTTTGCGACAGCAACAATAGGAAACTAACGTAGCCAGTAAAGAGCTGACCCTATATAAAGAAAATTTCCACTGGCTGGTCCTCTTAGAGGAAGTCCGTCCAAATTCCCATCAGAGAGTTGGAGAGCTGTGAGCCTCTGCAGCTGAGAGCCCCTGCAATGGAGCAATGAGAGGTGAGAGCATGTGACTCTACAACCTGTCTCCCGGGGGCATGTTTTGGTCTCATGAGGCTCTACACCTATCTTTGACCAAAGGAGGTAGGAAAAGACTTAATAGTTAAAAATATTTTTCCAGGAAAGAAACATCAACATCTTCATCTTGGACCATTTTAGGGTCAATGAACAAAAAGTGTTTTAAGGCTACTCTGGAGCTATGGTGGGGCAATCGGGAGTCAATGCCGTGGTGGCTTGGATCGAGGCGGTGGAGGAAAGCAAAAGGCTGTGACAAGACAGATGAGCTAGGAAAGGGAGGTACAGAGAAAGAAGAAAAATAGCCGTTGTGGGTTTTTGTTTGTTTGTTTGTTTTACTGAGGCAAGAGGGAAGAAGATGGGTGGCATTTTAGGGAAATCAGGAGCGAGCCCCGGGAAAGGAGCAGAGGGAGGGGCAAAGGTTCTGTTCTGGAACTATGAGACAGCTCAACGGCGGCATGAGGTAGACACGAAGTCTCAGAGTCAGAAGAATCTATATTTGAGTGGTCAGTACAAATAGGAATTTAAAGCAGTGGTGACAAATGGGGATCACCTATAGAGAGTGCCCAGATCTGCCTTTAATAATTGCAAAAGGCTCACCAGGCAATTCTCACACATCCCCGGTTAAGAACCACAGTATTAAAGCTAAATATAAAAACAGTGATTTGGTAAAAGAGAGTCTGTTTTTCCAGCAGGGGTGTCACCGTTCCCGCAGTAGCTCCAAGTCAGTCAGCCGCTATTCAACTACACAGAAGAATCCTGCTATTTATATTCAGTCAGATCGCAGGCACCTAACAGGAAGACATTCTGGTTTCATAAAATGACAAGAAACCCCTCAATGACCACCCCACCTCTTAAGATGTGCGGTGCTGAGGCCAGAAAGAGTGTGACCTGAGGCTGTGGCCACAGTCGTGTATGTGATACTACAGTTTCAACAAGCCACAAACCACAGTGACAAATGACCTTTTAATGGTGTTTTCCAGACCTGAAGCTTATCATGCCTGAATCTCTTCCAAGGTATTATTGCCTTTGTGCTTCCACTGGCCCATTCAAAGAAATAAATGTACTCACCATATGAGCACAAAGAGCACTTAATTATGTAACACCTTGCCAAAACACAGGAGCGGTGGGCTTTGCCTTGGCAAATTGTTACTCATCAATCTCACACCTGCCTACGTATGACGTTAGCAGAACCTACTCAGGCGCAGGTATACGAGAGTGCCAAGTGACGGGGAAGGGAAGAGCTGGGACTTCAGGCTCACCATGCCTTGCCCCAGGAGGGGACCCTCAGGACTCAGACATTGCCCCTGAATCACTGTGCCTCCCAGCCCTGACCTAGAGTAACAACAGGCCACTCCAGTTTCCCCCACCTTTGTGAACCCCATCCTCTCACCATCCTCCAAAAATGTGGTCAAGGACTCCAGTTGCTGGAGCTGTGTCCAGGCTCCAGGATGCAGCTCCGTCTCCACCCAAGGGTTTCCAGATGTAAATGGAGATTAGAACCATAAGGCCCCCACCCACACCACCTCCATGCAGTTGCACAGAAACCACCTCCAGCCAAGGCCACATTTCAGATCCAACGCTACTGTGTATAAAGTGAGATGCCCCAAAACAGCTATCTCTTTTAAAACGATTATTGTAACAAGGGCTTGTAAGTACAACATGTTTTGATTATAAAATATTTTCATACAGTACAGCTTTATAACTTTCAAATACATTTAATAGCTGCAATTAAGTGGTGCTAAGCAAATTAGGTGTTGACTAATAAAATTCTTTAATTCAGCACTTCCCAAACTGTTCTGTGGAACATTTCCTTTCTTTACTTTTTTTTTTGGAAATTATTTTTTTGAAAACCACACTAATTTTACTTCTACAACATATTTTTAATGTACTTTTATTCTTATACATAGCACTTACACATAGGACCATTTCTTATAGCCAAAAGCTATGTCAACATATGTCAACACCTATGTCGACAGTGTATCCTTCCCAAGAACATGCATGAATGTTCTTAGGATATGCTTTCAGATGGCAACAATTCCCGGAGAACTAGGGTCATGCTGTCTTATGTCATCTGGTCACTGACTGCTGATCTATGTTGCTAATCTGTCTTACATTTTTTAAGCTATGCCTACCTTTATGCACAAGGGTTGTTATTATGTACTATTTATACCACCTAATTTCATTCTGCATGGATGAATGACATACATTATATTTTAGGATCTGATGATAAAAGTTCCATCAACATAAGTTTACCCAAGTAATTTTCAGAAATGCATTAATGTAAAAAGAGTACAATGGTTGGTAGTGGAAAAAGCAAATCAACCTGAACAGTGTTAGTCTATTAAAATAAATGCAACTGACATGTGTAAGACAGTTTTTCATACAGAAAAGTTTTGGGGAGCCCTCTGAAGACAGTGTTGTTTTAAATATATAAACAGCCTGCCTCCAATCTTATTTATACTAATCATTTTCTGAATAAGCCCATTCTGTTCCCTACAGACATGAGAAAAGTAAGTGTCTAGGCAAGCCCCATCTGAGTTATTATAAATTCTGAATTTCCTAAAGTCTCATTTCAAGCAGCAAATATTCTATAGTTTTACAAAGCCTTCCTACAGACTTCCTAAAAGTCCATCTGAGCCATTCAATCTATAAGGGCAAGGTGGGGCACGGTAAACACCACAGAAGCAACAAACATAACAGTAAGGCACAGTAGGATATGTTAAAATATAATGAAAACAGATTTCTAAGTATCATACAATAAGCTATTAAGATAAATTAAGGATACAAAATTTCTCAGGTTCTTTTTAAGTCTTTTTTCTTTATTTTAAACAATTATTGGTTAGGTCTTTTCCCTTAAAGTTTTAAGAAATATCCTGCATTTCAAGTGTTCTTGTCATTGTAGGGCCCTACGAGTTTTCAAAAGTTGGCCTTGGGCCATAGACAGTTCTTATCTCTTCAGTTTGACGGGGGAGGAGGGTGTGGTCAGCCCCTAATGAAAAAGGAATGGCTCTTCTTTACTATCAACAAGAGGTAGTTTGGGGGTACACAGACATCTGTCTGATCTTCAAAACAACCTTAAGCTATGAATCCCCTATTTCAAGTGTTGCCTTTTGATCTTTAATAAATCCATCTCTCTTCATCCCTCTCTCTCTCTCTCTCTCTCTCTCTCTCTCACACACACACACACACACACACAGAGTAATCTATTTTCTGTTCTTATAACCTAGGGAAAAAAAATTATTTCACTCCATAATTTGGGCCAAAAATGAGAAGGGTCTTTTTTTAGTTTCCTACTGTAATGCTTCTTTGAAATCTGTATGATGGTCTTATCTTTTCTTAGGTATGCTGATCAATGAGCTGGTTTCTGACAATTTGAATACAAGCTGCTTCGTTTTATTAGCATCTGCTACACAATCATCTTAATACAAGAAGCACAGCTTTTGGCTATAAGAAATGTTCCTTGGCTGTCTGCTCTCTTCTCACAAAGCAGAGTCCTGAGTGGGCTCATCTACTCTATGCTGCTGACTACCAGATCAGCATCTCACTTCCCTCACCTCTCACTCGGGCACTGTAGCCCCCTTGGCTATTCTACTAACATCCACCTCATCATACACGAACCTGAGGTTGCCTCCCCAAACCAGGTTATCTTCCAAACTATCCCTTTCTGCAAGGGGTATTAGCTCATTCTCCAAATGCCCCAAAGGAAAAAGGTGGGAAAAGTTGTTTCATTCAAGCCACACACCCTTTATAAAAATCTGTGAGAAAGCCCTGATGCTTCTTTTTCACAAAATGTCTGCACATTTTCCTCTTCCTCTTGTTTCTAGCCATTTCGATACTGGTATAGGGATTTAGTGCCTTATGTCTGTATTACCTTAAACAGATTCTCAGCTGCCTTCCTGCTTCTGAGTCTTCCTACACACTGCTACCAGAATAATCTAGATTGAATACTCTTAGCTCCCTTCCAGGTCTAAAATTTTCTATGAAATTAATTCTCCAACACGGCTTTTCCCAAGCAGCTTCCTAACATACTCAATAACTTTCAGTGGCTCACTATCATCTGACTCATGTAACTTCTCAGACTGGCTCCGGGACAATTCACAATCTGATCCCAAACTACCTACCATGTCTTCCCAACCACTTCCTACAAGCACCAAAGACTCCAAATCAAACCAATCCTCTCACCTCTTCTCATGATTCCAGGCTCCTTCAAGACCCAAGCCTTAAGCTCATAACTCCACACTAAGATGTTCTTTCCCCCTGCAAAGTCCTACCCAATCAGAAAAGACGAGTTCTGGTTCCAGGTCCTTTGGTCAACTTGAGCCAGGCCATTACCAGAACTTAGTATTGAATTTCCTTTCAGGCCTCTGCCCTTATACCAAGAATTGAGGTCATGGACTCTTATTTTATTCTTAGCTCTTATATGCCCAGAACCTACAACAGTTCCTGATACATGAAGGCTACTCCATAAATCTCTGTTCATTGGCAATAACTAGCATTTACTGAACACATACTATGTGCCAGACACTGTTGTAACTCTTTTAATGAGTAATTAAATAACACTCAGCTATCTCTAATTGTTTCACAAATGAGTTTCACAAATGACCGCCTCAAATAACCCAGAAACATTATCTAGTACATCTATCATAATTTCCATAGTACCTAATGCAAAGTAAATTGCAAATATGTGCTGAGTAAAGTACTGAATTATAGGCCAGGATGCATACCCCAGGTATGCTATGACTGGTTATGGGACCCAGGGCAAATAGATGAAGCCTGGTTTATGTGTCTCAGTGTCCTTCTCTGAAAAATCAAAGATTAAATTATCTGATCTGGAAGGACCCTCCCTACTCTAAAATTCTCTGACTTTTTATATTATGACTTTTCTAGGGGTACTGGTAACCATTAAGAGAATGACTAGCTCCATAGATTCTCAAAATGCAAATTCAGGACTTTTTTAGGGAGAAAGTAATTCTGAGAATAATTCACATTCTCTGGCTTCCATCTTCTACTGTTCCACCAGTAAAAATGTCACCACAAAGGCCAGGACCCACAAATCCCCACATTTTTTCATACTTGTGATATGAAAGAACAGGAGTGAATTGCTGCGAAGTCTGTCTTCAGCCCCGAAGTACAGCCTCACCCTGCAGGAGGAGAGCTTTCCCCATCACAAAACACAATCAATCCTTGAAGAAAACATGAATTTAAAAGAAAAAAATCACTGGCAAATTCCTCAGCTCTCAAGGCTCCTGATTCAGGACAATGAGGTTCACTGGTGGGACTAGGTTACATCTGGGGCTTGTTCTGCCCTTGGAAAAAACATTCCATTTCTCTTGACTCCTAGATGCAAGAGACTTTTTCCTTCTGCAAATGAAGCCAGTGAGAAATCCATGTGCATGTGAAAAATGCTGAAATGCATACATTTAAAAATGGAAAGACAATGCTTAAAAATTGCAATACTACTCAATGAGACTCATTAAACTCATTTTTGTTGGGACTAAGTGTACTGCAATTGAATGATGATAGTGAAATCTCTGAGAACATAAATGGGGGTGTTGGCCTGTGCCAAAAGGAAAGAAGAAAGTGGCATATAACCTTCAAGAAGCATGAAGAAGTATCAAAATTAGCAAGAATGTATTACTCTTTGAAGACTAGCAGTCCAGGGCCCCTGCAGACATCCTGGTAGTTCTCCGCCTCCAAGCTGAGTAGCCTTCAGGGTCCCAGAGAGGACTGTCACCTTCCATCCTGATTGGACACGGGCTCTCCCTCCACAATCTTAACCCAAGCTGTCCAAATAGGCTCAGAATCCAGCCCATCTGTGAATTACAGCCAATCCCGAATACAATAAAGCTACGGTTTCTGATCTTGAGACTATGGATCAATTTTGCACAGTTCATGCCCCAGAACCCTCCATCCCACAGCAGTCTTGTAGTGAGAAGCCTGCAGGTGATCAAAGGGAAACAAATTAAACATGTCAAGCATGTCCATGCTCCAGCACAGAGGTTCCCCAAGGGTACCTGGGAAATCTATGAAACACGGATATAACACCAGTTTTAAACCACAGTCTCAAAACATAAACTAAGTTTCACTAATGCTTATCTAATAACCAGGTGACAAGAATTTTGTTTTCAATACACACCTCTGCTTCAACGGATCTAACCACACTATTTGCCTCTAATGTTAATAATAGAGAAATACAGTTTAAATCTGGGACTGGCAAACTTTTTCAGTCAAGGGCCAGACAGCAAATATTTTAGGCTTTGTGGGCCAGAGAGTTTCTGTGGCAACTACTCAGCTCTGCTCAACTCTCATGGTACAGAAGCAGCCAGAGATGATTTGTAGAGAAACGAGTGTGGCCACGTCATGAAATATTTAACCATTTGAAAACAAGAACCATTCTTAGCGCGTGGCCCCACAAGAACAGGTGGTGGGCCAGATTTGGCCCACAGTTAGCGGACTTAGGCAGAGTTCAAGACCAGAGACCTTGGGGACAAAAAAAGGAAGGAGAACATCTGCCAAGAACTTCATTCTTTTCCTACCCCACTTCCACCATCCTTTCTTTAAAAAAGGCTATTTAGGGGCACCTGGGTGGCTCAGTGGGTTAAAGCCTCTGCCTTCGGCTCAGGTCATGGTCCCAGGGTTCTGGGATCGAGCCCCACATCGGGCTCTCTGCTCCGTGGGGAGTCTGCTTCCTCCTCTCTCTGCCTGCCTCTCTGCCTACTTGTGATCTCTGTCTGTCAAATAAATAAATAAAATCTTTAAAAAAAAAAATAAATAAATAAATAAAAATAAAAAAGGCTATTTAAGGGGCACCTGGGTGGCTCAGTGGGTTAAGCCACTGCCTTCGGCTCAGGTCATGATCTCAGGGTCCTGGGATCGAGTCCCGCATCGGGCTCTCTGCTAGGCAGGGAGCCTGCTTCCTTCTCTCTCTCTCTGCCTGCCTCTCTGTCTACTTGTGATCTCTCTCTGTCAAATCAATAAATAAAAAAATCTTAAAAAAAAAAAAATGAACTCCACTTAAAAAAAAAAAAAAGGCTATTTAAAACAAAATGAATTGAATAAGAAGGAAATCTCCGTCCACTTTATTTTCCAGTTTCTGTTCCTGCTTTTTCTCAAGAAGGAATACCAAATGCAGTAACTCGAATCATCAGCATTAACAGAAATAAAGCTTACTTAAAAAACCTTCAAACATCTCAAATTATATTTGTGTATGACTTTTATACTACCTTATTAGTGATCAATGTGTCTTTCCTTCTGTGCTAAAAGAAAGGGGACTAAACCTGGACTACTTTCAACCTCTAATTCAACCAGCAAAAAGTAAAAGGTGATCTATTTACTATCACCTAGCCATGAAATTTTTCTCAGAATAAGTATATTCAATTTTAAAAAAGGAAATTTCATTATAATAATCCTCTATTTTTTCTTTAATTTACATATGAACATAATATCTACCTTTGTATTTTCTCCAACATACTGCAATTTAGAATCCTGAAAACATAAGTGCATTTTTAGGCATTCAGAGAAAGGATACACCAAAAAATGCTAGTTATCCTTTTGAGTATTAGAACTAAGCCTTCTGATCATTCCTTCCTAAAATGCAAACTGATATAACACAGTGTCAGGGATATAAAGAATAGGCCTTTGGCTAGACTGCAGCCAAGTGATTTTCAACAGGCTTATTCCCCCTCCCCCCAGAAAAGATTTAGCAATGTCTGTAGACCTGTTTGGTTGCTACAACCAGGAGAAGGAAGAGAGGTGTTTCTGGTTTATACTCGGTAGAAATTGGGATGCTGCTAAGCATTCCACAATTCACAGGACAGCCCCTACACCAAAGAATTATCCAGCACCAAATATCAATAGCTATGAGTTTGTGAGGCAAAGGTAGGGTATTAAAGTTTTAAGCTAAAGTGCTTCGAAGTTGATCTTTTACTTAGAAAACGGTGTGTTAGATCTACAAATTCAACAAAGTATTTCCTAGATACCTATGATGAGTTTTTTGCATAAAAACACAAATAACATTACATTTTATATACTATCTCACGACAGAGTTACAGTTCAACCTCAGGAGACTTAGTCCATTCAAATCAAATGATTTCCTACCTATCATAAGGCAAATCTGGCAATTCTCAAACACTAAGTGTAAACACAATTCAGTACAATCAACCCTCAAATTTGTTTGAACCTCATCATGGTTTCAACCTCAAAATTAGCAGCTTGGCTTGAAGTTTACAACTGAAACAGAAACCCATTTTAGTCAAAATGGTCTAACTTCATGTTCCTGATCAACTTGCTAATCACAACTGTAAAAAGAAGCAAAATCCACTCTTTAGGAGTTCTTCCTCCTCTCTTCAGTGCTGTGTGTACTGTAAAAGCTGATGCGACCTGGAACTTGACCACCAAGACAGAACAGAACAAAAGCATAGGTAAGGCCTTTAAAATCCAGCAACCAGCGATCCTATCCCAAGCTGTTGAATATTCTCACATTTTCTTAAAGATCTCTCTGGAAGAGAGGGAACAACAAGGTAAAACTAAGACCACTGAGCTAAAAAATGAAAACTGAAGCAAGGGATAAGTAGCTGCTACTGAACTACTACTACTAGGAAAAATCTCAACACTTAACTCCAGTCTGTCAAAAAAGGCCAAAGTTTTAACAGCTATCACAAAATACAAAAGCTGACTTAAAGTAAAAACAACCAAAAAAGTGGTCATTTTAGTCAATGTGCCCACAGTGCAGATACCCTTTAATGCTAATTAATGAGTCAGAGAGAAAATTCCCTTCAGATAATTAGGATTGCAACATCTCCCAAACAAAAGTATTTGTTTAGTCCCTGAGAGCGGTGCTGATCTGGGAACAACAAATTCAATTCAATTAAAAAAATAATAAACTTAAGCCTTCAGACTAGATGCATGGATGTACTCACAGCTATTGTACAGGAAGTGAGCTTATGCTGGGCAAGGGGGTCCAGCAGAATTGCTGACTGACCGAAAGAGGTGGTGGTGTAGACCAGCCTCTCCAGATGCTTCTATGTTCTTGCATTCTTCCTTCAGTGCCTGCTTGCCACCGCTGTTAAAGTTCCATCACTTGCCAAAGTCACAGATCTCAAACATTATACCCTCTACAATGAAACTAACTCCCTTACACATACCTGCACAAACCTCAGTGACAAAAGTTCATGGAGTGCACTAGAGTATGCAGAAGCAAGGAAGATCATGTTTTTCTATATATCATCTTTAAGATTCTCAGATTTCTGAAAGCAAGAAAAAACAACTGGAAGACTAAAATCAACTTTTATCAAACATCTACTATGGACTCTTTAAAAAGTACTAGAGATATAAAACATTTAAGCATATTTTTATATGTGTTTATTCACAATGAAAGTTAAAATCCAAAAGGCCTGAGTGGCACAGTCCCTTAAGCGACCATCTCTTGATTTTGGCTCGGGTCATGATCTCAGGGGTCGTGAGATCAAGCCCAGCATCAGGGTCCACACTGGGCATGCAGCCTGCTTAAGATTCTCTCCTTCTTCTACCCCTCCCTGCCTCTAAAAAAAAAAAAAAAAAAAAAAAAAAAAAAAAAAAAAAAAAAAAAAAAAAAAAAAAAAATTCCAAAAGGCATAAAAGTCTCCACATTCCAAAGTCTTTTAATCAAATATCTTAAAGACAATCTCACTTTCTTGTTTGATAATTGTTATATGGGCAAGGAAGTCTAAACTTCACTTACACATTTTCTATCAGAGTTCTAATCTCTGAAGACACTTCTAAGAGTTAATATTAATCCTTATGGTAATAGTCTACACTAATTATTCAAAAACTGATTGTCTGTTATACAAGATCTGATTTATTAATTTAATTCTCCAGATCCAAACTGAAGACATTAATAAGCGATCTATTACACACAATGTAGACAGTAAGCAAACTGTGAAATCTGCTTATAAGAAATGATGAAGAATTTCAGGACTTTAACAATGTCTTTCTTTTCCATCTATTCGAATTTTTATATTACCTCAAAGCATCTTCAGGGAATTAGGCCCTGGTCAGCCTCTTAACTACAGTGTAATTTTTGTTAATTTTCCTAGCTGAGATTTATTAACCCTGAAATAGACACAGAAATATACACAGACAAGGCTGCCTGTTGCCTCCAAGCCTCAAAGAAATTCCCCAAAGAGCAAAAGGAAAAGCCTTCCAAAGACCATGTCAGAGGTAGGCTGTTCCTCCAGGGTGGGAAAAATGGAAACACCTTGAGTTGGGCCTACTGCCACCCCAGAGTCTGGCCAAGTGGTGAATAACACAAAATTGGAGGAGGAAGGGAAAAGAATGAAAGCCAGAGTAACAGCAAATAGATTGCTCTCCATCTAGGATGGCTTTAAAACGTATCTTGCTTATCAGATAACATATTTAAAACATTTAAACATTTTAAAACATATCTTGCTTACCACATTGCCTTAAAGAAACTAAAATCCTAAACCCTAAACTAAAATTCATGGAAATCAATCCCTTTCTAGATAAATCATTCTACTAGACACCAAAAACGATATATAGTGATAGACTAGCTTGCTTCAGATTGACCAAAGAAATGTAATATATTGCAAGCTAGTTTTGTTATGTGTGGTGTTCTCATCAAATTAAGGCTTACATGGGATTTAGAAGTAACGAAAAAAATTAAAACTGACTCAAAAGGCTGGATGCTGTGCTGCATAATAGTTTTCATTACAATGTTTAGCTCTAAAGTGAGCAACAAGACATTCTGGGAGAGGTATAAATCTCAAGTGTTAAACGTTTCAGAAAAAGGAGCACATTCGTTAGAACTTCATAATGAAACTTCTTTACCAAAAAAAAAAAAAAGTCATAAACTAAGGAACCAGAGAGCAACATGCTCTATCTTCCACATCAGCTCTTTTCTGCAGACAGACTGGGACCTAAAAAGTAGGTAAAGAACTACTAAGAGTGTAGTATACTGGCTAGAAGCCTAGACTCCAAGGGCCATCTGTTCAAATCTCAGCTTTTAGCTGTGTGACCATGAGCAAGTTAATCTCTCTGTGCCTCAGTTTCCTCATCTACTGGGTGGTGGGGATCGAGTTTGTCCTGTAAGACACATAGGTTGATGTCAGGCACGTAAGAGGTTTACAGAGTGCTTATTCTGTCTACCTGTTTGGGGATTCAGTGGTTCTCCAAAACTAAATCAGCAAAAAAGTGCTTTCTTCCTGAATCGAAAATCCAGTCCAAAAAAATCTGAGAATGTCAACTTTGAGCATAAAAAAATCCACCTTCCAAATCCTCTCCCCTTGCACACAAAACAGAAAACAGACAAGAGCCTTCTCTTCCAGCAGCCACTGTCATTTTTCATCAAACACATTCTGCTCTATCCAGAACTTAAGCCCCCTTAGGAGGACTAAGGCTGGATATTAAAATATTGGAATTAACTTTGCTTAAGATTTCCCAGTAACTGAATGAGTCACTCACTTCTTTAGAAACAGTAAAATGTCAAGGTTGCTAGAGAACCCCAGCCCCAGATGTTTGCGTAAATCATTTCCAAGTGATCATCAAGTCAAAGCCAAAGGACATTATTCAAGATAACAGCTTAAGTAAAATATATCAGCTTTTATGATTTTACCTGTAATGAGGAAAATTCTGAAAATGTGATATGGGGTGGGGGAAGGAATCACAGCAAGTTTAGCGGCCAAATTATACATGTTAGGCAGGGCTTAGAACTCCTTTTCCTATGGCTTCAGAGGGTTTGCCCCATTTTAAACTTTTACTCAATCTCAGGAAGGCACTGGACAAACTATAAAGTCAAGATTTAAAGACATCCCATAGTGCTGATCTCACTGTATTTTCTAATTTTGACACGCGTTTACAATATTTTTAATACCTTTCACCTGCAAAATATTTCAAGGACTCTGTACTGATGACAGGATCCACGAAGAGGTTTTTTTTGTTTTGTTTTGTTTTTTTCACTTTCAGAATTCTGGTGAAGTTAGTGGTTAAGTTTCAATTAAATTTAAGCCTTTTGCCTTAATACATCACAAGAACAAAAGGCAAGGATACTCTCTGGTCACTTACATTGTCACAAAAGAAAGAAAAACCCCGTCAGCTTGTTCAATATGTCTGAATCAAGTAGTTGTTAGATCAGCTTGTCTCGGTTTTGAGTTCTGCCGGTTCATTCATTAGAGAATACTATACAACACCCAGTTTTACTAAAATTTCTGAAGTGTACCCGTCATGGGCAAAGAATTTGAAACGAATCGTACACGCGGCACAGCATATTTCTAAACAGCCGACTGTCTATGTTTGCTTATTTTTAGTAACTTTATATAAAGACTTAAGACGGGTGGTTTCCCAACTCGATGGAGAATTTGACCACTGGGCGCAGGACTGAGCGCCCCACAGCTTCCGGCTGGAGTATAACACGCGCTTCCCCACTGGGCTCCCACGTCTGCTCCAAACAAACCCTATGTAATAGCTGAAGAATGACGACACTAAAATCAACCCTACAGATTCACATCTAAGAGGTCTGCAACACGTAATAAACTTCTGCTTATTTCTCGAGAGACAGTGGAGTGAAAAAACAGACCAGACAGGCTCTGCCTGATCAATTTCCGCGACTGGGGGCGCTCGGGGGGGGGGGGGGGGTCTGTGCAGCTTAACCCAGTGTGGGCCGAGGGGCTGCCTAACAGTGGTAACCCGGCGCTGCTCTCCAACCGGCAGGTGCCCGAGACCATCCCAACAGGCCCGAATGCGAGTGCGGGAACATGGCCACTGCCCCTGAGCGCGATCCCGCCACCGCACGCTGCCCGGCACTTTGTTAACTCGGCCGCCCGGGAGGAGGAGGCTTCCCGGGTCGCGGTCACCGCCGTCCGAACGCTGCAGAGCCCCGGCTGGAGAAGGCTTGGATCCTCCTCCAGTTCGTCCTCGCCCTGCCCCGGCGCGGAGGCTCGGCAGGAGGGAGAGGTCGCGAAGCAGGGAGGAACTACGGGCCCCCACGCCTACCCTCGCAGAGCCCCACGCCGGTGCTTACCTGGGGAAAAGAGCCCTCGCGGCGCGGGCTCTTGGGGTAGTCTAAGTGACCCCGGTCCAGCATCAGGTAGAGCGAGAAGATCACCACACAGAAGATCGCGCTGCCGAACACGGTGAACTGGCGGCTTAACTTCATTTTTCCTCGATAGACTCGGGGCCAAGACACTGTCCTCACCGAAGAAGGAAGCGGACTGTGGACTCCTGCAAGCGGCCGCCGGAGGCTCCCTGCTCCCGGGCTCCTGCTCTCTGCGCTTCTGGCTGCGGGTGCGGATCCCGACCGCGCTCCGCACCTTGCCTCCCGCGCCACCACACGCCCCCGGCCTTCGCCGGGGCCCACCGCCCTCCCTGAGGTCGGGCGTCCCTCCTAAGGCGGGACCCGCCTGCAGCCCGGAAGGGGCCCCCGCAAACTTGATCTCAAGCTCAGCGCCCGCACCCGGCAGGGTGCGCAAGGCAGGCAGAGAAGAGGTCGCTGTCCGGACTTCCTGCCACCGCCGCCCCGACCGAGTCAGCAGGAAAAGTTTTCTCGACGAGGGCAGGCGTGTCCCCCTCACCCAGGAGGTGCGGGATCAGCGGCTCTGGGGTCGACAGCACGGAGCTTGGTCCGAAAAGACTAGGGAAAAGGAACAGGGTCGGGAGGAGCCGGGCCCCACAACTTAGCGCCGGGACTGCCGGACCCGCCCCCGCGGCACCGCCCCCGCCAGAACGCCTTCCTGCTGCTGCGGGCGGCGCGGCCGCCGCCGCCGAGGCCAGGCCGGGGTGCACCCTGGGTGAGGGGACGAACGGATACGGCAGGAGTTTCCTCCGAGCGCGCGTCCGCCCGCCGTCCTCTCCCGCCCCCCGGCGCCCCTTCCTCTCTCCTCCCGGACCCGGGCTGCGCGAGGAGGGCGCAGGGGGCGGGCGGCGGCGGCGCGCAGAGGAGGAAAAGGAGAGCAAGGAGAGGAGCGTCTCCGGAGAGAAGCCCGCTCCAGCTGCAGCCGCGAGTCCCCTTCCTCCTTCCCGCCCCGTAAATGCGGAGATGGCGGCGGCAGCTGCGAAAGGAAGCGCCGGTTCTCCAGCGCCACTCGGCGCTCCTACATCGCCCGCCACGAGCAAGAGGAAACAGCCGCGGCGAGGCGGCTGCTGGGTCAATAGGCGCCCGCAGCCCCGAAGCCGAACAGGCGGCTGGCCCCGCCCCCTCTCGACGCGCCGGGATGGGGGCGGGGCCTCCGGCGCCCAATCGCAGTGCGCCGTCCATCGGGCCCGCCCCGCGCCCGCCTTCCTGAGCCCAGGCGGAGAGAAGACCTCAGACGGCTTTTGTGAACTGGCAGGCAACCTGGGTGGAGGTGAGGCCCTCAGAGGCCTTCAGGCGCCAGCAGCCCCGGTTCTACAGGGGTGAGCTTTCTCCCCACTTCCTTTTCACTGCCCAGGTTTCCTGTCCTTGAGGACCCGGGTCTGGCGTGCCTGGGACGGCAACTCGGTGAGGAGCTGTAGAGATAGAGGAGAAAGGGGCTTTGCGTTCTGCCCACACTCATCTTTTTATGGCACGAGAACCAGGGAACTTTTGGTGACCTTTTGGTGAAACCTGAGGGTAAGGAGACTGCCAAACGACAGCTGGCTACAGAGTCTCTGAGTGGATCCTAAGAAGTGATGCTTGTGCGGGTTATTTTCTGTTGCCGCGCTGTTCCAAATCCGCCCTTTTTGACTGCTCTGTGAAAATGGATCTGAGCCCTTTTAAGTTAAGTTTTCCTTTGCCCGCAGCCTCTGAAGCTTTGTCAGTAGAGGGCGCTGAAGAGACATTACAGGAAGAAAAGGGATTTTCTTGCTGGTTTTGGTGTACATGTAGGCAGGCACTTACAGCGTACCTGGCTTTCTCCACTGCCAAGCTCCAATAATGCTTGGAGGTCAGAAGTTTCCCCCTTCATCCCTAACTCTAGTGCTTCTGTGGTGGAGGCGCTAAGGTGAGCCACTACCCCCTGAACATCTTTCCAGGCTCTCTAGAGACAAGCTTTGTAGTAAGATCCACAGGGCATATTTCTGCAGGTGTTACTTCTCTGCCATTCAGTGAGAGGACTCTTCCCTCTCCCATAAAGTCTGGAGGAGTTGGGGACCTTTCTTGGGGAACGCTAGTTACCAGCCCAGGGGCTAGTTATAAGGTTAGCTCCTTATAACTGCTATTTGTATATTCTCGAGGGTTGTCTTTCCACTAGTGAATCTCTCATTAATTCTCTGTTATAGTTTAAAATGGTTTTTGCTTAAGCCTTTTTATTTTTATTAAGCTTTATCTGTAACCCCAAGAGCTAGCCTTGGGAAGATGGGGTTAGGAATTTGGTTTGATTGGGCTTTTGGCCTGAGCTTAGCGCTGAACTCTTTGCCAAACAGAAATGAGAAGCGAGTGATTCATGGCACACAGGGCCTTCCAATTAATCAATTGCCTGTGGCTGATTGTGATTGAAGGACCAACTGAAGCATGTGCCTGGAGGGGGTGGTGCCCAATGACAGTGAAACTTAACTGTTATGGCTGTAAGGTGACTATAAGGATTGTGATGTGAGATGGATTCTTTTGAGTTCCTTTGAATACCTACAAAAAGGAATGACAAGCACAGATCAAAGTTATGGCATGAGAACCAAAGAGCTTGTGTAACCATTCTAAAAGAGGCTCTTATTGTAGCAACAAAAACGGTGTTTCTGAAAATTGAACACAAAATTTTAATTTTGGGGTTACTGAATTACAACTTGCTTTGAATTCACAGATGTGCCAAGTTTCTCAAGTAAAAGTTCGGGTATTGATGATTAAATAATAGGGCTTCAAAACTCAGAATAGGTTGGACCCAGATGAAACTGGCAATGTTGAACCATTAAGTTATTCTGTGCCTCTCTTACCAATGTCAGTAGGTTGCCCTCCAGTGTCTGAGGAGGTAGGCTTCCTCTGCTTGAAAACTTTTTGACAACCCCACATTGGGACAATGCCTTGAGAGGGAATTCGCATTCTCCTCACAACCCACCACAATCATCCTCTGTTGCCACTATACTCTTAACTAGGGTCAAATCTCAGCATGCTTCTGGGGGATAGGTGCACACTGTGGTGAAGGAAGAAATAAACACCAAAATTGATACATAGGCAGAAGAAGTAATTTACCTTGTTGATACTCTACCTATGTTGATAAATAGGTAGAGAACTGGAGAACATGTGTGGGAATGGCTTCTAAAGGTGTTAGACTATGGAGGATGGAGTAGAACACTATATCGAGCCAAATTTATTATTCTAGCATTAATTATATGTTTCAACTTACACAGCTAGAGGTGATTCTAACAGCTCACCTGGTTGATTGATGGAAACTTGGACCCATTTTTTTAGTTTAAGGTGCCCAAGTTTCCCAGACACGAGGAAAGGGGAATCCAAAGATTTAGGGAAATGTTATTCTGTATTTACCATATACGACCTGCATACCTTTCCTCAACTGCATTCCATCAAAGGCCCAGAGACACTCCTTTCACTGAGAAATTGAGAACTAAATTAGAGGAAGACATGTGTCTTTGAAAATCACTATGGATGTTCCCCTCTGTAGGCCATGTATGACTACAGAGCATGCCACCAGTAAGATGGACTTTTTTATTTCACTGGAGATGACAGGACCTGAGAATAGCAGAGGACAAGCAGTGCTTAAGCACTAAATATGATGTGGGTACATTTGCCTTAAAGGGCAGCAGGTATGTACAGTCAGATGCCTTGCCCCACAGAGATGCCCTAGGAAAAAAGTAGATAGCCAACCTAATTTTTACTGCTTGATATTTATAATAGCAAAAGCTCTAGCCCAGGTAGGTAAAATATAACTTTAGTCAGCAGAGTGGACAATCACAGCCTCTCATGCGGTATTCAGACCTAAACCAGTTCACAGACCAAGAACCCTTTGACTGAAGGAGATTCTCCTTCAGGAAGAACCTTGCACAGATCACAGCAGTAGTACCAGTGATGGACCATCAGATCATGTTCAGATTTCTGCCATTATGGACAATGTCACAATAAACATCTATTTTTTAATCCTTAAAAAAAGTAAAATATCTCAACGTTTCATATTGCTTATATTTGGAAATGATATTTAGATGTAATGGGTTAAATACATTATATAAAATACATAATTTTACCAATTCTTAAAAAAAAAAAAAAGGAAAGACTTGTACCACTGCTACAATACCCATTTTATTTTATTTTTTTTAAAGATTTTATTTATTTATTTGACAGAGTGAGAGAGATTGCAAGTAGGCAGAGAGGCAGGCAGAGAGAGAGGGGGAAGCAGGTTCCCCGCTGAGCAGAGAGCCCGATACAGGGCTGGATCCCAGGACCCTGAGATCATGACCTGAGCCGAAGGCAGAGGCATAACCACTGAGCCACCCAGGTGCCCCTACAATACCCATTTTAAATGTTCACCCAAGCCTTCCCCAAAGAGCTGTGAAGCCATCTACTAGAGTGACAATGTGCTGGAAAAAAATGAAATGTGCAGATCTTTTGAGGTTTACTAGACACTAGATCTGAACTGATGCTAATGCCTAAGAATACAAAATGCTACTTTTATGCTCCAACCACAGTTAATCTTGGTCAGTACTTAGATAAGTTTTAGCTCATGTTGGTTCTTTTAGTTCATTTGGTCCACACATGAACTTTGTAGTTATTTTCTACTAACTTTGTAGTTAATTTCTAACTAACAGTATCCCCAAATAGGCTTTGTAACCCATGAGGTGGAGGCCATTATAGCAGTAAGGAGCCACGTGGGACACTCCTAGAACTTTCACTGTCTTCCAAAATCTTAAACCAGAAACAATACCACCAGAAAGGACTTGGAAGAAGCAGGGGTGGTGATACCTATCACATTCCCATTTAACTCACCAGTTTGGCCACTGCATAAGTCACATGGATCTTGAAAAATGTGGATTACTGTGAACTTAACCAGGAGGTAATTCCGGCTGGGGTTGCCGTTCCAGGTGCAGTATTTTTGCTGGAACAAATTAACACAGTCCCTGCTGCTTGTTATACAGCTACTGATTTAGCTAATGCCATCTTCTCTATACTTATTTATAAAAACGAGCAGTAGTTGGCTATTACTTAACAGAGCCAATAGTATACGTTCACATTGTTAGTGCAGGGACACATCAATTCTCCTTAATATAGTCTACAGAAATGTTGATCATCTTGACATTCCACAAAACATCACACTGGTTCATTTTGGTTGTTCATTATGACAACATTATGCTAATTGGACCTGATGAACTGGAAGTAGCAGATATTTCAGATGCCTTAGTAAGATATATTTGAACTAGAACTCAGAAGAAAACCATGAGTATGAGATGATAACTCTAAAGAGGTCCTGGCAGGTCCCCACCTTTCGGGTGGGACAAGTTCTGGGATGGTATAAGCTATACAAAACAAAACAAAAAACCACTGAGAAGTGAATCCAAGCAAGTGATGTGGGTTAGAAATGATGTGAATTGGAAAAAAGAATAAAGTGATTGCTGCAGAGACTGGTCATACCAATCATGTGGCTATGGAAGGAAATGAACAGCCCAGCTAGTAGGAGAGGAACACTCTAAACCCTGGGAAGTCAGGAATTGGGGAAGGAATCATTAAGCCTCTCTTGTCTCTCACTTAGAGGACACCTGTCCTGGCCTATCATCTCAGAATGCCTTTGTAACCTTGAATACCCATTCTTAAATCCTAGACTCCTAGATGTAAGGACTTAATCCTTAGTTTTTAGACCTTAAACTAAGGACTGTTGCTCCTTCAGGTGGATGACTTCTACCTGAAATGACAAAACAAGATTAATTTTCTGGATATTAATGTGGTTCACCCCTAGCCTGGTATTCTCGTCAGTCCCCTATGGTCTCTCCTTCTTGTCTAAGAAAAAAAGTTCTCTTATGTGCTTTCTCCAGACCAAAGCCACTGCTGAATTTCACTGATTGCTGCATCTCTCATTCCCTCTGGACCCTACTGAAAAAATCTTAAAAGCTTTTCCTTCAGACACTGAAGAATTAAACCTTGATCCCTATGTCAGCAAAATGTCATTGCCGAAGTCACTACAAACTTCTGTAATAGAATCTAGTTCACCAGGAACAGTCTGTACCAAAGGGCTAGGCTGATTGGCTCTTATAGCCAGATTGTCCTCTTCAGAAGCAGCACTGTAGCCTACTTTGCAGGAAATTATTTAGCTCTAATCAAGGAATTTGTCCACTGTAAGAGACACAAAACTGACCCACCCTTGTTGTCATAAATGACACTTAAACTCCTAATAGCAGAGTACATATGTGGGCATCAGACCTATACTTGCCTGACAAACATAAATCAGTGTAAAATCTCTAATGCAAGTGATTATAGACAATCATGTTGCCCTAGACCTCCCGCTGGCCAGTCAAGGGAGAATATACTCAAATGCTAACACCTATTACTGCTCTTAGATTAATGAATCAGGAAAGGTGGAACAATTATCTTCTACCTTAGGGAGAAAGCAGTGTGGCTTTCTCAGGTCGGTCTCAACAACACCTGAGACATACTTAGCTGTGTTGGCTCTGGATGGGGAGCCTTTTTACAATTTATCCTTCAAGTTAGCCTGACCATCTTGCTAGGCGTCATGGTCACTTTCATCTGCTGTGGCCTAAGATGAATGGAAAATATTTGGTCCAAGCCCCTACAATCAATCAGTAGAGTTAGTTAGGTAATCTCACAGGTGTCCTAAACTCCTGAAAATAATTCTTACTTCAATATATAAGAGGTCAGAGGTGGAGTTTTGGGGGTACAGCCTCGCCACAGGTAACCCACACCAAGTTACCTGATCTTCCATGTGTCTGTGTAAGCCAGACAGGCATATCTGATCAGTCTTGGTGGAATGCCCTGCAATACCTCCATGATCAAGGAGAGATAAGCTTCCTGTGAGCAACAGACTTCTATCAAACCATTTCTCATCAAGCTCCCTAGTTTCAGTAGAGCGTAGGACTTTCCATCTTACTCCACCGGACTTCAATTATAGCTTCAAGCTTCTGTGTAAGTCTAGAAACTGTTGGGCTATAGTTTAGATGGCTTCTCAGGAACAGCTCAATCCATCTCTCCTATCTCTCTCATTAGGTCCTTCCAGTTCAATATTGTCCTGTGGGACCAGAGCTATAGGGAAGTGACACCATGCTGATATTGCTTGTTTTTATTTATTTATTTTTAATTTATTTGACAGAGAGATCACAAGTAGGCAGAGGCAGGCAGAGAGAGAGGGGGAAGCAGGCTCCCCGCCAAGCAGAGAGCCCAATGCGGGGCTCAATCCTAGGACCCTGGGATCGTGACCTGAGCTGAAGGCCGAAGCTTAACTCACTGAGCCACCCCTGATACTGTTTTTAGTGTGTATGTAATAAGTTACCTTAATCCAGTTGAGCATATTGTCATCTTACTGACTGAATCTCTGGAAGTGTGGCAAACCAACCTAGTAGCTTCAGTAGTGATCCTTGTGGCTCTGTTAGCTACAACACTACAGCTTACAGACTATTCAACCACTTGTTAGAAGGGTAGTATTTTCCTAAACTGAAGAGTGAATAAAGCTGTTCTAATTTCATGCAGAAAAACAGGGTGAGCAGAATCAAGACTTTGGCATATTAGGACAACCAAAGCCTACAGGGTTAGAACAAGTGGAGAGAGAGATTGAAGACAGAGGAAAAAGAGTTAAGTGAAAGATCAAGGTAGTAGAGAAGAAGGTACAGTGATGGGGACCAGTAGCTCTGGAAGAGAGAATCACTCTGGACAGGAAGAAGACCCCCTCCCCAGTCCCTCTGAGGCCAAAGAAATCAGCCTCCTCCCTGTTCTTTCCTATCATAGAGCTCCTGTGGTCTTCTGGTCTCTTACCAGGTGTCCTGACTAATCTTATCCTACTGTTACCACTTTTTCAATGCTCTATGTTCTAGGTGTGTGAAAATGTCAGCCACACATTCTTGCCTAAAATCCATCAGTAGTTTCTCAGCACTTTCAGATCTAATTCTAATCACAGTAGTATGAACCCTAAGTTTCTTCACATTCTGATCTCTGCCTTTCTATCCAACCTATCCCCCCACCCCCGCACTTTCACACACAGTCCTCATGCTAGACAGGCTGAACAACTTGCTTTCTTCCTGTTGAGACAAAAAGCCAGGGCCACTGCGTATGATTGTACAGACCATGCATAGACCAACCCTAAGAGGTTCTGTGTATATGGCTTATATTGTCAATTTGCATAGTTACTAGAATTATCTTCTGGAAGATGGCAGTAGAGTATCTTATTCTAATGAAATTAATATAATATTAATTAAATATTATATATTTAATTAATATATATAATATTATATTAATTAATTAATATTAATTAAAAAGATAATTTTGTGATATAGGGAAATAAAATACCTTGAAGAAAGACCCAATTTTATAACAACTTGAGCAAAGGTGTACCTCAGTTCCTTGTCTTTATGTTTAGAATACTTTTCAGCAGCCTTGTCCATCAGCAAAATTCTACTCATTCTACACAAAGAAGCTCAAACACTATCTCTTCAAATATTACCAGGTATTTGTAATAACTATTTACTTCATGGTCTAGAAGTACTTGTGTTCTTATCTCTTCTCTGAAATAATCTAGTTTTGTGGGATTTTTTAAAAAGATTTTATTTATTTCAGAGCACGCAAGCAATCAGGGAGGGATGGAGTGAGAGTGAGAGAGAATCCCAAGCAGACTCCCAGCTGAGTGCAGAGCCCAACATGGGACTCTGACTCACAACCCTGAGACCATGACCTAAGCAGAAATCAAGAGTCAGATGCTCAGTTGACTGAGTCACCCAGGTACCCCTAATGTTGTGTTTTTAATGTTTGTCTTTATTCATTTTAACTTGAATGAGCACATGAGGTGTTCTGGATCAGAGGCAGATTCCTTACTAGCCCCAGAGTAAATAAGAACGGCATGCTCCACTCTCCTGCTTGCTCTAGGTCTTATCCTTGGGGCGATATTATGAAATCCAATGAAATTTTTTCTATATGAGTGGCCAGATACTCTCTAGATAAGGGACAAGAAGTGATTTTTCTTTATAAAGATAAAGGATGCAAGTGTTCCTCCTCATCTCCTAAAAGGTTCTCCTTTTTACTCCAGATAATTCCAAGCTCTAGAGTCTCATTCCCAGCTGGAATTTAAATAATTGTAAGGATAACACTCCAGTCTCCCTAACACCTTCAGCGGAATTAACGTAGATGCCTATCCCAGGATATAATATTTTGCTTTGGGGAAGATAAGAGAAGTTTTATTCGCTCTTTGAATCAGAACAACTAGCTCTGTCATTAGGGAAACAAACAGCTAATCTTTATGAGATGAGAAAATGTATCTAGGAAAGGTAAAAGCAAACTTTCTCTTTAGTGCACATGTTTCTATGGCTTAGGAGGCTGGAACTTTTTACACGAACACTTAAAAAAACAACTAAGTTTTATTTTACCTTATCTGGAAGCTGCATGGGGGCAGGGCCCATATCATAAAGATTCAATCTGCTTCCTTCTCCAGGACACATAGCTTTTGTGACTTTGGAAAAGTTATATGATATCTGCAAAGCTCCATTTTCCAATATGCCACATTGGGATAGTGATTATCTATTTTTTAGCATTTCCTGGAGGATTACAAGAAGTAACAAATGACATGTTAGGAAAGCATTCATTCCCCAGATACCTTCCATTTTCTCTGGAAAAGGGGAAGAACAGTCCCATGAATAAGTGAGTAGGACAGAGAACATTCGAAATAACCACTACGGGAAGTGGATAATGGAGTCCCCATGGATAATTTGGACAGCATTGATATGTCATGGAGCAAGTCTGCAATCTTCTCTCCCTGTTATTGATCCATGGGTTGAGAGTCCAAGGAAAGTTGACTGTGAGGATGATCCAGCAAGAGTCGTTTGCATCAGAATGCAAGAACAATGGCCATGTGAGGAGTGCTCAGGGTAGGAACATACACTATTTCTTTACCTACATAAATAGATGTTCACAACTGAGGTTTGTTAAAATGGGCAATCAATGTAATCTTGAACAGGAATAGAGAGCCTGGGGTGAGATTTCTGGAAGTTATGAGGTCTAGCTCCATTCTTCTGATGATGAGAGGGCCTTTGGCTATACAAGAGTCTCGGGTTATATTTGGTAAAACTGGAAAAGTTATCTCTTCCCCTGCCGGCTGCTATTCTAAGTCTGACTGAACATCATATCTAAGATTAAGATTTGGAAGGGGTTAAGAACTTAAGAAAATTTTGTAATTACAATTGCATAAAACTATAAAGGATAGAGGGTTCAGTCATTTTATCTCCTCCCCATCTGGAAAATCAATCTTCCAAGGGCCATTAGCACCTCTACACATTATTAGTTTATGTCAAGAATGCAAGACTCCCGACAACTCTTGACTTGGGTCAGTTTCAGGATTGTGTTTGCAGTGAACAACCTTGAGCAAGTAAGCCATATCTTCTCCCAGACAAAGAGCCAGCTTAGTTACCAAACACTATAAAAGCTGTAAATTCTCCAAGTTCGGTATTCCTTGGCCTGTAACAGAAATCCACTTTGTGTATGGCAGCCATCTGGATCCCTTCCTTTAGGCCCTCTGGGATTTGGGAGACATGAGAAACTAACACCAGCATCATGCTCATGCTGCTTTGACATGCTTTTTTGTCTCTAATGCAGGCATCTTGTGTTTTCTTCTGGCATCTATGAAAGAGTGACAGGCCCCAGACCCACCACAGATACTGAAACTACTTGCCTGCCTAAGAGAATCATGACATTGTTGGAATGATCTTCACTACCCTATGCTTTCCCTTCCATGAAAGGAAGCTGAGAGACAGGATGAGTCCAGTAATGTAATTAACTTCTGAGAAGGTAAGAGAAAGAGAGCTAAAGGAAGAGTGCCTTTTCTTCATAATGTTTCCTCACTATTTGAAATTATTTATTGACTTACTTTATGTCTGTCCCTTCTAGTAGAATGCAAGCTCCTGAAAGTTGGGGACCTTTTGATTTATCACTGTATCTTAATGAATAAAGTCGTGTCTAGCAATGTCAAGGCTTAATAAATATTCATTGAATGAATTAATGATTATTTGGGCCTTGAGTTACTAGTTGGGGTGAATTGGTAGCACTCAAAATGGATTACTCTGTCTCATAATAGAAGTCTGTTTGCTCTCGAATGGCATTTAAAGCTATTTCTCTTGTCTTCGTGAATCAGCACTGAATCTTTATGTTCCTATAAGGGTGGGGGTCTTATTTATTTATTTTTTTACCAAGTCCTTTAAAGAGAATTTCCCCCAAATTATTTTACTAATTATCTTCATTACTAAAGGAAGTCCAATATGGGGATAGAAAGAAATTATCTCTATATAGTGAATGACTAGTATATGTTCGGTGCTTTACCTGTACTGCCTCATTTAATTCTTACAACTCCGTAAGCTTAGTATATTAATATCTATTTTATTTAGAAAGGATGTAGACACAGAGAAGTTAGACAACTTGCTTTAGGGTACATAGATACTAAATGGTATAGCTTATTTTTTCTGGCTTCAATCTTTTCAATACTGCATTTTACAGAGTTATGATACTTTACACCTTGTAAATAGATTTTCTAAAGTTAACATTTTGGATGTGTATCTGTCAGGTAAACAATGTGTAAACAAATAGAAACAATTTTAAGTATTTTCGTGAAGGAAGGTATTTAATAGAGGGTGCTTACAAAAATGAATGGACAGGATTGGAGAAGCAAGTGACAGACAGTGATTCCAGTAGAATACAGAGTTGACCTATCAGCAGAGCTGTGACTGCTGAGGAATTTTGGAATACGAGTTTTAATAACATAAGCCTGCGATAGCAGGCAGAGCCAGAAAGCTACTGCTGTCCCAACTGCTTATTGTCTTTTAGGGGGCTGAGTAATGGGTCATGAACACTGCTTCAGAAAAATGTTTGAGTGACTTTAATTATTAGGGAAATATAGCCAAAAGAGGTCACAGAGATGCCCCAAATTCTCTTATGTTTTCTAAACCTTGCATGAATGTATCTAATTGCAGACCTAATTCATATCCATAGCTCTAGGTGCAAAGAAGTCTAGAAACAGTTGTAAGCTTCCAGTCTCCGCATTATGAAAGATGCCATAAGAGGAGGGTGGAACCGACATTAAGTGAGCCAACCTGCAACATTTACCATGGGCAGTATTGGGAGAAATACAGACACAAATACATATAGGAAATACACAGAATTGGTGAAGATGTTTAAAACTGACTCTGTCCAGGAAAACCTATAATATGTAATTATTTATTTGAATGCCAAACTCCTGACATTAAAATCTTTATGGTTATGATTTATCTTGGGGAAAATATATGCACATAATTACTAAGGCCAATAAGATATCTAAATATGCATATATCAGAGAAGAGAAAATTATTTGTGGTGTAGGATCATCACTTTCATTTTTTTAAATAGTCCTTTGTTTGTTAACACTATTATTGGCATGATTTTGGGGAAGAGGAGGCTTATTTCCAGCAGGCCCCAGGTCTTTCTTTGGATTCTCTTTGTCTCTGGTTTCTCATATGCCAACAAAGCACTCAAACAGGAAAGGCTTAACAGTTTAGTACTCTAAAGCTTCAAAGACACTTAGCACATGCACACATTTTACATGGAGGCCCCAGGGAAGCAGAAAGATTTGCCTGAGATCTCATGAAGGCTGGATTCGAAGCCAAGTTCTCTGGCTCCCTGTCCAAACCTTTCCTCATCACAACAGAATCAAGCCATGGATTGTATGCCTCCTAAATACAGAATGATATTGTGTATGTAAATACGTGTGTGTGTGTGAGGGAGGGAGGGAGAGAGAGAGAGAGAGAGAGAGAGAGAAGGAGAGACAGATGCCTTTACATCAAGTTCAATAATGGGCAAAACAGCTATATTTTTCGGGAAACATACTTACATGTTAAGCATGAAACAAAGTGAAGAAATGTTAACCATCAAAGTCTGGTTAGCAGGGGAAGTAGAGAGTTGTTACTAGTAAAAAGTACGTGGGAAGTTGTGGGGTGATGGCAGTGTCTCAGGAGACTCAGTTTCGTAATTTTGTTAATTTTGAAATGCAGTGAAATGTATTTGACTTTCTCATCTTCAGTAACACTTTGTTTTAGTAGAGCCAGGTTAGGTTCTTTTCATGGATGATTTCCTTTAACTCTCACTAGAACACTCTCATAGACGCACTGTTATGATCCCCATTTCATAGATGAGCAAACTGAGATACAGTCTTCACTAACCTGTCCAGATCCACTCAGTGAGATAGCAGAGCTGGTATTTGATTCATCTGGCTGCAGCATCATCTGCTTAACCATTCTTCTATGCTAGCCACCAGAAACTGAGTGACTGAGTAAATTACAGACCTTTCTTTTTATTATTATTTTACAATCACAAAAGTTATAGTTATGATAACCATGTTAATAAGAGAAAAAAGGAGCATGCAAAATTTATAAACACACACATAGTGATTACATCTGTTTGAAAAATACATGTGCATAGGTATAAAAGACCAGAATGTACAATACTGGTAAGTTAGGATGGTGAAAATGTGGGTGCTTTGTCCCCCCTCTTATCTGTTTTCCAAATTTATTTTAAAGTGACCATATGAAATTTACAGTGGTAAAATGTGCTCTAAAATAAACTTCCCATTTACCTGAAACATAAAATTTCATTTCCACACCCTTCCTTCCTACAGCTTTGTATAATCTTTAGAAGCCTCTTCTACTCAATGAGTGACTTCATTACTAAATTGATGGCACCAGATCATTCTAGCTATGCAAATCACAAACCCACAGCCAGCTGAGGAAAAGGCGGATAAAAGATTACATTAAAAATTAAAGCTACGTGTGGAGATGTGGAGATAATGTGCTTACAATTATTTCTACATAGTTAATATTTATGCAATTACAAAGCCAATCATGACAAATCTTAAATCTTGAGTCCTATTCCTTTTGCCCTCTGATATTTTTGACCTTGAACTGAGACTGCCAAATAATATATAAAAAATGGCTGTGGGAGAAGCATTTCCTTTGGCCTATAAATGATAAATGCCTTTTTCTTAGAAAGTGATCTCATTTCTTCCTAGCCTTTGTTTATTTTCAGTGCGTTGTATTTTTTTACTCTGTTACATTCTGATCACCCTTGAAAGCGCTGGGCTTTCAGTCTTCCACAGTTTGGTTGTGTTGTTTTCTGGTGGTGCTACTGTGATGTGTTTTCTGTCAGAGGAAATTTACAGGCACATTAGCCTAGTTGACAGGCACAATGAGCCACAAGGCTCCCCTAAGGAGAAACTTGCATGTGCTGTGGTGAGGTTTTCTCTGTCTCTCCATCCCACCCTCCCTCTTACACTTTAATACCCAACCATGATTCAGACACAAATCCCAACCACTTTGGTTTATAGGAATTACCTTGGAACCTGGATTTAACTCTCTGGTTCCTGGTAACAGCGTTACATCAGTTCTGCATTAATTAATTCATATTTTTGCAGTAATCTGGCTACAGTAGTGGTTTGTGGATAAAATCAATGTCTTCCCTTACAGTTATACAGATACCAAGTAAGAAATGGATGGGAACCTTTTTTTTGTCCCCCATGATGAGTCATTGACACAAAGTGGGGAAAATAACATGCAAGAACAACACAAATGAAAAACAATATAATTAAATTTTATGGAGGGTGTTTAGAGAGAAAATTCTGAAACAATTTTCTCAGTGTGTCATAGAAAAATGGTCAAAAAGAATCAATAAAACTTATTAAAAATTCAAAAACATAAAATGAGACATAACTGAAAGGGTAAACTGTTTTCGTGGCAGATTCCAAATATATTAGAGCATTTCCCTACAGCTATTGGAGAGTGGCAGGCCTGTGCATTTTCAGTTTCATGTATATTATGTTGCCCCTAGGAGAGTAAATTTCTTAAGACATAGCAGTTCTGGTATATTCAGACCTTGACTTGATGTTAAGCTATCTCTTCAATTTAACATCTTCCAGGCCTTTTTATTAATTTTTGAAGGGTGATTTTATTTTGAGATCATTCCTTTTGTCCTTGATATGTTTGGAATGTAAGCATGTAACCATGTAACCTACAGAGATTATTTAGAACAGTCTATGGCGTGCCTAGCAGGCTCTGTCAGAAGAGTGTATGGTTCTTGATCTTGGGGTCATGAGTTAGAGACCCATGTTGGGGTATAGAAATTACTTAAGCAGATAAACTATTTTAAAAAGGTTACTTATAACAGTCTTCAGTCGCATGTAAGTTTCTTGCTTGATTTTCTGCTAAGAAGCAGAGAGGTATTTGCCAATCTAATCCATAATATTGGTCTGAGCTACTATATTTGTCTATAGAACTTGAATAATAAATAAATGAATGAAACATGCATTATCTGGAAAGTAAGAATAATAGTTGGCTTCCTGGTGGACTAACTCTTTAGAGAACTAATGAGGAACATTCTTAGTTGGGCCTCATGTTAGTTCAGCTGCTCTAACAAAATACCACAGATTAGGTCACTTATTAACTACAGAAATTTATGGCTCACAATCCAGCAGGTTGGAAATCTCAGATCAAGTTGCCGTCAAGGTTGGGTGAGGGTCCTCTTCCAGGTTGCAGACTTCTTACTGTGTCTTTGTCTTCACATGGTAGAAGGCGCAAGGGGGATCTCTTTTATAAGAGCACTAATCCCATTCGTGAGGGCTATACCCTCATGACTTAACACCTCCCAAGGGCCCTATCTGCTATTATCATCACTTTTAAGGCTTAGGATTTCAACATATGAATTATGGGGAGACACCAACATTCAGACCATAGTAGGCTCCCTTCCCCTTTCTCTCTTTCTTTGAGATGTACGCTCTAAATTGTTTCAGAATAGCCAACTGCTATTGTTCTACTACTACTACAACTGCTAGCTGTGTGTTCTCACCTGTGCCTTTTCTCCCTCCCCATCTTTTAAAGGGACGAATGAGACTTCATTGGTTCTGGCAGCCTGGTGGTCTTTAGAGAGACTGGCTCATTCCTTAGACTCCCTAAGAGTGAGAACAGGCCATAGGTTCTTATCTTTACAGTGGTTTTTCCTTGGTCTGGTTTTCTGCTATAATGGTGATTCTTCTTTCTGCACTTTGACCTTTGTAATGACTGCAAGGATGAGGAGGAACCTAGTCTTCAAGGCTGTCAAGATGACTAGAGATCCCTATAGCTAGTCCAGAGCAATGACAAGGGGTACCATTAATCAGCCCACCACTGGGAAATACAGCAAATGTTAAGAACAGGAATTGTTTACCCTCACACAAAGAAAACCATGGCACCAGTCATTGGACTTTTTTAATATACTGCTATTCTCCACCTAAGGGTCTTCAGAAATAGAATTCACTAATCTAGAGTGATATGAGTAAGACTTTTTTTCTGAAACAGAGGCCAGTTTAGACAATACCTCAAGGTGTTTTTAAATTTTTTGTTTGTTCTATTTTTTAGTTCACAGGGTCATAAAATAATGTCTATATTTTAACAAAATAAATTTCTGTCCATATCTGAATCAGTGGGAGATTTTCTCTAATTTTACTGCTGAATTATTTTAATAAAATAACCATCAAACACCTCTGATGTGCCAGGCAGGCACAGCTGTAGATGCTGGATATATAGCATAATGCATGTATTATATGTTCAGAGTGTAGACTGCATCTAGATGCTAAGAATTCTTCAGGCCCTCTGATGAATCCATTCACATTTTTGGTATCCACTAATACTTTAAACTGTACTCGGGGGCGTCTGGGTAGCTCAGTCAGTTAAACGTCTACCTCTGGCTCAGGTCATAATCTCCGGGTCCTGGGATTGAGTCCCACATCAGGCTCCCCGCTCAGTGGGGAGCCTGCTTCTCCCTCACCCTCTGCCGCTCCCCCCTGCTTGTGTGCACTCTCTGGCTCTCTCTCTCTCTCTCTGATAAATGAATAATAAAAAAATAAAAATAAAAAAAACTAAACTGTACTCAGTGAACTCTCCAAATTGTGGGTTTAACTGGCTGCCGGGATCCCCTAGGACTAAACCAAAGACACCAAATTCTAGCTCCTTTATCCCAAACACAGTCTACTAAATGAGTTTTTATTGGCATGAGTGTGTTCAAGAGTAGAATTTTATTATCTCCTTGAAGTTCTAAGGACTTTTTTCTTTTGGTAACAAGAACTCTTTACTGAAAGTCAGTGCCCAGGTAGATGAAGTGCCAAAAAGGAGCCTAGAACATGCAAACATTTGCGCGTCTGGATGTCTGCACTCATAACTATCTGGGATGCTGCTACAAGATGGATGGAGAGGCAAAATTACTCACTTGGAAGCCTGGCTGTCAAGACAAAATCCAAACTCGGGAGCTTTTCTCCTAAGAACCCCTATGACATTTTATTCTTTAAATAAATCTTTTCTTCCTCTCCTTAGGTGAGAGATTGACATTTTAAGATCAATCATACCTCTGCTTTGCAGGGTTGGTAGACTTAGAACAGGATAAATGGAAATTAAGCAAAATTTCCATTTTTTTGAATAAAAATGCTCAAAATAGATATATTCTAATTCAGTCTAAAAGAGGGAAGCTCTTTCCCCAGTGGTCATTCTCATTACTGCAGTTATCTCAAGACCTTTTGATGTCAAAATTTCACCCTGTTTTCTCTAAAAGAACCATTCTGAGCACACGCCTGCTGTTTGAATAGCAGGAGAAAGCAAAGGAATCTCACACTATGCTTTTCTGCATCATAGCCAAGAATGTGTTAATGTTTCTAATATAGTCACAAGTTACCACCTTTCCCAGCCCCTCTCCATCATAATAAGTTTCAGCTATCACTATAGGCTACAATTGAGTTATTTCTTCCTGTTTCTTTTATTCAGTAGCTCCTCTTTTTTTTTTTTTTTTTTTGGTAATGTAAGCTCTAGGCCCAATGTGGGGCTTGACCTCATGACCCTGAGATCAAGAATAGCATGCTCTACTGACTGAGATAGATAATTAGTCCCTCTTCTTATTCATAATGGTCTTGCTAGCATTTGGCTAGCATCTCCCAAAACCAGATTTGTTCAGCACTTTAATTTAAAATGATTTTTTTTTTTAAATATAAG
The DNA here is from genome assembly GCF_902655055.1 of Lutra lutra. Taxonomy (NCBI): domain Eukaryota; kingdom Metazoa; phylum Chordata; class Mammalia; order Carnivora; family Mustelidae; genus Lutra; species Lutra lutra. The sequence continues at coordinate 132,975,737 of NC_062282.1, read as the reverse complement.
GCTCTCAGGCCATTCAGTTAGTCAATGGACATTTGTTGAGAGCCTGCTATGTGCCAGGCATTGGAGTAGGTGCTGGGTACCGTAGATTTCCAGAGAGCATGCTGTGGTCAAAGGAGCACTAGAGGAGCATTAGAAAGTGCCGTTCTGGGACCAGGCTTACCCCTGACTAGTGTGTGGGCTGGGCAAGGCCTCCAACCTCTGGGGTTCCAGTTCTCTCACATGCAAAATAATGGGCAGAGAGAGCAACTCTTCTTTCAGAATCTTTTAAGTTCTGTTATTGCTGTTGGTTAGTTTAACTCACTGCAGTGGCAAGTCAATGGCCCCACAAGAGCAAATGCTTTTATAAGCCTTCCCAAAAGGACCTCATTCTAATCCAAAGAGCAGTTTCAGTGTTAAGACGAATGCCTTTCAGAGACCCAAGAAGATGCTTAAAAGGGAATTCAGTCAAATATTTGAGCATATTTCCCCCTAAACACTTGCCTGCTTTCTAGTTACTCAGTCGTATAAGGTAGTATAATCTTCAAGCATGGAGGATCCATTAGAATTCCAAACACTATGGTCTAATCTCCCAGGATAATAATAAATCAAAGTTACAAAAACAAACAATAAGTCCAGATAATTCTGGACTTCCAATAGTGACAATTCAGGGGGGCATGTTAAAACTCCCCAATCCGGTGCCACAGTTTCAACAGTTTCCATAGCCTCTGAGGCTATTGGTATTTTTTTTTGTTTGTGAATAAAATGAGCGCTTGCTGTTTGTACAATATGGCATTGTTCCTAATTTGCAAGACGCTAGATAGTCTTCTAATATCATGTGAGAACTATGGTTTTTTTCTGCCTTCTCACCCTACCAAATGTATTTTATAAGATAGTTTTCAAGATGTGTCTCAGGTTGCAAAATAATGTACAGCAGTTTGGTATTGGGACCAGGCAGATTGTTTGAAATTCAATGTGATTCTTCAACTTCTGACATAAAAAAAGCAAGGGAAAAAACAAAGGAAGCCTCATAGTGCTCTTTAGATCTCCTTGTTCAGCATTTGTGGTTAGTTCATTTCAATTTCTCGTATCAAAAAGGATATAGTAACTTACCATACACCATTGATCAGAGGGAGGACAGTTTCTTGTTTCCATTTCTTAAAACAAAAACAAAAACAAAACAAAAAAAACAACCCACATGTACATCATACATAAATTTTTAAAAAATGAAGAGCAGGTAGTACGGGATGAGTTATATTGAATAGCTTTATTTCCCTGACTTGCTGATAACATTTCATGACTCTCTCTTCTTTTTTTCCTCCCTCTCACTATAAATATCAGAGCGGATGACTGACTTTTACTGCTACCTTTCATGCAAAAGTCTCCTCAGGCTTGCAAATCAGCTACTGATTCTGGAAACCTTCTCCCTGTCTCCCACTCTTGCTCACATTGTCTCCTAATAATGGGGCAAAGGGCCCACTGAGAACACACGAACCTTGTATAGTACACTGATTCGAGTGGTAAAACTCGAAGGTTGAATTTTGGACACATTGCATCAGCTCATTTCAGTCCATGTGGGTGCATGGTACAAGAGAGCTACCCACTCAACATTTTGCCTATTGGGATGATGTCAAAAGGGCAGCCTGGACAAGTGAACACAATTGGAGCAGAGTAGAAATGTTGGCAACAAAGCCTTTCTGCAAGCAGTAATTCTACTCCCACTTCAGACTTTGTTTCTCTTTAAAAATAACATTTGAAGATACTTTACCTTTCTAAAATGAGTCACCTTCCCTTATAATGGTCCAGGTTAACATTCTATCACACATATTCTCTAACCTCCTCCCAGCACCTCACACTCACATGCCTTTTCTGTCTGATCAAAACTTACCAAGCAAAGGCAGTGAGTATATTGGGGGGTGGGGTGTATATAGACACACGAACACATACCACTGTTCATCTAAACCCCATGCTGATTTAGAAATGGAAGAATAGAATAATCAACTATGGTGATTCGCTTTTTTGAGAACATACTATGTGCTAGGCTGTATACTAAACACTTTATTACATACTTAAATACACACACACTATCATTTAACACAACTTGAGGGAGAAACTATAATCAGCTCCATTTTATAGATAAGAAAACTAGTAGGCAAGGCTGTCAGTTGAGTTGCCTGGATCACACAACTGTAAAGTAGCAGAGAGGTATGCTAACCCAGACCCTGTGTCGCTTTGCCAAAAACTCAAATACTTACACCACCCAACCAGTTGTGCAATGTATGTGTTATTTGGGAACTTGTTTCCAAATATTAAATAAACTGTGGGGCTATTGCCAGTCTTTTGGATTTGTGATAACTCTATTTTCCTTAAATGTGAAAGTTCCTCAAGTTACACCTCCTGGAAAGAAACCTTTAAACCTCAGGCTCTTAGACTGTGCTGGCTGACACAGTCAGTGTAATTTAAGTATGGCTACTTAAATTAAATTAATGTAAGCCCCTCACTTCTGCTAGACACATTTCCCATGTTCAGTAGTGTCATGTGGATAGTGGCTACTCTGCTAGCCAGCACAGCCATTGGACATTTCCACCATAATAGCAGTACTGCTCTAGGAGACAGATAACTGAGGAGATACAAAAGAGCAAATGATCCTTGAGCCCCTTCCAGAAAAGGAACTGACATGTGTTTCCAAGGACAGACATTTATGGAGTGCCTGTTCCTGGCCAGGCACTGTGCTAGGTGCCAAGAGCACAATGATCAATACAGATCAATGAGGCAGACATGATCTCTACCCTTCCTGGAACTTGCAGTCTCTGCTAGAGTCAGTCACCGAGGTGAACACTGCTGTGAATACTGCTGTGGTAAGGGAATCTAAAGTGCTTGGAGGCAGAGAAGACCTAGAAGATGCAGCATCGAACCCTGGCTTCGGGGCAGGAGTCAGGCAAGGCTTTCTGGAGAGCAAGGAATGTAAACTAAGGTCTGGATTGTGAGAAGGCTCATGAACCAAATACAAAAGGAAAAGTGGTCCTCACTGAGGGAACAGCCTGCGTGAAGACTCAGATGCAGGGAGAGACCATGCCGTGCTTTAGAGGAGTTGATAGAAGTAATAAAATAACTTTCTCCAGTCTGTTTCTCAGAATGAGAGCTTGGATAAAATCTCATTTTTTTTCTCTGTATTTTAACCAAGTTATTTTGCATGGAGGGAAGGCAACAGAGAAGCGAATAGCAGAGACTAGTGCAGAGTAGGTATACAGGAGCCAGAAATGTCTAGTAACTCCCCCTTACCCCTCACTCCCCCTTACCCCTCAAATGCTCCAATACAAAGAATGTGCACGGACAGGAGCCTGTGCACTGTTAACAGCAATGCAGTAGCCACTTAATATGAAGGACACTTGCCAGATACTACGCAGGACAGTTTACTAGCATCATTTTATCCAGTCCTCACTATAAGCCTAGCTGTTTCCCTACATTTATGCTTACATAATTAGAAGTTGGTAGAGTGACCCATGAAATAGAACAGCCTGAACTCATGAGCTCTTCTTCTGCCAAAACGCCAGGTTGTACAGTCTCCTTAGTTACCGCTTCTTCCCTGCCCAGGCTAGTACCACGTAAGATGACCAGTTGGAGGGATGGTTGAACTCACATGAAGACATGGAAGAAAAGTCAAAGAGTAGAACTAAGAAAACTTATGGTGCAGAAAAATTAGTTTGTACCAAACTAAAAATAAAGTGTAACCCTAAAAAGGAAGAAGTGGCCAGGGGAAATGCCCTCCTTCTTTCAGAACCTACCTGTTAATAGTTAACCATTTACCAATACTGATTAACCCCAATAGAGGAATTTTGCTTTTTAGCTTTAGAATTTTCCGGAAAAGGATTAAACTAGGATCACTTGTAGTTGTCATCTTACCTAGCAATGATCAGACAGATTCAAAACATTTATGATTTACAGTGGGATAGTTCAAGCCAACTTTCTTCACAAACTTCCCTCTGAGATTGCCTCAATCTGTTGAAAACTGTTTTATGACTCAACCCAGCTAAAATTTCAGTAGCACGTATCTTCGGATAAAATGCTTCATTCACATCAAGCAGTAATTAAATGTGCAGGGCATGAAATAAGCAGCAAGTTTGGCTTCAGAGACATCTTGCAATCTGTAAACGATCCAAGATAGACCATATGCCTTTAAATCTAGATGACTGCATATGTATCCAAGAGAAAGCTAACTGCCATTTCTGTACAAGAGTCATCAAAAGATGAAAAAAGGAAAAAAAAAGATTAAAAAAGATTTATGTAGCTTGTCTGATAAATGTATATTAATACGTATGTGCACTGAGACTTGGCAAATGGCTCTTAACGTTCCCTTTTGGTTCTCAGTTCAGTTCTTCTAGAGAAAATATTCAAATTGACAACTTGAACCAGCATTATCCTTTAGTAGCTCATTGCAATGGTCTGGGGTAGCTATTTGGACAGAGTTTTTCTGTCTAGCAAGTGTTCCCACTCCTCTTGTTTTGGTTCCTTATAGAAATCTCTCCCCCATTCTACACTGGGACTGGCCACCACTGTAACATCCGATTCCTAAATAGGCTTGCCATTCCTCAGAGGGGTGATTGGTTTAATCATGAACATGTGACAGAATAAGGCCTATCTGAATCTCCCAGAGATTGCTGTACAGACAAAGGAAGGAGAAGTCTTCCATGCATGGGCTTGCAAAGCTAGGAGGATGTGAGAGTGGGGCTCCTGGTGGCCATCTTGCTACTGCACAAAGAGAGCCCATGTAAAACAGTCGGGCAGGGAAAAGCAGAGCTGCAAGATCGAGACAGAGTGCTGACCACGTTGTTTGAGCTTGTGGATTCCATCATGTCTGATGTCACTTCATGAGTATTGAATGAGTTAAACAGTGACTGGCAACAATAGGAGGTGCTCAATAAATGTTATAGCCCATCTCTTTTCCTCCCTCTTGGACTTTGGCATCTGCCAGATAAAGATTCAAACCAACTTTGGCAACCAACACTTCTGTTTTGGGCTTTTACAGGAAAGTCAGTAAGAGAATGGAGAATGATGAGCACAAAGCTGACCCCTCAGAGCAATGCAAGCTCCCTCTGCATCTTACAGATAGCTCTTTGGAAGCAGTCCTTCTCTGCTCAGCGCACTCTCATAGCTTAGACAACTGCCTGGTCCAGAATCTAGCTGGTACACTCTATTCCTGAAAGAGCAAGATGAGTTGGCCATACCCTAAAGTGGGACCTACTCTAGGAAGCAGGCTACATAAGCACCTCAGTGGGCATGCAGCTTTCCAATGACCAATCATACGAAGGTGCCACTCTGTACTTGTTTGGCTGTTTGCCAATGGCACCATTCTCTAGAAAGCAGGCAATCGAGACTATTAAAAATACATAAGTTATCAACTTGACACAGTGTTTAACCTCATGAAAACCAGACAGCATGGTGGTAATTAGTGCTAAATACTAACAGTGATTTAAAATTCAATTATGACAGGGCAGGTAAAGCCACCACTACTGAATGGTGTTTGCAAAATATCCATCCTCTCACACCTGCAAGGTTGTGTTGATAAACCATTTGCTTGCCTAATAAATGCGGTGGTCGATGCTCAGATTGGGTTGTTTATGTGCTATAGTCTGTGCAGTATGAAAATCTTAAAGGTAATTTCTGAGATCTTATGTTTGTGCTTTTTCAGACTCAATAAGTAGTGTCTTAAATATCATAGAATTTCGAACTGGAACGGATCCTTACAGATGAAAAAAACTAAGGCTTATAAGGGTTTAACGAGCTAAATGGCAAGGCAGGGACTTCTGGTTTTCAGCTGGATGGTTACCTATCTGTCACACCCCACTCTCACAGCAAAGACATCAGAGTTGGGCTGGATTCTCTAAGACAACTAGTCCAACCTGCTCATTTACAGGTAAGGTAAGGAAATGGGGCCCAAGAGATGAGGTTTTCGCCATAGGTCAGAAAGGAATCAGGCTAAAACTTATTGACTCCTGGACCAGTGCTCAGTCCTTATTGCCATGGATAAAAAGGCTTTATTGAACTTAGTTGTAAACACAAGTCATCCCAAACCAGTTAATTTCCATCAAGAGGCCAACAAGTTAATGAACACCCCTTCATCACCAGGGAAATCTGGCAGCAGATAAGGTCTTGCAATAAAATGTTTTAGAGAGATGGGGTCTCCTAGTCAAGAAAATGCATGGTAACGTATAAATTAACAACTGAACTGAAACACTATAATCTGCCAGGTGTGTTGTGGTATTTTATTTTTCTTACAGTCACTGAGATCTAGAGGCTGCAGCTATTTCTGATACTGAAACTTCACTGACTTCAGCAAAAAGGCCCTTAAATGGCCTAAAGCATCAAGTCTCTTTTCAGTTCTTGGTTTCTAATTTATTCTGATATGGTAGACAGGGTTAAACTAGAGTGTTTGTGTTGTTGTTACAGTTTAAAGTTCACTGCTTTCTAAATTCCTATAGGATATGTGTATACCAGGTAGAGTCTACATAGCTGTAAATAAGTCTCGGTCTCTTTCTTCCTCTCCTGCTCTTTCTGAAAATTAGAGGAGTTCAGTCATTCTATCTAAAGAAGAGGGGGAAGGTGGGAAGCAAGTCTCTGAGTTGCCTGTCCGCCTACAGAAGAACATTAACATTGTTAATCAGCATTACAGGCTTGGCTTTGCTTCCCAGGGAAATGGCTGGTAGAGATACAAAATGTTTTAATCCTTTCTAAGCAATGTTGTCCTTGGTGATAGCTGGGAAGGAGGGATTTCTTCTTTTCATTTATACCTTTCAGCAACCTTGTAAAGTTTCGAGTTACTTACAGTAAGAACCAAACTAATGTCAAATTAGGTTAATGAGGAATTATCAACGGCTTGTTCTATGCCCAACATTTTGCTAAGCCCTACTGAAGGGACAAAAAATAAGAGTTTGCTATCTTCATAGAACAGCAATATTTAATAATAAAAACGATAAACTATTGCTGTTCCTTGGGTGTAGTGCATTCTGGTAGGGCTGACCCTCATCCAATGGGGTGTGACTCTGGGAAGCAGTCAGAAGGCCAGGGAGGAAGGGAAGGTAGGTAGTTCTGAACACTAGCAGTAGCCCAGTTATGAACACTAGAGCTGTCTCACATGAACTCATGAAAGGAATTGTCTCCATTTTTTTTTTTTCTTGCTTGCTTTGGTTTCCTGCAATGAAACTCTTAAGGCTACGATGTAAGAGATGCCTTGACTCACACTTTACCCTTTGGTCCATATGTCGTCTTTTATGTGGCTCAGAAAGTGGTGTTCTCAGAGCTGCAGAGAAATGGTGCAAAAGAACCCCTTCATTCTTGTTAGTAACACCCTTGGCCTGGAACACAGGGACTGTTACAGATCTGAACACTTTCCTCTGATCCTGAGTCATGAGCCTGAAGTGAGTGTAACTTGCGGTCTTGACTCTTTTTTTTACTGAGAATAAGAATATATTTGTCGTTTTCCTTATTTGTGTATTTTTTTATTTCCCTACCCCATACCTTTGTCTTTCATGCAAATAATTCCCTTGATGGGTCCACCTTATTTGTACTTCACTTGTATTCTGATTTATCTGAGTTTTGGGTAAACAAAGCTAAAGTTAGCAGCTACAACCCATAAACCAAGAATGATCAGTCAACCCTATTAAACCTTTTGGAACGAAGTGGATGTGCCTACCAGCTCCCCTTTCTAAACTGCTTACAAAAAGCTCCATTATGGTTACAAGAAAGGACTTTGGAGATAGACCCAAGATACTGGGGGTTCCCAAATAAGTTCTTTGATTTCTGAGTTTCTACTTCATTATCTCTAAAATAGAGACAATAATAATCCTCCCGCCTAATGATGTCAAAAGGATTAAATGAGGTGCTGTAAGCAATGTGCTAAATACTATACTTGGCCTATGGGTAAATATGCAATATTGGCTTTTATTTTTATCATTTCCCTTAACATCAATCTGGATGCTCTTTTCAGTTCAATGTTATTGTATCAAAAATTGCTGGCAGCGAGTCAGAGAAAGGCCACAGTGTGCTCTGTCATTGGTAGAAGAAGAGGGAATGCTGAATTCAGGCACAGACCTATAACAGATGAACTCTAACAGAAATTTTTATTATTCTATCAGCAGTATAATAATACCACAAAATAGAAATAAGCAGCAAAGCACCTACTACTCCTCCATGCTAACACATTAATTGTTATTTTTCTATATTCTTTTTTTATTTTCCCCATCACCAGACATAGTTTTGCAGTTACACTTTTAGCAGTTTGGATCTATTCAAAAAGCACATAAATGCCCTAGTGAGCACTGACTCTAGTGAGCATCAGGCCATATTCTAAGATACTGGGAACACAAAGAAGAAAACACCTTGAAAATTTACCATCAATCTAGATAAAAATACAGTTTTTGTTTTGGTAGCATGTCTTTTTCCCCCCATACCTCAAGGATTTTCACATGTTGCTGCAGATGAATGGAGAAATAGTCAAGGAACAAAAGATAATTCATCTTTCAGAGCTGATAGTAAAATAGAGAAGTGACTGGAGAATGTCTGACCAATCTCTGTGTAATGGCTGGTTTCATTCAAAGAGGCATACAAATGTCCTGCATTAGGAATCATTTATATCACAAAAAAGATAAAGTGAGAAATAAAAAAGAATGAAAGGAATTCAGGTAACACATGCATTGTGGGGTATCTGCAATAGTGATGACTTGAAAATAAATAGAAATAAACAATCAAAATGTGAAAAAGGGACCAGCTATAAAATTGAAGCCATTCATGAAATAGACAAGGAAAACTCAGAAACCTAAAGATAAAATTACTTGTATTCACTGTTAGCTTAATATTTATAGGTACCACAAAAGGGAGTTATCAACCAAAAGAGAGAAATCTATTAAGAGAAAAGTAAGAGGGGCGCCTGGGTGGCTCAGTGGGTTAAGCCGCTGCCTTCAGCTCAGGTCATGATCTCAGGGTCCTGGGATCAAGTCCCGCATCGGGCTCTCTGCTCAGCAGGGAGCCTGCTTCCCTCTCTCTCTCTCTCTCTCTGCCTGCCTCTCTGTCTACTTGTGATCTCTCTCTGTCAAATAAATAAATAAATAAAATCTTTAAAAAAAAAAAGAGAGAAGTAAGAAATCAATTGCAATTAAAGAAAAATTGTTAAAGGGGCACCTGGGTGGCTCAGTAGGTTGAGAGTCTGACTCTTAGTTTTGGCTCAGTTCATGATCTCTGGGTCCTGAGATCAAGCCCTGCATCAGGCTCCATGTTCAGTGGGGAGTCTGCTTGAAGATTCTCTCTCTCTGCCCCCCCTCCAAATAAATAAATAAATCTTTTAAAAAACCATTAAAGTCTCAAAGGCAGTAACAACAAAAACTCTACAAATATAAATGAGATAAGTAGGAAGCACTTGGTACATATCATAGGAGAATTTTTTAATTCTCTTTTTCACTCCGAATTATCTTGTTATTACTACATTTCTCATGGAATCACATGAACAATTAGGCAATGTACAGAGGCTCAGTTGAGATCTTACTGATCCATCACCTTTCTGGTAAACATTCTTTGTCATCAAAAAGAAAATTATATCTGCTCAGCAGGGAACCTGCTTCCCTCTCTCTCTCTCTCTCTCTCTGCCTGCCTCTCCGTCTACTTGTGATCTCTCTCTGTCAAATAAATAAATAAAATCTTTAAAAAAAATTATATAATTGATCATTAAAATAATCAACTTCATTAAATCTTAGCAAACTCTCACCCAGAAATGAAAGTGTATGTGAATTTTACTGACAAAAGTAATGCTTCTAGGAAGGTTATTGCTTAGTTAATTGGTTTCCAGAATACTGCTAGAGAAGCCCAGTAGGAATTGTTGTTGTGACAGGACTGGCATAGGTTGGATATTAGTGAATTTCAAGTCTTTCCTCTGATCAGTTGATGTCCATGACTCAAAAATAGGATGGACAATTGAATTAACATCAGTCATTTATTACAAATAATCTAACAACAACAATAAAAAACCTCAAAATACCTTAAATGTTCATAAATTGAAAATTAAAATTTATAATACATCCAATGCAATAGAATAATAATCAGCTATGAAAATAACATATATGTACCAAATATATATAAATATTTTACAGAAATCACATGAACAATAAGGATATATAATATACATAGATATTAAAGACATGGAAAGGTATTCAAGATACCCGTTAAATAAAATATTCTAATTATATAATGGCTTCATATACATATCCTTTTTGGGGCACCTAGTTGGCTCAGTCAGTTAAGCATCTGAATCTTGATTTTTGGGTCAGGTCATGATCTCAGGATCATGAGATCAAGCCCCACATTGGTTTCCATGCTGTGTGCAGAGTCTGCTTAAGATTCTCTCTCTCCTTCTCCTTCTCTCCTTCCCCTCAACTCACATACTCTAAGTGAATAAATAAATAATAAAATCTTTTTTAAAAAGTTACATAACCCTTCTAAAGTGATATTACATATTCATAAAATTATTTCTGGAAGAATACACAAGGGATTGTAAATAGTGACTACCTCTAGAATGAGACTGTGGTGAGAGGTATATTTGTGCTTTTCAGTTTATACACCATCATACTGTTGAATTTTTAGCCATGAGCATGAATTACCATAATAATAAACTGTTTAAAACTGAAAAAAATTTAATGAAAAATTACATAAACAGTTAATGGCAAATGGCAAATATATCAAAAAACAATTGAAAGCTTAATAAAGGGAAATCATTATTTGATCCCAAAAGGTGAAATAAATAATTTTCAATGAAAATAAATTTATCTCATGATTCTAAAGTAGAACAACCAGAAAATAAATGTTAAACAATACATTAAACACATTAGTTGCCATGTGTTAACAGCACTAAATTATGAGGAAAACTGTGAAACTAATGATTCTTTTTTAGTCAATAGCTTTAATTATCAAGAATCAAATACATAAATGGAACTTTTCTCAAAGAACTTTATGAATTTCCCTATGAATATGCATCTAAAAGACAGAAGGCCTCTTCCCTTCTTCCTAACCACACTCACACACACACAGCTCTGCCATGTGCTGTCAACATATGCTCACTACTGAAGGGAAATTTAATTTCATGACCCACCTAAAATATCGACATCTAAATGTAGACATTCTTTTCATTGCAATAGCTGCTGCAACCATACCCTTACATGGTAAAAAAAAAAAAAAAAAAAAAAAACATTCAAAGAGATATATACATTTTTGGAGTGTGTCACATGGTAATTTAACATGTGGCACTTGCAAAGGATGGGCCTTGGAGTAAGAGGAGGTGCTTTCTTGCACTACCCATTCCGTGCCAAATCATGCCTGTGGTCATCAGATGTGTCTATTCACTCCTTTTGGTATTTAAATGGATCCTTGTAACATAAAACTTTGTAGTGACAATGCAAAAGGCAAAATAAGAATGACCGGATCCAGACTGGGGAATTATTATATGAAATCATAAATAGGTAATTACACATATGAATATATATATATAAATATGTATAACTATATGCTTCTATATATAATATATATATCATATACATGAAAATATATATAACTATATGCTTCTCTCAATAACCCCAAATCCTTCTCATTAAAAGATGGGTAAAGATAAACCTATTCTAGGTTGTCAGGAGAAGTGTTTGGTTGGGGTTGGGCAAAGGGCAGGATGAGGGATGATAGAACCGAGGACAACAAGAAACTGAAAAACACACTGTGTATATGATTGCATTTCTGCATTTTTGCATAGTTGTGTTTATATGTGGTATGTATAATAAATAATAATTTTTTAAACCTCAAGGGCAGAGTCTGGTTAGGATTCTGTCACTGTTGTGGCATCAATACAAGCTTTCTACATCCATGCCTTTTCTATATCCTTTGCTCCAGAAAGAAAGCATCTGAAGATAGAGAGCGTCTCCTGGTCTGAGCAAGTATATTGGTAAGCTCAGCTGCATAAAAAACACCCCAGGCTGGGTAGCTTAAATAATAGAAATTGACTTCTCACAGTTCCGGAGACTAAATGTCCAAGATCAAGATTCAGCTGATTGAGGTTCTGGTGTTCTTTCCTCCTGGCTTGTAGACAGCTACCATCTCACTGTAACCTCTCCTGACCTCTTCTTGTGGACCAAGATAGACCTCTTTTCTCTCTCTCTCTCTCTCATTCTCTCTTCCTTTTCTTAAAAGGCCACCAGTTCCATTGGCTAAGAGCCCCACTCTATGATGTCATTTAACTTTAATTACCTCCTAAAGACCCTGTCTTCAAATATAGTTACACTGGGATTAGGCCTATAACACATCAACTTTGGGGGAGATACAATTCAGTCCATAGAAGTGAAGCAGCTTCTTTATTTTTTATTTCATCATGGAAATCTAGGTCCTGACTCATACACACAGTGTTAGATTCTCCAAACACTTAAAGATGGTTTGGCTGGGTGGCCAATGACACTTGACTCATATGCAGATATCTGACTCTAAAACCCATGTACATTTTCACTATGCCAGATAGTTTCCTCTGCAAAGATAATTTAGTCTCTCTGTGTTAATACTGTATGTTTAGACTTTAGGTATAAGGTCTTTGACAAGTATATTTCTATTGCATGAGCTACCACTTTTCCTAATTTGCTATTGTACCAATCCAAATTTAATCTGTGGTATAACTGCTTTTAGATATTTTGGGGTGGGGTGGGGGTGGGGTGAAGGGATATCTTTTATTTTCTATATTGTCTCTCTCTTTGCTGTGTGCTGATAGTAAGAAGGTTATACAGACCTTGCTGACTTTTGGAGAGAAAATATTCATTCATACCTGAAAAAGATTCTCCTTCTGAGTGAAAATGACTGGCTACCATGCTCCTTCTTTAGTCACACTATCAAATACTCCCTGGATACAGTCATGACAATTTTGTTATTTAATTATTTCATATCTGCCTTAATGGATTAAGCCATTGCACCTAGTTGTTATTGTTTTGTAAGACTCTTTGGTAGACCAAACATCCAAAATGACTCCCTACACTCTAGTCCAAACACAGTTTCTGTGAGGCTAAAATCCATGCAGTCATTGTAAATGCATAAAAATTCTTGGAAATCTATTGAACATATGTAACAGATGTTACATAATGGATACTAAAATTCAAAACTGTTTCATAAAAACGCCTCTGAGAAGAGTAAGCCAGAAAAGTGCAAAAGAATATAAATACTATGCTACCATTTGTGTAAGAAAGAAGAAAGCATTCCCATACCTACCTATCTTTACAAAATGAAACAGAGAAAGATGTAATGGGCTGAATTTGTTCCCTCAGAATTCATATGTTGAAGCCCTAATCCCCGGTACCTAAGAATAGGTAGGGTGTTTGAGGAGTAACTAAGTTAAAATGAGCCCATTAGGGTGGGCTCTGGCCCAGTCTCACTGATGTCCTTGTAAGAAGAGATAAGGACACACAGAGAGACAGCAGGAGGATGAGTGAGCAGAGGAATGACCATGTGAAGAGGCAGCAAGAGGGTGGTCAAGCAGAGAGGCCTCAGAGGAGTACACTGAGCATGCATATTTTGGTGTCTTAAATATTCTTTTATCAAAAGGAACCAGGGCTTCTTAGAGAAAATACCAGAAGACTGGAGCAGAATAGGTACAAGATGAATATACAAGGTTTTATTGTGCCAGAAATAAAGGAAGTGATTTTAAAAAAAACTATAGGGGCACCTGGGTGGCTCAGTGGGTTAAGCCTCTGCCTTCGGCTTGGGTCATGATCTCAGGGTCCTGGGATCGAGCCCCACATTGGACTCTCTACTCGGTGGGGAGCCTGCTTCCTCCTCTCTCTCTGCCTGCCTCTCTGCCTACTTGTGATTTCTGTCTGTCAAATAAATAAATAAAATCTTTTTAAAAAATGATAGAGGCTAGTTCAAAAGGCCTATGAACGGCCAAACTGGGACAATGTTAATGCCAAAATAACTGAGTCCAATCATGTATTATAAATTAATTATAAGCTAGGAATCTACATGTTCATTCTGAAAATAAGATAAATGGATAAGGGAGAGGAAGGGCTCTTGCTTACAGTATAATACTTGCCAAGTGGCAAACATAGAAGGAAGGCTAGAGTTGGATAAATGTGTTTGTGAAGATTGGTCCAGCCAAGAGTCATCAATGGATGCTAAATATAGGGCTAATTTTGATGGGGAACAGGATATTTGCATAGTCTTCAAAAAATTTCCCATAGGTTGCTTGTTAATTATAAGGGAAAAAATAGTAACTATGTAGTACACAAATACCAAGACATCTTCACCATGTAATCAAATTCATATTACCAATGAAGAGCAAATAGACATCATGTTCTTCCAGATGTGATACCTTGAAAATGATACAACATTGCTTATGCAATATTCTGGCCAGTAATATATAACCTGAATTAAATCATGAGGAAGTATCAGAGAAGCCCAAATGAGAAACAGTGTATATTTTTGTATACTTAAAAAAGTCAATAATATAAAAATCACTCAAAGCCTGTGGAAATCTTCCAGTAAAAGGCTGATAACTAAATGCAATATTTGATCCTAGACTGGATCCTATTCTGGAGGGAAAGAAATGTTATTAAGACGCTGTTATGTTAGTGGACAAAATGGATATATGGATGGTGGACTAGGTAAAAGTATTGTTTCTCTGTTGTATTTACTGAAGTTGAAAACTATATTGTGGTTATTTATGTTTTTAAAAATCCCAAATATTATGAAATAAACATTGACATATTTAGGAGTAAACAGTCTGATATATATAAATTACTTTAAATTGTTCATGGAAAAATATATATACGCACACAGTGTATATAGATAGATGATATAGAACAAATGATAAAGCAAACTAACAATAGATGAAACTGGGTAAAATCAATACTGGTATTTTCTGTAATGTTCTTTTTCTTGCATCTTTGTATAAGTTTGAAATTATTTCCAAATTAAAGGGATTTTTTTTATTGTTTTCTAGAGCTTGTTTATATGTTTTGTATGTCTGGGAAAGATGCTCTGAGAAAAGGGTTTTTTCATCTGAAAAGATTACTGTTTAGGAATGAGTGTTCTTTTAGTTCTTTTTTCTGTCCTTTAGAGGACACTGATCTGTAGAGAAAATGGTAGTAATTAGGAAAGCAACTAAAAAAAGCTGGCTATGAGTAGTATTTTGATCCAGGAAAAGATACTTTTTCTTATATTGAAGAACTCTTAGCTCAAGAATGAATAAAATTTTAACAGGAAGAATATAAGATTGTGAGTTATGACAAATTTATTTATAGATTTAACATTTATGTTAAAGTAAATAACAGTATGTAAGAGAGAACAAACTATTCTGATTTCCATAGAACAGGTGTAAAATCTGGAGAAGAAAAAAAAGCAAAAGATAACTGTTTCTTTAGAAATAATAATAGCTGTCCTCTAGTTCTCCTCTCTTTTAGTTATCTTGGGAATTAACTCAATTCTCTACTCCATTTTGATTGTGCACAGTTTGCCTTTACTCAACTCTCCCTTGCTCTCTTCATTGTGGGTTAGCAGTAATGCAGTGATTCTCTGAATGCTTGAAATACCAACCTCCCCACCTGCTCATATACCTGGATTTATTTCATTTCAGTTATGGAGCCATTGAATTTCAATTATTTTAGTCACCAATTTGTAATTAAACTAGTCCCAAGTGAAGAGCTAATCTCTAAAATAGTTCTTTTTAAATTTTTACAAGTAGTTATATTCAGGTATATAAAACTGATTGGCATGCTACAAACTCCATATAGATTACAGTGTCTAAAGGTATTTTATAAAGCATGTACGTTCTCACCATATACCTTAGAATTTACTTTTCTTTCTTTTTTTTTTTTTTAAAGATTTTATTTATTTATTTGACAGAGAGAAATCACAAGTAAGCAGAGAGGCAGGCAGAGAGAGAGGAGGAAGCAGGCTCCCTGCTGAGCAGAAAGCCCGATGTGGGGCTCGAACCCAGGACCTGGGATCATGACCTGAGCCGAAGGCAGCGGCTTAACCCACTGAGCCACCCAGGCGCCCCAGAATTTACTTTTCTTTTGAAACTTTTTTACTATAGAAGTGTTCAAACATAGACAAAAGTAGAGAACATTACATAATAATCCCCCATGCTCCCATCACATAGCTTCAGCAGTTATCAACATGCAGGCACTCTGGTTTCACCTATAACTCCATTTTTTTCATATCCCATCCCACTGGGTCATTTTTATGGCAAATCTCAGATATTATATCATTTCGCTTATAAATACTTCAGTATGTATTTCTTTGAAAAAATCATTATACTGAATAATTTAATAATAATTTAAAGGCAATTCTAAATTAAAATTTTATTTTCAGGGACGCCTGGGTGGCTCAGTGGGTTAAGCCGCTGCCTTCGGCTCAGGTCATGATCCCAGCGTCCTAGGATCGAGTCCCACATCGGGCTCCTTGCTCAGCAGGGAGCCTGCTTCTCCCTCTGCCTCTGCCTGCCACTCTATCTGCTTGTACTCGCTCTCTCTCTCTCTCTCTCTCTCTCTCTCTGACAAATAAATAAATAAAAATCTTTATAAAAAAAAAAAAATTTCAAATAATTGGTTTTTCCTTCTCTTTATGGTATTTCTTCTTGATCTTTCTCTTTGAACTGTAACCCCCTCTGTGCAATTTTGAGATGTGCCACGGAAGAGGTATTGCTTTAAGTCTAAGAAAACTTTTCCAAATTATAGATAGCTTATAGTGATGCTCATAACCTAAACCTGCAAAAAATAAAATAAAGCTGCATACCCTTACTTAAAAAAAAAAACCACCTCTTTATTGTAAAATAAAGAAGATAGATCAATGTATAGCTTAATGAATTATCATAAGACTAACACCCTTGTAACCACGTCACAGGTGACCTTAGAAGCTTGTCCATGTGAATTGTCTTAACCTCAGCCATTCCATCCTCCCAAAGCAGTCACTACACTGACTTTTATAATTATTCCCTGCCTGCTTTGCTTTATAGCTTTATCATCCAAGAATGCAAACCTAGACCCTATGGTTTAGCCTTGCCTATTTTTTTTTTTAGTTTTTTTATTTTTTCAGCATAACAGTATTCATTATTTTTGCACCACACCCAGTGCTCCATGCAATCCGTGCCCTCTACAATACCCACCACCTGGTGCCCCCAACCTCCCACCCCCAACCCCTTCAAAATTCTCAGATCGTTTTTCAGAGTCCATAGTCTCTCATGGTTCACCTCCCCTTCCAATTTCCCTCAACTCCCTTCTCCTCTCCATCTCCCCTTGTTCTCCATGCTATTTGTTATGCTCCACAAATAAGTGAAACCATATGATAATTGACTCTCTCTGCTTGACTTATTTCACCAGCATAATCTCTTTCAGTCCCGTCCATGTTGCTACAAAACTTGGGTATTCATCCTTTCTTTTTTTTTTTTTTACAGCTTTATAAACATATATTTTTATCCCCAGGGGTACAATAAAGTACTCATGAAAGAAATTGAGGAAGACACAAAGAAATGGAAAAATGTCCCATGCTCATGGATTGGGAGAACAAATATTGTGAAAATGTCTATGCTACCTAAAGCAATCTACACATTTAATGCAATTCCTATCAAAGTACCATCCATTTTTTTCAAAGAAATGGAACAAATAATCCTAAAATTTATATGGAACCAGAAAAGACCTCGAATAGCCAAAGGAATATTGAAAAAGAAAGCCAAAGTTGGTGGCATCACAATTCCGGACTTCAAGCTCTATTACAAAGCTGTCATCATCAAGACAGCTTGCCTATTTTTTTTAAACTTGGTATATGTTTTTGAAGCTCCATGTCTTTTAAGACCAGCTGCATGTGCTTATTCCACTGCATTTTCACCACCTTTCCTACCCATGAAAATTAGGTTTTATTGCTTTAAACATTCTTTCCTTCCATGTACCATTACTGTAACTAAAATATATTCAACTAAACCCACACAAAAATTAAAAGCAAACACTCTTTTCCTGATGTAAGCAGACAAAATACTTTGATCTAGATTGAGGTGGGAGGCACAAAGCACTTTTATAATCTCAGCCAACACTGGAAAGCCCAACAGTAAGTATTTCATTGTATTTTGAAAAACTTCTGGTGGCAAAGTTTCCTTTTAGTCGTCATGACAATGTTCATTCTTTACAATGTGGAAGCAATTAGAGTACCTGCGAGATGAAAAGGATAAAAAATATATAGAAACTTCTAGACAAAGTTGTTTATTTGGGGTAATTAAAGTGAAACAAAGACTAATACATTTTGATCAGTTCTGGATATAACATTTCTCAAAAATCCTTCCGCCTCCACTTTTATTAATTAGAGGAACAATATGGCCTCAAAATGACAGCTAAATGATTGAAGAAAAATATATGAGAGCAACATTAAAATATGAATTTCCATTTTATATTGTCTTTTTACTAAGTCTGTTTACTTGCACATTTTAAGGTAAAAATTCAGAAGCATAGCTTATGCTTTAGAAAGGGGATCCATTTCTCAAATGATGTCAGCAAAAGCTTTCTTTCCGTAACATAGTAAAGTAAGTAATTGAAGGATATTTTTCTTCATCTATATCTCATGGTCAGGCTTATGTTAGAAAGAAACAAGAGAAAATCTCTAGCATTAACAGTCAGATTTGGTACCAAATATAGCAGTAACATTACTTTATAATTCGATTCTTTTTTTTTTTTTTTTAATCAAAGAGTGAGAGAGAGAACAAGCTGGGGGAGGGGCAGAGGAAGGGAGAGGGACAAGCAGACTTCCCGTTGAACAGGGAGCCTGACCTGGAGCCCTACCAGGAGTCTGATCTGGGGTTTGATCCCAGGACCCTGAGATCATGACCTGAGCCAAAGTTAGAAACTTAACCAACTGAGACAACCAGGCACCCCTATAACTTGATTCTCATTAAATATTTTGTAGATACCTTGGTGAGAGTGATAGAACCTGGAATTTCATTCATTTCCCTTCAGTTTTCCTTTCTACTCTAAATCTAACCTATTAGAAAAATAATCATTTATCATTGATTATCTACTAGCTATAATATCTGTCCTTAATATGAACAGTGATTTTTCCTTCTTTTAAAATGGTAATTTGGCACTTGAAAGAATAAACTAGGTAGAACACATCTTGAAGTTGCTCATAAAATGCAGCATTGTTTAAGTTTAGTCATACTGATCACCCAACAGAGCATTAGCTGGGGGAAGAGCAATGATACTATTATCATACATTTACATCAAGGAATTTTTATGTGAACCTCTATTTGTCCCATCAGTATAGATGTGGCAAGAAAGATCCAACTGCATAAATATCTGTCCATGTAAAATTGTGAGGCATTTGTTAAACTGTGCTCTAAATTTAATCCTCACTAAATCGGATCATTTCTTTTTTCTTAAAAACTTAATGATGAGAATTCATTGTTTATCTGCAGGATCTTGATATTACCTTAAACTCTTGAAAAGCCTGGCCAAGATAATGACCTCTCTCTTAAGTTTTATATTTCAGGGGCACCTGGGTGGCTCAGTGGTTTAAGCCTCTGCCTTCGGCTCAGGTCATGATCTCAGGATCCTGGGATTGAGCCCCGCACCGGGCTCTCTGCTCAGCGGGGAGCCTGCTCCCCGCCCCCCGCCTGCCTCTCTGCCTACTTGCGATCTCTGTCAAATAAATAAATAAAATCTTTTAAAAAAAAAGTTTTATATTTCAGATAACTTTAAGAGAAAAACAATGACTTCAAGATCTGGTCACCATTTATCAGCTGTCAAAAATATCTTTTCTTTTCGGTGGTAGAGAAATATCACATAGCAGTGCTTTGTTTCAAGGTCATCTGTTAAGAGTCTCAATTTACCTGCAAGTCTTGATGGATCCTGAACATCAATGAGTGGCTCGTTCCTACCCTATAATACAAAACTGAGTTTGTTCCTATGTCATCTAATAGGACAATGTTGTTTTTTTTTTAGCAGTGGTAGAAGTAAACACTCAAAAGCATCACATCTAGTTCCTCTTTCTTTCTCTCTTGAGAGAGGACAAAGCTATTGCTCCCAAGGAATAGAAACCTGGCATCATCTCCCTGTCAAACAGTTCTTCATCTCATAGTGAAGGACCATCCTTTCTCTATACAGAATCATTTAAAAAAATGTGTTTTATCTCTATTATGAAAGAAACACTGCGCTTGCCTGGACTTCCCATAAAGTATCCCTCATTGTGTCTCCTCCATATTTTCCTGGAATTTAAAGCATTTCTTTACATTGCTATACTAAATAGACATCTGGACTACACAGTAGTAGCAGTTTATTAAAGGCAAGTTTTAAAGAGGCAACTGTAAGAGCCTATTTTATTCTTTATATCGCAAGTGTAAGGGTATCAAATGTCAGTGAATTTATTTTTGTGTTATACTGGGTACCTCTTTGTTGTCGTATGGAACATAAGCTTAATGATTCTTTGTGAAGTTAAAATCCTTATGTCCAGGAAGCCTAAATAGGCTAGTATTTGACTGGATATGTTATTTAATGCATATTCCATAATGATCATTAATGCTAATCATCATAACATTTGTCAGGACACTCTATTTTAAGTAGGCTGGTTTGGCTCTTTCTTCTACCTCCCTCTTCATGCCATTAACTTTTACCCAACAGAGAGTCAGAAAATACATTTATTTATTTATTCAGCCATCAGAAATATTTATGGAGGAGTTTGTGTGTGCAAGTGTTAAGGAATGTTCAAATAAGTTTAAGAAAAAGCTCTTGCTTTCAAGGACCCTATGCTGTTATAGAGACAGTAAGACTTGCTCTCAAAAACCCACAATAGAGACCAATGCTATTTGAGTGGTAAAGGGAAGGGAAATATGTATTGGTCATCTAAGTGCATTCACATGCTATCTCGTATAATTCTTACAGCAATCCTTCCCCAGAAGTATTATTATCATTTTTTTTCTAGTAAAGAATAACAAAACTTGCTGAAGGTCATGGGATTTTAACATGAATCTGTCTTAGTTCAAAGCCCATAGTCATTCTGGTGGAAAGGGAATTCGCTCGGGAAGAATGAGGAGTAGTGCTGATAAATAGTGGAAAATAAGGCTAGAATTAGTAGCTGTGGATCTGAGGAGTAAGGCCACTTAGTGGTGGACTGTGAAGGCTGTACTTCATCCTGCAACCAGTGGGACCACAGGAAAATTCTGATCAAGGACATGGGATAATCAATATCAATTTTTTAAAAAACTTCTGCCAGTAGGGTATAGAAGGAAGAGATGTAAGTTATTCTGTCATTTTTAGTGCAAGCCATACTCTGGTTTCTGGACTGGGCCAGGAAGCTACCATTCATGTTTTTTATGGTCTATAGTGGGCATATTCATTCTTTCCTGTGTGAAATTCAGTTTTTTTCTTAGTTCTTTTTTTTCTTTGTAGATTTTATTTATTTGAAAGAGAGAGAGAGAAAGTAGAGGAAGGGGCAGAGGAGAGGGAAAGAGAGAATTCCAAGCAGACTCCCCACTGAGCACAGAGCTCGATCCCATGACCCTGGAATCATGACCTGAGCCCAAATCAAGAATTGGATGCTCCACCAACTAAGCCACCCAGGTGCCCCAGTTTTTTCTTAGTTCTAAGTGCATCATGGATCAGTGCTTCTGTGGCTGACAAGAAAGGGGAGCAGGGCAAAGAAAGGAGAGATGCAAACTAATTATACTGAGAATAAAAATAGGAATTTTAGTCCCTGATTAAAGGAACAGTAACTTCTCAGTGCATTTTTATATCTCACAATAAGGCAAATGTCGATTATGTGGGAATGAATGAGAAAAGATAGTCTGGGGTCATTGCTACCAGGTAACAATACTGTACATATCCTTCACAAACTCATACTTAAGGTTCTAGTCCCAAACGGCTTAGAAGAAAATGGCATTATTGAATCTTCTGTTGCGTACTATTAGAGGTAGAGGGTAGAAGCTCGGTACTAGGAGATGCACAGATGTCCCAAACCCTGTATCCAAACTACTCTTGGCTCTCCTATATTAAAAGGTAATATTTCTCCTCCCTGGTTGCACATAAGAATCACCTGGAACATTTTGAATGATATATTCATATTCAGGCCCCATCACCAAGAGGTCCAAAGTTAACCGTTTGGACTTTTCTCCCCTTATTTTAAGACTTAGGTTTAACATACATATAGTAACAAACACCAGATTTTTGTTCTACTGTTTTATGAGTGGGTCCAGTTTTAAAATGGAGATGCCATAAACTTCAGAGATACACAATCTTTGATCTTCAAGCCACAGGTTGAACATCTCTAGGACTAGAAGAAATTCAGAAATGATTCAGAAATTAGCAGAAATGAGAATGATTATTAAAATTACCTTTAAAATATATTTTGAGCTACATTTACTGAGAGGGTACAGTTTGTCAAGGGTCATAATATATAAACTTTTGAAATTTTCTTTCTTGGCTATATATATAGAAACACCAAATTAATGATGCATATCAGTGAACTGTGGAAAGACCATGCAGCCTGAAGCCAGAAGATTTTTTCCCTTTGTGATTCACAACACACCCTCCCACTACCAATGACATGACCTGAAGGCCTGTTATAGAAGAGTAGGATTATGTGAGAGGGGAGTGCAGAGGGCTACTCATGGTATTAAGATCTGGGCCCCAGAGCTCTACCAGGGACCTTTAGTTGGTCCCATTATGTATGGAGGATGTGGGAGAGAGAGCAACACAGGGGATTCTGCCAGCACCAGTCTGTCTGAAGGAGAAAGACTTGCCTCGTGTCGTGCTTCTGAGAGCAAGATCCTCCACATGGAAAAATACTAGAGAATGCCAAAGAGCCAAACCCAGTAGAACATGAAGGAAGGAAAAATAGAAGCTGGAATTTCAGACATTGTTGACTTCCTTATCACAATTAAAACTGCTTCTGAAACATTGATAAGAGTGGGGATTGGGAATTTGGTATGAAAAGTGATTTGAGGAAACATGTAAGCAATTAAACATGCAAGATATAACTTTATTGTTTGATGTTCATTTCTGGCATTCTTTCTGGGAGAACTGATGACACACTAAAACCTGATTCCTGGAACCAGTTTTCAGAAGCACAGATTTTAAATTCTTATTGGTTATTGACAAAAAGCAAACAAACTCATAACAAGGCAGAGAAACCACACATGATTTCCATTTCAAGTAGCATTAGGCCTAGAAAAATATTTAGTCATACTTTCAACATTCTAATTTCAGAGATGTGTTAAGACTGAGTGAATAAATATGTGTGAGTTTAGTTAGCTAAAGAGAAGGCTTTAGTATCTACAGATAAAAGCATAGCAATGAAACAACACCTCAGAGTCATCATTTCCCCCTCAGCAACCCCAGATATAAATGGGCACTGAGGGGACTATGGAGAGTTTCCCATATGCCAGTGAGCAAAGTTCATGACATGGATTATCTCATTTAATTCTCACAACATTTTCATAGTGTTGATCCTGTTATTATATGTTTCACAGATGAAGGAGCTGAGAAGTTAAATATCTTATCTGAAGTCACTCACCTAGCAGGGGCAGAGGCACACAGGAACCCAGGCTGCTTGATTTCAGACCCAGAGAGAAGCTCAGAATTAACACCTCAGGTCACTACAATAGTGTTCAAAGGATAGCATCAAAAATATAGTCCAGGCCCTCTGCTGGCCCCGTTCAGAACCAGGATAGGAAAAGCAGGACTGAAACCCATCCCTGGCTTTATTTCCCCTCACCCTCCAGGCCTTGGTCAGTCCTCAAAAGAAGCATCCAACAGGCAGGTAGTTGTTTTCTTCCCTGACCTCTTTCTTCCCTTCAAGCAGCAAGGTCAGAGTGACCAGAAGGACAGTCACGGCTCAGGGGTTGATGTGCCCCCCCCCACCTTTACCACTCACCCTGTGAAGCTCAGGACATTTCAGAACATTGTCAGCAGCAGGCCCTGGGCAGCTGTACTCTAGCTTTCTATTCCCGAGCCTTTCTACTGTTGTTTGTCACCGTGCCTTTAAGTCTCACTATTCAACTTTTGAACCAAAGGAATACAGCTTGAGAAATAAGAGTCATAACTAAAGGTCCTACCTAATAGGTACTCCTTGCAAGCCACTGTATTTGTATTTCACATTTACAGCTCCCTTCATTGTCATTATAGTCCTGTGAGGTCAATACGATGTGACCAGGTCATCACCAGTTGCTTGGGACTTACACAATGAAAATCCTGTGTCCTAGGAACTCTTTATTCTCAGGCAAGCTGGGATGCTTGATCATATCAGATAAGTACTATAGTAAGTTAAAAAAAAAAAAAAAAAAAAAAAGGAGACCCAGAGAAGTTTAATGACTTGCTCAAGATCACAGACTTAGCAAGTAGCAGAGGCAAGAACTGAAGCCAGGTGATCTGGCACCATAGCTTTCTCTCTTAGCCAATAAGATACAAATTGTTCTTCCTTGAGAATAGGGAAACCTTAATGATGGACTAATGGCAATGACAATAATATCATCCCAAGGATATCTGAGCTAGGAAGTTGGAAAAGGAAGGAGATATTATTGGGACACAGTGATAGGCCCCCCATTTTTTCTACATGATTTTATTTAAGCCTGACAACAACCCTGTTAAATGTCCTTTTTCCCATTTTATGGTTGAGGTAACAGAGGCTCAGGAAAGTTAAAAGTCTTGCTCAAGGTCAAAAAGGTAGGAAGTGCAGAGATGCACTTCAGATGTAATTCTCACTGTCTCTGAAGTCATTGATTACTTCATTGCATCTGGCTACCTTCAATAAAAAAAATTTACGTTTATAGAGCACTCTACAGTTTACAAAGCCTTGTTATATGCATTACCTTCTTTGATCCTCATGAACTCACTAAAATAGGTAGAGCACTAATAACATTCTCCCTTACACATGAAAACACCAAAGATTTGGGAGGTTACATGTTCTCCTGAGGTTGTACAGGTATCACGTGACTAAGCTGAGGCTAGAAGGCAGGTTTCCTGACAAGTTAATGTTATGGAGTGAATGTTTATGTTCCCCCAAAATTTATATGTTAAAATGCAATCCCTAATGTGATAACATTAGGAGATGGGGCCTTTGGTAGGTTATTAGGTCATGAGGGTGGAGCCCTTATGCACAGAGTTAGTGCCCTTATAAAAGAGACCCTGGATGGTTCTCTTGTCCCTTCTGCCATGTGAGGACACTGTAAGATGGCAGTCTCTGAACCAGGAAGCAGGTTCTCATGAGACAACTAATCTGCTGGTGCCTTGATCTTGTACTGGCCTCCAGACCTGTGAGAAATAAATGTCTATTGTTTATAAGCCACTCAGTTTGTGGTAGTTTATTATAGCAGCCTGAACAGACAAAGACAGTTAATGTTCTTTTATTCTTTCTTCCTAACTTTTTTGGAGCATATTCTGTAGGATATCAATGAACTTATGTGACAGAAAGAAATGGGTGAGGTAATGGGTATGAGGTGGGGGGTAGAGAAAATGGTGAACTCCAGTTCCAAGATAAATGTGACGAGATAAGTAGACTAGGAGCCAATTACCAGAAGAACTTCTAAGCCCACAGCAAGAATAGGCCTAGACTTTTTTGACGTTTCAGCAATGACCAGAACATGTACTTACTATATTAAAAAAAATCTCTGTTTCCAGCTCATTCATTTATTCATTCATTCAATACTTAGTGAAGACTTAACATCCCAGGCAAGTGAGACATAAGAATGAACAACATAAATATAGAACAGCTAGATACTCAGAGTTTATGGTGTGATGAGGAAATATTATCACTGTTTATTATACATGCCAATCCTGGCTCTTCTCACACCAGCTGGGGGTGGGGACAGCTAATTTGTGTAGCATTTGTTGAGTCATGGTGTAAATGGTTCCACCTGTGGTTGATTGTAATCTGCCAAGGTGATGTCAGTTGGCTCTCAAAATTCCTAAAAATGTAACAGTCTGTTCTCCAGGCTCAACAGATCACTGATACTTGTCCCCACCTCACCCCATCTAACCCTCACACATTCAAGAGTGGGAATTATTATTCCTTACAAGTTCTAAAATGTTTTAAAATTAGGAGGGTGTTTCCAGCACTAGGAGGATAGCAGCAAAGTTGGCAAAGTGTAGGGTAGTGTGGGTTTTTGTTTTTGTCTAGAGTGACTGAAGTGGGGGTAGGAGAATCCAGTAATACTACGAAGCATATCTGGGAGCTCTAGAGGAAAAAAAGCTAGAGCACACTAGGAATCTCCTAATGATCTACAAATGGACCCACACTCAGGATATGGACAACTTTAGTAAGTGTGATTTCTCCACAGGTTAGCTTTACTCTTTTCGGTCCAGTTTCTTATGTAAGATCCTTCCCTGAGAGAAGTAACATGATGACCCATGAATGTGGGTCCCTAGATCACACTGGTCTGCATTTTGCTGAGAATATACCCTTAAAATTGTTGAAAAATGGTTTGAACGGAGGGCGGGAGCTAGGTTCAGGGGGCCAGAAACTTGCTAGAAGGAAATGTAGGGGCAAACCTAGAAAGCAGAGTGAGTGAGTGAGGAAAACACTAAGAAATTCAAAGCCTCATGAATCCCACTTCATAATTTTGCTTGGGCCTGGTGAAATATGCACGTTTTAAGCTATCAACAATTATAAAACAGTAATAATAAGAAAAGCAGGTCAAAAAATAAAGTAAGATAACTTGGAAGGATTTATCTTCTATCTATGCTAATAACCCTGAAAAAGACATTTGAAAGCAAATAAGAGTTTACAGCTGTTTTGGCTCCCATAGAGATTAAAGGCTAGTCTTGGCAATAGTCTGCAGTACTTAGCAGCATGTGTGAAATTACTCATGGAGATACTTCTCATTTTGTACATTTTATTTATTTTTATTTTTTTAACCATGGTATGAGGCTGAATTCTTTCTAGATGCAATAAAGTGAACCATCAGATTGCTTTTCAGTGATGGTACAAAACTTTCTGCTCACCTAAAGAAAAAACATAACAAGTGGTATTTGGTACTGCACCAAAGTTCCTGAAGACCTGCTCAACTGGAAATTATTTATGTAATGCTTGAAGATATTTGATAATCAGAATATGTGGCAAAGTCCTAATGAGACAGTGGTCACATGAATTAGTGGTAACAATATACTTAATTCTTTCTTCAATACAGAATGGACAAATAAGACTCAGTACTAAGTACTGGATAAATAATGACAAAAAAAAAAAAAAAAAGAAAAAGAAAAAGAAAAAAAGGAACAACCTGGATGTGACTGGATTTAGCCTGGTCACCTCAAGGATAATCCACATCTATAAAAGAAATTACTATTCAAACAAGTAAAAAGATGGTGGCAAAGGAGAGAAAGTATAGTTTCACTGTGATAATAATGATATTAATATTTCAGTGCAGTAGTTCATCACCATCTATTCACCAGTAATGTCCACTTAATGTTCAACTGGCTAAATAGTACAACTAACATACACAGTCTGTTTCAGTACATTATAGGAAATTTTGGGCAAACTATGATGGTTCTAAAATTATATCTCAAATAATAAATTCCCTTGGACAAGAGTATATGTAAATATACTTTAATTCATAACCCTATTTTTTAATTCTTGGTTATAGGTTCTACTTTCTTTCCTTTTCTCCCTTCCTGTCATTGGGAATTACAGTTTGACAATATAACAAATGAACATCAAGATTTAGTAGGTGCTTCTTTTAGAAGCTATTTTTTCTCTTCTTTATAGATTTATTGCCACACCATCTCCAACCCTTATCCCAAATGACATCGAGCTTTCATGCTCAAGGAATATAAGTTCCCAATTATAATTAGGAAAAAACCCTACACTAAAGAATCAGAGACCCACAAAAACACAGCTCAAACAAGTTAACTCTAGTGTCTAACTTTACTATTTTCCTATTTTTGTGCTTTCTTTAAATTATAAACTTGGTAAAAAACCAATATTAAAGAAAAATTTGAAAAAAAATTTAAAAATCAGCTGTCACTTGGATACCAAGATAATTATTTTCAGTTGTACATCTGTTACTGCATTCTTGAGCTTAAGGTGTATATATCTTAGCTAATTGTGATTGAAGCATGCACTCAAATTTGTATTACCTTCTTTTCATGAATGTCTTTTAGTGATTCTTCATTTTTTTTTCATTGTTGAATATCCACTGAGTACCTGAAAGAGTGCCTAGCACATAGTAAGTGTCATAAATACTTTAATAAAGGATGGCAGAAATGTCAGAGTGCCCAGATGTTCTTTAAAAGGGTATATACTGTGTTCCTTTCTAAACTGGTCCAGGTATAGCTGAGTAGCAATTGTTGCTCATGAGACAAGTTGTGAGTTAATGAATCACTACATGCCTGTTTACTTCTTTTGAGATCTTTCAGGTTTCTCCTCTGGCAGGATGCCCCAGGCTCAAGTGTGATATGAGCTTCAGGTTCTGCCAATATGGCCTTGGGCTTGTTTTAAAGACTGCACACCACAGATCTCCAAGGGCTCCAAGGGGACAAGGAGGACACATTCTTCTCTTGCAACTAGTGTTTGCTTTCCCCTGATAGCAAAATTAAGCAGTCCATGCTCTTGGAAACTGAACAGGGCAGTTGGTGGGAGAGACAGATCATGGTGAGGACCAGTGGGACTAAGAGAAATCCATCCCATTTCAGTGTGGCTTGGCTTGGAAGATGACAATAGGCTTCACCCGAATGGGCCATATTTTTCCAATGCCAGTGGGGAATCTGCTTTAAGGTAGTCTTCTGTGGAGGCTGCCTAGATTCCATCCCAGTGCATTTCAAGGTATACTAGAATTGTGGGGACAAAAACAGTCCTGTACACTTTCTCCCCTCTCCTGGTCCACAATTAGAGGTGTGGATAGTACGAAAGTCAGTAAACTGTGCTGATAACTTTTTAAAATTTAATTTAATTTTATTCTTTCAGTGTTCCAAGATTCATTGTTTATGCACCACAGCCAGTGCTCCATGCAATCTGTGCCCTCCTTAATACCCACCACCAGGCTCACCCAACCCCCTACCTCCCTCCCCTCCAAAACCCTCAGTTGTATTCAGAGTCCACAGTCTGTCATGCTTTGCCTCCCCCTCCAATTTTCCCCAATTCACTTTTCCTTTCCTTCTTCTAATGCCCTCCATGTTAATCCTTATGCTCTACAAATAAGTGAAACCATATGATAATTGACTTTCTCTGCTTGACTTATTTCACTTAGCATAAACTCCTCCAGTCCTGTCCATGTTGATACAAAAGTTGGTATTCACCCTTTATGATGGAGGTGTGATATTCCATTGTATATATGAACCATATCTTCTTTATCCATTCGTCTGTTGAAGGGCATCTTGGTTGATAGCTTTCTATTGAACAGAATAGCTCAGAAGCATCTTAAATACCATCTTAATGAACTGACCAAATTAATATAGTCTTTTTTTGGTCAGTTAATGGAAAGAGCCTGGATTTTACATTTAGACAGATCTGGCTTCACATTCTGGCTATGCCACAGAATATGTTGGTCATATGATTTATGTCACATGAATGAATTTCTTAGCATCTGAATGTTCTATCTTGGAAATTGGGAAGAAAAATTCCAACATTGCAGGGGTTTGTGAATATTAAATAGGATCATCAAGGTGATCATTTGAAATCATACCAATCCCATGTGATAGGCACATAATCTATTTTCGCTTCCTTTCCAGAGATCAGGTAAGGGCTTGGGACTACCTGGTTTTTTAAGCATAGCCCTTTGCTTTATTAAGGACAGTGGTCTTCCAGTTTTAAAATAGGAATCCACAGCCATTTCAGAAATTATAAAGGTTTGCTAGAAGTCCGCAATGCCCACTGTCACTTTGTAATTATATGAGATCAATTTGGAGACTTGACTGTCCTTACCATTCTGTATGCTGCCAATCTAACAGAACACTAAACTCGACCAGAAGATAGATCTTAGGCCTTACATGGTAACTTACACACAGAGAGCAGCCCAACAGCAAATCCCGCAGAGCTCAGATTTCCACTGATAGAATTCAACCCTAGACATAAATTACACGGTGCTTACAAAGCAAATGAAACACAATCTATCAAGATGGAATCACCAAGCTTTCACCTTGCAGCCAAAATGGATGTGATTGAAACAAGTTTCTTTGCAGATTCTTATTTCGGATTCTGACATTTTCCTACAGTTTGTTTAAAAGTTTTCTGAAGTAACTGAAAAGTAATTGTATTTTTTGGCAACATAGAATCCCTAGGAAAGCACTTAAAATGCAGCCGCTGCTGGCATAGGAAAAGGAGATATTAGATTATAGATATTCTGCCAGAGATTTAAAGGTATTTTTTACACTGAAGAATTGCAATTTAATTATCTGACTTTACCCAAATAACACCTTTTTTTGCCTTTAACTTGAGATGCTGATAATTTATCAGCCTACCAAAAACTCTTGACCAGCATAGTCTCAGAATAAACAATATGCAGTTTTGAGCAAACGAGTGAGCCTAGTCAATTATGAAACTGTTTGATATCTTCCCCCTTCTGATAGGTGAAAACCTGTATCTCCTTGTACCAAGTATCCTGCCAGGTGTAAGCAGGTCCTCAGCTCTCCTGTCCAGCATCCCTGTACAGTCTCTGTGGGAAGCAGGTGCTAGGCTTGGCAGCTTGCACCCTGGCAGCTGATGTGGGGTTCGTTATCATTTCTGGAGCTACTCTATGGGGTACTCATTATCCACTCTGCCTTCAAGCAGTGGTCCAGATGGTCTTCACACTGCCATGTGGGTTAGGGAAGAGCTGCAGACAGGACAGCAGTGGCCAGGTGTGTGGTGTGGGCCCTGTTGTGTGTCAGGGCATAAAAGGGAGGCTTGGGTGGAGAAATATACCTCCTTCAAACTGTTTTCTCTCTTCCCACTGGCATCTATTCACTAGGGATTATAGGGGATTATAGGGCAACCACACCTGCAGGGACTGCTTCAATTTCTTGGTATGCTATCGGTGAAATAAGAGAAGATGAACAAGGAGGTATCCTACCTTAAGGCAGACTTTTAGGTCACCACCAGAACATAGGTAGGTAGAAGACAATATCCTATGGACCTCATTTGCAAAACTCATCCTTTATTGAATTTCCTGTATTAAAATAATTTTTCTGTTCTACTAGATATGTGACTATGTTCTTACTCACATATCAATGTCTTTTTTCTTTTCTGAATTAGTCTCCATTTATTCTAATATCACTCAGTTTACTCAATTTTACTGTAAAATTGATTGTGACCTTCATCAGGTGATGCATCTTAGCATCCATTCTTTTGGCCTAACCAGAAACTATTTTTTCCTCCTTGCTGCATAAGTATTTATTAATAAATTTGAAGAATCGCCTTAGCATTTATTAATTCACCCAATGAGTGTTTTTGCCAGGCATTGTGCTAGGGTCTAGGAATAATAAAAAAAAATGAAATGTTGCCCCATTCTCAAGATGCTTACAGTCCAAGGCTACACTTATTTCCCAAAATATACTACAGCAAAAACACGTTCCTGTAGTTGTTTTACTCCACCCCTCCTTGATGCCTCCCCAGACCTCCCCCCATCAACATATTTTTGAAATGTTATACACAGGGTACATCAGCATATTAAAAGCTCAGAATCTTATTTAGTATTAACTATTAAATTAATCCTATTTAATTTTATCTTACTCAGATAAATTTGGACACACTTTTTGTGTAACACCTGTGAGTGGCCCAAGAAACTAACATTTCTAAAACAGCAAATGAAAAATGTTTTTCTGAACATCTTTCCCATTCTAGTGGGGGAAGAATTCGAGAGAAACAATAAGATCTTGACTTCCCAAATAGGTTATTGAATTCAGAGCATTTTAAGGAGAGAATGTGTTTTATGTATTTGACTGAGTTGTATGAAAGTTCAAATTATGTGTTATTCTCACATAATTGCATTTTAAAATCCTGGACTCCTACAGGAAAAGTTTAGAAGATTTTTGTAACATATCACCTTTCCTTGAAACCTTATCATTGTGCTGCTTCACTGGTTTTCTCCAAATTTTGTAGCTCTCCAAACACTGTAAAGTATCTGGGCCTTTGTTGTAATTAACAGGATCTCAGGAAGATCATATGGTTAGTTGCCTGGCACGGGTTGGAAACAGGAGTCCCCATCCTTTTGGGGAGCCAAGGCTTACTGTTTTCTAATGCTCTGACCTCATTGCGGAATTCCTGATAGCATCTGGCTCTGTCACTTTCCTGCTTGAAATACTCTTGAGCAGCTGCCCCTCACAGCAGGGTAGCTGCAAGTGACTGGCTGGGGATCCCTGTTGTAAATGACAGCTGCAGGGTGATTTTGGTCATGGCTGCCAAGAGGCAGAAGTTGAGTGAAACATTATAGAATTTTCATTATTCACAGCGGCAGTGTGTTCATGGCCTAACAAAGAGGGTACCAGTTGCATACAGAAAAAAAATTGGATCCATTTTTTCGAAAACCTCACTGATGTCCTTTCATTCCCAGAAAGTGGAACAATCAAAACAAAACTGAAGGTACATTGAATACTTCAGCCCTGGCCAATTCTGCCTAGTTTGTATATCCTTGGCCTGAGACACATAGCAATACTGCTACTAACATCTACCGTTTATGGAGCACTTTCCTGGTACCAGCTACCACTGTCTATAACCATTATCTGAATTTCTCCTCCCAACACACGTAGGAAGTAACTGCCTTTTTACTGGTGAAAAATCTGAGATGTTGAGAGGTATGTAATTTGCCCAAGGTCATATAGCTAATAGTTTATGATACAGAGACTCAAACTGAGACCAACTCAAAAAGGGACTTACTGAAAAGTCCATGCCATTGACATATGGCTGTGTGAGTTTCTGAAGTCTAAGAACAGTAACTGTTGTTTAAAGAAATGACTTTTCCCAGCAATAGTACAAGGTGGTATTTCTAAGCCAAGGTGAACAACAAGAAATGAATTTAGCAATTGAATTCCATTTTTGACTGCTAAATTTCAGTATAAATTTACAATGTCAATTTCTATTCTGGTTCTCCCCTTCAGTAAATAAAGATACTAAATGATTGTTGTGGACATAAAAATGACTAGCCACTTTATCCCAATTTAATAACTTATTTTAGATTAAGATGGATCGATTATTGTTTGCTTCTGTTCTTCAAGCACAATCTTGTCCCCTGACTACACTGACTGAGATGAGGATCAGTCAATCCCTAGTTTCCTGCTGAGGGGACAGGGTTGCAGAGTGGGCCTAAAGTTTGTGGAATACAGTCATTATGGGAGGCAAAGCTTGGAAACATCATGATTCCTGTGGAAATGGAAACCCCTTTGAGGGAATTGCAGTCAGGCTTCCATCCACGTTGAAGACGTTGTGTTAGTACTAAGAGGTGCGTATCTTAGGAGTGTTTTTCTCTCTGAGCACATCTTAGGATTTCTGTTACGGCTGCCGAAAGATTTTCTTTGCCTTTCTTTTAGAGATTAGAAAGGGATTTTATTCTTAAAGAGCTAGTTACAGTGTGAGAAGTACAGTGATGCCCTGTTCTCTTTCACGTGGCTCTAAGAGAAGGAGAAATTGGAGGTCATCCTATTCATGTTCCAGCCACTATAGATGGGTTGATGGAGGCATCAGGAGGTCTTCAGAAGACCTTTTGACTAAGAAATCAGAAATACCTTATCTGAGATAGTGAGGGAAGGGGCTCAGTCCAGATGTCACTGTATTTTTCTTATCCCACAGTTCTCACAATTCATCCTGATCTCTTCTTTGCCAGGTTTTGACACAGAAGTTTCTTTTTTGATAAGGCTGAACACTTGGGGATGTTGCTCATCATTCTCACTGTAGCCAATGCTAAGGTTTTGGTCAGTATTTGAGATAAACTTTTATTAGAATGTTTCCATTAAGATGCTCCAAGGCCGTTATGTCAAGGAATAGACACATTTATCTTGTCCTGATTTAATTGCAGAAAGGAAGGTTGGTTTTATATGCTATAAAGCTGTTTTCAGGGAAGACAGAGCTTCATATCTATAGTTCCCGGGTTTCATTTTGTTGAAACCTTCAGTTTCTCTTAACTCTGCTGAAATTATAATGCATTTTCACTTTATGAGGCCCCTGAAATGGTGGCTACAGTCACTGCCTGGTTTACCAAATTGACAATGACATGTACAATATGGAGTGCTGGAGCCAGCTCAGCCAGATCTGTGGCAGCAGTTCACAAGATTTGCATGCTCTGCCTTAGGAGACTGCTTCTTAAAGGTTCTTGCTGCTTCCAAAAGGATATCTCCCCCATCCTTGACCACATGGCTTTTCTCCTTAACAATAACTCCTCAGAGCCCACCTGCACCTCCTTACCATGTCACCCTTAAGTCCAAGATGCTCTGATGAACCAGTTACCTCTAATTGCTCCTTTTAGGCTTTCTTCCCTCTCTTAGCTCAGATCAGCTTAGGGTTGGCCACTTGGCAAAGGACAGACACAGGTGAAGAGAAGTCAGTGTCCTTGCCTCCTCTTCCAGTCATCCAGCTTTGTATACCTTGAGCCCCATTTGCTCCCTGGCTGAACTGCCTGAAATGAGATCCACCCATCAATCTCCAGCCCATTGGTTTGCTGAAACAGAAGCACTACCACTACCACTACCACTACTACTGCTGATGCTGCTACTTCTCCTCCTCCTTCTTTTCTTTTTTTTTTTTAAAGATTTTATTTATTTTATTTTACAGACAGAGATCACAAGTAGGCAGAGAGGCAGGCAGAGAGACGGGGGGCGTGGGGAAGCAGGCTCCCTGCTGAACAGAGAGTCTGATGCGGGGCTCGATCCCAGGACCCTGGGATCATGACCTGAGCCGAAGGCAGAGGCTTTAACCCACTGAGCCACCCAGGTGCCCCTCCTCCTTCTTTTCAAAAGGAATTTTTTCACTGAAACAAAGCAAAGAACAGATAAGTACAAAAGCATAGAACCTGACAAGTCTAAGACCTCTCTGTCCTGTCCTTTGCCACTTTAGAATCAGTGTTTCCTATTAGACTGGCCACAGAGGTCTATTTCTTTCAGATAATGAGAAGAAATGATTGCCATACATCAGAATAACAGGTTCCCTTCATAACCCAAGTTTCTCTTAGTGCAATCCTAAGATGTGCCCAAGAGTAGCCCTTTCCAAGTCTATCATTAATCATAAAATGATAAAATTATACATTCTACAAATATCTCAGATGTTACTTCAATCTAGGATTAAAAAAATGTGTCTTCCTTTTCCATCCCCTGAAACATGAGCCTTCACATCTTATTTAAGTGGGGTACTCTGGTACTTTGAATTTAGCTCCATTTCATCCTTTGCATCAGCTGAATCCCAACTCTTGTAAAATTTCCTTTGGTGTCAACCTTGGTTCTAACTCTCCTGTATCATACATCAATTGATTGTAAGAACCTCCAAAGATGTCTATGTCAGTTCTTACTTCATTCCTATAAATAATCAGGGGACTCCATCATATATACATGGTATGTTCATATATTGTTTGATGTCCTACAGGGGTTATCTACTCCTTAAAGACAGTCTAGAGCTATGAAATACATATCTGGTCACTTAAAAAATACTATTTAATGATAATTATGTGGAATTCAGGAATTGGGAGGTAATTTGTCTGTAACTTCAGAAAGCAAGTTATTTCCTTTTAGGCACAATAGGCTGATTCTAGGAAGTTAAGACATTTAGAGATAGTACCACCTTGAAAAGGCAACATCAAAAGGGTTGCTAATGAGAATCAGTGGAGAATTTTCTTATAAAATTCCATTGTATCTGTACCTTTTTATGGGAAATATTACTTTTTATTTTAAATTATAGTTGAAGGTATGAACATAAGATCTCTGAGGACAGAATTCCTGTTCCAATCATCTTGATAAATTCTCCATATTCACATAAGCACCATGTCTTGCAAATATTAAGTACTCATTGAACTTCTCCTGAATTAATAGAGATGGGATGGGCTGTGGAACCATAATGGAAGGGATGTCAGGGGAAATGCCCTTAAATGATATGCTATCTGTGTTGTTGGTTTGGGCTCCCTTTCTATAGGTCAAAGTCCCTTTACTACACTCTTGCTCTCTTCACCCCATCCTTGATCTGTATCTGAAGGGTTAATACCTATAGAAAAATTTCATGAACATTATTTTCAACTTTTTCCCTGTTAATTGCATATGGTGTAGAACTAATTCTTACTTTATACTTTTGTTCCTTTTTCTTTATCCCTCTCTTTTTATTCCTTTCCCCCATCTCTCTTTCCACCCACATCTCTTTCTTTCTGAAAGCCTTCCTCCCACACTGATTCACTTTCTTCTTATAGAGAGGAACATCAAAGAGATGTTGTCAAAGAGGCAACAAGATAAAACAGATAAATACATATATGGGGTGGGGTGGAATACACAACACAGTTACAGAGACTGTCTTTATTCTCTGTATACTTTAATGGCTGTTTCATAGGATATTTACTTAGGTGATTTTTAAAGACCAGTTCATTTTCATAACAGGCTTTCTAGTTAAGTGACTAAATGCAGTATAAAATGACAAAACGGTTATGGAATGTTCAATTTATTCTTGGGTAATTGCAACAATTATAAATTAATTCCTTTTTTCTTTCACAAACATTTGTTAAGTATAGACTGTATGCCTGGCAAGAGGTAGGACACTGAGTATACAAAGCTGTTAAGACATGATCCTTGCCTTTAATGAGCTTTCCCAAGTGGGAGGGTGAAATAACAAAATCCCACCTCAAAAGCCCAGGACAATATTAACACTTCAGTCATATTTTCTAGGAAATGTTCTTGTTTTGTGGAAAAATACTGCATGAATCTTCCTTTTCAGTGCTTCAAGGTGAATGAAAGTGAGAGGGAAACCAGCTCTCTACCCTCAATGTCATTTCAAACTTATGGGTGTTAATACAGTTTTACCTTAGTTAGTTCATTTGTCCTCAAGCTTCACAGAGCATCAGAATCACCTGAGCAGCTGTTAAATAGACCCACTCCCAGATATGTTGGTTGAATTTTCTGGGACATGGGGAGGTATTCAATCTCTCCAGAAGATTTTAATATACAGATTGGGTCAGGAAATGCTGATGGACATTGTTGGCTATTAATTAGCTGGATCACCCCTCTTCCACAAAAATTAAATTAATCATCAATAGCAAGAACAATAATTAAAGGCATTTAAATAAAAGAGAGGGGTATGGGGGTAGAATTCAAGCTTTAGTTGTGTAAAAGGAGAAAACAAATTAGTGCTTTAGGAAACAGCATTTTTCCTGGAACAAATTCTGAGAGAAATTCTCATGCTTGCTGACGAATTAAAGACAGCTTTTAAAAAACTATGTTATTGAAGCTTCACTGAGGTAAAATTAACATGCAAAATCCTGTATGTTCTAATATATACAACTTGAAGTGTTTAGATGTGAGTATATACCCATGAAACTATCACTGCAATGAAAGCAGTTCTTAAAGGGATTATAGGGCCGTGTTTTAGTGAGTAGTCCTGAGGTCTTCAAATGAAACACAGACAAAACCTAGAATATGATGCTAGAGGAGTAATCAGATAGCGCTGCCCCTATACCTTATCATACCTCACACTTGGAGGACATTACCTTCAAACAGCTCTTCATCAGAGCTGGTATTAAGCACACCAAATTTCTACTTCCTTGGGGTTGCTGAATGAAATGATCTTGTCACTGCTGACTCATTGGCTTTGAAAATCATGTAGTTGAGTAGTGGGTAAGGATATTTTATGATGAAAATAAGTCATAGTCTCCTTTATTTAGAAGGGCAGGAGTATCTGAAATCCAAGTCAACATATTTCTTAGGAAACATTTCTGAATTCCCTAAATCACTTGAATCAGTGTTTAAGACCCATTTACTATACTGGGGTGTTCCCTAAAATAAGTTTGGGCCCCAGAAGTATTCAGGTCCACACTAAACAATGTAAAAGAAAACCATGTGTCATACATGTCATGTGTCTTTGTATAAAGAGCTCCTTGAATGGATAGAAAATTCAAAACACAATAGAAATGGAATCAAAATTTATGTAAAGACAGTTCCCCAAAAAAGACATGTAAGTAGCTCTTTAGAAAAGAGGGAAAATGAGAAAAAATGCAAATTAAAATTAATCTGATACATCTTTTTAAAAAATCTATATTGGTAAATATCCAAGAATTACACAGACTGTGGGGAAACATGGACTCTTGTACATTACTAATGAGCATATAAGATGACATAGCTCTATGGATGACACTTTGTCAATATCAAACAAAATTACAATGCACATAACATTTGATCCAGCAATTCACCTTCTATAAACTTAACCTGCAGGAAAGTACGAGGTTACTGGCATGGAATTATTTGTGAGATCAAAATTTGGATAAACCTAAATGTCTATATAGTAGTACTGTTTATGGTACATCCATAAAACAGAACAGTAGGAAGCCATTTAAAAAAAAATCATGGGGAGTTGTTTAATTTACCTATTAGGAATAATCTTCATCTACTATTGAGGAAATAAAGGCATATAAAAGTATATATAAACATGTATGTACACACACACACATACTATGTTTGTGTGTTATTGTTTTTCATTCTTTTTGAATTATATACCACATGAATGTATGTAAAATTCAAAAGTAAAGTTACAGGCTATTGTCAGTTATCAGAAACAGTCACAGGAACACGCAAGTAATATTCCTGCATGAAATCCCATTCTAAGGCAAAATGACCCCTTGATGTACCTACCTCCATGGGTACAAGTTCAAAACCAGGTCATTTTCCATATTTACCTACTCAGTGGAAATATTCATTATTGACCTCTTTTACATTGGAGAGTGTGAACAAAAACAATGATTGGAACTTGGCTGCTCTAGGTAATGGGAAATTCACTCCCCACTGTCAGCCACAACTGAACATATTATCTTCCTGAAAAATTCTCCCACATACTCCAACTTTGAACTCCTTTCCCGTACCTCCTTATTCTTTTGCTCTTAGTCAACCCTTCTATTCCTCCAAAGAGTATTCATTAACCCCTTCTCCAAATATCTGGCTTGGATTTCCCTACCATGTGCTCCCAAGTACCCTAGTAACCATCAGAATGATCTTTATCCTTCTCTTTGCAGTCACTCAGTCACCTGTTAACTTGTCTTTCTCCTCAAGATTCTAAGCTCCCGGGACGCCTGGGTGGCTCAGTTGGTTAAGCAGCTGCCTTCGGCTCAGGTCATGATCCCAGCGTCCTGGGATCGAGTCCCACGTCGGGCTCCTTGCTTGGCGGGGAGCCTGCTTCTCCCTCTGCCTCTGCCTGCCATTCTGTCTGCCTGTGCTCACTCGCTCTCCTCTCTCTCTGACAAATAAATAAAAAAATCTTAAAAAAAAAAAAAAAAGATTCTAAGCTCCCTGCAGGGGCAGTAACTGTGTATTAACTCACTCCCTGTTCTTTCATTAACAACTGCCACAGAACCTGCCCAGTAATTTGCATTCATAAACATATTTGTTGAGTGAATGAATAAAGGGCAGTTTTGTTATCAAAGATTACGCCTAAATCATGAGAAGGAAATGATGCTCTTAACATAAGGTCTTATTCAATTTTGGAGAGCAGGGAGAATAGGTAGGGAGACACTGCATTTCTCAAAAATAAAATAAACACTGCAAAGTCATTAGAATATAAATTTAGCAAAAGGTTACTTTAAACACCTTTTTTTATGTTTTTAAAAAAAAGTATTACCACTTGTCTTGATTCAGTCACTTGCACTTCTCTATTTCTGGGGTGAAGAATGTTGATACTAACTTCACTACTAACTGTTCACATTCTTCTCCCCTTCCTCAGATAACTTAGAAGGTAATCAGGAGTCCTGCCTCTGAGCTGAGAGTTGGAGTATCATCTTCACCATTTTTGCATCCATT
Source organism: Lutra lutra (assembly GCF_902655055.1). Lineage (NCBI taxonomy): Eukaryota > Metazoa > Chordata > Mammalia > Carnivora > Mustelidae > Lutra > Lutra lutra. The sequence continues at coordinate 132,935,859 of NC_062282.1, read as the reverse complement.
CAATTCAAACAAATGGACCATTAATTTGAAGCATGGTATTTTTGGAAGTTAAATAAATCTGTGGGAGAGCACTTAAAATTAACGTTCAGAATTATTGTCAGAGGACCTATTTTCCTCCAACCAAAGTTTATGTATCAACAGACCAACTGCAAGTCATGACAGGGCATAGAGCCAGTTTCTCATCCTTTCAAAGTTTAGTGCTGACAATAATACTTGAATTTTATGTGTATATCCACATGCACCCTGCCCAGTTTGGCTGCTGTTCCCTAAAAAGTGAGTGAGTACAGGACTGACCAATGACTCCAGGCATGGTAAGAAAAGAAGAGAGACCTGGGTAGATAGAAGCTAAAGAATCCAGAGCAAAAATTAACATTTATAACCCCCTTCTGACATCTGTTTGCATAATTAAACAGAATATATTAGAGAGGGAAAGGACTTTTTGTGGATGAATCCCTTGCTGTACTGAGAACATTTTGCCTTTCTAAGAATAAGAGTTTGTTCAAAAGTCTGATGTTTATGTGTCAGTTTCAGCATAGGATTTATTTAACTCTCATTGTCTTTGAAATTTTTGTTCTCTTTAAAAGGGAACTTTTCAAACTAAATTGTTTTTTTTTTAATATGTTTTATTTATTTATTGAGAGAGAGAGAGAGAGAGCACCAACTGGGAGGTGGGGGTTGCAGAGGGTGATGGAGAAGCAGACTCCAATGTAGGGCTGACTCCCAAGACCCTGGGATCATGACCTGAGCTGAAGGCTGTTGCTTAATCGACTGAACGTTAACTGTTCTTTCTTGATTGAATCTTTTCTTTGCAATGGAAATGCAGTGGAAAATATTTGGGATGTCATTATTAATACCAAATAATCAAAACTACCTTTCTTTCCCCTCTCCCCTACCTTTACTGTCAACCAACTTTTAGTATTGACTTTAGCTACTGCCAGAGTATAAATGTGAAACAAATGAAGAAAATGCCAGACTCTTCTGCTCTAACTCATCCCTCGTGAGAGGTTGGTTCATGCCCTCTAGATCTTGGCAGGCAGGATTGTGCCTTCTTCTATCCCCACTACTCCCTACAGGAATTTGTATGTTCCCTAGGAGTTGAATAAGTGTTTTAAAACAAGCAGTGTGATGGTTACAGCTTAGAGTAGAGCCCATTGTGAGTTGAAAAGAATTCCCAGCTGTGTTTTCACTAGTCCAGAACCCAGCTGCAGCAGTGCGCAGGGGGCTCTGTTTCTTAAGCCCTGTATGTATATGTACATATTCACATCAATGTATATGAGTGGATGACTTTGAAGCAGTTGGGAAGCCCTGAACCTTAGAGATGAATTCATTTTCTTTGTGAGATAGACCTGAGTATCTACAGGGACAGGGTAAATATATCGTACTTCTCTGTTTATTAAATTGTAAAGATTCTCAGCATGATTTCAAACATTAGGAACATCAAAAGAAATGAAAAGCATGGATATTCACGTCAAGGTAGGTAAGGGCATGGAAAATAAAATAATTCAAGGTAGGTCAAGGAGTATCAGCGTACATTGAAAAAAAGAATAATGAGGTTTAAAGTAGATTCAAGATCAGTGTTATAAAAGGACTCCTTCTCCCTGGCCTCATTAATACAGAGTAAGTCTGCATTTCCTCCTTGCTGGGGGAACTGAGTCTCATAAATATATGCTGAATTTCCCTTTAAGATTACACATAAGCCAGGGAAAGGTAGTTATATTGAAATTCAAAGGAGAATTTGAAAGAGAGAAGACAATGCTCTTCTAAACAAAAAAAGAAAATTATAACTGGGTATCTATCACTTTTCATGGGATCAACAGCCAATGAAGTTCAAGAGCCTAACCCAAAGACAGAGTTAAAGAAATGTGCCTCCAACTTTCCTTAACAGTGCTTATCTGATAACCAATAAAGTCCATCATTTGCCACTTCAGTTACAAAATATAATCAGTCAAAATAAAATATCTAATCCAATATCCCCCGTCATCAAACCTGAGGCCATTTCTATCTTGACCTGTATTCCTCATCATTGGACATATATATAAGCTGTGTTGGGTTTCTGAGTGCCTGATTGAATGACCTCAGATCTCTGTATCAAGTTTTGAATGCCAGTTTTCCCTAAACCCTGATCTTAGTTTTTGCTCTCTTTGTTTGCTGGCTTACCCTAGTGTCATCATTATCTGTCAGTTTAGGAGCTTTTGAAATCTTGGCCTCCCTGGGATCATTCACATCCTCCTTAAAAACCCCAGTAAATGAAAGGAGTTGTAACACTAAACGAGCAAGCAATAAACTCCTCAACAAATCGCAAGAAAAAAACGTAGCAAGGGCTAAAGTGACCAAATGTCTAAATGTCCTCAAAAAACCTGGGCAGGATGGAGGAGGAAGAAGGCAGTTTGGGAAAGGCGTTGCTAGGCCTAGAAAGACAGGGACAGTGTTTCAGACTTAATTGCCAGCAATTTTCTCTGCATTCATTACGCTCATTCACAAGCTTAGTGTTATTTTGATGTCATTATTCTGTGAATGGCCTTGGTTTTATTTTTTAGAATACAAGAAAGGGACAAAAAGAATTTCATCAGGAGCCTGTCAGGCAAGTGTTCTCTTCGAAGAGGAAGAGAGTGGCTGAATCCTTGTCAGCGGAACTATTCATTTCACACAGTTTCCCTACAGCTAAAACACCAGTATCCAGGGTATGACTTGCAGTCCTCTTGTTCTCAGCACCGACAGTGGGGTCAAAATTGGGGTCTGATTCCCGAGTCTGTGTTGGCCCACAACTCCTTGGCAGTGGTATTTTTATGATAAAAGGAAAATACACAGCTGACTATGATTTAGAGCTTTGCTCAAGGTCAAAGGGGGCACCTCCACATGACAAGCTTCCTGTTCAAAGTCCAGGGCACCACAGAATGAAAGCTACTTGTTAAGACATACCAGGCAGCCAAGAGCTGTCTTTGTATAGATTTTATAGGCTCTTTGTATAGATTTTAGGATATTAAAGTGAAATAGAAGATATGGCTCCTTCCTTTTAGAAGTGTGAAATCTAATGGAGGGGAAAAATACACAGGCAAGAAAATGGGACAGTTATAATTGAAAATAGGAACAGTTACAGAAGAGCAGCAGAAATATGAAAAGATGGTCACTGTCTTAATTGGACATGGACAGAGATATATACTCATGTGCTGAGAGAGCCTGGGAGTAGCTGGAGGAAAAGTCTGTGTGACCTTCACAGTGCAAAAAATAAGATTTTTGGAAAGATTTCAGCCTCAGGTGACTTGATAATCCACTCTCCCTGCAGGGTCTAGATCCTATGTATCCCCTCTACTCTATCTTGTGTTGAGAATGACTAGACCTGATGTCAATAAATCAAAACAAAACAATAACAACAACAACAACAGGGAGGAGAAGAAGCAGACACTTGGGCTGAGGAGTGGAGAAGGGGTTAAAAGAATTTGAGAAAGTGGCTCTATGGAGAATTTGCCAATAACCAATAGGATTAACATATACAGCTCTCCAGAAGGCTAGGAATGTGTGTCCATGCCTGTAGACTAGGCATGGGAACAAGTTAAACAAACCATAGATACCTACCACAATTTGATTATGTCCAGGAGATTATATTACTTGAATCTAAGGGAAAGAACTAAGGATAGTTTAAGAAATTTTTTGTAATGTTGGCCTGGCTGAGGGAATGGATAAGCCACTGTGTTAGAGGGTCTTCCATATAACCTATCCCTGGTCTACAGACAGACTCTGTTCTTCCAGAGTAGAAGGTAGAGGAAGTCAAGGCAAGCTGCGAAGGATCAACCGGGAAAGAAGGCCATCTGTCTTTCCAAACTGCTCCCCTCCCTGGATGAGGCAGAAGGGCCAGATTACCAAGATGTGGACACATGTTAAAAATAAGTTGTTTGACAGAAGATTTGGCCTGATAAGAGAGTCCAGGGAGCACAACTTAACAAAGTTACCTTCAGCTACCTTTTCTAATGGATTGCCCAAAGACCTTTTTGTACAGTTTGTGCAGCCAGTTGCTTTTGGTGAACATGCATAGTGGGTTATAGTAAAACCATATCATTTTTTATTTGCACTGGAATTATATCCAAAGCACCATGCTGCATCCATTGTACAACCTCTCAGGTATAAGTTTCAGCAGAGAAGGGGTAAGGCTGACAACTCCTCAGGTCTCCCTCTTCCAAAGGCTTCACTGTGAAGTGACGTTCTTTGTCCTAAACTCTAGGTAAGAAAATGGTATAAAGTATCCCAGAAACCCTCTCTAACAGGTTTCTTCTGCCACAAGTCCTGCTTGATAAGCCTTTGCACTGAAGGAGAAAAGAATTTTGATTATGGTAAAAACATACATTAACTAGTTGCTGAAAGTATTATCCAATGTATCTCCAAATAAATGCCACAAAGCAACTTCAGGGGCAGAGTTCTTCCTCTTCTGTTGCATTTTTATGCAAAATCTTTTTTTTAAACAAAAAACATAGATAAAATTAACACCAAATATAATCAGAAGAGGTGAGCTAAAAGAATTACTTGCACATCCTAGAAAAGATACACCTATCAATACTTCTTTTTATAAAGTATTACTTTTAGAGTTATCTTTAAGTTTTGTTTCATGGTCTTTGTATTTCAAAAACCAACTTTAATAATCTTTTCTTCACTGGGGCTATTGTTTTGTAAAGAACTTATACTAGTAATAAATGAGGGTTTGCAACTTGTGCTTTTTGTAAAAATTAAGTATTACAAGTGACCGCAGGAATAATGAATTGCAAAACTATAGTGGCAGAAATCCTGGAGATTTTTCATAGAAGATTTAGAATTACTACATATGTCACTAGCAGCCTTCAATCCAGCATATGGGACAGAGCCCCTCCAATGACAGCCCTCGATCATCATGTAGAGAATTGTGTGGGCAGAGTAGATATCATGAAGTAGCTCAAATCCATATAATTTTCTTCATAATTAAAATTTCCACTTTATGAGTGAATTTGTAAGAGGTTGATTCTACAGAGAGCAGGAGGGAAATAACTATTAAAAATAGGACAATCACATGGTGGTTTTGATTTGTATTTCCCTGATGCTGAGTGATATGGAGCACTTTTTCATGTGTCTGTTGGCCATCTGGATGTCTTCTTTGCAGAAATGTCTGTTCATGTCCTCTGCCCATTTCTTGATTGGATTATTTGTTCTTTGGGTGTTGAGTTTGCTAAGTTCTTTATAGATTTTTGACACTAGCCCTTTATCTGATATGTCATTTGCAAATATCTTCTCCCATTCTGTCAGTTGTCTTTTGGTTTTGTTCAGTTTCCTTTGCTGTGCAAAAGCTTTTGATCTTGATAAAATCCCAATAGTTCATTTTTGCCCTTGCTTCCCTTGCCTTTGGTGATGTTCCTAGGAAGATGTTGCTGCGGCTGAGGTCGAAGAGGTTGCTGCCTGTGTTCTCCTCAAGGATTTTGATGGATTCCTTTCTCACATTGAGATCCTTCATCCATTTTGAGTCTATTTTTGTGTGTGGTGTAAGGAAATGATCCAATTTCATTTTTCTGCATGTGGCTGTCCAATTTTCCCAACACCATTTATTGAAGAGGCTGTCTTTTTTCCATTGGACATTCTTTCCTGCTTTGTCGAAGATGAGTTGACCATAGAGTTGAGGGTCTATTTCTGGGCTCTCTATTCTATTCCATTGATCTATGTGTCTGTTTTTGTGCCAGTACCATGCTGTCTTGATGATGACAGCTTTGTAATAGAGCTTGAAGTCCGGAATTGTGATGCCACCAACTTTGGCTTTCTTTTTCAATGTTGCTTTGGCTATTCGAGGTCTTTTCTGGTTCCATATAAATTTTAGGATTCTTTGTTCCATTTCTTTGAAAAAAATGGATGGTACTTTGATAGGAATTGCATTAAATGTGTAGATTGCTTTAGGTAGCATAGACATTTTCACAATATTTATTCTTCCAATCCAGGAGCATGGGACATTTTTCCATTTCTTTGTGTCTTCCTCAATTTCTTTCATGAGTACTTTATAGTTTTCTGTGTATAGATTCTTAGTCTCTTTGGTTAGGTTTATTCCTAGGTATCTTATAGTTTTGGGTGCAATTGTAAATGGGATGGACTCCTTAATTTCTCTTTCTTCTGTCTTGTTGTTGGTGTAGATTTCTGTAGATTTCTGATTTCTGTGCATTGATTTTATATCCTGACACTTTACTGAATTCCTGTATAAGTTCTAGCAGTTTTGGAGTGGAGTCTTTTGGGTTTTCCACATATAGTATCATATCATCTGCAAAGAGTGACAGTTTGACTTCTTCTTTGCCGATTTGGGTGCTCCATATCACTCGGCATCAGGGAAATACAAATCAAAACCACCATGAGATATCACCTCACACCAGTCAGAATGGCTAAAATTAACAAGTCAGGAAATGACAGATGCTGGCGCGGATGCGGAGAAAGGGGAACCCTCCTACACTGTTGGTGGGAATGCAAGCTGGTGCAACCACTCTGGAAAACAGCATGGAGGTTCCTCAAAATGTTGAAAATAGAACTACCCTATGACCCAGCAATTGCACTGCTGGGTATTTACCCTAAAGATACAAATGTAGTGATCCGGAGGGGCACGTGCACCCGAATGTTTATAGCAGCAATGTCTACAATAGCCAAACTATGGAAAGAACCTAGATGTCCATCAACAGACGAATGGATAAAGAAGAAGTGGTATATATACACAATGGAATACTATGCAGCCATCAAAAGAAATGAAATCTTGCCATTTGCGACGACGTGGATGGAACTAGAGGGTATCATGCTTAGCGAAATAAGTCAATCGGAGAAAGACAACTATCATATGATCTCCCTGATATGAGGGATAGGAGATGCAACATGGGGGGTTAAGGGGGTAGGAGAAGAGTAAATGTAACAAGATGGGATTGGGAGGGAGACAAACCATAAGTGACTCTTAATCTCACAAAACAAACTGAGGGTTGATGGGGGGAGGGGGGTTGGGAGAGGGGAGGTGGGGTTATGGATATTGGGGAGGGTATGTGCTATGGTGAGTGCTGTGAAGTGTGTAAACCTGGCGATTCACAGACCTGTACCCCTGGGGATAAAAATATATGTTTATAAAATTAAAAAATTAAAAAAAATTAAAAAAAAATAGGACAATCACAGGGACGCCTGGGTGGCTCAGTTGGTAAAGCAGCTGCCTTCAGCTCAGGTCATGATCCCAGCATCCTGGGATCGAGTCCCACATTGGGCTCCTTGCTCGGCGGGGAGCCTTTTCTCCCTCTGCCTCTGCTGCCACTCGGCCTGCCTGTGTGCTCTCTCTCTCTCTCTCTCTCTCGCAAATAAAAAAATCTTTAAAAAAAAAAACAAAAAAAACAGGACAATTACAATTCACCACAGGAACATTTGCCAACATAACATTTTGACCCAAGGTACTAATATTGATCTGTGGATTACAACCTTTTGTATGACTGTGGCAATTTATAATTAATTGAAAGGAAATCATTTCCTAATTAGGATTGCTGCTTACCCAGAGCCTGGGGTTGAAAGTGGGAAGGGGAAAAAGAAAGGAAAAAAATTCCTGCTCATTAATTTCATGATCTTTTCTATTTTTAATGTTCAGCTGGCTTAAGGTAGCTCTAAGAAAATGAGATCTGAGCCTAAATATTCAAATATGGTATTAATTCCTTTTCTAAAAATCAAGATTATTGATTCTCTGAACATTTGGATACTAACTAGCATTTGTCCCTGGGATTGAGTTTTATTGTATGATACAGAGGGAGTATCAAAATCGGAAGAATTAAATTTCACCCCAAGTTTTTTTCAAGTATCTAAATAAGGAGCACTTACCCTTCAGGGTCTTATCTGTTCTTCCTCCTTCGGAGAGAGGTAAAGTTTATGGTGGAAGAACACAGGCTTTGGCATCAGAGGGTAGATGATTCACATCCACCCCTGACTAGCTCTAGGCTGGTGAAAATCACTTAATCCCTGTAAGCCTCAGTTTCCACATCCAAAGCAGATAAACCTGTCATACGTATCTATAAGGTCATAATGAAGGTTAAATGATATGACATACACAAATCTGAGTAACAGAGTTTAGATCACCCAGTTCCCACATTTGTATTCAAAAAGCTGTTTATTCCCTTGCCATCAAAGAAGAGTGAACCAAAAAGGAATATTTTCACTCCAAATAGTAGCATATATAACCCTAAGTGGCTTGCATAAGAAAGGGACTTCATCAGCTCATATCTTTGAAAGTGTAGGGATAAGGTTGGCTTCAGGCAGGGCTTAGTCCAAAGACTTGAATCATGTCTTTGGGCTCAGTTCTCTGACTCTTGAACTTCACTGTTTTCTGTCCTGTCCTCACTCTCTGGCTGGCTTCCTTTGAGGTGGCAAAATGGTTGCAGCCCAAAGCTTCACATCTTCTTATTGCCATAGCCTGTGGAATAATAACAATGACAACAGTGGAAACAATATGTACTGATCCATGTATGAAGTGCGTTTTTCATCTTTTTCCCCCTTATTATATATACTTAAGGTGTATGACTTGATGATTTGATAAAGTGTATGTTGTGAAATATTCCTATGATCAACTGTAATTAATATCCACCTCAGTGCCTTTCTAAGCAATAGATAGATGGACATAGGTAGAGATATAGATACATAGAAGGAAGTATTTATATATTAGGGTACATATATGTATATGTATATACTTCTACAATTTCATTGTCTATTTTACATGTGAAGAAACTGAGACACAGAGAAATTAAGTAATTCCTCCAAGGTTTTTCAGCTAGATGGCCATGAGACAAAGACTCTGACCCAGTCTAGAGCTAAATGTTGTGCTTATGAATTCTCTGCTGAGCAACGCCTTCCCAGAAGCCCCAACTAAGAACTGCTAACAGCCCATTGTCTGGGTTATGTACTTCTTCTTGAATCAATCCCGTGGGCTGCTGGGAAAAGGAATGCTGATTGGTTTGAAGAACCCACTCTGGAGCTGAGAGTCTGCTGTCCATTGACAGCACCTGGCTGACAAGAGTGCAAGAGTACTAGCCAAAAGGGACTGTTAAAAGAAGAGGGGATGGATACTAGGCATGTTACCTACAGGAAATGGATATAAACTATAGGTTGAGCCTTCCAACAAGCTTACAGTTTAGAAGAAAAGATAAACATGTATGCGGAGCCATGCTATAGGGCACTCAGAATATTTCTTATAACTCTATAGCAGATTGCTCACTGTCTACTGGCATCAGAGTGCCTACACATGGGCTCTGATTGGTAAGGCCCTTTTCTTTGTCTTATCCTGCCTTTAATTGCTCCTTGCCTGTTTTCATCCACCCATCCATTCAACAGATATCAGAGCACCCACCTTGTGCCATGCATTGGTGGTACTGGGAGTTCTGAAGTAAGCAAAATGGGCACAGTTGCCGTTTACATGGAGCTGCTCACAGAACAGTGGAGGAGCTACTGTTGCAGTTAATGTGTACCAAGCATTTGCAATAGGGATCTGTAGGTAACAAAGTGAAGAGTGAGACACAAAATCATATCAGAGGAATATAACCCAGGCTTGGGGTCAGGGGAAGCTTCTGGGAATAAATGACACATAATTTGAGACTTAAAGGAATATGAGGAGTTGGCTAAACCAAAAGTAGATGGAGATGGGATCTCAGAACCTCTGTCCTGTGAATACTTTGGCCATTTCTTATTTGTGAGCCTTATAGTAATGTCCTCCCCTGATACCTACATCCTCAAGGCCTCCATAAAATTTCTTCTAAAGAAAATTAAAATATGAGGGTAATTGAATTGATTTATATATGCTTTTTGTTGGGTAAGATTGGGTATCATTGAATCATACTTCTGAAGACCTAGGGTTCCACAAAGGTGTCAGGGACTCAGGGGTGGAGGTGAGGGGTGGAGATGGAGGCAGAGGGCCTTGCAGAGGGTGAAGAAGCTGAGCAGGATGGCTCTTGGGTTTCCTTTCTCTGATTCAACCAGACTGGTTCTGCTTTTATGTTTTATATAATGGAAAATATGAGTATATATTATCATGGAGCTTAAAAATAAAATACAAATAGCTCTGAGATAGCATATGGATTTATTAGAGTTCCTCAAATTTATTGTTTCAGAACATTTCTCTATATTCCAGTCATCAGGTCCTTGACTGGGAGAAAAACCATCATCATGACACAGTCTCCATGAGAAAATTCAGATTCATCTTATGTACTTAAAATCACATGCCTTTTCCAGGAATGCAGCCTCCTATAGCACCACCTGGATGTGGCAAGTAAGACATGAGAGGTTCCAGCATGTGCAATAAGATTTCAATGAGGAGAAACTGGACTTTGCTGGGGGGTTATCAGTGATGCTTTCACAGATGGGGACGGCCTCTAACTGGGTTTTTGTTGGATTTCAATAGTCATAAGAAAGAGCAGGGCTTTCCACATGAAATGGAAAGATGGAAGCAGGAATACAAAGGCATGTTTGGAGAACAGTTTGAAAGATGATTTGGCTGGAACCTGAGTATCATGTGGAGTTGTTATATGAGATAAGGCTAAGAAGCTAGCTCAGCTCAACATGGGAAGGGCCAGGAATGACAATTCACCTTCCCTTCCGAGGGCTTTTGTACTTGCTGTTTTCTCTGCTCAGAATGCTTTCCCCCCAGATCTCCAGATGCCGAGGTCCTGCTCATTATGTAGGTCTTTGATCAAAGTCATTCCTTACCAAAAGTCTACCTTGACCAACTTGTGAAAGCAATTCCCTTCCCATCCAGCAACTCACTCTCTATCATTAGTACATTTCATTTCCTTCATAGCACCTACTTATTTCTTTGCTTGTTTACTACCTACCTTCTCAAAAGCCATGAAAACAAGAATCTTTTCCATATTGTTCACTGCCAGCTCCCAACGTGGTATATATTAGGTGCTCAGTAAATATTTGTTCAATGAATGATTACATGAGTTAATCTTAGACAATGAGTAATGAAGAGCCATATGAATTTTTTATTTATTCATTTTTATTAACATATAATGTATTATTTATTTCAGGGGTACAGGTCTGTGAATCAACAGTCTTACACAATTCACAGCACTCACCATAGCATATACCCTTCCCAATGTCCATCACCCAGCCAGCACATCCCTCCTACCATCCAGCAACCCTCAGTTTGTTTTCTGAGATTAAGAGTCTCTTATGGTTTGTCTCCCTACTCGGTCCCATCTTGTTTCATTTTTCCCTCCCTTTCCCCACAAGCCCCTACTCTGCCTCTCAAATTCCTCATATCAGTGAGATCATATATAACTGTCTTTCTCTGATTGACTTACTTTGCTCAGCATAATACCCTCCAGTTCCATCCATGTTGTTGCAAATGGCAAGATTTCAGGTTTTTGATGGCTGCATAGTATTCCATTGTATATACTATACCACCTCTTCTTTATCCATTCATCTATTGATGGATGTCTAGGCTCTTTCCATAGTTTGGCTATTGTGGACATTGCTGCTATAAACATTTGGGTGCGCATGCTCCTTCCAATCACTACATTTGTATCTTTAGGGTAAATACCTAGTAGTGCAATTGCTGGCTCATAGGGTAGCTCTATTTTCAACTTTTTGAGGAACCTCCATACTGTTTTCCAGAGTGGCTGTACGAGCTTGCATTCCCACAGTGTAGGAGGGTTTTGATTAAGAAAATGAAACAGGGGCTCCTGGGTGGCTCAGTGGGTTAAAGCCTCTGCCTTCGGCTCAGGTCATGATCTCAGGGTCCTGGGATCGAGCCCCACATCGGGCTCTCTACTCTGCGGGGAGCCTGCTTCCTCCTCTCTCTCTGCTTGCCTCTCTGCCTACTTGTGATCTCTGTCTGTCAAATAAATAAAAAATAAAATAAAAAATCTAAAAAAAAAAAAAAAAGAAAGAAAGAAAATGAAACAATCCCAGCAGCATTTGAAAAAAATTAGTTTGGCAGCAGATTTTAGGATGGAATGAGGCAGTATGAGATTAAGGGCAGGAGGATCAATTAGGAGGCCATCTTAACAGTCCAGAAAAGGGTTAAGCTCCCAAACTCTGGCAGTGGCAAATGGGTATGAATATATGGGCTGGATGAGAGAATTGTGGAGATCAAAAGCATGCCATTTGAGGACTGATTAAATACGGAGGGTGAGGGACAGCTGTGAATTAAGGGAATGGTGATACCATACTTGGAAAGAGAGACTTTGGGGAAAGAAACTAGCTTGGACAGAGTTCCTTTTGAAGCATCCTGAACTTTAAGTGATGCATCATTAATTAAGTAGAAAGTCAGGTAGGCAATGTGTGCCCTTGCCTGGAAAGATACACTAGAGCAGGGAATAAAGGTCTGGGAGTTAGCAGCTCATAAGTCATAGTTAACCCCTTGAGAGTTAGTAAGGTCTCTAAGAGAAGGTATAGTAAGAAATGAACACAGGACTGAGAGTAGTGTGGAAAGAAGCTATAAAATTCAAGGGTGAGATAAAGGAAGGGGAGCAGCAGGGATAGAAAGAGCAAATTGGGAAGAGAGCATTTCGAAGTAGTCACAGAGTGCCAGAAGATGGAAGATGAGGATGATGCAGGTTGAGGACAGGCATCTCCCCCTTCTGCCTCTACAATAGGAAGAGCAGAGTTCAGTGCACTCTACAGTTTATTATCACCAATACCCTCCACCACATTGCCATGCTTACTAACATCCTACACCTACCCACATGTAAATTCTGCATCACTTCTCAGCAAGCACACCTGTTCAAAGACCTTCCATAATTTTAAAACTCAGTTGCTCTTTACTGCTTTCCTGTATGTACATTTTTTCCTTAATACCCAGTACCTTATGGTTAAAATCTAGTTTGAATCTTTTAATTGCTAGGCATCAACAGTAGAGCCATGCAAATCACAATAACCATAGTAATAATCCATAATAGTTCATCATTTACACCTAATCTCATTAACATTGCTATTGCTTGTCATCACTGTGTGCCTATTATACAGGATATAAGAAAAGAAAAAAAAAGATAATGACTTCTCTCCTTTTTCAAAGTCATGGACTATCTTTCTAGTGTTCTCTGGAATGTGTCTCTATAATATTTTTTTACTGAGGCCTGCGAATTTAAATGAAAGTAGAGCCTATGGTACAGAAACAAACAAACAAAACTCTGAATAGCACAAAAATTATGCAGAAGCATAACTAAGGAAATTTAGAACTTTCACCATCCCTTCAGGATTCTCCTACCTAGAGTCAGGTTAAGTGATACCAACTGCTGCCCAACAGGACTTTAAAAATCAGAGTGATCCAAATTCTCCCCAGTCAGGCCCATTTATTGAGCCCATGATAAGTGTATGCGCAGAAAGTGTGAAGAATATGCAGGGGGTGGCACCAACCATTCACAGGCCTTGGGAAGGGCAAGGCTGATGCACTGATGATTGTGAGATAAGATGAAAGATGAGTGAGAAAGATCTGTAGCCTATGCTCCTGATCCCTAGCAGTACTTTATAACCCAGCTGTGTGCAGCAGATGAGGCAGATAGGCCAGCAATCATGCCTGGGAGCCAAGACAAAATCCATAGGAGAATGAAGGTCTTTGTCATAGCACTGGATTCTTTGGATTCAAGACATTATGGGTCCCCAAGGACAACATGAATTTGAGTACAAGACCTTACGGACTAGAATTAGGCAGCCATTGACCTAAATCAGCCTTTCTGAAGAAGAGGCATCAATAGAGACAATAGGGAAATAGACCTGGTGTCCAAGAGAAAATTGCTTCTGTCCCCATATTGGAAACTCTTGGTATTTGGCCCAATGTACATGCAGGGGGAAGATGTTGGTTGGTATTTAAAAGTTAGGGAGAATATAGTTGTCATCCGGAACATTTGACTCTTTGAGGTCTTCCAGGGGTCAGTTGGGGGATTCCTACCCTCTGAGATTTAAATAAACTTTCCTCAAATATCCACCCTCACAACTAGGAATTATTGAGGACCTACCACACAATTACTATACATTTCTGGACTTTCTTTTTTTTTTTTTTTTAAAGATTTTGCTTATCTATTTGACAGAGATCACAAGTAGGCAGAGAGGCAGGCAGAGAGAGAGGAGGAAGCAGGCTCCCTGCTGAGCAGAGAGCCCAATGCGGGGCTAGATCCCAGGACCCAGGGACCACGACCCAAGCCGAAGGCAGAGGCTTCAACCCACAGAACCACCCAGACACCCCCAGACTTATTTTTTATGGCTCTCTCTATCTCTACTCCTGCATCCATGTCCTCACCAAACCGTGGCTCTAACCTAGGTGCAATAATACCTCACCCTTCATCATCTTTCGCAAGAAATCCAATCTCACAGAGTACTTCACAATTTTTGTAATTTTATTGGATATTTGTGGAGGGCAAGGGGCAAACACATCCATTCATTTCTTGAGTATGTATTATGTTTTAGTTGCTGTCATAAGTGCTTTAGGTACATCAGTGATAGAAAGACAAAATTCCTATCTTCCTAGAATTTCTAATCCAGTGAGAGAGAGAGATGATAAGCTCCATGAAGAGTGTAACCACCTGCCAGTTGCCTGTTCCCTAGCCATTCCACCCTTCCTCTTCCACTGGAACTGCTGGGTCATACTCTGCAGGTTTCTGAAGCCTGTACTCTGATGTGTGACCTCATGGCCCCACCAGGTTGCTTTGTCTTTCACAATCTCCCAGCCTTTACATTTTGGCAGGCAAAAGTATCTCCATCTTGGTACACAGGATTATCTAAATCTATGGCACTAGACTGGAAAGAACATGTAGGTGCCCAGGCCACCCAGCTGCCAATGGAAATTTAGGTTGGTAGGTGGGACAATGGGATGAACATAGAAATTTGTGATCAGGCAGCTCTGGGGTCAAATTTCTACCTCCTGCTGGTTGTATAATATTGAACATGTTCCTTAAACTTCCTAGGCCTTGATTTTTCTCATCTGCAAAATGGGGCCATTAATCACTTTTTCTTAAAGTGAGGAGAAAGTTTAAATGTGGTAACAAATAAAAGTTTCCAGTACAGGATGGGTACTCAAATATAACTAGTTTACTTTGGGTTCTAGAGAGATTCTGGGGGTAGACCAAGAACAGGGATCAATCAGAACTCAGGACCAGACACAAGAACAGTCATATGGGCCAATAAGAGAGAAGGAAAGTTAACACTTGCTCCACTTTAAGGGGCAACACAAGCATTCATAGGTCATCCCCACCACTCTCTGATTAGTGGTAGGGTGACCCCCTCCAATATCACAAACTAGCACGGGTCAAAGCCCCAAATATGTCCCAGGAGCAGAGGATGTCCAAGGTGGCTGGGGCTGACAGAATTCTGGCGTTTAGGGTAGGAGTAAGCAACTGGTTGGTAGGGCATTGTCCACCGAGGTTGGGAAGTTGAGATTCTCAGACTCTCCAGTTTTCAAGAGCTCTGAAACATCTTGTAGTCTGGGGGTTCCTAAACATGACCCTGACATAACACTTCTGAATAAGAAGTCCCCAGTTTTGAGCCAGGCCAAATACTTAAACACTTCTCAGGTGACTCTTGTGGCTTAGGGTGGGGACCAGAGATTCTCCAGTTCTAAAAAAGCTCCCAGCAGATGCCTATGCCCAGCTCTTGGACCCCATTTTGGGTAGCAGGGCTCTAGGCTGACTCCCCAAGCAGATGCTTGAATCTTCTCTACTATATTCCCATCAAGAGGTCATTTAACCAATGTGTGACTATCTCCTGTGAAAGAAATCTCATTACCTCTGATGGGGTCCATTCAAACTTTATCCTTCCTAGTTAACTGTGTGTGTATGTGTGTGTACACGCGCACGTGTGCGTCTGTGTGTGTGTGTGTGTTTTAAGTCCTGCTTTTGATATTTCTAGCCTATTCTGTCTTTTGGAAGCTCTGCCAGAAAATGCTTACTTATGTTTTTCTATAATTTATCTTTTTATTTTATTTTTTATTTTTTAGATTTTATTTATTTGACAGAGATCACAGGTAGGCAAGCAGGCAGAGAGAGAGAGAGAGAGGAGGAAGCAGGCTCCCCACTGAACAGAGAGCTCGATGCAGGGCTTGATCCCAGGACCCTGAGATCATGACCGGAGCCGAAGTCAGAGGCTTTAACCCACTGAGCCATCCAGGGGCCCCTATCATTTATCTTTTTAAAGATTATTACATTAACTATAGGTTTTTGTTAGAAAATATGGAGAATACAGGCATATAGAGGGAAAAATCCTTAATAACCATAATACTATCAACCAGATGTACTTGCTCTTAAAATATTAGAGCATTTCCTTCTAATTCTTTCTTATCATGATTTAAAATCTGATTCCTGTGTCTTTCTCCCTTAGAGCCTCAGAGCATGTGGCTCAACTCCAACCCGTTTCTCTCTGTCAGCTTCAGGCAATGGGCAACAGTTCTCCACTGGCTGATGCTCCAATGCCTGCCTTTCTCACTGACCTTACAGCCTCTACTCCTTGCAAGAGCAGTTTTTGGGCAGAGATGAGAGGGAGGACAACTCAGGCCCTCTGGGTGTGACGGCACTGTTGGCATTCACTGAGCAGTGGGGCCATTTTTCAAATCATCAGAATGGCTTTACAATGAGCCATTCTGTTTCTTTCACATGATACTGCTTGTCACCGAAAAGCAAACATTTTAAGGCATCTGTGGCCACACAAGAGAATGTTTTTCATTTGGAAAGTAGATTGGCTCACAACCAATTATGTTCTCACCCTCACTCAGCTGTATTAGTGCTGTGATCAACTGAGCAGGGGCTCATGTTTGGAACACCAGGGTTCAAATCCTGTCTTCATCATTTGTTACTAACTGAAAAGTTGGACAAGTTACTTTAACCCCTCTATGCCTCAATTTTCTCATCTTTAAATGAAGATCATACTACCACCTACCCCACAGGGTTATGTGGATTACATGAGTTAATCCACATAAGGTTGTTATTTTTACTATTTTATTTTTATGTAAATTGTACACCCAACATGGAGCTCGAACTCATGACGCCAAGATCAAGAGTTGCACACTCCACCAACTGAGCCAGCCAGGTCCTCCACAGAAGATTTGTAGAACAATGTCTGACTCATGGAAGAACTGAGTAGATGATATCTAACATACACACACAAATAGCCACAAAGTCAAGTTTAATGGGTAAGATTTATTGAAATAAAGAGATAAGCTTGGTACTTATTTCCCTATTTTAACCTTGAGAAAGACCTGGCTAAGAAAAGGTTCACGGAGTGCCTAGAGACAGCTGTGATAAGGAGTATGTTCTGCTTGGGAAGCCACAGCACAGACTCTATCTGTGGTCCTGGGCCTATGCAGAAGGGGCTGTGCTCTAAGCTCCTAGCCCAGCAGCTGCAACAGGACAGGTGAGCAGTGAGCACTGCTCTTGCCACCTCCCTCACTTTTGCTATTTCTGCCTAGTGGGCTGACTTAGAAAGGGTCCAGGATACAGGGGGAAACCTGGGAAATTGGGAATACTTTGGGGTTAGTCCAGGTTCTCCCTAGGACAGGACGTTGAAAGTTCCATATTCCTGTCTCTGCATGCATCTGAGACCTCTGTCTGAGCATCAGATGCTCTAAGTCTTGAGAGCTGTGCTGAGTCCCCAGGGAGTCACTGGCTCCGCTCTGAGCAATTATTGCATTACTGCAATTATAGCTGGTTTTCTAGAGAGCCACTAAATGGCACCCTGATGACTAGAGAAAGATAATGTTCAACCCTATACACCTAACTTCCTATTAGAGAATTACTTAAACACTGGGGACAATATTGCTCATTAATAAATAAGTTCATTTCTGTGTTTTCTAATCCAGACCACCCCAGTATCTTGCCCCATTCACTTATCTTTGAATTTATAACCCTTTCTCTTTTTTTCCTCTTTGTCTATCTCACTACTTTTTTTAACAGCTTTACTGAGGTATAATTGCTATACAGTACACTGCATATAACTTACACATATAATTTTATAAGTTTGACATACACAGACATCTGTGAAACCATACTCACAATCAAGGTAATGAACTTGTCATGTCCATCATCCCCTAAATTTTCCTTAGTTCCTTTTCTATTCCCTCCTTCCTACTTCACATGGCCTCAGGCTGAATCCTGGGCAGTCACTTATTTAGAACTTCATATAAATAGAATCATGCAGTGTATACTTAAACACATTTTTTTTTCCTTGTGCTGTCTAGGCTCTCCTGTATGATATTGAATAGGATGGTGAGAGCAGATATCCTTGTCTTGTTTTTGATCTTGGTGGGAAAGCATTCAGTCTTTCACCCTTAGCTGTGAATTTTTTTCATAGATGACCTTTAAAGGAAGCTTTCTTCTACTCTTTGTTAAGAATTTTTATCAGGAATGGATGTTGGATTTTGTCAAATACTTTTTCTGCTTTTTGTGAGGTGAAACAAAGTAAGTTCATTAAAAAGACAAATTGACATTTGAATGCTAAACCAAGCTTGCATTCCAGGCTAAACTGTACTTGATCGTGATATATTATTCTTTTTATCTGTTCTTGGATTTGATTTGCTACAATTATGTTTAGAATTTTTGCATGTATATTCATGAGGGGTGTGGGTTTGCAGTTTTCTTTTCTTGCAACGTCTTTGGTTTTAGTATCAAAATCATGTGCTGGTCTCAGAGAATGAATTGGCAAGGATTACTTCCTCTTCAGTTTTTTGGAAGAGTTTTTATAGAATTGGCATTATTTCTTCTTATGTATTTGGTAGAATTTACCAGTCAAGCCATTTGGAACTGAAGTTACAAGGGGGCAGGGTGGGGAAGGTTTTTAACTACCAAATCTATTTCTTATTTCCTTTAATAAATACGGGTCTATAAATATATGTGTTTTTGCTTGGCTTAAAAGAATGCCTTATCTTTCAAGGAATTTGTCTGTTTTATCTAAGTTCTTAATTTATTGGCATAAAACTGTTTAAATTATTCCCTTATTATTCTTTTAATATTTACAGAATCTATGTTGATACCTTCTCTTTCATTTCTGGTGTTCATAATTGGTGCTCATTGATTATATTCTTTTAATCCTGATTAATGGTGTTAGAGATTTATCAATTTTATTGTTCTTTTCTAAAAATGCTTATGATTTTAGTTATTTTTTCCTATCATTTTTGGTTTTCTATTTTATTGATTTCTGCTCTGATCTTTATTATTTCCTTTCTTCTGTTTACTTTGAGATTTAATCAGTTTTCTTTTTCTAGTTTTTTAAGGGAACACTTGAGGCCATTAATTTGAGCTTTTCTCTTTTATTTTTTAGTTTTTAATTTTTAAATTTTTAAAAATTGAGGTGCAATTGACATATAACATTATGTTGGTTCAGGTATACAATGTAATGATTCAATAATGTATGTATTGCAAAGTGATTGCCACCACAAATCTAGTTAACATCCATCACCTTATACTTCCTCTTTATAATATAGATAATTAGTGGTATAAATATACCTATAAATGGCATTGCCCAAACTAAGAAAGTTTTTTTTCCTTTTTTTTTGGTTCAAAAACCTTCCTAATTTCCCTCTTGATTTCTTCTTTGGTCCATAAGTTACTTAGAAGTGTCTTATTTAATTCCAAATATTTGGGGAACTTTTCAGAGAGATTTCTGTCATTGCCTTCCTACATAATTACACTGTGGTCAAAGAACATATTTCGTATCACTTGAATCCTTTCTAACTTCATGGGGACTTAGTTTATAACCAGGATATGGTCTATATGTCCTGTGTGCTTGAAAAAAAAATGTATATTTTCCTGTTCTACAGATATCGGTCAGGTCAAGTTGGTTAATATACTATTTTTCAAATCTTTTGAATAGTTGTTCTGTTTTGCCCTTTGTTTCATCAATTAGTGAGAAAGGGGTATCAAAACATCTATTATAGGGGCACCTGGATGAATTAGTCAGTTAATCGTCCAACTCTTGACCTCAGCCCAAGTCTTGATCTCAGACTTGTGAGTTCAAGCCCTGCACTGGAGCCTACTTAAAAATAAAAAATAATTTTAAAAAATATATCTACTCTAACTGTGGATTTTTCTATTTCATCTTGAAGTTTTGTAAGTTTCTGCTTTATATATTTGACACCATTATTAGGTTTTTTAATGTTAGGACTGTCAGGTGATTTCAGACTGACCTCTTTATTATTATTAAATGATCTTTTTATTCCAGATAGTATTTTGATGCTCTGAAATCAACTTTATTTGATAGTAATATAGTAGTAGTATTGTAGGTAGTAGTTACTCCAGCTTTTCTTTCTTTAATCTTAGCTTGGTATGTCTTTTTCCATCCTTTTAAATTTAATCTAGTGTGCTATTATATTTAAAGTTAGTTTCCCCTAGACAGCATTTATTTGGGTCCAACAATTTTTGCCTTTTAACTGGATATTTAGATCATTTGTATTTAATGTGATTATTGATGCAGTTAGGTTTATATATATCATCTATTTGTTTTCAATTTTTCCCACCTCTTCTTCTCTTTTCCTCTTTTTCTGCCTTATTGTGGGTTATTTAAATTTTTTGTGATTCCAGTTTATCTCCTTAGTTGTATTATTAGCTGTCACTCTGTTTTGTTATTTTAGTTGTCTTAGGGTTTGTAGTACCCATCTTTAAGTTGTCACAGTCTACTTTCCGTTGGCATTAGACCACTTCACATGTGGTATGGGAACCTCTCAGCAGCTCACTTTTATTTCTTCCTTTCTGGTCTCTGTACTGTGGTTGTCACACATTTTACTTCTCATGTTATAAGCTACATACTACTTTGTAATTATTTTTGCTTGAACAGTCAATTCCTCTTTTAAAGGGATTTAAATAATAAAGAAATTTGAACTATTTGCTCTTATAATGACCATTTCTAGTGTTATTCCTTTTTATACATGTTTAGTTCCATCCACTTGGACACTATTAAAATTTCTTGTAAGAGTATGTCTTCTTGTAAGAGTATGAATCCTTTTAGCCTTTGTATATCTGAAAATAATGTTATTTTGCTTTTGTTTTTTGAAAAATTGTTACCCCTGACAAAGGTCTCTAGGATGACAGTTGTTGTTTTTTTCTTTCAGAACTTTAAACATGTTGCTCCACTGTCTTCTCACTTGCATTATTTCCGGTGAGAACTCCGTCATCTTCATCTTTGTTCTCCTGTATGTAACATAACTTCTTTCTCTGGCTGCTTTCTCTAATTGTTTTCTTCATGTTTCTTGTGTCTGAGATTCATTGAATTTCTTAGATCTATGGATTTATAGTTTTCATCCAACTTAAAAACTTTTCAGCCCTTATTTCCTCAAAAACTTGTGTCTTCCACACTGACCTTCAGGACGCCAATTGTATGGTATATGACTGCTTGAAGTTGTTTACAGCTTGGTGATGCTCTGCTCGTTTTCCTTTTTTCTTTCTTTTTTTTTTCTCTTTTTTCTTTTCTTTTTTCTTTTTTTTTTTTTTAGTTATCTTTCCTCTGTGTTTCATTTTGGATAGTTTCTGTTGCTATGTCTTGAAGTTACTAGTCTTTTCTGTTTCAACATTTAATCTGCCAGTAATCCCATCTAGTATATTCCCTATTTTACACACTATAGTTATAATCTCTAAAATTTTGATTTGGGTCTTTTTTATGTCTTAACTTTTTGAACATATGTAATACTTTTAAACCTATTTTAATGTCCTTATCTGCTAATTCTAACATCTGCAGTGTCAATTTAGGTAGATTAATTTTTCTCCTTATTATGGTTCATATTTTCCTATTCTTTGCATGCCTAATAATTTTTTATATATGTCAGATCTTGTGAATTTTACCTTTTTGGATGTTGGATATTTTCTTATGTTTACAAATACTTCAAGCTTTAATCTGAAATGTAGTTATTTGGAAATAGTTTGATCCTTTCATATCTTGCTTTTAATATTTCTTAGAACTAAAATAATGTTCAGTCTACAGATGTTTGTTTTCTACTACTGAGGCAAGATTTTCTGTGTACTGTATTTAGTTTCCCATGAAAACCATGAAGTTTTCCAATCTGGTAAGCACAGACACTATTCTCAGCCCTGTGTGAGCTTCAGGCAGTTGCCACTAATATTTTTTTTAATGTTTCTTTCTCTTACCCCAAGTAGTTTTGCAAATATGCTCTGCTCAGACTTCAACTGAGGCAGACCCTCTATATAGCTAGTTTTTGCTCCACGCAGCATTTCCCTCTCCAATACTCAGTCCTATGACCACCAGTTACCTTGATGTCTCTGGATACCCAGCTCTATCTCTTCGACTCCAGGAAGCCACAGGGATCTAACTGGGTTTCCTCTCCCTGCACAACAGCCTGAAAACACCTTTAAGGCATTAAGCTGAGGCAATTCTAGGGCTCACCTATTTGATTCCCATCTTTCAAGCATTATTACTCTTTGTTGCCTTATATCCAATGTCTTGCAAACCATCATTTCATATAGTTTGTTCTTTTTTTTTTTGTTGTTTCATGTGGGAGAGTAAATCTGGTTTCTGTTATTCTATATTGGGTGAAAGTGGAAACTGACCACCATTTCTCCTCAAATATACTCTGGTTATTTCCATTTAAATGACAAATAATATAGCCTCTCATCATTAGGTATAATCTGTTGAATGCCTGGGAGTAGTCTTTTGCATTTAGCTTTTGTATGGATCTCTGTGAGTTACTTCAGAAATTAATAGTATGATCTAGGATGTGTTTTATTCCCCTAAAGTGTTTGTTTCCTTCCTTCACCACTTTAGGCCCCTCTTCTAATGGGTTCTTCCCTTAACATGTGTTACATGCATGTCAACTGGGCTAATTGTTCACAGCACCATAACTTTTAAGTTGTTATTGCTTTTTTATCACTTAAAAGAGAAATGTATGTATGAAAGCATTTATTTGATTAAATATATAATTGTTGATGTCCTTGTCTAATGTCAAGGACATCAGGTAGATTAGGAGACAAATTTCTGAATCACATGTAACATGATAATAAATATAGTAAACATAATTAAAACTAGTACTTATTGAGAACCTATTATTGGCCAAATACTGAATGGATCTTCCCACTACCCACACACATTATCTTAATCTTATAAGGTGATCAATAGGTGGATATTTTACAAGTTAGAGATCTGCCACTCCATTTTTGCAGACAAGGACAGTGAATATCATAGAACTTTAATAATTGCTAAAAGTCATTGGGCTAATAAATAATGTAAGTAGGATTTAAAATCAGGTAGTCTGATTCTAAAATCCAAATTCTTTCTCTTCCACCATACTGCTCCAAGAAGAAATCAACCTGTTGCCGATTGTTGGCCTTTTCTACATTTTTTCACTAGTGTGCCCAGCTATAGAAAGACACGTTAAAATCTCAGAAGCAACTGAAATATCAAAATCCTTTCAAGTAGACTTTTTATTAATCCCTTTATATATCCTTCTCTCAACCTGAAATCCTTTAAGCAGCAAATAAATTAACAACTACAAGTAATAAAGGCAGTGAATGAGATGAAGTTCATTTCTACTTAGAGAAAGGTTTATTTGGATTATTTGAGGTTATATTCAGCCCCAAAATAAATGCCATATGAAGTAAATATATAAGAATGAAAATCAGGGGCGCCTGGGTGGCTCAGTGGGTTAAGCCGCTGCCTTCGGCTCAGGTCGTGATCTCAGAGTCCTGGGATCGAGTCCCACATCGGGCTCTCTGCTCAGCAGGGAGCCTGCTTCCTCCTGTCTCTCTGCCTGCCTCTCTGCCTGCTTGTGATCTCTGTCAAATAAATAAATAAAATCTTAAAAAAAAAAAAAGAATGAAAATCAAAGTCATAAATAATTAAAATGAAATATTAGATAGATTTTGAAAATCTGGATTTGGGAAATACCTTTCTAAATAAGAAACAAAATCCAGAAATCATGAAGGAAATAAACTGACAGATATGATAACATAATCTTTTTAGTTCCATCTGTACTAAAATTTTTCAAGAACTCCAAAAACACTTCTCAAGCGGCAGAACTGGGGGAAATATTTGTGATACTTATAACATAAGAGTTAACCTTCTTTATTGGGCCATCCTCAGCATTACTCCCTATTTGTTCTTAGAATGCACTGTGCTGCAGGGAACTTTGTCTCCCAGGCCACCCTCCCTCTGGCTATGTTCTTGGGTCTATCCTCATCTGGAGTTCCTAGTATCCTGAAGAGACTTAATCAATCTTGGGTTGACATTCTGGCTCTGCCATTTACAAACTACATGACCCCAGACAAGTCATATAACCTCCCCAAATCTCAGTTTAATGGCCCAAAGGGGATAGCAACATTACTCAGCTCATAGCATTTTTTTGTGAGAATCACTTAGCTTGATGTTGGTTTATTGTAAATGTTCAGTAAATTGTAGCCATTGTTCACTGCTATATTCTCAGTGCAAGAACAACATATGGCACATACAGACACTCAATTAGAATTTGTTGAATAAATAACTTCTACAGATCAATAAGGAAAAGACACTCGGTAGAAAAATAAGCAAACGATACGGTAGGAAATATACAGAAAAATGCAACTGTTTGCACAGACAGGGAAAGAGGCTCTATCTTGATAGTAAAAATGCTAATTAAAACAATAATAAATTATTGTTTTTTTAACCTTCTACTTTAAATGGCTGATCACAGCCAGTGCAGGCAAGGTCGTGGGGACATCTTCCTATATGTGGTTGATGGAGTGAGTAGAGCTTAGTAAAATAGCCCTAGAAAAATATTGGCAATAGGTTTTTTTTTTTTAAAGATTTTATTTATTTATTTGACAGAGATCACAAGTAGGCAGAGAGGCAGGCAGAGAGAGAGGAAGGGAAGCAGGCTCTCCGCTGAACAGAGAGCCCGATGCGGGGCTCGATCCCAGGACCCTGGGATCATGACCTGAGCTGAAGGCAGAGGCTTTAACCCACTGAGCCACCCAGGCGCCCCTGGCAATAGTTTTTTAAATCTAAATGTACACAATCGGCAGTTGCACTTCTCAGATCTAACCTACAGAAATAATACATGTTTAGAAAGATAGATATTTGAGGCTGTTTGTTGCACATTGTTTGAAATGGAAAAAAAAATTAGGAATAACCTAAAGGTCCATCGATTGATAACTACTGAAAAACAGTGATACATCCATGTAACTGACTAAATATAAAATAAGTTCATTTTATATATATATATATACATATATATATATATATATTAGGGATATATGTTTAAAGAGAAAGAAAATTAAGAATCAGCATACTAATAATATTTGTAACACTTATGTGTTGGGCAGTGCAGTAAGCAACCTACTTGAATTTTTTTTTTTAAATTTCTTTTCAGCATAACAGAATTCATTGTTTTTGCACCACACCCAGTGTTCCATGCAATATGTGCCCTCCTTAATACCTACCACCTGGCTCCCCCAACCTCCCACCCCCCTTCAAAACCCTCAGATTGTTTTTCAGAGTCCATAGTCTCTCATGGTTTGCCTCCCCTTACAATTTCCCTCAACTACCATCTCCGCTCCATCTCCCTACTTGAATTATCTTATTTAATTCTCAGCACATAGACATCCTCTGTGGTCTTGAGTTTCTTCATATGTGAAATAAGGAGGTGGAAACAGATAACCTCTTGTACCCTTCCCATCCTAGCTCTAAAATGCTACCTCTTGCATGAAGCACTGGGTGTGGTGCAAAAACAATGAATACTGTTACGCTGAAAAGAAATAAAAAATTTTTAAAAAATGCTACCTCTACTGAAGTACTATTTTGAGAGCCATCTAACCCTGAACAAGGCCAAGCATGATGATACCTCTAGGAGGTGGACAATCAAATTGACGTCTATGCAGTGGTTTCTGCCATGGAGACTCTGTAGTACATGATTCTGCCTCCTGGAAGATATTCACAAACTTGTTCTCAATGCTAAATGAAATGATGCCACTGTTTATTGGTAAAGAATGATTTTCTTACATTACTGTGAATTGGCTTCACCTGAAGTCCACTTTACAAAACAAAGTGAGCTCAGGTTTACTAACTGTGGATACCAACCACATGCTCTCCCAAGTATCTAACTGTAGTAGAAACAATTCTCTTCACTGTCTCCCTACTGGCACAGAGATTGCCTCTCAGTTTTTCTGGGACTGGCATGTTGGCATCAGTTTTCACACTGGCAGCTGAGCAATGGAGAATGAGAGAAGTGTGAGGGGCAATTGAATGCCCGTGGCAGATCTTCACTTTTGGTCCACTCTTCATCCATACCAGGAAGTGAAAAAATTGAATACCTTTATGTCTGTCCTGTGGAGAAAGGACAATTTTGAATTGTGAACATGTGTGGAACAGTGTGGGAATATAGGAAAGTGAGTAGTAAATTCAAGATTTTGAAAAAATACTCACATTTCTTTTTTTTTTTTTTTTAAGATTTTATTTATTTATTTGACAGAGAGAGATCACAAGCAGGCAGAGAGGCAGGCAGAGAGACAGGAGGAAGCAGGCTCCCCGCCGAGCAGAGAGCCCGATGCGGGACTCGATCCCAGGACTCCGAGACCATGACCCGAGCCGAAGGCAGCGGCCTAACCCACTGAGCCACCCAGGCGCCCAGTACTCACATTTCTAGAAAAATTTTGTTAATATATTTTGTGGAAAGTCATCAAAAAGATTGTTTTTACAACTTCCCTAATTTTACCTTTTTCTTTTTTTTTTCCTAAACAACAGAGGTATGTTCTGTCTCTGGATTAGTGTCTGATAAAAACAATGTATTTTTTAGTAGATACAAACTCAAAGTACAGTATAAGCTCAGTTTTTGTCTATTTAGAAAGACCGTTAATCAGGTAAAAATATTTAATTGGGTAATCATGTCCCAAACATTGCCTCTTCAGTCATGTAATCT
Source organism: Lutra lutra (assembly GCF_902655055.1). Classification (NCBI taxonomy): domain Eukaryota; kingdom Metazoa; phylum Chordata; class Mammalia; order Carnivora; family Mustelidae; genus Lutra; species Lutra lutra. The sequence goes on along the minus strand of NC_062282.1, from coordinate 132,909,050 downwards.
GTTGGGATTTATTTGGATACTATTAGTAGCACAGGTATGAAAATGGCCATCGGAGAGACTGGAAGAATTGGAATCACCTATTCCAGGAAGGGGTAAAAGCCCATTTCAAGCATGTGTCAGGCAACTGGAATGTTAGTTTGGAAACTGATAATTGCTTGTTCCCAATATTATCAGAGAGAAGTGTATCCTCTTGCATGGACTACAGTAACCCCTCCAAAAATCATGTTAGATTATTAAAAGTTAAAAAGAAGGAGAGGGGAAGATAGATCACAAATCTGTTTTATTCTACTGGAACTCTTTAACTTTTAGATACAGATCATTTTTACCAACCCTGACTCTCACAACAGTTTTGATGCACAAATACTGTATGCCAGGTGTCTACATTGTGCCTAAGGCTGGTTGGTGTCTTTTGAGTTGAAGGCTAAATACAAGCCAATAAAATCACAAATAAACTGGAACTATTCCTGAAAGTTTTCTTTCCAAGGGCAATAGAGTATAACAGAAATCTATAATGGACTGGCAATGCCTAAAGCCCACCTATTCCTCGTGTAAAATATTAGCTTTGAAAACTACAGAGGGCAGATTGAATATTTATCTAATTTGTTATATCTCTGTATTCAACAAACTATCGGGTAAGAGATGTAAACATGTATCTCTAAAATAAGACAGAAGCTCTGTTGGCCTCCTCTACCTCTAACAGTAGCTAAATGACATGACCTTTGCCTACGACAGAGGCAGAGTTTATTGCTCTTCGAACTCCTAGCCAGTGGTCTATTTCATACCTCACCATCAGCCAATACTAGTCTCACTGAAGAGGATAAAATACCTTATACTCCATTTTTGTGCCCCTCTGTTCCACAGGCCAGAGGCAGGGCTATCTCACACTTTCTGAGCTGTCTATTCTTCAAGCTTAACAAATCCCAAGAATAGAAAGGAGTGGATGCAGGGCCAGACGAAAAGCTGGATGACACTCATGAAAAATTTCAAGTAAAATTTGTCTTTAGAGGTGATGTGTCTCCTTTAATTCTTATTACTTGAGTGAATTCCTTCCCATGAAGCTTCTGTTCTTCATCTGTTCCCAATGATGTTATTCCCATGAGGCACCTCTATTACTGCTCAGAAATCCACTTGCCTCCTGGGCATGGCTGAATCCTCTAGGTATACCTGGTCTGAGCTCTTAAGCTGGGTTCTCAGACAAATAGTAAGAACCATTTCCTATACCTGAGTTATGAAAAGGAGGATAATTGAAGGAGATACCAGCAACTACTCATTTCTTTCTGAAAAGGCTACATTTCTTTTTTTTTTAATTTATTTGTTTATTTGGGGGGGTATGGGCAAAAGGAGAAGATAATATCAAGCTGACTCCACACTGAGCATAGAGCCTGATGCAAGGTTCCTCACGGGGCTTGGTCTTGCAATCCTGAGATCACAACCAGAACTGAAACCAAGAGTCAGACACAACCGACGGCACCACCCAGACTCCCCGAAAAGACTAAATTTCTAGGGGTGTCTGGGTGGCTCAGTGGGTTAAGCCTCTGCCTTTGGCTTGGGTCATGATCTCAGGGTCCTGGGATCGAGCCCCACATCGGGCTCTCTGCACAGTGGGAAACCTGTTTCCCCCTCTCTCTCTGCCTACTTGTGATCTCTGTCGAATAAAGAAAGAAAAATCTTTAAAAAAAAAAAAAAAGACTAAATTTCTAATTGAAAAATTAGTACCTCTATTAAACAACTTGCCTAAATGTTTTGGGCCTGCTGAAGAACTATTACACCTGCTCTTATTTCTCTAGATAGAAGAATTCATTGCTCTTTTATTTTCCTCCTTCCATTTCCAACATAGCTTCTTTCAGAGGGGCTAAGAAGGCTGATCTCTTACATTCTCCAATGCTGTCAACTGTGGGTCCATTTTAGAGTGGAAAAGAAAGATAAGACCATCCTTTTGTCAGAAAGAGAGACCCAGGAGAGAAAAAAGAAAAAAGCAACAACCTCCAATGACTATTTTCTGAACTTAAGCTTTTATTTATGTATGTTGCATCACCAAATGATTTCAATTTGCGGTAGTATTTTAACGCAGAAAAAATGTAAAACTATCATATTTGACATTTGAAATTATGCTGATTGGCTAGCATGTTTTAAAACATCAAATAAGATGGGCATCAGTGTTTGACAAATTTTTACACAAAATACATTGTAAGAAACCCGTGAAAGGGAAAGTGTCAACAAATTTCTTTATAAAATTTAAAAGACAAATGCACAGAATTGCAGTAGGTGTATTAACTCCATGTAGAATTTAAAGTGACTTTTGTGGTTTATAATCCTTTTAAGATTCAATCTGGAAAATTGCTTTGGAACAATGAAAACATGAAATCAAATCATAAAGCAGACTAATGGATAAAGACTGTAACACAAATGGACATATTTTATCCTGCCATAAATGCGAGTACATTTCTACTCTTTTTATAAGCACAAAGAAGGGCCTACATTAATATACCTTACAGTAGTCATTATTTCCCTTGCAAAATTTTAAGTTATTTTTAAACTCTCATCTGCTTGTATTTTTGTCTTTTCGCTATTGCTTACTGGTTCAAGTCTTGTATACACACACACACACACACCTCATAAAAATAATCAAAATCCTGTAGATATTGATGGGCAGAATACGGGTGTTACAAAGTGGCTGTTTGCAAGGACTAGATCATATGTAGGACATTTAGGACATAGATTTTACAATGAAATTACCACCTTTGAGCTTGAATCTGCTGATAATCAGTGCCTGCTAATCACAGACGAGGTAAAGCAAGATCAGAAACCACATCTTCTCATTGAGTTTTATTCATTCAGCACTTCTGTGCAACTTCTCACAACACATTGAAATTCTCTGCTGTAGTCACCATGTGATTGGGTTTTAATGTATGGCAGCATATCCCAAGGGCAGAGCAAATTATGCTACCTGAACCCTTTATCTGTAAGCAGCAATACAACAGGGTGATGTAAAATAGAAGACAGATTTATTTAGACATAAACAATGTAAAAAATATTATTCGATACAAGAAACATAAAATCCAATATCCCAATAAATCTAGCTGGCAAGCCTTACCTTATTGCTAAATGATTGCACAAAAGAACAAACTTTCTTTAATGTTTCCAGGCTGACAAATGCAATATGTTCTGTCTACAGCCCCCTAACTTTGTCAGGAGCTATAAAGTCCTTCTCTCTTGGGTGCCAAAATTTCCACAGAGGTTCACAGGATTTCAGTCTATCCTGTTGCAGCTTACTGAGACCCTGGCCTTATATTTGTCCTGTGATTTTTTCATGAAAACAGCAGGCACTATTAGAGTAGTATTATAGAATTGCTTATATTTACCTTTAAATTATTAATCAGTTATAAAAATTATCTGGTCCATTGCATCTCAGACATTAATGTGCATGCAAATTACCTGAGGATATTGTTAAAAAGCAGACTCAGAGTCTGTTATTTTGGGTGAGGCCTGGGATTCTTTGTTTTGAACTAGTTCCCAGGTATAGCCAATGTTGTTAATTGGAGGGCCACACTTTGTTTGGCAAGAATCTGTATGACCTCATTTGCTGAAGAGAAAAATCTTTCCCAAAGTGCATTTAAGAACTTAAATGACACTTAGAACTTAGAACTGAGAACATTTAAGAACTACAGACACTTAGGACTGCTATGTTGGAACATTTATTAAACTCTTACGATGTGCCAGGACAGGCACAGGCAGTAGGGATAAACAGATAAGGGTACCACAGTCCTGCCCTCATGGTGCTTAGAAGGTCATGGGGAGTCAGAACAGAGAAGAGAAGGACCTACACAGAGCTCACGGCTGGAAGCAGAATCCACACTTCCTGAAGTCCAGTCCATGGTCCTGTAGGACCTTTCAGTCTCTTATCTTCTTTACATCTCTTTCACATCCTCCCTACCTTCTCCCATCATTGCGGACCTACCATTTCATTCAGACTCTATGTAAACCCCTCCATTAAAGAGGCCCAGTCAACAATGACTAATGGTTCCCTGATAAGGGATGTGAATATTCTCCTGTAAGTAATATGGCATCCTTGAAGGAAAATGGCATTAGAAGAGCTAGAGTTTCGTCTGTGTTAACTATTTTATCAGCAGCACCTAGGACAGTGTCTGAGAGGAAGAATTCAGTAAGCATTTTTTGAGTGAAGGAATGAAGGAGAGAGTGAATGAATGTTCGTTTGCATTTCAGATATGCTAACTGCTTGAAGTGAGGGGAAAGGATTAGATGAGAACAACTCTTCTTTGTGAGAATGGGTTGACTGTCTCTTCTGTGCCCCTGCACCAAGCCCTGAGACTGACATTATCATCTTATCTCATGAGATCCTTCCAATAATAAGAGAGCAGTAGCTACAAACCACTTAAATTTCAGTTTGAACCCAAAGCTCTCTGACCCCAGAACTTTTTAGTTTTTTCAGCCACTACTACTTCGAATGCATGTTACATATATGATACTTCTACAGTGCTGGGCAAAACAAATGCATGTTAGGTATAAATGTAAAATGGCAACAGGAAGTATGGCAAAATGTTTAAGCACTCAAGCTTAGGAGTCAAACAGATCTGGTTTCAGATACTGCATCTGTTACTCAATAGAGAATTTGGGCAAGGTAATTAACCTCTCAGAGTCAGATTCTGCTTCTGTAAATGGCAGTAACACCTAGTTCACAGAACTTGTGTGAGAAAAAAAGTAATATAATATGCATGAAGACTTTAGTGGAGTGCTTAGCACATACCCACTGTTAAATACATGGAAATCATATTACTTATTGTTGTTTTTAATAAATATGCTTGAATTTTACTTGGAAAGATATAGACTGAAGAATAAATGAAAATTATTTTCAGCAAGGATGTTGTGAATAAGCTAGAAATTTCTCAGAATAAAATGCAGGACAGTTTATTCCTGATGGCTTAATTATAGCCCTGCTTAAAATTGCTTTCTAGTCCCACAATTCTTTGTTTTCTCAGCTAAATAAAGAGGGCAATCATAATACTGACCTACTTCATAAATGTCGTAAGGAATACCAAAACTGAGTATCTGAAAGAGTTTGGAAAATGCAATGTAACATATACATTCTAACTAATAATTATCTTTTCACTGAGGTCCAATGCAAAACTACTCTGGTAAGGCACCAACTGAACAGTGTTTCTCTGTCAGGCACTTGTCAATCTGGTACAGTGGAAATGCCCCCAAATGGTGTAAGAATACATTTTGGGGAGTTTCTATGGCAACCTATAGACTACTTTAGAATGCCTTAAGTCTGAAAAACTCAGTTTTGTTACAGTCAAGATAATCAATCACAGTATCAGACCAACTTGAAGTATGTTCAAAACAATTTCCATTTTTATTGAGAACACCATATTTTATATAATAATTTTTTCTCATAGTGTGCCTTTTACCTTATGTGAAAACACAAATAACCTGTTCCATCTCATCACTATCTCACAATTTACACCTAACCATATCTCATATGTAAATATTTATCTCTTAAACATCTCTTCTCTAAAGTATTTTCTTAAAGATACCTGCCAGACCAACAATACTGTTAAATTTCTCTATTTTTGATGCAAGGCCAAATGAAACTCTGGCTTAGAATTCTAACATTTGCAAGAAACACTGGATAATCATTTGATGAGAACTGTATAATATTTTCTTTGAATTTGATTTTTGGTTACTCTGATAATTTCCACTCAGAGTTCTAGTTATATTGAAAGAAATCTAAGACAATAAAATACTTAACATATTTACAATACATTTTCCTAGCTGAGTAGAGGGTACAGTTATGTTATTCTGATTAATCACATGACAAATAGGAAGACTATACACCACAGTGAATGCCAGCAATCTGAGTCCTCAAAGAAAAAGGAGTAATTACATTCAGACCCCTGTTTAACTTTCAGGAGAATCTTTCATCATTCAGGAAATTATACATTTAGAACACAGCTCAGTTGCACATCTCAGCCCACATTGGACAAATACTAAAGCCTTTGTGGGCTACTTTAAGTGTATTGGCCTATAGTTTGTGTATCAACTTCAGACCTTCTCTCGTCTCCCTGAAAAATCCATTAGAAATAGTTGAAAGAGCTTTCTCTCTCTTCTTACTCTTCTAAAAACAAAACAAAACAAAACAAAACACCTACAAGATTTGAGAATTGTGATTATTATTGTGGTATTTATATAACAAGTTGAAAAAATATTTGCCAGAATTCCAGAAAAAATGCTCTTTCTAAGGCAATTGAGGCAAGAAAGTAGAGAATGTTTTGGTATCACTTGGGACCCTTTGGTTACAGCTCTAGTGATTTAAGTAGGAAAGAAATGAGTGATCTCTCCCTTTTCATTCATAATTTTACTAATTTGGGTCCTCTCTCTTTTCTTTTGGATTAGTTTGGCCAGTAGTTTATCAATCTTATTGATTCTTTCTAAGAACCAGCTTCTAGTTTCATTGATGTGTTCTACTGATCTCTAGTTTCTAACTCATTGATCTCTGCTCGAATCTTGATTATTTCCCTTCTTGTGTGGGGGGTTGGCTTAATTTGTTGTTGATTTTCCAGTTCTTTAAGGTATAAAGAGAGCTGGTGTATTTGGGATTTTTCAATTTTTTGAGTGAGGCTTGGATGGCTATGTATTTCCCCCTTAGGACCGCCTTTGCCATATCCCATAGGTATTGGACTCATGTGTCTTCATTCTCATTGGTTTCCATGAATTGTTTAAATTATGAATGAAAGGAGAGAGATTACGACTAACACCAAGGAATTAGAAACAATCACCAGAAATTATTATCAACAGTTTTATGTCAGTAAGTTAAGCAACCTAGAAGAAATGGATGCATTCCTGGAAACCTATAAACTTCCAAGACTGAAATAGGAAGAAATTGACAACCTGGATAGACCAATATCTAGTAACAAGATTGAAGCAGTGATCAAAAACCTCCCAAAAAACAAGAGCTCAGGACCTGATGGATTCCCTGGAGAATTCTACCAAACACTCAAAGAAGAAATAATACCTAATCTCCTGAAGCTCTTTCAAAAAATAGGAACAGAAGGACAATTTCCAGACACTTTCTGTGAAGTCAGCATTACCCTGGTCCCCAAGCCAGGCAAAGACCCCATCAAAAAGGAGAATTTCAGACCAATGTCCCTGATGAATATGGATGCCAAGATTCTCAACAAGATCCTAGCAGATAGGATCCAACAGTACATTAAAAAGATTATACATCATTACCAGGTGGGATTTATCCATGGGATGCAAGGGTGGTTGAACATTCCCAAATCAATCAGTGTGATAGAAAAAATCAGTAAGAGAAGAGAGAAGAATGACATGGTCCTCTCAATCAATGCAGAAAAAGCATTTGACAAGATACAGCTTTGGTTCCTGATTAAAACAATTCAAAGTATAGGGATAGAGGGAACATTCCTCAACTTCATAAAATCTATCTATAAAAAACCCACAGAGAATATCATTCTCAATGGGGAAAAGCTGACAGCCTTCCCCTTGAGATCTGGAGCACGACAAGTATGTCCACTCTCACCACTGTTGTTCAACATAGTACTAGCAGTCCTAGCAACAGCAATCAGAAAACAAAAAGAAATAAAAGGTATTCAAATTGGCAAAGAAGAAGTCAAACTCTCTCTTTTCACAGATGGCATGATACTTTATGTAGAAAACCCAAAAGACTCTACCCCCAAACTACTAAAACTCGTACAGCAATTCAGTAATGTGGCAGGATACAAAATCAATGCACAGAAATCAGTTGCTTTCTTATACATTAACAATGAAAATATAGAAAGAGAGAATAGAGAAGCAATTATATTTACTAAAGCACCAAGAACCATAAGACACCTGGGAATAAACCTAACCCAAGAGGTAAAGGATCTGTACTCAAGGAACTACAAAACCCTCATGAAAGAAATTGAAGAAGAAACAAAAAGATGGAAAAGCATTCCATGCTCATGGATCAGAAGAATAAACATTGTTAAAATGTCTACACTGCCCAGAACAATCTCGACTTTCAATGCCATCTTGATCAAAATTCCACCAGCATTTTTCAAAGTGCTGGAACAAACAATCCTAAAATTTGTATAGAACCAGAAAAGACCCCGATTACTAAGGAAAGGTTGAAAAAGAAAAACAAAGCTGGGCGCATCACATTGCCTGATTTCAAGCTTTACTACAAAGCTTTGATCACTGAGACAGCATGGTACTAGCATAAAAGCAGACACATAGACCAGTGGAATAGAGTAGAGAGCCCAGATATGGACCTGCAACTCTATGGTTAAATAATCTTCAACAAAGCAGGAAAAAATATCCAGTGGAAAAAAGACACTCTTCAATAAATGGTGCTGGTATATGTATGTATAGTTATGTATAAAAGAAGGAAACTTGACCATTCTCTTACACCATACACAAAGATAAACTCTAAATGGTTAAAAGACCTCAACGTGAGGCAGGAATCTATCAAAATCCTAGAGGAGAACATAGGCAGTAACCTTTCAACATCAGCCACAGCAACTTCTTTCAAGATATGTCTCCAAAGGCAAAGGAAACGAAAGCAAAAATGAACTTTTGGGACTCCATCAAAATCAAAACTTCTGCACAGCAAAGGAAACAGTCAACAGCACAAATTGGCAACCCATGGAATGGGAGAAGATATTCACAAATGACATGACAGACAAAGTGCTGATATCTAAGATCTATAAAGAATGCCTAAAACTCAACACTCAAAAAACAGATAATCACATCAAAAAATGGGCAGAAGACATGAACAGACACTTCTCCAAAGAAGATATACAAATGGCTAACAGACATGTGAAAATATGCTCATCATCATTAGCCATCAGGGCAATTCAAATCAAAACCACATTGAGATAACACCATACACCAGTTAGAATGACCAAAATTAACAAGACAAGAAACAAGTGTTGGAGAGGATGTGGAGAAAGGGGAACCTTTTTACACTGTTCATGGGAATGCAAGTTGGTGCAGCCACTTTGGATAACAGTGTGGAGATTCCTTAAGAAATTAAAAATAAAGCTACCCTATGACCCTGCAATTGCACTACTGGGTATTTACCCCAAAGATACATATGTAGTGAAAAGAACTGCCATCTGTACCCCATTGTTCATAGCAGCAATGGCTATAATCGCCAAACTGTGGAAAGAGCCACGATGCCCTTCAGCAGACGAATGGATAAAGAAGATATGGTCCATATATACAATGGCATATAGTGCCTCCATTAGAAAGGATGAATACCCAACTTTTGTAGCAACATGGACAGGACTGGAGATTATGCTGAGTGAAATAAGTCAAGCAGAGAGAGTCAATTATTATATAGTTTCACTTACTTGTGGAGCATAAGAAATAACATGGAGGACTTTAGGAGGAGGAAAGGAAAAATGAATTGGGAGAAATCAGAGGGGGAGATGAACCATGAAAGACTGTGGACTCTGAGAAACAAACTGAGGGTTTTGGAGGGTAGGAGGATGGGGGTCAGGTGAGCCCGGTAGTGGGTATTAGGGAGGGCTCATATTGTATGGAGCACTGGATGTTATACATAAACAATTAATCTTGGAACAAATCTTCGGGGAAACCAAAAATCATGATAGTGGGTTTGCATTTCTTGTGGAAGTCAGAGGACACAGTTCTATGAGGGTTTGGTGCAGAGAGCAGAATGTAAACATCCAAGGAAGATTCAGTGGGGAAACCCACAGGATCCCTGGAGAAATACAGTTGGGACTGTACCGAGACTGTGAATATGATGCTATGTGATAAGATGGATTACAAATGCCTAGCATTGACAATGAGGAACAGCCTTTATTTGGGGGAGAGGCTCATATGACTCTTTGTGCTTATCAGTGTTATTGTTTCCAGGTGGGAAGAGGTCCTGAGCCATCAAACTGGGTGCAGTTTCAGAACCAAATATCCAGGTACTTAAAGCCTGAAAACAATGTTCATATAGGAATAGTAATGTTTAAATTAGCATCAAGGACACCCTAGAAAGGAACACATGGACAGTATTTAACTTTTGAGATAAAGAAAGGAAGGGATTCTCTTGAGTTTTGCTTTGGTAGTAGTGTTGAAGTTTTGAATGGCTGTTATGTGTAGAAAACTCTATCTTTGTCAGCACAAAGTGATGGAAATTCTTTGACCTGTTCCCTGTCCAACCATCACTGTCATGCCCCATTCATCCCCAGTTATAAAAATGTGCTAATTGCCCTGGCTCATTCTACTCTAAACAAAATTCTATTTATCTCCATCATATTCATATGAAATATAAGGTATCTTTTTCATTTAGTATTTGGGACACCAGAAAAAATATTTCTCATGGGAATTATCTGCAGATACAACATACATGGAATATACTACTTAAATGGGTTGCTATGTGAACCTATTGGCTCTCCATTTCTGAAAACTGTATGTAGACCACTTTCCACTGTGACAGGTTTTAGGTGCTAAAACCCAACCTTCTGCACTGAAGATATCTTCACTATTTGCTTTGTTTTATTACATCTAATCATCCTGCTAAATGTATGTTAAAGCATGTCACTTTAAAGTTAATTACTAAGTTTAGGTATTTTTTTAAAAAGGCCCTTTCTGATTCTCTGAATTAAGTGTAGGATGTCCCCCAGAATACATGAAAATTCCTGACTTAGGGGTATTCACTTGGATGAGCCAAAAATCACACTAGTTTCTTTTTAGTTCTTTCATTCTATGAAATCTGAGTGCCACCATCTCTTTGATTAGAAGTGTATCAGTCTTGGCATTTAGAAGACAAAGGTTGAATATTTATATCGGTGATATGAAGTGAAGAAAAAAACCATTCTGATTGGTCACTAAAACAATCACAAGATCTTTTGAAACTTACCTTAAGCACTATTTTTAGCAGCCTAATGTTCTAGTTTTCATTCAGTCATGAATCGTCTGCCAGTGCTTCCCTAGATACAAGTTTTTCAGAGCTAAGAACCAATGGTGTCTGATTATAACAAATTCTTCTCTTTGTTTAAAAAAAATTATCTTTTGAAAGGTTGTTTAACCATATCTTCATTTTTTTATTATGTTATATTAGTCACCATACAGTACATCATTAGTTTTTGATGTAGTATTCCAAGATTCATTGTTTGCAATGAACACCCAGTGCTCCATGCAATATGTGCCCTCCTTAATACCATCACCAGGCTAGCCATATATTCATATTAAACCTGCAATTATATATAGTAGTTGTTTCATATTTTCAAAAACACTGAAACTTTCTGGGTACTAAACTTTCTGGGTCTGTCCTAATAATAAAACATAAACATGTCTGTATTAGAACTGTAGTCTATCTGGGAAGACAATACTATTCTCTAATGAGTTTCTGAAAACCCAAGTGAATTTTTCATAAAGGCAGCAAGGCTTGGAAAAGGAAGTGTTGCAACTCTTCTTATTGGAAATCTATTCCACTTAGAGTTACTTCCATTGAGACTAGACTGATTCTTAGTCTAACTAGGAAGTGGTCCAGGGTTGGACCAATTTATATGCCACAAACAATCTAATAATTTGGCATGCCTTCAAATCTATATTTCTTAAATATTATTTTAATATTTATTTGAGGTGAGGGGGTAGAGAAGGAGGTGGACAGTCTCAGTCCTTCCTCTTTCTTTAGGCAATTCAACACTAGCACAAACTTGCATATCCCACTAAGCAAAGGGATACCCACCTAGGTTTTTAAGTAGGTTTCTCACCATCTGTTGTTACTCATACATACTTCTTGATATAGCCTTGATATTAAAAAAGTAGAGCCCAATATTGTACAAAGAGAAAACAATGTAATTTACTGTCCCTTAAATCCTTCCTATAGGCTAGTTCCTTCCTTGCCAATGGAAGAAATCTTAGCTTTTATATTCACTTGTAAATAATGTTTTTTTTTTTAAGTCCTCCAGGAACTTCTAGGCAAAGCACAATACCAGTAATTAAAATTTCCTTCCAGGGGTACCTGGGTGGCTCTATCATTTAAGCGAGGGAGACTGCTTCTCCTTCTCCCTGACTTCCCCCACCCCACAACCGCACCACCCTGCCCAACCCCGCTCATGCTCTCTCCTGCTATCTCTCTCTCTCTCAAGTAGATAAATAAAATCTTTAAAAAAGAAGTGTCCTTCCAATATAGTGGTCAAACTGCTGAGGTTGCATCCATCTTCCAATCTGTCAGTTAAGGCACAATCCAAAGCAGCCACTTCCTAATGCGGTCTTCTTTTATCCATCATATCAAGGTAGATTGGGAGACAACTTTACTACAACTCCATGACAGACTTGTTCTCTGTGTAGGCCACAGAGCAAGTCTTGACCAGTCTGACTCAAGACTTGGCTAAATTCCCTGTTATTCCTCCAAGAAAAGGGGGGAGATAAGCAGCCTTGTGAAGAGCTGCCCAATGCAGTTTCTCATCTGCCTGCCTGTCTTGTGAGAGACTGCCACGAGACTGTTTCTCATCTACCTTCCTAATTTCTGCTGAGCACAGGGCTTTCCACCCACTTCTCCCCTCCCGCCTTTTGGTACAGATGTAGGCTTCTGTGTAAGTATAGAAAACTTCTTGACTGTAGTTTAGAGTTGGCTTCTTAGCAGCAGACTGGCTAAAACTCTCACCACTCCCCATATTTGGTGTCATCGCCACCCCGTCCTGTGGGAAAGAAGCACGGGGAGCTGATATCATGGTGTCCTTGCTTTTGCCATGTGGTAAGAATTTACCTGAATCCATTTGGGCTCACTGTCTCATTACCAGTCAAATCTCTGGGAGTGTGGCAAGCCTACTTAGCAGTTTCCACAGTGACCCAGTGACTCTTATCCGCCTGCTGCTGCTTAGAGAATGTCTAGCGTTTTGACCGCAGCAAACCATCTATAGTCTCTCATCTTTATACTCTTCCAGTCTCTGTTCACTGCAGACCTCAGGGATGTAAGTCAAATTTTTAAAGTAATTTTTCTGAAACTCTTCATCCTTGAGGTAGATATAAGCATACCCTACCACTCTAACATTGCCACTGATGGGATAGCCATAATACTCCAGCTACTTCTTCCAAAAAACCTTCTCTTGTCCAACATCTTCAACCCAAACCTGTTTATATCCTCAGATGTTTGCCTGAGCCTGCAGAATTGATCCAACTTCTTTGCATGCTGGCTTAGCACTTCATTTTGGAATGTAAGCGCAATCTGACACCTATAACCTGTTATGATATTCTCAGCTTTTGAGGTGTAGGCTTAAATGAAGACAGAAAGAGTTCTAAGCAAACTCTTTGGCTGGTTTAACATCCACCCTACATAACACACTCAAACTATTTCTTCTAGTAAATTCTAAAAGAAATTCTGGTTAGAAACTACATCATGTTTACCCATTTTATTACATTATTAGTGACTTGCCATCACTCTTCATAGATTGCAACTTTTGGTAATGTCCTAACGGGCCACTATTTAATTCAGCTCTGGTGCCAACCATGAAAAGGCTAAATTCCAGGAGCCATGTTCTGTTCTAGGCTACCAATCAGGCAGATTTAATTTAGACACTGTTTAATATCTAATATTCACTTCTCAGTTGCTGTGAAGGCAAGAGTTAACTTCTGAGCACATTAATCTCAATCACACAGTTGTTGCATTTATAACCCTCTTGATTAAATAACTGAAAAGCCTAGAAATTGCACTGAACTTTTTAAAAGCTTGAAACCTGAGAGTTTTCATATACCTTATTTGTCTCTAGCTAAATGCAGCTGTAGCCACATCTCTGAAGTATGGTTGCCCCTGGGAAAAAAATTATGAAATAGCACCTTTGATATCAGCACTTCTCAAGCCCCCTTTTGTTGCCTTCTTCCCCTCAGTGGTTTTATAGTTTCACAAAGACATTCCCTCTCAGGACTGGACCCTGAGTCAGAACGACACACGCTCCCTTTCCTACTAGAACTTATCAGTTATGCCCCTCATTTATCCAGACAAGTATCTGCCCTGATCTTATAATGAAGGTTTTTGGCTTTCCATGCTTAGTTTCCTCTCTTCTCCTACCCAACTAGGAAATTTTTGCTTCTCCATATTAATTCTTCTAGATTTTTATAATATAGAAAAAGAGGAAGAGGAGTGGAACAGGAGATAAGAAATTGATAAGTTTATCCTAAGATAGTACTACCTCATAATAACAATGTGTTATTCACTCCCAGTGTATTCAAAGAAGTTAGACTCTAGTGGTAAAAATTTCAGACATTGCAGCAAAGTGGAAGAAGTACAGTTTGAATCTAGGAGTCTTCATATTAAACCAAGAAAAGTATATTTGTACCAAACTTATTCTCCCACTTAAAAATCTGGCTTTGCTGAAAAGCTCTCTCAGAAGACCTTTCTCTTAGCATTTCAGCTTCTTTGACAAAGCATATACTTGTGTATAGTATTAACTTAAAATAAAAATAGATGCCAGTTGCTGAGCACCTGTGAAATAGTAGGTACTATACAAGGTATTTAACACACATTAGCTATAGCGGTTTGATAAGTATTTTTCAGTGTAGTCTCTCCTTCTTCAGTGGTAATGGATTTCCAGATAAGCACATGTTTTCCACCTTGAGACTATTCTCAACCCATCCTACAGGTAGGTAGCCATGTGACTAAGGTCTTTTCAAAAGAATATGGGCAGAGTGACATGTACAACTTCTGTATCACTTGAATAAAAATTTCTTATCCTAGATTACCTCTCTCTTGCCCTTTTCCACTGGATGGAATGCAGATGTGTCCATAAAATAGCTTGGCCATACATATTCAACAAGAATACAACTAATGGAAAAGCAACACAATGAAAATTACCTGGGTTCCTAACTCTCTGTGTGCAGAAATATCTGGTTATTCTGGACCAGCTAGACTTTTAGCAGAGATAAAAAAAACTATCCTGTTTGTACTGCTGTAATTTTTGGTTTCATTCTTACAGAACTTTAGCTTATATTCTAAGTAGTATCTAAACATAATTCTGCTTCCAAGTTACAGAGGTCTGTTATTATCCTTATTTCAAAATAAGGAAATGTCTATATTATTAACTTTATCTTATAATAAGGAAATTTAAACTAAGAGAGTAAATAAAAAATACTTAAGCCTAAGTTATATTATCTTATAAAAGTATAAGATAAAACAGTAAAGTAGTGGCTGAATTAGGATTTAAGTTTATATTTGGTTTTAAAGTCAGATACTGGGGCGCCTGGGTGGCTCAGTGGGTTAAATCCTCTGCCTTTGGCTCTGGTCATGATCCTGGGGTCCTGGGATGGAGCCCCACATTGGGGGGGGGTCTCTGCTCAGCAGGGAGCCTGCTTCCCACCCGCCCCCGCCCCCGTCTGCCTCTCTGCCTACTTGTGATCTCTGTCTGTCAAGTAAATAAATTTTTTAAAAATCTAAAAAAAAAAAAAAGTCAGATGTTTTCCCACTCTGCTTTACTGTTTATAATTCCTAAATTAATTTGTATATATGACATGACTCAATGTATTTTTTTAGAAGATTTTATTTATTTATTTATCAGAGAGAGAGAATGAGAAAGCAGGGGAGTGGCAGGCAGAGGGAAGAACAGACAGAGGGAGAGGGAGAAGCAGCCTCTCCGCTGAACAAGAAGCCCCATGCAGAACTCCATCCCAGGACGTTGGGATCATGAGCTGAACTGAAGGCAGACACTTAACCAACCAAGCCCCCCAGGCAGCCCTGACCCAGTGTATTTTTTTTTTAAGATTTTTATTTATTTATTTGTCAGAGAGATAGAGAGAGAGCAAAAGCAGGGGGAGCTACAGACAGAGGGAGAGGCAGGCTCCCTGCTGAGCAAGGAGCCTGACACAGGACTTAATCCCAGGACTCTGGGATCATGACCTGAACCAAAGGCAGACACTTAACCTACTGAGCCACCCAGGTGTCCCATGCCCCCAATGTATTTTTTTTTTTTGTTAAGAAATCAATAGTAAGTTTTGAAGTATCCTAGGTTTTTTGAAATTACCAGTAAGTCTGTGAAACACATATTAATATAAGAAAAGAACTTATACACAAAAGTACTTCAATATTGTAAGAAACATATGTAATGCCATAGTCCATTTGGCCCAGTCTTAGAGTGGTGTTGCTGTAAGAAAATGATTCTCGGGCTTTAAGTGACAAGGAGTCTCAAGGCTCCTTTACACCAGAAACTTATTGAGGGACACCAGGAATCTTTTGTTTATGTGAGTTATAGCTATACTTATTTATCCTGTTCAAATATTAAACAGAAACATTTTTAAAGGGTGGGAACTGGGCAAAATGGGTGAAGGGGAGGGGAAAATCTAGGCTTTTAGTTATAGAATGAATAAGTCACAGGAATAAAAGACACAGCATAAGGAATATAGTCAATGATATTGAAATAATATTGCATGGTGACAGATGGCAGCTGTCACTTGTGAGCATAGCATAATGTAGAGGGCAGTTGAATCACTGTGTTGTATACTTGAAAATAATGTAATATTGTGTCACCTACAGTCAAATTTTAAAAAATTATTTTAAAAAAAATTTAAGACTCTCCTCTTAACTAATAAAATACCCTGGAGAAAGATAACCTGTCATCTCACAGCTCAGTATCAATTATCAAGTTATTGAAAGATAAGAGAACACTCCTATACCATTTAAGACAATGTCAACCACTTATACTTATGGTTGTCCTTGCCTTCCTTTTTGAGGCAAATGTGTATCAAATAATATAAACAATAGCTGTCAAAAACTGTTATGAATTTATTTAAAATAACAATGATAAACCCATTGCATGTTAGTATAAATACACATTTTAATTTTAAATAGCTATATTAAAATACAGTTAAAATTAGTGAATGTAATGGCATTGTTTTACATTTTGAAAATCTCTTTAATGTCTGGTTTAATAAGACATCTGGATTCTCCATTCACTGTTGCAGTGTTTTGTTTGGTTAAAATATACAAAGAAAATCCAGTCTCACACAGATAATATGGTTGAAAAAAAAAAGAAATATTTTAATAGCCTTTTCAGATGGTTGTGGATATTTTTCTTAAATATCCACACTCAACAAGTGGTAGGTACTTAGGATGAGTTGCAAGGTGGCATTGGCAGTCATTAAAATCCGTTGGCCTATCTTGCATTTCAGTGGGATCTTTAGCCCATGCATGATTTTATAACGTCATGTGTTGATCAATTGGAAAATATTGGTTCATTGAGTTATTGGGTAGCTATCAAGCTTATAGTGGAGGTACAAGTTTTCCACAATATTAATTTTTTGAAGATTTTATTTATTTATTTGACGGAGAGAGAGAGAGAAAAAGAGAGGTCACAAGTAGGCAGACAGAAAGAGAGGGGGAAACAGGCTCCCTGCTGAGCAGAGAGCTGGATGTGGGGCTCCATCCCAGGATCCTGAGGTCATGAGCTGAGCCAAAGGCAGAGGCTTAACCCACTGAGCCACCCAGGTGCCCCCATAATGTTAATTTTTATTTGAAATCTTGGATTTTATCATTGACAATATATAGTGTAAATTATTTTCCTTGAAGTGACAGGCTCATCTTCATTTTAAAGATCAGATCATTATTCAGAATTGGATCTGAATAAGACAGTTTGCTAGTTATTCTTTTACGTAAAGATAGTGTTCTGTGAAAAACACTGACTAGTTGCTCACAACTCAAAGACAGAAGGGCCTTTCCTCAAAAAAACATCATACTTTGGTATGCAGCAGAAGCACTCTATATATATACTTTTCATATTGTCACAGAGAATATTAAAATGACATATATTTAAGAAATAAGACTTAATAAAATAGTAATTTTCACTACTTCATCAAGGATATTATTAAGTGAAAACCGCATTTTAACTTTATTTTTATGATGCAAGTGCATGGTTGTGAGGAACAGCAGACTTAGACTAGTACAACTAGCTTGGTACTGCTACTTTGATTCTTGCTAAGTTGCCAGAAGTTTTACCCACTTTTGCTTTTGCACATTAGTAGAAATTTCATCATGATGAAAGAGTCAAGTAATGTCTTTATATTATTACAAAAATAATCTTACCTCAAAGAATCCCCTGAAAGACTCCCAGGGATCCTCAGGGATCTGTGGAATCTCTGCTGTAAACAAACATAAAAACAAAATGCAGCAACCAAAGGAATTTCAAAATGACTAACATCCCCTACTTGTGTCTCTTAAGCACCATGAAGTAATCATATAATTCATAGCGGTGCTTCTAAAAGTCATTTTCTCCTCCAATCCAAAGATCTCATATTGTAGCTACTCTTAGGCTTTTCTCTCCAACTTACGTTCTTTCTTTCTTTCTTTTAAAGATTTTATTTATTTATTTGACAGACAGAGATCACAAATAGGCAGAGAGGCAGGCAGGGGTCGGGGGGAAGCAGACTCCCCACTGAGCAGAGAGCCAG
This sequence comes from Lutra lutra, assembly GCF_902655055.1. Classification (NCBI taxonomy): domain Eukaryota; kingdom Metazoa; phylum Chordata; class Mammalia; order Carnivora; family Mustelidae; genus Lutra; species Lutra lutra. The sequence continues at coordinate 132,890,642 of NC_062282.1, read as the reverse complement.
ATGCGGGGGCTCGATCCCAGGACCCCAGGATCATGACCTGAGCTGAAGGCAGAAGCTTTGACACACTGAGCCACCCAGGTGTCCCTCTCTCCAACCTTCTTAAAAGCTCCCTCCCTAATCACTCTCTATAGTCTTTTACCTACTTAGTCTACTCATTTCCCCCCCTACATAGTCTCATCTTAAAGCCTCAAAATAGTTATTCCAAAATGTGAGGAAAAAAACAGAAACATTATGGGAAAACCATAATCTTCTACCTATTGGAAAGACAATGGAAAAAACCCTGAATGTTTATATGTTACTTCTTGTTGCCACATTTTAAATACCTTTGAGAAGTTGATGGACATATACTGTGCCAAATATTGGTCGTTGTACTCAGTGTGATTCCACCCTCCCAAATTCTTCCCTATACAGTAGGGTCAAGAAGCCTAGAAAATACATTGCTTCGCTTACCACATTGCCTCATTTAGATTCTGCCAGTAAAAGGCATCTTGCACAAAATTTGGAAGGCAGAAGAAAGGACAGCCGTCATTCTTCCCTAGCAGTGGCTAGTTTGACAGCAAACATGAAGTTTTCATGATGCTTTTAGGTGAGCTCTTGTGAATTACCTACCTTGGTGCTACAAGCAGCTGTAATCACCAGTTACTGACTCTGATTCCTGGGTTTCCAAATTTCCTCAAAGCCAGCATTGTTTCCATAAACCTTAATTGCCCCAGTCCTCCCAATAGCTTTTTAAGTTTGTAATTCCCTTTGTATTTAATCATCCCTTCCTCTATAAACTAGAGAGGTAAGTGCTTTCCTGGCAAAATCCTGACTGATAACAGTGTTTGGTTCCAGAAGTGGTTCCAGGACATAGAAACTCAAAGACAGGAATCTGGAATCAGTTATCTGACTTCCTTAGATCGGAAAGCATTTAAGATGTCAATGACAATGAAAAATGGGATACTAGTAGTCCATAGAAAGCAGCAATGAAATAATTATCCATAGTTTTCTGGAATGAAGTACTTACTATAGAAAAGCTTTTGCAAGACTACTAATTATTACAATAGGATTTTCAGAGCAAAAAAGGATTATAAGAACTGTGGTATGGACTGGCTGCTTCTAAATAAAAGGTTAAGATTTCTAATTTTTAGTCAAGACACAGATAACCAGAGAGCTTCTAAGATTGCCCTAAAAATATCTCTTATAGCCATATGGCTAATGTGTAAATTTTTTTATCCTGTAGTTTGCATAATTATAACCCAAATGGAATTCACAAGCTTGCCAGGTCTCTTATGTAAAAGTGAGGGCATTGATTAGGAAAGAGCAAAAATTGGAATGAGGACATTTGAGTGGATTCCAGTGACTCTTGAGAATGCTGAACTTCTAAATTGCACTGAGCTGCCTCTCTTCACTGTTTGGGGATATTAGCTTTCCCTAACTTAAAGATCCCAATACAATTACTTTTCACAAGGACGCAAATTCTCTTTATGATCCACCTCCACACCTTATTTGCAACCCAGATTTGTAACTCAAGTCAGAGTTCAACAGACGCTTGGAGGATATCAGAAACCTGGAAAACATTAGTGGGAATGGAATCTAATGGTTATAGACAAGAGAAGAGACGTAATTTGGGTAGTAGACAAATTTGTTAAGATGGGTACAGTATTGATAGATTCTAGATTGAATGATTAATGTGAGTGGCTGGGAACAACCTTATAAAGAGTTTGATTGACTGGTTAACTAAAACCAGAACTCAACAGTGTTCTTCATTAAGTGAAATTGATGCAATAAGGAGAAATTCAAAGGATTAGGAAGATAAAATTAATGGCATGGATCAATCATATGTTACTGGCTCATCCATTCCTTACCATGGCCCTAAGGAGATCCCAGAGGACATGTCTTTTATGATGGTATTGAGGAGTATATTAGTGAGAGGAGCACCAGCACCCTTGAAAACTTGTCCTTTTTCAGATTAGGAATTGCAAGTATAATATAACACTATTCAGAAGGGCTACTAGGACTTGCAGAGGCCAACTGACAGCACTTAGCCACCAGCAGACAAGATTATCATACTGGACAACAGGCCAGAGTCCTATCTAAGTGGTTTTATCTACAGAGATCTTTGGCAATAACTTTTCAATCATAGTGTCTCTGGAACTTAAATAGATTGTCAACCTAGTAAAGTATTAGTTCATTTGAAAAATTAAAAAAATTAAATCCTTGGGACAGATATCTGAACTAAATAGTCACAGTAGAGAGTCATCAACTTACCAGTTCTCAGGCCTAAGCTAGTTAACAAGGTCCCTTACAAGAAGGGGAGATAAGACCTTATGAGGAAGGACCCAATGAGACTACAACAAGAAGCTACTATAAAATTTCCTTCTAGTATTTCCCAGAAGAAAATGTATCAATTCATTGGAATGATCATATACCCTAGGGAAAGGGGGGGAAAAAAATCAGACAGTTTCAGATTTTTAGACACTGGCTCTGAAATTAACCTCCAAATTTTGGGATTCAGCAGTTAGGGTGGGGACTTAGGGATGTCAAATAATAAATGGAGTTTGGGCTTGACTCCATCTCTCACAGGGCCCAGGGGTTCTGTAAACCTAGCTCTGTGGGGTTTTTTCCCCTGTTTCCAAAAGCATATTTAGCAACTGATCATATTTCATTTCCTGACCCTTGAAGTGAGGGCTTTATGATAGGAAGGACCAAAAGGAAGCCCTTGAAACTGTCGCTTTCTACCAAAACATTAAACTAGTAATAATTATACAATTCTGGGAGACTTTCAGAGATTAATATCATCACTAAAAGCTTGAAAGATAGAGGGGTGCCAATTCCTACCACATTCATATAAAACTCCTCTATTTGTCTTGTGCAGAAGAAAGATGGAATTTTGGAGAAAAAAACAGTAGATTATCATAAACTTAATCAAGTTGTAACATCAGTTACAATTACTGCCTCAAATGTGTTATTTTTTTTCTAGAGCAAATTAATTCTTCCTCTGGCTTCAAGTATGCCACTATTGATCAGACAAATGCTTTCTTCTTTATATCAAATCATAAAGAACACTGGTTGCAAGTGGAAAGGCTATATTAAGCCTCCAACAAATCCAGATAAGAGAATATCAATGCAACACTTGGGGTTGTAAAGTGAAACCATGTACTCTTCCACAGATAATTCTCCTTTTGAGATATAACTCTTGGAGTAAAACTGATAGAAACTGATAGAAACTGAATGACTAAACATGGTCCATCAAACAGCCTTATAACCTGAGCTGCCCACCATGTACTGGAAGTTGTGAAATTCACTGAGTCACAGACTTGGGCATGGCAGCAGCACTCCGTAATTAAGTAGAAGTAGCATAAACAAGATCATGTTCAAGCAAGCCTTGAAAACAGATGAGCTACATGAGCAGTTGGCTCTGATTTCCATGCCTTCTAGTCCTTTTGCCTTGTCATCTCTTCCTTGACCCACACATACAGTCCTTGGGCAAATTTTTGATCATCAGTTGGCCAATAGAGCCACAATTTGGACCTGATTTTGAGATGATTCTACATTATATGTTGGCACAACCCAAAAATAGTTTGGTATTTCAGCCTTATTCAAGGGTAGCCTGAAAAATATCATTAAAATGATCTATGATGGTTATAGAACAATGCTATGAGAAGGACAAGAGATACATTAGTCTCCCTAAAACCCCATAAAACATTATATTTTATGTATCAGATCTTATAATTTCAGTATTATCACCCATTTACCCTCCCCACTCCATAGCTGCTTGCTTTGACTACCATTTATTTCATTAATATTCACTAAATGCTGTCCCACCTTCAGGATTTTTTTCAAGACGATGCTTCTCTCTGAGTGATCTTTCCCGCCCTACCCACAATGCCACCATCTAATTGAAGCCTTTCTGGATTTCCCACTAATTATCACTCTCCCTCTTTCCCATAATCCTATACAATTTCTTCTTTTTCCCATCTTGTACTTTATATTAATATCCTCTAAACCAGGGACCCCAAATCCAAATGCATAAGGAGGTAAAGCAAGTGACTTGAATGAATGACAGAGGCCTATAAATTGCACATCAAATATCTTGGATTATTTTTACTTCTTTAAAGAAATATGCTCCCTTCCATTTTTCTTAAAACATGGTCACTCGGGCCTTTCATTTTCCACTTTTGATATTGGCATTTTTTATATAGGCATAAGTTTAAAACTATTTCTCTAGTGTTTTTTGAAATCATTGATAAATGGCCACTGAGACTCATCCTCTGTGTCAGGAGGAAGGAGGGTCTGGTGGGGACTGTGGCAACTAGAAAATTCATACTCTGTCAAAATGAGGGGGCTGTTGGGTGACTGTGCCATGAATGTGAGACTAGTAATGGCAGATCTTATGATTTTTCCGTAGAAACTGGAAAGTCAGATTTTTATGTGAAATCTCAATTTCAAGTTTAGTCTCAAATTTGCTAAAGCACTATGTCATTCAGAAGCAGAAGGAATCTACAGGCAGGAATGGACCTCCAGGCACCAATTTGCAATTTATCCCTAAGTTTCTATGAGTTCCTTGAGGGCACAGAATGAATCTTATTCACTTGTATATCTACAGATTTCAGGACAATGACTGACCTATAATACCTTCTCACTAAATTTTGGTTACCTTTAGTTAGATTTTTAAAATCTAATAAAATTATATATTGCCTAAATCTACAGGTAGATATCCTCAAAGAGATCTTTTTCTTACTCCTTTTATACACTCCAGAACCTTGCACATAGTAGATGCTTAGTCATGTTTTGAGTTGCTAAAGGGAAATGCATCAAATGTTCATTAACAGCTTAATTTGATTTTGCTTATTAATGAGTATCAAGATATCTCCTAAGGTGTAAGGGTAGAGAACATAAGAGATCATTTTGATAAGGGAATTTGGTCAAGAGATATAATCAATGCTTCCCTCAGCAGGTATAATGGAGCATCTCAGTGATCTCTGTGCAACAGTGGGGAAGTGAGAGAATCCTGAGGCTCTGGGGGATTTGGCAACAAAATAAATCGAACTGACTTGACATCTGTGGCCCAAGTGACAATGAGGCCCAAATTCTGCTTCTGTAATAATCAGGCAACTCTGTAGCTGTCTCTCTTGGATGTGACTCTCAGGAAGGCTGCTCATTTATGGCGGTCACTTTGATCATTGCCTTAAATGTCCATTCAGAGCAGAACCATAATGTATGAAAAGTTTTTGACAAAAGGAAAAATAGGCCTTTTGAATTTTGGAAGTTGAAAAAAAAATTGCCCAGGCTTAATTTTCTTAAAGATTAATAATTCAAAAACAGTTGTTTTTTAAAAAATATTAGCAAGCAATGTATTTATAAGGGAAACCAAACAAATAATAACTGCATATCTATTCATGTATACCGTTGCTATATAATGTAACTTTAAAAAATGAAGATAAGAATTATTTCATATAATCTAAAAAAATGACTAATTTGCTGCATAAATATTGAGTTGCCTCCAATTAATTAAAAAAAAGATCAATTGTAAATAGTTCCTGTTAAATTATCATGGCATACATCAAACGATATATTGGCCTTGTCTAAAATATAATGAAAACAGTTTTGGCAAATGTTTACCATATGTTAAATAATGCATTTTAAATTTATAATTATGACAATGTTTTATTATGCACATGTAAAACTCATATGAATTTGAACAGCATTTAGAATACAGAAAATTAAACAAGCAAAATTTTACTTTCAAAATGCCTTTAGATAGGACTTTAGATCTAATTTATTTGAGATACCCAGCCCCCTGCACTTACCAACACATTGTCCTAGTTTTATAGTGGATAAGGAAAAAAAAATTCAAGTTGTATACAGAACTAGCTAATAGTTCCTAGTATATGAATTTAGATGCAAAATATTTAACATCCATATTCATTTTATAAAATACGTAAATCAAACCGTCATGCCGTATGCCTTAAACTTACACAATAATGTATGTCAATTACTTCTCAACACAACTGGAAAAAAAAATTAGCTATAATATCCTAAAATAGCAAAGCTATCTTACTAATAAGAGCACATATTTTATAAAAATTCATTCAATAATTATTTTTGAGTGCCAAATATGTGTTGGACACTGTTAGGCCTTGGGAATATATCAATGAACAAACAAAAGAAGTCATCCCAAATGGAACTTTAATTCTAAATCATTGTAATGCTAATATCCCCCTTTTGCAATTTTTGCACATTGTGTATTCTGAAACAATAGCAATATCTTACAATTCAAAATACGGTTTTTAACTTTTCAAAGTACTTTTTCATACATTCTCAGTTAATTTTTACCCTTCCTGTCCTTAAAGTAAGCTTGCCAGTTGTTACAATTTCAGTGTTAATGATGAGGAAACCAGAGATGATAGATTTCCACAGCCACTGTCCTAGGATCAGGGTCAGAGGGTCAGAGGCTGAATAGAATAAAGGAGGCTGTGTTGAGCACTGGGTGTTGTATGGAAGTGTGAACACAATATTGTACACCTGAAACTAATACTACACTGTATGTTAACTAACTAGAATTTAAATAAGAACCTTAAAAAATCATTGCCATGGAGAAAGCAAGCTAATTGGGAAACCTTAAGAATATCAGGAGCAGAAGATGGCGGAGAAGTAGCAGGCTGAGATGACATCAGATAGCAGGAGATCAACTTGATAGCTTAGCAAACCATTCTGAACACCTACAAATCCAACAGGAGATCAAAGAGAAGAAGAGCAGCAATTCTAGAAACAGAAAATCGACCACTTTCTGAAAGGTAGGACTTGTGGAGAAGTGAATCCAAAGCAACGGGAAGATAGACCACGGAGGGAGGGGCTGGCTCCCGGCAAGCGGTGGAGCAACGGAGCACAAAATCAAAATTTTAAAAGTCTGCTTCACTGAGGGACATTGCTCCCAGAGGCTAAGCCGGGGTGAAGCCCATGCAGGGACAGCATGGTCTCAGGTCCCATGGGGTCACAGAAGGATGAGGGTGTCCAAGTGTCACAAAGCTCACAGGTATTAAAGCGGGAAAGCTGACTACAGAGACGGAGCCAAGGAGTGAACTCTCAACTCAGGGTTACCTTAAATTGTGATCCTTGGCACAGGCCACTGCTCTATGAGCAGGGACCCCACAAGATCCAGGGAGACCCCCATGGAAGAGCGCAGGGATCTGTGGGGTTTGGAGACTCCAGGTGGGGCTATGTTCCAGAGACAGAGACACTTGGTCACAGGCTGGGTGAGCTCAGAGCGCAGGTGGAGGCCAGGGAGATGGGACTGATTGAGCGCTTTTCTCCTAGGGCATACTGAGGAGTAGGGCCCCGAGCTCTCAGCTCCTCCAAGCCGGAGATTGGGAGCCCACCATTTTCATTCCTGTCCTCCAGAACTCTACGGAAAGCAGAAAGCGTTCAGGGAACAAAAGTTCCCGAAAGCAAACCCGAGCGGATTACTTAGCCAAGCCCCTGGTAAGGGCAAAGACACTTGAGAATCACTACAACAGGCCCCTCCCCCAGAAGATCAGCAAGAAATCCAGCCAAGACCAAGTTCACTTACCAAGGAGAGCAGCAGAATTCCAGAGGAGGAGAAAGCAAAGCACAGAATTCATGGCTTTTCCCCCATGATTCTTTAGTCTTGCAAACTTATTTTTTTTTATTTTATTTTTTTCATATGCTAAATTTTTTTAACTTTATTCTTTCCTCTGTTAACGTTTTTTACCTAGTTTATCTTAACAATACCTTTCATTAAAAAAATTTTTTTTGAAATTTCATTATTATAGTCATATTTTATCCTTCATTGCATCTAACTTTATTTTTTGTATACACATAGGGTTTTTCCTTCTAAAAAAATTTGGGAAACAACTTCTTCTAATAGATCAAAATATACCCTAAATCTAACACAGGGCTTTGTTCTAGTCTACAGCCTGAGTAAATTCTCTCCACTTTCTTTTTCTTTATTCTCCCAACCAATTTATCTTATCAACTCCTTTTTTAGGAATTAAAAAAAATTTTCATTTATAGTCATATTCCATCCCTTCATCATGTATACCCTTATATATGTTTTCCATTCTTTAAAATTTGGGGACGTAGTTTTTTCTAAGAGAACAAAATACTCCTAAAATTAAGTGGGTAACCCTTTTCTATTAACCAGTCTAATATATATTTTTTTTCTTTTTTACATTTTTTCTTTATTTTTTCTTTATTTTTTCTTTTCTGAACTTCTTTTTACCCCTTTCTTCCCCCCTCCCCCCATGATTTGGGGTCTCTTCTGATTTGGTTAAAGCACATTTTCCTGGGCTCTTTGCCACCCTTTTAGTATTTTATTCACTCCTTCATATATTCTTAACTGGATAAAATGACAAGGCAGAAAAACTCATCAAAAAAAAAAGAATAAGAGGCAGTACTGAAGGATAGGGTCTTAATCAATATGGACATTGGTAATATGTCAGATCTAGAGTTCAGAATGACTATTCTCAAGGTGCTACCCAGGCTCAAAAAAGGCATGGAAGATATTAGAGAAACCTGTCTGGAGAAATAAAAGCCCTTTCTGGAGAAATAAAAGAAATAAAATCTGACGAAGTTGAAATCAAAAAAGCTATTAATGAGGTGCAATAAAAAATGGAGCCTCTTACTGCTAGGATAAATGAGGCAGAAGAGAGAATTAGTGATACAGAAGACCAAATAACAGAGAATAAAGAAGCTGAGCAAAAGAGAGACAAACAACTACTGGACCACGTGAGGAGAATTTTGAGAGATAAGTGATACCATAAGACAAAACAACATTAGAATAATTGGGATTCCAGAAGAAGAAAGAGAGAGGGGAGCAGAAGGTATATGGAGAGAATTATTGTAGGGAATTTCCCTAATATGGCAAAGGGAACAAGCATCAAAATCCAGGAGGCACAGAGAAACCCCCTCAAAATAAATAAGAATAGGTCCTCACCCTGTCATCTAATAGTAAAATGTACAAGTCTTAGTGACTAAGAGAAAATCCTGAAAGCAGCCCGGGACAAGAAGTCTGTAACATACAATGGTAAAAATATTAGTTTGGCAGCAGACTTATCCACAGAGACCTGGCAGGCCAGAAAGAACTGGCATGATATATTCAGAGAACTAAATGAGAAAAACATGCAGCCAAGAATACTATATCCAGCTAGGCTTTCATTGAAAATAGAAGGAGTGATAAAAAGCTTCCAGGACAAACAAAAACTAAAAGAATTTGTAAATACCAAATCAGCTCTACAGGAAATATTGAAAGGGTCCTCTAAGCAAAGAGAGAGCCTAAAAGTAGTAGATCAGAAAGGAACAGAGACAATATACAGTAATAGTCACCTTACAGGCAATACAATGGCAGTAAATTCATATCTCTCAATAGTTATCCTGAATGTAAATGGGCTAAATGCCCCAATCAAAGGATACAGGGTATCAGAATGGATAAAAAATCAAAACCCATCAATATGCTGTCTGCAAGAAACTCATTTTAGTCCCAAAGACACCTCCAGATTTAAAGTGAGGGGGTGGAAAACAATTTACCATGCTAATGGACATCAAAAGAAAGCTGGGGTGGCAATCCTTATATCAGATGAATTAGATTTTAAACCAAAGACTATAATAAGAGATGAGGAAGGACACTATATCATACTCAAAGGGTTTGTCCAACAAGAAGATCTAACAATTTTAAATATCTATGCCCCTGGGGCGCCTGGGTGGCTCAGTGGGTTAAGCTGCTGCCTTTGGCTCAGGTCATGATCCCAGGTCCTGGGTTCAAGCCCCACATCGGGCTTTCTGCTCAGCAGGGAGCCTGCTTCCTCCTCTCTCTCTGCCTGCCTCTCTGCCTGCTTGTGATTTCTCTCTGTCAAATAAATAAATAAATAAATAAATCTTAAAAAAAAAAAAATATCTATGCCCCTAACATGGGAGCAGCCAACCAAATAAACCAATTAATAACAAAATCAAAGAAACATGTCAACAATAATACAATAATAGTAGGAAACTTTAACACTCCCCTCACTGAAATAGATCATCCAAGCAAAGATCAACAAGGAAATAAAGGCCGTAAATGACACATTGGATGAGATGGACATCACAGATATATTCAGAACATTCCATCCCAAAGCAACAGAATACACATTCTTCTCTAGTGCACATGGAACATTCTCCAGAATAGATCACATCCTCGTTCCTAAATCAGGTCTCAACCGGTATTAAAAGATTGGGATCATTCCCTGCATATTTTCAGACCACAATGCTCTGAAGCTAGACCTCAATCACAAGAGGAAATTTGGAAAGAACCGAAATACATGGAGACTAAAGAGTATCCTTCTAAAGAATGAATGGGTCAACAAGGAAATTAAAGAAGAATTGAAAAAATTCATGGAAACAAATGATAATGAAAACACAACAGTTCAAACTCTGTGGGACACAGCAAAGGCAGTCCTGAGAGGAAAATATATAGCAATACAAGCTTTCTAAAGAAACAAGAAAGGTCAGAAAGAAAAAGAAAGAAACAAACAAACAAACAAACAAGAAGGGTCTTAAATACATAACCTAACCTAACCCTACACCTAAAGGAGCTGGAGAAAGAACAACAAAGAAAGCCTAAATCCAGCAGAAGAGAAATAATAAAAATCAGAGCAGAAATCAATGAAATAGAAACCAAAAGGACAGTAGAACAAATGAACGAAACTAGGAGCTGGTTCTTTGAAAGAATTAAGATTGTTAAACCCCTGGCCAGACTTATCCAAAAGAAAAGAGAAAGGACCCAAATAAGGACCCAAATCATGAATGAAAGAGGAGAGATCAAAGCCAACACCAAAGAAATATAAACAATTATAAAAACATATTATAAGCAACTCTACGCCAACAAATTTGACAATCTGGAAGAAATGGATGCATTCCTAGAGACATATAAACTACCAAAACTGAATCAGGAAGAAATAGAAAACCTAAGCAGACCCATAACGAGTACGGAGATTGAAGCAATCATCAAAAATCCCCAACAAGAGCCCAGAGCCAGATGGCTTCCCAGGGGAATTCTACCAAACATTTAAAGAAGAATTAATTCCTATTCTCCTGAAACTGTTCCAAAGAAGAGAAATGGAAGGAAAACTTCCAAACTCATTTGATGAGGCCAGTATTAAACTGATCTCAAAACCAGACAAGGATCCCATCAAAAAAGAAAATTACAGACCAATATCCTTGATGAACACAGATGCAAAAACTCTCACCAAAATACTAGCCAATAGGATCCAACAGTACATTTAAAGGATTATTCACCTCGACCAAGTGGATTTATTCCAGGCCTGCAAGGTTGATTCAACATCTACAAGTCAATCAATGTGATACAGTACATTAATAAAAGGAAGAACAAGAACCATATGATACTCTCAATAGATGCTGAAAAGGCATTTGACAAAGTACAGCATCCGTTCCTGATTAAAACTCTTCAAAGTGTAGGGATAGAGGTTACATACCTCAATATCATCAAAGCCATCTATGAAAAACCCACTGCGAATATCATTCTCAGTGGGGAAAAACTGAGAGCTATTCTGCTAAGGTCAGGAACACAGCAGGGATGTCCATTATCACCACTACTATTCAACACAGTACTAGAAGTCCTAGCCTCAGCAATCAGACAACAAAAAGAAATTAAAGGCATCCAAATTGGCAAAGAAGAAGTCAAACTATCACTCTTCGCAGATGATATGATACTATATGTGGAAAACCCAAAAGACTCCACTCCAAATCTGCTAGAACTTGTACAGGAATTCAGTAAAGTGTCAGGATATAAAATCAATGCACAGAAATCAGTTGCATTTCTTTACACCAACAATAGGACAGAAGAAAGAGAAATTAAGGAGTCCATCCCATTTACAATTGCACCCACTACCATAAGATACCTAGGAATAAACCTAACCAAAGAGGCAAAGAATCTATACTCAGAAAACTATACAGTACTCATGAAAGAAACTGAGGAAGTCACAAAGAAATGGAAAAATGTTCCATGCACATGGACTACAAGAACAAATATTGTGAAAAATGTCTATGCTAGCTAAAGCAATCTACACGTTTAATGCAATCTTTATCAAAATCCCATCCTTTTTTTTTTTTTTTCAAAGAAATGGAACAAATAATCCTAAAATTTATATGGAACCAGAAAAGACCTCAAATAGCCAGAGGAATATTGAAAAAGAAAGCCAAAGTTGGTGGCATCACAATTCCAGACTTCAAGCTCTATTACAAAGCTGTCATCACCAAGACAGTATGGTACTGGCACAAAAACAGACACATAGCTCAATGGAACAGAATAGAAAGCCCAGAAATAGACCCTCAACTCTATGGTCAGCTAATCTTCGACAAAGCAGGAATGAATGTCCAATGGAAAAAAGACAGTCTCTTCAACAAATGGTGTTGGGAAAATTGGACAGCCACGTGCAGAAAAATGAAACTGGACAATTTCCTTATACCACACATGAAAATAGACTCAAAATGGATGAAGGACCTCAATGTGAGAAAGGAATCCATCAAAATCCTTGAGGAGAACACAAGCAACAACCTCTTCAACCTCAGCCACAGCAACTTCTTCCTAGGAATATCGCCAAAGGCAAGGGAAGCAAGGGCAAAAATGAACTATTGGGATTTCATCAAGATCCAAAGCTTTTGCACAGCAAAAGAAACAGTTAACAAAACCAAAATACAGCTGACAGAATGGGAGAAGATATTGGCAAATGACATATCAGATAATGGGCTAGTGTCCAAAATCTATAAAGAACTTAGCAAACTCAACACCCAAAGAACAAATAATCCAATCAAGAAATGGGTAGAGGACATGAACAGACATTTCTGCAGAGAAGATATCCAGATGGCCAACAGACACATGAAAAAGTGCTCCACATCACTCGGCATCAGGTAAATACAAGTCAAAACCACAATGAGATACCACCTCACAGCAGTCAGAATGACTAAAATTAACAAGTCAGGAAATGACAGATGCTGGTGAAGATGTGGAGAAAGGGGAACCCTCCTCCCACTTACATTGGTGGGAATGCAAGCTGGTGCAACCACTCTGGAAAACAGCATGGAGGTTCCTCAAAAAGTTGAAAATAGAGCTACCCTACAACCCAGCAATTGCACTACTGGGTATTTACCCTAAAGATACAAATGTAGTGATCCGAAGGGGCACATGCACCCAAATGTTTGTAACAGCAATGTCCGCAATAGCTGAACTATGGAAAGAACCTAGATGTACATCAACAGATGAATGTATAAAGAATGGAATACTATGCAGCCATCAAAAGAAATGAAATCTTGCCATTTGCGACGACGTGGATGGACCTAGAGGATATTATGCTTAGTAAAATAAGTCAATCGGAGAAAGACAACTATCATATGATCTCCCTAATATGAGGTAGTGGAGATGCAACATGGGGGATTTGGGGGGGTAGGAAAAGAATAAATGAAACAAGATGGGATTGGGAGGGAAACAAACCCTAAGAGACTCTTAATCTCACAAAACAAACTGAGGGTTGCTGGGGGGAGGGGGTTAGGTAGAGGGTAGTGGGGTTATAGACATTGGGGAAAGTATGTGCCATGGTGAGTGCTGTGAAATGTGTAAACCTGGAGATTCACAGACTTGTACCCCTGGGGCTAATAATACATTATATGTTAATAAAAAATTTAAAAAATAAAGAATATCAGGAGCAGCTGAGATTGGTAACTATGGCAGTCACTAGCTAGTCAGAAATACTGATATTTGCTTTTTCTCCTTCCTGGCACATGGTAAGATTGCACTTCTCCAGCCCCCTAAACTCAAGCATGGCCACCTGAATTCCTTTGGCCCATATAAGATGAACAGAAACCTTTCAAAGCCAGAGTACTTATCACCATGTCCTCTTGCCTCTGTTGCAATGATCATGAAGCATCAGCTCAGATGGACTCTTGAGTCCCTGAGTGACCAAGATGAGCAGAACCCCTGCCAACCCATTCTGGACTGGACATATTCTGGAGCACAGGCAAGAAATAAACTGTGTCTAGCCCTTGATGTTTGAGATTTATTGTTGATATTTTGCTTTCCTTTATCTTGGTTCATTTTGTTTGTTACCAAAGCATAACCTAGTCTATCCTGATTGATTGAAAGCATGGATTTATGCTGGTATCAGTTTGTCTGGTTGTATCTTTTTTTTTGGGGGGGGGGCCTACAGCTGTGCTGAATAGCTCAAGAATAGACACAGACAGCAGATAGTAAATTCATCTGGGGATGGGGATTTTTGTCAGGTTGTTGCAACAAAAGTACTTAGGATTTTCTCAAGAGAGTGATTGAAACTGTGGACCATGAAATCTAAAGCTTGATTGAGAGAGAGGTCAAGCAGAAAAAGGTCTGTGAGTAAAGAGAAAGTAGACGGGTCAAGGGAATGGCTGTTTTGATAAAGTGGATGACCAGTTATAGAGAAGATCAATAAATAGTGAATCTTAAAAAAAAAATAAGGAGTTGTGATTGAAGCATAGGATGGCTTAATTAGAAATTTCTGAAGTGGCAAAATTTCAAGTCATGACAAGGTATAGGATGTGAAAATGGAACTGAGTGACTCAGCTGGAGAGAAGGAGATGTTCATGCAAACATAAGTCCTGGAACTGGGAAGCTGTGTGCTGGGCAAGGCAGCCACATACACATTTGGATTCTGCAGAATGGTGACAGAAATTGGGGTAGGTGGGGAGACCATGAGCTATTTGCCAAAATCACCCATTTAGTGAGGGATGGGAAGTCATAGACAGAGATTGTGTCTAGTTGTCAGGAGCTTCATGGAGACAAGAGTTTTCATTTATAGGACACTAGACACAGAAGTAATGGACTGCAGACTCTCCTTCCCAATCCTGAGCTACACAGGTATGGGAGAGAAAAAGCAACCTCCACTCAAGAGATTGTAGTGCAAGTGGTATTACAAGGTGATAAGGTGATTATAAGCCAAATGTCAGTGGAGGTAAAAATATTGAGGAAAGGTTGCCTGAAGAAGTTGAGGAGGTGGGGTGGGGGGGTTATTCAAGGCCATGGAAAAGAAGCTGTAAAGGGCCCAAGGAAAGAGTTTGGAGGAAGAGAATGGGAGATTGGATCAGAAGAACAATGCATTTATAGAATAAGGATTAGGTGGTGAAGCATGACCAGAAAGGTGTCCCTGGGTAGTGACCAAGGAAAAGAGGCATTTGAGGAGAGAAGGAATTAAGTGGCTGTGATAGTGTGATTTATAATAAGAAATTTATGTATGTATTTGGTTTTCATCCTCATTCCTGGCAGGGCTCCTAAAACCCTTGGAATTTCCTAAGTGGTAAGAATGATAAAGATATCTTTTGTTATGTTAATGAGCCATCTTTTTTAAAGCACCTAAAGATGAGGGAATACTGCTAGGAGAATCAACCACCTGATTAAAGGGTTGGAACTTTCCGTCCTGTCCCAACCTCCAGAAGGGAGGTCTGGAAGGTAGAGGGTCTAGATGTTGAATCAGTTGCCAATGGCCAATGATTTAATCAGTCACACCTATGTAATGAAGCCTCCATAAAAACCCAAAAGGACTGAGTTTGGAGAGCTTCCTGGTTGTTGAACAACTGGAAGAGCTAGGAATTATGTGTACCCCCTCCCACATACCTTGCCCTATGCATCTCTTCCATCTGGATGTTCATCTGTATCCTTTGTCATATCCTTTAATAAACTAGTAAATGTGTTTTGCTCAGTTCTGTAAACTGCTTTAGCTCATTGATTGAACCTGAGGAGGAGTTCTGGGGAGATTCTGATTTATAGTCAGAAGATCAGGAGTACAAATAATAACCTTAGGCTTACAACTGGTATCTGAAGTTAGGGCACAGGGAGTCTTGTAGGACTGAACCTTTAACCTGTGGAATCTGATGCTACCTCTGGGTTAATAATGTCAGAATTGAGTTGAATTCTCAGACAACCTGCTGGTGTCTGAGAATTGCTTGGTGTTATGTGGGAAGCCTCCCCCCACATCCCCCCACTCATGTTGGAACTGGGTTCAGGAACCCAAAAATAGTGGCTCTCAGGGAGGGGTTGGAGCCAACTAGGATACTTGTTCTCAATGTCTTTTGGGTTCACTTGTGGGCTGGGAGACAGGACTAATAGCTATGCTTTCAAAATACACACTCCTTTTTTGTGGGCATGGACCTCATATGGGCTTGAAGCCTGTACCTATTGAAAGATACTCCCAGGAAACTGATCTTTACTATATTCAGTCTCATGGAAAATACTTAGAAAAGTGTTGAGATCATTTTTACTGGTTCTAGAAGCCAGAGACTCCAGAATAACTAGGAGATAATTCATCCACATCTTTCTCATTTATTAGATGAGAAAACTAAAGCCCTAACAATTGCCCAGCATTGTGTCTATAGTTTGTTACAGATCTGAGTCTATAACTCGGGTCTTTTGACCTTTCTACTTCCTTTAGTTAAACCTTTTAAGAAGAGCAATATCAGGTTATTGTCACATAGCTAATGCTTACTGAGAACCAGTCGCCAAACCCTGTACATTACATCTCATTCTCCTAACACTAACTACTATGATGTAGACACTATCATTATCCCCATTCAACAGGTATGGAAACTAAGGATCAGAGAAGTTAAGTGGCCATGGTCAAAACCACTGTAGCAGATCTGGGATTTGAACTTGGATCCTTCCACTCCAGAGGCCTCACTCTTAGCCAGTATAACATGCTTTATTTTTCCCTGCCACATGTGCTATTTCTTACCTATCCCCCTTTTCTTATTTAACAGAATCAGATAGAAAAATAGTGTGTCCCCCCCAAATATATACAGTCTCATATGCCAGCACCTGCTCTGCTCACATATCTAGTTATGGTGGATGTACAAGGACCTGTTTAAAAGACTGGCTCTTTCTAACCATCATTGACTGTCAGTTTCCAGAGCTACCCACTTCTGGAATGAATCAAGAAAGAGAAGGATAAAAATAAAAGTGGAAGACACTGAATTTTTAAATTTTATTTTGATTTCTAAAATTATCAGTGTTATCTGAGAAAGACACCTTGCCTCCTCTTTCATTGTAAGAAGATAACAGAGTGGCTATAGAGCTGTTTGCATCTGTGGAACTCTTAGGTAGTCCTCCCAATTTTCTCTAGCATAGAGAGAACTGTACCGAAATCAGCCTCGGATAGAACATGAAGATGGTGGCACAACCAGGCACACCTAGAACATGCCTGCTGTTTCCTAAAGGCTCTTCAGAGATGGAGAACCTTTGACGAGCTTACAGACTTGGTCTGCTCCTTGACACAGGGTGGCATTTATTCAGCAGACATTTTGTGGATTCCTCCTGTATGTCTGGCATGTGCTTAGTGCCCCCCAGGAATATCATAATCATCTGGGAGACCAAACTGAGTGAACAGAAATGTGGGATACCATGTGGTAATTTCTACATGGGAGCACCTGTAGAGTGCTAGGGAAATCCAGAGGAGGGGCTTGAGCATCCCCAGAAAGCTTCTTCCAAGAGATGTCATGAAACCACAATGACACTGAAGGACCCATTTTCCTTCAAAAAAGCAGATTAGCGGTACTATCAAGGGACTTATTCGTTTTTATTCTTTGGAATAGAGAGGCTCACATTTTGAACATGAATAGATGTTTGCATGCAGACCAGGTCACCTCTAGCACACTAGAGGAAAATTGGTAAGGCAAGTTTCTAAATCCATTCCCCCAGCTTCATTACAATTAAAAAGTTACCCTCTTTTGTTCCCCTGCCACTCTGAAGGCATGCAGGATTGCCTCTGAATTGTTTTAATGATGTGCTGTTTTGTTCCTGTGAGTACTCCATACTTTAGGTGCCAATTCACCTTTTTCTCCCATAA
This sequence comes from Lutra lutra, assembly GCF_902655055.1. Classification (NCBI taxonomy): domain Eukaryota; kingdom Metazoa; phylum Chordata; class Mammalia; order Carnivora; family Mustelidae; genus Lutra; species Lutra lutra. The sequence goes on along the minus strand of NC_062282.1, from coordinate 132,872,787 downwards.
AGAGGAGTCAGGAAAAAGAATAAGAAGGATGCTGAACAATTGAAAATTTAGCATATTGAAAAGGTCATTGTACCTCAGCACACTATTTTAATTTCTAAGTGTTCTAGGCATTGTAAGTCCTTTTTGACACTCCATTCTAATGACAAATACTAAACAGGAGGTGGGAAAGGGCACAGATGATTTCATCTGCTTGTAAAACATGATGATAAGAATAGGGAATGGTGCTCAGTTAAAACATGCTTTCCATAGCATTTCATTTGGAGGCTTGTTTTGGACATGTCTTCCTGTGAGAGAGGTAACAGTTTTGACCTAGTGATGTTTATCACAGTGATGTTGATAGAAACTAGGCATCCCTCTATGCTACCATTTTAACCTTCTTTTATTATTATTTGTTCTACTATTTCTCATCCATCATGTATTTAGTGACTGATTTACTTTCAAGAAACTTCACTAAACATTTAACCAGAGTTTTCACTTTACAAAATGCTTATGGTGGGTATGATGATCTTATCCAAACTCCTCTCTCTCCTGGTTCTCTCCTACTCTGGAGGCTGAAAAGCCAAATGCTTTTCTAGCCTCCTTTGCAGATAGTCTTAGCCCTGTCGCTCAGGTCTGGAGACTGTAAGATAAAAGTGAGACTGCCAAGAGAGTTCTGAGAGGAAGGGAATGGACAAAGCTCATGTATACTCTTTCTGCATGGAACTTTAGAGTGATATCTAGAGATCTAGCTGCCATGTTGTCACCATGAAGCAATTAGTTGACTTGCTAAGGAAGCTAGAATAGAAAGATAAAAGCATCCTGAGACATGGATATCATGGAGCTACTATCCCTGCCTACCTACCTGCAGATGTCTTGTAATGAGAAAAAGAAATGAACTCCTCTTCATTTAAAGTGTTGGAAATTTTATTTTTTCTCTTACTCATAACTGAAAGTATAGTATTTCTAGGTGATGAAGTGCTTTTATAAATAATATCTCATTTGAGCTTCATGACAAATCTATCATAGATTTTCATTATTCCCATTTTACTGATGGAGAAAGGGAAATTAATAGAGTATCAGTTAAGAACACACACCTAGACAAAGGTGAGTATGGACTTGAGCCCTGGAAATCCCAAATTCTCTGGTTTTTTTTCACTACTCTCACATCCCTACCTGGAATAAGATTTTGAACTTACCTGAGAAAGGAAGACAATCCACTAAATAGTTATTTGACCTGTCTACTGAGTGACTTCAGGTTCTTCTCTCCCACTTCAGTTACCAAGGTACTAGTCAGTGCATTCTGCTTCTGCTTTCTGTATTTGAGTGTCATATTTACATAACATTTTTCCTGCAAAGTTAGGGAACTTGGGGTTAAATTAGAGCTAGGAATATGAAAAATGTCTCTGAATGCAGGAAACACCACTGAACCTTTCTCATAACCACAAAGATGGACAATGTTATGAATATACATTTTGAAACAGAAGGTAGGCTTTTTTTTTTCTTTTGACTTACAGGTGAACAGTCTCAAAATGAGCAGTCAGTCTTTCTGTAGTGCACCCTGTTGGTGGCCCATCCATGATCGTTTTCCCTGTTCTTTGCTGACAGATCATGGTGTTTAAGTGTCCATCCTTCCTCCAACTAAAGAGAGAGATCCTTTCCCCAGTGAGAGGGTTTCTGTCAGCCAATCATAGCAGCTCCTTTTCCCTTGCCAATGATTCCCTTCCCAATGTGACCTAGTAATAAACCATGAGAAAAGGTCTAGAGAAGATGGTTTTCTCTTCCTCTGGACATTATCAGATTGACTATAACTCCTATCCTATTACAAGAAAAAGCCAATTCACTATGGATGGCAGAGTGACAAAAGAGAAAGAACCTGGATCCTTAATGGTAATGTTGAGTCACTTCATTTGGACATTTTGTTATGTCACAGATTTTTTTTTTTTAAGCAAAATTGAGTCAGCTGAAGGTATAGTGACTGATTGTATGGATTCCTGATCTCAATAGAGATTTGACCTGATGTAGAAGCACAGCAGGATAGTTGCCATCTGGGATCACCCAGTCCCAGATGATGTGGGAAGAATTTTTCTAGGCAAGTCCTAAAAATTTCTCTGCATACTGGTTCTTGCAGGTGGTCTGAACATTCATTACTGATCTATAATAATCATGCTGTGACCACAGGCTGGAGACATTCAGCAAAGACTATTGAACAACCAAATCTAATTAATGTGAACTGAGATTTCTTTTTTTTTTTTTTTTTTGGAGTATATCAAAAGAATGGGTTTATTCTTAAATGATTCATATGTAATTTTGTTTTGTATTTTTTTTATTTTATTTTTAATAAACATATATTTTTATCCCAAGGGGTACAGGTGTGTCAATCACCAGGTTTACACACTTCACAGCACTCACCATAGCACACACCCTCCCCAATGTCCACAACCCCATCCCCCCTCCCCCCATCAACCCTCAGTTTGTTTTGTGAGATTAAGACTCACTTATGGATTGTCTCCCTCCCAATCCCATCTTGTTTCATCTACTCTTCTCCTACCCCCTAACCCCCCATGTTGCATCTCCTATCCCTCATATCAGGGAGATCATATGATAGTTGTCTTTCTCCGATTGACTTATTTCGCTAAGCATGATACCCTCTAGTTCCATCCACGTCGTCGCAAATGGCAAGATTTCATTTCTTTTGATGGCTGCATAGTATTCCATTGTGTATATATACCACTTCTTCTTTATCCATTCGTCTGTTGATGGACATCTAGGTTCTTTCCATAGTTTAGCTATTGTAGACATTGCTGCTATAAACATTCGGGTGCACGTGCCCCTTCGGATCACTACGTTTGTATCTTTAGGGTAAATACCCAGCAGTGCAATTGCTGAGTCATAAGGTAGTTCTATTTTCAACATTTTGAGGAACCTCCATGCTGTTTTCCAGAGTGGTTGCACCAGCTTGCATTCCCACCAACAGTGTAGGAGAGTTCCCCTTTCTCCACATCCTCGCCAGCATCTGTCATTTCCTGACTTGTTAATTTTAGCCATTCTGACTGGTGTGAGGTGATATCTCATTGTGGTTTTGATTTGTATTTCCCTGATGCCGAGTGATATGGAGCACTTTTTCATGTGTCTGTTGGCCATCTGGATGTCTTCTTTGCAGAAATGTCTGTTCATGTCCTCTGCCCATTTCTTGATTGGATTATTTGTTCTTTGGGTGTTGAGTTTGCTAAGTTCTTTATAGATTTTGGACACTAGCCCTTTATCTGATATGTCATTTGCAAATATCTTCTCCCATTCTGTCAGTTGTCTTTTGGTTTTGTTAACTGTTTCCTTTGCTGTGCAAAAGCTTTTGATCTTGATAAAATCCCAATAGTTCATTTTTGCCCTTGCTTCCCTTGCCTTTGGCAATATTCCTAGGAAGAAGTTGCTGCGGCTGAGGTCGAAGAGGTTGCTGCCTGTGTTCTCCTCAAGGATTTTGATGGATTCCTTTCTCACATTGAGGTCCTTCATCCATTTTGAGTCTATTTATGTGTGTGGTGTAAGGAAATGATCCAATTTCATTTTTCTGCATGTGGCTGTCCAATTTTCCCAACACCATTTATTGAAGAGGCTGTCTTTTTTCCATTGGACATTCTTTCCTGCTTTGTCGAAGATTAGCTGACCATAGAGTTGAGGGTCTATTTCTGGGCTCTCTATTCTGTTCCATTGATCTATGTGTCTGTTTTTGTGCCAGTACCATGCTGTCTTGATGATGACAGCTTTATAATAGAGCTTGAAGTCCGGAATTGTGATGCCACCAACTTTGGCTTTCTTTTTCAATGTTGCTTTGGCTATTCGAGGTCTTTTCTGGTTCCATATAAATTTTAGGATTCTTTGTTCCATTTCTTTGAAAAAAATGGTTGGTACTTTGGTAGGAATTGCATTAAATGTGTAGACTGCTTTAGGTAGCATAGACACTTTCACAATATTTATTCTTCCAATCCAGGAGCATGGAACATTTTTCCATTTCTTTGTGACTTCCTCAATTTCTTTCATGATTACTTTATAGTTTTCTGTGTATAGATTCTTAGTCTCTTTGGTTAGGTTTATTCCTAGGTATCTTATAGTTTTGGGTGCAATTGTAAATGGGATGGACTCCTTAATTTCTCTTTCTTCTGTCTTGTTGTTGGTGTAGAGAAATGCAACTGATTTCTGTGCATTGCTTTTATATCCTGACACTTTACTGAATTCCTGAACAAGTTCTAGCAGCTTTGGAGTGGAGTCTTTTGGGTTTTCCACATATAGTATCATATCATCTACAAAGAGTGATAGTTTGACCTCTTCTTTGCCGATTTGGATGCCTTTAATTTCCTTTTGTTGTCTGATTGCTGAGGCTAGGATTTCTAGTACTATGTTGAATAGCAGTGGTGATAACGGACATCCCTGCCGTGTTCCTGACCTTAGCGGAAAAGCTTTCAGTTTTTCTCCATTGAGAATGATATTTGCGGTGGGTTTTTCATAGATGGCTTTGATGATATTGAGGTATGTAACCTCTATCCCTACACTTTGAAGAGTTTTAATCAGGAAGGGATGCTGTACTTTGTCAAATGCTTTTTCAGCATCTATGGAAAGTATTATATGGCTCTTGTTCTTTCTTTTATTAATGTATTGTGTCACATTGATTGATTTGCGGATGTTGAACCAACTTTGCAGCCCTGGAATAAATCCCACTTGGTCGTGGTGAATAATCCTTTTAATGTACTGTTGAATCCTATTGGCTAGTATTTTGGTGAGAATTTTTGCATCTGTGTTCATCAAGGATATTGGTCTGTAATTCTCTTTTTTGATGGGATCCTTGTCTGGTTTTGGGATCAAGGTGATGCTGGCCTCATAAAATGAGTTTGGAAGTTTTCCTTCCATTTCCATTTTTTGGAACAGTTTCAGGAGAATAGGAATTAGTTCTTCTTTAAATGTTTGATAGAATTCCCCTGGGAAGCCGTCTGGCCCTGGGCTTTTGTTTGTTTGGAGATTTTTGATGACTGTTTCAATCTCCTTACTGGTTATGGGTCTGTTCAGGCTTTCTATTTCTTCCTGGTTCAGTTATGGTAGTTTATATGTCTCTAGGAATGCATCCATTTCTTCCAGATTGTCAAATTTGTTGGCGTAGAGTGGCTCATAATATGTTCTTATAATTGTCTGTATTTCTTTGGTGTTCGTTGTGATCTCTCCTCTTTCATTCATGATTTTATTTATTTGGGCCCTTTCTCTTTTCTTTTTGATAAGCCTGGCCAGGGGTTTGTCAATCTTATTAATTCTTTCAAAGAACCAGCTCCTAGTTTCATTGATTTGTTCTATTGTTTTTTTAGTTTTTATTTCATTGATTTCTGCTCTGATCTTTATGATTTCTCTTCTCCTGCTGGGTTTAGGCTTTCTTTGTTGTTCTTTCTCCAGCTCCTTTAGTTGTAGGGTTAGGTTGTGTACCTGAGACCTTTCTTGTTTCTTGAGAAAGGCTTGTACCGCTATATATTTTCCTCCCAGGACTGCCTTTGTTGTGTCCCACAGATTTTGAACTGTTGTGTTTTCATTATCATTTGTTTCCATGAATTTTTTCACTTCTTATTTAATTTCCTGGTTGACCCATTCATTTTTTAGAAGGATGCTGTTTAGTCTCCATGTATTTGGGTCCTTTCCAAATTTCCTCTTGTGATTGAGGTCTAGCTTCAGAGCATTGTGGTTCGAAAATATGCAGGGAATGATCCCAATCTTTTGATACCGGTTGAGACCTGATTTATGACCCAGGATGTGGTCTATTCTGGAGAATGTTCCATGTGCACTAGAGAAGAATGTGTATTCTGTTGCTTTGGGATGGAATGTTCTGAATATATCTGTGATATCCATCTGGTCCAGTGTGTCATTTAAGGCCTTGATTTCCTTGTTGATCTTTTGCTTGGATGATCTGTCCATTTCAGTGAGGGGAGTGTTAAAGTCCCCTACTATTATTGTATTATTGTCGATGTATTTCATTGATTTTGTTATTAATTGGTTTATATAGTTGGCTGCTCCCATGTTAGGGGCGTAGATATTTAAAATTGTTAGGCCTTCTTGTCGGACAGACCCTTTGAGTATGATATAGTGTCCTTCCTCATCTCTTATTATAGTCTTTGGCTTAAAAATCTAATTGATATGATATAAGGATTGCCACCCCAGCTTTCTTCGGATGTCCATTAGCATGGTACATTGTTTTCCACCCCCTCACTTTAAATCTGGAGGTGTCTTCGGGTCTAAAATGAGTTTCTTGCAGACAGCATATTGATGGGTTTTGATTTTTTATCCATTCTGATACCCTGTGTCTTTTGATTGGGGCATTTAGCCCATTAACATTCAGGGTAACTACTGAGAGATATGAATTTAGTGCCATTGTATTGCCTGTAAGGTCACTGTTATTGTATATTGTCTCTATTTCTTTCTGATCTACTACTTTTAGGGTCTCTCTTTGCTTAGAGGACCCCTTTCAGTATTTCCTGTAGAGCTGGTTTGGTGTTTGCAAATTCTTTCAGTTTTTGTTTGTCCTGGAAGCTTTTAATCTCTCCTTCTATTTTCACTGATAGCCTAGCTGGATATAGTATTCTTGGCTGCATGTTTTTCTCGTTTAGTACTCTGAATATATCATGCCAGCTCTTTCTGGCCTGCCAGGTCTCTGTGGATAAGTCTGCTGCCAATCTAATATTTTTACCATTGTATGTTACAGACTTCTTTTCCCGGGCTGCTTTCAGAATCTTTTGTCACTAAGACTTGTAAATTTTACTATTAGGTGATGGGGTGTGGACCTATTCTTATTGATTTTGAGGGGGGTTCTCTGAACCTCCTGGATTTTGATGCTTTTTCCCTTTGCCATATTGGGGAAATTCTCTCCAATAATTCTCTCCAATATACCTTCTGCTCCCCTCTCTGTTTCCTCTTCTTCTGGAATCCCAATTATTCTAATGTTGTTTCGTCTTATGGTGTCACTTATCTCTCGAATTCTGCCCTCGTGGTCCAGTAGCTGTTTGTCCCTCTTTTGCTCAGCTTCTTTATTCTCTGTCATTTGGTCTTCTATATCACTAATTCTTTCTTCTGCCTCATTTATCCTAACAGTGAGAGCCTCCATTTGTGATTACACCTCATTAATAGCTTTTTTGATTTTAACTTGGTTAGATTTTAGTTCTTTTATTTCTCCAGAAAGGGCTTTTCTATCTCCCAAGAGGGTTTCTCTAATATCTTCCATGCCTTTTTCGAGCCCGGCTAGAACCTTGAGAATCATCATTCTGAACTCTAGATCTGACATATTACCAATGTCTGTATTGATTAGGTCCCTAGCCTTTGGTACTGCCTCTTGTTCTTTTTTTTGTGGTGAATTTTTCTGCCTTGTCATTTTGTCCAGATAAGAGTATATGAAGGAGCAAGTAAAATACTAAAAGGGTGGCAACAACCCCAGGAAAATATGCTTTAGCCAAATCAGAAGAGATCTCAAATCGTGAGGGGGGAGAAAGGGGATAAAAAGAGGTTCAGAAAGAAAAAAAGAAAGAAAGAAAGAAACAATTAAAAAAAGAAAACCAATAAAGAAAAAATATAAAAAGGAAATATATATATATATATATATATATTAGATAAACTAGTTTAAAAACGTTAAAAAAGAAAAGGGTAAAAGTTAAAAAAATTTAGCAGAAGAAGAGAAAAAAAATTGAAAAAGAAAAAAAAATTAAATTAACTGCAAGGCTAAAGAATCATGGGGAGAAAGCCATGAGTTCCATGCTTTGCTTTCTCCTCCTCTGGAATTCCGCTGCTCTCGTTGGTATTGAAAATGTACTCCTTGGTAGGTGAACTTGGTCCTGGCTGGGTTTCTTGTTGATCTTCTTGGGGAGGGTCCTGTTGTAGTGATTCTCATATGTCTTTGCCCCAGGCGGAGTTGTACCGCCCTTACCAGGGGCCGGGCTGAGTAATCCGCTTGGGTTTGCTTTCGGGAGCTTTTGTTCCCTGAGCGCTTTCCGTAGAGTTCCAGAGGGCGGGAATGAAGATGGCGGCCTCCCGGTCTCCGGCCAGGAGGAGCCGAGAGCCCGGGGCCCCACTCCTCAGTGCGTCCTCAGAGAACAGCGCCCAATTACTCCCGTCACCCTGGCCTCCAGCTGCGCTCCGAGCTGACCGACCCTGCGACCGGTTCAAGGTAACCCCAAGCTTAGAGCTCACTCCTCGGCTCTGTCTCTGTAGCCGGCTTCCCCGTTCTAATACCTGTAAGCTCTGTGACACTCAGATACCCCCGATCCTTCTATGACCCTGCGGGACCTGAGGCCATGCTGACCCCGTGTGGGCTTCACCCCGGTTTAGCCTCTGGAGCGATATCCCTCAGTGGAACAGACTTTTAAAAGTCCTGATTTTGTGCTCTGTTGCTCTGCCGCTTGCCGGGAGCCAGCCCCTCCCCCCACGGTCTATCTTCCCGTCGCTTTGGATTCACTTCTCCACCAGTCCTACCTTTCAGAAAGTGGTTGATTTTCTGTTTCTAGAATTGCTGTTCTTCTTCTCTTCGATCTCCCGTTGGATTTGTAGGTGTTTGCAATCTTTAGATAAGCTATCTAGCTGATCTTCCGCTACCCGAAGTAGTCTCAGCCTGCTACTTCTCTGCCATCTTGACTCCTCCTCCGTGAACTGAGATTTCTTAAAATAGAATTGTTAATGCTGTTAACTGAACTGAGTATGTTATAGAAAATGATTCGTGTTGTGAACCAGCATCTAAACATTTATCTTTTTCAGAATGAACAGTTCTTTGGAATTTTGCTCTCTGGAAAACAGTATGCTCTAGAATTTCAGTCTGGTTTCTGAGTGTAAGCTGCCAGAATTCAAATCCCATTATCTGTCATTAACCAGAGGTGTGACATTGAACAACTTATAGTACTTCTCTCTACCGCCGTTTTCTCATCTGTAAAATAACAACAATGGCACTGACATCATAGGAATTTTATGATAGGCTATCGTTTTACATCATTCAGTAGGCTCTAAGCAATGGTTAGTAAGTTTCATTATTTGCTGTCTAGATTGCAAGCATCCTATCTTTCTCCCTTATTCTTTTGCTTGAATTGGGGGGGAGGGGTGGTTTCCATGATTATCTGGAAGTTTCTCTCTATAGTAGGATTGCCTTGTATTTATCTACTTCATGACTGGAGATAATAATATCTTGAAAACTGTGTTCTTTTCTTTTTTATAATTAAGTTACTACTAATAACAATACTATACTAAACATGCTTTCAATCACAGACTCCTTACAACTCATAACCTGGTGAATAAATCCTGGATTATCTTAATTTTTAAGGCTAAGTGGTATTGATTTCAGTAAGTGACTCCAAGAAATTCCCTCTCTTTAGCTCATATTTCTCAGTGACTCAGCATTCTTGTGGTAGCTACAAACCACCTGTACACTGTAATTTAAAAATTTCTCCTCAAAGTGCAGCCAAGACCCTCACAGATGCTTTCTCAATGGGATATCTTTCCTTAAGTGTCTAACGTTCTTTTCTTCTTTGCATATAATTGGATTTACTCTTTTCAGAGAATTATCTCGAAATATCCTGCAAGAAAAGATTCTGGAAGAACATTATGATGCCTGGGCTTTCTTTTTTGGCATTTGAACTGCAGATTCTACAGCAAAATAAATATTATTTTTTAAAAGATTTTATTTATTTATTTGATAGAGCGAGAGGGAGAGCACAGAAGTTGTGAGAGAAAGAAGCAGACTTTCTGCTGAGCAAAGAGCCCCACATGGGGCTTGATCCCAGGACCCTGAGATCATGACCTGAACCAAAGGCAGATCCTTAATCATCTAAGCCACCCAGGTGCCCTGAAATATTCTTATTTGTTACAGCCAACTTATCTCTAGAAAACAGTACTCATGTTTTCAGATAAGGCCACTAGATATATTGGTATATAAGTTATAATTATGATGTGAAGATTAATGTCTAACTTTCTTGCTTAGATTTTTTCTTTTATATAGCTTCACTTTATTTTTTAATAGATTCTCAACCATAAATAAGCTTGTAATTACTGAAATCCTTTTCCTGCATAAAAATCCTTTATTCTTTCAAAATTTTACTTTTTGTTCTAGCAGGAACACAATAATGACAAGAACATAGGTTATTTTCTATAATTTCTATAATTAATAAAAACATAAATAGTGGCCAATTCATAATCATTTCGTAATTTTGAGGGTACAGAAGGATGGCATAGATAAATACTACTTAAATAAAATGCAAATATTTTATTAAATCACTAGCTTCCACAAGAAACATCTTTCTCTAAATGTTAAAAGAAAAAATAAAAGCTGTGCACTGTTGTATTTAAATGTCATAAAGAAAAATCCGGGGCTGATTGAAGAATGATTCCAAAAGAAATTCAAATTAGGAAGATTGGTCTGGTTACAAAAGGTAGAAATCCCACTCACAATAAATGGCAAGACTGAGCAGGTGGAATAACATTAAAATAATACAAAGACACATAAACAGTTCATGACAGAGGACACAGAGTCATGAATGTTGCTAATAATTTCATTTATTGAAGGAAGAGAGGAAAAAATGGCCACAATGTTTCCCTATAAAAGATACGGAAAGGGGTGCCTGGGTGGCTCAGTGGGTTAAGCCTCTGCCTTCAGCTAAGGTCATGATCTCAGGGTCCTGGGGTCAAGCCCCGCATCGATCTCTCTGCTCAGCAGGGAGCCTGCTTCTCCCTCTCTCTCTGCCTGCCTCTCTGCCTGCTTGTGATCTCTCTCTCTGTCAAGTAAATAAATAAGATCTTAAAAAAAAAAAAAGATACGGAAGGTCTCAGCCTGAGAGATGCAATAGGTAACAAATAACATGAGATTGTTATCTCCGAGAGATTTTAGAACATTAATTAAAGCCATCATCCTGGCAGCAAGATAAACTGGCTACAGGCACAGCTTTAACCAGAGAATTCTGGAAGGAGGGCAGCTCCAAAGCATTTGATCCTGGAGGAAGAGAATAAGATGATGATAATGATGGTGATGGTAATGGTGGTGATGATAAAGAAGGAGGAGAAAGCAGGGGAGGAAAAGAATAGTTATCTTATAGTACCTGCTACCCATTATGTAGCAGGTGCTGTGCTCAGTGCTCACCTGTCATTTCATTTATTCCTCTGGATGATCCTTGGAGACTATTGTTATTAATGTTTCACTAATGTGAGAAAACCAGGGAACAAAAAGGTGATGAGATTTATACGAGGTTGTTATTGGCTTGTGACCTGTGGTTTGGTAATTCTTCTAACCTCTCTCACTTGGGACACCCCTTCAGTTTCAAAGCTTCTTCATCCCTTCTTTCCACCTCACTTAGAAATCTCTGTCCCATGTGGACCCTTCCCTGCCCAACCAGAGTAAGGGCTTGTTTAGAGCAAATAGCAGACCTCTCTGGATGTAGAAGCTTATCTCTGCCTGCACAATAAGCAGGCAGATCCTGACTCCTGTTGAAGCAATATTCCCATGCAAAATAATTGCATCTACCAAAGAGAACTGATATTAATCAGGGGGTGAGCACCTTGTCTGTGAATTGAGAGTTGACAATAAAACCTTGTCAACAATATTACTTTGAATTCACAGAGAACCTTTCATCTGAAAGGGCTTTGTAGTTAAGATATGAGTGATTGCTCAGATTTATATCAAATTCTATGTTGGAATTGAGAAATACAATTATGGATTTCCATATCATATTTTATGTGCAGTGTATTTACAATAATTCTAATTTCCAGCCTGTGCCTTTTTAACCATAAGATAAAGTTTAAAGCACTGTTTTCATTCTTTTAGTTGACAGTTTGACTACATAGTTTTGCACATTTAAGTGTCTACACATTAATAAAAATAATAACTAATGATTATATAGCACTTTCAATTTATAATTCTCTTCCTCAGGTAAGTGAGAATATTACTTAATTTTTTCAGATGAGAAAACTGAAGTGGAAAATTTCAGTGATGGACCAGGGTTCACCCAGCTCTTAAGAGTGAAGGATGGTCCTTCAAGTTGTGCATCATAAAATTTTTCTCCTGTCCTGCATTGCCCTCATTCCAAGTATATGATCTGTACCTGAGATTATGAGTTAGCTCCTCAAGTAAGAGATGTTGCCTGGAAATAGATAGGTGTTCAATCTGTTTGTTTAATGACTAAGTAAATGAATAAGAAAGAATTTTTACCAAAATTGTTTTCATTTAGCTCATTTCCATATTTCATATCAAAAATACCTTCCTGTCATAAGTGGAGGCCTACCTGTTTAGACAGAAAATGAGGTCCAGGGAGGTTAATTAGGTGCTGAGAGCCATCTAAGTGATTTACTAGCAGAACAAGTAACACTGAGCTCCAATTCTAGCTCATCTTTGCCTTCTCTGTGTAGTGTCAGTCTCCTTCCAGCCTGCTCTGGCTTTCAATTTTGCATGCACTTTCCTGGTCATAAATGATTTCCTTCCAGTATGCCTAGCCAAAACACATTTAATGGAAGAGCATGACACAAACTATATAGAAAAGATAGTTATTTGTTATGGAATGTTTCCCATTTGGATATCAACATCTCAATCTAACTATACATCATTGATAAGGATTGTTAATGATCAACTTTCAGCAAACAGCTACATTTTAAATACTGCTCTCATTCAAAACAACATTGACTTAGGGAAGAAGAACCAGATCAGATTTTAAAATACAGCTCAACAATTTCATGTGATTGCATATAGATAGTGGCAACATACCTTTAAGTATAAAATATTATTTGGCTTTGTCCAAAAAATAGGGGGGAAGGATATTAGTATCAGAGTTAAAAAAAATGTACTCTGAGACATAAAGATACACATGTTAATAACGATAGAAATTTTTTTTATTTTTTATAAATAGGTAATAAAATTACCTATTTCATAAATAGGTAATAAAATCTTAATAATCCAAATTGAGTTCTAAAAAGGAGAAGCTGGAAATTTATCCTAAAACATTATTAAAAATAACACTTTACTTAAATAATGATGAAGTATAATAAATTTTGTGTTCTTTTTTTTTCCTTTTATTAGTGAATTAGAATTCACACAAAGAATAAAAATGGCGTGTCTAGCTCCTATGGCTTATTGATTGCTTTTGTGCCACTTTGATTTTTATTTAACTGAAACTTATGCTACAAATGGTATCCTGTAATAAGTGGAACTTTACTTTTTATCAAAGGAAGGCGATTTCATTTTCTACCTCGGAGAGAATCCAATGCAAAATAGAGCCGGCATAATTACATACATACTTTTATAACTTCAATATCATAATATTTTGATTTTGCTTTACATCACACACTTTCCCAGCTGGTGGGCAGCTTCTGTTTTAGCTTTGTGGATTATATTAGTAATGGGGGAAAAAGATACCATACACATTGTGAAACTAATGAGACCAACAATCTGGTGTCATCTGAGGATGCGATGATAGGTCTGTTTGATAGTCTTTGATGTTCTTTGTGACGCCTTCTACCGCAGGGGCACTGGCACTTACATTTACAGCATGGGGGCACCAAGGCAGCAGACTACAGTGCAATGTAGCCAGGAAAGGGGCAGGCTTAAAAAGCACTAATGAGGAAGGTGGATATCAGGGCAGAAGTAAAACCAGATGGTATGAACTAGGGTCCACATTGTCCAGACAGATCAAGGGAGCAGATGACAATGAAGCAGGAAGGCAGTAGGAGAATACCTGGAGAGCCAGGTTCCTTGTTTTCCGGGTCCAAGGAGGTTTTAGAGGCAATTTCCTACTTCAGCTTTAGGAGTCTCCTGATCTCACGGGAGTTAATTCTTTAATTCAGAGCTTCTAAAACTTGATGTGCTTATGAAATCCCCTGGGGATCTTTGAAAATGCAGATTCTGATTCAAGAGGTCTGAGATGAGGCCTACCAGCCTCCATTTCTCACAAGCTCCTAGATGAAGCTGCTGGTCCAAGGGCCATATATTGTAAAGCAAATTGTTAGACCAGCCCAGAAAGAGGCAATGCAGACAAATGGAAGCTGGCTACAGTGAGGAGCATAGGGTTGGGGAGCAAGTGTATTTTCTAATGAAGACAGTATATAAATTTAATGTGTTTCAGATGAAAAAGCAACTTTTTTTTATAGCTGCCTCTTTTGGGTTGAATTGTCCCCCCAAAATGATATTATTGAAGTTCCTAACCTCTAGTACCTCAAAATGTCATATTTGGAAATAGAATCTCTACAGAGGTAATCAAGTTAAAATTAGGTCATTAGGATGAGACATAATCCAATAAGACTTGTGTCCTTATAAAAAAGGGAAAATTTGGACACAAAGACAGATACCACAGAAAGATCAGAAGACACATAGGAAAAGATGGCCATGTGACAGGAGTGATGTATCTGTAAGCCAAGAAACACCAAGGATTGCCTGCAAACAGCAGAAGCCAGAAAAGGCAAGGCAAGATTCTTCCCTAGAGCTGTCAGAGAACATGGCCTTGCCAGTACCTTGATTTCAGACTTCTAGCCTCTAGAACTGAGACAATACATTTCTGTTACTTTAAGCTCTCCAGTTTTTGAAACTTTGTTATGGCAGCAATAGGACACTAACATACTGCTGAATAATAAGAACAGTGACTTGCCACATTTTTGAACAGATAGTCAGCAAAGAAGAAAACTAGACCTAGAATGATTTAGTTCATTGCCCAAGGTATATAACTACTTAACAGAAAGAAGTTCTGGAAACCAGGTCCCCTAGTTGTCCGGCGCTGCCTTTCCATTTCAGTAGGCTGCTTGCCAAGAGCACACGAAAATGGACTAATCAATAAAGCAGTATTTCCCAAACCTGTGTTCTCCGGAACTTTTTTCAAGGTTTTGTTAGCAGGTGCTTCAAGGGGTTCATGGTTAACAAGTTTTGAAACACTTCAAATCTACAGACACGTTAACTAAAGATCTAGGTAAAAACCTATGAGAGAAAAAAAAAATAAGAAAACTTCCAAAACATGTTAAATGTGCTGAACCAGCAGTTTCCTAATTTTTACAGCATTGAGTATTTTTTTCCATCATCCTACAGAACACTGCTTTAGGAAATGCTGGATGAAAAGATAAAATTCATTGCAACTGAAAAACTTCATATCAACAAAGCAGCTACTTTAAAATTTAAATGCATTTTACTGTTATCCAGGAAAGTACTTGAGTTGTTCGTTGTCATTTCTTTTAGGCAGAAAAGATGAAGCCCTCTGGGATGAATTTAAAGAGTGAACTTAAAGGTCTATCCTAGAAGTAAAGTAAGAGATCAATCAGTGACATGGGGCAAAATGGAAGTGAGCAAAACTGATGGGGTTTAAGAAGAACTGAGAACGGAGAAATCAAATATTTAAGACCTATCTATATGGCTACTGTCTTCCTTCAGAAAAATCCCAATGAGCACAAAGAAAGATTTTTGACATTTACTGTGCTTTTGAATCACCGGTGAAGAAAAAACGCTGCACAAGTAAGCAGTGGGTAGCATGTTTTTAGTGTTACATCCCACATCTGGTACACCTCCCAAGGCAACCATGAATATTTGGGCAGGTACAGTGACAGCACACCATTCACATTATGGGTGTCACAGATTTGTGTACTGATTAGAACAATTCTGGCAGTAAAATTTAAACAAAATCAGTAGCATGTTACAACAGTTGCTAACAGATGGAAGTAAAGTATCCTGAGCAGGGGGGCTGTTTTCCAAGACACTAAGGAGTTACATGAGCTAGCAGCAGCCCTTGGAACACTTTCTCACTAGCCATAGAGTTCAGAACCCCATTTCAACCAGGAAAATTGTCTAATATCACCATCTGACGTTAGAATGACTGAAGAATTCCATAAGAAAAACAGTGTTGCTTTATCTAGCATATTTTTACTTTGTGCAGAGATATGGGCCATGTGCCCCCATCCCTTATCCTGAGGAACCAAGAATTTAACTGGATATGAAGAATAAGTTTCCCATTAAGCGACATTCATGAATTCTTCAAAAATGTTTATTCTAGGTCTATTAATAAGAATTGCCGTGCTAGGAAATAGAAGCAGTTGATACACGGGCTTGAATTTTAAATACCAGTTTCACATATAAGGAAACCACATTTTGAAATGTCTTTAAAGGAAAGAATTTTAAAGAGATAAACCCTATTACGCATTCAAAAGAGAAACTCTAAAATTAAGTCAGTACATTCCAGACATTATTTTAGTTGTTGGAGACAGCAGAACAAAATGGGCACAGCTCCACCTCCAGGGAGTTTACAATCTAGTGGGGAAGACAGAACACTAAGTTGTTGCACAAATAATGGTATAGCTACATTTGGAAAAAATCTTAAAAAGTAAAATTACCAAGTGCTACAAGAGCTTATGATAGAGGTCCTCAATCAAGACTGGGGAAGCCCTTCTTAAAGAAGGCACCTTTAGGCTAAGATGTAAGGAGAGTAGACGTTAGAGAGGAAGGGCATGGGGAATGAGTAGTTGCCAGTAGTAGAGACATGTAGATGCCCTCAGGCAGCAAAAGCTTGGGGTGTTTGAGAAACAGAAATGTGTGGCCATGAATAGGATTGACTAGAGGGGAGCAGGTGAATGAGATTATGCAGCTCCTTCTAGATTAGGCTAAACACATTCAATTCTTCCAGGAGAGCTGAAGGAAGCATTTAAAGCTTTTTAAACTGTGGAGAAATATCAGGTTTTTTTTAAAGCCTGCTTTGGCTGCTTTGTATGCAAAGATTGAAAGAGGAAAGAAAAGAACAGGGAGAACAATTGGCTATTGTATTTGTTCAAGTGGGGGATAGTAGTTTAGCCTAGAATGATGTCAGTAACAACAGAAGTGGTCAGGTTAGAAATATATAGACGCCAACCCATTTTTCTTTGAGTGCTTTGATTTTTTTATATTAACTTTAATTTAAAAAAATATTTAGAATAACTCTAGATCTCACAATAAAAACTGTAAGTTTTGCTTTGGTTCCTGATCTGGAATATTGAATACCAAGTCATTTCATTTCTACTTTCAAACTTCAGGCTTTTCTTCAAGTTTTATTCCATGTAAGTATTGCTTCTGATGTAAAGCAATTCACTGCTAAAAAATTGCTCAACTTAACTGATAAAGCAATGCATACATCAAAATAATAAAATTGGCCAAAATGTTTTAAAATTATAATTTTTATTTTTATTTGGTGATGGTGAAGGGAAACAGGAAATCTCATACTCTTCTGGTGCTGGAATACCTTGCCAAAATCTTTCTGGAGAATGATGCAGCAATTAACAGTTAAACTGAACCAACATTTTTACTACTAAAAATCTAATCTTTGGAAATAATCAGAGATATATCCACTACAAGATTATTTTTAATACCCTTCCCAAAAAAAACAAATATAAATATCTGGTAATACTGGGAACAAGTTAAATAGATTACTTGTGCATGCATCTGATGAATCTTATGCATCTATATTAAAGGGAGAAGAATTAGTCAAAATGGTAGTCTCAACCTTGACTCTGCATTAAGATCAGCTGTGAAATTTTTTCGAAATGCCCATACCTGGGTCTCTCCAAGGAGAGTCATATCAGTAGCTGCGAGTAAGATCCAGGTTTCTGTATTTTAAAAAAATTCACACTGTTGATTCTATGGAGAATTGAAAATCATCAAATACAGGACAATATATAACAAGATGGGAACATGGTAGAGACAGAAAGCTTGTTACAATACAGTAAAACCTATTGAAATACAGACTCAGAAAATAAATGGTAAGAATAGGGTGGGTTTTTATCTCCAGCTGGAATGACTTTTTTTATATATATTTCCATGTACTTTCTAAGTTTTCTAGATTAAAAATATATTTTTTAAATTTTTAGAAATGACAGAGAGCATCTCTTCCTAGTTAATTTTGTCTTTTATGCTTCCTCAAGACCTCTTTACGCTGTCATTATTGCTATTTTTATATTCAATTCTTGTTACTTATTTTTAACTAGTTGTTAAAAATTCCCACTAATTTTAGGGGCATATAAAGCCCAAGTCCCAAATCTGCCAATACATTTGTTTTGTCTTGTAACAAAGCAAACACTTTGTCTACGTGGGACACTGTAAAGTTTTATCTACTGGGACCCCTTCAGTATTGGCACAAATATGATTGAAGAAGAAATACTTCAATTTTTTTTTAAGATTTTATTTATTTGTTTGACAGAGAGAGATCACAAGTAGGCAGAGAGGCAGGCAGAGAGAGAGAGGAAGAAGCAGGCTCCCTGCTGAGCAGTGAGCCCAACTTGGGGCTCGATCCCAGAACCCTGGGATCACGACCTGAGCCGAAGGCAGAGGCCTTAACCCACTGAGCCACCCAAGCGCCCCAAAATACTTCAATTTTTTTAAAGAGCATAATGTTCCCAAGAAAATAGCTGCCACTTTCTTAGATACAGTTTAAGAGACAACAAAGAACAAAGGAAATGTAATCACTGTAAATGTTAAAAAGTATTTTCCTATAATGTGCTATTAACTTACAACCTGCTTTTCCTATGAAAAAAAAATAATAACTACTATAAAGTGGTCTGTTTTTATTAATTAATATTATCTAGATGATGCTATTTATCATTTGGATTTAAAAAATGGAAAATAACCTCACTATTTTGTTATCTCTTTAATCAGGAAGTACTTCTACCTAGGTATCACATTAGTCTCATTCAAACAAACCTTTATTGAATACACACATACATGTCATGTAAAAATCATAAATGTTTGGCTTGATTAACTTCTGAAGTATGAACACACCCTTGCAATTACCCCCAGATCAAGAAACAGAACCTTGTCTGCACAAACAGAAACAAACTTTGTGTTCCCTACTAGTCACCAACCCTTTCACACTCCAAAGATAGCCACTATTCAGAATTGTAATATCACAGATTAGTCTTGTTTTCTAATTTCATATAAATGGAATTAGATAGTAGTTACCCTTTTGTGTGTTTTCTCCTTAATGTTATGCTTGTGGGATTAGTGTATGTTGTTACTATAACATCATGTGTTCTTTTTTATTGTAGCATAGAATTTCTTTACGTAAATATACTGCAATATGTTTATCTAATCTATTGTTGATGGATGTTGAAGTTATCTCTGATTTGGACTATTATAAATAATGCTGCTATTAATGTTTTTGTGTATGTTTTTTGCCTGCATATTTACGCGTTTCTGTTAGGCACAATCTAGGAATTGAATTTGAGTCAGGGTATGCAATTGTTTAGCTGTACTATGTGCTGCAAAATAATTTTCCATATTTATATAACCTCTTTTGTGAATTACCTGTTTTAGGTTTCATCCATTTTAATTTTTATTTTTTTGCTTTTTTTTCCTAATTTTTTTTCAGTGTTCCAAGATTCATTGTTTATGCACCACACCCAGTGCTCCATGCAATATGTGCCCTCCTTAATACCTACCACCAGGCTCACCCATCCTCCCTCCCCTCCAAAACTCTGAGTTTGTTTCTCAGAGTCCAAAGTCTCTCATGGTTCATCTCCCCCTCTGATTTACCCCAACTCACTTTTCCTTTCCTTCTCCTAATGTCTTCCATGTTATTCCTTATGCTCCACAAATAAGTGAAACCATATGATAATTGACTTTCTCTGCTTGACTTATTTTACTCAACATAATCTCCTCCAGTCCTACCCATATTGATACAAAATTTGGGTATCATTCTTTCTGATGGCAGCATAATATTACATTGTATATATGGACCATATCTTAGGAAACAGTCAACAAAACAAAGAGGTAACCCACAGAATGGGAGAAGATATTCGCAAATGACACTATAAAAGGCTGATATCCAAGATTTATAAAGAACTTCTCAAACTCAACACCCAAAAAACAGATAATCATGTCAAAAAATGAGCAGAAGACATGAACAGACACTTCTCCAAAGAAGACATACAAATGGCTAACAGACACATGAAAAAATGTTCTTCATTTTTAGCCATCAGGGAAATTCAAATCAAAATCACATTGAGATGCCACCTTACACCAGTTAGAATGGCCAAAATTAACAAGACAGGAAACAACAAGTTTTGGAGACGATATGGAGATAGGGGAACCCTCTTACACTGTTGATGGGAATACAAGTTGGTGAAACCACTTTGGAAAACAGTATGGCGAGTCCTCAAAAAATTAAAAATAGAACTACCCTATGACCCAGGAATTGCACTACTAGGTATTTACCCCAAAGATACAGATGTAGGGAAAAGAAGGACCATCTGTACCCCATTGTTCATAGCAGCATTGTCCATAATTGCTAAACTGTAGAAAGAGCTAAGACACCCTTTGTCCATTTTTAAAAATTTTTCTATATTTTGCAATGTAGGACTTCTTTCTATATTCTCTTATATATCCTTTGTTCTTATATAGTGCAAATATATTCTCCCACTCTGTGAGTTCATTTTATTCTCTTAATGGTTTCCTTTGATGAACATAATTTTATGCTAATTTAGACAAGTTTAACAGTCTTTTCTTTTATGATGGCATTTTTGCTGCCCTGTTATGAAGACTTTGCCTCCCTCAATGTCATAAAAGTATTGTTTTATATTATCATCCTAAAATTTCTTTTTTAACTTTCTCATTTAGACCAATAACCCATCTTGAGTTTATTACTTCTAAGATGTGAGGTGGAGGTAAAGACTCATTTTCTCAGAGCTATCCATTGACTTATCACTATTTATTGAAAAGATTATTGCCCCCCATTGCCATACATTGACAACTTTGTAATAAATTAGATGGCCATAGCAGCAGTAGCACACTGTCCTAATTACTATCCTGACATTTGCTCACTTAAGTCCTCCAATTTTAGCCTTCTTTAAGACAGTCATGGCTATCATAGGCCCTTTCTATTTGCACCTGTATTTTAGAAAATGTTTGCTAATTTTCACCCCCCCCAAAAAAATCACCAAAAAAAAGAGAGATTTTGGTTAGAATTACATTGACTCTGAAGACAAGATGGAGAATATTTATATCTTTACAATATTATGCTTTCTAATGTTTGAACATGATAAATCCCTACATTTATTTACATCATATTTATTTTTTCTGAATAATGTTTTATTAATGTTATTAATAAACAATAATGTTTAGTGTGTGTGTGTGTATACAGAGGTACATATGTCATTAGATATATTTTTAGGTATTTGAATTTTATACTATTTTAAATATTATTTAAAATTTTATTTTCTAATTTCTTGCTATTTAAATATAGAAATACAAATGATTTTTGTATACTGCTCTAGGACTGAGAAACAGCTATATGTGCTTATTAATTCTAGTAGTGTATCTATAGATTCGTTTGGATTTTCATTGTGCACATATTCATACTGACCATGAATAATGATAGTTTCTTTCCCAATCCTGACATCCTTTACTTTTTTTTTTTTTTTTGACTTGTTGTCCAAGGTAGGACCTCTAAGACAATGTTTAGTATAAGTATTGGTAGCAGATGTCCTTGCCTCATTCCTAACCTCAGGGAAATGATTTTTCTTTTTCACTATTTAGTATGCTAGCTATAGGCTTTTTTGGTACATAGACTTTGCCTGTTTAAGGAAGTTAAGGAAGTTCCCTTCTATTCCTATTTTGCTGAGATTTTATTATGAATGGTTATTGAATCTCATCAAATGTTTTTAACTCATCTGTTAAGTATTCTATTATTTTTCTCCTTTGCTCTATTAATGTAATGAATTATACTGATGGATTTGAGGATAACTAGACCAAACTTAACATTCTTAATCATACTGTATGGCTCCTCTTATATGTCAGTGAATTTGGTTTGTTAGCATTTTGTTGAGGATTATTTGTTATCTGTGTTTTTGAAAGAGATTGATGTAATTTTTCTTTTTTGTAATATTCATATAGGATTTTGCTCTAAGGATTATGCTGGCCTCAAAAAATAAGTTGACTCTTGTTTTCTGTTCTCTGTAAATGCTTATGTAAGATTATAATTACTTTGTCCTTTAATGTTTAGAAAAATTCATTATTGGAGCCATCTCTTGCTTGCATTTTCTTGGGCATGGTTTTTAAATAGAAATTTAATTCATTAAATCAGATAGAGAAATATCATAAATTCTGTTTCTTCATTATTTTTGGAAAAGTGTGGGTTTTTAAATCAATTTTCCCACTTTATTTGATTTTTCAATTTACTGGCAAGAAGTTGTTGATACTGTCTTCTAATGTGTTTTTAACAAATGAGTAATCAGTAGTGATTTCATCACTTCTACAAGTGGTATTTAAAATTCTTTTTCCCTCTCTCTGCATCTTTCTCTCTCTCATCATTCTTGCTAGGGGTTTATCTTTCTTATTAACCTTTTTAAAAGGACAAACTAGTACCTTTTAAAATTCTCATTATTACATTTGTTGCTATTCCTTTTTTTTTCTCTCTCTCTTATATATTATTTGTTCCTTCTACTTTTTGGGATTCTCTTTGGTGTTTCTTTTTCTTTACCTTTTAAGATACTTAAGTCGTTGACATTTAGTCTTAATTGAAATATATGCACAAAAAGTATGAATTTCCCTTTAAACAGAAGTTTTAGCTGTATTCTATGAGATTTGGTATGTTCTATTATATTTCAATCCAAAATATTTTTTAATTTTTATTGTCATCTTATCTTTAACAAGTCAATTATATATAGATATACTTTAAATTTCTGGGTATTTGGTGATTTTATTTTTGGGGAGTAGATTTTTTTAGCTTAATTATTACTGTACTCTGAAAATATCCTCAGTATTATGTCCTTTGAAATTTGTTTAAGCATACTTTATGGTCCAGAGTAGCTCGTTTTGTAAATAATACAAAATCACTAGAACATAATTTATATTCTGAAGTTTTGGGGTAGAGTATCCTAGCTATATCAATAAGTTCAATTTTATAAATCATGTTATTAAATTGTCCATATTCTTGCTAACTTTTATATGCTTCTTAAATCTGTTACTGAGAGATGTGTGATTTATCACACATTTTTTGTAGTTGTGGGTTTTTTTTACCTTTTGCATATGTTAATTTTTGTTTTATAAATTTCAAAGCTGTGATAATGAGTGCTTGTAAATTAATACTTATTGTATGTGAGATATTGAAATCTTCAACTATAATTTTTGAATAGTCTATTTTTTCTTTCAGAATATATCCATATATTATGGGCCCCCATTATTAGACATATAGACATGTATATAGTTTTTAGATCTTCCTGAAATACTGATCTTTTTTCATAAAATGTAATTTATCTCTAGCAACAGTTCTTGTTTTAAACTTTATTTTGTTTTGTATCTACTATTTGATAAATTCATTCCATTGTCTTTTGATTTTCTATATTTCTATTATAGAATCAGATTGAGATCTTTGTTGCCTTTTTCATCATGTCTTTTTTCTCTGGTTGTGTTTTAAATTTTCTTTGTCATTGGTTTTCAGCAGTCACAAAATCATGTGCCTAGGTGTGCTTTGCTTTCATTTATTTTAGAAAAAAATCATGGTCATCCACTTTTCAGTTATTCTTTTTTCTCTTCATTCTCTCTCTGCCAAACTGTTTACCAGAGTGAATATACAATTCAGTGCTTGCATCAGGAATGTATGAATGATCCAGTTTCTCTGTATCCTTACCAACATTTATATGCTGCCACTATATTTTTGTTTTTGCCATTCCAATAGGTATATAATGATATCCCATGATTATAATTTGCATTTCCCTAATAGCTAATAATGTTGAACAATTTTTAGGTGCTTATTTTCTATTCTGTATTCTCTTTGGTGAAATATCTCTTCATATCATTTATGATTTCTATGTCTTCTTGGTGGATTGACTGTTTTATCATTATGCAATACCCCTCTCTGTCTCTATTAATGTTCTTTACTCTGAAGTCTGTTTTACCTGATATTAACAGTTATTCCTGTTTTCTTTTTATTAATGTTTGCATTATGTATTTTTCATCCTTTTACTTTTAACCTGCCTATATTACTATATTTGAAGTGAGTTTTTTGTAGATAACAAATGAGTCATTTTTTTTTAAAGATTTTTTATTTATTTATTTGACAGAGATCACAAGCAGGCAGAGAGGCAGGCAGAGAGAGGAGGAAGCAGGCTCTCCACTGAGCAGAGAGCCCGATGCGGGGCTCGATCCCAGGACCCTGAGATCACGACCTGAGCCGAAGGCAGCGGCTTAACCCGCTGAGCCACCCAGGCACCCCATTCATGTTTTATAATCCACTTTGATAATCTCTGTCTTTTAATGGGTATATCTACACCATTTATATTTAATGTAATCATTGAAATATTGGAGGTTAGGTTTACCTATTTACTTTTTGTTTTCTGCATGTTCATTTTGTTTTTTGTTTCTCTTTTTCCTGTCTCCCTATGGGTTACTTGAGCATTTTTTAAAGCTTCATTTTGATTTATCTGAAGTATTTTTTAGCATATCTCTATACCTTTTTAAATGGTTGCTCTAAGTAATGCATTATATACACATAACTTATCATGGTCTTCTGGTCTTGTATCCTGGGGCCCAAGGTCCCTAGGTAGTCTGCCTGTTTCTTATGTTTGTTTTATGTGTAAAGCCCAGAGTTTTTAATTGTACTTAGTGAAAAATATGTTTACTCCATACTCCCAGAATTGAAAGTCCAGTTCTGATTTTTAACAAACACATACAATAACATAACCACCACAATATCTACATTTAGCTCAGTTCTGCCATCCCCCTATATTGCCCCTGTCCCTTTGTCAAAACCTCCCTTCCTCACAACTGTTCTGTTTTTTGTCCTTATAGTTTTGCCTTTTCCAAAATGGTGTAGAATCACATGGCAAGTAACCTTTTGAAACTGGCTTCTTTACTTTAGCATAATGCATTTGAGAGTTAGCCATGTTGTGAATGTGAATAGATTGTTCTTTTCAGTTGCTGATTAGTTTCCATTGCACTTAAATAAATTTTAAGTTATCTATTTTCAATAAATTTAATTTATTTAACTTAAGTAAAATTTAAATAAATTTAAATAAATAAATATCCATTCCCCAGTTGAAGGCTATTTGGTTGTTTTTAGTTTTTGGTGATTATAAATAAAGTCACTATAAACGTTCACATACAGGTTTTTGTGTGAACATAAATTTTCGTTTGATTTGAGAAAATAAATAAAAACAGGATTGCTAGGTGTTATTTTAAGTGTATATATAATTTTATAAGACATTACAAACTTTTCATTTCCCCAGGTGATTGTACCATTTTTTTATCCCTACCAGCAATATATGAGTATTAGTATCTTCACACAGCCTTGCTCCCAGCACCCTGGGCCTGGCTTCCTCCCTGTCTTTCCCTCCACCCATAGGTTGGCAGGAACAGTCTCTCTACCTCCTGTCTCCAGGCTCCTCCCTCCTCTAGTTTTATATGAAGAAATAGAGGAAGGTCTTGAAGCCTCCCCATGAGTGCCTTCTTGCAGTCACTGGCCTTCCGAGTGTTGGGGCCCCTCCTTCACAGCTGCTGAGCCCAGAGGCCATGCTGGCCCACCCTGGGTTTTAGGATGGTATTAAAAAGAATGAATCTAAAAGAAAATTTTCGTTTTTTTCTTTTTTTCCCCCATTATAACTAGCATGTGTGGTATCTCATTGTGATTTTAACTTTATTTCCCTAATGACTAATGGTGTTGAGTATTTTTTATTTGCTTAGTTGTCATCTATATATTATCATTGATGAGGTCTCCTTTAAAATCTTATGCTCATTTTTTTTTAAAGATTTTTTTTATTTATTTATTTGACAGAGAGAGATCACAAGTAGACAGAGAGGCAGGCAGAGAGAGAGAGAGGGGGGGAAGCAGGATCTCTGCCAAGCAGAGAACCCGATGCGGGACTCGATCCCAGGACCCTGAGATCATGACCTGAGCCGAAGGCAGCGGCTTAACCCACTGAGCCACCCAGGCGCCCTTATGCTCATTTTTTAATTGGATAATTTGTGTTCTTATTACTAAAGTTTTTAGTATTCTGGATACAAGTTTTTTAATCAGAAATTTTATTTACAAATATTTTCCCTTGCATAGCTTCTCTTTTCAGTCACTTAACTGCATCTTTCAAAGAGCAGGAAGTCTCAGTTTTGAGCAAGTCTAATGTATCAATTTATTCTTTGATGGATTGTGCTTTTGATATCATAGCTAAGCATTAGTTGCCTAACTTAAGCTCAGAAGACTTTGTTCTATTTTTTTCCTGGTAATTTTAAAATTAAATTCCAGACATTGTTTTTGAAAGATTGTAGAGATAATTTGAGGCTCTGGATGATGTCACTTTCCTTCTAGAGAGACTATACTTCAGCTTCTGTCAGGCAATTAGGTTAGAGGCAGACATTTTAATCTAATTAGGGATTTAGATGACTCAAATCTTGGTTTCAGTTTTTGTGAGAGCAGGTATATTTCTCGTTTGCCCCCCAAAGTTTAAGTCTTCATGGGGGGGATTAAAAGCCTAGAGTTTTTATTGGCTCTCCTCTTTGGTGGATTTTAAGCCCAAATTTTTGTCTCATCAACCTTGTGACCCTGCCAAAAGCTCTACTTAGCTTCTCTTCATCACAGCCATTGTTTATAAATCAGCAAATGGCTCAGGAGAAATGTTCAGCCAAATGTCAGGCTCTTTCTGTGCTTCTCTTCTCTTCTCTTCTGCTTCATAGCCCCTCAAGCACAGAGAGAAAGTTTATGGAAGCTCTCGGATGCCTTCAAACATTTTCTTTATTCAGCTTTCATAATTTTAATCAATGGTGGGGTTGCTATAATATAAGCTAGTCTGACAATAGTCAGAAGCAGAGCTCCTCCCTGTCAACTTTTGACATTAACTGTTCTAGAACCATATTATTTCGTCAGAGTCTCAAAAATTAACTTTCTTTTGGAGCACTTAGCCTATATTGGGAGCTGAGACATTATAAACCTATAGGTTCTAATAGATGTAGGAAACGACTTCATTTCCCTGCAGAAGATAAGGTGAAGAAGAGTGATTCTCTCTCCAATACTTCTGGGAGAATCTGTTTTACCAACTTAGAACAAGAGAGGCTGATACTTAACCACCTGTACCAGCTTAATGTAACAACTTTCTTTGCCTAAGTAGGATAAAAAAATTTAATTACTTTCTACTTCAGTCATTTTATGTGTTTATCTCCCACCTGCTTATGCCCTCAGAAGGGCTACTGCTAGCAAACAAATCTGTCAAGTAATATCTAGCATTCTATCCAGGACTTAATAGTGTGGTTCCCTAGGATGATCCAGGATGAAGGAATTTGTCTTCAAAGTGTCAGACAAGAGAGATAAAGTTTCTACAGTCAACATTAAATCTTTGATAGCAACTCAAAAATAATTGAAATAAGGAACACCAGATATGAATGCACATGCACCAGCTTTCAAAACTGAAAGTAAAATCCTTCTAAGAATCCTGATGAAGATATTATAGAGCTTGTCAGGGCTGCACTGACAGTTGGACCAACTCCAGTGAGATTATGAGTAAAATGAGAGAAGGTAAGTTTTATACAAGATACAGAAAAAGAAAAAGAGAAGAAGGTAAAAAAAAAAAAAAAGAGAGCTCTTAAAGGTAAAAGTAATGTTTAGTTATTAAAGGAAATGAAGGACTTAGTTTAACAAGGAGCAGCTTGACTAAGAGAAATGGCTATAACAAGGGTTCAGAAAGTATGAGAGCTTTCAAAACTGAGTGTGTTTAAAAGATAAATAGCAGATACAGTGTCCATTTGCTCCATATACAGAGTATACAACCTGTGGGATCAATTGACCAAAGAACAGGGTTAGAATTCCAGTTAATTCATGAAGTGTCCTTGGGAAGATCACTTATTTTCTCTAGGCTTCTGCAAAATGGCAGATTTTGAATAAAATCATCTTTTGGGATCTTAACAGTTTGTATGGTTGTAACCCAACCTTAAATATTGATATAAGGAAGTATTGGACCTGTAATATATTTTCCTTGACATTTTGCGTTCAGTAAAATTTACTGTGATGGGATTAGGCTGCTTTTTTTCCTCATAGAAACATGAATTACACAACATATATCTTTTTTTAAAATCATCGACCCCTTAATATATACAAAATAAACTGTAAATACAAATACATATGATTTGCAGAGAACCTAGATTCATAAGCCTAATTGCCCTTGGAAGTCATTACTTCAGACTCATACCAAGCTAAGTTTTGTGGATAATTTCACCCCCTGTGTAGTCATTTTTGGATGAGTGACATATTTACCTCACTCCAGAGGAAAAGAGACTTTGTCACTAAATATTTATAAAGGAGAAACTAAAATTTCACATCAGCAGCTTTAAAAGACACAATGTTAACTCTGTCCTTTGCCTCATGTCACCTTAACTCTTTTTTCGTTGTTGTATTTCTAGTTTTGAAACAAAAATCTAAGCACTGAAGTTACAGGAACTCAAAAGCAGCCTATGAAACTGATCCTAGAAACTTTGTGTTCCTTTCAGAGATATTATGGTGGTTTATCTTATTTTTAAAGTCCTATCCCCTGGGGTGCCTGAGTGGCTCAGTGGGTTAAAGTCCTATCCCTGGACTTAAAAAACACAGCTAACATTAGATATTTGCCTGCAATTATCTTCAACTCTCACAAACACTATTTAGTGACAGTTTGAGGAGGCAGGATTTTTTTTAAGGCAACATAGGACAACCCCAATTTTGCACAAAAAAGGAATCAGAATTCACTTATCCAAGAGAGGACAGTCTTGTTACCAGCAGAGTCCTGCTCTCCTGGCTCCCTGTTAACTATTCTCTGAGTCTAACAGGTTGATCAAGTGTCCATTTAAGTGAAAACCATTTTACCAGGTGTATAGACAGAGTTACAAAACAAAGAAATCATGGTTCTTATTCTCAAAATTAAAAGCTTTAGGACAACCAAGTTCATGTGAATCTTGTTCATTGGTGTAGCCCAGTACCTAGCTTAGTGCCTGGTTTCAGACAAGTGCTTCCTCACTACATTAACTAAAAGGAACTTACGAGACAAAGTAAACTTAATGGGAGAAGGTTCACCTGTTGCGAAGATCATGGAAGGCAGCATGTCAGAAGGTTCCTAAACACAGGACTTTGAGGAATAGCTGTTAGAAATACTGACTGAATGAACGTATCCTTCAGGGGAAGACAGAGAAAACAGTCATGGGTCCAAGCACTACCCTGAGAGTAAGTAATATTTTTGTTTTAAAGATTTTTTTAAAAACTTTTAGGGGAACCTAGGTGGCACAGTCAGCTAAGCGTCAGACTCTTGGTTCAGCTCAGCTAGTGATTTTCGGGTCATGAGAACAAGACCTGTGATGGGCTCCACCCTGGGTGCAGAGTCTGCTAAGACTCTCTCTCCTTCTTTCCCTCTGCCCCTCCCCCCTCTCCAAAAAAATTTTTGAAAGGGTTTTTAGTAATGTTTACATACATAGAGCTAGCACTATTTCTTTAACCAGGTAGGTGTCTTAGATGATCCATTAACTTGGTGAAGCCCTCATCTTTCATGTACTAATAGAAGCACTAGCGGCTCATATCGAGGCTGTATTCACAAATCAGTGCAGTTTTGAGCAAACATAGCAAAAGTGGGATCCTGCAGAATTTTTGTGAGTTGCTCCGATAGAGCTTTCTAGGGTTCAATTAAGGCAAAAGGAAAGAACAGTGTATGCATGTGCTTGTCATATTTTGGGGACACAGTTTCAGTACCTTCCATTTTTAAATGTGTTCTATTTTGTAAAAACACTTGCAAAGTCTTTAATGTGTCCCAGGCATTGTTCTAAGCAGCTTGTCGATCTGAACTCTGACTCTCAGTATGACCTTACGTGGTAGATACTATCCTGTACTACAGATGAGGAAACCAAAGTGGGGAGTTAAATAACTCACTCAAAGTCATCAGCTAAGAAGTGGCAAAATCAGGATTTTAACCCAAGCTGTCTAGCTCTAGAGTTGGTTCAGCCAAGCACAGTGTCATACTTACTCCTTGCTATGAAGAATAGGATGAGGACCCAAAGCAAATAAAGCCAAGCTTTTCTCATTGCTTGACCTTTTCCAGCAGGTTCTCAATGTGTTTCAGGGCTTGGTCTAAGCTAAACCTTTTCATTCCTATATGCATCATCCCTTCATTAGAACCATCCCTGATTGTGCTCAAAAAGTGATACATGAGAACTACTTTATTTCATGGACACTGCATTGGTAATGGAAATTGCCCTCTTCCCTGACTGGCAATAGGGAAGGAACCTTGTTCTTTCCATGGTGGGCCTGAGGAAGCCTGGCTGACAAATGTAGTAAATAAGTATTCAGGAGCTAAGCTGGTAAATTGTTCAGGTGCACATGTGTGGGGATTGACTAATTAAAGGTCTGGAGGAGAAGGAAATGCTAGCTCATGTGCATGTGGCATAATTATGTGCTGAGCATTTTACCTACATTAGTTCGCTTAATTCTCATAACAATCAGATGAAGTTAAAAACTATTACCTATGTTAAAGTAGAGGTTTTAAAGTTTGGGAAGGGCAACTATTTTGTTCAAGATCACACAGCTTCTATAAACAACAGAGATGGGTCAGACCTCTTGTCTGAGCCCCAAACCATGCTCTTCCAACCCCATCATTCCAAACACAGCACCAGGACAGCTGAAGGAGCTGAGCGAAAGGCAGACATACTGTGGATAATAGTACAATGATACAGACAGAGCACAGGTTCTTTGCCAGGGCCAGCCAGGGCCAAAAAGAAGTAAGAAGCAACATGATGTGGCTCATCAGCTGTGGCTGAGTGCAGAGGAGTTAAGAAACCTGAAATCAGGCATGTGGCCAAGGCTGGAGGCCATAGCTAGGATTTCTGCCAAAGAGACCCAGACTGCCTGGGCTTCTTGGAGACCGAAGACTATTTTTTAAAAAGAGTTGAGCTTCTTTTGGGCAGGCCCCTGGTGGACATCAGCAGAGCAGGCACACCAGGGAGGGAAGCCTGGTAAACAGTACTGAACTCGAAGAGGCCCAGCACATAATTGGAAGTGCTGCTCAGACATGCAACAGCTCTTACCTCTTGGACCGTATATAAATAGAAAGCATAAAGAAGGGATTTAGTGATCTGGTAATTCAGGTTTTCAGACTAACACTGTTTGTTTGTTTTTACATTATTTCTATACACCAAGTAATTGCTATATAACACTTGAGGGTGGAGATTGGGTTTTATCCTTGCTCTCATGCCCTTTAGTGGTTTTCTTATGGTAAGAGTTTAATAAGTGTGAGATGAAGAAATAAATATTTCAGTTATGTATTGCACACATCAGACTTTAATTATACTATTCAATAGCAAATCAAACTGGGACCACATAAGATCAGTATTCTGGTTCCTGCCTTTTCTTCTACGTTTTTCAGGGACTGGAAGCATGGAGTTCATATGTAATATTGTTCAACGGAGGAATGGGAGGTGACCAAGTTAGTCATATTTATGCAAAGAAGAGTATTTTTGGTGTTCTTTGCCTGGTTTGTGACATCGTGCATAGGCACAAGCTCACTGTAAATGGAGCCCTTCTCTGAATTTCACAAAACCAAACTGAATTTGAGATGCTCTGAGACTTAACAGAGGACTTATTTTTGCCTTTTTTTTTTAAGATTTTATTTATTTATTTATTTGACAGAGAGAGATCACAAGTAGACAGAGAGCCAGGCAGAGAGAGAGGAGGAAGCAGGCTCCCCACCAGGCAGAGAGCCTGATGTGAGACTCGATCCCAGGACCCTGAGATCATGACCTGAGCCGAAGGCAGAGGCTTAACCCACTGAGCCACCCAGGTGCCTCTGCTATTTTTTTAATAAGCCAAGGACCTTGTTTTTAAAGAAAAGTTCTCAAAAAAAATTGTCCCAAAGTCAAGTTAATTTTTTATAACCTACTAAGTTGTATCACTTCCTGCCCTGAATAAAACTTGATTTTGATTTATTTCTAAGAGCTATTTATTTCTAAGAGTTAAAAGGAAATTGCCATTAAAACTCAATGCTGAAAAAAAAAAAAAAAATGAATGTCCCTCCGAATGCTCAGCTTGTTGCTCTTGTTTTCCCAATTCCAGTCACCAGCAGCCTAGTTCTCAGATTCACATGCTAGAGGTTGAACACAATAAAAACAGGAGGGAGGGGTTTGCTCCGAGAGAGTATAACAACTATTTCCTTAATAAATACACTGAATCTGTTTTCATCGATGTTAACTAATTATTCAAGATCTTCCTTCTAGCAAATTATTGAAAATCTAAATGTTTTAAATGTTTGTAAGATTTTCTAAACCTAATGTAAATTCATGATATAGTGATTAATGAGACCTCAATCTTATTTTACACCTATAACCTGTGATCAGCATTGCCAAAAGTTGTTCTAAATTCACCAACAAATTAAAAACAGAGAAAAATGTAACACATAAAGACAATATATTTTTCTCTATGTGACTGCCTAAGAAAAGAACTATTATAAAAACACCCACAGGATGTCCCCCAAAAAGATTACATGATTTTTTACTAAACCCTATGCAAGCAATTTCAATTACCTTTTTTAAAAATGAACTTCTATGAAAAGAAATGAATAAAAAGCCTATGCCTTCATGCAGAACTAATCCATGGTATAAAAAAGCTGGACAGACTAAAATTAAAAGAAAGCATTATTATGAACATATACATATGGCTTTCACTTGGGATGGTTTAGTAATTGACATTAGCAATATTAGAGATCCAGAAAGAGGTATAGCCTGACTTTTTGCCCATTGAAAAGTGATCTTGGAGGGCACTCCCTGTAAGTGAGTTACTAGCCTTGAGGCAATTAAATAATTATCATCTCTAGAGCTGAAGTTCCTTTTATCTTTAAACCACTTATCCATATATTCAATAAATATGTATTTCAGTATCAACCATTTGGTGGGGACTGGAGAATCAGCGGTGAACAGGATGGCATTGTCCTCACCTCAGGGAGTTCACAGTTTAGTAATCCACTACTCACACTGACTTCCGCAGCCCCATACCAGGAGGACTGCTTGTAAGGAACTGACTCTGACATCAGCCATGTATAGACTCAACTGGAGGAATTATATCCACTTTGCTGACAAAAGGCACAAGAACATTCTGAAAGTCACACAACTGTTAATTGTTATGGGACATGTCTCTGTCCCCTAGCTTCTGCCTGGATTGGGATCTGGTAAAATTACCACTCTTTGATTCATCACACTGGGAGGAACACTTGGGATGAGTGGAAACTTTTGAGTTTAGACTTGAAAATGAAGGCACCACTGTAAGAAACATGGTAGCTGAGAGGAAGACTTGAGGTGGGGTGAGATGGAGACATAGATCTAAGAGCTGTGAAGTGGTCCTGAAACTTGAGAATATAAAGAGCCAATAAGAGGACCAGTGCTACCTGACAAGAATAAAATCAGCATTTATTAAATGCCTGGCACTGTTGTTAGCATTTTGCTTATAGTAATTCCTTAAAAACAAAACAAACAAACCCAACCTATGTGACAGTCTTAATCTCCACTTTACAGGTGAGGAAACTGAAGCACAAAGAAGTTAAGTAACTTGCTCAAGATAACTCAGCTAGTAAATGACCTTGGTGGGATTTAGAACTAGGCAATTTGACTCCAGAATCTATGACCTTGACCATTATGCTATACAACCTGTCTTAAGAAAGAGAGGTCTAGAAGAATATTTGTCTGCCACTCAATGTTCTTTTTTTTTTTTCACTAATAAGGTGTACACAATGACAGCAGCTAATGCTTCCTATTTCACAGCACTGCTGTGGGTTTTTATAGATGATTATGTTTTCTTCTCTTCTTTCTTCTAGGAAAAGTTCTCCGCCCTTCTCTTGGGGGAATAAAAGGTTATTCCTATTTTCCATTCACTTTCTGCTAGCTCTGCCCCAACTGCATATTTCTTGGTATTCTTTTCCAAGCATTAGCCTTTTTGACCTTTAAAATCAATAGTGTTTTATCCTGAGGGGAGCTCAGAAATCAAAGCTGTAGGCAAGTACGGGACTGTCATTGTCTATGAAAAATGCCATGACACTGGTGGTACTGTGACCACACAAAATGGAATTTGCTTGTGTGGAAAGAAAAGGACTTTACTCTAAAATAAGAGGGCTAGAATTCTTTTGGCTATTATTTATGATGAAGGTTATAAATTACATTATCACTAAGTCTATGGGTCAATGAGTTCCAGGTAACCTGAGGTAAGAGTCATTGTGCTTGAATTTACTGGGTAGCCAGGCATGGGTCCATCTTGGCACAAGCCACCTAAATTTCAGTAGGTCAAGAGTCTGCAAAGAATGGCTCCCAAAAAGAAAATCAAGGTATTGTTTTAAAAGTCAAATAAAATAGGAGTGGAAGTGGAGAAGATACAAACGAACAGTAGGCCGATATAAGAACCCAATCTCTACACCTCAGCTCGAAAAACTGGGACAAATTTCCTTAGCAGAGTAACAGTATGGAGAATTCTAGATTTAGCCCATGGTTTTCTCTTAGTAAACTAGACAATGGAGAGGAGGGAAGAGAAGTACATTTTTGAGCTCTCTAGTGCCAAAAACAGGGCTAGATGGGGATTTGTTAATCTTCCAGAACTACTTCTGGCTTTACCACAGTTTTCTTTGAAAGGTATCACAGGAGACTGTTTTGTCATTCAGCCTGAATTACTATATTGAGACTTAGAGTTCCTTAATTGTGTTCAGGAAAAATCAACAACCATATGGGTTTTAAGAAAATGAATATTTTATCGGTTCAACAATGAATGTGAAAATGGTAAAGTAATTGTATTTTGAATTTCATAGTGCCCCTGTTATCAATTCACCAGAGATCGTATCTAACTGAAAATTAAGTTAATGTCATGGGATTTGGTGACTCAGAAGTGCCATTTTTTTAAATGTGCTTTCAGGACTCCATATAAACACTTGTATCTACATGTTTTAACTGTCCAATTATTGCAAGTCTGACTTGCTTAATCACAAAATCTGAATGTCAACACTGGAAGAAGACTTGGAGAATTTACAGATGAGAAAACAGTGGCCCTAAAAGCTACAAATAAAGTTCAGGTCAGTTCATATGGGAAGAATAGTTCAATGTAAACATTTTTGACCATTTAGCCATAGTCTAGGATTAGGTCACCATACTAGTAAACTGTGAGATCATCTTTTTCTTTTTTTAAAATAGTTTTTTGGTCCCTTTTAAGAAAAGTGGGTTTCTCATCAATTCTAGGGTGTTGTGTTTTTTTTGTCTCATAACCTTATACTAAATTAAAGGAGAGATGAAGTGCCCCCACTGTCTCACCTACTGGGCTACATACCCAATAATACAGTCTTTATGAATAGAGGTCAATAAACAGAACACATCCCCATGGTTGACAGTCCGTCCACGGTTGACAGTCCACAGCCTCTGGACTATGTAGGCTGGGCTGGCCCAAGGCAGACTGCCTTCTCCAAAGAATACTAGGGCTTTGTACATGTCCTTCATATTTGAACCCATTAGCCAACCACTCAGGCTAACCCTGCACAGAGGAAGTAATCTTCAAAGCTTTCAGTATAATTTGAACACAGTGACAGCTGCTTGTGGCATCTGGGTGGTCAGTGCTGTCCATGCCCAAAGTCACTCTTGAGCCATGGACAGTTCTCGTAGAATTATGTGACAAAACAATCATACAAATCTGTCTTTTCACCTCTTTTAAATTTTATTTGCTACCATTACTCTTTATCTTGCCATTGGTCTTGAAAGAAGAGAAATAGGGAGTCTTAAAGAGATAATAGTCTTCAAAGATTCATTCCTACATTCTTGCTGTCTTGACTGATGACATAACTGCTAATAAGATTAGTGCCTTCCCTTCTGTTCATTTTCTAGCAGAATTAGTTGTTGCTTTTATACCCTCTGCTGCTAATTTTGCTGGCAAATCTCTGGAGGATTCTAGCCTAATTTTCTGCTACCAGAAACAGAAGTACCATTCTAGTAGGTCACCTAACATTATTCAATTCCTTTAGGGGATCTCAGAGAATAAAACCTATAGGAGTAATTTAAACATAAATATCAAATACAAATTAGGGACTAATTTTTTAGACAGTCAAATTGATTGATTCAAGCCAGGTAATTTCTATTTCCCATAATCCTTACACAATAGAGTTGTAAGAAATAAATCATATATGAGTGTGTGTTCAGCGTATGTTATATGTGTGTGTGGTTAGTATATTATATAATTTCTATTAATATTTAATTTAATATTGCTATTTAATTTACATTTACATTGCTAATTAATATTTACATTTCTGTTAATATTTATATTACATTTCTATTAATATTTACATTATATTATAAATTCATATATAATATTGTATTATGCCTGACATATGGAAATTTAATAAATTTTAAGTTTTTAAAGCAAAGAGGAATAATTTAAGGTTCATAAATATGCATTTAGGTCACCCTTTTTTGGGGGGGACTTGAAATAGGTAGCCTAAGGATTGTATAAGAAACTTCCATTTTCTTCTGTTGATTCCCTTTCTTTCATTTTGTATACTTTGGAAATACTGTCAAAAGGAAGATGAGAAAAGATAGAGGTGATGCACTTCAGATCCTCCAGATTAGCACTATTAATGCACTGAGAGATGGTGTGGAATCTCTCCCACTAGGTGTAATGAAAAGTGGGGATATGCAGTCGCAGGACATCACTACCAGAATGGTAGTGGGCATGCTCTATTTAATGTCCATTTTATTCACCACCCAAGGCAGAGTCATAAGAAAGAAGGGTATTGGTAAGGGGCTCAGAATGAGGTACCAAGAACAATTCCAATGAAAAGGAGAAATTTAAACTGTATCAGAGAATACAAGTCAAAAGTGGAGGAAACTGGCCCAGATTGGAAGTAGGAGTACTCATGGGAACTCTGTGTTAAATTTAGGCAAATGTCTTTATATTTCTGAAAGTGAAAGACAATGGCAAATACTGTGGAATTTCCCCCAGCATGTTAAAGGTACCAGTCCATCTCTGGCAGTACACTCAACTTAACCATTAAAAAAGAACTGGGATATTAGCAAAACAGTAGGTGTTCATGTTTTTTGTCTTGTTTTTTTTTTTTTTTCCTGAAGGGAAACATACACACACACACACACACACACACACACACACACACTACTTCACTAGCAAGGCATGGAGGCACAGCTCATTTATATTGAATGATACGGAACTTGTGGAAGCAGGGTCATTAACAGGATGAAAGCTCAATAAGGTGATAGCACAACTCACAAATCAGCTCTACCAGACACCACAAAATGGTTTGTAATTGACATAATGGGCTAGGATTGAAAGCACTGTACATTAATGAGCCTATGGACTTAATCGTTTGGGAAGGATTATAATTGAGGAAAGCAGCAATTAATGTTGGCTGGTTACAAAATTGTATTTAAATTTTTAATTTTAGAATTGATTGAAGATTATATAGAAAGATACTGGAAATTTAAGTGGACACAACATCAAAGTAATATTAGTAATAGCATAGCTCTTGGTACTCAATAGAAAGTAAAGAAGGGTAGGAAGACACAGCGAAACCTAGTGAGGACTTGTTTGAGCATTCAACCTGCATATTTTGAGAATGTTTTTCTGGTACTATTTGGCCTAAAACATGCTTTCATTATGGCGTCATGACTCATGATGTATCAAAATCAAATATATATTTGCTAATAATAATGCATACAAAACTTCAGCATTGACTTGCCTTTTCTTTTAATAACTTAGAGGAGATTCAAAATTATCCTTAGCCTAATGCCATTACTCTCACTAACATAACATTATACAGATATTCCTCAACTTAAGATGGGATTACCTCCCAATAAACCCATGTAAGTGGAAAATATTGTAAGTCAAAAGTGCATTTAATACACCTAAACTATCAGACATCATAACTTAGCCTAGCTTACCTAAAACATGCTCAGACCACTTACATAAGCCTATAGTTCCACAAAATCATCTAACACAAAGCCTTTATAAACATGTTGAATATGTCATGTAATTTATTGAATACTGTACTAAAAGTGGAAAACAAAACAATTGTATGGGTACAGAGCAGTTTTAAGTATATGGACTACTTATCCTCATGATCACATGGATGACTGGGAGCAGCAGCTTGCTGCCATTGCCCAGCATAAGAAGGATCTTACCAAATATCCCTAGCTTGGGAAAAGATCAAAATTCAAAAATCAAAATACACTTTCTACTGAATACATATGACTTCCCATGTAAAGTCAAAAAATTGTAAGTCGAATCATCACAAATCAGGGACTGTCTGTACATCTGTGAGTGAGAAGAGAAAGAAGCTGCCTAAGGGCTGAAAAGGTTTAAGTGAGGTGAAGGTAAAGAACAGAGGTGGCGTAAGTGGAAGAAAGACCAGAGAAGAGCATTAACCCAAGTAGTCTGGTCATGGAACTTAACCCCATTCTCTCATGCAATAATTACTGACTGCATCTCCTAAAATTCTGTACTGTGCTTTTGTCATTTTTTGAGCAACCAGTATCTGAAGCCCTTTTATTTTGGGAGACCCCCATCTTATAAGCCAGACTTCAACTTCCCCCAGAGAAATGAAATCACCTGAGATACATT
This sequence comes from Lutra lutra, assembly GCF_902655055.1. NCBI lineage: Eukaryota > Metazoa > Chordata > Mammalia > Carnivora > Mustelidae > Lutra > Lutra lutra. Next base: position 132,834,268 of record NC_062282.1, on the reverse strand, counting down.
TTTCTAGTTGCCCCTGGAACCAGTGTACTGACACAATACAGACGCATGGCTAAACTGATAAGCCTGTTCTGGACGCTGATTCAGAAGCCATGACAAGTAGAATCAGGAACTACAAGTACTCATTGTAATTAAATTTGCAAAATACAGTGATTAAGAAAAAGATCTATAAAAGCAGCAAGACAGAAGAAATCCCTAACTTACAAGGGCAGACCCATAAGGCTAGCTACAGATCTTTCAACAGAAACTTGGCAAGTCAGAAGTGAGTGGCATGATATAGTCAATATGATGAAAGGAAAAAATATGCAGCCAAGAATATTCTATCCAATAAGGCTATCATTCAGAAGAGAAGGAGATATAAAGATTTTCCAGAAAAACAAAAACTGAAGGAGTTTATGACCACTAAACTAGCCCTGCAAGAAATGTTAAAAGGAATACTGAGTGGAAAGGAAAGACCAAAAGTGACAAAGACAAGAAAGGAACAGAGACAATCTCCAGAAACAAGGGCAAAACAACTAATAGAATGGCATAATTATATATCAATAATTATTCTGAATGTAAATTGACTAAAAATTCCAATCAAAAGACAGAGTGTCAGAGTGAATAAAAAACAAGACCCATCTAATAAGCTGCCCACAAGAGACTCATTGTAGACCTAAAGGCGTCTGCAGATTGAAAGTGCAGGAATGAAGAAAATTTATCATGCAAATGGACATCAAAAGAAAGCCAGAGTAACAATACTTATGTCAGACAAACTAGGCTTTAAACCAAAGATTCTAACAATACATGAAGAAGGGCACTATATCATAATAAGGGGGACAATCCAACAAGGAGATCTAACAATTGTAAATACTTATGCCCCCAATAAGGGAGCACCCAAATATATGAAACAATAACAAACATAAAGGAACTCATTGATAATATTACAATAATAGTAGGGGATTTTAATACCCCACTTAGATCAGTGGACAAATCATTCAAGCAGAAAACCAATGAAGAAACAATGGCGTTGAATGGCACACTGGACCACACAGACTTAAAAGATATATTCAGAACATTCCATCCTAAAGCAACAGAACACACATTCTTTTCCTGTCCACATGGGACATTCTCCAGGTTAGATCAGATTCTAGGTCAAAAATCAGGCTTCAACAAGTATGACACAATGAAATCATATTATGCATATTTTCTGAACATACCTCTATGAAACTTGAAGTCAACCACAAGAAAAAATTTGGAAAGATCACAAATAGATGGAGATTAAACAACATGCTATCAAACAATGAATGCATCAACCAGAAAATCAAAAAAGAAATTTAAAAAAATACATGAAAATGAAAACACAATGATCTAAAAACCTCTGGGATGCAGCAAAAGCGGTCCTAACAAGGAGGTATAGAGCAATACAGGCCTACCTTACGAAACAAAGAAAAAAATTTTTTTGAAGATTTTATTTATTTATTTCACAGACAGAGATCACATGTAGGCAGAGAGGCAGGCAGAGAGAGAGAAGGAAGCAGGCTCTCTGCTGAGCAGAGAGCCCAATGCGGGGCTTGATCCCAGGACTCTGGGATCATGACCTGAGCTGAAGGCAGAGGCTTTAACCCACTGAGCCACCCAGGTGCCCCTGAAGCAAAGAAAATCTTAAACAACCTAACCTTATACCTAAAGGAGCTAGAAAATAATAATAAATGAAACCTAAAGCCAGCAGAAGGGAAATAATAAGGATTAGAGCAAAAATAAATGATATAGAAACTAAAAAAATAATAGAACAGATCAATGAAACCAGGACCTGGTTCTTTGAAAAATTTAACAAAATTGATAACCCTCTATCCAGCCTTAAAAAGAAAAGAAAAAGGGCCGAAATAAAATCACAAATGAGAGAGGAGAAATAACAACCAACAGCACAGAAATACAAAGAATTATAAGAGAATATAATGAAACATTATATGCCAACAAATTGAACAACCTAGAAGAAATGGATAAATTCCTAGAAACATAAACTACCAAAACTGAAACAGGAAGAAATAGAAAACTTGGATAGACCAATAACCAGCCAAGAAATTAAATTACTAATCAAAAATTTCCCAACAAACAAAAATCCAGGGCCAGATGGCTTCCCAGGGGGAATTCTACCAAGCATTTAAAGAAGAGTTAATACCTATTCTTCTCAAACTATTCTGAAAAATAGAAATGGAAGGAAAACTTCCAAATTCATTTTATGAGGCCAGCATTTCCCTGATAACAAAACCAGATAACATTTCCACTAAAAAAGAGAACTAAAACCAGTGTCCATGATGAACACAGATGCAAAAGTTCTCAATAAAATACTAGCAAACTGGAGAGAGGTAAGATGGTGGAAGAATAGGGAGACTGTTTCAGCTGGTCCCCTGAATTTAGCTGGACATCTTTCAAACCATTTCAAACACCCTCAAAATCAACCTAAGATGTAGGAATATATATCTGGATCTCTACAAGCAGAAAAGTGATTGCTTTTTGCAACATAGGACAAGCAGATTTGTGAATCTGCAAGGAGATATCAGAGGATAAACAGAAGGGGGAGGAGACCTCTGTAAGTTGGCTTCCGGAAAGTAATATAACACTGGAGCACACAATTGGAACCCTTAGATATCAACTCCAGTGAGAGACATCCCTCCCTAAAAGGGGCTCTGGAAATGAAAGGACAGAATTCTAGGCAGGACATTGTGGTCTTGGGATACGAAGAGCTAAAGAGCATAAAGGGGATTCTAAACAGGTAGAGTGCCTGAGCAGTGGAGCTAGGAAGCAGGTTAGGGTCAGCGAGCTCAGGAAGGGACTCAGCTCCAATCACCATAAATAGCAAGCTGGGCTGGTCTATAATTGGTCTTTTCCTGAGAAGACTAAAAAACTAAAAGACTAAAAAACTCTGGAACCTGCTCCCAACTGGAAAAACTCACAGGGTAGCATCCTGGAAAGGACATTAGAGCAGTACCAGACATGCTCTAGGAGCTTTGGGTGTGTGAGTGACCCTTGGCCACTAAGGGTTTTAGAATCACAAAGGGCAGTGGCACTCCAGCGCCCCTAAGACTACCTCTGAGAGGGTTGCAGTGGGCATGCACCGAGGGAGGCCAGGGTTTTGGGAGGGTATATACCGAAGTGAAGACTATTTGTCCTGGAGAGTTCATTATAGAGGACAGATCGTGATTTTTCTGCTCTGGACCTGGAGTTTGGATGCAGTGATTTTTGCTCTGATCTTCAGAAATGGTGCAGAAACCCTCCAAGGAACAAAAGCCACTCACAGGACTGGTTTCCACAGAGCCCATCCCCCTGGCAGGTGGTGGGGCAACTCTGCCCTGGCAAGGTTACCTGAGAAACAGTGCAGCAGGCCTCTCCCGCAGAAGACAGGCTGTAAGAACAGGTGGATGACAACCCAATGGATCCCATAAGACTACACAATCCCAATTCCAGGGGAAAATAGTATATTGAGCTCTAGATGTTGACTCACAACTTGTTTATTTTTCAGATAAAATCCTTATTTCCTTTTTTTCTTTTTCTTATGTTTTTTCTCTGTTTTTTAAATCTTTTTCTCATTTAAACTAGATGTTTATTATATCAACTTCTATTTCATAGTTGCTTTTTTAACTTGTATTTTTTCACACCTATAGTTTTATAGCTATATGCCTCATTTTATAGATATATGCCACCTTTTTCCACACTATTCAATTTCATATATATATATATATATGTGCATATATATATATATATATATATATATATATATATATATATATGGTTTTCCTTGCAATTTTGTGATGTAGTGTCCTCTAACACACAGACCAAAATACACTCATGAACAACTGGAACACCCTGCTGTGTCTATATTGAGAGTGTCCCCTCATCCCTTTCTTTTTTTTTTTTTTTTAATTTTATTCTTGTGTTTCATTTTGGCTTTGTTTTTCAGTGGTGGCTTCTGACCACACCAGATTTTGCTAGGGTGCATCTTGCTTGGGTCCTGGTTATTTTGGACTCTTTTCACTCACTCAACCATCCCTCAGCAAAATAACTAGAAGGAGGAACTCTCAACAAAGAAAAGAACCAGAGACAAAGTCCTCTGCCACAGAACTAATGCACATGGATATAAGCAAGACGTCAGAGATAGAATTAAGAATAGTAATCATAAAGTCAATAGTTAGGCTTGAAAAAAGGTATTAGTGACAATATAGAATCTTTAAGGGTAGAAATAAGATCGAATCAGGCCAAACTAAAAAATGCTATGAATGAGATGCAATCTAAACTGGATACTCTAACAGCCAGGGTAAATGAGGCAGAAGGGGGAATCAGTGATCTAGAAGGCAAGCTGATGGAAAGGAAGGAAGTTGAGGAAAACAGAGAGAAGGAGCTAGTAGCACATGAAGAAAGGATTGGAGAGATTAATGATGCCATGAAACATTCCAATATCAGAATTATTGGCATCTCTCAGAGGGTGAAGAAAGGTGGGGGGGGCGGGGTGGCTAGAAGGTATATTTCAGCAAATCATAGCTGAGAACTTCCCTAATCTGGGGAAGGAAAAAAGCATTCACGTCCAAGAGGCAGAGAGGACCCCTCCCAAAATCAATAAAAATAAATAAACACCCCAACATATAATTAGTGAAGCTTGCAAATTTTACAGCCAAAGAAACTATCCTGAGAGTAACTAGTGAGAGAAGTTTCCTTACATGTGGAGGAAGGAATATTAGAATAACATCAGACCTGTCCACAGATACCTGGCAAGCCAAAAAGGGCTGGCAAGACATATTCATGGTACTAAATGAGGAGAACATGCCGCCAAGAATACTTTATCCAACAAGGCTGTCATTCAGAACAGTTGGAGAAATAAAGAGCTTCTAGGACAGGCAGAAACTAAAAGAATATGTGACCACCAAGCCAGCCCTGCAAGAAATATTAAGGGGGATTCTGTAAGTGAAGAGAGACTCCAAGAGTCACACAGACCAGAAAGAAACAGAAAAAATCTACAGAAACAGGGACTACACAGACAATACAATGGCACTAAATTCATATCTTTTCATAGTTACCCTGAATGTAAATGAGCTGAATGCTCCCATGAAAAAACACAGGGTCTCAGATTGGATAAAAAAGCAGGACCCATCCATATACTCTCTATGGGGGACTCATTTTGAACCTAAAGAAACCTCCAGATTGAAAGTGAGAGAATGGAGAACCACTTACCATACTAATGGACCTCAAAAGAAAGCTGGGGTAGCGATCCTCATATCAGACAAATCAAATTTTAAACCAAAGATTGTAGTAAGAGATGTAGACAGACACTGTATCATACTTAAAGTGTGTATCCAACAAGAATATATAAAAAGTATACATATGTATGCCCCTTACATGAGAGCAGCTAACTATATAAATCAATTAATAACTGAAATAAAGAAACATATTGATAACAATACATTAATAGTAGGATACTTCAATACTCCACTCACAGCAAAGGACAGATCGTTTATGTAGAAGATCAACAAAGAAACAAGAACTTTGAATGACACATTGGATCAGATGAACTTTGTAGATACATACAGAACGTTCCATCCTTAAACAACAGAATACTCATTCTTCTCAAGTGCACATGGAAATTTCTTCAGAATAGACCACATACTAAGTCACAAATTAGGTCTCAATGGATACGAAAAGATTGAGATTATTCTCTGAATATTTTCAGACCATAATGCTTTGAAAATAGAACTCAACTGCAAGAAGAAATTTGGAAGGAACTTGAACACATGGAAGTTAAAGAACATCATGCTAAAGAATGATTGGGTCAACCAGAAAATTAAAGAAGAACTTAAACAATTCATTGAAACTAATGAGAACGGAAGCATAGTAGATCAAAATCTATGGGATACTGCAAAGGCAGTCATAAGAGGGAAATACATAACCATCCAAGCTTCTCTCAAAAACTTAGAAAAATCCCAAATGCAAAAGCTAACCTTATACCTAAAGGACCTGGAGAACCAGCAAATAAAGCCAAAGCCAAGCAGGAGAAGAGAAATAATAAAGATTAGAGCAGAAATCAATGAACTAGAAACCAGAAAAAGAATAGGAGAGAACAACAAAACTAGAAGCTGGTTCTTTGAAAGAATTAATAAGATTGATAAACATCTGGCCAGACTTATCCAAAAGAAAAGAGAAAGGATCCAAAGTAATAAAATCATGAATGAAAAGGGAGAGATCACAACTAACTCCAAGGAAATAGAAACAATGTTATAAATTATTACCAGCAACTATTTGCCAAGAAATTAAGCAATCTTGAAGAAATGGATGCATTCCTGGAAACTTATAAACTACGACTGAAACAGGAGGAAATAGACAACCTGAACAGACTGATAACCAGTAAGGAAATTGAAGCAGTCATCAAAAACCTCCCAAAAAACAAGAGTCTAGGGCCAAATGGCTTCCCGGGGGAATTCTACTAAACATTTAAAGAAGAAATACCTATTCTCCTAAGGCTTATCCAAAAAATAGAAACAGAAGGAAAACTTCCAAACTCGTTCCTTGAAGCCAGCATTACGCTGATCTCAAAATCAGAAAAAGACCCCATCAAAAAGAATTATAGACCAATATCCCCAATGAACATGGATGCCAAAATATTCAACAAGATCCTAGCCAACAAGATCCAAAAGTACATTAAAAGGATTATTCAGCATGACCAGGTGGGATTTATTCCTGGAATTCAAGGGTGGTTCAACATTTGCAAATCAGTCAACATGATAGAACACATTAATAAAAGAAAAGACAAGAAACATATGATCCTCTCAAATGATGCAGAAAAATCATTTGACAAAATACAGCATCCTTTCCTGATGAAAACTCTTCAAAGTATAGAGATAGAGAGAACATACCTCAATATCATAAAAGTCATCATGAAAAGCCCACGGTGAATATCATTCTCAGTGGGGAAAAACTGAGAGCTTTTCCCTTAAGGTCAGGAACACAACAGGGATGACCACTCCCACCGTTATTGTTCAACATAGTACTAGAAGTCTTAGCCTCAGCAATTAGACAACAAAAAGAGATAAAAAAAGCATTCAAACTGGCAAAGAAGAAGTCAAACTCTCCCTCTTTGCAGATGACACGATACTTTGTGTGGAAAACCCAAAAGACTCCACCCCCAAATTACTAGAACTCATATTGCAATTCAGCAATGTGGCAGGATATAATATCAACGCACAGAAATCAGTTGCATTTCTATCCTCTAACAATGTAATGGAAGAAAGAGAAATTAAAGAATCAGTTCCATTTACAATAGCACCAAAACCCATAAGATACCTAGGAATAAACCTAACCAAGGACCTATACTCTAGAAACTACAGAACACTTAGGAAAGTAATTGAGGAAGACACAAAGAAATGGGAAAACATTCCATACTCATGGATTGGAAGAAAAACATTGTTAAAATGTCTATGCTACCCAGGTTAATCTACACTTTCAATGCCATCCCTATCAAAATACCATTGGCATTTTTCACAGAGCTGGAACAAACAATATTAAAATTTGTATGGAACCAGAAAAGGTCCCAAATTGCCAGGGGAATGTTGAAGAAGAAAACCAAGCTGGGGACATAACAATGCCTGACTTCAAGCTATATTACAAAGCTGTGATCATCGAAACAGCATGGTATTGCCACAAAACAGACACATAGCTCAATGGAGAAAAGAATAGAGAACCCAGAAATGGACCCTCAACTCTATAGCCAACTAATCTTTGACAAATCAGGAAAGAATATCCAATGGAAAACAGTCTCTTCAATAAATGGTGCTTGGAAAATGGAGCAGCCACATGCACAAGAATGAAAGTGAACCATTCTCTTACACTGCACACAAAGATAAACTCAAAATGAATGAAAGACTTCAATATGAGACAGGAATCCATCAAAATCCTGTAGGAGAACACAGGTTGTAACCTCTTTGGCATCAGCCAGAGCAATTTCTTTCAAGACATGTCTCTAAAAACAAGGGAAACAAAAGAAAAAATGAACTTTTGGGATTTCATCAAGATATAAAGCTTCTGCATAGCAAAAGAAATAGTCAACAAAACTAAGGCAACACATGGAATGGGAGAAGGTATTTGCAAATGACATTATAGATAAAAGCCTGGTGTCCACGATCTATAAAGAACTTCTCAAACTCAACACCCAAAAAACAAACAATCCAGTCAAGAAATGGGCAGAAGACATGAACAGACACTTCTCCAAAAAAGACATACAAATGGCTAACAGACACATGAAAAAATGTTCAACATCACTTACCACCATCAGAGAAATACAAATAAAAACCACAATGAGATACTACGTTACACCAGCTGGAATGGCAAAAATTAACCAGACAGGAAACAACAAATGTTGGTGAGGATGTGGAGAAAGGAGAACCCTGTACACTGTTGGTGGGAATGCATGCTGGTGCAGCCACTCTGGAAAACAGTATGGAGTTTCCTCAAGAAGCTAAAAATAGAGCTAACCTCTGACCCAGCATTTGCACTACTAGGTATTTACCCCGAAGATACAGATGTAGTGAAAAGAAGGGGCACATACACCACAACCCAATGTTCATAGGACCAATGTCCACAATAACGAAACTGTGGAAGGAGCCGAGATGCCCTTCAATGGATGAATGGATAAAGAAGATACAGTTCATGTATATTATATATGTATATTATATATATATATACATATATATACACATATACATGTATATATACACATATACATATACACATATACATATGTGTACATATATACACATGTACACATATATGCATGTATACACGTACACATGTATATATGTACACATATGTATACATATGTGTATATGTATATATGTATGTGTATATATGTACATATATGTATGTGTGTATATATACATGTATGTATATACACATACATGTAATATTACTCAGCCATCGGAAAAGATGGATACCTACCATTTGCATTGCCATAGGTGAACTGGAGGGGATTATACTAAGTGAAATAAGTCAAATAGAGATAGAAAATTATCATATGGTTTCACTCATATGTGGAGCATAAGGAATAGCACAGAGGGCCACAGAGGAAGGGAGGGAAATCTGAATAGGAAGAAATCAGAGAGGGAAAGTCTCTGGAATCCAAGAAACAAACTGAGGGTTACAGAAGGGAGGGGGATTGGGGGATGAGGTAACCAAGTGATGAGTATTAAGGATGACATGTGTTGTAATGAGCACTGGGTTATACGCAACTAATGAATCATTGAACACTACCTCAAAAACTAATGATGTACTATATGTTGTCTAATTGAACATAATAATAAAAAAAATACTAGCAAACTGAACCCAAAGATACGTTAAAAGAATCATTCACCCCAATCAAGTGGGATTTATTCCTGGGCTGCAAGAGTGAGTTAATTTTCTGATATCAATCAACATGATACCTTGAATTAATAAAGAAAGGATAAAAATGATATGATCCTTTCAGCTGATGTAGAAAAAGTATTTGACAAAATATAACATCCATTCATGATTTAAAAAAAAAACCTCAACAAAGTAGTGTTAGAGGGAAACCACAACATAATAAAATCCATGTATAAAATTCCACAGCTAGTATCAACCTCAGTGGGGAAAAATGAAGAGCTTTTCTCAAGATCAGGAACAAGATAGGGATGTCCACTCTCACACTGTTATTTAACATAGTACTGGAAGTCCTAGCCATAGCAATCAGACAACAAAAAGAAATAAAAGGCATCCAAATCAGCAAGGAAGCAGTCAAACTTTCACTATTTGCAGATGACAAGATACTCTATATAGAAACCAGTCAGAATGGCTAAAATTAAGAACACAGGAAACAACAGATGTTGGTGAGGATGTGGAGAAAGGAAGACCTTCTTATACTGTTGGTAAGAATGCAAACTGGTGCAGCCACTCTGGAAAATAGTATGGAGTTCTAAAAAACTTCAAAATAACCCAAAGAGATCTTCTCCAAGACACAAAGTAAATAAGATGGCCAAAAGCAGTGATAAAGAGAGAATTTTAAAAGCAGCAGGAGAAAGGATAGCAGTGACATATAAGAGAAACCCCATACAGCTATGAGTGGGTTTATCAGCAGAAACTCTGCAGGTCAGAAGAAAGCGGCATGATAAATTCCAACTGCTAAAAGGAAAAAAATCTACAGCCAGGAATACTCTATCCAGCAAGGCTTTCATTCAGAATAGAAGGAGAGACAGTGTTTCCCAGTAAAACAAACTTAAAAGCCAAACCAACCATGTACCTGTCACACATGATGCCATTGGCATGTGGGTCCCATATTCACAGCCCTGCCAACCTTCTGCCCGAGTCAACATGCACGGCCTGCCACCTGCTCAATGCCAAGTCAACACACCTTCACCTCAGATTGCCAAGGGCTCAAACTGGCACTCTTCCCCTCAAATTCTAGCCCCTGTGCTCAAGTTTGTGCACAAAAGTGGGAATAATTATAATGGCAGAAGGAAGCAACCCAAACAGTGACACTAATTCTGTGAAATATATAATGTTTAAAAGGAGGGTGCTAGCCTGAGAACATCGCCAACAAGCACATCAAAGAACAATGCATACAGCATGATCCTGGTTAGTAAAAGAAACAAACCCAGGAAAAATAAAACAAGATGAAATCAGAGAGGGAAACAAACCATAAGAGACCCTGAAGCATAGGAAATAAACTGTGGGTTGCTGGAGGGGAGTGGGTGGGAGGATGGGGTAGCTGTGATGGGCAATAAGTGGGGCACTTGATGGAATGAGCACCTGGGTGTTCTATGCAACTGATGAAATCACTGAACTCTACCTCTGAAGCTAATAATACACTATATGTTAATTAATTGAATTTAAATTAAAAAGAGGACCCCCCCAAAAAAACCCTTCAAAATAGAATTACCTTCTTTTTTTTTTTTTTTAAAGATTTTTATTTATTTGACAGAGAGAGATCACAAGTAGACGGAGAGGCAGGCAGAGAGAGAGAGAGAGAGGGAAGCAGGCTTCCTGCTGAGCAGAGAGCCCGATGCGGGACTCGATCCCAGGACCCTGAGATCATGACCTGAGCCGAAGGCAGCGGCTCAACCCACTTAGCCACCCAGGCGCCCCTAGAATTACCTTCTGATTCAGCAATTGCGCTACTACATTTACCCAAAGGATACAAAAATACTAGTTCAAAGGATACATGTACCCTGATGGCTATAGTAACTATATCAACAATAGCCAATTTATGGAAAGAACTCAAATGTCTATCAACTGATTGAATAGATAAAGAAGATACAGCCTTTATACACAATGGAATATTACTCAGCCATAATAAAGAATGAAATCTTGCCATTTGCAATGACATGGATGGAGCTGGATAGTATTATGCTAAGAAAAATATGTCAGCCAGAGAAAGATAAATTATTTCACGCCTATGTAGAATTTAAGAAACAAAACAAAGGATCATAGGGAAAAAAAAGAGAGAGAGAGAGACAAACCAAGAAACAGGCTCTTAACTATAGAGAACAAATTTAGGATTAGCAGAGAGGGGAGGTGGATCGGAGGATGGCTTAAATGGGTGATGGGGATTAAGAAGTGCACTTGTGATGAGCAACAGGGGATGTATGTAAGTGTTGAATCACTAAATTGTAAACTAAAGTAATATTATACTGTATATTAACTAACTGGAATTTAAATAAAAAAAATTTTTTAAAAAGAAACTGAAAGACTCCTTCCTAGCAAGGCCACATCCAGAAACTAGTGTCATCATCCTGGCTCCAAGATCAGAGGAGTTGGCTGTACCAGCTGTTGCCTGTGTTGACGGCCACTGTAAGGATGTGGCTCTCCATAGTCCTGGGGCTTAGTTTGGAGCATTTTTTTCTAGATTATGTAGACCCTATGTCTTGTCCTCAAGCTTTTTTGGAGATTCTGTGATCTGTCCAGTATCCTTCAACTAAACAATTTTCTGCTTAGATTAAGTTAGCTTCTATTGCTTCTGATCACAAATCTTGACTGAAAGAGATGACCTTAGGAAACACAGTTCTATTATTTAAAAAAAAATAGTGATAGAAAATGAGTTCTTACTATGGAAGGAAGATTAAATTTTTTAATGGTTACACTAATACCTATTGAATGTACTAATAATTGGCACTGTGATTTAAGTTTTATTACATACAATTATTATTATTATTCCAATTATTATTAATTATTCCAGCTTTACAAATAGAAAAACCAAGGCTCAGGAAGTCTATAAGCAAGAGTCACAATTTGAATTCGGCTCTAATTCATTTGCTTATACCAAGGAAACAAGGCTAAGTAACCTTAGCAGCTTAAATTAAAACAAAAAAATTTAAAGAGAGTTACACTGGGGTAATCAGAACATAGGGCACATGTCCTTGTAGCAAATAAGGCAAAATGGAAGCCATGGCAGGTGAAAAAGGATTCCTTTACTACCTTAGCAGTTGCTTGAGCAACTCTACTTGGTCCATACAAAAGATGAAATGTAAGGTAGGGGAGTTCCCAGGCTTCCCCTCCTCTTTCTCCCATTACCTCATCACAAACTAAAGGTAATTATGAGCAGTTAGTACTCAGAGAGACTGGGGAACATGCATTAACCCCCATACAAATGCAACCTGCTAAGAATTTGTTGGATTATCCAGAGTGGTGAAAAGTGCATGGTAGGTTGTCAAAAGGGAATAGTTATAAACTCATAATTGACAAATTAGAAATAAGTTTTCATTTGGTACTTAACATTGCTTTTGTTTTTAACCCTTGCTCTAAATGAGGTATTAGTTATTTTAAGGTTAAAAAATCTAGCCAGAGAACTACATGCTATTTTATAAATGAAGAAATATAGTTGGTGTGTAAAAACACAAAAGTAAGGAATAATGTGGTTTCTCAGCTGGCCTCCCATCCAAACCTGAAGAAAACCTGGATGTTGGCTTCATGTTATGCTGATCAGGTTCCAGTACAGAGCTATACATGGAAGTCTACTTGGGGATGTGTTAGTCCTCCTTCTTTCTACCCCTTTCTATACTGCCCCTCCTCAGAGGTAACCAGTTTCTTTAACACTAAAATTATACTTCCTTTTTTTTTTTTTGCAGAAATTAGCAGATGTATGTATAATTTCTCATATTCCCTATTTTCTTATATAAAAGGTAGTACATGTTGTCCCTCTTTCTGTCTCTGTGTGTGTGTGTGTGTAGATAACATAATTCTATGTATCTATGTATCTACACACATACACATATACACATAAATTTGATCCTGTTGAGTTTTCCTTATTTCCTATTTTTGAGTGTTTTTATTGTGAATGGGTTTTTTATTTTGAGATAATTTTTTTCAGTATTAATAGAAATAACTGTGCTTTTTAAATTTCTTTATATTGTATACTAATATTTCTTAATGTTGAAAAAACCTTGCATTCTTAGAATAAATCCTATGTGTTCATGGCATATTTTTAATGTGGTATTAGATTCTTCTCACTAATATTTAGTTAGTATTTTGCCTCATCACCAAGAGGATATTGGTTTTGTAGTTCTCTTTTTTTGTGCTGTCCTTTGCCTTCCTTCCATGCCCATTACTTACTCTCTGACCATTTTTACTTTCTTTTTACTTTATTCTCTTACTTATTTTCGTGCCTTCTATGCCTGTTAAATTTTTATGTGAGTCTCTTCTCCATTGGCCACTTTATAATGTATCATTTTTACTTTTTGGATATTTTTATCTTTTTAATCCACTTCCTTCCTGAATTGAATCAACTCTCTATTTCTTCCAGTTCTCACCTTTTTCTATTCTTTGTGTTTGAATTTCTGACTTAAGGGGTTTTCTTGTATCTTTGAATGCTTGAATGAGTATATATGATTCTGTTTGGAGTGTTGACTTAGAAATTCCTTCTGCTTCTCATAGGAAGTGGGTTGTTATTCAGTATATGTAAAAATTTCCTTCATTTTGTGCAACGGCTCTGTATGAATTTGCTGTGGTTCTTTTCATTTTTATGGTATGGCTGTATCTTCTAGCTATATAGCAAGGTCCATATGCTTTAGAGGTCATTTTGATGATTTGTTTTAGTAGTCAGGAGAAGAGTTCTAAGTCCTTCAATGTTGCATTTCTCCTCCATCTTGCAGGACCCTCAGTTTTTCACCTTTTGCTTCTTTTTCCCTTCACAACCCAATTACAGGGTGCTTTTCCTTTCCTTTTTCTCTTTTTTTCTCCCCTTAAATAATATGTTTTGAATGATCCCCTTTTAGTAACTCTTGATCCTTCTAAGCACACATACTCTGAAGTCCGTTCCCTGAGTCGATGTTATGCTCTGTCTGGACACTGTTAGCATATTTTCACACAGAGGGCAAACTTAGTCTCTTTGATGGCAGTTTCTGATGAACCATAAGCCCTCTTGCTAGCTTCCCTTTTTTGGACTTCCTGGAGCCAGGAATGAGTGCTTTTGCTCACTACAGAGCCCTGTGACAGTGTAGGGGTTGAGCCGGAGAATGAGAGATCATGCACTGGGATGCAGTGAATTTTCTCTTTCTAGTCACAGTCATTTTAAAGTTTTGGCATTCTCTGTCTTCAGGTTATGCTGAGAGTATTGTTTTGTGTAGATTTACATATCCTATCTTATTGTTTAGAATCACTTGAGAAAATATCAGGAGGGAAGTACTTAGGCAGCTGTCAGTATTTTCAGCTACCCAGAAGTCCCTAATTATTGTGGTTTTGAAATTCTTATCTGCTGACTTCAATTATGTGGATCATCTGTCTATTTGCTTCTGTTGCTTTTTTCCATCTTGATTATTGGTCATACGATCTTGCCTCTTCAAACCTGTAGTAACTCTTGATTGTAGGTAGGATACTGTGTATAAAAGACCCATAGATGTTCCAGATACTATTATATTCCCCAAGAAAAATTTTCTCTTTCTGCTCCTGCTATGGGTGAACTATGTCCTCCCAAAATTCATATATTGAAGCCATAACTCCCAGTGTGATTGTATTTAGAGTTAGGGTCTCTAAGAAAGTAATTAAGATTAAATGATGTCCAAAAATGGGACCTTAATCTGAAAGGATTAGTGCCCTTGTAAGAAAGAATCCCTCCTCCTCCCCGTGTTCTCCTGTACTGAGGAAAGGCCATATAAGCGCACAGTGAGAAGGAAATCACCAGCAAGCCAGGAAGAAAACTCCCACTGGAAACTGAATTGGTCAGAAACTTGATCTTGCGCTCCCAGCCTCTAGATCTGTGAGAAATAAATTTCTGTTTGTATAAACTACCCAGTCAGTCTATAGTAGTTTGTCATGGCAGGTCAAGCAGACGAATATGCCTCTATTAAGCAAAGAATGGCGTCTAATCATATATATCCAATCAGGAAGTAGACTGGGGTAACATTTTAGTAAGATTCAATCTACTTGTGGTTTAATCACGGTCCTGGCACCTGACTATCCCAGGCTTTTCACTGCAGGCATGGTGGTTCTTGGCCTCTTCAGTACTGAAAGGCTGCTTGAGATACATGTCTGCTTTTAGAACTTTTCAGCTTACTTGTCGTTTGCCTGTCACATGCAACTTCAATATTTGAGAAATGTCTTTAGCAGGAAACTGGCCGTGTGCTAGAGATAAACCTCTTCCTGCAGAGAATATGTTTTCTAAGCTCTGGTAGACTGTGGGAGATTCCCAGACTGTGGGGAGAGAGAGGCATGCATGTGAGGCTTCTCAAGCTTCTAATATTCCAAAAGATTACTGGAAGCTTAACTGATTGCTCTTCTTCCTGAGAGCCCTTCTGCTTTGGTAGAGCCCAAGCATCAGTGCATTCCCCAAGCTAACCAATGCCATAGTAGAAAGAGAGCTGGCTAGATCTGAGATCCTCTCAGATCATTCTCTCTTTCTCTCTAGAGGTTTGATTCACTTAGCTTTCATTGCTTTAACAGCTCTCTGATACTTGTGAAAATGATTTTTGTAATAGTTTCCATTTGTTTGACTAAGAATATTGACCTATTATTAGTACTATACTGCTCAGAACAGAAGTCCTTCTCTGCACAATTTCTAATATTTACAACAACCCTTGCCTTCCAAAAAGGGTTTCATAGAACTGTAATGTTTGTTGGAATGAACAAATAAATACATAATGCCAATTTTGCCTGCTTCTTGATCTTAACTGGGTCAAGTTTGCCACTCTGTTGGGCAAGGCAAAATAGACAATGCTATTTTGGTGAAACGTTAAAAGGGCTAAGCCAAAGATTCAGGAGTTTGTGTCAAAGGCCATATTTTTGAAACATGAACTAATCAGACCCTGACAATTTAGATTCTTGGACCAGTTTTTGCTTCTCAAGTTCTCCTCTACCACTCCAAGGTGGGAAGCAGTGGGTGAGATATTTGCTTACTAGCTTGTCATCTATCTTCCTAACTCAACTCCATTAGGGCAGAGACTTTGTCTTATGTGCCATTTTATCCTCAGGTTCCAGCATGGTGCCCAACCCATAGTAGGTGCTCAAATCATTTGGATGAATGAGTAGTAAGTGAATGAATATAACTACGTTCATTCACAGTTTGGTTTGCTAGCAGATCAGTCTGATTGAATGATAAATTAGAAATAAAACAAGACATAGTGGAGATAATTGACAATAACTAACATCGGTACACATACTGGGTATTGGCTTTGAGAAACTTGAGAACTACTTTAGCAATAACTTTCATTTAAAAGAAACAAGTTCAAGGATATATTCTTTTATATGGTACAAAATAAGTTTATGAGATTAGATTGTCCTAAAATCCCTCAAATAAAATAAAATCCCATCCATCAAAGTAAGAAAAACTTTGCAGAAAATAAACCATAATTAAGACTTCAAAATGTAGATAACCTTGGAAATATTCTGAACTTCTAGTGCTACTCTAATTATTGGCCACTTGGAACCTGGCGTAAAACTTCATCAATAGTTATATTTACCAACACCAATAAGAGCATACAAATTGAACCAAGGGCAGAAGTTATTTTGAGAAAAGTAAAGTTAAACTTGTATATTATTTACCACTTCATTTTTCTCCTCTGGAGAATATTCTTCCACAAGATTTTTGTAAAAGCAGCAATTTTTCTTAAAAATTGGAAGGCTATATGAAATGACTGATTTTTACTAAAAATCTGAGGAGAAAAACAAATCAATTTTGGATGTCTGTAAGTGAAGTAATAATAATGAAAAATATTTTAATGTCTGAACATGTACATTTTATTTATATGTTGTTGAAAATGTTCAACAGCAGGATAATTGGCCATAGGGGATGATTCATGTTAAATAATCCAAAAGTCCATTCCCTTACAATTTAATTTTCCAAGTCAATCACAAATAATGCAATCATGAGAGGACCCATACAGTATCAAGTAAAGCATATGGGCTTTGGAATAAAATAGTTTTAAATTCAGATCTTTGCCCTAGTGTTACTCATGATGTAACTAATTTCTCTGAATGTCATTAACTTCGTTTGTAAAATGAAAATTATTGAGAGACCTCAGAGGAGTCAGAGGAGTCATCTGTAGTGTAGGATGATAACTAGGCTGGAGTAGAAATAGCAGAACTTTACCCAGTAAAGGAGAGGAACTACATAGATCACCAGAGCACAAGGAGAGACAAAGACAAAATAAAGAAAGACACTGAACCATGATATCCTCATTCTTTTAACCACACAATGGGAAGTCTCAGGAGCGAAGTGGGACTCTGGCCAGATAGAAATAAAGATCTTAGGGTGCCTGCGTGGCTCAGTGGGTTAAAGCCTCTGCCTTTGGCTTAGGTCATGATCCCAGGGTCCTTGGATCAAGGCTCACATCAGGGTCTCTGCTCAGCAGGGAGCCTGTTCCCCACCGCCTGCCGCTGCCTGCCTGTCTGCCTACTTGTGATCTCTATCTGTCAAATAAAGATTTTAAATCAACAAGACAGTAAACAACATGTGTTGAAGAGAATGTGGAGAAAGGGGAACCCTCTTACACTGTTGGTGGGAATGCAAGTTGCAGCCACTTTGGAAAACAGTGTGGAGATTCCTTAAGAAATTAAAAATAGAGCTACCTTATGACCCTGCAATTGCATTACTGGGTATTTATCCCAAAGATATAGATGTAGTGAAAAGTAGGGCCATCTGTACCCCAGTGTTCATAGCAGCAATGGCCACAGTCACCAAACTGTGGAAAGAGCCAAGATGCCCTTCAACAGAAGAATGGATAAAGAAGATATGGTCCATATATTCAATGGAGTATTATGCCTCCATCAGAAAGGGTGAATATGCAACTTTTGTGTTATCCTGGACGGGACTGGAAGAGATTATGCTGAGTGAAATAAGTCAAGCAGAGAGAGTCAATTATCATATGGTTTCACTTACTTGTGGAGCATAAGGAATAACATGGAGGACATTGGGAGATGGAGAGAAATGAGTTGGGGAAAATCAGAAGGGGAAACAAACCATGAGAAACTGTGTACTCTGAGAAACAAACCAAGGCTTTTGGAGGGGAGTGGGGTGGGGGGTTGGGTGAACCTGGTGGTGGGTATTAAGAAGGGCACTTATTGCATGCAGCACTGGGTGAGGTATGTAAACAATGAATTTTGAAACACTAAAAAAAATTAAATTAAAAAAATTAAATTTGAAAAAAAGAGAAAGAAATAAAGATCTTGGTCAAAAGTACATAATTGTGCACTATATCAGGTCTCCCTGACAATAGGATCCATGCTTTAACATGATAACATTACAAGGAAAATGATTCCTTCTAATTGTATTCATTTTGCCCTAAGAATTATCTAGGAGAGAGTTTGGAAGGGGATGACGTCATACACAAAGATATATGTCAAGATGGAAAATATGATGATGCAGGAAAAGTTACCATGTTCTTGAGCCGAGGCAGAGCAACTGGTACTAATGACCTGAGACTTCTTAGGGCTGAGTTTGGTGAGAGGCAGAGGTAATAGATCAGATAGTTGCACATCTACATTTTGCCACCTGTTTTAATCAGACTGCTGCTCGGAAGGAAACCACAGAAATCAGGAGTTCTGGACTGGGAATGGGCAGGTGCCCACTTTCCTGGCGCCTGCTTGTAGAAGTCTGAACCATAGAAGCCTCCTAGAGGGTCCGCCTGGCCTTCACAACTGCCTCAAGAATGAGGCCTGCCTGGGGAGAGCGTTAGAGAAAAATGGTCCCTTGGGATAACTGTGCCAAACTCACAGGATGTTCTGAATATTAATTGAAAAAAACTTATAAAAAGTACTTAGCACCTTAGTGCCTAACAAGTGGTTTTCTTACCACCTCTTTTAGCATTTACCATAGGTTATACATTTACTTTAAAAAAAGAAATATTAAAGTGTTTTTATGTTTTATTTTAAACTTCAGCCTATCCATCAGGGCAATATTAGATATATGTTTATATGTCACCAAAACCAGAAAAATCAATATACAGTTGACCCTTGAACAACACAGGTTTGAACTGTGCCTGTCCACTTATATGGAGATTTTTTTTTTCAATAAATACAGTACAGCACTGTGAATGTATTTTCTCTTCCTTGTGATTTTCCTAATATGAATATCCAACATTTTCTTTTGTCTGGCTTACTGTATTGTAAGAAGACAGTATACAATACATATAATATTCAAAATATATCATTGATAAAGCTTCCACTCAACAAATTATTAAATAGTTAAGTTTTGAGGGAGTCAGAATTTCTGAGGATTTTCGACTGCATGGGGGATGGATGCCCTTAACCCTCACACTGTTCAAGGGTCAACTATTTTTGACTTGCAAACTGGTTTCTGCTTTAAACCGTTTGCCCAAAATTCAGTCTATAATTTGGAAGCTAGAAGTTTTCAAATGAAAACATTAAAAATATCCCTGAGACTTTTAGAGTAAGGAAAACAAAAAGCCCTCTAATAATTGGCTTGTCAGCCCTCTCTGCCTCTAGACAGTGAGAACATGTCTTACTAAGCTGAGTATATTAAGTCTGTGGCTCCTGAAAAATTCTCTGTTCTTGCCATTGAAGGAAGGAATGAGTGAATGAATACAGAGCAAAAAAAAAAAAAAAAAAACTAATTAGACAGTGTTTCTACCCTTTACTTTTAGATCCTTACTTTTAGGAACCATGCTTCTTTCCAGCTCTTATTAAGCAAACCATGCAAAACAGAACCACTTATTCATGAAATCTCCCTGAAACCTGAAGTGTTTTTTCAATGAAAAAGAGTAAGATGAAAAAGATTATGAGGAAGAGACTAGAACATTGTGAGGAAGTCAGCGCACCATGTTTATTGGATCATTTTAAATGGCTGTGATCTTTAAAATAAAAGACTGCACTTTATTACAGCATCCTAAAATGTCCTTAACTTTACAAGCATTTAACTGTTTCCGGTCTCAGGGTTTCATAATAGAATTTTCTTTTCATTAAGAAATAAAATTTTAAATCATTCTAGGCTATGATTTCCTCAAAACATATTTCAGTTGTTCACTAAACACCAATGAAAAGGATGAGGCTGAATCTTGTAGATGGCACGGCTAAGGATTTATGGGGCTAAATGGTCACTGTCCCTAATAACCTGTAATTGTTTGGACAAAGAGCTACAAAATCAGTGATAAAAAAAAGTTGATTGCTGTTTTCCTGAATTAGAACTCTCAGTAGCGGGCGCCTGGGTGGCTCAGTGTGTTAAGCCCCTGCCTTCGGCTCAGGTCATGATCTCAGGGTCCTGGTCTCTGCTCAGCAGGGAGACTGTTTCCCTTCCTCTCTCTCTGCCTGCCTCTCTACCTATCTATCTCTGTCTGTCAAATAAATAAATAAAATCTTTAAAAAAAAAAAAAGAACTCTCAGTAGCAAGTTACAGGAACACACATCAAAGTGTTGTAGAAAGAAACACAAAGAGCAAGAGAGGGGGAGGAACAAAAGGAATTCATTGACTTAATTATCTAGGTAGTATGTAGCTCTCACTTCAAGCACGTCAGGGTCCAGGGTTTGATGCGATATTAGGATTCAGTTTTCCTCCATTTCTTTATTCAGATTTTCCCTGTGTTGGCTTAACTCTAAGCCGATTTCTGTGGTATGGACTGTACAAGCACTATAGAGACTTAAATACTCCCAGCTTCAAATCAAGAAAGGAAGAAAAGCAGGGAGGGAATGGAGGGAGGGAGGGAGGAAGAAATAAGGGAGGAATAAAAAGCAGGGATTTTTTTTCTCCTGGGTGGTCCCAACAAAAGTCCCAAAATTGAGTCTCAGTGGTCTAGCTGGAGAAATATAACCAATGACATCCAGAATGTAGAAGTCTTTTTTTTTTGTCTAGTCCTGGATCATATCCTATATAACCCCAGGGGTCAGAAGGTACAGGGTGAAGTCCTACCCAATCTCGATGTTATTTGTTTACAATTACTATAATTATGTGTGTTTCTTCTCACCCAGGCCAGGACTCTCTACCATGTTTAAGTTCTGCCTTTGGGTAAATCATTCCTAAGTAGTCAGCTTGTATTGTTATGCCAGTGATACACACCTAGTTTTATCTCTTTCTCAAGCTTATCACAACTTGGCTTGCTGTATATTTATATCTGGCTCTGCAGGGAACACCATGATAATTCGGGTTATTGCAAGAAAGGAAAATGTGTGGTAGAGATAACATCATTGGGAAGATGTATGTTAGTTTGCTCTGAGGGTTGAGTCTGATTCCTCCATGCATGGGACTTACTTAATTAGATTTTAAAGTTGCTGTTGCTGAAGCATAGCTATAGAAAACTTTGGGGCATCGTATGAGTTTGTCCCTCTGTTATTAACAGATAAAGGGAATATCATATTAGTCTGTTTAGTGAATTTGTCTGTTTATGAACATATTTCACGATTCGTGACATAGATGGCAAGGGTCACTAAGGTGGCCATATTAGCAGTGCTGCCTCCAGAAACTTATGGAAGGAAGGACATTTGCACCATGTGGCATGGCAGTGAGAAAGATGCAGATTTGAAATTATAAAATTAGGTTTGTATTTTGGTCCTACGCTTACTATATGTAGGGCCCTGGACTTAATCATCATGTAACCCTCCATTTCTTTACCTATCAGGTAAGAATAACAACATATGTCTTACTTAATTGTCTTAGTCTATTCAAGACTAAGCCACAACACAATACCACAGACTGGGTGGCTGATAAACAACAGAAATTTATTTATCCCAGTTCTGGAGGCTGAAAGTCCAAGATCATGGTGCCAGTATAATCAGATGAGGTCCTTCCTCCATGTCACAGACTTACTGTGTTCTCACCTGGAAGAAGGAGCTAAAGAGCTCTCTGGAGCCCCTTTTATAAGTCACCAGTCCTACTCATGAGGCTTCACCATTGTGAACTAACTACCTCCCAAGGGCCTGACTTCCGAATTCTATCATCTTTAGTGGTTAGGATTTCAACATACGAATTTGTGGGAGGGACGGGGAGACACAAACATTCAGACCACAGCAATAACTGACAGGGCCAGTTTGAGGTTGGAATAGAATAAAGCACTCATATTACACTTATTCATTCCCACATCTCTCCTATAAATGAAATACCTTCAGAGAAAACCAAAGTATGCCTAACAAGTTTGTTGGATGAATAGATATATAAATGAACAAATGATCAAACAGATGAATGGATTAATGAGAGCCATAGAAGGAAATAGGAAATATTGTTCAACACTGACTCAGGGAAGTTCTGAAATTGACAATATTTTAAGAATATTTCGGAATGTAGGATCCCTGTATTTGACTCTGAACTTTTTTTTTTTTTCCTTAGATTTCTCTTAGTAGAAAAGAAGCTAAAGATCAAGATCTGGAAAGAATAACAAATCTCTTAGTGAAAAAACAGCTAAGAAAATTACTGCTCTCCTAGCTCAAAGAGAAACATTAATTAAAGGTAAGACACAGCCAAAAAGTAAAATGGAGAACCTGTAAGAGTAAATTATATTATAATAACACTTAGTAATTCTTCTAAATTTTAGAGCATGACTGCCTTGTTGTAGAGGCCCTAAAATTAAAGTATTTCTGCAGGAAGTCTTTGAAATCCCTAGAAATGACTTCTTACCTTTTTTTTTTTTTAAGATTTTTATTTATTTATTTGACAGAGAGAGATCACAAGTAGGCAGAGAGGCAGGCAGAGAGAAGTGGGGAGGAAGCAGATTCCCTGCTGAGCAGAGAGCACAATGCTGGGCTCCATCTCAGGACCCTGAGATCATGACCTGAGCCGAAGGCCGAGGCTTTAACCCACTGAGACACCCAGGCTCCCCGACTTTTTAACTTTTTATAAAAGTTCTTTTCACCCCATCAGGTTCTCTGCTCAAGATCATATGATACAGCATATATGATCTGTAGTTTACAAAAATGGGAATGGATTTAGGTAAACCTGACACTACCTGGTTATTTACAATGACATCAACTGGGAGCGGGGGGAGGGTCTGCACTATGGAAAAATATTCTATATGTGTGATTATTTGATCTCCAGAATTATGCATCTTTGTTTAATCATTTCTAGTGAGAAAAATATCTCTCTGATTACTGTTTTTAAATCACAGCAAACATAGATTCCAATATGTATACAAAATTGTGTATGTGTGTTTGAATAGGGAAGTCAGTTGGGGAAAGGGGAGTGATGCAGAAGGATTTTGAGACAAGTACTATATTATATTATCCTCTTCTTGGTTCTTCTGATTAACATATTTGTATTCTATTACTCATGGCCATAACTACATTGAATGCATAATAAAAAGATTCTCACATGTTCATCCAGCCAGAAGTACAAGCATGAGACAAATTACCACCAAGAACCTTTGCAATTTGTGTCAGGGAAGAGAAATACATGGAACTGGGAAGAAGTCTCTGTGATCACATTTGGATTTTCTCAGAATACCTTGTGGGTGGGGGATGTTTCTCAACTCTGTGCCAAAGATTTAGAATCTGGATGTGGTGGGGGACTAGAGACATGGAATCTTGGTTTCCACCCCTACCCTTCCACTAGAAATATTCTGTTTCACCTTCCTGGGCTAGAGTATAGGGAAGAATCCAAAGTTACCACAACAATTTGTAGACTGGTAGCAAAGGTAATAGTGTACTGGGCGGGGGTGGTAAGTGAGGATAAGGATCTTCATTGATCTTTCCCATTCATGCGCATAATCACTAACCCTATAGCTTGGCTGGAGGAGACAACCAGTAATGAAGTCATTACAGAAATAAACTTAGTAATCCAGTGGAAATTGGCTAAAAACATGAGCTGAGAATTCACATATACATGAAAAGCAAATGACTTTTAAACACATGAAAATAAACTAGATCTCTCTAACAAAGAAAATAAGACAAAATAAAACTATAGTGAAATACCATTTTCATGTGACTGATTAAGACCCGAACATTTTATGGTTCACTGGACAGATGAGGGCGCCTTATTGTTGGTGGAAATGGAAATTGATAAAATTTTTAGAAGTCTCTTTGGACATATCTACCAAAATGTAAAATGAACATAGCAAAATTTATAATGCACACACACCTCTAAGGCTTTCTTACAGATGTAATCACCCCAAACTGCAAAACTGTCTGTACAATGATATTTATTACAGCACAAATACAGTTTGGAAGAACAAAAGAATACAAGCAATCTAAATGTCTGTCAATAGTAAAACGCAGTAATTAAGAAAAGGGATATTCTGATAGGTCTGATTTCTAAGATATTTTGCTAAAGGAAGTAATATAGGTACTGGAACCCGCAGATACTTTGCCACTCTTCCTCATTCACTGCCGTCAGGCCTTTCCCCCATATAAAAAAAACAAAGCTCTCCAATAAGCCCGACTCATTTCAGCCTCAGGACCTTTGTACTTGCTATCTCTTCTGTCTGAATGTCATGATTTTCACACGGCTGGCTTCTACTGGTCTTTTACATTTTAGTGAAGATCCCTCTTTAGAGAGAACTTTGACCTGCTAGTAGCCATATCTCACTGAAGGAATCAGCCTCTTTTGCTGGGAACTGTGTGATATTACCAATATGTTTGTGAAATGGAGTTTGTAATAGCCACAGTGCCCCAACTCCATCATTTGTGTTGTTATCTGGGTTGATTTTCTTCATAGGACATAGCACTACTTAAGAACATCTCATTTTAAAAATTGTTTTATAAGTTTATTACCAACCCTTCCCTTTTGCACATACTCCAACATTAGGATTTAAGGTCCAAAAGGACAGGAATGTTGTCATGTTCATCCCTATGCCTCCAATATTTAGAGCTGCGCCAAATACAGAGTAGGTTCTCTCCCTCTCTCTCTCTCTCTTTCTCTCTCTTTAAGATTTAAATTATTTATTTGAGAGAGAGAGCGAGAGAGTGAACAGGGAGAGGGACAGAGGAAGACAGACAGACAGAAGAAGACAGAGGAAGAGGCAGACTCCCTACTGAGGAGGGAGCGCAATGCCAAAGGCAGATGTTTAACCAACAAAGCCTCCCAGGCACCCCTAGGGAATAGGTTCTTAATAAATGTTGAACAAATGAGTGAATAAAAAAAGATTCCCATACATGCAAAAAATATTTCTGGGAAGTGCCCAAGAAAATGTTAGGCTGTTTCTTCCAGGGGAGGATCAGGAAGGAAACTCTTGTTCTGGTTTCAGCATAAGAGAGAAACTAGATGAGACACCATGCCAGACCTAGGTCTGCTGATAGGTAAAGAGGTATTTCTTTGCCCTTGCAGGACCATCAGTATAATAATGCCTCCTTAACAGCCTTCACTTTATATTCATGCAAGAACTTCATACCTGCTATAAAAGCAGAATTGTCACCTCACATTGAAAATCAAGGAATATTCAGAAGCCATTTCACAGTTCTAAGCCTACCTTCTCTACTGGTGGATTGGGATTACTCAAACCGTATCTCCAAGATTTCTTTGTCGATTGGCTTCCCATTAGGTTCTACCAATGGGATAGGAATATTCCTATATTCCAATACTGGAAGCAGCTAAGAGAAGAGGAGGGGTTTATCTCCTTTTTTCTACTTCCTGTGAACAATCTTCAATGATAGCCCATAATAAAAGTTGGCTACAACTTCCGCCTTCTTCCAGCAATCAGAATTCCTTTCTCACCAAGATGCCTAGTAGGAACCAAGCTTGGCAGTCCTCCTAGGGGGCACACAGGATCCCCTTACCAACTGTGCTATACTTCCTGTGCCCTGGGAAAGCCCACTGGTCTATGCGCCTCCTCCAGAGTTCATGCACCTGCTGCGTGGAGTTTTCTCCCAGAAGCCCAACCACTGGATCTGTAGGGTCCCTCCTCCTAGCTCAAAGATTCTGGTCAAGGGCCTCTTCCCTAAAATCTCCAAGCTTGAGAATAGTAGCTGCTTCCTACGGTCAGTCATTAGTTTCTAGGCACCTCAGCATCTTCCCTTTGCTCTTCCAGCCTTCCAGCTTCTCCATAACCAGTTCCCTATACAGCTAACCCTCGAACATGACACATTTGTACTGCATGAATACACGTACAAGCAGATTTTTTTCAATAAATACAGTACATTACTGTAAATGTATTGTTCCTTCCTTATCATTTTTTAAGTGATATTTTCTGTTCTCTAGCTTACTTGGCTGTGAGAATATAGTATATAATACATATAACATACAAAGTATGTGTTGATTGTATTATAGATAAGGCTTCAGGTCAACAGCAGACTATTTGTTGTTAAGTTTATGGGGAGTCAAAAGTTAAAAGTGGATTTTCAACTACACAGGGATGGACACCTCCAACCCCCTGCATCATTCAAGAGTTGACTGTAATTCTAATTATTATAATTTTTGTTTCCTTCCTGGAACATCACCAGTGCAGTACTTACTCTGGGCCTTCTTCTCTTGGTTTATACTCTTCTCCTAGAGGTAATCTTTATTTATCTTGACCCATTTATACCTCTCAAAATGCATAATCAACTTCCTTCTACTGTCTTCATCTTAGAGTCTAATAGACACCTCAAAATTTATCTTATTAAAAAAATGAATTCCTGGGACACTCATTTCTTCCTCCTCCAGAATTCCCCATCTCGGTAAGTGGCAAATTTATCCATTCATTTGTTCAGTCCCAAATCCTAGAAGCCATCCTTGCTTCCTGTCCTTGCCTGACTATTCACAAACAATTTATCAGTATGTCATCTTGACCCACCTTCAAAACCACACACCTGTCTATCCCTTTCCATCTCCACGTCATTATCCTGGTCTGGGTTATCATTATCTGCCACTTTGCTTCCTGTACCTGCCTTCTAAGTTGTTTCTATCTTTTAACTCTCCCCTTCCTAGAGGTTCTTTTTTTTTCCTTAATATTTATTTATTTATTTTAAAGAGAGAGAGTGAAAGTGGGGGGAGGGGCAGAGTGAAAGGCTGAGAGAAGCAGATACTCCACAGAGCTTGGAGCCCTACGACGCAGGACTTGATCCCAGGACCCTGAGATTATTACCTTAGCCAAAACTAAGAGTGGGACGCTCAACCAACTGAGTTATCCAGGTACCGCTAGAATTTTTTTCTATATCATAGTCATAATAATATTTTTAAAATGTAATTCACAGTGAAAATTAAATCCAGACTCCTTATCATGGCCTTATAGGATCTGATGCCTGCCGGCACTTCCAAACTCCTCCCTACCACTAACTGCTGGCACTAACTGTGCTCTAAACACAGAAGCCCCTTTTCTGTCCCATACCTCATGAAGCTCTTTACAGACTGAGGTCCTTGGAATTCACTGCCTCGTCGACTAGGAAGTTACTTCTATCGGTTGTTCACATGGCTGCAGTTATTATATTTTCAGGGAGGCTTTTCCTCACCACCAAATTTAAAGTAGCTTTCCTCCCCTAATTTTTTTTCCATGACAGAGTCCAATTTATCTCATTCATACTCTTAATCTATAGATTATTTTTGTCCTTTCCTGTGTTTATTGTCCAACTACGTGGAGGAGGGGCCTTGTTATTTACTGTTGTAATTCCAGTATTTTCAGCACCTATTCCCTAAAAAGTTCTTAATGAATATTTGATGACTAAATTAATGAGTCAATGATTTTGGCATCCTCTAATTTAAGGCACCCCAACATCCAAGTCCTGAAAGAATATTTATATAAAGTATATAAATAAACCTGAAAGGTTTATTTTTTTTTTAAGATTTTATTTATTTATTTGAGAGACAGAGATCACAAGTAGGCAGAGAGAAAGCAGAGAGAGAGAAGAGAAAGCAGGCTCCCCGCGGAGTGGAGAGACTGATGTGGGCCTCGATCCCAGGACCCTGGGATCATCACCTGAGCTAAAGGCAGAGGCTTTAACCCACTGAGCCACCCAGGCACCCTGAAAGGTTTATTATTTTTGGAATGGAAATCTACAGGATTAGATTTGTTTTGTCTTCCATCTACTCTCTTTTCCTATTACATTACCTAGGAAATTTCTTGAAGAAAAGAAGTTTATAGGACCAAGACTTGATAACATGACTGGCATTTTCTTTGGATAAATTATATATAAGTCAAAGATGAAAATATAATAGAATCTAAGAGATTTTAACAACACTGAGAATCATGCCCTTTAAAAATATGTAGAACAAGATGAAACAAATGTTTTCAATAGATGTTCAGGTGCTCTTCCCTAAAAATAACATATGTAACCACAAATCAATGTTTAAAGCCAGATGGTTAATGAAGGCCAGCCAGGAAACTCCTATAATTCACCGTAATGGTTATAAGCTCCCATTATATGGTTATAAGTATGGCTATAAGCTACCATTATAAACCAAACTGCAGCATGACACACTGTATCTATTTCAAATAACAATAACTTGATTGTCTCATATTTTTCAAGGTTACAAACTTAATTTACAGGAAAAAAATATAAGAAAGCCCGACTGATGAAATTAATCATCCTCAGTCAAATGGAAGGTGGCTTATATTTTATTAACAAGACCTACTCAAATGTCAGATGCCATCAGAAAGAAACCCATACTCAAACCCAAATAAAAGTTAAGATCTTTCAAAACATGAAAGAAGCTTCACATTATGGTTGAAAAGAAATGTTTTTCCCTCAACTCTTTGATGTCTTTATAAATAGGAGCCCAGGAAAAGAATATTCTGTTGAACAAAGAGTGCTTTAGAAACTCTGGCACTATAGATAAATGCTAGGGATGAATTTTACTTTAGTAGTGAGAGCAAATATGTATTTTTACCTTAAAAGTTCACCTTGATCTCAGAGAGGTAGTCTGAAAAGGCACTCCAAGTTAACTAAGCAATATGGTTAGAAGCACATTGCAATGTAGACCATTGAATATAATTTATATGGTGTTATTCTGCCCTTGGGAGACATGTTACACTGGGCCATCTTCTCTTGAAAGGATAGGATGCTCAGGATTGAGTACTGAGAAAGCAAGGGCCTCGATACCTATCCTCACTTCCTTCTAATTTGAAATTGACCGCTCTATACTTTATATGCTTGGAATATAAACCATTATGATTGATGTGTACTTTTGATACTTAAAAATTTTGTTATTCTTATTAAGCTATTATTTGCTCTTAGGAATTGTGAAGCATGTTTCTCCCCAAAATGTGACAAGACTATAGACAGACATGCTTGGACAAATTCTGTTCTTATGTAAGATTTCTGAATAGGGACACCTGAGAGGCTCACCTGGTTAAGCCTCTTCCTTTGGATCAGGTCATGATCCCAGGGTCCTGGGATGGAGTCCCATGTTGGGCTCCTTGCTTCCCCCTCTGCCTGCTGCTCCCTCTGTTTGTGCTCTCTTTCTCTCACTCTCTGACAAATAAATAAATTAAATTTCAAAAAAAGATTTCTGAATAGATGTCAGTTATGTTTACGGAGGACTGGAGGTTTATTTTTTGTATTGTGTAAGACAGGGGGTGTCTCTGATCTGGGAACAAAAAGAAAAAGTTGAGGGTATGAGTACTATCTCAAAAATTGGGGAATTCAGTAAATTTAGCCATCTTCCCCCACTCAGTTCCCCATTTGCTGGTAGCCAGGCCTTCACCATCCAGAGAAGAAATTAAAGGTCTTAAAAACAATATCAACTCAACAGGAAGTTCTAAAGATGCTGACATCAGTAATTTGTCAAGTAAATAGCCCAATATGATGATGCTACAATGAAATTCACAATCTATAAGACAAGTTAATAAACTCAGTACTAGAAACTATGAAAAGACAATATATATCCTTGTGAGAAGATAATAATATATATGCATATATAATTATATCTAAAGTCTTACAAAATATGAGAAGACGACAATAATAGAAGACAATCAGGAGTTATCAGACATTGGAAGCCAGCATATAATTTGAAAGATAGAAACCAAAACAAACAGATCTAAAGCAACTTGGAGATAACAGAGACTACAGGAAAAAGGAAACTTAAAAACAAAACAGCAGTAATATCTACAGAAATGAGAGATCATGCAAGCAAAAGCAAGAACAGGTTGCTATAATAAAGATTCAATCCATTCAGATTATAAAGAAGAGCTTTTACAAATGAAAAATATTACAGTCAGAAATGAAAACCCAGAAGAGTTTTCAGGAAGACTCTTGAGAGAAGATTTAGACAATTGTGGAGGAGAGGTTGAACAGTGATTATTCACATAAAAAATGAAGCAAATGAAAACAATTGTAACTCTGGGGAAAACAAAATGTTGTGTAGGCAAAGAATGGTGCTCATAGTTTACACTATGTCTCAGCTAGAAATAGAATTTATGTAGTCATAACAATGCATTAACATGTAATATTAATTTAACCAAAATTACAATATAGCTCCACTGGAGGAGAAGGAAATGAGAGGACTATACATATGTGAAGAGGGAAAAGAGGAAGGAGAGGAAGAGAGATACATTTTCTCATCTTCTGTAATGGGAAGTCAGTTAACAATGCCAGAAACTGAAAAATTGAGAAGTAGCAACGAAGAATACTACTATAGTCAGGAAGCTAAATGACAACATAATCAGGTAAAAGGGATGAAAATGATTAATTCTGGGGAGGACAAAAGTTGAGGAGGGATGGGTTTATGCTGTGTTTCATGGAAACTAGTTTACCTAGTAGAGTCTTCCAATGTTATATATGATCGACCTTACTACAAATAAAAACTGAAAGGAAAAGGAGAGTGAAGAAGGGTAAAGGAAGTGACAGGCCTCAGGAACAGTGAAGATAGGGGAAAGAGATCTGGGTTGGTGATGGTTTAATGTTAGATCTCCAAGTGTCTCCAGAACTGGTAACACATGGGATAAGAAAAGTCAACGCCCACATTGTGAAGTATATAGTATGAGTCATCGATGGGACTTAAGGATCCTTGGCTGCCAAATGTGTCTTGTTTTTTAATTTCTGGCTTTGCCTGCACATTGATGGGTGACCTTGGACAAATCAGCTAATCCGCATGCCGTGACAACTTAGCTGTTTCTCATTCATTTTGTGTTCTTCACAGGGTGTAGCAGAGAGCTTTGAAGAAGGTAAGCACCCAGAAGCTTCTTCACAGATTATTTGAATTACTGTTTTCTTTAAGAAAATGTTCTCCAAAAAAAATAAAAATTAAAAAAAATTAAAAGAAAATGTTCTCCACACTGAAAAAATAAAAATAAAAAAATAAAAGAGAAAAAGAAAAAGAAAATGTCCCCATATTTAAACAAATATGTAAAATACGTTTTTATAGAATAATGGGTTTGAAAACTGACAAGACATAGAGGTAATCCTGAGTGATCAGCACAAGAAGCTTTTACATAATAACCCAAACACAGCCAAAATATTTTTAAAATTTCTCTGTTGTAATCATCTTCAAAATCCAAATCACTTAAAAAAAAGTGACTATTTTTTGAAATTCAAAATAATATATGCTTTTTATTGAAAACCTTGAAAAGTACAAAACACATACAGAATTGATGTTAATCTTACCACTCAAAAATAATCACAGAAGAGTTTGGGTATATACTTCATTTATTTCTCTTATTTACCTACATATGCATGTATACTTTTTACAAATTTGGAAAACATACTGCACATTTTATAACCTGTTTTTTTCAGTTAATATGCTATAAAATCTCCCCTGATAATTAGATATAATTATCACTATATTTTAATGGCTTCATAGTTTTCAACAGATGTGCAATAATTTATTGCCAGGTATAGCATAATGTTTTCATAATTTGTTTTTATAAATAACATTGTAGTGGATAATCATACATGAACTTCTGTTCACATCTATTTATTTCAATGGAAGAAGAATTTCAATTTCTAGAAGTTATTTTAATTTCTAGAAGTAGAATTTCTGGAAAAGGGAGAATGTATATTTTTAAAAACTCTTGTTACTACCAGTTTCTCTCCAACTGACTCATTCATTAGCACCCCACATTCTATACTTTTAAATATGCTCAAAATTGATAAATCTTGATTTTTTGAAACACTTAAATATCTTACTAGATATTCTACTTCTACTCTTAGATAATTCTGAGCTTGGAGATCACTTCTAAAAATCCATCTTTTGTATTCCCCAAAACATCAAGAAAAAGTCAATTGGTATTAGTACCGGGTAAATAAGATCAGTGATCAAACTGGGTAATGCTGTTTGAGTCAAAATAATATGACTGTAAAGTCATAACACTTACTGTGCAGATTGCCAGTAGGCTTTGAAACACAGATATATCCTCACTCATAAGCATAGAGAACAACTATTATAGAAGGGAAATGGAAGATAACGTGGGGCTTCCTCTGATGGTTTCTTCAAATTGGTGGTATTTTTTCATATTATTCAGAGGTGATATTCATTAAAAGAAATCCCAAAAGAAGAGAATGCTTAGATGATGACAGAAGTGCATGCTGGTTAGTGTTGTTCTACATAATGAGACAAAATTGAAGTAAATATATAAAAACAGATGAATAAAGTAAACCTCAGTGAAAAGCCTCAGAGAAAAATAAGCATTGCTTTTTGTTGCTGTTTTTAATTGTCCTTTTACTGAAAAAGAGCAAAATTGGATTCTAAAAGCAGCTCTCAAGAAAAGCTTCCTTCAGCTGCTAAAAGAACACTATTCAGAAATTGTTCTCAAATTTGTGATGGGAATTCATGGTATTTGCATCAAGGCAGGACAAACAGGAGCCTGACTTACACCTTTCCAGGTCAAGAAAGAGGTGCTTGGAGGTCAGATGACCTATATCAGGTCCTTGCAAAAGTCCAGTTATCTCCATCAAAGAAACTGGAAATAGGACTGTCCTCCCCATAAATCTCTTCAGCCTCAAAGAAGCCCTTGAGTTTCACCTTGCCTGGCTTCTCCAACTGAGGTCATCCTTTGTGATTCACCTGGGTCTCCTCCTTCAGCACCGGGTCACACAGACTTTCTTCTGTCATTGGTAACTTCTTTCCATCATCCAACTTGACTGCCTTCTAGGTCAAGCCAGCCTAAAGGGCTATTGAAAGAAAATGAGCTCACACCTCGGTGGGAAGGAGAGAGCAGATGTTTTACTTGCTTTCTGCTGAGCAATGGCAGACTGCACACCCAGAACTCTGTCTCTAAGATCCAAACTTGTGAAGACATGGGCTCAAAAGATGCCTCTGGTCCTGTACTTAAGACTCTGTGGATAGTATGGAGACCTCTGAGTTAGTAAAATTCGATCCTATAGTCAAAACTGGGAGATGACAAAGTTTGTCTTCAGTTTAAGAGAACAAAATAGAGATCCTTTATCACCTGCTTTGGTTCTGGTGCTGTTCACATTTGTTAGCTCACTGAAATCTGACACATTCCAGGGAGGTGAGCTAACGACTTCCGCTTTAACACATGGAGGAACTGAGCAAAAACAGAGGAAGCGATATATCCAAAGTTAGCCAGTTAGTAAATGGAAAAGCCAAAATGTAACCTTGGGTCTTATTAATTCTAAAACCCCTTTTAGCATATCCTGAGCCAGCAGAGAGCACTGGTTAACCTTCTTAACAAGCAAAACATATATTGTTTGAACACCTAGTGTGATTGAAAACTTGAGCCAGACAGTGAGAAAATAGAGTAGGAGGTCTTAAAATCTATTCGGGAAGATAGACTATGTCTATGCACCTACCTGCACATTAAAAGAGAACAAAATAAAGGGATGCCATTTTGCTGAATGTCTTTTGTAAATGACCTCACTTTATCTTGTGTCTCCATGCTATTACATAATTATTCTTGCTTATGAAGAGTAATCTCTTGTATGCTTTCACCTTTTAACTTCATTTCCTAGCATAGAAAATAAAACTAGGGTTTTATCACAATGGTTAAAAAAAATCACTCACTTTTTCTTTTTAAAAAATCTTTTTTATTTTAATGTAATTTTAGGCTTCTAGAAGAGTTGAAAAATATTGTACAGAGTTCACATGTACACTTCATTTAGCTTCCCTTAATGTTAATACCTTACATAACCTGAAGTAAGAGTGCTTATCTCTAAACCAAGAAATTACTACTGATACAATGCAGTTAACTACAGACTTTATTCAGATTACACCAGTTTTTCTACTAATGTCCTTTTTTTACGTTGGGATCTAACTCAGGATTCCATATTGCATTTTGTTTGTCACATCTTTGGTCTGTCCCAATCTTTAACATCTCCTCTGTCTTTTGTTGTATTTTATTACCTTGAGGTTTTGGAAGAATATTTTGTAGAATGTTCCTCAAGTTAGGTTTGTTTAATGTTTTCTCATGCTTAGACTGAGATGATGCATTATTTGAAAGAATACCACAGAAGCGGCCTGCCCGTCATCACTGTGCCATACCAGAGGGTATATGATATGGGTACATCATATATTGTTGATGTTAATCTTTTTTTTAAGATTTTATTTATTTATTGAGATAGAGAGAGAGAGAGAGAGAGAGCAAGCACAAGCAGGAAACAGAGGAAGAGAGAGAAGCAGGTCCCCCACTGAGCAGGAAGACCAATCCTGAGATCATGACCTGAGCGGAAGATAGATGCTTAACAATGACTGAGCCACCCAGGCACCCCTATTGATGTTAATATTTTTTTTTTAAGATTTTTATTTATTTGACAGAGAGAGATCACAAGTAGAGAGAGAGAAAGAGAGAGGAGGAAGCAGATCCCCTGCCTAGCAGAGAGCCCAATGTGGGACTCGATCCCAGGACCCTGAGATCATGACCCGAGCTGAAGGCAGAGGCTTAACCCACTGAGCCACCCAGGCAGCCCATGATGTTAATCTTGATTAAGGCTGTGTCTGCCAAATTTCCCCATTCACACATCTACTATTTTCCCCTTTGTAATTAAGCATTTGTTTACTTACGGTAAGAGATACTTTGAAATTATTCAAATATCCTATTTCTCCTTAAATTTCACCCAGTAAACAGCTCAATTTTGAAGAAAAGGTAAATGTAACCCACAGACAGAAGAACTCCACCAGTGACAACAAAAGCCATAAGTAATTGGTGGCCATTATGATAATCCTAAAGTAGGGAATCTTCAAAGTGCTAAAGACATAGCATGTAAAATCAGAGCACCATGAAAAGGACATAAGGAGTGAAACATTTTGCCATTAGTACTAAAAAAACAAAACAAAACAAAACAAAACCTTCCTTTTTTTTGATAATTCAAGGGCTAAAATAAAGAGATAAATTGTGAATAGAAACAGAAGGAATTCCAGACAGATTTCATAGTTATCAGAGCTACATTATCATTTGTATTTCTTTCTTTCTTTTTTTTTTAGGGGGGAAGGGACTGAGGGAGAGGGAGGGAGAGAATCCTTAGTAGGCTCCATGCCCAACACAGAACTGATAAGGGCTTAATCTCATGACCCTGAGACCATGACCTGAGCTGAAATCAAGAGTTGAACGCTTAAGTGACTGAACCATCTAGGCGCCTCTCGTTTGCATTTCTTAACTCATTTTTGCAACAGTGAGTTATATGGTTCACAGATGTTTAAAAATCATATTTTTAGGGTTCCTCAGATCATGTATGTAAAGAACCATAGGCTTTAGGGTTTCTGAGTCATTAAACTTTGGTAGACTATTGAATGCCACTTGTATGATTGGTTTGTTAATTTTCTCCCCATGTTCTATTATAACATTGCAAGACCTATATTTAAGTTACAATGGAAAATATTCCTTCAGAATTTTTTCTGTACCAACTGCCATAGCCACAAGAGGCAAAAAATTCATGAACCTTTTCTCTGCAAAATTGACTTGACCCTCTAAAAATCCCAACTGAATTAACTATAGCATATATAAAAGAATATAAAAGAATGTTACTATTAGTTTATCACATAAAAAAGCAATTTGAAATTAATGTATATAAAACATCAAAATACCTATGTTATTAATGAACCAGTTATGTACTTTTTTTTCTGAGTCAGTCATATCATCAATATCCAACATGTATTTAGTACTCTCTAT
This sequence comes from Lutra lutra, assembly GCF_902655055.1. Classification (NCBI taxonomy): domain Eukaryota; kingdom Metazoa; phylum Chordata; class Mammalia; order Carnivora; family Mustelidae; genus Lutra; species Lutra lutra. The sequence goes on along the minus strand of NC_062282.1, from coordinate 132,797,963 downwards.
GTGCCAGTCACCATGTTTTCTATACATATTGTCTCATTTGTCACAGCTATATGAAGTATCAAGAGTTATGAAGGATTTGAGATGTCACTCTACTTGAAACTAACAAGATGGCCTGCCACAGTTTTATGAATGCTGGCAGAAGACATGAGATTCTTGGGTCAGATATGAAGGACTTCATTATCCATGGAAGTAGCAGAAACCAGAATATCAGCATTTTCTTGGGACAGTTCTCTAAGCCCCAGTTCCCAGAGGACAACAAAGAAGGTTAGGAGACACATGCACATACAGTGGGTTGCATTCTAGGAGAGGAGCCCTGAATGTAGGGAAACTGAATAATTTATTTTATTTATTTTTTTTTTAGCAGAATACACATTCTTTATTTTTTAAACTAAAACAAAACAAAACTGGTATTTTTAAGATAAGTTTTAGGTTCACAGCAAAATTAAGCAGAAACTACAGAGCATTCCCATGTATTCCTCATCTCCACAAATGCACAACCTCTTCCACTATCGATATCTAGCATGATAGGATACATTTGTTATGACCAATGAACCTAGGTTAACGTGTCATTAGCTTCCAAAGTCAATAGTTTACCTTAAGGTTCACTAATGATGTCATACATCATGTGGATCATGATAAATGTATAATCAAGTGTATCTACAATTATAGTATCATACTGAACATTGTCACCTTAAAAATCCTCTCTGCTCTGTCTATTCATCCTTTTATTTTATTTTTTTAAGATTTCATTTATTTATTTGACAGACGGAGATCACAAGTAGGCAGAGAGGCAGGTAGAAAGGAGGAAACAGGCTCCCCACTGAGCAGAAAGCCCGATGTGGGGCTTGATCCCAGGACCCTGGGATCATGACCTGAGCTGAAGGCAGAGGCTTTAACCCACTGAGCCACCCAGGCACCCTGGGAACTGAATATTTAAAAATAAACAGTAATCATGCCACTCTTTGCTTCAGAAGGAGACACTTTCACTATCTTCTGAGGCTATTTACTATACAGACATCCTTGAACAAACAGGCCAGAACAAAGGCAGCCATCGCCTCAGCTGGCAGCACACATGGAAATTCAAGACACTCATGGAGAATTACCTCCCAACATGATGTAGATACTATAATTATTCCTCTTACAAATGAGTAACTTTAAGCTTAGAGAGAACATAAGGAGCCATTCAGTGATGGCATAAGGTACATGCTTTTCCATGGGAGTGTGTTACTATTTACGTGTTCCCCACAGTGTCACAAATGGTATAGGAGTGAGGTTTGGCAAAAATATGCACCCAAGATAAACTTTCCATTAGGTGTTTTTAAAAAATAAAGTGTGTTTTCCTCTTTGTGATGTCATTTTTAAAATATAAGTATTGGGGCTCCTGGGTGGCTCAGTCAGTTAAGCATCTACCTTTGACTCGGGTCATGATCTCAGGGTACTGGAATCTGAGCCCTGCATTGGGCTGCCCGCTCAGTGGGGGCCTGCTTCTCCCTCATTCTCTGCCCTTCCCCACCACTTGTGCTTGCTCTCTGTCTCTCTCTCTCAAGTAAATAAATAAAATCTTTAAAAAAAGAAAAGAAAATGTAAGTATGAACTTTCATACAAAATTTCACATCTTGGGCGCCTGGGTGGCTCAGTGGGTTAAGCCGCTGCCTTTGGCTCAGGTCATGATCTCAGGGTCCTGGGATGGAGTCCCGCATCAGGCTCTCTGCTCAGCGGGGAGCCTGCTTCCCTCTCTCTCTCTCTCTGCCTGCCTCTCCGTCTACTTGTAATCTCTCTCTGTCAAATAAATAAATAATCTTTAAAAAAAAAAAATTTCACATCTACTATGCTCAAGGAGGAAGAACACTGTTATAGATCAAAACACAAGCCCTGAAATCAGACAATGTCAAGTTGGAATTTCAGCTCTGTACTTACTAACCTCTCTAAGGCTGTTTCCTCATTTATGAAATGAGAATCCTTTGCAGGCTCATCGTAGGAGTTAAATGAGATCACGGGTGTGGTGTTCCTGGCATAGTGTGCTAGCACATAGTAAATGCTCAACAATAGGGAGTAGTAATGATGACATGTGGGAGGATTGTTAGCCAAGTCCCTTCAATTTCTGTTGACCTCAAAACTTGGAAAATTGAATAATAAAATCAGAAAGAGATTTTTCAAGGCCCGTTTTCCCATGTAAAAGCTTTTTTTAGACATTGGGGATGTGTCCTATTGAATTTAACCTTTTTTGTTCAAAGGTTAATTTTAAATGTGGGGTGGAAACTCTTCAAGCTGTCAAAGCATGAGCTTTTAGCATTGGTATGGATGTTGTTCTTTTAAAAGGTCTCCTAATATTTTTTAATGAGTGGAGCAGGAGAGCTTGTCATTTTCCCTAACACAAGGTGAATAAAATACAAATGTATGGTGGGAACCAGACATGGGAGGAGCCCAGTAATCTGCACTTGTCATGTGTGTCCCCGTGATCAACTCAAGGTGCCCTTTGACTTCACACAGGGAGGTGTGCTATGTTAGAGACAGCTCTGTTGATCTTTTATACATTCACATGGTGGGGGGGGTGTTGGAAGATGAAATTGCATTTTACTTTCACTTAAAAGTTACACCATAGCCGTTAGATAAAAGTAAGAATAATTGCCTGCTCAGTGGGCAGGCTGCTACAGAAAAAGAAATGCGCTCATCAAACAGTTGTGTTTTTCAGCTTTGGCAGATGGAACATCACATTCTTTGGTGAGTTCCTCCACCCTGTAAAATTTAATGATCTGCCCTCCCCGCAGTTTGCGGAACAAATTATTGTCCACGATAGCTTGATGTCAGTTTGTTTTCGAAAGCCTCTCAACTTTATCTAATAGTTGCAATCCAAATTAACAATAACCAAGGAAGTATGGAAATTATGGGTGCATTCTGGTAATTCACTCCAAACTAAGCTTGTTATCTGCATGAAATACAACCGTGGCTCCATGAATAATTCTCAAAAATGTTGAATTTAAAATGAGCACTGGGTAGGATAAACAGTAGTTGAATAATACTTAAACTCCACCATCTGGTATTCTAGTATTTTAATGTGAGCTAAATTTCTTTTATTAGGTGTTTATTTGAGATTCTTTATGGATTCTTTCCTTCTGCAGAGGGAGCTCCATAAATTGGGGAGGAGAAAGAGTTACGATCCAGGACGGTTTTCTTTTATCGTAGTTCTCTTAAAGAGAAGCACAAGTTTCAGAATCTTAGCCATTTTCCCAAATGGCAACTGAAAAAGTCCCGAAAGACTCTGTCTACATTCAAAACACTTATTTATAAGACACCACAAGTTTGGTGGGTGTGGCGGGAGGGAAAGAGTTACTCAGGTGGTAAGATAAAAAGAGTATATGGTACAGATTAATGACAGGAAAAAGACAAAATGATTAACAGTAGGAGACAGGGCAGGACCAAAACATAACAAATATACAGTAATGGCCTTTGAGAGAAAAATAAAAGAACAAAGAATTTTTGAAAAATGAAATGGGTGTCATGAAAAGAAGATTCAATGGGCTCATCATGCTGGGGTTGGGTGTGGGGGTGGGAGAATCAATGTTTTTCACCAAAACTTTTATAGGAAGCTCTCTCAGTGACTTTGTGTGCAATTTGCATGAGAACTATTTTTCTTCTTCCTGTTGTGAGAAAGGCAATATAAAATTACATGGAGGAAGCAGGAGGCAGTAATAATGACATTTACATAGCTCCTTGCTGTTCACTGAAATACCTCCACACACATTACCTGCTTCAAGAGACACAATGTTCTGTCTAAGCCATCATTCCCATTCTACCTATCACGAACAAGTGAGGCTTAAGAGTAATAGTACCTTGAGGCCAGTTTTATTTTTCAAAACTCTCAACTTTAGTTGTTATATTTCAAGTCAGCACTAACAAAAGGGGCAAGGATATTCTGGGCACAGTCCAAGCAAAACTACGATCTGCTTGAAATGCAACTTCCTTCTCACTCCACATTTAGTTCTTACTTAATTACTCTGTACCACCTAAAGAAACCTGGCTCTGCCACCAACTGGCAGATACACCCTGGAGTAGTCCCATAGCTTCTCCAAACACTAGCTTCCTGCACTAAGACCGATAGACGGCTTCCAATCTTTCAAAGCACTCGGCATAGGTCACCTCATCTCATGTTAACAGCAACATTTTGTGAAAAGTGAAATGTAAGGTAAACATTTCAATTTTTTTTAGTAGAGAGAATTTAATCGATGTTGGTAGACGCCTTGCCCAAGATCATGCTGATCTGTGAGATGCAGGTCTCCACTCGAGACCTTTAAACCGCCGTCTTACCAGGAAATCTGGGTTTGGGTTGGAGGAGGCCTAAGACCTCCTCCAGTTCTATCCTGCCTGACTTCAAAGACTAACTGGGAGAATCTACAGTTATTTGCCCGTCAATAGTGTCTTACTGATAAATTGTATACTATTTGGAATAAAAAAATAAAATGAAAACCTAGTTATTAAAGTACTTTCTGACACCTCCTTTCTGCAAGGGGGGGTGGAAAGAATAGAAGATAACCAAAGCCTCTGTCCACCCTCAAAGAGTGCATGCTGTGGTTTGGGCATAATCTATAAACATCCACTGCCCGAAGAGCACCTCAGACAAAGTGCTTTGGGAGTCAGAGCAGTGAGGGGCCTTCAGTCTTAAACCACAGGATAGGTTTAAACACTTAGAGCCTGGAACAAGGGAACAGAAGAATGACAACCCACAAAAGCTTTATGTGCTGTCTACCTTATTAGCATATCTGTTTTCTACCAAAAAGACATTAGGATGTCTTTTTTTTTTGTTTTAAATAAATAATAACATTATTGTTGTCTTTATTGTTATTCACTATCAACGGAGCCCTCCTAGCAAAATAGTTAGGCAATATTTATTCAGTACCTGAAATACGATTAATATGTATACTCAAATCCAGAGAGTTACAAATCTAAGAAAGCATGAAAATTTCAGGCACCAGCTTCGTTTTTGTATTCAGAGTAATCTTTTCTTTTTTTCTGGTTTTGTGTCTTTATCAAGAGCTGCCAAAAAGTCATTCAAGTGACCAGTTCAATTTTTCTTCCTCTGTGTCTAATTTCTCAAAATACTAAAGTAAAACATGAGAATGAATAAAAGACAAAAGGACAGAGTAGAAAAAGAACAGAAACAGAGCACTAAGGCAATTGTTCCTGAATGATCGAGGTCCAACAAACTTTGCCACTACCCATAATTGTTCAGTGTTATTAAGTTGTATCCTGTGACATATCCCAAAGCCAAAATAACTTGCCCACTTATACTTAACTTATAACAATGCACCTGGTACAGATTTTCTCCATGGAACAAGTAAGATGGATGTCAGAGCAGGCCTTGGAAGATACTGAAAACAGAGAACTCAACAGAGGATCACTCTGACAGCAGATTAAATAAGTAATATATGAGCATCAATTACAAACACTCTTTCCATTTAGATCTCAGCACTGCATCAAACATCAGGCAACTGTGAAAGATGAAGCAGGACCAAAGCAAAAAGGAAATTATAATAATGGAGCTTGCAATACAACTTAATTTCAAATAACATCTTTCATATAAACTGATATCCAAAGTACTTTCCTGAATAAAATAGTATAAGAAAGTGGACAGCATGTGGTATAAATTACAGAAAACAGTGGTGCAAAGATATTATATGTGGAGCAAATTAAAGCATTCTATCATAAAGCCCACAGCAGTGGGAAAGAATGTGAAGAGGTACAGCATAGTACATAATTTTAGATGAGGTGTAAGAAATTGGGACAATTTGATAAGAAAGCCATTTTTCTCCCCTCTTATTTTTTTTCTCCCTAAATGAAGTACTTAGCATTCTCTTTCAGTAGAATGCTTTAACTGTGGATTTGATAAAGGTGAATTCTGGGATGTTTAGCTTGAATGTTGCCATCAATCAGAATGAGGCGTTCTGTGTGAGGAATCAAACATCCTCAAAATCTGCTGCATATCTAGAAATGGGACATCTACAGGTGGCAAAATCTTCCTCCAGACATTGACCGCATGGTGGTTGAGAGCATGGGCAGGAACATCAGACTGGCCCATCCCATCCATACTTGACTCTGTAACTTAAAATCCGTATGGCCCAGGACAATGTGTAACCTTTCTTGCCTCCACTTCCTCATGTCTAAAATGAGAAGTACTGTGCTGTGTAACAAGATTATCATAAAGATTAATTACAAAATTCATGTGAAATGTTTAGCAGACGGTCAGTAGCACAGCCATTTAAAATGTTAACTACTCTACCTATTAGGTATGAAAAAGAGGTTCCCCATAGGAACTCCAGAACCATCAGTGAGAACCTCTAGTTGTGTTCAGATAGAGTAGTCAGGATTCACTTCAGAGCACTCCCCGCAAGGGTGAGCCCCTCACACACATACCTCCAGGTGTGCTGCTTCCAAGTGTAGGCATTCCAAGGTATGACTGTCTGGGGTCACAGGACTTTTGGTTTGTAATCGAGGATCTGAAACAACAGAAAATGGACACTCCTTAAAATCTGGTAGAAGATCCAGAGTAGATCTTTGGTTAAGAGGTTCATAAGGGAAGTTCAGCCACATAAATTCATCCATTTAACAAGCCATCATTGAGGCTATAGAACTAGATTTGTCAGCCCCACTGCTTCTTCCTGCTGCCACTGACTCTGTAATCATGCTCTGCTCTGTGGCCTTACCTATTCCTCTCTGTCAGATGACTTCCATGAATGTCCTCCCTATAGGAGAATAGGGATAGGAATAGGAATATGGTGCCCACCATTCCTCTGGTATTAGTTACATATTGTTATGTAGCAAATTATTCCCAAATTTAGCACCTTAAGACAACCAACATTTATTATCCCATAATTTCTCAGGGCCAAGAATCCAGAAGTAGCTTAGATTTGTGGTTCTGGCCCAAGGTCTCTCTGGAGGTCTTCACAAATTGAGCCTGCTAACCAGGGGTGCAGAATCATTTCCAAGCTCACTCTTGTGGCTATAGGCACATTTCACTTCCTCAATATGTGGATCTTTTTGAAGGACTATTCACAATATGGGAGTAGGTTTTCCCCAAAACAGGTGATCCAAGAAAGCTAGAGAGACCAAAGCAGAAGCTACATTGTCTTCTACAACCTAACCTCAGAAGGGACATACTGTTACTTCTGTGGTGTTTTATTGGTCACACAGACTATCCCTTGTACAATATATCAAGAGCTTGAATAGCAGGAGGCAGGGAGCCTTGGGCACATCTTGGGGGCTGGATGCCATATCCCCTCGTGGGTAGTTATTCTTCAGCCCTGGCCACTCCTGGATACACTTAGCCTGTTGATGCCAGTGATCCAGTTTGTCTCTACTTCTCCCTTCCTTCCACGCTAAACTATCGTGAACTACTAAACAATGCTGACGTTTTCCTTTCTCAAAGCACGTGCCAAAAGATTGACCCTATTAAGGTAGTATGGGTACTTTAAGGCTTTTATCTGTTGGTTCTTCCAAGTAAACCTGAGTATGTTTATTGAAGAGCATTAGCTACTAGAATGGAAGGATCATAAGTGATGATACCGCTTCTAACATCCTCCTTTTATAAGACGCCAGGTAATTATGACTATCATCAAGAGATGAAGCTTCAGAGAGACGCTTGCCTTGAACTGTCTTTTCTCCAGGTCTTTGCTCTCCATTTATTCTTTCTTCATTCAGAATAGCTTTCTCTACCCCATTCCCCAGGTGTTCATATTCTCTCTCATGGCCCAACTTCAGTGACAACTCCTTCAAGAAGCCCCCTCTGATCCTTCATCCCTCCCTTCTCTGCATTTACATTTCGTCGTGTATTTCTTTTTCTGTTGTTTACCCATTGGAGAGTAAGAGGGCACACGCTACTGTTGGTATGAAACTTTGTAACGCGTTAGTCCAGGAAGCCAGTGTGTTAGATGTGAAGCACCGGGAGGAACCCCACAGGTAAAGAGATTATCAATCACTGATTTTAAAAACACTGCCAATTTCTCAACAATCATGGAAGGGTTCATCCCTAGGATCATGGGATAACATGTTTCTCTTCTTGGAACATGGACATGTTTACTTTCCTGCAGGTCCCTGATTATCAGTGAGACAGCGCAAACTTAAAGGTGTTTGCTCAGTGACCTTATGGACTTTCAATCCAAACTTGGCTTTGGCTGAGGGCAGTTTAGCAGTTGCCCTGGAGGCAGTGGGGTGGGATTGACCCTGGTTTCCTCAGCTTTTACTAACGGTGCTTCTCAGGCGGCTGAAATTGTGAACCTTTCTGCCTCTGTGCATGGCCTATTCTTGTCTCTCTTTTAATTATAAAAACAATGTAGCAGCTTTCAATAACTTTGGGGAAAAAATACCGGGAAAAACAAAATCCCAGTACCCAAATGCATAGAAAACACTGTGTTAACTGAACCTATGTATTCTACATGTTTAGTAAATGGGTTCAAGTTTCCTGACCCCTTTTCCTTGTCCCGCTAAAAATTATGCCTACAGCCATACACACACAGAGTCAATCCTTTGGTGAGTGTGTGTGTTTATGTGTGTGTTTTGTTTTAAGGTGTGTTTCCTGATTCTCTTAACTTCTTGGACACAAAAGCAAGCAATGCATGACATATGCCTTCTTCCAAGCCTTTGTCCATATTTGTATAACATTTCACATTGTTCCACCATAATGTGTATATAATCTTATACTCTTCTTTTGGCATTTAACATAAGGCCAAAAACAATATTTCAATGTTCCTACATAGACTTCATAATTCAGTGTAGGCAGCTTGGTTGTCTAACAGACTTGAGGACAAGTGCTGCCTCTGTCATTCAGTAGTTGTATTACACTGGATAATTAATTAACCTCTTTGGGAATCACTTTGTCTCTAAAATAAGGTAAACAATATCTGTCTCATACTGTCAGGATGAATAAATGACTTATAGGATACCAAGTCTTAGTGCTGGCCTATTCTAAATGTCCAATAAATTTTAGCTAAAAATAACCCTCATAAAATATAAATGTTTATGTGGTATAGTATTCAAACGGAAAATAAAAACTACTTATGAGATATAACTACTCTAACAGATGATGAAATACTATGTACTCACAATCTCTTTAAATTTCAATTTTAAGTATATATCAAATCATTATGTTGTACACCTTAAGCTTATGCAACGTTTTATGCCAAATATACCTCAGTAAAGCTGGGGAAAAAATTCTAACTTCAATAACTTGAATCTGATCCTCATCTATTGGTGAGTGCAGTGGTCTCTAACTAATTATAGCCCTTGTATGTGGGAATGTTTGTGGTTGATTCCCCCTGTGTCCTTTTCTTCCTTCATCCTGGATACACATTGCTCCTAGTAAAAACACTCACTTGCTGGTGTTTATGTTTACACTGAAGATTTTCGTGGGCTGATCCCTGGGTTTTTCATGTAATAGTCAACATTGCATGCAATATGAAGTAGAATTTCAGGGAAATAAGTGGTTAAGCACCCAGTAAGTGAATAGAGGTTTTGCAGAGATCCAACATGTGTTAATGAGGAAGTTGTCAACTTTAGTTTCTGTTTGAGTCTTTGGAATCAGGGCAACCGGAAGAATGAATTCTGATCATTGCAGAGAGCCAGAAGGGACTTTGGCCAAAAAAGACTTTTGGGGTTTGTTTTGTTTTGTTTTTAGCTACTAAAGCTCTGTAAATAAATAATTAGCACCTATTTACATTTAAAATTTTCAAATGAATATCCATAAATCTGGTTCGTCTTGGTAATAACTAAAAAATGGACAGTGAAATTTTACTAGGGTTCGGCTTTGTTTTGTTCTGTTTTGCTTTGAGGAGGGAGTATTATGATTGGGATGATATATTGAGCAAAATGCTTAATTGCAATCTACAGAATCCACCTCTGCAAATTTGAGCAGAAAAGGAATTGATGCAAGGATATTAGGCAGTTCACAGAACATCTGGGAGGGCCAGAGGATCCAGCAATAAATCTGAACATCAATGAGCAATGGTCAACCACTCTTTTTCTGGCAGAAACACCACTGACAGTTGGCATAGGTGCTGCTCAGAACTGGATTCCAAAACACTGCAATTTCCTGCCCCCAAGAACTGAATCCCTCCACCACCTGGACTACCCCCAAACTGAGGTGCATCTGCTTCCCCACAAGCTCTCTCCAGATCTGTCTCCAAAGGATAGTTCCTCTGGTTAGAGGAATCTAGGTCACATGCCTGCCCCCTACTTCAGGGAGTCTGAGATTGCAAGTTTTTGGATTCCTCTTTGGAAAAGGGAGACATAGAATGTGGGAAATGATCACAATGTAAGGAGAGTGCTCAAAGCTATCAGGTAGCTCAAGTGATGGATGTCTATCACACGGTTAAACATTTTTGAGTGTTCTGTCCGCACTGATTGTGGATTTCTGTCCCAGAGGAGAAATTTCTTGCTGCCAATTTCTCAGCTGTCTGGGAGATAGACTCCATATTCCTCAGATCCCAAGATTTTTCAAACCCTTCGCTGCCCTAAAGAAAATTTGCCATTCTTCAAATATGTAGCCCTGCTTTCTTCATTTCTCCCTTCACAAGCATACCCAGTGTTAACATGGGATACTGAGATGATAAAAATAAAACTGATAAATGTGTGTTTGTGTGTGTGTGTGTGCGTGTGTGAGAGAGTGTGTGTTTGTAGATGTGTGTGTATGTGTGTGTGAGAGAGGGTATGTGTGTAGGTGTGTGTGTATGTGTGTACTAGATACAGTGGAAGAACTTGTTTCTTAGAAATTTCATAGTATAGGAGGAAAATAGGATGGATGGGTAAGATAATTAGAAAGTGCCTTATAATGCAAAGAAAATAAATAATTTCACCATTATTAGGTATGCAATCCTAAGCCAGAATGCTAATTACTCACTCTAATAGTAAACATAATGATTAAAATGGTCCATGTTTCCAAATAATAACTGTAGAGTACTTAGGTAGTAAGAAAATAACTTTTTCAGTGGTATATTTAGAAATCCTATCAATCTTTGACATACATAGGTTAAAAAAGATTCAGTTTGTTTTGTTAAATCTAATTGTAGGCCAAATAATTAGTGTATGAGGAGAATTAGTGAAGATATGGCAAGGTAATCATAAACAAGGCTTGAATAACTGATTTTACTAATGATGAGTTTCTGTCTGAATAATCTGTATGCATTGGAAATTTTTTCTAATACTATTTAATATATTTTATAATACCTTTTAAAATTACAAATATAGTATGCCCAGTGGAAAAAACTTGGAAATACAGATAAGCAAGAAAAGAAAATCTTATCACCTCTTATGTATAGTTAGTCCGCTTGGGCTGACTACTAACAATTTACCGCAGACTGGGTGGCTTAAAAACAGAAATTTATTTTCTGTCAGTTCTGGAGATCAGAAATCCCTTTGTCAACGTACAGGCCAACTTGGTTCTTGGTCAGACCTCTCCTGGTTTAGATGGCTGCTTTCATCTCACAATGTCCTCACATAATGCAGCAAGAACAGGGAGGGTTTCTGGTGTCTATTCTTACAGGGCACTAATCCCATCAGGACCTGATCTAGCCCCAATCAGTCAAATGTCCCACCTCCAAATACCATCTCATTGAAGGTCAGGGTTTTAACATATACATCTTGGTGGGGAGTGGGGGGGATACAAACATTTAGTCTATAACATCACAATTCAGAATATAAACCCTCTTGAATTTCCATTCTGTTTTTTGCATAAGAACAAAAACAAATGTTGTAAAAAGTAAAAATATACTGATTTGCAATGCACTCTGCTTTTCATTTACTATATTCTGAGAATAACTTTCCTCTTAATTGTATAATTACATAATTAAATACATAAAATATTTTAAGTGTCTTTAAATATCATTCTGTAGCATTAGGGTTAATAATAGCATAGAATTCTACTATAAGTATATGCTTTAATAATTAGTTTCCTAATTCTTTCTACAGATGGACATTTATATTTTTTGTAATTTTTAAATATTTTAAATAGTGCTATAAAGAATATTCTTGTAATCATTTCTTTGTTGCATGCCTATAATTATTCTGAATTTCCGGGGCAAAGGGTATGCATATTTTAGGGCTTCTGATAGCATTGCCAAATCTTCCTTGAGAAAGTTTGTTCTGAGTATATTCTCAACTAGCAATATAATAAAGCCTATTCTTGATGTCTTCACCCTCAACCTGTATTAACACAGGGCATTATCAATTTTAAATTTTTAGCAAAGATATGCCACTGTTATTTTAATTTAATTTTTTTTTATTGGTCCGCAGTTGTTTTTAATTACCCTTTACTCTTAGAGGTTCCATCTATCATTAGAGAGATCTTCCACACTTCAAAATTAAATAAGCTTTCATACTACACTTTTGAAACCTTGTTGTGGGGATGCCTGGGTGGCTCAGTCAATGAAGTATCCAACTCTTGGTTTCGGCTCAGGTCATGATCTCAGGTTCATGGGGTATAGCCCTGTGTCAGGTTCCACGCTCAGCTGAGTCTACTTGAGATTCTTTCTCTCCCTTTCCCTCTGCCCCTCTGCCCACTCGTGCGCCCGCGCTCTCTCTAAATAAGTAAGTGAAATCTTAAAAAAAAATTATGTGTGTGTGCATATAAATTTTAAATACATCTTGAGTTTATTTTAGAGTTAAATATGCTTTCTTCAAATGATTACCAATGTTGTCCCAATGCATAAAACTTTGTTATTTCTTACACAAAGAAAACATTCTAATTAGCAAAATATAAAACTAATCCTAATTTTAAAAGGACCTTAATGATAAGTTAGTCCTCATTGCATAGAGACTGTGAGGATCCTATTATTCTAAAGGTCATATGGATTGACTTTGGCCAGCTGTTGGTGTTATTTTTAAGGCATGATGTGAACATGACCTATGATAAAATTAAATCTGTGTATATACTATTTGACTCCAGCATGGGAGGTTGTACAAAATATTCTCCATAACATATCCCATTCTAATCTTGAAATCAACAACACTTAAGACAACATGCATAATTAATTTTGATGTATCAAATTAATCCTTGCTGTTTCTTGACATTTCCAACAAGGATATTGATTATTATCATATTTTAAACACAAGTAGCTATCCAGTAAAACCTGGAAGTGCATTTGCCAATTCTCTTAGAACTTCAAGCTACCACTAGATGGAGTCATTAAGTCTTTACCAAGCTGGATCCATTAAAATGTAATGTTCTTAAAGCAACAGATCAGCAATGTTTTAGTCAGCACTCCTAGACAGGTGTTTTTTGTTTTTTTTTTTTCTCCTATGCAGGTAATTATTAACTCATCTTTAACTCATCTTTAGATAACCATGACTGTAGCTGAATTGGAATGAATGTCAAATTTATTTAATAAAAATGCGTGCTAGTAAATATTGCAACTTGGCCTTAAAATCTTTCATCTCAAGATGAGCATACAAAACTCAAGTGAATTACTATGGATATATACATACATATATGTGTATATATATATATATATTCACAATAACTATGTGGAGAACATTATATATGAGATGATGCCATTCGCTATAAGTACAAAAGATATGAAGTACTCAGGAATAAGTCTAACAAAAGATATGCATGGCCTTTATATAGAAATTGTCAAAGATTATTAAACATCATTAAAAAGTCCTGAAATAAATGAAGAGATATACAATGTTCATGGATGGAAAGACTAAATAATATACAAATGTTGATTTCTCCAGATTAACCTATGTATTAAATCAATTCCAAAAAACATACAATTCCGGTCAAAATACCAATACAATTGCTTGTGTAAATTAACAAAAGGATATTAAAACCCTAAATTATAATTCATATAATTTATATATAATATCACATGATTTAAAGTAGAATTTTAACAACAATATGGAAGTAGGGAATAACTGGCCTTATTTTACCAATGAAATGAATTAGAAATCCAAGAAAAAAAAAAATCCATGGTGGCATCCCAAAAATCAAGGACAGAGTTGGTTATTCATGTGGAAAAACACTAAATTTAAGTAAAATTCAATCTTAATCTCACATGAGCCAAAATAAATTTCAGGACAACTAGGACCTAGGTATTTTCAACCATAGCTTTAAAACTGTAAGAAGAAAATAAAGTGTTTTTGGGTTGGTTAGTTTGTTTGCTTGTTTTCATCTCAGGGTAGGAAAAATTTCTCATATAAGATACCAAATCACAAAACAAAGACTGATAAATTTTCCCGTATTAATGTTTGTGTTTCAAAATGTCACAAGGAGGAAAGACAAGCCCTGGACCCAGATACATGCAATACAGAAAAAAATACATATGTACTTCTTACAGGTAAATTTTTAAAATTAATTTATTTTTCTTCAATTTAATTTTATTTTTTCAGTGTTCCAAGATGCATTGTTTATGCACCACACTCAGTGCTCCATGCAATATGTGCAATATGTGCCCTCCTTAATACCACCACCAGGATCACCCATTCACTCACCTCTCTCCTCCAAAACCCTCAGTTTGTTTCTCAGAGTCCCCAGTCTCTCATGCTTCATCTCCCCCTCTGATTTTCACCAATTCACTTTTCCTTACCTTTTCCTGATGTCCTCTGTGTTATTCCTTATGCTCCACAAGTAAGTAAAACCATATGATAAATGACTCTCTCTGCTTGACTTATTTCACTCAGTATAATTTCCTCTAGACCTGTCCATGTTGATACAAAAGTTGGAAGCATAATATTCCATTGTATATATGGACCATATCTTCTTTTTTAAAAATTACTTTTATTAACATATAATTATTATTTGCCCCAGGGGTACAGGTCTGTGAATCATCAGGCTTACACATTTCACAGCACTCACCATAGCACATACCCTCCCCAATGTCCATAACCTTACCACCCTATCCCTACCCCCCTCCCCACCTCCCAGCAACCCTCAGTTTATTTTGTGAGATTAAGAGTCTGTTATGGTTTATGGTTTATATCTTCTTTATCCATTCATCTGTTGAAGGACATCTTGGCTCTTTCCACAGTCTGGCGATTATGGCCACTGCTGCTATGAACAATGGGGTACAGATGGCCCTTCTTTTCACTACATATATATCTTTGGGGTAAATACTCAGTAGTGCAATTGCAGTGTCATAGGGTAGCTCTATTTTAAACTTCTTAAGGAATCTCCACACTGTTTTCCAAAGTGGCTGCACCAACTTGCATTCCCACCAACAGTGTAAGAGGGTTCCCCTTTCTCCACATCGTCTCCAACACTTGTTGTTTTCTGTCTTGTTAATTTTAGCCATCCTAACTGGTGTAAGGTGGTATCCCGATGTGGTTTTGATTTGAATCTCCCTGATGGCTAATGATGATGAACACAAGTAAATTTTTAAAATGAATAATATAACAGAAAAATGGACAGTACAGGAAAGCTAAATGGCCAATAAACATAAGAAAAGATGGTTAAGTTCACTATTATTAAAAGAATGCAACTTAAAACTAGAAAGTCACCTGTCTTGCTGATGAAAATTTAAATATCTGTTAACTTCAAGTTTTTGGAATAATGGGTAGAAACTGGAACTCATGTAAACTACCAACAGAGTGTAACTTGTCATCATTCTCTAAGGCAATTTGTGAATGTTAGTGAAGACTCAAAATGCTCATATTCTACAACATAGCAATTCCACTTCTAGATATATAATAGAGGCAACAGCTTTTGTAACAGCAAAGATTTGGAAACAAAATAAATGTTCTAAAATAATTGAATGGATAAGCAAATATGGTTTTTATAGTGTTATGTTATTTTACAATTTATGTAAAGTTTAAAAACATGGCAAAAAGTTGTTTACGGATATTTATTTATTTATTTATCAAATTATAAAGAAATTCTTGGAAATAAGCATCAAGTTCACTATCATGTTTTTCTGGAGAGGGTTGAAAGAAAGACACAGGAAACTTCAACTGTTTCATTTCTTTTACAAAATAATAAATCCAAAACAAATAGGAAAAATGTTGAGATACAGAAAATTAAGTAGGAAGTATATGGGTATCCATTATATCTTAAAATATGTCATAACTTTAAAAAAATTTTACTCCAACATTCTAGCTTAGTTCTCTTTTTTGTTTTTTTTTTTCAAGTTTTGTTTTTAAAGAAGTAAAAGCATTCTGACATGTCAGTTCAGCTATCTCTAATGGCCTCACAGTTTTATAGTCATTTTTGCAATGTTATCTTATTTTTGTTTTCATGGAGCAATATTAATAAAAAATAACAAAGTTGGTTCTGCTTTTTGTTTGTTTTTAAAATTTTTTTGAAGTAATCACTATGTCCAATGTGGGACTCAAACTCATGACCCAAGTGCGAAAGTCACATGCTTTACTGCCTGAGCCAGCCAGGAGCCCCTCTTTTGTTTTGTTTTGTTTTTAAAATAATTACTTCTAGCACTTTCTCCCTTTTGAGAAGCAGTGGTATTTCTATTTCTAGAGTCATGTAGACTACTAAAATCGTGTTACCAGAACCCTATAGTATCATCGGAAGATTTTTTAAAAAGTATGTTTTCTGTCATCTGCTTGGCTACCAGAGCAACTCATCTTGCAGCTACCCTAGGCCAGCCAAGGAAAAGAAATTATATTCATACCCTTTACGCAACAAAAATACAGTTCCACTGACCAGATTCCTCCATCTCATGCTTCTTTCTTTTTCATATCCACTACACGCCATTTTTATGTAATAAGTTTCTGGCTTCAATTTACAAATAATCATATTAAATTATACACTGTGTAAGCAGGAGATAAAGAATCTTAGCCATAGGTCTCCAGGATCCTGGATCAAATGGCAAGATCCACCACTCCCATGCTGTTATTTATCAGTCTCCACCAAAGAGAATTAATTTCCAAGAGACTTCTACTTTCAGCATCCCGTAAATTATACCCAGTTACTGTGAAGTAATGGGATGAAAATTTTAGTGATTCATTCATATTTTATGAGAAACAAGACTGAATTTTATCCCTTCCTACATATCTTCACCCTAAATCAACTATTTATTGTGTCATTGTTCTTCAAAATCATGCAATTCACATGCTTTTTTTACCCAATCCAGGGAAAATTTCAAAATATAAATGCCAAATTTGTTCCCCATCTTGGAAGTTTGCAAGAAAAGGAGGAAATATGAAAACCAATAGGGGAGAAAGTGCTCGCGTGAAAGAGGTAACATTTTCCTTTCTTTGAAAAAAAAAATGGGGGGGGAATATCCACCTGCTGGAAAAATACATGAATGTTTAGCTATGGCTGAGGTTTAGAAGAAAAGGACATGAAGTCCCAGCTTCTGGTTTAAATGGTATGCTAAGTAAGGGTCAACTCTGGGTCAAATTTACCAGCTAGATATATTCTAAGAGTTGCCCATGGAATTATTTACAATATTTTTCTGATTATTGTAGAAAATTTGGAAAATACAGTTTAGTTACAATGTTTTCACTTAGCATTGTAAACACAGTATATTAAATAAAAAGAAGTTTTTAAGGGCACCTGGGTGGCCCAGTCAGTTAAGCATCTGCCTTCAGCTCAGGTCATGATCCAGGGTTCCATGGTCCTAGGATCAAGTCCTGCATGTGGCTCCTTGCTCAGTGGGGAGCCTGATTCTTCCCCTGTCTCTCTGCCTGACCCCCCTACTTGTGCACTCTCTCTCAAATAAATAAATAAATATTCAAAAATAATAATAAAAATAAGTGTTTAAAAATTTTAAGGTTTTCGTATTTGAAAAAGGATCCAGGGGCGCCTGGGTGGCTCAGTGGGTTAAAGCCTCTGCCTTCAGCTCCGGTCATGATCTCAGGGTCCTGGGATCGAGCCCTGCATCAGGCTCTCTGCTCGGCAGGGAGCCTGCTTCCCCCTCTCTCTGCCTGCCTCTCTGCCTACTTGTGATCTCTCTGTCAAATAAATAAATAAAATCTTAAAAAAAAAAATGAAACATGATCCAAATGGAAATAAAATTTAAATAAAATTAATGTGTGTGCTCCAGTCATGTTTTACTGGAACAATTGGGTGTAGGTTGATCAGTTTAAGAAGTTATCTACCCCACTCAAGCTTGAAAATACTGCTTAAAAATCATTTGTATAGATAACATTCTATTACATTTAAAAGTATTAAACTGGCCTCAGTGAAGTTCAATATTAATTGAGAATTCACTGAGAGCCAAATTGTTCTTGCTCTTCCTGTCCCCTCCAGTTCTTTTTGTCACAGGACGGAGGAAAATAATTAGCACCCTAAAGAGTCATAAACAGAGATCAGTCAGGTAGCAATATATTAAATCCCATTTAGTGCTCTTTCCTGAGTTCCATTGGAAATATTACTTGTCTTGCACCCTGATCTAGTGTTTGTTTGCAGGTTACATTTCAGTGTTCACTCAAATGCTGGTTTGTTTCATTTGCACTTCCTGGAACGGTACAGGCAGTCCTTGTTTATGGACACAATGCATTCCTGGAAACCATACCATATAGGGATCTGTGGTAATGCAGATCATTTCCCTCTTAAGACTAGTGTCAGAACAGAGGGTCATAGTCCTAAATAAGGGACACAAAAGCAAATAAACTGCAGCTGTTGCCAGCTCACTTACCACAAAAACAAAGGTCCAAAAATAAATACATCCATAATAATTTAGAGTAAAATTCATACTTCTTATCTTATAAAATGAGCATGACGCTTCCATCTACTTTGATTACACAGCGAGTAATGTACCTATAGAGCATTAACAAATGAAATTCAGCTATCATAATTGACCACAAATGAATTTAATAAATTCAACCAGCATTAATCTTCTCTTCCTTTCTAGAATTCTGAAGGGGAGGAAAATGTGTTTACAGGGGCCCAGATTCTTAAAACAAACAAAAAACCAAACAATCCAAAAATGTGTTTCCACTGTTTTTTCTTTTAAATACCCACATACAGTTTCTGAAGATCATTCCACAGAGTAGAAGGAAGAATGTAGCAAGTGATTTTAAAGCAGATTCTAAGAACACACATGAAACCTCTCTTGAAAAGATCTTTTCCCTGTAACATTTCCCAGTGCCTCGACATGTTCAGAGCTGACTCCGAGGCCACCACATTGCTGCCAGGGTCTTCCATCATCTGCTTCCTGATCCATTGGCACTGCCGGTGCGGATTTGTCTGCCTGCTCGGCACAAGAGGATTTAGGTGGATGAAAGCATGGGAAATGGATGTGAGAGATGCCTTGATGGTCAATTCAGCAGAACTTGGATAAATATAGAAGATGGGTAGATTAAAAATGTCTTCAAACTCTTTGCTAATCTTTCCACAGACTCTGCTTGCCTTGAATCTCAGTCATCTTAGTGACTTACTTGATCAATGTGGCAAAGGTAGTAGCATAGGCTAGATCATAAGAAGTCTTACAGCTTCCTCCTGGGCCTCTTGGAGTGCTCCTTTTTGTTAATCAGCTTCTGTGCAGTGAGGAAGCCCAAGAAGTTCTCTGGAGAGGTCCACATGGAGAGGAAGAAAGGCCCCCAATGGACAGGTAAGCTCCCAGTCTGCAGCCAGTGCTGTCTTGCAAGAAGGAACTATCTTCGGCGATGCCCGCTGACACCAGTTGGAGCAGAGAAAAGCAGTCCCCGCTGGGTCCTCCCCAAATTGCACATTATGAGCAATTAACAGAATATTAGTAATGATTGTTGTGGGTGTAAGCTAACACATTTTAGGGTGGTTTGTTATAGAGCAATTGGTACTTGGAAGGGGAAGAAAGGCAGAGAAGAAAACATTAGTTTCAAGCCTGGATAAACCAGGAAATAATACCTTTTCCAGGAGAGAAAGCAATGGAAAGCAGTGAAGGTAGAACATATGATTAGAATAGCTTGGGAAACTTGGGTGTATGAAGGGTATTGCTGGGGATCAGCAAGAATTATAGAGAGGACTTAGTATTGTTTACTTTATTATCCATGTTTCATAACTACCTCTATAAAGTCCGATTAAATCTAGAGTGAACTGTAAGTTTAATTAAAAGTATGCATGACAGAAAGAGAAAGCTTCTCAGAAAATAATAACATATCATTAACTTATTTCACTGGATAGAGTATTATAATCACCTTTTATAACCTATGAATTGTACAAATAATGACTCAGATCAGTATTGGTCTTGAATTCTTCGGAGGAAGAAAATAATCTTAAAATCCATGAAATAGCAACATTCAAACTTCTTTAACTTTCTCTTGTCTCTGACAGGTTCGAGGGGGCTTTCAGATTTGGTATACCTAATTAATGTCCTGAAGATTATATATTGTTATATTATTTGTGAATAAGTAATATATCTAAAAAGTTTTGGCTGGAATGTCTATAGGTGTGTTGCATTTAAATGCTTTCTTGGTCATACACACTGTAGCCATATGAAAATTCTAAGCCTCTTGGGAACCTGGGTGGTTCAGTCTGTTAAGCATCTGACTCTTGATTTCAGCTCAAGTGCTGGGTGAGGAACCTGCTTAAGATTCTCTCTTCTGGGGCACCTGGGTGGCTCAATGGGTTAAGCCTCTGCCTTCGGCTCAGGTCATGATCTCAGGGTCCTGGGATCGAGCCCCGCATCGGGCTCTCTGCTTAGCAGGGAGCCTGCTTCCCCTTCTCTCTCTGCCTGCTTCTCTGCCTACTTGTGATCTCTCTGTCAAATAAATAAACAAAATCTTAAAAAAGATTCTCTCTTTCTCTCAATGCCCTCCCCTCCCACTTACATGTGTGCATGCTCTCTTTCTCTCTGAAAAGAAAATTATAGATCTCTTCTTTCTCTAAAAGTGGGTAAACTTCTAAGTAATTTATCACCATAATCAATAACTTTAGAGATAAACTATTGCCAAAATAATACAAAACTAGATAGTTGGGTAGAACTACAATTTTCACCCTTGCTTATAGCTTCTGTTGTCAAGTAATTTCCAAACAATACCTTTCATTAACCCATGCAGTGTGGAAGATTTGTATTCTGAAACTCCATCTATTTTTTTAAGGAAGATTATGGCAACTATTTTTTTAAAAGACTTCAGCAAATTGACTGTAAGGTTGAAATTGGAATTATTTCTATTTAATCTTTTCATGTGTCAGAAAGTTTTAAGGACATAACTCACAGCCTGAATCTAGTGAACTGAGAGTCAATGTATTTTTACAGCACTTAACTTTATGTGGAATGGCTTTCACCTTTTCCAGAATAGGTCAAAATAAAAAAAATATTGGAATCCCTTTCATCTCCTATCTCATCCACTGTAAATATTTTTTATATGCACAGTGCCTGGCACACGTTCAGAAAGATAGGAGAAATAAAGGGAGGGAGGCAGAGAGGGCTCCCTTAGAAACCTGCTTTTGCATCACATTAAGAATTAACCTGAGACATTTGTGCTAAGTCTCTGCGATTTACAAAATGCAAATATACACTTGAGTCTGTAGAATAATATGTCATAGATTGGGAAGGTATAATTTCAACAGGGGAAACCTGGTTTGAAATACTAAATGTGTCTCATACCTCATTACCATTAAAGCTATGTGTGTCTGTCTTATAGGCCTCATGGCATGACTTTTATTAGAGCTGTTTCCTCATAGCCATGGCAAAAATTGAGATGCTAAAGGTATGATAGAAAAGGAGCACCATTTACTACTCTGCTAGGTGACTAACATAGAATTGGGTAGAATTTGGCTTTACTTACAAAGCTTTAAAGGGTTTCAGTTATATGTAGCCAAGTCTGTTCTCTGTACTATATAATATCAGAACAGTTTTAACAAGGATCATAGTAACTATCACTTAGTGTAGGACCTCAAGGAACAGACACTTTGCTAAGCTTTTTTTTTTTTTAATTGTCATACTCAATGTGTTACAACAGGCTTCCATGTAGTATTGTTATATCTGTTTTGAAGACAAGGAAATAAAGGTTAAATAACTTTGTAAGGAGTGGATCTAAGATTTCGACTCTAGATCATTAGCCTCAACGTTCCTTCTCTTTCTACTACCCTTATGCTTATATTAAAAACCATTATCTTCACTGAAGTTAATAAGTGGCCAATACCATAAATAGTATTTGGTATAGAGTACATGTGAATTCCCACATTTATTTAGAGAGAACTACCACTGAAAGTCCAATCCTGAGAACTCATTTCTTCTTTCTTTATCAAAGTCAATTTGATATTTTTATAACTTGTGTAAAACTATCTAAGATGCCCAAATTTGAGGACTCTAAAAGCAAATGTTGGATTTCATAATTTCAGGACAGGAGTGGTTCATTTATTCCACACTTAGTATAGAGATCTGTCAGATATAATATGACCTACAGATAGCCTTGACCTTTATGAGCCCACAGTGATGCCTCTCCTTTAAAATCCAATGAAACGAAATGCAATAATGTTACTGGGGTGGGGAGAATGAAGGGAAGAAATGACACTAATCATTGGGAGGTCCTGAATTGCTAGGTCTTAAAACTGTTGAACTACTAAATTCAGTACCCGATTATCTTAGGGCAGGTAAAAAGACTGATCTCTCCTACGACCGATACTTAGACCACCTCTTTCAAAGTAAATGTCAAAGTATCATTCTGTTATGAATTTCTAGACAGAAATTGAAGCTCGCTGATGCACTTTAAATTCCATCAAAGGATTAAAAAAGAGAAGAGATATAAAAGAAGCTTCGGATGTGGTTGGGTACTCTTAGATATGGTTAATGCATCTAAATTCTGTTTGCAAACACTCTTGATATTGAATAACAAAGAGAAATTAAGATGTGGTATTTTGAAGCATGCTTTTCCTCTGGAAGAAGCAGTTGAATCTGTGACCTATGACATTGGCTTTCTCATCTTATATTTTTTGGGGAAACTTTCTCTGCTGTATTTCCACATAACTGTAAAGACATCATCCTCTTTATTCCTCCTGCTCTGTGCTTCTTATTCACGTGTCTCCTTCAAGTTAGGCAAATTGGCTACCCCTAGACTAAAAATATTACCGACAACTCCAAAGTGAAGACCGTTCTAATGGAAAATACCTTGGCACTCTTGCAGACGCTGCCAGCGCGGCTGTTTCTGGCTATCAGTTAGGAGCTGGCAGATGTTAAATTGACATATGTTAGGAAATAGCTTTCGGAGGCTTATGTTTCAAAACGTATAAAAGAAAAACAGATGATGCCACTTTTGTGTGTGTGTGTGGCTTAAACTGGATAACTAGAAAATCACACCAGATGTGTTAAGATGTTTCTCTTTAAAAACATTTTCTTTCCTAGGAAAGAATGAGCTAACGCAGAAGTGTGAGATGTGCTCCTCAGAGTATACATTAGTCTTCTTTCATAGATTTTGAATTTCTATTGTGTTTAAAATATTTGGCTAAAATCGACGGAGGAAAAAAAAACCCAAAAAACAAAAAAAAAAATGAGTTCAATATTTCTACCATTGTTATAGATTTTCTAAACTGATGAGTTAATCAGTGTCCTGTAAGAATTGGTTTGTGGGAGATGGAAATCGAATCCTGAGGGAAAACACATCATGGAGAGGCCCAAAATAGGTAAAACCATTGAATAAGTTAGCTTACTCAGTAAGAATTGACATGTTAATCTGACTTGCCTTACATTTTTACCTCAAGTGATTCATTGTCACATTGGTAAGGTAGTCACACAAGAAAACATACTAAGTCATTCGCATTTTCACTGTACAGAGTACAATTTGACAAGGACACTTGCTGTTTTTATCTACTTTGTCATTCCCCTCTTTCAGGTGACAGCACTTTCAATATACATTTGAGGAATGGTCCCTTTTCTATACTCCATGTAGCTGTTCTCCACAAGTTGGTTAGCCAGTCTCCAGGAGTGAATATGTGATCTGAGACTGGCCAATAAGTGAATTCCAACCTCACGACTACAATGATTGATTCAGTGCTGAATACATAAGCTAAGTTAGGCCGTGGAACACATTCTGGGAACTTTTAGTAGGGTCATGAGAAAACAAGGCTTTTCTTCCTTTTGGAATTCAACTTGTTGGGCATAATCATTGAGTTTCCAGAAGACATTTTGCCACCATGAAAGAAGTATATATTCAAAAATTAAGCCAACATAGAGGAAAGCAAGAGAATGGGGGACAAGGAGAATGAGAGAAAGAGAAAGAGTGAACACTGATGGTGGGTTTAGTTTGTGGATCCAAACCATTCTTGAACTTTTAATTATTTGAGATAATTCTCCTCTTTGCTTGTGCCCAGTCTGAACCAAGTTTCATTCAATTGCCATCAAGAGAGCATAACAACTACATGAGAAATCACTTTAGGCTGAGGAAATGAGAGACGGTTCCATGGAGAAAATAGCACTGGACAGGATCTTGAAGGAAACTAGAACAGAGTTAGCAGGGATAGAGAGAAGGGCATTGCTGATGGTGCAGCTGTGTAATCCAAAGCATTGGGGTCCAAGATGCCGCAGGGTCACTGAAGCTGAGGATCCACGAAGGACCACAGGTTAGTCCGTTGTCCCATCACCCCAACTAGACTCCAAACAGTCCTGTTTACTATTGGGGTGGAATGCACTCTCCTAAAAAGAATGAATGTGCTTTCATGTGAGGAGACACACAGCCTAGACACTCTGTACAGTTGTAACAGAGAAATAAGCAAGAGGGACCAGGTTGCAAAGGTGGGAACCCCACATCCATGGTCTGAAATTCTGGCACCACCATGATGGGAACTTCCCTATTACACACTGGTTGCTCAAGAGGAACTATAGAAGTCTAGATAGGCCGAGAAAGGTTACCACTGTGGATGGTGGCTTTCTAACATTTGTGAGCACAGTAAGAGAGATAGGTTATGTCAGAACACATATGTATATAAAAAAATCAAACAAAAAGTTCACACAACAGGACTTACCTTTACTACTGGTTATGTACTTTGAAATTTTCTGTTCTATGTGATTTTCTCTTTCTCTTGAATGCTAGTTGGACTCACTAACTTGACTGCATGGCCCACTTTCAAAATAGCAGTTTGAAAATCACAGACCTAAAATACCTGTCGGGAAGCACCAGCAGATGTCACTGTAGGTGACCACACCAGTGTGACAGCTGCAGCAGGTGACTATGGCAACAGCTGCTCCCTGCCAGGAACCACCACGTCTGCTGTCGTGTGTTTATTTTTATTTAATTTTATAGGCCATATAGTCATAAGGTTTTACATTTCAAAAATAGAAAGGGCACACGGTGAAAACTCTGCTTCCCATTCCTGCCTCTCAGCTACCCAGTTCCCCTCCTCAAGGGCAAATCAATGTTACTAGTTTCTGCTGTTGTCTTCCAGAGATACGTATCTAGTAGACACACACACACACACACACACACACACACACACACACACACACACATCTTTTTTCCCTCCTTTTACACAAAGAATAGCATCATTATAACAAACTATTCTTTACTTTTCCTATCTTTTCTTAGGCTATAATAGTGATTCTTCTTCCACCAATACAAAAAAGAAAACTTCATTCTGTTTATGACTGCACAGTATTCCACTGTACCAAGTACCATTCTTGAACCGGACACCTACTAACTACACATTTAGGTTGTTTGATATTTTTCTCTCACAAACAATGCTGCACTGAATAATTTTGCTAACTCACCCTTTCCCACATATGAGAATATTGATCCTAATATCCTTAGAAATGAAATTCCTAAGTCAAAAAGTAGATACATTTGTCACTTTGATACACACTGTCGGATTGTTTTCCAGAAACTACTATTCTAGTTGGCACAAGTTTTTCATGTGAATGTTCTTAAAAATACTACTATGTTTCCTGATCTTTGCCAATAGATAGGTGAATATCTCAATGTGGTTTTAATTTACACTTGTTTGATGGTGAAAGAGATTGAGAATTATTCTAAGAGCCAACACTGTATTTCCTGTTACTCTTTTTTCCCCCCACATTCTTTACATCTGCTTTAAAGAGCAACTATGAGCCGTCAAGTAAAGCAAGTGCTAGCACTTGGCTTAGCTTGTTTAAATGGCAAGTAATTATGTATTTGTTGAGCAAAAACTATATCTTTGCAGAGCACTGAGCAAAGTATTATGAAGTAGATGAAAAATGTACCCTAGTAGCGATTAATTTGTGCGGCACTAACGTAATTATTTGAGTGGCTCTCATAATCAACGCCCTCTCAAAGCGCAGATAACCACTAGTCCAATATCAACCACTGTGGCAGATAAAACTTCCATCATCTAAATCCCTATTAGGAACAGATACTACACTAGGGGATAGTAATACAAAAATGAAAAAGACAGAATTTTAAGGGGGAAAAATAAACAATATTAAGCAATAAAATTTAAGGTAATTGTACTGAAAGCTGTTCATGGTATAGCTGGGGTGCGGGGGGGAAGTCAGGTGTGGTCAATTCTGCCAGGCTGGAAAAGTTCGGTAGTCATGGTAGGTAAGCAAAGCTCTTTCTTGAGAGGTCTCTCTGATTTCACAGTCCTTCCCACCTCTCCATCCTTGCTTGAATTCTCAAAACACACATAATTTTTTCCAAAACTGAATCTTAACTTCGCTCATTCCTTCAAATTAATTGCACATTTGCCTAACATTGATCATTTATCTTCCTTCTAAGTTATCACCATCTGAAAGACAAAGGTGTCAGTCTTACTCATGCAAATGACTGCACAATGTAGGCGCTTAGTAGATATTCTTGAATGTGATGGGGTAGATGGGTGAATACATTCCTTCCTAAAAGCCTCCTATAGTGATGGTTATCTACTTATCATGTTACTCATCAGTTAAGCCATTTTTTGCAGGTGCAACACCCCACAAAGGTTTTCTAATTCATATTTTGGAAAACAGGCAAATAGTAAAATGTACACTGAACCACCAATTTAGGTATAGATTATATATATAAACTATATAGGATGGTCTATGAAAATAACTAATATGTCTATTGCAGATACAGTCTTATTAACTATTAACCTCAATTTACCTGGAAGTTATATGACTATAATATACATGCACATATATACATTTTTTTAAACAATAAATGACTGGTGTGTGTCTTCTACTGATCTTTAAAGGGGTTACAACCTTGGACCACCAGCTAGAAGATCCATGACTTTGTTCTTTAAGCCTTACATTTAAGGACACTTCCAGACTTCTCCCAATCTTTCTTATCACTCTCATGTCTTTTACCATCTTCTTTTATCCTATCTTGACCAATGTTGGTCTTGATCAATGTTGGAAGATTTAAACCAATTTGGTCACACAGCTGGCTTTCTCTTGGCTCCCCAGTCATTGGGTTTAATGATTCCTGTGGCTTATATTTGAGAACATTGCAGATAGGTGTTTTCTGTTCTTTGTTTTGAGGCTAGGAAGAATAGCTTACAGAAGAGAGCTACTTTTTCTGAGTTCTTTTCCTCTTTCATGCAACAAGTTCCCTAGGACCCTTTGTTATGACTTTACAACTAAAGGCTGCAGGAATTAAACAAAAATCTTTATCCTTTTGTCTTCCTGTTTCTCAGTCAATAGGAGCTAAGAGCTCAAAATGTGCTTTTTCCCATGTTTCTCCTTTCTTAGTTAGCTTTTGTCATCAATGTTTTTAATAGTAATGTGAGATAAGAAATCTCCTTTGTGGAATTTTTTAAAAGGTTTATTTTCTTGCTTCTTTCTCTGTGTATTTATTTATTATTTTGACTAAAGTAAAACTTTGCATTACTTCCAACAATAAAGTTACTTTTTGGGATTTCACCAGTTACTTGAGACTATAAAGAGTCTAGGAGCAAAGCTGGAACTCATAAATATTATACCAATGCTCAGACCTGCCAGACCAGCTACCATATATAACCCTTATGTGGTACCCAGTAGGTCAACCCACAGACCTCAAATGACAGCTATATGGTCTGTTCCAAGTACCCCGTGTGCCAAGGAAAAGTCTAGGTAGGTTAGATATATAGCTCTTGATTCTCTTTTGTGCCCGGATGTCTTCACATTAATATAGCAAACCAACATCAAATATTTCAACCTTCTCAGACTACACTTTAAAGTTTGGAAAGTAAATTTTTGCTTAAAAAAAAAAACTTTCTGGTAGAATTCAAAGTAGCTGGAAACTATAAAATTCGGGGACAATTTTGGTTCTTATTTTATATTTAAAATGCTCCCAGAAGAGAGAGAATTTTAAGTTATGAAAATACCTAATTTATCTCTGTGACATTTATAGAGTATTTTTATTAGATATAATTTCATTTTTGTTAATGTAGGCTCTCAACTCCATCAAATGCTTAATGCAATAAAACTTTTAAGACCATATTTATTATCAGAGGCATGCATCAGTTTTGATGGTAATATTTTCAAAAGGGAAACTAAAGTCATGATGAGAGACTCTCTCTGCTTGGCAATACTATGAACTGCTACATTCTTACATCTCTGTTCCCTCCTTATTTGCAATATCCAATCAAAAAAACAGAGGTTGACATTAAATCTTGAAGGCAGTTATAAGCCAGTGATGTTCACAAATCCCATGATTGGATGGCCAACTGTATATAAATACATGGTCACTGTAACATTTTCCATCATGAAGAGAAGGAATCAGAGATGAGTAACAGCTCTAATTTGGTTTCAGTCTTGGAGGTTGTTCTTTTCCAAGGATATCTGGCACTAGAAAGAAGTACTCTCAAAGGATTTACACTTAAAACTGCAGCAAAGGTGATTTTCGTGTTCATTTTCTCTTCCTGAGCCTCAGAAAAATAATATTTTATAACTTTCCTTATAGTTAGATTGTGGGTGTGGAACTGATTCTGGTCAATGATCTGTAAGTGGAGTTCAAGGTGCCTCTGACATAGCAATCCAGGCCACATGTTGAGATGGCAAACCCACAGGATGGAAGCTTCCTGGATTAAAATTTTCATAAACAGGAAATAAACCTTTGTTGTGTTACATTACAGAGAGTCCAGGATTAGTTTGTTACTGCAGGATGGCACAGCCTGTCCTAAATCAATTGGGGAAACAGATTTTCAGGACAAATAGTATAAAAAATATTTGACTGGGACTTCATCTTAAAAAGAAAAGCAAAATCTGAAAATCAGTTTATTTTCTCTTTTGGTTAATAAAATGTAGGTTATGCTGTTATTATAATTTTGTTTGAATTAGTGAATGACTCAAATCTTGGGTTTTTGACATGTTTTTTCTTAAGGACTCATATATGCCCACTAGGCTTTACAAAACTATTTGAAGATGGATTATCACCATTTGGAATTACTAAATTGAAATATAATACACATCCATTTATACACCTGAAGGATTTCTCTTAGGTAAAATATGAAATTTAACCATCTGATGAAAATCTTACTTTTAAAAAGTTAACTATTAGGGTCTTGGAAAATCCTTTTGGAAGCCTTAGAAAAGTCAGTATAAAAAAGAATATTTTATATACTTCTTAAAAAGAAGAGGTACTAGATTTTTACTGAACTTCGGGGAATTTTACAAATTTTGGATTTTTATAAAAAAATTTTTTTTAATTAGAATTTATTTCAGTCTCCTCAACTAAAATCAGTGAAAAACAATCTTCTGTTTTGATATAGATAAGCCCCGAAAGGAGATTTGATGGGTTGGGTGTCATCCTATGAACCCACAAGGGGGTCTCAATACAGAAAGCAATATCAGCTAAAACAAATTGAATAAAAACATGGTGAAAGCTTTAATACACAGAAATTACCACATGTACCCAGCACGTTGAAAGAAGTTTTTCAATAGGCAGTACTAAGAATTCATAATCATAGACTACACCACATATAAACAAGAAAAAATCCTTAGCTTATCTGATGGGATCTTTTGAAAACAAACATTTTGACAAATATATCTTGAAAAGCAAAAAATTCTGTATTTTCACTGCTTCCCTGTCCCTGAACAGAAAGCTGTCTTTTTTAAACATCTTAATTTTTAGACAAAATCCATGAAGAACATAAAGCTTTGATCGCTCATTAGATATACATGAATCTGGTATTGCTGGTACACTTCACCAATTTTTACAAATGAGTCATTGCACAAATTTCATGTAAGTGTTGCTTAGATCATTTGACCCATTAAGCTCAATTTTAATTTCTTATGAAAATTTTGGAAGTTTGTATATTTTGCTAATTTGCTATGAACATTAATAAGAGAGTTATAGTTAGTCTAATCAATGTTAATTTAATTTACTGAATATGTATTACATTCAAATAATTCAAAACTCAAAAACTTTAGAAGGTATGCAAAATATAAAAGTCAGTCTTCTGGGGTACCTGAGTAGCTCAGTCAGTTAAGTGTCTGACTCGTGGTTTTGGCCCAAGTGGTGATCTCAAGGTCGTGAGATCTCTCTCTAAAATAAATAGATAAATCTTAAAAAAAAAAAAAGTCAGTCTTCCACCCATATCCCTCATCGGCTCAGGGTCTACTCTCCCCCACGGATAACACTGTTCTTAGATTTTTATGAATCATTCCAATATTACTCTATGTGCTTACAAGCAGATACAGACCAATAATGGTTTTCACTTCTTAACTTAGTTGTCTTCTCCGAAGCAGTGAAAGGGCTGACCAAGCTCTGCAACTGGAAACAGTCCTTTCTTGGCTTTTTTCCTGGCTTCTTTCCTGCATTGCTAGCCCCACCTACTCCTTCTCCCTGGCAGGCATTCCTTCTTTCATGCATCCCTTACAAACCAGTTCTTCTGTTTTCACGTGACATGTTCTTCCCAAGTGATCTCACCTAGTCCCATTGGGGAGTAAATAAAATTATTGGCAGCAAAGTACTTCTGTGTGCTAAGAAAGTCTTTTCAGAGAAGAGTATACAGGCTAAGGAGGAATTAGATAGGAAAGAAAGAGGGTGGGGAGACATCAAGAAGGAGGGAAGTGTACATAGAAAGACACAAACTGAAGAAGAAGGTCAAGATTTCCTTTTTTTTTTTAATTTTTTAAAAGATTATTTATTTATTTATTTGACAGACAGGGATCAGAAGTAGGCAGAGAGGCAGGCAGAGAGAGAGAGAGGAGGAAGCAGGCTCCCGGCTGAGCAGAGAGCCCGATGTGGGGCTCGATCCCAGGACCCTGGGATCATGACATGAGCCGAAGGCAGAGGCTTTAACCCACTGAGCCACCCTGGCACCCCATAAGAGGGCCAAGATTTCCAAACAGTGATCAGTTCAATGTGTAACTTAATAAGTATTTGTTGTGAATACCAAGTGAAAGAATGAATAATATCTCAGGAATTTGTTTTATCGGGTTAAAAGTAATTACTTTGCTAAATCAGTCATGGAAATTGTAGAACCTGGATGAGATTGAACTAAACCTAAAAGAACTGGGTCTCTGAGTAATTTGAAGTATGAATAGAAGTGAAACCCATCACATATTCTAACCAGTACACTTGCATCTCAGTCTGCTGGTTATTACGAACACAGTACTCTGCTTTATGTCACTTTAATGTGGCAAGGTCATCCAGACAGCTTTGTGGGTTGAAAATCTATGAACCTGTCTCCAGATGCTTTAAAAGATTTTGCAGCAGAACTTGAAAGTACACTTCCCCGTGGGGTGGAAGACCTTCATTTCCAGTTGTACTGCTTTTTAAGTCTATCAGCCATAATGAGGGCATGTCAAAACCCAGTTGCTTTCTAATCTAACACCCCAACGACACATGAAACAGTATGAAAAGCATTTGTTCCCTTTTTGGAAACAGTTTTAAAAAATAAACATTTTCATTTTCTTACACCAGCTGAGAGAATAAAATAGTCTCCAAAAGTTACAAAGTTGTGCCCAAAAGCTAGAATGAAAAGAAGCCACTCAGTAAATTTAGCTGAAGAACATCCCTGCCTCTGTGAGGACAGTGTTTTGACGGTCTAGGTGATGGGATTTTTGCCCTTAACAGAACACTTTCTGTGGCTTAATCTTTACGTTCTTCTGAACTGATCGTTTTCATGTTGTAAGATCCCCACAGCTTCATCAACAATAGACGAAGGGCCTGAGGAGTGGTTCCTCATGCAGAGCCAGAACTGTGATCAAGCCCTGTCACTTCATTTCTCCAGGCCTCATTGCCCTCATCTGTGTTAACGTCACAGAACCAATAAGAGACTCACATGAAATAAAGTTACTTTTTACTTTTTTAATTTTTTTGAAAGATTTAGTTATTTATGTGAGAGGAAGAGAGAGAGAGAATCTCAAGCAGACTCCCCACTGAGCACAGAGCCCAACATGGGGCTTGATTCCAGAACCCTGAGATCATGACCTGATCTGAAATCAAGAGTCAGCCACTCAATTGACTGGGCCACCCAGGTGTCCCTAAAATTGGTTTTGAATTCATATAATTCTATCACACAGTGGTTGTAAGGATCTCTTAACTCCAAACTTGGAGTTACTTCCCGTTTGGGTTAAATTTCTATTTATTACAATGAGAAGGAATTAACATGACACTGTAGACCATTTCATACTTCCTTCAAACCCTGTGAATTCCCAATCAATAGCCACATCACCTCCATTCCTCTGCCTGAGGGTGAGAATCTTCATCTGTCTGGCTGTACTGAGCCCGGGATTGAGGTCTCTTAGCTGATAATCGGGGAGTATATGACAGACCATTTTTTCCTTGGTTTCTAAAACCAAGTCTCTGGGACCTCCACATAAAAAAGGGGTGTATCCTGACCCACTAGGCAAAACTGTGACCTCAATGAGATATTCAATTATAGCTTCATTGCAGGAGATGCACGGATATTATTCATGTACCCTCACTGCGGTCATAAAGCCTTCTTTTCAGACAGGGCCCATTGACCCTGGCATACTTTGCCAAGGAACAATGGTCACGAGCTAATAATTCTATATTCCTATAAGAGAAAAATATCATTACATGGAAATGCCAGAGGTCTCGAGCCCATTTGGAAGTTTTCAGGAAGCTCTCATAATAAGTAGTGTGGTGTGATTGAACAAAACAGCCCCAAAGTGAAAAGAGCTGGAGGCTTATAATCCCATTTTTGTATTGTGTAACCTTGACAAGCCACAGCTTTTGTAGCACCTGTTTCTTTACCAGCAAGTCTATATGATTTCCAAGATCCCTTACAGCTCCAACATGCCAGGAATTTTCTCATTACAGCTTTCTTTAAATATACACATCCTGATGTGACATGTTGAAGGGGAAAACAGAATGGAGTTTGAGTCTCTCAGTCTATGTCAATGAGTTTTAAAACCTACAGTTTTTAATCAGAGAGGCAAAATCTTTATTGGTGCTAATAAAATCCTGATAACGATTTTCTCTTATTCATGCAAATGTGGAAAGATGCTATCTACATATAGGCTAATTTTGTCCACCACTGAACCAGAACAGATCTGATGACTGTCTGAACGTCTATCTTAGTGAGACTGCAAAGGGCATTGATGAGAGAGATGAGAGGAGATGAGGCCTCTGTT
This sequence comes from Lutra lutra, assembly GCF_902655055.1. Lineage (NCBI taxonomy): Eukaryota > Metazoa > Chordata > Mammalia > Carnivora > Mustelidae > Lutra > Lutra lutra. The sequence goes on along the minus strand of NC_062282.1, from coordinate 132,764,628 downwards.
TTGAATAAATTATCTATTTGCATCAAAAAGCTGTGGTACCTATTCAAAAGCCATGTTTCAGAAAAGGGCATCTATTCTTTGGCTAGTTCAAGAACTATGAAGCAAATTTGGGGTTTCTATTCAATAGAAAAAAAGGCAAGAATCAAGAATTCTAACTTTGGTTCAGAATTGGAATACCCCTGAGTGTCAGCATACTGCTAATATTGCTAAATGCATGACTTCCCAGGCATCACTATGTCTCTCAGTTTGCTCATAACCTTGAAAAATTAATTTGCTTTAGCATCAAAGATTTACTTTAAGGTAATGAGATCAGTGTTGAAGTATAGGAGAACTCATCTCACAGAAAGGTTACATTTAACAGCCAAAACGCCTTGATTCCCTGTATACAAAAATAATCTTACTAAATTCAGATAAATAAAAAATAAAAATTTTTAAAAACTAAAATCACCTGCAAACCCACTAGTCCATTACTATTTTTATGAGTCTTCTTAAATTCTTTTTCATATGTAAATGGGGATTCTTACTTTTTTAACAATGACGGGACCACAGTGCATCTACTGCTTTTTAACTTGCTTTTCTTACCAATACTATATATTGAACATTTTGACCTAACCCTGGATTTTCATGTATAAAGAGACAGTTTCAAATGGGCACACTAAGGAGACCTAGAGCTTCCTGTGAGATGCAGAAGGGATTTTCAGGGTTAGGAGTGTAGCTGAGTGGGCAGAGTTCCATTCTTACTTCTCCAACCCAGATCCTACCTTCATCATGTGGAGTGCTTCATCAGTGTGCTTTACTTATGTGCATATATATGCATACAGGTATTTTACTTTTTGAAAAAAATATAGTAAATATAGTAAAAAAATGGCAAAATATACAAGTATATTTTACTTTTTGAAAAATTCATTTGTTTAAAGATTTCTGATGTTAAAGAGAAAACTTGAAAAGTATGTCTCTATATTATTTTTAATGTCTATAATTTTTGGCACACATATACATACTATAGTCTGATTCATAGTTCCTTTTTGGCATAGTAGGTAAGATTCAGACTCCCCAGGTTTGAATCACAACTCTGTCACTTACCACCCATGTGACTATTGTGGTTTTTAAAACACCAACAAATTCTTTGACACTCCACAAATATACAGACATAGATATTAACCAAGAACCTACATTAATCAGAATGCCTTCAAGTGCAATGACAGATAATCCAACCCAAAATGTTGTTTGTAAAAAAAAAAAAAAAAAAGATTGTATTTATTGGCTTACACATCTATTCATAGCAGCTTCAATAAAGGTCTGGATCCAGGCACTCACCAAACCTCAGCCGGTCTCTAACTCTTGATCTCTCAGCCATTCTTTCTTCTATGCTAACTTCATTTTCAAACAACCTATTTTCATGTCAGAACCCCTGAAATTCCAGGTCTATATCTACAGTTGTACATTTTAGTCAAGAGTTCTTACTTGTAACTACAGACTCTGACTCTGAGGATTAAACAGAATAGAAGTTTCTTAAAGACACTGAGGATTAAACAGAATGGAAGTTTCTTATTTGTGGGCTACAGAATTGTTTTAAGGCTGGAGAACTAGACCCACAGCCAAACTTGCAAAAAGAATGGTATAAAGAGACTAACACCAGTTATCCCACCACCACCACCAACACCATCTTCCCTACCCAGGGGCCCTCAGAGTGACTGTCCAGGAGTTACTGGCTTAAATATACAGCCAGTTACTATGTGGACCCCAAAGCATAGTTTTTCTCCAGGCTGCAGAGTCAGAATTTTGGTCTGTGTGAACCAAAAAACAAGATAGAAGGATGTCTTCCTTTCCAGGACCCTTCCAGCAGACAAGCTATTTTGTACAACTAACATATTGTAAGCTTTTAGAAAAATGTTCTAAATAAAAGCCATGTAAGAAATGAAGTTAACTTGGCTAATAGTCAAAATATAAATTGCAAATGAATTGATGGCACTTCATAATTTTAAGCTTTGCTTAATTGAAAAATAATTGAGATTTGGCACTCTTACATGAGACTTTAAGAAAAATAATATGCAGACAATATCATCCAAATAGTTTTTAGTTGATAATAAAGTTTCTTTTATACTCCTAATGTGTTTGGGTCTTTCACTAAAATACAGGCCATGGTTTTAACAAAAGGTTTTTAGTGAAACCTTTATTTCTAGAATTGTTCACTCATTCTAGAAACAAATTTAACTTTATCTAATGCTAATCACTACTATACACTTATTAAGATAAAAATATTTCTAATATTTAAAATCAGTTAAACCGCAAAAAAACATGAGGAATGTTCCAAAGGATTTAATGCCATCTAGACTAGGAACAAATGTCTGCTTTACTTAACATACATATCTTTTGTAATTAATTTACCTTGGCAACTCAACATTTTTGCACCTGTCTAATGCATTTCATGATATAAAGATAAAATTTTAAGGCTATTTTCCATCGGTTTCTTAAAAGTTTTTCTCCATATGGCAACAAATTGAAAGTGCTGTGCTTGTCAGAAGCTGGATGTGGTGCGTATTGAGAGCTATATATAGAAGTGGCCCTCAAGAACTTAGAAAATGAAGGAAATAGATTGCCTCATGAGAAAAATTGCAAAATGAGCGTAATTACCCTATCTTTGGTGGGCAAATCCTTCTGCAAAAGAGATAATTTTCTGGGCCTTCAGAGCTATAATGTAAAGGTGATATTTACGTATATAGCCGACAGATCAGCCAAGGAAACCTAGACAAGGAGAGTCTGAGAGGGTAGTTTGAGGTCCCTCACAGCAGACACAAAGGAAAGTTATAGGGAATATTGTTGGTGGTATCCATCCCAACAGATTCTTGATGAGAGGGAGTTTTAGGCATCATATTTTGAGTACCTTGGTAAAACTATATCTATGGAGACATGGACACATCTGCCCTGGTAATAACAAACATTTGACTGATCTACTGACTCTTGTTTAAATTCCTGTGTTCACCAGGCAACCTTTTAATCACATGTACCTTGACTACAGAGGGAGAATAAGTTCTTCATTCCAACTGTGGGTCTTCTATTTTCTATGACAATTGTTTTTCATCTTAAGTTAATAAATTTGCATTCTGATATCTCCCTCAGTCTCCTGGGTGGCTTAGGTTTAATCAGTGTCACAGGCCTTCTAGAAATTGACTGTTATTAGTGGCCTTTCCTTGAGACTACTTGCAAAAGCTGATCTATCCAGAGATTTCTATGCTGGAATCTAAGACTAAGCCACCATAGCTAGAATATTAGAAATCAAAAAGACGCCTATAAGCAAAGTGAGAAACCATAATTCACTAAGAAAGAAGGAACTGGGGATGATGTTGTGAGTTGGACTTCTGCACCCACCGCCAGGTTGATGGCTCAATTCTGTGAAACATACCAATGAGCATCTTCTCAGGGCCTAGGACAGAGATGAATGTGGCCCAAGCATCCTTTGAAGTGAAATATTCTTCCCCAAATATGTCTTAAGTTTATGGTGAACAAATTGTATGTGAGAGAGGGCAGAGACAGAGGTAGAGAGGAAGGGGGGTTGGGAGGAAGTCCCTTAGTAGATTTTCCTGATGGCTGGCCTATAAATCAAATACCAGTCTGAACTTTTCATGGTGGTGGCCAATGTGATAGGTATCAATCATGGGAGAAGGAAAAGGAGAGCAGTGGCAGGTGCCTCACCATGCAGTTGCATATCACATATCCTGGGCTTGATCCAATATAGCATTCCAACATATTATATGTATGAGAGTATGTCCTAGTACTTGTATAACTCTTCTGCCAGCATTGCTGCCTCCATTATGATCGTTCGAGTGACTATTAACCTCTTTCCAATCTCCCAGCCCTAGGAGGAGGGCCATGTTTCAGTTTCAAGCCAACCATGAATAGAAATTTTCTCAAGTGTGGATTCTGCTACAAGTCAGATAACAGTTTGTTAGCCAACAATGACTGAGTGCTTACTATGTTTCTAGTGGTTATGATAGTTTAAGCTAGAACCACAGGGATGCAGCTGGGTAGAAGAACACTTTTTTTTAACAAAAGGGGCCATAGTCTCCAGAAGAGAAAAAATGTTCTGAGAAGACAAAATAAGAAATGTTTTAATTTGCATTTCTCTAAACATGAGTGGAATTGAACAGCTTTTCATATAATTAAGGGAAATTTTTATATCCTCTTTGAGAGTTGTCTGTTTCTATCTTTCCCACATTTTCTAGTGATTTTGATCTTCTTCCCCTCTATTTTTTATCTTTTTCTTTAAATAGACTTCATGTTTTAGAACAATTTTAGATTTACAGAAAACTTGAGAAGATAGCACAGAGCGTTCCATACACCCCATACCAAGTTTTCCCTATTATTAACATCTTACATTACTATGGTACATTTCTGACAGTGAGCCAGCATTGATACGTTATTATTAACTGAAGCCCATTGTTTATTCAGATGCTTTTAGTTTTTACCTAATGTCCTTTTTCTATTCTAGGATCACATCCAGGGTACAACATAACATTTTGTTGTATATTTTCTTAGGGTCCTCTGAGCTGTGCAGTTTCTCGGATTTTACTTGTTTTGGATGACCTCAACAATTTTGAAGAGTACTAGTCAGCTATTTTATAGGATGCCCCACTATTATTATTTGTCTTCTATTTTTCTTTCTTTCCTACTTTCTTTCCTTCCTTCCTTCCTCCCTTCCTTCCTTCCTTCCTTCCTTCCTTCTTTCTCTTCTATTTTATTCATAGGACTGGAGTTACAGGCTTTTTGGAGGAAGACCACACAGGCAAAGTGTTTTTTTCCTAACATTATATCAAGGGTGCATACTATCAGCAAATGATCTATGAATATTGATGTTGAGCTTGATTATCAGTGTGAGTTAGTGTTTGTCAGGTTTCTCCATTGTAAAGTTACACCTTATTCCCCACTTTCTGTGGAGTACTCTTTAAGAGGAAGTAACTGTGCATAAGCTACACCTAAAGAGTGGGGAGTTATGCTACTCATCATTGAGGGTGGAGCATCTACATAAATTGATGAGGAGAACAAAGGTTTAAAAATAGTCATTTAAATTAAATCTCCTTACAACTTACAGCCCACTGATAGATACCTGAGACACGCAGAACATGACATTCTTCAAGGAGTTCATGACTGCCTTAATGCTTTAATGTTTCTGTTTCACTAAAGACTAAAGGCAGCCTTATCCTGATGATAGCTAAATCTTCATGGTGCTGTAAGACCCTGCTTTCAGCATACAGAAGTTCCTTAGAAAGCTATACTATCTCTACCACTCCTCCCTCCACAAAACTGAAAATATATAATGAGCCTCGCCTCACCCTACAGGTGCAGCTCTTTCTGCCCATGGGTCCTATCTCCATACTATAACAAAAACACCTCTTTTGCACCAAAATTGTCTCAAGAATTCTTTCTTAGCCATTCCACTCATGAACCCTGGACTTCCAAATTTCATCAGAAATTGTTTGGAATTCTTCGGCACAGATTTGTCTATTCTCTCCCACTTACTACTTTATTTAATCATTTATTATTTCAATATGAGCTCAGATATTTATTTTATACTCTGAACTATAAACAGTACTGCTTTTTTTAAAAATTATTCCAGCTTTGGCCATTAAAACCATCTGGCATGGAGGTTTTGGTTGGGGGGGGGAGATGATTTAAACTACTAATTCAATTTTTTTAGTAGTTATAGTACTGTTCATTATATATTTCATCTTTTAGTTTAAGAACTTGTCCATTTTATCAAGTTATTAAATTTACATGTGTGGAGGTTTTTTGGTAGTGATCCTCTATTATCTTTTAATTTCCACAAAGTCTGTATCTCTTCTCTTGAGTTCCTGATATTGGTAATTCATGTCTTCTATTTTTGTCAGTCTTAGTAGCGATTTATCGATTTTATTAGTCTTTTTAAAGAGGTAGCTTTAGGGGTGCCTGGGTGGCTCAGTGGGTTAAGCCGCTGCCTTCAACTCAGGTCATGATCTCAGGGTCCTGGGATCGAGCCCCGCATGGGGCTCTCTGCTCAGCAGGGAGCCTGCTTCCTCCTCTCTCTCTGCCTGCCTCTCTGCCTGCTTGTGATCTCTCTCTGTCAAATAAATAAATAAAATCTTTAAAAAAAATAAATAAAGAGGTAGCTTTAATTTTCATTGATTTTTTCTATTGTCTTATAGACATTCTGTCTTACAGATAATTAAACTTTCAATGTCACTCGTTTCTTGTCTTAATGTGATTGTCTTATGATTTATTTCCTCATACTTGCTTTGAGATATTTTGTTCTTTTTCTAGTTTTTTGAGGAGGAGGCTTTGATTATTTATTTGAAATTTTTCCTTATATAAGTATTTGATACTATTAATTTTCCTCTAAGTAATGTTTTAGTGGTATCCCCCAGATTTTGCTACATTGTATTTTCATTTAGTTTAATATTTTTTTATTCCCCTTGAGAATTATTCTTTGATGAATTTAGAAGTGTATTTTAAATTCCAGATGTTCAAAGATCTTCCTGTCATTTTTTCTTTTATGGATTTCTAGTTTAATTCCATTATGGCTAGAGGATGTATTTTGCATGACTTCCACTCTTTTACAGTTGTTCATGTTGTTTTATGAGCCAAGATATGATTTTCTGGGTAAATGTTCGTGCACTTCAAAACAATGTCTATTCTGCTGTTGATGGGAAGAGTGCTTTATCAGTGGCAACTGGGTTCTGTCAGTTGACTGGATTCATGTTCCCTTTCTCCTTGATTTCCTTTCTACTAGGTGTATTCTAGATATATTCATTCTCCTTTAATGAAAGGAGAATGTTGAGATTTCTCCGGTTTTTAGAAACAAAACTTCCAAATTATTGCTGGGCCTTTTTCTGCTGAGCTTGAGGTCACATATCTAGCTTCTTTACAGTTGAGTGTGAACTTGTGGTTAAATTCTGGCAATGGGATATGAGCTGATGTAATGTATGTCATTTCCTAGTTATACCAAAAAACCGATGGAACTACCTTACTCTTATCCTTACCAACTTAGTTGTCTGGGAAGAGGGGAAGAGCTAGAATAGAGCTGTCTTCATCCCACAGATGGAAATCACATACATGTTGAAGAGGTGAGAATAGCCTGTATCCCACCTCTGGATCATCATGTGAGAAAAAAATTATACTTTTACTTAGCTGTAAGCCTATTTATTTATTTATTAAGATTTTGTTTATTTGAGAGCTCAAGAGAGAGCACAAGCAGGGGGAGGGGCAGAGGGAGAAGCAGACTCCTTGCTGAGCAGGAAGCCCAATGCAGTGCTCATTCCCAGGACCCTGAGATCATTCCTGTTCAAAGGCAGACCCTTAACCTACTGAGCCACCCAGGTGCCCATGACACTCTATTTTGAGGGTGTTTGTTACTGCTATTTAGCTTATATGCTATCATATACCTTTTTTTTTTAAAGATTTATTTATTTATTTGAGAGACACAGAGAAAGAGAGAGAGAGCACAAAGTGAGAAGGAGAGGGAGAAGCAGACTCCCCTCTGAGTAGGGAGCCCAGCATTGGGCTCGATTCCAGACCCTGGGATCAAGACCTGAGGTGCAGGCAGATGCTTAAACGGCTGAGCCACACAGGTGCCCCAGATATCAAAATTAAAAAAAAATAAATTAGATTTATATATTTCATCATGAATAAAAGTAAAAAATACAATTTCCAGTAAAAAGAAGTAAGTTGCTGAATGACCAACTGACAGGTTTGTAGAGGTGAAAATGTAAAAAAGTTACATTGTTTAGATATAAATAAAATTAAGAAAAGTATACACAGGAATGTTACATTCAGTTTAAGAGATACATTTAGGGATTTTGTTACATTTTATTTGTTTCCAAAAATACCAAGCAAATATTGCAAATTTTATAATTTGGCAAAACTGGGTGGTAAAGATGTATATTCATGATAAATTTCTCTCAATTCGTACAGATGTTTGAGACATTTCACACCTAAAAAATAATTTAAAATAAAAGACTTCATGGAGAAAGCATTATTTGCCTTGAAAGATATATAGGTTTTATATATACATATTTTATCAGTCTTTATTAGTTTCCTACTGCTACTGTAATAAATTACCACAAAATTAGTGCCTTAAAACCATGCATATTTATTATCTTACAATTTTGAAGGTCAGAAGTCCAATATAATTCTAGACTAAAATGGAGATGTCAGCAGGGCTGTGTTTTTCTGAAGGCTCTAGGGAAAAATCCATTTTATTACCTTTTCCAACTTTTTTAGAGGCTACCCACATTCACTAGCTAATAGTCCCCTTCCATCTTTAAAGACAACAATAGTGGGTCATGTCTTTCTCAAGATGCATTCTCTCTCTTTTGGGTTCTTCTGCTTCCCTCATCCCCATTTAAGTACTGTGTTGTTACATTAGTTTCACCTGGGAGAATCTCTTCATCTTAAAGTCAGTTGAATCCTAATTTCATCTGCAACTTAATTCCTCCTTGCCATGTAGAATAACATATTCACAATCTCTAGGGATTAGGACATGGACATCTTTGAGGAGCCCATTATTCTGCCTACCATTGGGTCCATCATGTATTCTTTGTTTACAAGCAATAGAAATTGTCTCTAACTTAAGTAGATAGGGAATTTATTAGGTGGATAAAGGTTTAACTGATAGAATTACAGAGAAGCTGAATAAGTTTGTGTTGGAAAAGATGTGGAATAGCAGCTTTGGGTGTCTAGAAAGTGGGAGATAATAGACAATCTTTAATAGACACTATTATCTTAATGAATCAGCTCTAACTGTGTTTTATTCTTATGTTGCTTGAGATTCAAATTCCAAAATCTGACTGGTTTACCTTGAGTAGTGTGTCCACTCCTTGACCAGAGCTGGGATGAACATCTCGACTGAGGAACCCACCAAGTTTGTATACAATGAGGGGTAGTTCTTCCCCAATAAAAAGTAGATATTATTATTAGAAGAAGGAGAAATAGATGTCAGGCAGACAAAACAGGAGACGCCCACTATAGTACAGCAGTGTCAGCTATGTTGTTTATAGAATCATGAAAATTTGTATGTTTTATGAAAAAGTCTAGTTTGGAAGCACCTGGGTCATGGTCAGTCTGTTGAGCATTCAAGTCTTGATTTCAGCTCAGGTGATCTTAGGGTGATGGGATTGAGCCCTGAGTCAGACGCTAATGCTCAGCAGGGAGTCTGCTTGAGATTCTCTCTGCCTCTGCCCCTCCCCTCTCAAATAAGTAAATCTTTTTTTGTTGTTGTTGTTTAAGGTTTAGCTTATCTAGCATAGAACATGAAATGATACTCGCAAAATAACAATAGGAAAGTAGGCTCAGCTGCGTAGCACTGCTCCTAAATGCACAAGTGAAAGATTTTACCTAGTGTTCCAGGGAATATATAGCAATGGAACGTTTTAGGATTGAGGAGTAATATGATTGAAACTAGTTAAGGAGGCTCAGGTTAATGGATTTGGGACCAAATGGAATAGGAAGTCAGATTCAGAGATACAGTTATGCCATTAATAGTACAGAACAAATCCAACTTAGTTATTTTTACTTTCTCTTCCATTAGAAGCTGAATTTCTAGTGAAAGACGAGTCTGATTTCCTAGAAATCAATTATTTTTTTTTATTTTCAGATCTTGGGAGAAGGATGCAAGATTCAAGATTTTCTGTGATGATATATCTAAAAACTCCTACAGACAGACTCAGCATCATCTCCTATAATAGCAACCAAAAAAGCAAGCATACACCAACACCTTCTTCATTGTTCACTCCTCATTTTTATCTATCAGATTCCATAATTATTTACCTCATTATTCTACCTATCCAGTAGTCACTTTCCCCAGTTATTTAGCAAAAGAATTACACTTTCATCCTAACCACGTCTTCAACTAGAATATGTTCCACATAAAATTTTAAAGATGATTTTCAAGGAAAGTAATAAAGTCACACATTAGAAGGTTGATGGCTAGGCTTTAAAAAAAGAAATTAGTAAAGTAAGTTGTTTGAAAGTCAAAAATGTTTGCAACTTACATACGTGATGAATATAAAAAGAATTCCTGGTCAGACCTACCAAGGAATCCTAGAAGCAATATGAAACTCATGCTGTGAATCTGAAAAGGAATGTAAAGTATTAACAAGTACTATCAATGTACCATCATCGCTGCCTAGAAATATTTTCCCCTTGCTTCTGAAGCATCATCCATTTTTATCTGGATTATAACAGCTCCTCTTCTATCTCCCTTGTTTTTCTGGCCAGTGGAAACGATGAGTCATTTCACCATCTGGGCTAGAGGAAAGGGAGATGTATGGCTGAATAAAGCTCAGTATTATCTGCGTAATGATGGCCCTGCGGTCCAAAATATCTCTCTTTCTCAGTGTCCTCATCCACTCTTAGTTTCTCTCCAAAACAAAATTAGGGGGTATTCTACAAGAGCAATTTCTGGCTACTTATGCCCAGTTCTAAGTCAACATTTCCAAACTCTTGGTAATAGGAAGAGTATGCAACATTGACTTCTCAAAGGTTTGGTAATGGCTGTAAAGGTTGGATTAAATTAATTTAGCAAAATATATAGCACCATATTTTTTTGAACTGCCATTCAAAATTCTAAATAACACCACGCCCCGAAAACAAGGTCAACAATTGAAAAGGAAAATGCCAGGGCGCCTGGGTGGCTCAGTGGGTTAAGCCTCTGCCTTTGGCTCAGGTCATGATCCCAGGGTCCTGGGATCGAGCCCCACATCAGGCTCTCTGCTCAGCAGGGAGCCTGCTTCCCTTCCTCTCTCTCTCTGCCTGCTTCTCTGCCTACTTGTGATCTCTGTCTGTCAAATAAATAAATAAAATCTTTAAAAAAAAAAAAAAAAAAGAAAAGGAAAATGCCAGTCTTTGCTTAGAGGTAGAGTTAGGGTTGCCCAAATGCTGCAAGTTTTCAATTCATCGTGTGTGTGTGTGTATGTGTGTGTGTGTGTGTATGTGTACATGCATGTATACTCTGCTAAATACCAGGGTACAGTGGTGAACAAAGTCGATATTTATCTTGTCTTCATGGAGTTTATAGATGAGTGGAATCGAACATATAGACTATATATAAAATATATATGTATATATATCAAGGAATCTAAGACCTTTATTTAAAACATAATGGGGGTGCCTGGGTGGCTCAGTAGGTTAATCCTCCCACTCTCAGTTTTGCCTTGGGTCATGATCTCAGAGTTGTGGGATGGAGTCCAGTATCAGGATCTAATGCTCAGTGTGGAGTCTGTTTCAGAATCTTTCTCCTGCCCCCTCCCACTCTGCTCTTACCGCCACACCCCGCATTCCCTCTTTCTCTCTCTCTAAAATGAATACATAAAATCTTAAAAAAAAAAAAAAGATGAAACATTACAATGCCAATTGTCAAATCTTGCTTCTGTAAGATTACTTTCTTTTCACAAAGAGTTAATGCTTTATACTGCTATATTTCATATGTATGGCCTTATGCTCTGTTTTCAATTTTTAAAATATGGGTAAGAATTTTGTAGGAGAAAGAAACCTAATAATAAAATAATTGGCTGAACACTGACAAGCATTGCTGAGGAAAGGTGATAGAGGCTATGGTACATCTGTTGATCAAGATACATGAGGTATAGTTGATGATACTGGTAATGTTTAGTAATAAAAACAGATGACATAGTGCATACAGAGTTTCAGAAATTTAGAGCTGAAAGGGATCTTATTAAGAAAACTTAATCCAAATATTTCATTTTGTAAAAAAAAAAATAATAACATGGTGACTTCTTTTAGGTTAAGGAATCAGTCAGTGGTAAAATCAGAATTACAATTATTTTTCTCCAATATCATTCTAAATTTCCATGGCAGCTGATACAATTTCAGAAGGGCTGTTGTTATTAATCAATCAATCATTATCATCACCCACATTTTTTGAATGTTCACTATGTGCTGGCTACTGATTTAAGCACTAAATTATCTCCTTAGACTTTATAATAACTCTTTAGGGTAGATGCTGTTATAATCCTCATTTTTCAGATGTAGAAAACAAGAATTAAAGAGGTCACTCAGTTACTAAGAAACAAGGCCAGGATCAAATATTGGTCTGACCCCAGTAGTTAAAATAAAACCTTTAACTATTCTACTCTGTTCTGAGTAGCTAGAGTTATCAGATCTAGGTCTCATGGGTGGATGTTATAAGAAGGAAATTTTCATCTTATATAAGGAGGAAATTTCTAATATTCCACTTCTAGTAATTTAGAATTGAAATGAAATCCTATTTCAATGAGCTCCCCCAATACTATAAATGTTGGAATGGGTCTTACAGAAGGACTTCTGCATTAAGTAAGAAGCTGAACCAATTGGTATCAACTCTTCCTTCTAAACCTTCAGATTTTTTATCTTTTCACTAATTGTGTGATAGTGTTGTAGATCTCAAAGCCCATTTGTTTATTTTGCAACTACTAAACTTAGAAGAATATATTTCTAAAGGTATCTAAACATTCACATTTCTGTAAGTTATACCGAATGTTGGTTCTGAATATTGGCTATGTTCTCTGAAATGTCATCTCTTCTGAAGTTTCTGTGTCACTTCTTTTGGCTGCCTCCGATTTCAACCTGTTTCCTGTTTGAGGAATTCCCTACTATACAAATCTTAAGGGAAGACAGAGCTTCCCATTACACTCACAGAAAATGCCAGATACTTGCTTTCCTACTCTCTACTGGCAAATGACTTGGGCTCTCATAATCAGGGGCCATCTCCAGGGACTTTGACTCAGAAGCTAGTAGTTGCAAAAAAGCAGTCAGAGAAGAATTTGTTTGGCAAAAACAGCAGTCAATTCTGAGTGGCAGAATTGCCACAAGCACCATTCTGTGCTGGCGTAGGCTGTGTCATACAGTGCTCAGTGCGGTCATAGCAGTGTCCTCACCTGGCTGGTTACGTGGCATACCTCAGGCTATGGTTCTGCATGCCCAGCCTCTGTTTGTTCCCACCAGTTTCCCAAGCTTGCTTCTGCAGTCTTCTTTACATGTCTCTATAGCTACCCAATATTTTTTTTTCATAATTTTCTTTTTTTCTTTAATTAACCAGTTTTTGGTCAATTACAATTGTAATTTAATGATATAGTCTCCATCATAAGGAAATAGTATTCATCACTTTCCATTTAACTGTATCGTTTCTTTCTTTTACAAGTATGAGATTCATTAGAAACTGAATCTCTACTGTTTTTAGTGCTCTGTGCCAAGCAATACTAAGGGCATACCCAGGTATATGATCTAGAGAATGTTCTCTAGGGTGAAATAATGTATTGTGTCAAAGAGTATGTTCAAACCACGTAGATTCCTTTCATGAATCCACATGAAAGTAATATTAAAGAAATTTAACAGTGTAAACCACAAATTATAAAGATAATGGGAAGAAGGGCATCAGCACATGTGAGATCTCAAAAATTTTTAGAAGACAAAGATCAAATGGAGGAATTAACTGACTGGAGCCAGGCAGGAAAAAAAGCTAAATACTTAAGGATACTTGGAAGGAGTTATTACAGCTGAGCTGGGAAACAAACACACTTAAAGAACCTCAGAGACACTTGATATTTCAGAAAGCTAGGTATGAGTACTATGAAGAGCAGAAGATACAGAACTGAAGAAAGATCATTGAAAACTCTCTGTAAGGGCTGAATAGTGGAAATACACTTTGAGCCAAAGTTACAATTTTGAATATTATCAAAGACAAATTAAAAAAATAAAAAGAAACAGTGAAATTAATGTTGATATATTTTAATTAACCCAACATGTCTAAAATATTACTTCAACATGGAATAAAGATAAAAACCTAACAATTTTTGAGATATTTTCCTTTTTATTGAACTCTATCTTTATAAGCTGTTGTGTATTTTACCCTTCTGTGCATCTCAAATCAGAGGAGCTACAAAGCAGATGTTCGGTAGTCATGTGTGGCTAATAGCTCCTATATTGCACAGTGTCGTTCTATATGAAAGCTACAGGATGAAGAAAAATAAAATAGTCAAGTATCTCTTCAAGATGAAAAAGTTAAATATGTTTTCACTCCCCCTGAAGAAACTGGATGGCCCTGGAGCAAAATTTTGGCATCTTAGCATTTACGATTCTTTCAGCAAAAGAGCTAGTGGCCCTGAAGGTGAGGTCTTCCCCTCAACGGGCCCCACTCAGATTCACTTGACTTATAATTTACTTACTACTTTCAAATAAGAATACAAATCAAGGATTATCGTATACATGAAGAAAGCTCGTGTTAAGAAGAGTACTGACTTAAAAATATTGTACATAACCCTGAAGGAAACAGAGTTACTTCAAAGAATGGAAAGAAACTTTAAAAACAACAAAATAAGCCTCTACTTAGAATCTTTAGGATCAGTGAAATGGCAGAATAGCAGTTTTCTATTGTCATTCACCCACATAATGCTGATTTTTGACAACCACACACAGATCAGAGTACTTTGGTAGGAGTCCACGAGTCCAGAGAAGACGTTGAAACAAAAAATCCAAGAATGTGTTGTGTCTCTTGAAGACGGTAGGAAGAACAGCTTCATTTTACCCGTGACATCCCTCTCCCAAGGTTGCACAGCTCAGGGCCAAGAGAGATCTGTTTAATCCACAATTTCTCCCATTGGGGAAAGTGAGAACATATTGAATGAGTACCTCTGAAAATGGGATATTATTTTGCATCAAGAAATATAGAAATCCTGCTATTTGTACACCATGGATGATCTTGGAGAACATTATTCTAAGTGAAAAAAGCTATATATGGAAAGACAAATATTGCATGATCTCACTTATATGTGGGAAGTCAAAAAGTCAGTTCATAGTAACAGAGAGCAAGATAGCGGTTATCAGGGTGAAAGAATTGGGGTGAAAATGTCATAGGGTACAAATTTCTAATTATATGAACAAGCCCTGGAGACCTAATGTATAGCATGGTGACTATAGTTGATAATTTTTGTAAACTTGAAATTGCCGAGAGGGTATATATCAAAAAAAGAAAGAAAAGGTTATTGTATGATGTGATAGATATGTTAATAAGTTTGTGCTAATCATTTTACAATGTGTATGTATAGCAAAACATCACATTATATACCTTAAATATATATGATTTTATTTGTCAGTCATAAAAGTGAAGAGGGGGAGAAACTTTGGAATGATTCAAGAAAAATTATATCCCCCCAAAATAAGAACAGTATGGCAAAAGGGAGAAAAGTTAGAAATTAAAAATGCGATGGCTGAAAACTTAATTCAATGGAAGGAATTAAGGATAAAGTTTAAGGACTCTAAGAACCTGAAGAAAAATAGAGAAGATGAAAGGGTGAGAGAAAAGAATTGGAAGAGATCTAAAAAGCAAAGAGAGGGGAGGAAATTAGCAATCTAGTAATATAGAAAAATTGTCTGGAACTCAAAGATTTAGTTCTCTACAGAAAAAATTTACTGAATGCCTAAACAGATGAATCAAAATAGACCCACATTTAGAACAAATTGTTACAAAATTTTAGAACAAAAAAAGATACAGAAAATGTGCTAAAAGCTTCCAGAGAGAAAAAAACAGATCACCTACTGTTATCATTCAAAATCAGTTTCAGAAAACTTAATACACTCTTGCAAATTTAAGCAGAAAAAGGATTTATTATATTCTACAAAGTGGCTGGTAGAGCAGATGAAATAGGCTCTAATTTGGGGCATCCAAGAATGATCTCCCAAATCACACTGGAAAGCTGGACCACCAAGAGAACTTCTGCCCTTGCCATCAGAAGCAAAACAGAGCATCAAGAGCTGTTCGGTGAATCAAGGAAACCATCACTGTAGTTCCCAGCTCCAGAACCCCAACCTATGTTGGAAGGTTGGAATGAAGGCTGAAGAAGCCAGTCTTTATTGTCCATTATAGTACAGCCCACATTCACGATTAAAGTTTCACAGCTGCCATATAACTGCGTCTATTCTCTCTGGGAAAGGAGAGAACCACTATCTTTATCAATCACCACATCCACTTCTTAGTCCTATGTTGATGTCCTGAAACCCAGTGGTTCTCAAATCCTAGCCTGCATTGGAATCACCCAGAGGGTTCATTAATCACAGTGCTGGGCCCCACTCCCAATGTTTCTGACTCAGTAGGATTAGGATACAAAATGAAAATTTCCATTTAGTTCCTAGGGAATGCTGATGCTGCTCGTGAGGTTTCAATAGTATGAGAACCACAGGTGTAACCCATAGAATAAATTATGTCACAGGCTGTAACTTGTTAAGTATTTATATTTTCTTCTTTCAACTACCTATTTCATGTTCTTTGCTCTGTTCCTCTCTTTTAATTTAAAGTCAACTAATTGGGGCACGTGGGTGCCTGAGTCATTAAGCGACTGCCTTCCACTCAGGTCATGATCCCAGGGTCCTGGGATTGAGTCCTGCATCGGGCTCCCTGCTTTGCCCTCTGCCTGCCTCCCCCTTCCTGTGCTCTCTCTCTGTGTCAAATAAATAAATAAAATCTTTAAAATAAATAAATACATAAATAAATAAATGCAATTAATTAACATATAATGTATTATTTGTTTCAGGGGTACGGGCCTTATATAATTACCAGTGTTCACTACAACACATAACTTCCCCAGTGTCCATCACCCAGTAATCCAATCTCTCCACCTCCCTTCCCTCCAGCAACCCTCAGTTTGTTTCCTATGATTAAGAGTCTCTTATGGTTTGTCTCCTCTGGTTTTATCTTTTTTTTCCTCTTTTGTTCTCTTGCCTTCAACCAGGACATAGCTGGTTAAAGTTCTTTAACTATTTGGTGGGGATTCTCAGCATAAACTTGGAACACATGACTGAAGATGGCTCCTCCTCAGCCAGCATGGGTCATTGAATCCCCCTGTAAGGAAGGATGTCTCCCCCATCACACCTCTCTGTCACCACTAGGTGGACCTTACTTCTTCAAGGAATGTACTTCCAGTGTTTCATAACAGTTTAGTCTTTGTCTGTTACATTATCTAGGGTTGCATAATTAATACATGATTTTTTGTAACCAAATATTGTAAATACATGGCAGTGACTTAGTGGTTGGTCTGTGAGTGGTGAAGCAACTGATTTCAGATGCTGGAAAGATAGAGATCCTTGCTTTGCCATGTCAAAGCATTTGGTTAAAAAACAGCTATCACTGTAGTAATTTGGGAGGCAGATAAAGTGTGTGCAGTCTGTAACTCCAGGGGAAAAGTTTTGAAAACAGAACGTTAGAGCTGTATATTGTTGGTACTGACTGTTTGGCAAAGTATGAGATCAAAGAGATGAGGTTAGAAAAAAAAATGGTTGTATGCAAATAGAAATAAAATAGAGAAATTCCAGAAACTTTGGGGCTGCAAATGACTGGAGAAGTGGACTTTCACCAGACCCTAACCTGTAGATATATAACTAAGAAAAGTTTTGATCAACACAGGACAATTAAGACTAATCTTTTGGGAGAAAAAGTCCAGTTTAAGAGTATGACTTTCTCACCCAAACCTGATGGTAGTCACCATTAAATTAAAAGAGAGGCACGGAGGTTAAGATGCAAAGAATTAAACCAGACTTGAGAATTAAATCTGGCACAGAATTTTGGATATGGCTTTTGTCTCCTATCATAAAACTGCATGGAAGAAAAATATCAGAACTTTCATTAAGATTTGGAAGGAATTCTATTGATAAAGAACTATGAGTCTAGACAAGAAAAACATTTCCCTGTTTGAACTTTAAAACAACCGTTTGGTAAACTTTTGGTTGCAAGCACAATGAATTAACTTCCATCTGACTAACCTTCCCACTGAAAGCAATGATGAAAACTGGGGAAACATGTAAAACAAATGTTTGAAGGCATTGAAGAGTTAGCAAAGCAGGTAGGACTTGGTAGCCTATGATTCTTGAGAGAAGTTAAGCACAAGGTTAGCTTCACATTATTCTGTCTTTTTTCCTGAGTGTATACACCAAACTGTGGTACCAAGGACTAGAGTTCAAGCAGAATGTGGTATTCTTAGTACATGGTGAAGACAAGAAGTCAGAGTACAAAGTTGTCAAAATGACTGAACTATAGTGGAACATCCCCAGGAGGAAGGAACTGCATAAAAGGAACCTCAAAACCTTCATATAAATTCCCTTTAAGTTGTTGGCTGATTCTTAAATGATGCAGGCAAAGAACAAGACTCCAAGAAACCCAGCAGAAAACAGTGACTGAGATTATAAAGAATGAAGCAGAGGTTTCAGTAGTCATACAGTTTGGGAGTCAAAAATAGGAATTTCAGTCCTGCCAAGAAGAGGGATCTTAGTAAATATCCCAAGTTTCCAGTTGAGACCCCCCCCCAAATGGTCACGCCCTAAGAGTCAGAACCACATCCTAGGTATAAGGTCTATATCCTAATAGTAGGACAAAACCAAAGTAGAGTAGTCTAACAGAGCCTAAAACCAAGCCTCCATAAGTTCAAGGTGACCTGCCAGTAGATGATGATCACCAATAACTAAGCTATATCCACACTAGGCTAATAAAAAACCTCAGAAATCCTTCACATTCTTTCCTCCATGTTTCCTTTATTCTATTAGGTAAATGTTGGCACTCAAGCTTAAAATGAAAGCCTGTATTGAAGATGATAGAGCTCAGGTCCTTAAATGTGAAGCAGAGCTTCCCGCCCATCCTACTGGATGTAAGTAATTTCATGTAGGTTCTATCTTAATAAGGACTTCAGTTGTTTCAATGGCTAGAGTTTCTTAATATACTTAATATATACCTAATATAACCTCTCTATTACTTTATTTAAACATATGGCATAGTTTTTATTATATCTGTTTTTTAGTTGAAGAAAATAAGGCTCAAGACAATTAAATGACCAACCTAAATAAAGATCATTCAGTTCATAAATGACAAGGCTAAGGTTAGATTTTCTATTTCTTCTTGAGTCAGTTTTTGTGGTTTGCATCTTTCTAGACATTTGTCCATTTTTGTCAAGGTTTTCTACCTGTTAAGCATACAAATGTTCTGTTTTCCCTTATAATTTTTTAAAATTTCTGTAGGCTAGTAGTTGTGTTTTAGTAATTTGAGTATTCTTTTTTTCTTGTTCAGTCTAGCTAAAGGTTTGTCAATTTTGTTGATCTTTTTGAAGAAGCAACTTCTGGTTTTGTTGAAAACCAGACATTTAAAAGAAACATAATGTAGAAACTCTGGAAATCAGATTCTTCTTCCTCCCTGGGGTTTCTTGTTATTGTTTGTTATAGTTGCTTTTTGTTTGTTGAGGGTTTTTCTGAACTATCTACATAAAGTCTGCATTCTTTGTTGTGTGTGACCATGAAAGATTCTACTTGGTTAGTTTGGTGCTCAGCTTATGATTAGACAGACTTCCTTAAATGTCTGGAACCATTATGTCTTCCAGTGTTTACTGAAGGTCTGGGTGTGTTGGGACATGACATCAACACTAAGCCATGCACTGCCAACTCTCTCTTAGCCTTCATTTCTGGCTTTTACAGAGCCTCAAGGTCAGCCTATGGTAAATGCTTCTGGCCTCCTTGGGTTTTTCCTGATCTGATGTACAGGTTATCACAGCCCTGGGTGTGTGGGGGTTTCTAGATTCCTGTGAATACACTGGAGTTTTTCAAAGCCCCTACAGACATTCTCCAACTTTTCAACAACTCTATTGTTTGTCCCAACTATTTCCACCACCTAAAGTGACTGGAAAGTCCATCAATTCCCTCTCATTCATTGTTTTTTTTTTTTTTTTAATATTTTATTTATTTATTTGACAGAGATCACAAGTAGGCAGAGAGGCAGGCAGAGAGAAAGAGGAGGAAGCAGGCTCCCTGCTGAGTAGAGAGCCTGATGCGGGGCTTGATTCCAGGACCCTGAGATCATGACCTGAGCAGAGGCCTTAACCCACTGAGCCACCCAGGTGCCCCTCATTCATTGTTTTTGAAAAGTGCTTCTGGAGTAAAGGCTTTTTGCACTGGCTTGGCTCTGAATCAAATCAAATGAAGACAACCTTGCAAGTGAGATCTTCTAGGGAACCACCAGTTAGGTGAAACTCTTCTCTTAGAATTAGGTTTTGAAAGCACTCCAATCTCATTCAGCCTCCTTCGGTGGCTGCCAGGTGGCTGGTTTTCACCACGATCGTGTGCTACTGTTTTTCAGTGCAACAGCCAAGCTGGAGCTGAAGGGATTGGGTTAAAACAAGTCAAAACATCACAAAAGCTTGCTGTTCTTACTGAAAGATTCAGCTGTTTTCTTGAAAAAAATGCTTCCTGGATTGCTGCAAGCCTTTGGTTAATATCCAGCATTCAGAAGAAGTTTATTCTGACAATTTTGCCAGGTTTTTTTTTCACTACTCTAGTAGAGGAAAGAATTTTCAGAGGTCCTTATGTCTCCATTCTGCTGATGTCACTGTAAGACTATATAATTAAAACTTAGGCCCTCTTGCTCCTTGACCAATCAGTCCTCTTTCTATGTTATCTGTGGTCATCAAACTTTATGTGCATCAGAATCACCTGGAAGACTTGCTAAGCTACAGGTTGCTGGGCTCAACACTTAAGAGTTTCCAATTCAGGACCTAACTGAGAATATGCATTTTTAAGAAGTTCCCAGGCAATGCTGATGCTGTTGGTCTGGGGATCACTCTTTTAAGAACCATTCTTTTACACCATACCTTCAACCCATTGCCTTAGGGAGTGCTTCTTAACTCTAGAATCAATAATTATTATATGTATAAGCTAATAATACATATTATCTCTATATACACATAATAAAATAATACATAAGCTAATATGTATTTAGTACTTACAAGATGGTAGGTATGATACGCTTTACCTTTATGAGGTTTTTTTAATCTACTCAAAGACTCATGAGTAGACATTATCACTTTTCCCATATTTAAGTTGGAAATCAAGGCCAGAGAGGTAAATAGATTGCTCAGAGGCACAAAGCTACAAATTCAGGAATTATTATAAAGAATATGGTCTGTTTGATTCTAGAATACATTCTTTAGGCCTCCACAGCAGTGTTTCCCAAAGAGTAACAAGATCATTTCTGGTGCCTTGGATGACTTCACTTGGGGCATGCATGCAGGATTTTAAAAAAGTGACTTGCAGAGTGAGAAAGTGATTCCTATTTTATTTTATTTTTTTTAAAGACTTTATTTATTTATTTGACAGAGAGAGAGATCACAAGTAGGCAGAGAGGCAGGCAGAGAGAGAGGAGGAAGCAGGATCCCTGCTGAGCAGAGAGCCCTATGTGGGGCTCAATTCCAGGACACTGGGACCATGACCTGAGCCGAAGACAGAGGCTTTAACCCACTGAACCACTCAGGCGCCCAAAGTGATTCCTATTTTAGCTCTAATTTTCTATCCTTTGATTAATTACATCACAATAAAAACACCATTTGCATGCTTGATCTTTAATATGTCTAATGCTTGGTAACCTCCCCTTTTAACAGGCTCAGAGTTTAGGCTGAGACATTAGTAGGCAATTGTTTCTAGCTATTACGTTAAAAATGGTTTTGTCAGGGGTGCCTGGGTGGCTCAGTGGATTAAAGCCCTTGCCTTTGGCTCAGGTCTGGGATGGAGCCCCACATCCGGCTCTCTGCTCAGCCGGGAGCCTGCTTCCTCATCTGTCTGTCTCTGCCTGCCTCTCTGACTACTTGTGCCTCTGTCAAATAAATAAAATCTTAAAAAAAAAAAAAAAAGAAGAAGAAGAAATGGTTTTGTCTATTTTTCTTACCATTGCTTTCAACCTAGGATAGATGATGGAGATTTTCCATCATAGTCTTTTTATAAAGTTTCCCTCTTAAAGAAATTGAAGAAAAAATACATTTATTTAAAGAACATAGTAAGTAATACTGTTAATAGTATACACACAGAGATATGATATGAAAAAGATTGAAATTTGAGAAACCCTGCCCTAACAAACTTGTCAGTATATCCAATTGAATCAATACACAACATCCCAAAGGGAGATTAGAGAAGTGTGATTAAAGTATGAATTATCTTTCAAAGAGGGAGAGACTTGGATGGAAAAGAGCCACAGCTTCTAGAGCAACATGTGTAAAGCAGAGAAACATCAAGTGAGAAACGATTCCTTGGTAAAACATGTACTAGAAGGGTGGGCTGAGACTTAGATTTGATTTCACAAATGTCTATAGCAAATTCTTGTAACTGAAATTCCCATAGTAAATTTTGGATAATTTGCTCCAATCTACAGGGAAAAAAAAAAGTAAAGTCTCAGTTCACTAGCAGATTTTGCAGTTGCCAGGGACAGCACAAGAATTGGGGCGCTTAATTCCTGGGGGAGGGACGCGATAAATATATCCTGGGCACTGGGCGTGTAAGTGGAAAGAGTTGAGGGGGTTGGGGAATAAGGTGGGAGGAGAGCAGGACTGTAATCAGAGAAGCAGACATGTTCAGGATGGAAAAAAAAAAAAAAAAGGACATGTGTGGGACGAAGAAACAATTTAGCATCACTGACATGATTAAGTAAACTGTTACCCCTGTTTAAATTAAGCAAGATGTCCAGGGACTACAGCTGTTGTATTAATTTGGTTGCATGTGATGGGAGCTGTTACTTCTCGGCTTGACTGCGGATTAGTCTCTAGATGCAAACTGGAAGGTTCTGGTCAGGCCAGGGCTCTAAAGAAGAACCACAGACATCCCCCATCCCCCGCGCCAAGAGAATGAGAAATGAGGATGCAAGGGTCTTACTGCAGCGTGGGAGGGGAAAAGGCACTAGATAGTGTTCAAAGTCAGGGTGGGGAAAAGTGCCCTTCTTCTATTTTTTCTTGTCCCACCCATATCTGAACTGCAACGGATTGAACCTTATGCCAGGAGACAACCTTGTTACTCAGGTTTCCAGCCCAGTTAGGATTGATTTTAATGCCTCCATTTTGGTTGTTGCTTTGGGATTTCTGAAAAAGTCTAGCTGCGCCAGCCTTCTCCTTAGTTCTCCACACCCCTTTCCCTTTCCCTGAGACCCCGCCTTTTCTCCCAGGCAAACCACAAAAGGCCGTGCCGGTCCCAGCCCCAGCACGATGCCCCGCCCCCTCCCCGAACGTCGCAGTGCTGCAGGGAAAGGAGGTGGACCCAGACGGGGACCCGGTTGGGGGGAGTGTAGCTTCATCCTTCCGCTCTTCTGCCAATCGGTGGAATCCTTCTGAGCCAGAAGGGGTCCGGAGAGTAGACACAGTCCCAGTATATTTCCCTTTTTCTGCCACGTCCCAACCATTGACGTGAGCCCACTCCTCGGGTTCCGATTGGATAGGTGGATTTTTCCCGCAGAGGTCCTTTGAGTCTATTGGTCGGTGCTGTTCGAGGGCGGGGCTTGCATGTCCTCCTCCTTCGCCTCTACCGCGGCGCTAGGGGCGGGACGCGCCGCGGACGCCGCCTCTGCTTCCGCCGCCGCTGCCGCCTGTAGCTGCGCGTTCGGCGGGGGAGGAGTCGGAGGCGGAGAAGAAGGCGGTGGTGGCGGCTGGAGGATCGAGCGCTGTTCTCGCTCCGGAGCCGCTGCACGGTTCGGTGAGGGGATTTTTTTTTTTTTTTTTTAATCTAGCTTGTTCTGATGTCAGGAATGTGAGGGTCGGGACGAGGAAATTGCTGCCTTCCCCCCCTCCATTTCTTAATTTCTCTCCTCGAGAAGGAGCAGGCCCGCTGCGCCGGCCATGGTGGGTGGGGTTGATGGCTGTGAGAGGCCTTCTTCGCGTCCTGGGCCGGGTCCAACCCAGACCTGAGGCCGCGCTCGAGTCCGTGGCCGCTGGGCCCGCACACCCCAACGAATGGCATCGATTGATCTGGGGGTCTCCACCGGCCGCTGTTCCCCGCTGCCTCTTCTGCTGTCCTTGGTGCCGTGGCCAAGGACCCCGCTGCCTTTCTCCCGACACTGGCGGCTGTATGAGTGTGCCCCCACCAAAGCCTCACAGCCGCCTTCTCAGCCCATTTCCAGTCATCCCGCATAGAGCTGAGCCATCTTACGCCACAGGCCTGCAGCCCCCGTCCCCCGAGAAACCTTCCGCTGTGGCCGCTCTCTTGGCCGTATTTGCATTTTTTCCGATTGTCACCGAGCCTCGGGCACGCGGACACCCAGTTCAAACCATAGCAGTCGTTCTCCCGATATTAGCACCATTCCATCAATGCTGGTGCCAGTTAGCGATGTCAGGTCAGAGCACTCTAGTACGTCTGCCTTCAGTTTCGGCCTCCCTCAGATTACTGCCTGTTAAACATTTTGCGCATATTCAAAATGGTGAGTTTAAAGTCGCCCAGACCAAGTTGCCAAAAAAAAAAAAAAAAAAAAAAAAAAAAAAAAAAAAAGGGAGGAGGTAAATACCCTTTTTGCAAGGAGGAGGAATAATCTATTTAGGAGATTTCCCTCTCCAGGCATAAAAAATTTTTGCGTATGGATGGACGCTGCTTTGAGTCTGGTGGTTCTGTGAAGTTTACGATTTAAAAAAAAAAAAAGGCTTACTGTATTCTTATTTTTATCATGACCTATTTGGTCAGTTAAATTTCCTTAAAATGGCAGTCACCTGTGCTGAACACTATAGATCATTTGAAGAGTATGTAAATAAATACGAAGATAACAAATAAACGTTTTAACTGTTTTTTTTTTTTGAGAGTTTTTTGTCTCCTAGAATTCATGTCATTTTTATATGAAGTAAGTTTAAGTTTTGAAAATTAACCACAGACGTGCAGGCGTGATGTAAAATTGAACAATATAGAAAAAGGACTATTAGGTAAAATGTGAACATTTCTCATCCTCCAGTCTTAATTCAGTGTCTGAAGTTAACCATTTACTGTGCATCTTTATAAATGCGTTTTTAAGCACAAATATGAAGTTGGATTTTGTGGGGGAGGGGGCGCGGAGGAATACCAAACACATTGGTATATCACTTGTTTCTCTTGTTTGTATGTCTTGCACATCTTTATTATGTATAGGTTTCTCTGATACTTTATAAAGGTTAAGTAGGATTTCATTAGTTTGAATGAGAGCTGTAATTATTTAACCTATTGAAAGACATTTAATTAGTTTCTTTTTGCTATGACGAGTAATGCTTTATTTGAAGTCAACATTAGATTTTATTAGTTTTAATTACAAATTTTAAATCTTAAAAAATTTTTAAGGAAATTGGAGGAATGTAAGGTGAAAAGTGCAGCTCTCACTTCCCCCTTGTAGTCCTACCTTTATTTTAAAAGTCGACTGTTAGGAAAACTTCCTCTGATTATTTCTGGAGCATGGATTCCTGCAAATGGAATTGCTGGGTTAAATGTTATGCATATTTTAAATTTTGATAACCATTTCTCCCTCTTTTCAGAATTATTCTTGACTGTTTCTTATACATTCTCCAGATAAACTTTAGACTCAACTTAGAAGTTAAAAAAAAAAAAAAAAACCTTTGGTTTTTTGAGTGATGTTACATTGAAATTTTAGATTAATTTGGGGCGAACTGACCTGTATGATACTCAGTCTCTCCCCTCATTGCTGTATGCATATATGGTATGTCTTTCGCTTTTATTCACATCTTGCTTTATATTATTTGGTAGAGTTTTATAGCTTGTTTTTTTTTTCCCCCCTCCCCCATACGTGTGGCATTCCTTCCTAGTATTCCTAGCTATCTTTTGATTTCCTCTAGTGGATGGAAACTTTCAGTGACATTTTCTCTCTCACTCTTTCTGGTTATAGGAAAACTTTTGGATTTTTTTCTGTTTATCATGTATCTGATCACTTGAGCTGATAATTATCTGAAAGTATTCACAGCTTTCTGGCTTACTTTTCATATTTTATAACTTAAGTGTTTTCCTCATTGCTTTGGCTAGTATACTTCCTATATAATTTTGAAGAATAGCAGTGATAGCTAAAAATGTGTTGTTTCTGACTTCGAGAGAATGCTTCTGATGTTTTAGCATCAGGTATGGTGTTTTCTGAAACTTTCTGGTAAATGGAGAATACTAAAATATTTTCTGTTCTTGGCTTTCCAAAATGATTTTTGTTCTCTTTTATTTCTGATGACATTTTTAAAAACTATCAGTGGATGTTGAATTTTATTGATGTTTTTGACTTTTTAGTGGTTATATAAGGGCATCACCAATATTCCCTGGTTAATATTTTCCCAAAGAGGTCCATTTTAAAGACTCAACTTTATAGAGGATAATTTAGATACAATAAAATGTGTTTTTAAAATACACAGTTCAGTATCTTTTGACAGATATGTACATCCCTGTTACGACCACCACATTCAAGAGTAGAATGTTTTCATTACCACAGTCAAGAATATCTGTCATTCCCAAAAGTTCCCTTTGCCATGTACAGTAAGTGACATTTATATCCTTCAGCCCCATGAAATCATTGTCCCCTCTCTCTCACTATAATTTGGTTTCATTTGTTCTAGAATTTTATGTACATGGAATTACATGATATGTACTCTTATGCATTTAGCTTTTTTCTCTCAGCATGATGTTTTTGAGAATCATACTTCCTTTTGTGTGTTTAACTGATTCATAAGTTTTTAATTTTGAATAGTAGTCTATGGTGTTGATTTAGTGCCATTTGTTGACCATTTCACCCTATTTATAGATATATAGACTGTTTCCATTTTGGAACAGTCTTTTTAATTTTAGCCCTTCTAGTGAGTATGTAGTAGTATCACGCTATAATTTTAATTTGCATTTATCTGATGATTAATGACACTAAAAATTTGCTCTTGGTCATTTGTATGTCTTCCTTTGCGAAGTATCTGTTCAAATCTTTTGCTCATTTTTAAACATTAAGTTGTTTGTTTCATTGAGTTTTAGTAATTCTTTATATATTTTTGTGTAAGTCCTTTGACCTACACAGACTTGTATGTACACAATGTAGTCTGAGGCTTACCTTTTTGTGTTTCCTAACTTTTCAAATTAGAGGATCTTTTAAATTTTTTTTTAAGATTTTATTTATTTATTTATTTGACAGAGAGAGATCACAAGTAGGCAGAGAGGCAGGCAGAGAGAGAGGAGGAAGCAGGCTCCCTGCTGAGCAGAGAGCCGGATGTGGGGCTCGATCCCAGGACCCTGGGATCATGACCTGAGCTGAAGGCAGAGGCTTTAACCCACTGAGCCACCCAGGTGCCCCGGATCTTTTAATTTTTATTAAATTCAGGGGCACCTGGGTGGCACAGTCCATAAGCGTCCAGTTCTTGAGTTTCAGTTCCAGTTGATATCTCATGGTCATGTGATCCAGCCCCTCACAGGCTCTATCTACACTCAGCTGAAAGTCTGCTGGAGATTCTCTCTCTCCCTCTTCCTCTCGCCCTACAACTTGGGCTCCTCTTTCTCTCTCTCTCAAATAAAATAAATCTTGAAAAAAAAAATTCAGTTCATCAGCCCTCCTTTTATGGTTTGTGTCTGTGTTCTAAGTTTGGTCAATGCAAAGTTATGCAGCTCTCCTCTTAATGTTTTCTTCTACAGGCTTTATAGTTTTAGCTTTTATGACAAGGTGTATTATGCATTTTGGGTTAATTTTTGTATATGGTGTGAGAAGAGTTAAGGCTCATTTTCTCAGTTCTAGCACCATTTGTTAAGAACACTTCTCTTTCCTTATTGAATCAACTTAGTCAAAAATCAATTGACCAAATACAAATGAGTCTATTTGTGGACTAACCCCTTGATCTTTCCACATATCATTTTGCCAATACCACATTGTCATGATTATGTTGTTGCTTTATAGTAAGTCTTGAAATCAGGTAGTGTAAGTCCTTGAACTTTGCTCTTTTTTTTTTTTTTGGAGTATTTACTTTTTTTGTTGTTTTGAAGTTTTTATTTGAATTCTAGTTAGTTAACATATGGTGTAATAATTAGTTTCAGGCATACAGTACTATGGTTTGATGCTTACATACATCACTGGTGTTCATCACAAGTGCACTCCTTAATCCCCATCACCTATTTAACCCATCCCCTCCCCACCTCTCTTCTGGTAGCCATCAGTTTGTTGTCTGTATTTAAGAGTGTTTCTTGGTTTGCTCTCTCTCTTTTTTTTGGTCCCTTTGCTTGTTTGTTTTATTTCTTAAATTCCACATAGGAATGAGATCGTGTGGTATTTGTCTTTCTCTAACTGACTTACTGTTTTTCAAAATCATTCTTGCTATTCTAGTTTCTTTGCTTTTCCATAAAATTCTTTAAAAGTAACTTAGTGGTTTCAGTCTTTCATGATTAAATATATTAGGGCCTTTCATCAAGTTATTATTATATATTAAGTATTATTTTGTATATATTACCATGTTAAGTATACTAGGCCTTTTATCAAGTTAAAGATGTTCTCATTCTGTTCCTTAATGTTGGGAATTTTAATGACGTGGACATTGAATTTTACCATATTTATGGAGATGATCATATGGCTTATCTTCTTTGGTCTATTAATAAGTTGGATTACATTGCTTTATTTTCAGATGTTAAATCAACTTTGCATTCTTTAGATAAACCTCATATGGCCATAATGTATTATCATATTCATAAATTTGTGGATTTGATTTGCTCAGTTCGTTGAGTACTTTTTTGTATTTATGTTCAGGAAGGTTGCTTTTTCATGTGAATTTTTTTTTTTTTTTTTTTTTTTTTGTATTAGGATCATGCTGGTCTTAACAGAGTTTTAAAGTGTTTCTTAACATTTTCTGAAAAATTTCGGATGAGTGGTATTTGTTTCATAAATCTTTGTTAGAGTTTGCAAGCTAACCCATCTGGGTCCGGAGTTTTCTTTTTGAAAGGTTTTAAAGTATTAATTTAATTACTTAAATAGTTTTAAGATGATTAGGGTTATCTGCTTGAAAGCTTTTGGTTTTTGACATGAATCACTTTTACTCACTATGAGTGTTAGTGGTCTTTGTCTTTGAAGGAGTTTGTCTTTCATCTATTCATCTCCATAGAGTTGTTTCTTTATTATCCTTTTAGTGTCTGTAGTTACTATAGTGATGTTTTTTCGTTTATTCTTTATGTTGGCAATGTGTCCTCTCTTGTCTTTATTAGTTTGTGGCGAGGTGTATCAATTTTACTAATTTTTCCAAAGATCCAGTTTTTTGTTTTATTGCATAAAAAAAAAAAACTTTTCAGTTTCATTGATTTATGGTCTTTACTATTTAATTTTGTATGCTTTTGGGTTTAAATCCATTCTATTAGAATTCTGTAAGGTATAAGCTTGGACCATTGATTTGAGACCTTCTTTTCCTTCTAACAGTGCTTTAGATAGCCACACAAATTTTCTTAGGTTGGTATTTTCTAAGTTCTTTTTTTTTTTTTAAGATTTTATTTATTTAAAAAAAGAAAGATTTTATTTATTTATTTGACAGAGAGAGAGAGCACAAGTAGGGGGAGCAGCAGATAGAGGGAGAGGGAGAAGCAGGCTTGCCATGGAGCAGGAAGCCTGATACAGGGCTGGATCCCAGGACCCCAGGATCATGACGTGAGCTGAAGGCAGATGCTTAACTGACTGAGCCATCCAGGTGCCCCAGTATTTTCTAAATTTTTATGTGACTTTCACTTTGACCCATGATTATTTGGAAGTATATTGTTTAATTTCCAAATACTTAGTGATTTTGCTTAAATCTTTTTGTAATTGATTTCTTTGTTTAATTTTTTTGAGGCAGATAACATACTTTGTATAATTTCCTTAAGTTATTTGAAGTTTGTTTTATGGCCCAGAATATGTAAATGTTTGTAATGTTACATATGTATTTCAAAATAATGTGCATTTTGCTGCTTTTGAGTGGAGTATTCTATAAGTTCTGTTTGCATATTACATATTTTACATTAAGTATTCTGTAATTGTCAGGTCAAGTTGACTGATGGTCCTTATTAGGTTTTATGTTTCCTTACTGAGGTTTTGTCTACTTGTTTTGTTGATCATTGCAAGAAGAGTTGAAGTCTCCAAGTGTAATTGTGGATTTGTCTATTTTTCCTTTTCTAACAATTTTTGCTTCATGAATTTTGAACCACTTTTGTTACGTGCATATATATTTAGGATTCTTATGTTTTCTTAGTAAATCGACCCCTTTATATAATGTGTCTTCTTATTTCTGACCATATTCCTTCTTCTGCAGTCTGTTTTATCTGATGTATTTGATTTCACCAGTCTATCTTTTGGTTAATGTTTGCATGATAAATCCTTTTACTTTACATCTTTGCCTTTATATTTAAAGTAGTTTTGGTTTTGGGGCACCTGGGTGGCTCAGTGGGTTAAAGCCTCTGCCTTAGGCTCAGGTCATGATCCCAGGGTCCTGGGATCGAGCTCCACATCAGGCTCTCTGCTCAGCAGGGAGCCTGCTTCCCTTCCTCTCTCTCTGCCTGCCTCTTTGCCTAATTGTGGTCTCTGTCTGTCAAATAAATAAATAAAATCTTTAAAAAAAATAAATTAGTTTTGGTTTTGACAACCAACTTTTTTTTTTGATCCATCCTGACCTGTCTGGCTTTTTAATTAGGTTGTTTATATTTAATGTAATTATTAATGTGATTAGGTATAAATCTACCATCTTAGTAGTTATTTTTTAGTTAATCTATCTGCTGAATGTTCTATATTTTTATCTTCATTATTAGCTCGCTACTTACACTTATTTTGCCTCTTTAAAAGTTTTATACTGGTTTCTCTATTATTTATATTATACATCTTTAATTCCACTCTATATTCAGGCAATGTTATACAACTTCTTATATAGTCTTAGAGCTCCTCAGCAGTATATTGTCAATTTCTTCTTAATTATTTTTTCCATTATTATTGTCATATATTTTATTTTTCATGTGCCATAAGCTCGTAATACCTTGCTACTATGATTGCTTTAGACCTGCTTTGTCACATCATGTCACTAGCCAGTGTGACTATTTAATTTGAATTTAGAATAGTTAATATTAAGTTTAAATTAATTTTCTCTGTGTACTAGCCATTTTGTAAGTGCTTAGTAGCCACTTGTAGGTTTTAGCTTTCAGATTGAACCACCTAAGAATGTTTCCATCATCTCAGAAAGTTCGATCAGTGAGTGCTACTTCACACACTTCTGTTTTGAAATAATTAAAAAGTAAGGCAAAAATATGTTTTACATTTATCTTCACATTAAGTGCAGATAATTTAGAGTTCTGCATTTCTTTGTAGAATCAAATGTCTGTTTTCTACTCTTTCTGTAGTTTCGGTCTATTGGTAACAACATCATTTGGGTTGGCTAAAATGTACCTTTTTTTTTTTTTTTTGCAGAGTACTTTGCTAGGTATAGAATTCTTTGTTCACAGTGTTTCTTACATTAAAGATGCTGTATATAATCTTTTCTTGATTGCATAGTTTCTGATGAGAAGTCCGTTGTAATTCTTCATTCCTCTGAATCAAAATGTTTCCTTTATTGTTGGGTTTTTATTGCAGGTTGAAAATGATTTATATTGAGGTGTGCATGTTTTCTTTTTGTAGGGCTTTTTGTGAGTGGTTGCTGAGCTTTTCTTAGATTTAAGGTTTGATCTCTTAAATCATATTTGGAAATTTCTCTAGATTTTCTCTTCTTATTAGTTCTTCTGCACCACTTACTCTCTCTTCTTGTGAGAATTCCATTGCATAGCTGGTAGTTTTTGATAAAGTCCTACAATTCTTGGAGGCTTTGTTTGTGTCTTCCCCACACTTTTTTTTTTTTTTTTAATTACTTTGTATTTCAGTTTGGGTAATTTTTCATAACCCCTCTTGAAGTACATTTGTACTTCCTCCCTCCCAGTCATTTGATGAGCCCATAAAATGCTTTTTTGGGGGGAGTATCACTATTAATATGTCTTTTATTTCTTGCAGTTGCATTTCCATCTTGAAATCCTTGATCTGTTTCCTAGCTCTATTCCAGAAGCATTTTTTTTTCTTTTACTTATCCCCTAACACAATGGAGAACAGTGATTGGTGTCCTTCTGTCACTAGTGTAAGGTTTTTTCCCCCATATGAGTGAAAGGCCCAGGTAGGACTTTATTCTTTTCTTTGTTGGAAGGCAGTATCTTCCTTCCCCTCTGAAAGATACCTCCTTAGTCTCCAGCCTGGTTCCCAATTTTTTCAGCATCCCTGGATAAGGGCCTTTGAGTGGGTGCCAACTTTCTATGTTTCTGCAGTTCTCAGGGATTTTGTACTCTAATTCAACCCACACTTTGTCTTTACTTGCAATATAATTACCTGAGATGAGAAAACGTAAAACACTCTTTAGGGAAGGTAAATTATCCTGTTCCTCTAGGAAATAACATTCAAGATATAGGAAGGATGCATTTTGTAATTTCAAGGGGAACCATTTAAAGATTGGTACCAAAAGGTACATCAAACAAGCTAATAGGTGAAGTAAAATGGAATAGTTACAAAAAAAAATTTTTTTTTGACCAGTGCCAAAGTCAAGAAAGGAAGGATAAAGGAACAAAAAACAAATGAGAAAGATGATACTTAAACTCAACTATATTGATAATTATATTAAATGTAAATGGACTGTGCACTTCACTGACAATACATATATTGTTAGGCCTTATAAATAAGACCCACCTATATTCTGCTTATAAAAAACACTTTAAATGCAAAAGTACAAATAAGATGAAAGTAAAAAACATTGAGTATTATCTGCAAACACGAAAGGAAAGCTGATGTGGCTATATTAATCCTGTACAAAATAGATAGAAGATTGACATTACATAGTGTATGTTTTCTGATCATTGAGAAATTAATTACGGTTCAGTAACAGAAAAATAACCAGAAAGCTCCAGATGTTTGAAAGTTAAGCAAGACCTTTCTAAATACAAAGTCACAATAAAAATTAAAAAACATTTAAGTCTGAAAAACAACAAAAATGTTCTATCAGAACTTATGGAATGAAACTGAAGCAGTACTTTACGAGAACTCTGTAGCTTTCTGTGCATATGTTAGTAAAGAAAAAAGGTTAAAAATTATTACTCTAAGCTTGCAACTGAAGGGAATAACAAATCAAACCCAAAGAAACTAGAAAGAAGGAAATAGTATATAGAAAAGTAGAAATTAAGGAACTACAAGTTTTATAGTCAGTTTATTGAGAAGACTTTTTAAAAACAATAAATGTGTAATGAACTGATAAAGGAAAAAATGGGAAAAGACACAAGTTACCAATACCAGGAATGTAAAAGGCATTAATACAGACCTTTTGGATAGTAAATTGTTAATAAGAAGAAATTATGAGCAGCTTTATTTTAATATTTGATAAGTTGAATGAAAGGTCATAATCTTTGAAAAACACAACTTATCAAAACTGACATGGGAAATGGAAAATGAGTTGACTAATGTCTATTAAACAAGTTGAGTTTATTGAAAACTTCTATAAAACCGCAGGCCCAGATGGCTTCACTGGTAAATTGTAAACATTTAAGTAAGATACATTGCCACTTTTACAAATTCTTCTGAGAAAAAGTATAAACATCACCTGCAATATTTTATGATTTTAGTGTAATCTTGATAGGAAAAGCTAACAAAAGCATGACAACAAGGGGAAAATTATAGGCTAGTATTTATCATGAACATAGATACTGAAATAATCCAGTGATAATATAGATCAGAAATTTGTTCCAGGAATGCAAGGTTGGTTTAATGTTTTTAAAATTAATCAGTGTAATTCATCTCTTTAACAGAACAATATAGAGAAACAATAGGATCATTTCTGCAGATAAAGAGAAATAATTTGACAAAGTTCAGCATCCATTCATGATAAAAATCCTCATCATTTTAGCAAATGAAGAAAATATCCTTTATTTCCTCAAGACAATCAGAAAATGGCAGCACCTGGGTGGCTCAGTTAGTTAAACATCTGCCTTCAGCTCAGGTCATGATCTCAGGGTCCTGGGTTGGAGCTCCATGTCAGGCTCCCTACTTAGCAGGGAGTCTGCTTCTCCCTCTCCCTCTGCCTCTCCCCTTCCTGTTCATGCGTGTGCGCGCTCTCTCTCTCTCTCAAATCTTTTTTTTTCTTAAAGAGTATCAGAAAATGTACAGTTAACAGCATACTCAATGAAAAGTCTTGTTTCATGTCTAATATCTTTTCTTCTATTCACTGTTATATTGTTATATATGTTACACAAGGCCAGTATGCAAAATGAATTTTAAGGTGTATACTAGCAACAAAAATGTGTAAAATAAAATTAGAAAAGTATCGTTAGAATAGCATTATGTAGCACCTGAGTGGCTCAGTTGGTTAAGTGTCTGCCTTTGGCAGAAGTCATGATCCCAGGACATTGGGCCCCTTGCTCAGTGGGGGTCTGCTTCTCCTTCTCCCTTTGTCCTCTCTCCCAAGTAAGTAAGTAAAATAACATCAAAATATGTGATATCTCTAAGAATAAATATGATAAAAATTGAAGAAAACTTCCTTGCCAAAAATGATAAAACAATGCTCAGAGACATCTTGTTTTATTTTTAAAAGATTTATTTTAGAGACAAAGAGTGTGGGGGGTGAAGGGGCAGAGGGAGAGAGAATCTCAAGCAAACTCCCTGTGCTGAGCCTGGAGCCTGACTCAGGGCTCAGTCTCTCTCAGCCCTTCGATCTTAACTAGAGCCAAAATCAAGAGTCAGATGTTTAATTGAGCCACCCAGGTGCTCCTAGAGACATCTTAAAATACTTTAATAAATAGAGAAATATTCCATCTTTATGTAGTAGGAAATTCATATTGTTACCATGTCAATTTCCCTCATGTTGAACTATGGGTTCAATACAATCTGAAAATTCCAGATCTTTTTTTTGGTCAAATGGATTCCAGAATTTATATTAAAATGTAAATGTCTGAGATGTTATGACTTATTGTGAACCTATAGTCATTAAAACCGTGTGTATTGCGGCACCTGGGTGGCTCAGTGGATTAGGCCTCTGCCTTCGGCTTGGATCATGATCTCAGGGTCCTGGGATGGAGCACTACATCAGGCTCTCTGCTCAGCAGGTAGCCTGCTTCCCCCTCCCCCTCTGCCTGCCTCTCTGACTACTTGTGATCTCTCTCTCTGTGTCAAATAAATAAAATCTTTAAAAAAAAAAAAAAACCCCATGTGTATTAGAACAAGGTAGATAAAAAGGTCAATGGAAGAATATGAGTGTCTAGAAAGAGCCCTTCATATAAACTGTTTTTGGTTTATGACAAGAGCTCCATGAAATTAAGAAGAGAATGCATTTACTTTTAATAAATTGTGTTAGATAAAGTAGATATCCACATGATAATGAAATGAATCTTGATTTATACTTGATGCTATATCTTCAAAAGTTCATTTGAGTTTCATCATAGATCTAAACGTAAAAGCTAAAATTATGAAGCTTGTAGAAGAAAACCTAGATGAATATCTGTATCACCTTTGCAAAAATTTCTTAAGTAGAACGTAAAATTAATAAATTAGACTGTACAATTAAGA
Organism: Lutra lutra; assembly: GCF_902655055.1. NCBI lineage: Eukaryota > Metazoa > Chordata > Mammalia > Carnivora > Mustelidae > Lutra > Lutra lutra. Next base: position 132,729,293 of record NC_062282.1, on the reverse strand, counting down.
ATTTCTATTTTTCGGGTGCCTGGGTGGCTCAGATGGTTAAGCGTCTGCCTTCAATTTAGGTCGTGATCCTGGGGTCTTAGGATCGAGTCCTGCATCAGGCTCCTTGCTCAGTGGGGATCCTGCTTCTCCCTCTGGCTCTCTCTCTCTGTTTTTCATGAATAAATAGAATCTTTAAAAAAAAATTCTAGGGGCACCTGGGTGGCTCAGTGGGTTAAGCTGCTGCCTTTGGCTCAGGTCATGATCTCAGAGTCCTGGGATCGAGCCCCGCATCGGGCTCTCTGCTCGGCAGGGAGCCTGCTTCCTCCTCTCTCTCTGCCTGCCTCTCTGCCTACTTGTGATCTCTCTGTCAAATAAATAAATAAAATCTTTTAAAAAAAATTCTGTTTTTGAATCTATCATTAAGAAAGGAAAAGGCAAGCCACAGACTGTTGGAATAGTTGCGATAAATAAGTCGGGTAAAGGACTTGTATCAAGAAAATACACGTAAATTACAAGTCAAAAAGAAAAAGGCACACAGCTCAGTTTTTAAAAACATGTCAAACAGTGATCAGATTCTTTACAAAAGAAGGTATACAAAAGGCAGTGTACACAGGTAAAGTTGCTCTATATTATTATTCATCAAGGAAATGTCATCATCACACACCTACCAGAATGGCCAGTGTTAGAGACTCACAATAACAAGGGTTGCTAAAGATACAAAGCAACTGATTCTACTATATGTTGCTAGTGAGGACCACTTTGGAAAACTGGTAACAAGTCTTATAGTTATGCATGGCTGTGTGTACTGTGACCCAGTAATTCCAGGTCATACTACCCAAGAAAGGTAAAAAATGTGTATAAGAATATTTATAACAACATGAATGAATCCCAGAAACATTGTGTTGAGCAAAAGTAGACAGACACAAAAGAGTTCATACTGTATGATTCCACTTGTGTAGTTTAAAACAGGAAAAACTAATCTAGGGTAGAAGTCCAGAAAGTGGTTGCCTAAGGTTTGAGAGAAGTTTAATCAGTTGGAAGGGGTGAGAGAGAACCTTCTGAAATGATGGCAATGTTTTATATCTTGATGTAGGTGGTAGTTATTTGGATATATGACATAGGAAAAAATTCATTGAACTATATAATGCATGCTGAAGAGTTTTGTACTTTTTAAAAAATAGTTCTTCAATAAATGATTGCAGAGAAAAGGAAAATACTTGAAAAGATTTTATCATGAAAATTTCTAAACAAATTTCTGTGGAGTACAAGGAGACCACATTTATACAACATCTTGCATCAACATTTTGCCATGCTTGTTTCTTCGTTTCTCCAAACCACTCATATAAGCTTTATTTTTATTTATTTATTTATTTATTTATTTATTTATTTATTTATTTATTTATTTATTTTGTAGTTAAGACACTTCCAAATGTCTAAATATCATAGGTATATTAATTTGTTTTGGACACATTTTGTGAATTTTTATCATCACGTCAAGTTTGCTACATTTAATATACACAACATTGAATTTTCTATTTTTCTTTTTTCCTGTACTTTTTTTTTTTTTTCGTTTCTTGGCTTATTGACATGGAAATAATTCTAAGCTGTTTCTTTATTTGGAACTGATTTGACTTGGCATCCCAGAGGAGGGTGGGTTGAGCAGGGCCCTTCTTAGTTAGGTCACATTTAAATCAGATCTTCCTATCTAAATGAGAGGTAAATTTGAGGAATAGCTTTCATCCTGTTTTTTTTAATGGATTGGTATTTTATTCTTCCATCTCAATTTGTCTTTGACTTTAATCTTTTTTTTTCCCCTTTGCCAATTATATTTGCAGTAAACCATAAAAAGTCTTTATTATTCTACTATGTTGGCTATATGCCTATTTAATTCTTTCTTCACAGATTTCTCTCTATGGATATTCATTTAAAAATAGCAGTTTGTAGCAGTTATTTATTTATTTTAAAGCTTTATTTATTTGAGAGCAAGAGAGCGCTCACATGAGAGAATGAGAGAGCATGAGAGTGTGCAGAAGTGTGGGGGGCCAGCAGGAGAGGGAGAAGCAGAGTCCCTGCTTAGTGGGGAGCTCGATATGAAGCTCCATCCCAGAACTGAGATCAAGACCTGAGCCCAAGGCAGACCCTTAACTGAGCCACTTAGGTGCTCATTTGCATAAAACTTCTTAAAACAATTTTTTAAACACTTTTTAAAACCATTTTTGATGAGATAGGGGCTTTTCCATAACAAGTTGGAAAGGTTTTTTATCTACTTAAATATAAAAATTTTGGATTATCTAAAGGTCTGTTTCCAGTTACATATATTTTATGTTTTTTAGTGGAATTTTCACTGTATCCGTGCTGAGTTAATTAAAGCTTTTACAGTAATTGACAGAAAAGTCACGAAAATTGGTATTGAAGTAAGCTTACTAGCCTTTTATCAGATTATCTCTTTGTGTTAGTAGGGTTAGTAAACCCATTTGATCTCAGAAGTTTAACAGTTGTACTTTTAAAATTTCTCTCTGAATTATCTATTGTCATTTCTACAGTTGTTCATTTACAGAATCTAGTAGTCATATCCCGAAAGTTCTCTTGTGTGTCAGCTTGTAACTTCGAAGTCTAGTGGCTGATAGTACATTATTTGATTTGCTACAATTGAGTCTTCTTGTTTGTAGCAATATATAGGGATAATATCCCCTGAGTCCTTAATTATTGTGTATCTGCTAGTTACATTTAGTAGAATATTTTGCAGGTGCCACTATGTACAAGCAACCTTTTGTGCTTGTGCCTAGAAGATACAAAAAATCTAGAGAAAAATTAAAAAGAATATGTAAGTATGAGAAATAATTTAAGCTTAGATTGTTATTCAAAGTAGATACTTTATTAATCTCTTGGAATGTTTACTTTGCCTTAGCAGCTAAAAATAGAAAGATGAGATAATGTTAATAAACTAAGTTAAGGAGCCTCTGAGTGGCTCATTCGCTTTAGGGGTCTGCCTTTAGCTCAGGTCATGATTTTGGGGTCTTGGGATCAAGCCCTGTGTTGGCCTCTCTGCTCAGCGGTGAGTCAGCTTCTTCCTCTCCCTTTGTGATCTCTCTTGCTCTTGCTCTCTCTCAAATAAATAAAATCTTTAAACTAAGTTAAAATGTAATTGGTTCTATCATACACAAAACAGATTTCTGGCAATACTTATTATAGTTTGTCATAAACTCATTTTGTCATAAAGTTTGTATTATTGGATTAATAACTCAAGTTTGATAATAATTAACCAAAATTTTGTATGACTAAGTAATTATTTTACTGAAAGGAAATGCAGGCTATGATGTAATTTTAGAAGTTTGTTTTATGAGGAATTTTAAGAAACATTTTTAGGGCATTTTGTAGGCATTTTTATAAAGGCAAATATGAGAGAATATAAAACAAATTTTCCAGTGGGCTCGGAAGAGTAATCAAGACTTTGCCTTTCAAATAGTTGGATTAAATTATATTTGCTTCTCAACTTACTTTTCTATTTCTAGGAAAGATAGTTGGACAATGAGTTATTTATAGGCAGCCTGCTAATTGAGAAAAAGTCGTTGCAAATTATATACATGATAAAGGGTTAATATCCAAAATATATTAGGAATCATGCAACTTAATAGCAAAAAACCAATCCAGTTAGAAAATGGGCAGAGCATATGAGCAGACATTTTTCTAAAGACAACATACAGGGGCACCTGGGTGGCTCAGTGTCATGATCTGCCTTCGGCTCAGGTCATGATCTCAGGGTCCTGGGATCGAACCCCCCATTGGACTCTCTGCTCAGCGCGGAGCCTGCTTCCCCCGTCTCTCTCTGCCTGCCTCTCTTGCCTACTTGTGATTTCTCTGTCAAATAAATAAATAAAATCTAAAGACAACATACAGATGGGCAACAGGTACACGAAAGGATGCTCAGTGTCATTAATCATCAGAGACAGGCAAATCAAAACTACAATGAGATATTAACTCACATCTGTTAGAATGGCTTTTATCAAAAAGAAAAGAAATGACAAGTGTTGGCGGGGATATGAAAAGAAAAACAAAAACAAAAATCCTGTGCACTCTTGGGGAGATTGTAAACTGCAGCCACTATGGAAGACAGCATGGAGGTTTCTCAAAAAATTAAAAGTAGAACTACCATATGATCCAGCGGTTCCACTTCTGGGTGTTTATCTGAAGAAAACAAAAATACTCACTTGAAAAGATAACTATACCCCTATATTCTTTGTAGCATTATTTATAGTGGCCAAGGTATGGAAACAACCTAAGTGTCTATTGATTGGTGAATGAATAAAGAAGATGTGGTATAAAGCCAGGGAATGCAGAGGTTTGCTGGCATTCACCAGAAGCTAGAAGTGAGAAAGGATTCTCTTCTAGAGCCTTTGGGGGGAAATATGGCCCTTGATACCTTGATTCTGGACCTTTAATCTCCAGAACTGTGGGAGAATTTTTTAAGCAAAGAAAGAAAGACAAGAAGAAGGGATTTTCCTAGGGAAGGAAAAAGTTGCAGTGTGTGTGTGTGTGTGTGTGTGTGTGTGTGTACACGTACAATGGAATATTATTCAGCCATGAAAAGAAGAATGAAATCCTGCCATTTGCAACAATATGGATGGACCTTGAGGGTATTATACTAACTGAAATAAGCCAGACAGAGAAAGACAAATACTGTTATGACCTCATATGTGGAAATCAGTAAAAGCTCATAGATACAGAGACCAGATAGGTGGTTGCCAGAGGTGGGAGTGGGAGGCAGGCAAAATGGGTGAAGAGGGGCAAAAGGTACAAACTTCCAGTTACAAAGTAAGTCATGGGAGTTAACGTATATTGTGGTGTCTGTAGGTAATAATACCATATCATATATTTGAAGGTTGCTACAATAGATCTTAAAAGTTTTCATCACAAGAAAAAAATTCCTTACTATTTATGGTGATGGATGTTAACTAGACGGATGTTACTTTGATGATCATTTAGCAGTGTATACAAATATCAAATCATTATGTTGTATACTCAGTACTAATATGCCAGTTACACCTCTGTTTTTTGTTTTTTGTTTTTTTTTTTTAAGTGAGTTATTTTTGGCTCCCAGCAAATATGTCACAGGGGTATAGATCCAAGCTTTGGTTGAAACTCTTCTGGAAGTTCAGCGGATTTCTCCTTTCCTTTGCCTAAAACTTCACTTAAATCAGCTAGATTTAAATTCTGAAAGTGAGTGTTCCTGATGCAGTAGGTATGTAGTGAATATCTGTTAGAGGATAGGTAGAATATAGGAGCTAAGCAGCAGGTCTGACATTGCCCGCCAGCAGAACACCAGTATAATTCATTTTGGTACTATCGATCCTAGCATGGCACTACCTATGCTGTGAATAAGCAGATCTTTTAAAAGGGAGAAAATACGCTTTCATGAGTTGGCGGTAGGAAATCTTTGTTCTAATAATAAGTAGAAGTATAAAAATTCAGTATCTTAGTGCATGTAATTTAAATTATTTGTGTTTGTTATTTATTGCAGGATAATTTGTTATGCTTCAATAGAACTAATAGCTGGGAACATTTATTATATCTCATAGTTTCTGAGTCAGAAATTCAGGAGTAGTCTGTCTGGGTGGTCTCAGGGTCTCTCATGAGGTTGCAGTCAAGGTATAGGTTGGGACTACAGTCATCTGAAGACTTGATTGGGACTTAATGAAGGTGCTGCTTCCTGGGTGATTCATTCACATGGCTGTTACCAGAAGACGTGAGTTCCTTCTGGCTCTTGGTAGAAACTGCCAGTTCCTCAACATGTGGACCTTAGGATTGCTTGAATGATCTCCTATGTAACAGCTTGCTTCTCCCAGAGAAAGTGAGTTGAGAGACAGCAAGGAGGAAGCCACAATGATTTTTATGCCCTCATCTTGTACATTATACATTGTCTTCATTAGAAACAAGTCACTAAGTACAGCCCACACTGAAGAGGTGCAGATTTGGCTTTGCTTTTTTGAAGAAGTGTCAAAGAATTTGTAGATCAGAATTGTTTGTTCATTCATTCATCCTTTTGTTCAACAGACATTTGAATTCATACTGTGTTAGACGATGTGTTAGAACCAGTGCTTTTAATAGATTGCATTAATAGTCCATTCAAGTAAGAAGAAAAAAGCAAGGTCTTTGTCTTTAAAATCACTACTCTTTATTTATTTTCTTTAAAGATTTTTTTTTTTATTTATTTGACACAGAGAGAGATCACAAGTAAGCAGAGCAGCAGGCAGATAAAGAGGGGGAAGCAGGCTCCCCATGGAGCAGAGAGCCCGATGTGGGGCTCCATCCCAGGACCCTGAGATCATGACCTGAGCCGAAGGCAGAGGCCCAACCCACTGAGCCACTCAGGAGCCCCTAAAATCACTACTCTTTACATTCTGCTGTGGGAGGTGTGTATCCCATAACCATGCTTTCCCTTATATTCTTTTGAAGGTTGTTTTTATTGTCTCTCTGTAGCTGCTGGCATATCTTTCCTAGTCAAAATGATAAAGTGATGACTTCCAGGTTAATAAGATCTAGAATTAATACTTTGCTGATTCACTCTTTTAATTCTTAGACAGCAGCATATTTATGTAGTTTACTTGATGATAGTTTGTAAGAAATATATGAAAGTCCCAAAGCATTTGAATTGAATAATTGAATCATATGTTACTTATTACATGACTAGTACAAGGAGCAAGAGACTAATTCAGCAAAGCAAACATCTCTTCAGAAAGAACTGGGACTGAATGTTTCTGATTTACTTGAGATACAAGTTTGGGACTGATGAATTAACTATTTTAATCTATTTTAATCTTGACACACCACTGTGGTTTTTATTTCTTGCTCTTCATCCTCTTTCCTCCCTGTTCTTTTTTTTTTTTTTTTTTTAATTTTCATACTTTTTTATTTGGAAATGAGATAACACTGTTATAGATACCCGACTATAGCTGGCCTTAGGTGAAATAAAAATAATTAGTATTTACAGAGGGATTCCATTCTACGTTTTATTCATAAGGCATGAGCTACTTTTGAAAATAATAAAAGAAGCAGAGAACAAGAAAGTATAAGACATTTAGAAGATTATTACAGAGAATACTGGCAGTAAAAGTAGATGAAGTTTACCAGCTCACAGAGTGAAAATGAGAAAGAAAAGTTTGCAGACAAAGGATTAATCTGTGTAGGCAAAATACAGAGAAAATACGAATTTTGAAAAAGGACATCTTTGAGACAAACTGACACAAGTCTTTAGAACAGCACAATTAGGGCCATGTAGGAGAAATTTTAAAATGGCCTGCCCCTTAAAAACTCCTTGTGGCATTATAGAATATCATTTATTAAGAGGATAACTTAGATATTCCAGGGAGAAAAATTTGCTTACATAGGAGAAATAAATTGGCAGAATGGGATGCCATATTCCAACATAGGATGTTGGAAAACAATGTGTCTCAGAGTTTGGAGAAAGTGGTTTTGGGCCATACCTAAAGTATGAGGGAGGGATGAAATGTTTTCAGGCATGTGACCCAGAGTTTACCATCTTATGTAAAATTTCTGAAACAGTTACTCGATCTTCTAGTAAAGACAGACACACACGCACATGAGAATGTGGGATTCAAATCAGGGGACTTAACTCAGAAGTACAATCAAAAGGTATCAGAGCCAAGGTCATAGGCCTTGAAAACAAGTAGACTTGTTTTCAGAAGTATAGATGAGGATGTTGGAGGGCTTAGAAGAGAATATCTTTAGGAAGCAAGTGGAATCACATTAAAGACATTTTTTAAGGGGTGCCTGGGTGGCTTAGTTGATTTAAGTGTCCAACATGGTTAAGTGTCCTTGATCTCAGCCCAGGTCTTGATCTCCGGGTCTTGAGTTAAAGCCCTGCTTTGGACTCCATGCAGGGTGTGGCGCTTCTTTAAAAACGAAACGAAATAAAACAAACCCCCTTACTCAGAAACAATGGTTTTCAGATCTTTGTACTCTTTCCAGTTACAGCTCCTTTTCTCTCACTATCTCTTTATAGCATTCTGCTCAGTCTTTTACATCCACCATTCTACCAAAGGTGCCCTTGTCAGGATCTTCAGTATCCTCCATGTTGCTGAGTTCAGCGGCCAGTTATAGATCCTCCTCATACTTTACCTCTTAGCAGCATTTGGCATAGTGGATCAGTTCTTCTGTCTGAGGCACTTTCTTCATTTGGCATCCACACCACTGGGTTTTCCTTTTCTCTCATTGGCCTATGCCAGATTTTCCTGATATTTCTTTTTTCCTGGCCTTTTTGTGTTGGATCATCTCAGGGCTCAGCCCTTGAAATTTTTTCCTTCACCCAGTACACTTAGATGTCCAAGTTCATGCTTCTTTGAATATTATTTACATATCTATCACTCACAAATAATACTGGCAGCTCAACATTCTTTAGTCAACTCCAGGTTCCTATTTAACATTTTCTACTCGAATGTCTGATAGATATCTCAAATTTAACCATCTAAAACTAAACTGAATATATTTTCTCCAAACCTGCTTCTTCCACAGATTTTCCTACTTCAGTTAATGGTTAACTCTTTTATGTTTCTAGTTTTCCACACTATAAAGCTTAGAGTCAACCTTGACTCCTTCCTTACCTTATTTTATAACCTGTATCAGAAGATTTTGCTGACACCGCTTTCATAATTTATTCAGAATCTGACCATTTCTCACCACTTTTTTACCCTGGTTTAAACTACTGTCATCTCTTGCCAGTATTATTTTGATAGCTTTGCAACCAGGCTCCTTGCCTTTTACCTTGTTCCCCTTCAGTCTGTTCAAAACAGTAGCCAGAGTGTTCCTCTTTTTTTTTTTTTTTTTTTATTAAAAGTTTGCTTTATTTTTCTGTTGAATCGAGTCAGAGTGTTCCTCTTAAAACAGAAGTTAGGTAGTATCTGTTCTGTGTTCAGAACTCTTCAGTGGTTTTCCAGCTCACTTAGAATAAAACCTGCATTTCTTGCATTATCCTATAAGGGCCTAAGTGATCTGTTCCACCTAACCCTCCCCACCCACCCACCCTAACTTAATTTTCTCACCTCATCTTGCTTTCTCTCTTATTCATTCCATTCCAGACTTCTTGCTATGATCACTTCTGAAAGTTTTCACCTCAGGAACTTCCTTTTATTCTGCCTGAAATGTTCTTTCCCTAGATTTACACATGGTTTTTCCCTCACAGGTGTGGGATGATCAGATGATCACTTCCCAGTGAGGTTTTCCCTAACCACCGTATTTCTAATTGCATGCCCTCAGCAACTCCAGTCTCTGTTTTATTTTGCTCCACAGTATGTATTGTCTAACATATATTTATTTACTTCTTGTTTTGTTTAGTGTCTGCACCGTATACTGTCATTTTAAGAGGTCAGGAATATTTGTCCATTGGTTCATTATTGTCAGCACTAGAAGTAGTGCCTGGGAATATGGTGAAATAAAGCTTTATTGTAAAGAAAAGACTCGGTAAAATACTCGTCAATTTAAATCCATGGTCATGCTTTACAGTTGCCATGTACTATACTGTGAATATGTGAAGATTCAAGTTATTTCAGATCATTCAGATTCAAGTTATTTCAGATCATTTTTCTTAGTATTAAAACAATGTTAATTAGAGCTTGTTTTTGCCAGTATGGTAGCTTTGGGGGGTGGGTATTATTTATCCTTTAGCTGTTGCTAATAGTCTGACTTGGTTCACAACCTGTTGCTGAATTTGTAATTTATATTGGAGAATGTGTGTGTGTATACTCTTATGTATGTTAATATATAGCTATCTATGGCTAGACAGATAACATGTACAGTTAAGCTCATTTGCAGAACTATCATCCTCTACTAAGTGGTGATAGGCAATTAACAGGTAATTAGCCATAGTTCCAATGTTTAAGTAAATAAGGTGTTTAAATAGAAATGTAAGCCCTTACCACACTTTTAAAAAAAGCACAGTTTGCAACTTTTGAGATAGTAAGTGAATTAATTGCAAATCAGAAGGTCATTTTATATTTGTTACTTGATAATAAAATATTTAGTTTTAAATTAGAGTAGGTTCTAATTTAGGATTAAAATATCTGAATGAGGATCACCTGGGTGGCTCAGTGGGTTAAAGCCTCTGCTTTCAGCTCAGGTCAGGATCCCAGTGTTCTGGGATGGAGCCCCACATCGGGCTCTCTGCTCAGCAGGGAGCCTGCTTCCCCCTCTCTCTCTCTGTCTGCCTCTCTGCCTACTTGTGATCTCTCTCTGTCAAATAAATAAATAAAATCTTTTTAAAAAATCTGAATGATAAGTTGACTATTTTCAAACAATATCATTATTTACACATACTAATTTTTAATTGTTACAAACCATTATGCATTTTTTTTTTAATTTCTTTAAAGATTTTTTTTTTAAAGGCAGAGGCTTTAACCCACTGAGCCACCCAGGCGCCCTCATTATGCATTTTTAAAATAAAGTTTGTATTCCTAGGGTTAACTTCTTTTAACAGTGCCAGGGCTAAAGGAATTCCAGTGCTTGATGGAGAAGCAGAGAGAGCATAGTGTGGTAGACCCACAGATAGTTTGGTTACATACCTCAGTAAACATTTCTTCCAGTTTGTCAGCTTATTTACTTTTAAATTATATGTGTGTTATCGTTGTCAGTCTTAAGGATGATGTATACTTATAACAAGGTTTTTTAAGAGGAGATGTAACTTTTCAAATAACCATCTTGATAGTTGTAAGGTTTTTGTGGACTTGTCAGATCACGTTGTATTTTTCTGATATTACGGGGCTAACAAAGAGCTTCCCTAGGAGGAGTATTAGTTTTGCTATTTTTGTTTTGTGTTTTGTATTATTATTTTGTTTAATCCATGGTTTCTTTGTAGGAATCTTCTGCAGCTTATTCGTTGCTTGAGTAAAAACTAAGTCATATCCATAATTGCACTGAACTGGGCACAAGAAAACTGCCGTATATGTCACAGTATACTGAAAAAGAGCCAGCAGGTAAGCAGAGTTTGTCAGTTCCTCTATTGAGGACTTTGTATTTTTCTCTCTAGATACCTTGAATAGTGTACATGACATGGAGTCATGGTCTTAATTTAAGGCCATTTGATTGGTATATTGAAAATAAAGCTTAATTTCCAATTTTTGATATGAAAATAAGTATAAATAAAAATTCTTACTTTCTTTCTGTACCCCCTTGGCTACTATTGTGCTTCCATTTTGGAGACTATTCCTTCGGAGGAGTTGTTAAGGGTACTGTTTCTGGAGTCAAACTCTTCAGTTACTGGATGGTTACTAAATACTGAATTTTAACTTTAATTTTTTTGATCTTTAAAATGAAGTACAGTATCTACCTCATAAGTTTGTTTCAGGAATTAAATAACAATGTAAAACTTGATTACGTTATAAATAATGTGTTTTTTAATCTGTGCTTGGAAGCAGTTATATTTGTTTTAATGCAATAAAACAAAAATATGTAATTGTTCCTTTGATTATTTCATATACCATGAGAAAATTTTTTTTACCTCTTGTATAATATATGTAAAATCTAATTGACTAAAGAGATTTAAACCTTTTATATATAGATGTGATAATGTTCTTAAAGGTGCTACTGTTTACTACCATATATCCTTCAGCCATCAGAACTTAGTATTAAAGTTGTTCAAATGTTGATGGGTTTTGCTACCATAGTGTATACCATTGGTAGCTTTGGAAGGTGGGGTAGCATGTCTTTGACTTGGCTCATTGCTATTTTCTTTTGGAGAATTTTATCTGACCCTAATATTTGGAGTGTGTTTTATTATGGTCCAGTTGGTTCTTTATGATAGTACAGATGCCAGTTAAAGAAGTTACCTATTACCTTGGATAGGAATGCATTCACTTTTAATGTAATTGAAACCATCATTTCATGTACTAGTAATTCAAGTAAGTATTAAGGAGTTATACATAAGGTACTTTACTTAGATAATTTGGAGGATCATTGTCCAATCCTTAATGAGCTTTTGTAGTATGGTGTATGAATTTTGCACATGAAAAATTGCTTTTATTAGGTTACATCATAAAAATCTAAAATATCTTAAATGTACCAAACTTTAAAAGCTATTTTTGGGGGTAAAGAGGCATATAACTCTCATAATATTTCATGTTTACTTTTCAGGTATGTTTTACAGTATTAATAAGGTGTACTGGATGTTCAGTAGCATATGATTTGGCAAGTAATAGCATTTATGTTGAAATATTGCCCCTACTGGTCACCAGAATAAAAGTCATTGTATGCCTCTCTTATTTTTAACTCTGTTTTTCAGCAATGGATCAAGAATCCAGCAAGGCTGCCTGGCCCAAACCAGCAGGAGGATATCAGACAATCACAGGCAGGAGATATGGAAGAAGACATGCATATGTCAGTTTTAAACCATGTATGACCAGGCATGAAAGAAGTTTAGGTCGGGCTGGTGATGACTATGAAGTGTTGGAACTAGATGATGTTCCAAAGGAAAATTCCTCAGGTGCGCAACATGGGATTATATAAGAGTTATCAAAAAGCATGTAGGAATTGATCTTGTAATATTTGAGATTGTGTGTGGGTTTTATGTGTCTGTGAATAAAATATTTTACATTTCCTCTCAAGAATTCTATTTTGATATTTTAATTGAATTTAATATTAATACTATATACAATTAAACATAGACGAAAATAGAATATAGTCATTAAAATACAACTACATTGCCATGGCAGTGATTACCTTATCATATCCTTCAGCCAGTGGAGATCATCAGCTTTCAATAAAAAAACTTTTTAATGTGAACTGAATATATTTTTCTTGCATATTATGTTTAATAGCTTTTTTGTTTTAATTGTATCTCCAAATAATTTAGGTTGGCTAATTTGATTTTTTAAATCATTTTATGAAATATGAATGTCAAATAATAGTTATTTAATTAAAATTTCTTAATTATTCTGTGGTCTGAGAAAGTATTTTGCATATATCCATGTACTTTAATTACGCATCTTTGGGCTGGACTGTGGTTGTCTTCTTATCCTGAGCAAATTTGATAATTCTAGATTATTTTTACTGTTGTTTATAAATAAGAGCCTAAATTATTAGCTAATAAGTTCATTCTGTTAAAGAAGCCTTTCTCTGATATGATGAGACTGCTCTTTAGTTATTTATAATTTATAAATTTTTGTTCCAACAAAACGGGACATCCTCCAGCAAAACTCAGATGTCATCATTCTTTATTATTACATTAGTAGTAATAAAAGGTAATCAAGCTTAAAGTGATTTATAGAATAGATATGATTTTATTCTTGTCTCAAGATATGACAGACTATGGCAAAGAGATTCAACTTGTTGACTTTTTGTTGTTTTGCAGTCATAGCTGTAACATATCTAAAGTTAACTCATTATTGTAGATGCATTATAAAGAATCCATATTGGGTGTAGAAATCTAATATTATATATCTGGGAACTGAGATATAATCTTCTGAACTGACATCAAACACAATCGAATTTCATTTCTGTTAGATCTGTAACCTGTTCTTTTATCTCTGAAAAGTACTGTTGCAGTTATTTTAGCTGCCCATAATAAAAGAAGTTAAGTTTGAATTGTGCACCCTAACAACTGGGAGGGCAGATTGGTTACCCTATGACTTGACTTATACCTCTCCTTTTAATGTCTTTTACAGAATGTTTTAGGTATCTGGATTTAGGCGAAAAACCTCCAAAAGACATCTGAGGGAGAGGATACTGAAGGGCTCTACAATGGCATAAATGAACTCATAGGGTAACTGGTGTGCCCTCTCAGTTAAGGGTGGGAGCATAGAAGTACCTGCCAGAGAAATTAACTCATATTCAAGTGCATAATTATTAGTATAATATCTGCTTAAATAGTCATTAGTAAATAAAATTATATTTAATGTCTCCAAATATGTTTTCTTTATTCTCTGTGAAGGTTCCAGTCCATCGGATCAAGTTCATTCTTCTTTACCCAATGACACTTTATTTGAAAAAAGTGAAACAGAAATTCCCATTTGTGATACAACATTGAATCAAACCATTGAGAGCAATCCATCCTCTGCTGCAGTACATCATAGCGAGGAGGGCAGGGAGACTTTAGGAAGCAGTACAGATCTTCATAATCACTCTGAGGGAGAATATACTACAGAAGCTTGCAATGCTTCAAGTGTACAAAATGGAATTTCATTGGTTCAGACTGACTCTTACGATCCAGATGGCACACATGGAGAGGCCAGTGACCGTCTTCAGCTTTCTGCAGAAGTTGTGGAAGGTGGTGGCTATCAGGAAGCATTGGGCAATACAATATTTGAGTTGGCAAATGGAGAGGTAGAGGCATACACTGGTCTTTCACCACCAGTTCCCTCTTTTAACTGTGAAATAAGAGATGAATTTGAAGAGCTAGATTCAGCACCTTTAGTCAGAAGTTCTACTGGTGATACTGAGTTTGTCAATGAGAACAATCAGGAATTTCAGAGGTCCTCTTCTGAAGATGAAGTTGTTAGAAAGAAACAACAAAATGATACTAGCCAGGAGAGTCAGAGAGAAAAGGCAGCTGAAAATGCAGTGTGTGCTCCCGGGCATATCTGCAGTGAACAAAATACTAGTGATAAGGGAAAGAACCAGGGAAGTTTTCCTGAACAGGTAGTAAGGCCCAAAGTTAGGAAACTGATAAGTTCAAGCCAGGTGGACCAAGAAACAGGTTTTAATAGGCATGAGGCTAAACAAAGAAGTGTTCAGAGATGGAGGGAGGCTTTGGAAGTTGAGGAAAATGGCTCAGATGACCTATTAATAAAATGTGATGACTACGATGGAGAACATGACTGCATGTTCTTGGATCCACCTTACTCAAGAGTTACGCATAGGGAAACAGAACATAACCAAATAACAGCGGAAAGTGGAGCCACAGCAGGAAGGCAAGAAGTGGTGGATAACGCCTTTTGGAACGGCTGTGGAGATTATTACCAGCTGTATGACAAGGATGAAGATAGGTAAGATTTTGTACTTTGTCAGATTGTGTGGTAAGCAAAGTGGTTTATTTCTACTAACCATAATGTTTGATGGATGGGCTCTTTGACATGGTCAGGGAATTAGGTACTTTGGCCAAATATTCTTATTTTCTCAGTGCTAACCACACATGCAAACTGCTGGTTATTTATTTACAGAAACTTTCTTTGGGGCATTTTAGGAGTTTATAGAAATTATAATTTCAGATAATGATGACTAGTTATTAACAAAAGGATAGAGATACTAATTATTTCAGTTCTTAGTAATAGTATTTCAGTTCATAAACTATAAAGTGAACATTTATTATATTTTTTTAAAAATTCTGTGTTAATTCATCCTGGACTTAAAAAGTGATTTAAGATCACAGAAAATTTTGATAATATTGTATGAACTTTGCCAATATTTATTAATGTCACCTGTTTCTCTGTTCCTCTTGTTTGCTCTTTTTTTAAATTTTTATTTTTTTTTAAGATTTTATTTATTTATTTGACAGAGATCACAAGTAGGCAGAGAGGTAGGCAGGGAGAGAGAGAGAGAGATAGGAGGAAGCAGGCTCCCTGCTGAGCAGAGAGCCTGATGTGAGGCTCGATCCCAGTACCCTGGGATCATGACCTGAGCTGAAGGCAGAAGCTTGAATCCACTGAGCCATCCACGCGCCCCCTTGTTGCTCTTTTTATCATTAGGTTTATTTTTTACCTATTTATAGGTAAAATGTATATATAAAAATATATACCATACCACAGTGTGGTATATATTATTTCCCCCATTTATAGACCTGGAAACTGAAGCACAGGAGAGTTGACTTCCCAAGATAACGAAGCTAGTAAATTCTGGAGCTGGAATTTGCATTTCTACTTACTGCCCAATACAAATGGGTATCTTAAGAGAACATACAACTTTTTTTTTCTTTTTTTATAAGAGGGAGAGAGAGAGAGCGTGAGCAAGGTGAGGAGTTGAGTGGATGGGCAGAAGGAGAGGAGGAAAGAATCTTTAGCAGGCTCCATGCCCAGGGCAGAGCCAGACTTGGGGCTTAATCTTAACAACCCTGAGATCATGACCTGAACCAAAATCAAGAGTCAGATGCTTAACTGACTGAACCACCCAGGTGTCCCACAACTTTTCATAGAGTAAGCATTCTGTGTTCCTCGTATATAGAATCTTTCCGCCCCAAACTGTAAGACCATAAAAAGAAGAGAGAAATGGAAAATTTCTTTGTCCAGCTTCTGACTTTTCATTACCCTGGAGTCCAGATTTTCACAGACTTTGGAGCTAATTGGAACAGATCTTGCTCAGTTACAGTGCAGTTTCAAGATCTTACTGACTTGTAGAAATAACGGTTACTTTTTTTTTTTTAACTAGAGAGTACTACAATGGAAGAAATTTTTCCTCTTAAATATGAATACATTTTATGTATTTCATGTCACAAAATTAATAAAATGTATTTGGTTTTCTTTGGACATATGGATAAAGCTTGTATAATGTAGCATAAGTAACTTGTAGAAACAGTTGAAATATAATTTCTACTATTGTCTTTTTTTTTTTTTTTAAGATTTTATTTATTTATTTGACAGACAGAGATCACAAGTAGGCAGAGAGAGAGAGGGAAGCAGACTCCCTGCCGAGCAAAGAGCCTGATGTGGGGCTCGATCCCAGAACTCTGGGATCATGACCTGAGCCGAAGGCAGAGGCTTTAACCCACTGAGCCACCCAGGTGCCCCATCTACTACTGTCTTGAAGTTGTAAACTTCAAGGGCTAGCAGACAGTATTTATATAACCTACTGTTTTTTAAGTCTAAGGGTAAAATTCATTAAGAACTTCTCCCTAACTTATTTGTTTTTTCAATTTAGGCCCACAGTCTTTTATGCAAAATCCACAAAGTTCTTTTTAAAATGGAAATTGAAATCAGAACCTTAATTGGTACTAACTTATTTGATGCAGATCTGGATCTGAACTAACGTGAGGCCTTTTTTTGAAGCATTCCTAATATTTATTGCAGAAATATGAAAGTGTTTGGCTACTGAGTTTTGGGGTTAGACCCCACTGGGAATTATTAAATAATACATCTAAATCTCAGCAGGAAAAAATCTGACTTTTAAAACATACTCAGCCCTAAAATTTTTGGATTGGATTATGAACATTTACTATACCTCTTGGGTTACTATTAAAAAATAATAATAACATCAACTTACCATTTTAGATAACTTATCTTTTTCAAAGTATAAGAGTGTTGCATTTTTACTCCAGTTACATTTTTGCTTTCTTGAAGAAAATAATTTAAGTTGGGCATACCTTCATCTTTGGAGACACACTAATCAAAGCTAAAACCCTTTTTTTTTTTTTTTTTTTTTGCTTTTTATAGTCAGGCCTAATGTCATATAATAAAATTGATAAACCTTTTTGCATCGTTTATCAGCCTCAAAAGTAGTTTTCTTGGCTCTTCGTTTAAATTGAGTGTGTGTGTGTGTGTATGTGTGTGTGAATAGGGTTAGTATTTTATTTGGCTAGAATGACTGTGGACTTTGAATTGGTTATAGGGTGTTGTCTTAATATGTTTAATTATAATTTGGTTCCTTAAGTGATACACCAGTATTCTAAATAATGATAGATTTTTTTTTTTTAACAAATAGAATATACAGAGGAAGAAAACAGTTAGTAGAAACTTCTTTTTCTTTCATTTTTTTGGTAATATATTGATTTACAGAACCTGAAGTTGAGTTGGCCTTGAAAGATGAAACTAATTTTGGAGCAATCTTTAAGACACATTGGAATGCCAGAAACACTTAGGGATTTTTTGTTTGTTTAAAACTACCATCACAGAATAAATTCTCAAGGATAATGATTTTACCTAGGATTCCACTCCCTTTTGGATCTATAACCCTTGAGATAGGTTTAAGACCAAATTGCAACAGTCTGGACAGATTGAGGAATATTTCTATGCTGTTTCCGGTTCTTCTGCCCTCAGCTCCCTCCAAAGGATCACAGTTGCCAGAATGTCTTTTACTATGCTGTCAGATAAAGGTTGAAATCCATACATTCCTACTTAGTTTCATTTTGTCACTTGTTCATCTACTTGGTGTTGATGCTGTAGTCCTGCTGAGTTCTGATAATAGCAGACTGGAGAAATGGGGAAACAAAGTGGCTACTCAATGAGTGTCTTGAGAAAGAAGGTATAAATACCCTTTACCTTGAGTCTGAGATTCTTTTTGAGTTTTCTTTGCTTTGTAAAACTTAAAGATGCTGTACTTGAAAATTTTTCTTGTCATGTTTATATTATAATAGCTACAAATAGGACCCTCTTATCCAGAACTTAACTAAAATCACTGTGACATTTTTAGTTATAGAAATTTTGGCCACTTTTTAAAAATATAGTTAAAAAAATATATAGTTCATATATTCTTTAAAAGTGAAAAGTATTTGAATGAATGCATGATCGATTTCCATCCTGAAAACTTTTTTAAATGATCACTTAATCATATCTGAAACGTTACACTCTCTGGAATAAGCATTGCAGCTGGTAGAATTGCTCTGAGCTGTTTGACAGGAACTGAACACCACCTTATTAAATTAGAATTGCGAGGGGAATTTTAATAGGCAGTATGTAATTACCAGACTTGGAATTAGACCAAAGAGCTAAGGTTAACATCCTGCTCTTTTGAAATATACCCTGAGAACTTTAATAACTGTTTGATGACAAGATCTTGAGTTGAACAGAACCTTTTAACCATGCCAGCACATTTTAACCTTGGGTCTAAGTGAAGGAAGAGGTCATGCCATCCACTGACCATTTCTTAGAGCAGTTGAGGTTTCCTTCACAGTTTTTCTGTCCCTAAGCCTTGACATTGCTTAAAAGGTTAAAAACAAAAAACAAAAAACTTACCTAAGATAAATGTTGGATGTTTTTGTTGTGGATGATGTTGAGAAAATAAAAGGAGTATTAGCTCTTTAGTTGATTTCAGTTTGTTATATTCAAAAAGGATTTGTCGAAATCTTCCTAAGTGTCAGACTTTCTGCCAGGTACTCTGTAAATGGAAATAATGACCCCTGTTCCCTTGGTGTTCACCAGCCTTCTGAGGAAGATAAAACATAAAGGTAATTATCATGAGACTAAATTAAGCTCCTTGCAGAAGGAGCTCCTCTGATATCCCTACAAATAAAGCATCTGTGAGCAGCCAGCAGAGATCCTAAAGCATATGCTGTAACATTTTAGCAAACCTTTTTACCTTATTTCCAAGTTCGTAAAAGTTTAGAGGGAGTAAATTAGGGATAAAGAGCTTTGTTCCTCAGGCATGTTAGGGAATTACAGATGACAACATTCTGATATTTAGGGGAAAGACTGGAAAGTTGTAAAAGGCAGGCACAGTTCAGAACCATCTGGGCCTTATTTACTAAATGAAGTAGACTTATAGATTGGAACAACTACCATTTGTAGCATTGTATTACAGCATAGTTCATTGTTAATGATAAAATGTCCCAGACTGCTTAGGTTATTATATTCAGTATACTATCTGAAAATGATATGTCCTAACATCATTTCCATCCAGAGTATTTTCAATAAAATTCAAAAAGTGTTTTTGATCCTCAGCTAGTCACATAACAAAATTATCCAAAATATAGTTCAGTTTTTATGGATGTGATAAATGCCACAGAAGACTAACAAACCAGTTCTTTGGGGGAATTTAAGGAATAAGATTGCTTATGGATGCTTTTACTTCTGTATCATATTTCTATCTAAGATTCGTACTATACAAATTCTTATTTGTGTAGAAATCACATGTAATTTTATTCTATATGTGAGAAAATGTTTTTGGTTCACAATTGAATGTGTAAAATGTAACATTGAAGTTACAGTTGACTGCTTTTGAATATAGCTCTAAATGCTAATGGGAGACCATATGAGAGACCATATGAAAATCGAAGTGGTACTTAAGTTTTATTTTGAGAATTTAAAATTTTTTAACTCATTTGCTGTTATATTCAAGGACAAATGGGTCCTCACTATCCCATCATTGTTTTGTATCCTATTTGTTCTGTTGCTTATTCTACTTGAAAAGTTATTTTTAAATCTTTTCTCTCTCTGATTTTAGTTCCATACACTCCTGTCACTCTCAGTAAATAACTTTGTTTCTTGCTTTCCTGGAGATGGTAAAATGATTAAATCTGAACTTTTTCTTGTTTTCCTTTTCTCCATATAGCAACATGTTAGTATCCTTTCCTGTTTTTTTCTTTAATGAAGAGAGGTGACTAGTCTCATTCTGTGTCTATAGTCATATCCGACACCTGACTTTATTAATCTTATACCAAAGTTGCTTCCCTCTACCTCATTCTGTAATTTTCTAAACCCCAAGGGGAAACCTTCAGTTGATCTTGCTTTTCCTTTAACCACTTGCTTGTTTGTTTTCTGTTCCACTGCTGAATTTTCAGAATAAATATTCCATACCCACTGTTTCTGTTCCTGCACTCTGAACTTTTAAATGCCTTGAGTTATTTATCTAACTGGGAGTTAGAACTCCCAGTGTTATTTCTATATTCTCTGATGTTAACAGTGACCTCTTCTTTATCACATCCAGTTGACTTTTCTTGGTACCCGTTTTTGTTTTGTTTTGTTTTAATGCTTCTGTTAAAGAGTTTGTTCACCCTTTCCTGTTCTGTGATTTCTTTTCCATTGACCTATGTTTGGTTTCTCTTTGCTATGTCTTCTCTGAACCTCAGGGGTCTGCAAACTTTTTTAAAAGGGTGACCAGATAGTAAATATTTTAGGCCTTGTGGACCAAAAGACAAAATCAAGGATACTATATAGGTACTTACATAACTGTTTAAAAATGCAAACAAACAAACAAAAGGCAAAAGACATTCTTAGCTTCCAGGCCATTAAAAAACAGGTGGCCAGGGGTGCCTGGGTGGCTCCGTGGGTTAAAGCCTCTGCCTTCGGCTCAGGTCATGATCCCAGGGTCCTGGGATCGAGCCCCGCATTGGGCTCTCTGCTTAGCGGGGAGCCTGCTTCCTCCTCTCTCTCTCTCTGCCGGCTTCTCTGCCTACTTGTGATCTCTGTCAAATAAATAAATAAAATCTTTAAAAAACAAACAAAAAACAGGTGGCCAGATTTGGTTAATGGGTCAGAGCATAGTTTTCTGACCCCTGGTATAAAGAGAGACTAAGACTAAAGCGGATTGGGTGACCAGGAGGCTGATTTTGACATTCAGTAAGACAAACCAAGGGTTCAGAGTAGATTTTCTTAGGTAGAGAAAAGAGGAAAATGGTGGCATGCTGGTTGGAAATCCAGTTGAAATGTCTAAGCAGACAGCTTATATAATAAAGTACTACCACCTTTACTAAATGTTTGTCATTTTCCAAAAATTATTCTAAACATTTTATCTACAATATTCATTTAAACATCATAAACCTGACCTGAAAAGGAAATAACAGTATTTGAGTAGAAAAGAAAAAAAAGTTGTTAAAAAAAAGATCTGCTGGGGTGCCTGGGTGGCTCAGTGGGTTAAAGCCTCTGCCTTCGCCTCTGGTCATGATCCCAGGGTCCTGGGATCGAGCCCCACATCGGGCTCTCTGCTCAGCAGGGATCCTGCTTCCTCCTCTCTCTCTCTCTCTCTCTCTCTCTCTCTCTCTCTCTCTCTCTCTCTGCCTGCCTCTCTGCCTGCTTGTGATCTCTGTCTGTCAAATAAATAAGTAAAATCTTTAAAAGAAAAAGAAAAAAAAAGATTTGCTAACAGGTACTGATGGCGTATTATTTATCAGGCTCTGTTAAAATGTTTTGTAGGTATTCATTTACTTCTCATATGAGCTCAGTGAATTATTAGGTACTGTTACTAAATTCACCTGATGTGTGAATGATAAAGGCACAGTAAGGTTAAGTTACTTTTTCACAACTACTAAGTGGTGGATTCAAATCCAAGCAGACTGACTCCAGAACCTGTGTTCTCAACAACTATACCTTAAGACATAGCATTAATGTATGACTGCAGCAAAAATAGGGAAGGCAGTAGGTAAGTGGTTTAATTTTATGAAATATTGCTTTAGTAAAGTGAAGGATTTTGGAGTAATATTATGTATTTGATATAAATTAAAGCAATAGTGATATTTAAAATGCATCTTTTAAGTGAGGAGAGGGAATGAGATTAAATTTAGGGACACCAATTAATAATTGACTTCCAGGTCTAGGTTTGGAAAAGAATACTGGAGCCAGGGTTTTTAGGGGAAATGGAGACAAAGGAGACATTTTACAGAAAGAATGGAATGTAAAAAGGATTTAAACATAGGAGTTTATGAGATGTCAAAGATACATGATTTTCAGCTTGTGAGCAGGGAAATACCGTTAGCAGATTGAAAATCAAGAAATTTACCTGTCAAATAAGTTTTGTTTTATAGCTTTTGAAAAGGAGGGTGAAAATCTAAAACTTTCTGGATGGCTAGGTCGTCAGGGCTAGTATATATATTTAAAAGTTACCTATTTAGGGGTATGGATTATATATAATGAGTAATAATGATACAGGGCTGGGATATGCAGATTTTTTCCCTAAAGGGCCAGATAGTATATATTTTAAATTTTGTAAGAGGTAGAATTAAAGACAAACTTATAAAAAAAGAAAAGAAAAAACATATTTTTAATCCAGAGATCCTAGGAAAAACAGGTAGAAGGGCCAAATTTGGCTGAAAGGCTGAATTTACCAATCTGTGATGTAGGCTTCTTAAAGATATTGACTATTGATCATAGGCATTCTTTTTATATTACAGTTTGGAGATAGTCCATCAATTATTTCACTAAGTTAAAAAAAATTTGGAAGTTTTCAGATATTGTTTTTCTGGACAGGATCATAAAATGCTTAAAATATGAGGTTTCCTTTTTAAATAAGTTAAGTTGCCAGAAATTAATAAAGAAAGCTTACTGTAATTGTTAATGAGATACCAAAATTGGAAGTGGAATATAGCTTCAAATTTGAGAGGCTTCACAGTTGAGGAAACTTAGTTCAAGAACTCTTTTAAAACTATTATCTATATTAGATTTTTACACTGATACAAATCTAGAAATGATTTACTTAGATTATTTTTTGGATTGCAGAAAATTTTACAAAATAAAAGCAATTAGGGTCCTATTCAACTGAAGGAATATCTTTTACTTGCTATGCCCTATATAGCATTCCTTCTCCAGAATGCTTGTGCTTTGCTGCCTATCATTTACTGAAGATTGGAAGTTGATTTTACTTTTTTACGTCTA
Organism: Lutra lutra; assembly: GCF_902655055.1. Taxonomy (NCBI): domain Eukaryota; kingdom Metazoa; phylum Chordata; class Mammalia; order Carnivora; family Mustelidae; genus Lutra; species Lutra lutra. The sequence goes on along the minus strand of NC_062282.1, from coordinate 132,706,083 downwards.
ACTTCTCAGAGCTTACATTACATTAGTGCTACTCTTTTTTAATAGCATTTTGATCTCTTCGGTTTATCTGCCTATAGAAGGAGGAACTCATTAACTAGTCTAGTTAATATATCATTATTAATATAACCACTAGTAATACATCATCATAAAGAAAAGTTATTTCCTACTAATTATAGGAATTATAATTATATAATATATACATAATTATAATTCTTTCAGAAGCAAACTAAAATTTATAATTTTTTTTTTTAAATCATGGCACCAAAGGGAAATCTTTAAGGGGATTTTTTATTTTTTAAGATTTTATTTGTTTATTTGACAAAGAGATCACGAGTAGGCAGAGAGAGAGGGGGAAGCAGGCTGCCTGCTGAGCAGAGACTCTAATGCAGGGCTTGATCCCAGGACCCTGAGATCATGACCTGACCTGGAGGCAGAGGCTTAACCCACTGAACCCCCCAGGTGCCCCAAAAGGGTTCTTGATCAGAATGGTTGATATGGTTGGAAAGAGCATTTAAGATTTATTTTCACCATTAATAAGTACAAGATAACTGTACTTTAAGGAGTAGTTAAATGTAACTAAATTAACCAAAGTTAAAAAATATAACCAAAAGTCATTTTCTGAGGTTCTTCATTAACCCTTCTATCGTACGTTTTGGTTCCTTATCTGCATATTTTCTTGCAGTGAAATTTATTTTGTGTTCACAGTTCTACCAAAAGACTTTAGTAAAGATTAGTCAGTGCAGCTTTTTATGAATTTGAATCTCATTTTACTTTAAAGTCTTTTGTAAAAAAGGAAGGAAAAAATAGTTAAGCTTTTGAAACATGGTAATAGTGGAAATTTATTCATAGAGGATATGTCCCCAGTTGTCAGTATGTAATTAGAAAGTTGTTTTAGTCGGGGTAGATGAGTAATAAATCTATTATTTATTTCAGAAAGCATTTAATTTATGATTACCAAATTAAAATTTTATTTAGATATACATCTAAAAAATAACCCTGTATCTAAGCACCATGGAATTACTTACTTTAGTGAAGAAAATAATGAATTGACATTTCTGTAACTTGCCATATGCTTTATTCATCGGAAAAAGTTACATTCTGCTGAATGTATTTATTTCTGTGTTTATTTTTAAAATATTTTTTAAAAATTGACTTGGCACCTGATGAAGCATGTGTGGCATAGTCGTACACTGTATACTGTGATGCCTCCAAATGACAAATGCACAAATAGTGACAGTTACTGTGTTTCTGTTCTGAATTTGCAGTTCAGAATGCAGTGACGGAGAATGGTCTGCCTCATTGCCTCATCGGTTTTCTGGTACAGAAAAAGATCAGTCATCAAGTGATGAAAGCTGGGAAACTTTGCCAGGAAAAGATGAGAATGAACCTGAATTACAGAGTGATAGCAGTGGTCCTGAAGAAGAAAACCAAGAATTGTCTCTACAGGAAGGGTATGTTTAACAGTGAGATTTATTATTTTTATGTGTATCGTCTGAGAATTGTATCCCATCACATTCAGATGTTGGGGATGCCGTTAATTTGCATGTACAAGCCCTATGTAGGACCAGTAAATCCTCCTGATTTTTTTTTTCATTATGCTTTTGGTATTTTACAAAGATCAATTAGATTGAATATTCTAGTAATTTCATTATCTTTTCTTGAGATACAGTATATATTTCCACTTTGCGTTAAAGAAAACCTGGACATTTAAAAGATGTTTTGACGGGGTGCCTGGGTGGCTCAGTGGGTTAAGCCTCTGCCTTCGGCTCTGGTCATGATCTCAGGGTCCTGGGATCGAGCCCCGAATCCGGCTCTCTGTTCAGTGTGGAGCCTGCTTCCCTCCTCTCTCTGTCTCTGCCTCTCTGCCTACTTGTGATCTCTCTCTCTGTCAGATAAATAAATAAAATCTTTTAAAAAAATAAAAGATGTTTTGATTGAGTTAGGTGTGAGTGAATTAGAGCTGCTGTTGCTCTGCAGTGGAGGTGATGGTGAGGGAAGGGGTAGACACAAGAGGGAAATCAGTGATTTACTCACAGATATGGAGAAAGTTACAAAAGTTGAAGTTTTAATATTTCTGTCTAACTGCAGCCGATGATAGCTCTGAAATCAGTGATTGTTAGTAAGCACCTTTGTCTTTTCCCAACTTAAATAGGAATGCTCTAGTTCTAGGGGTTGTCAGACTTAACACTGTGAAGGGCTGGATAGTAAATATTTTCAGCTTTGTGTGCCAGTCTCTATTGCAGCTACTCAACTCCGGTGTTGTAGTGTAAAAGTAGCCGTAAGATGATATGTAAATGAATGGGTGTGGCTGTCTTCCAACAAAATTTTATTTATTTATTTAAAACAGTTGGCAGGCTGAAAATAACCCATGGGCATGGTTTATAACCCTTGCTCTGATATTTCCCAAGTAAGAATGATTCTGGCTGATTTACACACACAAACAGCACAGGTTGATTTATACACACACACACACAATTTTTTTTTTCTAAATCACACTAAGGAAATATCCCCATTAATACTTTATAGGTTTTTAGCAGGAATATTTGTCAGATTTTATCCAAGTTTTTTTTAAGCATCAGTGGAAATTATCATAGTGATTTTTCATTTTTCATTGACCTAATGGTAATGAGAAATTATCTTTTTAAAATTTTTTACATTATTTTTTAAGATTTTATTTATTTATTTATTTATTTGACAGAGATCTACAGAGAGCCAGAGAGTACAAGCAGGGGCAGTGTCAGAGGAAGAAGGAGAAGCAGGCTCCCAGCTGAGTAGGGAGCCTAGTGTGGGGCTCAGTTCCAGGATCTTGGGATCATGACCTGAGCCAAAGGCAGTAGTTTAACCGACTGAGCCACCCAGGTGCCCAAGGAATTATTTTGTTAACAAATTGCCTGATAGTTATCCTGGCTTCTTGAAATAAACAAAAATGATCACATAGTCATAGTTTGTTGTTTTAATGAGCTGCTGGATTCTGTTTGCTAATATTTGACATAGGATTTTTACGTTGAGATGCGTAAGTGCAATTAGGTCTTTTATCTGGGTAAGTGTGATACTTACTTGGCTAAAACAATGTATATGTGCTTCTTTTTAGCCCTTTGATGTTTATCTTATTTATTCCTTTAAAGGTTGTTTAAATATTTTACTTAAATAGCTTATTTTAAAGATTTTTAGTATTTTCTTATGAAACCTAGGCTTGTGTTTTATTGTGAGGTAGTATCTGTTAATTTAAATGTTTTTTCTGGTAATTGGTTAGTTCTAATTTTTAGTCTCTCATGGAATCTATTTTGGTAGATGTATTTTCATAACTTTCACCTTGGACTAACATTAAAATTTGTACTTCTCAAAAGGTATAAATTTCCAGCTTGAGATGAATTCTGTAAGGTATAAATACATTAGAAAATCTGTAAAGAAAGAAATTTATGAACGTAATTGTTTTGACAGTGATTGAAAATGGTGGTTTTTTTCCTCATCTGATTTTATGTTTGATCTTCTTGAATCAATATTAATTTACTACGTATTATTAAATGTGATAGTAATTTTTCATTCAACAAATATTTATTTAGGATTTAGTATGTACCAAGCATTGTGCTGGATTCTGGAATTAAATAAGCAAGACAAACTAAGATTCCAGCTTGAAGCTTACACGGTGGTGGGAGAGGCAGGTATTAATATTAAGCAAAATACAAACTTGATGAATTACAAACTGTGATAATGACTGTGAAGGAAAGAAAACACTCATATGATAGAAAGCAACTAATAGGCACCTATGTTTTTTTTTCCATTTTTATTTTATTTCATTTCTTTTCAGTGTTCCAGCATTCATTGTTTATGTACCACACCCAGTGCTCCATGTAATACGTGCCCTCCTTAATACCCATCACCAGACCCTCCCAACCCCCACCCCCTCCCCTCCAAAACCTTCAGTTTGTTTCTCAGAGTCCACAGTCTCTCATGGTTTGTCTCCCCCTCCAATTTCCCCCAACTCACTTCTCCTTTCTATCTCCCACTGTCCTCCGTTTTATTCCTTATGCTCCACAAGTAAGTGAAACCATATGATACTTGACTCTCTCTGCTTAACTTATTTCACTCAGCATAATCTCTTCCAGTCCTGTCCATATTGATACAGAAGTTGGGTATTCATCCTTTCTGATGGAGGCATGATACTCCATTGTACATATGGACTATATCTTCTTTATCCATTCATCTGTTGAAGGGCATCTCGGTTCTTTCCAAAGTTTGGTTACTGTGGCCATTGCTGCTATGGGGTACAGATGGCCCTTCTTTTCACTACCTCAGTATCTTTGGGGTAAATACCCAGTAGTGCAATTGCAGGGTCCTAGGGTAGCTCTGTTTTTAATTTCTTAAGAAATCTCCACACTGTTTTCTAAAGTGGCTGCACCAACTTGCATTCCCACCAACAGTGTCAGAGGGTTCCCCTTTCTCCACATCCTCTCCAACACATGTTGTTTACTCTCCTGTTAATTTTGGCCATTCTCACTGGTGTAAGGTGGTAATCAATGTGGTTTTGATATGAATTTCCCTGGTGGCTAACGATGATGAACATTTTTTCATGTATCTGTTAGCCATCTGTATGTCTTCATTGGAGAAGTGTCTGTTCCTGTCTTCTGCCCATTTTTTGACCTGATTATCTGTTTTGTGTGTGTTGAGTTTGAGGAGTTCTTTATAGATCTTGGATATCAGCCCTTTGTCTGTAGTGTCATTTGCAAATATATTATCCCATTCCGTGGGTTGCCTCTTTGTTGACTGTGTCCTTTGCTGTAATAGGCACCTATATTAATTAGAGTGGCCAGGGAGTACTTCTCTCAGGAACTGACCTTTGAGCTGGGATCTAAAAGATAAGAATTCATGGTTGAGAAGAGCTTCCTGGGCAAAAGGAAAGGTAAGAGCAGAGGTATTAAAAAGAAAAGGGCTTGATATGTTTAGAGGTAGTGGGGCTGAAGTGAAGGAGTGAAAAGATGAGTGATAGGAGATGATGTGGCAAGTGCTAAACTATGCAGGATATGTAGCATCTGGAATTTATTCATAGAGCAGGGAGATTTAAGTGGACAGTTAATTACATAATTGATCTGACACAAATTTTTAAAAGATTCACTCTAGTTGCTTTGTCTCCAGAATGAATTAGAAAGGTATTAAAGTATAAAAGAGAAAAGAAAGTTGGACTAGCCCTTGGACTAGTGAGGATTAAAAAAAGTAAACAAGTTTGAGAATATTTTTGAGTTATAAATAATAGGAGCAATTGAGTGTGAGATGAGGGAGAATGAGAAATCAGTTATGGCTGGGTTTTTGGTTGGAGCAGTGGGTAGTTGTTACTGTCATTGAGATGGAAAGTAAGAAGTCTTTTTGGAAGTTTTAAGTGCCATTTAGACATGCAGTGTAGATGGTAAGTAGATGCTTGAATATTTATTTATTTTTTTTTTTTTTAAAGATTTTATTTATTTATTTGACAGAGAGAGATCACAAGTAGACAGAAAGGCAGGCAGAGAGAGAGAGAGAGAGGGAAGCAGGCTCCCTGCTGAGCAGAGAGCCCGATGCGGGACTCGATCCCAGGACCCTGAGATCATGACCTGAGCCGAAGGCAGCGGCTTAACCCACTGAGCCACCCAGGCGCCCCGATGCTTGAATATTTTTAAGCTTAAAGGAAATGTCCCAGATTATAGTTAGATATAGAAATGTATGACTACAAACAGAAACATTTATGGTAGTCATCAGCTACTTGCATTGATACCGTACAGTAATAAAGGCCAGTAATTCATTAAAAAAATAAAAGTGAGGGATGGTTTAATAAGCACTCCACCCCGTGGAACACACAAACACAAAAAATGAGCATGTAGTAGGCTACAAAGCACAGATTAACACATTTCAAAGAATCAGTATCCTGCAGACTATATTCTCTGACATAATGCAGTTAACTTAGAAATAAATAATAAAAATATAAAAATTTTAAAAATCCATACATTTTAAATTGTTCATCCTTCTAAATAACCACTAGGACAAAAAAATTATAACTGAAGTTTAAACTGCTCTCTACTTGCTGATAATGAGAATACCGCCACAATTAAAATTTGAGGGATGCAGTGAAATTGGTAAACAGGAATTCATCTTTCTAAATGCTTAAGTTAGAAAAGAAAAAAACCTGAACATGGAGGAACTACGCATGGAGGAACTTAAAATAGAAAAGGAATATGAAAATAAAATAAGGAAATAAGAATTAGAATTAGGAAAGATAAGAGCATAACTCAGTAAGTTAGAAAAGAGTTATGATAGAAAGGATCAAAGAAATCAGAAGGTGATACTTTGAAAAGATTAAGAAAAATAGATAATCCAGTTGTATAGTGAACAAGAAGATAAAGACAAGGCACAAATAAATAATACTGAAATACAAAAGTGTACACAGCCACAAATACAATAAAGACTGGATAGAGTAAAAAGAGTACTGTGAATTTTGTACCAGTAAATTTGAAAACTTAGAAGAAACTGATAAATTTCCAGGAAAATAGAATTCACCAAAACTTATGGGAAGCCTGAATAATAATATAAGTATTACAGATATGTAATCAGTAGTTTAAAATCTTACTGTGAAGGGGCGCCTGGGTGGCTCAATCACTTAAGCGTCTGCCTTCAGCTCAGGTCATGATCCTGGCTCCTGGGATTGAGCCCCACGTCAGGCTCTCTGCTTGGCGGAGAGCCTGCTTCTCTCTCTCCCTCTGCCTGCTACTCTGCCTGCTTGTAATGTCTCTATCTCTCTGTCAAATAAATAAATAAAATCTTTTAAAAAAATAAGATAAAATCTTACTGTGGAGAAAACAACTAATCCATATGGTTTTAGAGTTAATTCTCTTAAACTAAACTTTCAAGGACCATGCCACTTTTACTCTTAAGAAAGAAAAAGAGCTATTTCTCCAAATCATTCTAAAAGGCCAGTGTAACCCTAACACCAAAAGAGTATGTGAAGGAAAATATAAACCTGTGGCTTTCATTGGGGTGCCTGGGTGGCTCAGTTGGTTAAGTGTCTGCCTTTGGCTCAGGTCATGATCCCAGGGTTCTGGGATCAAGTTCTGCATTTGGCTTCCTGCTCAGCCGGGACCCTGCTTCTTCCTCTTCCGCTCTCCCTGCTTGTGTGTGCGCTCTCTCGCTCTCTCTTGCTTTTTCCGTGTCAAACAAAATCTTAAAAAAAAAAAAAAAATCAAAAAACCACATCTTTATTAAATGCATGTCAAAATCCCAAACAGAATTGGAAATCTCAATTCATAAGTGTATATTTTGAAGATAAAACTCAATTGGCAGTCTGAGTTTATTCCAGAAATGTATAGGTGTTTTAATATAAAAATACCCGTAAATGTCATTCACCATATTAACAGAATACAGGAGAAAATCATAGGATAGATTCTACAGATAAAGGGGGAAAAACCCATAGTAATGTTCAGTACCTCAACATGATAAAAACTCAGAAACTAGGATCAGAACACAATCTCTTTGACCTCATAAAAGGTATCTATAAAAAAAAATCAGTAGTAATCATTTTCGGTAATGAAGCATTAAACCCTCGCCCCTTAAAATCAAGAGCAAGACAGGGGTGCTCATAACACCATTTTAGCAGCCATTGTGGTAGAGGTCTTGGTGGGCATGATATGATGGGAAAATAAAAATAAAATACGATGGGAAAATAATAAAGGAGAAAAAGCCGTAAAAAGTAGAAACTAGCAGAAAAGAAAGAAACTAGTAGAATATATTTATAGAATATAAATTGTTAATGTGTGGGATACAAAGAACTCCTAGAAATCAGGAAGAAAAACTGACAGTCTAATTGCAAAGTGTTCAAAATATTGAGCAAATAATTCACTGAAGAGGAAATATTAATGGTAAGTAAAAATACCAAGGGTACTTAGATCATGAGTAATTAAGGGAGTATACGTTAAGATCATAAGGAGGTATCATTTTTTACCTACCAAATTTCCTTGGTAGGTAAAGGAAATTTGACAATGTCTGGTGTTTTGAGGATGTGAATGCTTGTTGAGGTGTGAAGTAGGTCACATGCACGGAAATTACGTAATAATTTTAACTTGCGCATGGTAGACTATCAGCTGTATCACTTTCAAGTGTGTACTCTGGAGAAACTTCCCCGTGTGGCGTAGGAGTTGTGTACAAGAATGTTCATTACAGTATTTTTCATGAAACCTATAAAACTGGATATTACCCAATACTCATAGGAGAAAAGTTAGTGTGTATTCATACATGGAGTATTACACAGCAGTGGGAATGCATGAGCCACCTTAAAAGCAAAAAAAAAAGCAAAAAAAATAAAAGAATGAATATTAGATACAATGCTGAATGAAAACAGTTGTTTCTGGAAGAATAATGTGTATGACATCTGTTTCACAAAATTAAAAACAAGCAGAAGTTAAATATCATGTTTAAGTATACAAAACTAGTGAAAACTTGTTTCAGAAAACAATGGAATGACAGTGGCATCCAGATAGTACTTTCCTCTGGAGGGCAAGGCCAGGGCATATAGGACACAAGGGGTTTGCTAGTCGGTGATAATATTCTAGTTCCTGGTTTGGTTGATGGGTTTATGGATGTTAAACAGAATATGCTTTATAGCTTAAATAGATGTTTTTTTGTTTTTTTGTTTTTTTACATTAGGGGGGTAATTAAAGGGAATTGAAGATGAGAGAGTAAAGACAGTCACCATACCTTCTTCAGAAAGGGAAGGAGCCGCAGGTAGATGTTGGGCCTAGGAAAATGTCCTCACCTCCCAAAACTGGAAGCATGATTGTTTGCTTATAGAATGTTGCAGAGGAGAATAACTGGCTAGTAATTAGAGGACAGGTGAGGACATCTTTTGAGAAGATGAGAAGGATTAGGATCCACATCTAAGCAAAAGGCCTTTAGGAACAGAGACTGCCATTGTAACTAATGAGAAGGTACAGGTGTAGGTAAGTCTAGAGGTTCTGTAGTGAGAGGAAACGATGAGTCACTGGTGACTGAAGTATTCTTGTTGTTACTAGATATTGAAAGTGGGGAGGATGGGATGATTGTGAAATTGAAGGAAAGAAGAAAAGGTAGGAAATAGGCTTTCAGAAAGCTAGATAACAAACTTATTAGGTAAACATTAAACAATTGCTGGACAGTATTGAAATTAGTATTCTAAATTAGTATTTTTGAATGTAAATTAGTGTATCACACTTGTGTATTTTAAGTTTTTCCTGCTGTTTTGGTGACTTTACAAACTTTGTAAATAAATATGCTTAAAATGCTTTAATAAAATTTAGTACTTTGCCTTACAATTCTATTTATTAGAATAAAGAAACAGTTCTTCAGATTAGGTGCTAGGGTTCCATCTTTGTGACTGGATGACATGGAACAGAGTACCATTGATTTTATAAGCTCTAATTCCTTTTGAAGCTTTTTTGACTTTTTAATTCAAATTTCAGTACTTTCCTATGTACTTTAATTCCAGGATAGGGATTTGAAATCTTAAAAAAATTTGCTATACAATTAGACTTACTAAAAATGAGCTTATGCCTCAAGCTTAGCAGCTACTTAACATGTATCTTGACTTAGAAAATGAAAACCAATTAATTAAATATCTGTTAATTAGGAATGCTTATTATGCTATCCAGGATTTTATAAAGTTTCTTATAATATAGATTATTTCATGAAGACCTCAGCCCTTTAAAATGTTAGCATTAACCCGAAGGTTTAAATTTTGTGTTGCAAATAATTGATACTCAAATTGCTCATCAGTTAGCTAAAGGAAACCACTCAGAATGAAAGTCAGAGTAGTATTTTCAGAGGTTTTATTTGATTTGTCTGCCTTTCATTTTCTTCATTTCTCAGGAGATTCTGTGATGCATGGTTATATAATAGCATATTCTAAAACTTTTTTTTTTAAAGATTTTATTTATTTATTTGACAGAGAGAGATCACAAGTAGACGGAGAGGCAGGCAGAGAGAGAGAGAGGGAAGCAGGCTTCTCGCCGAGCAGAGAGCCCGATGCGGGACTCAATCCCAGGACCCTGGGATCATGACCCGAGCCGAAGGCAGCGGCCTAACCAACTGAACCACCCAGGGGTCCCGAAATGAAAATTTCTTTAAAATATTCCATGTTGACTTATTAATATATTTTGGTAATTTTAATATTGTTATTCACATGTTATTTAGTTTCTGTTATTTAAATAATAATAAATTTAGTTTCTGTTATTGAGGAATGGGGATTTTTAATCATATGAAGAGAACATCAGTCTATTTATCTGAAGCTTTGAGTTAAAGCATAGTCAAGAAATTCGATGATGCTGATGGTCTTCTAGGATTTTAACTGGAAGTAGGTTGTGGGGATACATTTTGAAGCATTTTCAGTTTCCTCTCGTGGCAGCAGCATTCATTTCCTCCACTGTGCTGGAAGTGCTCAAAAGGACAACCTGGCAAATTCCCTTCCCAGTTGAAACACCAAGGGACTTTAGTGGTGGTTGTGGTAGGCACAGGCTTCCACATCTTCCATCTACTGGAATTCTTTTTTAGAATTGAGCATTTGGAGACATGATTAGATAATATGTCTTTTTAAATCTCATAAATTACTGTATAACATGACAATGGCATTTTATTAATTTTTGAGTTATCAAAATGAAGAAAGGTCTAAATTTTTGTGAATGTGTTACAAATGGTACGTCTGGTGTGTGTGTAAATGTGTATGTATAAGCAGAGAGAGAGAAGACTAAGATACTGCTTTAAATATTTTCAAGGTTTCTGAAGCATTTGAACTTAACTTATATGCTTACCTTCCTATATTTGTTTCTTTTATTAGCTCACAAAATGAAAGATACTTTTGACCCTATTTGTCAGAATTTTTTGTTGTTGTTGGGGGTAAAGAACAAAATTCCTTTTGTTACAATATCAAGCCAGCTTTCTGGCCCAGCATAGTGCCACGCTTCTAGCCTGGTAAATTTTGTGTAAATGATATGAACTTTAGGTAATATATTGCAAGTATATACTGTATACTACTTATTTTCTGTTACTGTGACTACATTATTATGAGGCATTAAAGACAGAATCAAATGTTTAAGCAAAATATGTAGCCAAGAATTCCTCATATGGTAAAAGAGTATTAATGAGTGTTGTAAGTTACTTATATCAGACACAATATTTATTTCTTATACTGAATCATTTTCACCAGCATATTAGAGTTTTATGTTCTGTGTCCAAGTACAGAGTAGTAACTGAGTCATTTTGACGTCTGTATAATAGGAAAAAGAAAAGCATTTTTTTGTAGGAGTACATTAGAAATAACAAAAATTTCCAAGAACTATTCCAGGCTTAATCCCCAAATTATTTATTTATTAAAAGATTGTTTTTCAAGGATTTATTCTTAATATTTGCAACACAAATAGAGTACCTATTAAGTGCTAAGCATTTATTGCAAAGGGGTGAAGCTACAATGATGAGAGACAGCACTATATGCCTTTGGAAAACTCTAAGGGAAGAGACAGGTGAGTCACCAGAAAGGTTATAAAACAGTATGGTGACTGCTTTCATAAAGGTATAAACAAAGAATTGTTGGTTAGGAATTCTTGATTTTGTATTTTAAATCCATTTTGGGTTTCGTTTTTCTTTGGACCTAAGTGTAATGCATGAAAGGGAAATATCCACTATCTTTATATATTAGGTATTAAACCTTCAACAAATTAAGCATGTTTTGTTACGCTGATTTCTCTGATTTTACTAGACAGACAATATTAGATACTAAATCTTATAAACCTGTTATTTTTGAAGTGTTGCTTAGGACCTGAGTTTAAAGAAACATGTATGGGTTTAGGTGTATAAAGAGATACTAATTCTGTGTCTCTAAAATGTGTTGATTCTTGGGACACCTGGGTGGCTCAGTTGGTTAAGCAGCTGCCTTCGGCTCAGGTCATGATCCCAGCGTCCTGGGATCGAGTCCCACATCGGGCTCCTTGCTCATCAGGGAGCCTGCTTCTCCCTCTGCCTCTGCCTGCCATTCTGTCTGCCTGTGCTCTCTCTCTCTCCCTCTCTCTCTCTGACAAATAAATAAATAAAATCTTTTAAAAAAAAATAAAAAATAAATAAAATGTGTTGATTCTTAAGCTGTAAAAAAAAAAAAAAAAAAAGAAAAAAGAAAGGATGAATACCCAAGTTTTGTAGCAACATGGACGGGACTGGAAGAGATTATGCTGAGTGAAATAAGTCAAGCAGAGAGAGTCAATTATCATATGGTTTCACTTATTTGTGGAGCATAACAAATAGCATGGAGGACAAGGGGAGATGGAGAGGAGAAGGGAGTTGAGGGAAATTGGAAGGGGAGGTGAACCATGAGAGACTATGGACTCTGAAAAATGATCTGAGAATTTTGAAGGGGTGGGGGGTAGGAGGTTGGGGGCACCAGGTGGTGGGTATTGTAGAGGGCACGGATTGCATGGAGCACTGGGTGTGGTGCAAAAATAATGAATACTGTTTTGCTGAAAAAAAAAAATGTGTTGATTCTTATATGTGGGCATCATCTACATCTCTTTCATAAATGTTTTTATCCCCATAGTTAAATTTGCACATTAGAATGAATAAAATTCTAATTAGAACTGCTCTTGCAATATATATTATTGTATAATATTTTTCTTCTTAAAATCCAAAAACTAAAATTCATCTTTGTCAGAATTATGCTCTTATAATTAACCTCCTTTTGATACACTAAGCACTATTTTCTGTTAAATAAAATAATTATAAATAAAATCCTGCCAGTATAATTTTCTTAGTTATAAATTCATAAAGTACCTTTTGTTTAGTCATTGCAACCTTAACTTTTGTTGTTCATGTGTTACAGTTAATTCTTCTCAGTGTGATCTTTGTGTCCATACTTTAATGTATGAGTTGTGTAATTTAATAGTCTTGTCTGTGGCTTCTAGGTTTTACATCATGCTTACAATGACACAGGGATTTTTGTAAAAATTTCTCTCATGATTCTTCCAGTACTTTTATTATTTTAGAAATGGTGGTGGGTGCACATGCATTTTTAAAATGTAGATTTAGAATTTGCTAACAGGTAAATAATGACATAGAGATTTAACCTCCTTCCCTCCAGATGAATACTCAGTTGTCCTAATGTCATTTACGGAATAATTCTTTTTTCTGTTGTTTTGAAATGCTTCTTTTTTCTCTTCCTTGGTTTTTTTTTTTTAAGATTTAATTTATTTGACAGAGATCCCAAGTAGGCAGAGAGGCAGACAGAGAGAGAAGGAAGCAGGGTTCCCTGCTGAGCAGAGAACCCGATGTGGGGCTTGATCCCAGGTCCCTGATCATCACCTGAGCCAAAGGCAGAGGCTTAACCCATCGAGCCACCCAGGCACCCCACTTCTTTGTATTTTTTTGTTTGTTTGTTTGTTTTATCTATACAATTGGTTTGTTTATCCCTGTTCCTGTGAGCTTATTTTTCTAGTGAGAGAAAGACTAACAGTGAACAAGAAAATGAAAAGTAGAAGTAAGTTCTGTAATGAAAATAAGCAGATTTATGTGGTTAGTGACTGGACAGCTACTTAAAATGAGTGGTTAAGACAGGCCTTTCTGAGGAGCTGAAGCTGACATTGACTTAGACCTGAATATCGAGGAGGGAATAGCTGTGCAAAAATCTGTTGAAAGAACATTTCAGGTAGAGGAAATGGCCCCAAGGTGGAAATGATCTCCAGGTGTTCCAAAGGTAGAAAGCATAATAAGAATACAGTAGATAGGGGGAAGAATGGTGAGAGGTGACAGTTGGAGAAGAGGGCCAAAGAGAAAGCATGTTATGATGTAGGGATTTATAGGCCAGGCTGAAGAATTTGGACTTCAGCTGTGACGGGAAACTACTCAAGAGCAGTGTTTATTTTTATTACTTATTTATTCATTTTTAAGAGAGATATTGAGCATACATGAGCAGGAATGAGGGTGTCAGGGTGTGGGGAGAGGCATGGGGGAGAGAGGATCTTAAATGGGTTCCACGAGGATCCCAGTGCGGGGCTCAGTCTCACAACCCTGAGATCATGACCTAGATGAAATCAACAGTTAGACGCTTACCTGACTGAGCCACGTAGGCACCCTCAAGAGCAGTGTTTAAAAATTAAAATAGTCTAGAATAAATTTTTCTTATTTTTTTTCTGCACGAAGAGGAAATACAGGAACATAGGTGATTTGTATGTCAAATAAATAGGTTCTTATGTAATTGGGAGCTATTTCTACATACCTATGACCCTGTAACAAATTTGCTTACTTTAAACAACTTTGCAGTTAAAGAAATCAGACTTTTAGAATCATGTAAGTGCCAAGAGTTTAGAACTCAAAGAATAAAGAATCTGTTTGCCCTAAATAGAACTCTTTTTAGAGAACAATTTTATAATGTGTTTCAGAATAATATTTTTTTTCTTCCCTTAAAATGTTTGTATTAGGGAACAAACATCCTTGGAAGAGGGAGAGATTCCTTGGTTACAGTACAATGAAGTCAATGAAAGCAGCAGTGATGAGGGTAATGAGCCTGCCAATGAATTTGCACAGCCAGAAGCTTTTATGCTGGATGGGAACAATAACCTTGAGGATGACTCCAGTGTGAGTGAAGACTTAGATGTGGACTGGAGGTATGTCACACATGTTATTACCATGATTAATTGTTAATTGAGTAGAATTTGTTCATGATTCTAAATTATGAAAGCTGTGTCTCGGATCTCTCAGATGTGTTCACATTTTCCCATCTGTCAGTCTTCTTCAGGGCTCATTCTGATGTTACTTCCTACATAGACTCCCTCCTACTTACTCCAGGTAGTGACCTCTTTTCCTCTTTGACCTTTAACTCTCTTGAAGCCCACCTTATAGCCTAGTTGTTTATAAACTCCTGGTTTGAGGTTTCTGACTTTTAAATGTAGCACTTTATATAATCCTTTAAAAAAAAAAAAGAGTCCTTAATAAATACTACTTGAAGAATTTCAAAACCTGTGATTAAATCAGAAGAATCGTAAGAATATAGTTATCCTTCTCTGTATGTAAAATATGGAAAAATAGTTGTACCTTCCCAGAAATGCTGAAAGTATTATTTACTTTATAATAATGAACTTTAAATAGAAGAAGCCTGTAAATTAAGTGGATTATAGAATTGTTATGTCTCATGATGTAATGGTCAGAATTTAATTGGTTTGGCTTACAGTTAGATTTATCTTTCAAATGTGCAGGAGGCCTCTGGTAGCAACTAGTTTTGAGATGTAGAAAGGATATACAGTCCAACTAATCTCTTGTTACTTTTTCTGAAGAAAATATGGCTTGGTACTACCTTTGTTTCCATCTCTACACAGATACATTGTTAAGAATTTGTTTTCTTTTTTTTCTAGCTAAAATTCTATTACAGAAAATTTAGAAGAATAAAGATACAAAAAACTCAATTCATATGCCCTGATAACTGCATACCTCTAGAATTTACTTTTTGAGTCTTCCTGTGTATCTTTAGTGTCTCTTTCTGTGTGTATAGTTACTTCTTTGTACTTCTCCAAATTGTTCCAGATATGAAACTCAGCATCTCCTTGAAATCCTTACCATTTTCTATTCTCACTTCCCAGGGGGCAAAAAAATTCTATGTGCAGAGCAGACTTTCGTTAACCATTTTGTGAAGGTAGGAAGTAGTGTTTCCATCACAGCCACACAAACAATTTATAATTCCATTTTGAACATTCCTGGCTCCAAACCCCATGTTCTGGCTTCCCAAACTTTATGGAAAAGCAGTGACTCACCTGGTCCTGGTCTTACTGATCCTGGTGTTCTCATCTCCCCTCCCCCATGCCTGCCTGTTACCCTCTTACTGAACTCCTTTATGCAAAGTCATTTCTCATAATGCTCAGCAGATGACAGAATTGTTGATTTAGTTAGCATCGTCTGTGCATGTTGGGAGGCAATTACAGTTTAATATGAAGAAATGTTTTCTTTTGCACATTTTCAAATTTTTATGAAAATAATTTTTTTTACAGCTCCATTATGTAGATGCTCTACTCTATAGTTGCACTAAAATTTAATTGATCATTTCTCTATTGAAATAGTGCAGTAAACCTTTCCTCTCATATAACTTGTTCTGTACTTCAGGTTATTTCTTTAGGGCTGCTTAGTAGAGGTAACATTACTGAGATAAGTGGTATTTATTAAAATCTTGATACATATTTTAAATAACTTTCAAAACACATAAAAATTTAAAGAAATAATTGAGGTCTTTCTTGAATATAATTTTTAAAGTTGAAAACTTTTTATTTTGGGTTCTAATTCATTGGTGATCTTTCCGGACACAGCTGTTGGTGTTAAGATTTTAGAGATGTTGCTGATTGTTCCCAGATTGTTCCCAGATTCAGGGTAGTTGCGCTTTTTGGTTTTTTGTTTTGTGTTGTGTTTTGTTTTGTTTTGTTTTAAATATGGAAAGCATTTTGACTTTGATTTTTAAGACAAAATTCTGAAGGTTACTCTTTTGAATTTTATGTAGATTTGTCAATACCTCATTATTTGCTTATGTGGTACTATGTTAATTTATGTGGCAATCGCTGCAAATTGATAAAGTGAAAATATGATTTGATTTTCATACTAAAATAATGTCATTTTGATAACTAAAAGGAAAACTCATGGCAAACAGCAGCAATTCTTATCTCTAAAGCCAAAATTTAACATATTTTTTTTTTGTTGTTCCACCAGAACTTAAAAAAAGTTCAAGCTTTTTGATTCTCTGTTTTAGTTTAAAAGAAAATTTAAAAAATACTCTGTCAAAGTTTATTTGTTTTGATGATGTCACAGAAATGTTGTAGCTTACCCAGAGAGTATATAAACTAGCGTGGTGGGAGTTGTTTCGGATTTAGACAAATTCCAGCTATCATTTATTTATTTTTTGATAACTACTTAACCTCCCTATCTTCCTATAAGAAACTAGGGTTATAATTATTAACCTAATAAGATTGTGGGAAATTAATTCCCTGTGGATGTGACCATGAATTTTTTAAAGCAGTTTGAAATTACTTCAAACTTATAGAAAAGTGACAAAAATAATAACAAAGAATTTCCATATACTCTTCACTAATATTCCCTAAATGTTAACATTGACTATATTTGTGTTATCATTTTCTCTTTCCTTTCTTTCTCTGTGTTTGTGGTATTTTTAACCCCCCCCCACTTATGAGTAAGTTGTCTCGTTACCCATAATCTAGAATGAAGTCCTGAAGAACAAGAACAATTTCTTACGTTCGAAAGTAAAATCTTTAAAATCAGGAAATCATACTGATAACAATACTGTTCGCTAATCTGCAGACATTGTTCAAATGTCTGTAGTTGTCCTACTAATGCCATTAGAGAATTTTTTTCTAGTCCAACCAAGACCACTCATTGTTCTTGTGTAACATGTTTCTTCACTTTTAATCTAGAACATTTCCTCAGTTTTTCTTTGTCTTTCATAACCTTGACATTTTTGAAAAGTACAGGCTGTTTATTTTGTAGAATGTCTCTTCGTTTAGATTTGATGCCATGATTAGGTTCGAGTTACAGATTTTCAGCCAAACCACCAAAGAAATGACATTTTGTTTTTCTTAGTTCATATCAGAAGGCACAAAGTGTCCCACTACTGGTGATGCTAATTCTGATCAGTTGGTTAAGGTGTTATCTTTCAGGTTTCTTCACTGCACAGTTGCCATATTTTTAAATAAATAATTGGCCTCTAGAGGGAAAATACTTTGAGACTAGGTAAATAACCTGTTTCTTCTCACACTATCAAATTTCCATCTACTAGTTTTAGTATCATTAGTGATTTTTATCTGAAAACAATTACCATGGTGATTGGCAGATGAATACTAGAATTTTTAATACTAGCTGATTATTTTGCAGTGACCAAATTTACAAGCAGATATTCTGCTTTGTATGTCTAGCTTTGTTTTACTCTAAAGAAGAAAAGAATTAGCAGATAGTTGACTCTAACCATTTGAAGGACTTTTCTGCAAAGGAAAAGTAGACATAATTTGTGTTGCTTCGGCAGGCAGAACTAGAGCACTTACTTCACATGAGTCAAATTTCTGATAGGGTTCTTCCATATGGAGGAAATAGTTTTGCTGTTTCTTGAATGCCTTCTCTGGTGCGATCTCTGTGCCAGGCATGTGTATGCATTGACTCATTAATTTGTTTTATAGATGAAGAAATAGAGTAACAGTTAAATAAAATGTTCACATTGTCTAGCTCTGAGTTAAATGTGGAGTTAAATCCCTATTTTATTGACTCCGGGGCTCTTTGTCTTTGCACTGTATCTCACTCACTGCTAGGTGAAGGAGTTCTAGTGTTCCAGGGGAGGTTGGATTCACTAACTTCTAGTTTTAATTTTAAAATCTGTGATTATATGAGAATGATTCTTCGTACTATGTGGTCTCTGCTAGTTTTTAAATACTACTGAGGTTTCATCTTCGTAAGAATATGTTTGTATCTTTTGGCAGTAGATTTGTAATTTTAATGATGGCACGAAAGTTGACATCAAAATTATTTTGAGCTAACTTGTATAATTGGATATTCCTGAGTGTATTTGACTTCTCATAGGAACACAGAAGTCAACGGAAGTTTGCCTTTAGGTAGACAAAATAAGCTCAGTTTTGGAGATACTGGATTTGAGGTGACAGGAGTTAATCAAGGTAAAGTGCCCCTCAGAAAACTAAAAATGTAGGTCAAGAGCTGAAGAGGGTTTGGAATTAGATGGAGGTTTAGGAATTAACCTACAGAGAGGATAACTGAGGAAATGGACTTTAATATAATTTACAAGGAGGCAAGATTAGAAAGAAGAGGACTGAGGATATACTGTGGTTTCCAAATTTTGAAGTATATGGTATTTCCAAGACTAGAGGAAAAGGAGGAATCTATGTATGTCTAGGAGTGGAGGAAGAAGATTAGGACCAGAATAAAACTTTCTACGAGGAGATTATAGTCCTTTAGTTTAAAAAGGGGGGGGGCAGTTAAGAGCTAAATATTTTTTAGTCTGAATAATGACAGAGGAGGCCTACTTCTCAGGAAAATAGAAGAGAGATTAAAGAGAGAGACTTGAGAAAATAAAATATTTTTTTAAGGCCTCAGTAATCAAGCAATAAAAGGTGAGAAAAGAAAAAGAGGCTTTGACTATGATAGAATTGAAATAAATGCAGTAACTATCTTTACCATGAGCTCGTGTAAATTTAGGTTGGCAGTTCAAAGGAACAGAAGGGGAAATATGTGGGAAAGATAGGAGGGAAAAGTACTACCTTTATTCCTGCCCTAAGCTATCCCTGGAGTTAGAACTAGAAACATAAGAATTTTCCTATAAATTTTATGTCATGAATATGGCAGCTTATTGGGAGAGATTGTGGTATTCTAACTTCTTATGCTTAGTATTTTACTTTTCTGTTGGGTTCTTCCCACCCCTTATCACACAAGATTTCTATTAAAGTATTTTGTTTATTTTAAAATATTTTTATATTAAAATATCATTAAAATATTTAATGTTTTCTGCTTACACTATTGGTGTGCTAATATAATTATGTCTTCATAAAGATTTCCCAAATCATGTTTGTATTTTTTTTTCCCAGCCTGTTTGACGGTTTTGCAGATGGACTAGGAGTTGCTGAAGCGATTTCTTATGTGGATCCTCAGTTCCTCACCTACATGGCATTGGAAGAACGCTTAGCCCAGGCTATGGAGGTATTTTAGTGACTCACACTGATACTCATATTTTAAGTTGGTGGGATGCAAAATAATAAAAATTGAAGGTTTTTATAACTGTTTTTAGGAAAAGGTGAATAGTTTTTCATCAATAACACTGAGTAGTATATGTACGTAAATTACTCTAGACATTTTGCCAATTTGCCTGTAATTTGCAGTATTTCCTAGTTAGCGCAGAATAGAAAATGTTTTGCTTACATTTAGAAAATACACTTTTCCTTTATTGAATTATCTGGGTTTGTGAATCTGAATATTTTATACACACACACAGGTATATTTGTGAAATGAAATTGACAATCTCTAAGGATATATTACAAACCACTTCTCCTTTTTTGTCCACATGGCTTCTAATGCCACTTAACAAAGTTAGAAATTTTACTCCCATTATCTCCTACATGTATATACTTAAATAAGTGTGGCACATAATTTTGTCTTGCCTTCTTTTCCTTATTTGACTAAAATACTTAGTTGTAATTGTATTTGCATAAGGTCAGAAGCCCAAACTTTTCATGTTTGGAAACTTCCACTGCACTAGTGGATTCCATTATTAAAAGTCTTTTTTCAAATTACTGTTTCTGAAGTGATTTCTAAAGTAGAAAAATAATAATGTGAGTCATTCAAAAGTGAGAGAACAAAAATGAATGAGAAAACTTCCAGAGACATAACAGCATCTTATCTTGAAATTTTCTGAGGTTAGAAAGTCCAATTTAGACTCATAAATTAGACAGTAGGTAAGTAGGTGGTTGGGTAGATAGACCTATCTATCTACACATACACACACTTAAGATAGGTCTGTTTTGGCATCACTTTTTTTTTTTTTTTAACATCTTGTGTAATCTTCCATAGAGATCATTGATCAGTTATATGTTTTGTTTGGTATCTCTTTTTTTAAAGTAACCATAGCAGGAATACTGTGTACTAGGAGAAAAGTCAGAAAGAACATCATAAGACAAGACACTTAGGACTTTTTGCAGATTATTTCTTGCCTTACTAGAGTCCGACACATGAAATAGTGGCACAGTGTGATAGCTTGTATCAGAAATAGAATATGTAAAGATCAAGGATCACTAACTTCCTTGAGTTCAGTAATTTTAAGTGACTACAATGGAATATATATATCCTAGAGTCTGGTTTCATAGTTCTTAAAAACAGTTTTTCCCATTAGTATGCTAGTGGTTTATGATTTCTTGCAGTATAGAGATATCTTTAAAAAGAAATCTTGAGAATTAAAATAGAAGTTTTATTATTTGTTAATAGTAGGAAGTGTGACATTTGAGTGGCTTCTCGAAAGAAGCAGCAGAGAGATTGGTCATTCTGTGTAGAAGCATTAGCAGAGCGGGCGTTAAGAAGAAGCATAGTGTGTCCAGGGAACTTACAGTCTCCACAGTGTTGGCTGATGCTCTTAGGGAACCCAGTGACAGGTCATTCCGACCTATCTGTCCTCCTGCTTCTGACTGATGGTCTTAAGTGTCTCCTTTCACTACAGTTTAACAGCTTCCTCAGCTTTAATGCTCAGCTTTATTTTATTTGAATTCAGTTGACAATGAATACAGTTCAGTCTTCTTACCATTCTAGAAATCTTTCTTTTTCTATGTCTAGTATCCAGTTATTTAATCATGAAATAATTTATCATTTATATTATTATAAATTATAATTTATCTGAAATAATTTATAATTTATGATTTTTCCTTTTAAATTTAACGACGGTCTTTAAATGAAACAACAACAACTAAAAACACAAACTGTGTGCTTTTATTTGTTTTTTTCTCAAGCAACCTGATCTCTTTGTGGCACTGGTTGTTTTCATTTCTGTTATTTTCCTAGTACCAGACTGATCTGTTTTTCCAGATTGAGGCTTTTGGTGAAAATATTGACAATAAACATGTGTCTCCTATCTTGTCTCAAATTTGGGTGTGAACAGGATGAAATATTTAAGATCTTTAACTGTTTGATACAATGATAATAAAGCTTTTTATTCCAAACCAGTTTTGGAAAAAAAAATATTTCCCTTTGCACATTTATGTTGACATCTAAAATTTTTAAACATAAACCCTAAACAATATTGTTTACCCTATCATATCTTTTTGCAATAAAAACATGTTCAAGATGTTTGGGTGGCTCAGTGGATTAAAGCTTCTGCCTTTGGCTCAGGTCATGATCCCAGAGTCCTGGGATCAAGCCCCAAATCGGGCTCTGTGCTTAGCAGGGAGCCTGCTTCCTCCTGTCTGCCTGCCTCTCTGCCTACTTGTGATTTCTGTCTGTCAAATAAATAAATAAAATCTTTAAAAAAAAAAAGAATTTAAATACACAAAATTGGTTTAGATTGAGTTAAAATTGATTGTTGCATCCAGCTGATCAAAAACAAATTTATAAATGTTTATAAATATTGAAACATAATGTAAAATTTTACCAGAAATGTATTTCTTAATTTCCTTCCTTATTAAATTTTATGTAGTCCTAAAATGAGATATAGTTCAACATCAGTTTTGTTTTTCATCTTTATGAATATAAGCTTGAGAAACCTCGTTCACTTAATAAATTGGTGGGAATGGAAGGAGTTTATCATAGTAATGTCATTTAGTTTTTCTGAGCAATTTGCCAGAGTCACATCAACTTGACAGATTATCTAGATCCTCCAGTTTTCTTGAAAGCAGGTGACTGGAGCCTACCTACAAAAATGTTACTCATGGGGCGCCTGGGTGGCTCAGTGGTTTAAAACCTCTGCCTTTGGCTCAGGTCATGATCCCAGGGTCCTGGGATAGAGCCCCGCATCGAGCTCTCTGCTCGGCAGGGAACCTGCTTCCTCCTCTCTCTCTCTTTCTCTCTCTGCCTGTCTCTCTGCCTACTTGTGATCTGTCAAAAAAAAAAAAAAAATGTTACTCAGTCATTACTTCAGTTTGACCCCAGTATTTCATATTGCCCCTTTGAATGGGTAAGAAGTATGCTTTTATTTATAAGGTGAGAGAAGATTAATATAAAAAGGAATATGGGAATGTAGAACCAGCAATGATACTTTGACTGCAGGTACATTTTTAGGCAGATCGGTTTAAGGAAAGGTTATGAAAGAAAGTTAATTGAATTGAAATTGAGTCTCTTAAGACTCTCCATGCCCATGGGCCCCTGGAAAGTCTTTACACACTTAGAGAGCACCTCATATGTACTGCATTATCAGCCTTAATAAAGTAGTTCATGAGGAAGAGCATGTGCTTTTGAGTTAGATGGATTGATTTAGGCTGTGTGACCTTGCACCATTCATTTAACCTCCTCAAGTTTCAGGTCCTCATCTACAAAATGGGAATAATAAAATTTATTTTATGGATTATTTCGACATTATGTTAAAAGCACATAGTAAAATAGCTGGTGCAGTGTGAGTTCTCAGTAAATGGCTGTATTGAAAATTTATTCAAATCAGTCAAACAGGTGGTAATCATCTGGCAAATCTGGATTCAATTATCATTCAAAAATCAGTATTAAATCACTTGTTATAAATCTTCATTCTTTCAAAACTAAATAGTGTTTTATTCCTTAAAAAACAGATTTTGTACTGGCAAAGGATTATGCTACTTTAAACCTAAGTATATTCCAGTTGTGCTGTTTAGTCTATTTTGTTGTCTTTCTGACGTTTGAACTAACTTACAAAAATATATTATACTGTTTGAGGTGTAGATAGATTTTTGTATTTTTATGGATTTTCTTAGCAGTGGTTTTAAAGGAGTCTCTCTTACTCTTGTTACTTATAAGTGACTCCAGATCACCTTAAATATTTGTCAGTACCAAGCCAGTAAATTATTTTTACATATGTGAAATTCCAGGTATGTATTAGCACTGCAGATGGGCAGATAATCATCATAAAGGAATAATGAACCTATAGAGACAAACATGTATCAAAGCACAAGTATCTTACCAAAAATGGAACTTGCTTTAAATAGTACCGCCCCCCTTTTTTAAAAAACGTGTGGTACTAGTACATATGAATTCTTGCATTCTGTCTCGAGAAGTATGCAGGGAATTGCTGGAGATTCATGATTATAGTTATATGAGAGAGAAGGGACAAGTAATAGGCTATTACTTTCCATTTTCTGTTTCCTGATGGGGAAGTTTAATATAAAGAATTGTTAACTATAATTGGTGATTAGAGTAATAAGGATTTACTTAGTAAGAAATAAAGATACTTCTAAAGAATATAGAAAAAGCACATATAAGGAATGTCCACCACATGTCGGGCTCAGATCACCTAAGAAAGAGTCCCCACTCCACTCCAGGGCTGGGATTCAAACTTTGATGGAGTTGGCACAGCTGTGACTTGCTGAATGGCAGAGAAGTCTAGTGCTGCACTGGCAGAACTTGCTGGAAATCAGCCCTGGGGTGCTGCCGGGGAAGGCTATATTTATAGGGAGATGTCTAACTGGAAGCAGTCCGCTACAGAACTGTCCAAGGTGTTTGCTGGGGGAGCTGCTGGCCCCTGAGTGCTGCTGGCAGCATGTATTACAAGAGCTAGATGCTGGAGAAGCCAAAGTCTGCTGCTGGAGAGAACCACGCATGCCATGGAAACCTGTGTCAACTAGACACACTGGGATTAGAAGCAGAGCCCTTTTCCTTCTGCAGTGTCTCTGCAGCATCTTCTGTGAACAAAGCTTAAATAACATTGTGACAGCTATCAGAGGAAAATACTTAAATAGCCCAAATCCGTTTTCACAGAGCTGACAAAAACAGTGAACTTGGATTTGAGGAGCAGTAATAACTGGAGAACAGTCCAGTTGGATCCCATACACCTTTCTACGTGCATTTGAGCTCCTTTCAACAGCAGTGCAACTATTCCACCTAACGAGATACACCTATTCTTAAAATGGAGAGGTTTTCACCCTTTCTCAAGAATGAACGGATGAGCAGACTCCCAAGGGTCATTATATCCATCACTAAATATTAATTACTCTACAAATTCAGTCACATTGAACATTCTCTTATATAAAGATTAAATTGTAAAGTTAACTGCTATATGAAATAAAAATGGGAAGGAAAAAGAAAATGGTTAGCAGATACAAATAAACACATAACAAGCTCATAGAAAATATGCAAAGCCTACTAGTCCTTGTTTTTATATTTGGTCTCAGGCTATAGTTGAGAGCTGTGGTTTCCTTCTTCAGTAACCCATTCTGTATTTTGTGTGCCTTCAGCAAGAATCTCAGCTGGTTAGGAATCTTTACCTGTTGGAGTAACCTAAACCTACATTCCTGAAGAGTATGTGTTCTCGATCATCCTGCCCTTTTTTTGGATGATGTTGTTTTCGATAATTCACTGTTGGGCATAGAAGTAATAAGAGATATACACTCCAAGCGAGATTATCACAGGATTCTTAAGATGAAAAAAGCTGGTCTATGGAAGGTATGCTACTTCTACTGGAAGAAGGAGGCTCTGAGTGACTTGGGAATTCAAAATAGCCTGTTTCCACTGAGTCCAACCAGATGTTCCCATTTTAAGTATCAGAATCCTGATTAAGCCAGTCAGTGACACAACTTTCGAGAAACTTGACAAGACAGAATTAAACTCTCATTTTAATTTGGCAGTTCACACAATTAAATTTTGTGTTTGATTTTTAGAGATAAGATATTTGTTCTAGGGCTACAATGGAAACTCTGGTTCTTACACAGTACCTTGCTCTGAGAGTTAGTGGCCCTGAGTTTGTCTTTTCGTATGTGAGCAGGGACACTCTAAAGGATCTCATCCCACATTAGATTTTACAGTCATCATTATTGCCATAAGGTCAAGTGCAGCAGGCACCTGGGCTCCCAAGACACATGTATTAGTTGGCACTTCATTGCAGTGGACCCCAGTGGTAGTTTGATTGTGATTAATGTGATTATTTGTAATCAGGCTTTGTATTGATAACATTTCATTTCTGTTGGCCAGAAGCAGGAATAGCAGATTTAAGGAATAACCTTAGGACGAGCACACACACCCCACCCCCACCTCTGCTTGGGGCTGAGATCCAGGGTGTTAGGAGGGCATAGCTATGGCTCTTAGAGAAGTGCTTGTGCTACTCTGCTGGCAGAACTTGCTGGAAATCTGCCTTCGGGAGTGCTAGAGAAACTGTTTACAAGGACGTGATTAATTGGAAGCACACTGCTGCAAAGCCACCCAAGATAGGTGCCAGGGGAATCTGCTGGCTGCCTTATACAGCATCTGTCAGGCGCTGGAGAAATGACATGTGCTTCTGGAGCCAGGCAATGGAGAAGCCCCTGGCGCGAGAGGTGCCTCATGCTGGAGAAGTCATCTGTGACACAGAAGCCCACCATAGAAAACCCTTCCACACTACAGCCCAGCAAGCCCACTAGAACCAAGAAGCAAAGTACTTCTGGGAAATCTCGCCAGAGCTCTCTCTCTACTGACAAAACCTAAGGTCATGTAGGCCAACAAGGGAAAAATATTCAAAAGGCCCAGATCTATTTTAACAGACAGAAATGAAAGGTGAATTTGGAGCTAAGAGTCGGTAATTCCTTTTCTGGCACACAGTTTTTCTTTTTGTAGTCTCTGCAAACTCAGAGTCAAATTGGTGTTCAGAATTATTAGGTGTATTTACTAACTCTTACGATGAACCTTTTTTGCTTTCTCCTTTTCTTTGTTCTGACTTTGCTTAGGCCTTGGCCATATTGTCTGTTGTAAGTTACCTCAAATTCTTTTTGGAGAGACATAATTCATTGTGAGATTATCCAGGCTAAATCCTGAAGAGTATACAAAAGGTTATGTCTGCCATCCAAGAGAGGACAATGTTAACTGTCAGGTAGAATCCTCCTACGTGGGAGGCCCAGCTTCCTTTTATTGTGGTAACATACACATAATGTAAAATTACCTAACCATTATTTAGTATACAGTTAAGTAGCATTAAGTACATTGTAAGCAGTAAGTCCCTGCTCCTTCCTTTCCCCAACCCATGGCAACTACCATTCTACTTATGTCTCTGAGTTTTACTACTTTTGGTACCTTGTTTAAGTGGCATCTGTATTTATCCTTCTGTGACCAGTTATTTCACTCAGCATATGCTTTAAAGGTTCATTCGTGTTGTAGCATGTGTCAGAATTTGCTTTTGAAAGCTCATTGTATGTATATACATTGTATGTATATACCACATTTTTCTTGGCTTTATTGAGGTATCAGTGACATAGAACATTTTATAAGTTTAAGGTATATAAGGTGTTGGTTTGATACACTTATATTGAACAAAATGATTATCACTGTAGGGTTAGTTAACACCTGCATCACCTCACATAATTTCCATTTCTTGTGGTAAGAACATTTGAGATTTTTACTCTCAGCAACTTTCATGTATATAATACAGTATTGTTAATTATATCACCCTGTTTGCATAGATCCCCAGAATTTATTGATCTTATAACTGGAATTTTGTACCCTCTGGCCACCATCTCCCTGCTTCCCCTACTCCTCACCATTCTACTGTCTTTCTGTGAGTTCAGGTTTTTTAGATTCCACCTGTAAATTATATGATTGGGTACTTATGTTCTCTGACATATTTTAGGTAGCAGGAATTTTTTCTTTCTTATGGCTGAATAATATTCCAGTGTGTATATATAGGTACCTCATCTTTATCTGTTCATCTGTTGATGGACACTTAGGTAATTTCCATATCTTGGCTATTGTGAATAATACTGCAGTGAACATGGGAGTACAGATATCGATTGCTCCAAGATCCTGACTTCATTTTCTTTAGATGTATACTCAGAAGTGAAATTGTAGGATCATATGGTAGTTCTGTTAATTTTTGGAGGAATTTTTATACTATTTTTCATGATGACTGTACCAATTTATATTCTCACCAAAAGTTCCCAAGGGGTTCCCTTATTTCCACATCTTTGCCAATATTTGTTCTTTCTTGTCTTTCTGGTGATAGCCATTGTTAACCCTTGTGAAGTGATAACCTCACTGTGATTCTGATTTGCATTTCTCTGATGATGAGTGATGTTGAGCATCTTTTTATGTACTTGTTTGTATGTCTTCTTTGGGAAAATATCTGCTCATTTCCTCTACCCATTTTTAAGTCAGTTTTTGGTTTTGGTTTCTTTTTACTGAGTTGTAAGAGTTCCTTTTATGTTTCAGGTATCAATGTCTTATCAGATATATGATTTGCAAATATTTTCTCTACTCTGTAGTTTGATTTTTTCATTTTGTTAATGGTTTCTTTTGATATGCAGAAGCTTTTTAATCTAATGTAGTCCACTTAGTTATTTTTGCTTTTGTTGCTGTGCCTTTGTTGTCATACTCAAAAAATCGTTGGCAAGATCAGTGTCAAGGACCAGCGTTTTCTTCTAGAAATTTTATGGTTTCGGGTCTTATGTTTAAAAAGTCCTTAGTCCATGTGGAGTTAATTTTTGTGAGTGGTGTTAAGGTAGTGATACAGTTTATATATGCAGTTATCCTTCTGTGTGTGATTATCTGGTTTTTCCAATATCATTTATTAAAGCCATTATCCTTTCCCCAGTGAAAATTCCTGGCTCCCTTGTCAAAAATATTAATTGTCCATATATGTCAGGATTTATTTCTGGGTTCTTGATTCTGTTCCACAGGTCTAAGTATTTTTATGCCACTACCATACTGTTTTCGATTACTACAGTTTTATAGTATAGTTGGAAAATGAGAAAGTGTGATACCCCCAGCTTTGTTCTTTGCTTTGGCCATTCAGGGCCTTGGTGGTTCCATACAAATTTTAGGAATTTTTTTTCTATTTCTGTCAAAAATGCCATTGTAATTTTGATAGGAATTGCATTTAATCTGTAGATTGCTTTGGGTAGTGTGGACATTTTAATATTAATTCTTCCAGTTCTTTAACATGGAATATCTTTCCATTATATCTTCATTCTTTTTCATCTTTCAGTTTTCAGTAAATGGAATCTTTCACCTTCTTGGTTAAGTTTATTCCTAAGTACTTTACTGCTTTTGATGCATTATGATTGGGATTGTTTTATCTCTTTTTCAGATATTTCTTTGTTAGTGTACAGAAACATAACTGATTTCTATATCTTGACTTTATACCATAGAGCGTCCCTGAATTTGTTGATTAGTCCAAACAACTTTTTGGTGGAGTCATTGGGATTTGCTACATAAAAGATGAAATCTTCAAACAAAGACAGTTTTACTTCCACCTTTCCAATTTGGATGCCTTTTATTCCTTTTTCTTGCCTGAATGCCCTGGCTAGGACGTTCAGTACTGTATTGAATAGGAGTGCTGAGATTGGGCACCCTTACCTTGTTCTTGAACTTAAAAGCATTTAGCCTCTCACTGTTGATTATGAGATTAGCTGTGGTCTTGTCATACATGGATACCTTAATTATGTTGAGGTATGTTCCTTCTGTATGTAATTCATTGAGAGCTTTTATTGTGAAAGAATGATAGTTTTGTCAAATTTTTTTTCTGTGTTTATTAAGATAATCATATGATATTTATCTCTTACTCTGTAATACCACATTTATTGACTTACATGTGTTGTGACCATTCTTGCATCCAGGGATAAATCCCACTTAATTGTGGTGTATGAACCTTTCAGGTGCTGTTGAGTTCAGTTTGCAGGTATTTAGTTGAGGATCTTTGCATCTATGTTCGTCAGGGTGATTGGATTTTAATTTTCTTTCTTATGTCCTAATCTGACTTTGGCGTCAGGATAATGCTGGCTTTAAACAGTGAACTTGAGGGTGTTCCCTGTTTCTCATTTTTTTGGGAGAGCTTGAAAAGGATTGGCTTTTAACTCATTAAATGTTTGATAGAATTGTCCAGGGAAACCATCTGATCCTGGGCTTTTTTGGGGGGGAAATTTTTGACTACTGATTCAATATTCTTACTTATGTTAGTCTGTTCAGATTTTCTTTCTTCTTGATGTCAGCATGTTGTGTACATTTCTAGGCATCTACCCATTTCTTACAGGTTCTCCATTTTGTTGGTGTATAATTATTCATGATAGTCTCCTATGATCCTTTGTATTTTTGTAGTATCAGCTATAACGTCTTCTTTCATTTCTAATTTTATTTGAGTCTCTTCTTTTTTTCTTAGTCTAACTAAAGATTTAGCATTTTGGTTTATTTTTTCAAAAAACAACATTTAGGGTTTTTTTGGTTGTTGTTTTTTTTTTTTTTAAGATTTTATTTATTTATTTGTCAGAGTGAGTACAGGCAGACAGAGTGGCAGGCAGAGGCAGATGGAGAAGCAGGCTCCCGCTGAGCAAGGAGCCCGACATGGGACTCGATCCCAGGACGCTGGGACCATGACCTGAGCCAAAGGCAGCGGCTCAACCAACCGAGCCACCCAGGCATCCCACAACATTTAGTTTTGTTGATATTTTGTATTTTTCTGATTTCTGTTTCATTTATTTCTGCTCTAATTTCTGCCAACTTTTGACTTTGTTTGTTCTTCATTTTCTGTTTCCTTGAGTTGTAAAGTTAGATTGTTTTTTTGAGATTTTTTTTTAATATGTAGCATATTTAGGCATTTATCACTATAAACTTCCCTCTCAGAACTGCCTTTGCATCATCCTGTAGGTTTTGACATGCTGTTGTTTCCATTTGCTTTTATTTCAAGATATCTTTCGATTTCTTCTTTGACCCATTGGTTTTTCAGGAATGTGTTTTTTAATTTTTCACATATTTGTAAATTTTCCCATTTTCTTTCTGTTACTGATTTTTTTTGTTTGTTTGTTGCCATTTTGGTCAGAAAGAAAGTTGGTACAATTTCAGTCTTCTTAAATTTGCTAAGTCTTGTTTTGTAACCTTCCATATGATCTATTCTAGAGAAGGTTTTATGTGCACTTGAGAAGAATGTGGTAGTCTTTTGCTGTTATGTGGAATTTTTTGTATATTCTTGGATCTGTTTTAGCTGAAGTGTAGTTCAGGTCTAATGTTTTATTTCTCATTTTCTATCTGGATGATTTATTCTTTAAAGTTAGGTATTGAAGTCCCCTAGTATTATTTATTGTTGTGTAATCTCACTTCAGATCTACTTTTATTTGCTTAATATACTTAGGTGCTCTAATATTGGGTGCATATTTATTTGTCATTATTTTATCCTCTTGATGAATTGACCCTTTATCATTAGAAAAATAATCTGGTCACTTATTAACAATTGTTGGCCTGAAATCTATTTTTTTTTAAAGATTTTATTTATTTGATAGAGATCACAAGTAGATGGAGAGGCAGGCAGAGAGAGAGGAGGAAGCAGGCTCCCTGCTGAGCAGAGAGCCCAAGGTGGGGCTTGATCCCAGGACCCTGGGATCACAACCTGAGCTGAAGGCAGAGGCTTAACCCACTGAGCCACCCAGGCACCCCGGCCTGAAGTCTATTTTTTCTGATACAAATGTAGCTACCCCTGCTCTCTTTGGTTTCTGTTTGCATGGAATATCTTTTTCCGTCTCTTTACATTGAGCCTGTGTGTCCTTAAAGCTGAAGTGGGTCTCTTGTAGGCAGCATATAGTTGGGTCTTGCTTTTTCAATCCAGCCAGCTACTTTCTACCTTTTGCCTAGAGAATTTGGTCCGTTTACAATTTGAATAATTATTCGTAAGTAAGGAATTTACTTATACCGTCTTACTAGTTGTTGTCTAGTTATTTTTTAGTTCTCTTTTTCCTTTCTCCCTCGCTTGCTGCCTTCTTTTGTGACTTGATTTTCCATAGTGGTATTGTTTAATTTACTTTTCTCTATCTTTTGTGAATCTAACATAGATTTGTGCTTTGTGGTAACCATGAGGCTTATGTAAAATATCTTAACACTCTATTTTGGTATGGTATAACAACTAAACTTATATTACATACAGAAACTCTACTTTTGGGGTGCCTGGGTGGCTCAGTGGGTTAAGCCTCTGCCTTCAGCTCAGGTCATGGTCTAAGGGTCCTGGGATCGAGCCCACATCAGGCTCTCTGCTCAGCAGAGAGCCTGCTTCCTCCCTCTCTCTGCCTGACTCTCTGCCTGCTTGTGATCTCTGTCAAATAAATAAATAAAATCTTAAAGAAAAAAAACACTCTACTTTTATTCCTCCCTTTTATGTATTTGATGTTACAGTTTACCTCTTTTTATATTGTACATTATTAACAAATTATTGTGCTATAGTGGTAAGTCTTTTCCTTTAACCTTTATACTAGAATAAAGCAGTTGACACATTACATTATAGTATCAAAGTACTCTGAATTTGTCTATACACTTTACCAACCATATTTTGTTTATCCATTCATTTGTTGATGGGTGTTGGGTTTCTACCTTTTGGATCCCATGAATATAAGTCCTACCTGTAGTTCTAATTGTAGCTGGAAGGGCTAATCAAGCCACAGAAGGATTATACTAAGATGTTATATGATCTGTTGTTCCTTTCATCTTTGTTAGAATGGTAAATTTATATAGACATTGAACCCCTAATTAAAGTTCACATCTCAGATAACCCAGTAATGTTAGTAAAAATAGTCATGTGGGTGTGCTGACTCTTTGCCAGTGATAGATACAGCCATTCAGAAATAGACATTATTTGTTTGCTTCTATAACTTGAACATCATCTGGTAACCTTGGTCACATTTTATCTTTCATATGTTGAGCCTGTTCAAAAGTGTTCACTTTGTTTCATCTTACTGCTTTCACACAGGAACTCATAAGTTGGAAGAGGTAACCACTCTTCTGAAGATACAGATATGGTGGGCAAGTAGATGATTCTTGAGACAAGATAGATTTTTCTTGTTCTTGTGAGAAGTACGGTGCTTTTTTGGATACTTTTTGATGTTTTGGTGTGGCGATGATTCCTTTTAGGAGGAGACAGAAAGGGCAGGGGACTGAAGCAAAAGAGACTAGTGGTACATATAATTTTGAAAGATACCTTAAAAAAGTGTTTTTTATTACTGTTTTAAAGTTTTTTTCTAACAAGGAGCTGTGACTTCTTTTTCAGACTGCACTGGCACATTTAGAGTCTCTGGCAGTGGATGTTGAGGTGGCCAATCCACCTGCCAGTAAGGAAAGCATTGATGGTCTTCCAGAGACCCTTGTTCTTGAAGACCACACTGGTAAGGGCAAAGTTGATCTCTCATGTCAGATAACACATTTCATGTTTTCATATATTATCAATATACCTGAAAGATAAAATACTGACTACTAGAAACTTACCTTAGTTTTTCTATGGAGCCAGTTTCTGACAAACTTTCACCTAATGGAAGAATATTTTTAATTTATTAAGTCATGGGCTGGAACAAATGTGCCCCAGCCTGCTTTTCTACAAAAGCAGTATGTATTAAATCCCAAATTGTCATGTATTACAGAAACATGTTTGGCAATTACTTTTTCAAAGATGGCTCTTCTGTCTGTCATAGGTATCATCTGTGAGTTAATATGTTGGTTTTCAGTTTTATTAAAATTGAACTCTGTGGGATTGATCAGATTATTTTTGATTTTCAGCAATTGGTCAGGAGCAGTGCTGTCCAATCTGTTGCAGTGAGTATATTAAGGATGATATAGCAACAGAGCTTCCCTGTCACCATTTCTTTCACAAACCTTGTGTCTCAATTTGGCTACAGAAGGTGAGTTTTATTTTTACTTTTTTTGAAATTAATATTTTAATAGTTCCTCCTGAAAGTTAGTGATGATAGTATCTTTTAAGCCTATTTTATTCAGCTATATACTTGTAGTACTTTTTAATTGTTACAGATTGATTACAACTTAATGATTACAGATTAATGATAATGTGGAACTGTTTTACTTGACTAACATTTCTGAAAAACAATATAGATAACACTAATTGCTTGGCATATTCAATCACTTTTGGAAATGATTAAATATCAAAAAATCATTTTAAACCTAGTAGATCTTTAATCATATCCCTGAAATTTGTGTTTTCAAAAATATCACAAGCAAAAAAAAAAAAAAGCCTTTGGCATCTCTCAAAGTACTGTAATAATACATATATATTCTGCTAATATAAATCAAGGTCTTTGAAAATGTATATGAGAAATATGTAATCACCGACAAGAAACCTCCTATTCCAACTATATATATTCTCCCTAAATATTTACCCAATAATTTTAAACTATATTTGAATTACTTAAGACTCTTTGTTTTTTTCTTATTTAAATCTTCTCTGTGAACTCTGTTTTTACACAAAGTATTTTTATAGGCAGTAAGGTAGAAATTCCCAAATCACTTTCACAGCTTATGTACTTAGGGATATAACTCCCTCTGTTCCCTATAGCCACTCCCCCCCTTCTCCCCTTTTTTCTTCCTCCTCTCCTTCCTCCTATCCTTTCTTTCTTTTTGCTTTCTTTGCTGTTGCTACCCTTCTACTGCCACTTCATGGTTGTCAAAGTTCTACTTAAGATTTGTAAGATCCAGGAGTAGCAGGCTGAGACAACATCAGGTAGCAGGAGGTCAGCTAGATAGCTTATCTAACCATTGCGAACACCTACAAATCCAACGGGAAATCGAAGAGAAGAAGGGCAACAATTCTAGAAACAGAAAATCGATCACTTTCTGAAAGGTAGGACTTGTGGAGAAGTGAATCCAAAGTGACAGGAAGATAGACTTCAGCGGGGGAAGGGGCCAGCTCCCGGCAAGCGGTGGAGCAACGGAGCACAAAATGGGGACTTTTAGAAGTCTGCTCCACTGAGGGACATAGTTCCAGAGGCTAAACCAGGGGGAAGCCCACGCAGGGTCAGCGTAACCCCAGGTCCCGTGGGGTCACAGAAGGACCAGGGGTGTCTGAGTGTCGCAGAGCTCGTAGGTATTAGAGCGGGAAAGCTGGACACAGCGACAAAGCCAAGGAGTGAGCTCTCAATTTGGGCTTACCTTGAACCAGTCGTAGGCTGGGTGAGTTCAGAGCGCGGCAGGAGGCCACGGAGACAGAAGCGACCAGGCGCTTTTCTCCAAGTGCCAGCGATTGAGCGCTTTCCTCCAAGCGTGACCAGAGGCCAAGGAGACGGGGGCGGTTGGGCGCTTTTCTCTGAGGGCACACTGAGGAACAGGACCCCGAGCTCTCGGCTCCTCCTGGCCACAGATTGGGAGGCCACCATCTCCATTCCTGTCCTCCAGAACTCTACGGAAAGCATTCAGGGGACAAAAGCTCCCAAAAGCAAACCCGAGCGGATTACTTAGCCCAGCCCCTGGTAAGGGTGGTGCAATTAATTCCACCTGGGGCAAAGACACTTGAGAATCACTACAACAGGCCTCTCCCCCAGAAGATCAACAAGAAACCCAGCCAAGACCAACTTCACTCACCAAGAAGAATAGCGGAATTCCAGAGGAGGAGAAAGCAAATCTTATCTGGACAAAATGGCAAGGCGGAAAAACTCACCACAAAAAAAAGAGCAAGAGGAAGTACCAAAGGCTAGGGACCTAATCAATACAGAAATTGGTAATATGACAGATCTAGAGTTCAGAGTGACAATTCTCAAGGTTCTAGCCGGGCTCAAAAAAGGCATAGAAGATATTAGAGAAACCCTCTCCGGAGAGATAAAAGCCTTTTCTGGAGAAATAAAAGAACTCAAATCTAATCAAGTTGCAATAAAAAAAGCTATTAATGAGGTGCAATAAAAAATGGAAGCTCTTACTGCTAATATAAATGAGGCAGAAGAAAGAATTAGTGACATAGAAGACCAAATGACAGAGAATAAAGAAACTGAGCAAAAGAGAGACAAATACTGGACCACAAGGAGAGAATTCGAGAGATGAGTGACACCATAAGATGACACATTAGAATAATTCGATTCCAGAAGAAGAAGAAAGGAGCAGAAGGTATATTGGAGAGAATTATTGTAGAGAATTTCCCTAATATGGCAAAGGGAACAAACATCAAAATCCAGGAGGTTCAGAGAACCCCCCCTCAAAATCAATAAAAATAGGTCCACACCTCATCACCTGATAGTAAAATTTACAAGTCTTAGCAACAAAGAGAAAATCCTGAAAGCAGCCCAGGAAAAGAAGTCTGTAACATACAAGGGTACATTAGATTGGCAGCGGACCTATCCACAGAGACCTGGCAGGCCAGAAAGAACTGGCATGATATATTCAGAGCACTAAACGAGAAAAACATTTAAGCCAAGAATACTATATCCAGCTAGGCTATCATTGAAAATAGAAGGAGAGATAAAAAGCTTCCAGGACAAACAAAAACTGAAAGAATTTGCAAACACCAAACCAGCTCTACAGGAAATACTGAAAGGGATTCTCTAAGCAAAGAGAGACCCTAAAAGTAGTGGATCAGAAAGAAACAGAGACAATATACAGTAACAGTCACCTTACAGGCAATAATACAATGGCACTAAATTCATATCTCTCAGTAGTTACCCTGAATGTTAATGGGCTAAATGCCCCAATCAAAAGACACAGGGTATCAGAATAGATAAAAAATCAAAACCCATCAATATGCTGTCTGCAAGAAACTCATTTTAGACCCGAAGACACCTCCAGATTTAAAGTGAGGGGGTGGAAAACAATTTACCATGCTAATGGACATCAGAAGAAAGCTGGGGTGGCAATCCTTATATCATATCAATTAGATTTTAAGCCAAAGACTATAATAAGAGATGAGGAAGGACACTATATCATACTCAAAGGGTCTGTCCGACAAGAAGGCCTAACAATTTTAAATATCTATGCCCCTAACATGGGAGCAGCCAACTATATAAACCAATTAATAACAAAATCAAAGAAATACATCGACAATAATACAATAATAGTAGGGGACTTTAACACTCCCCTCACTGAAATGGACAGATCATCCAAGCAAAAGATCAACAAGGAAATAAAGGCCTTAAATGACACGCTGGAGCAGATGGACATCACAGATATATTCAGAACATTCCATCCCAAAGCAACAGAATATACATTCTTCTCTAGTGCCCATGGAACATTCTCCGGAATAGACCGCATCCTGGGTCATAAATCAGGTCTCAACCGGTATCAAAAGATTGGGATCATTCCCTGCATATTTTCAGACCACAATGCTCTGAAGCTAGACCTCAATCACAAGAGGAAATTTGGAAAGAACCCAAATACATGGAGACTAAACAGCATCCTTCTAAAGAATGAATGGGTCAACCAGGAAATTAAAGAAGAATTGAAAAAATTCATGGAAACAAATGATAATGAAAACACAACAGTTCAAAATCTGTGGGACACAACAAAGGCAGTCCTGAGAGGAAAATAATATAGCGGTACAAACCTTTCTCAAGAAACAAGAAAGGTCTCAGGTACACAACCTAACCCTACACCTAAAGGAGCTGGAGAAAGAACAACAAAGAAAGCCTAAACCCAGCAGGAGAAGAGAAATCGTAAAGATCAGAGCAGAAATCAATGAAATAAAAACTAAAAAAACAATAGAACAAATCAACGAAACTAGGAGCTGGTTCTTTGAAAGAATTAATAAGATTGACAAACCCCTGGCCAGACTTATCAAAAAGAAAAGAGAAAGGGCCCAAATAAATAAAATCATGAATGAAAGAGGAGAGATCACAACCAACACCAAAGAAATACAGTTATATGAACATACTATGAGCAACTCTATGCCAACAAATTCGACAATCTGAAAGAAATGGATACATTTCTAGAGACATATAAACTACCACAACTGAACCAGGAAGAAATAGAAAGCCTGAACAGACCCATAACCAGTAAGGAGATTGAAACAGTCATCAAAAATCTCCAAACAAACAAAAGTCCAGGGCCAGACGCCTTCCCAGGGGAATTCTACCAAACATTTAAAGAAGAATTAATTCCTATTCTCCTGAAACTGTTCCAAAAAATGAAATGGAAGGAAAACTTCCAAACTCATTTTATGAGTCCAGCATCACCTTGATCCCAAAACCAGACAAGGATTCCGTCAAAAAAGAGAATTACAGACCAATATCCTTGATGAACACAGATGCGAAAATTCTCACCAAAATAGTAGCCAGTAGGATCCAACAGTACATTAAAAGGATTATTCACCACGACCAAGTGGGATTTATTCCAGGGCTGCAAGTTTTGTTCAACATCCTCAAATGAATGTGATACAATACATTAATAAAAGAAAGAATAAGAACCATATGATACTCTCAATAGATGCTGAAAAAGCATTTGACAAAGTGCAGCATCCCTTCCTGATTAAAACTCTTCAAAGTTTAGGGATAGAGGGCACATACCACATATTATCAAAGCCATCTATGAAAAACCCACTGCAAATATCATTCTCAATGGAGAAAAACTGAAAGCTTTTCTGCTAAAGTCAGGAACACGGCAAGGATGTCCGTTATCACCACTGCTGTTCAACATAGTACTGGAAGTCCTAGCCTCAGCAATCAGACAACAAAAGGAAATTAAAGGCATCCAAATCGGCAAAGAAGAAGTCACACTATCACTCTTTGCAGATGATATGATACTATATGTGGAAAACCCAAAAGGCTCCACTCCAAAGCTGCTAGAACTTGTACAGGAATTCAGTAAAGTGTCAGGATATAAAGTCAGTGCACAGAAATCAGTTGCATTTCTTTACACTAACAACAAGACAGAGGCACGAGAAATTAAGGAGTCAGTCCCATTTACAATTGCAGCCAAAACCATAAGATACCTAGGAATAAACCTAACCAAAGAGGCAAAGAATCTATACTCAGAAAACTATAAAATACTCAGGAAAGAAACAAAGAAATGGAAAAATGTTCCATGCTCCTGGATTGGAAGAACAAATACTGTGAAAATGTTTATTTTACCTAAAGCAATCTACACATTTAATGCAATCCCTATCAAAATCCCATCCACTTTTTTCAAAGAAATAGAACAAACAATCCTAAAATTTATATGAAACCAGAAAAGACCTCGAATAGCCAAAGGAATATTGAAAAAGAAAGCCAAAGTTGGTGGCATCACAATCCCGGACTTCAAGCTTTATTACAAAGCTGTCATCATCAATACAGTATGGTACTGGCACAAAAACAGACACATAGATCAATGGAACAGAATAGAGAGCCCAGAAATAGACCCTCAACTCTATGGTCAACTCATCTTCGACAAAGCAGGAAAGAATGTCCAATGGAAAAAGACAGCCTTGGGACGCCTGGGTGGCTCAGTTGGTTAAGCAGCTGCCTTCGGCTCAGGTCATGATCCCAGCGTCCTGGGATCGAGTCCCACATCGGGCTCCTTGCTTGGCAGCGAGCCTGCTTCTCCCTCTGCCTCTGCCTGCCACTCTGTCTGCCTGTGCTCACTCTCGCTTCTCTATGACAAATAAATAAATAAAATCTTTAAAAAAAAAAAAAAAGCCTCTTCAACAAATGGTGCTGGGAAAATTGGACAGCCACATGCAGAAAAATGAAATTGGACTATTTCCTTACACCACACACAAAAATAGACTCAAAATGGATGAAGGACCTCAATGTGAGAAAGGAATCCATCAAAATCCTTGAGGAGAACACAGGCAGCAACCTCTTTGACCTCAACCGCAGCAACTTCTTCCTAGGAACATCGCAAAGACAATAGAAGCAAGGGCAAAAATGAACTATTGGGATTTCATCAAGTTCAAAAGCTTTTGCACAGCAAAGGAAACAGTGAACAAAACCAAAAGACAACTGACAGAATGGGAGAAGATATTTGCAAACGACATACCAAATAAAGGGCTAGTATCCAAAATCTATAAAGAGCTTAGCAAACTCAACACCCAAAGAACAAATAATCCAATCAAGAAATGTGCAGAGGACATGAACAGACATTTCTGCAAAGAAGACATCCAGATGGCCAACCAACACATGAAAAAATGCTCCACATCACTCGGCATCGGGGAAATACAAATCAAAACCACAATGAGATACCACCTCACACCAGTCAGAATGGCTAAAATTAACAAGTCAGGAAATGACAGATGCTGGCGAGGATACGGAGAGAGGGGAACCCTCCTGCACTATTGGTGGGAATGCAAGCTTGTGCAACCACTCTGTAAAACAGTGTGGAGGTTCCTCAAAAAACTGAAAATACAGGGGCGCCTGGGTGGCTCAGTGGGTTAAGCCGCTGCCTTCGGCTCAGGTCATGATCTCAGGGTCCTGGGATCGAGCCCCGCATCGGGCTCTCTGCTCAGCAGGGAGCCTGCTTCCTCCTCTCTCTCTGCCTGCCTCTCTGCCTGCTTGTGATCTCTCTCTGTCAAATAAATAAATAAAATCTTAAAAAAAAAAAAAAAAAACTGAAAATACATCTACCCTATGACCCAGCGATTGCACTACTGGGTATATATCCTAAAGATACAAACGTGGTGCTCCAACGGGGCACGTGCACCCGAATGTTTATAGCTGCAATGTCCACAAAAGCCAAACTATGGAAAGAACCTAGATGTCCATCAACAGATGAATGGATAAAGAAGATGTATATATACACAATGGAATACTATGCAGCCATCAAAAGAAATGAAATCTTGCCATTTGCGACGACGTGGATGGAACTAGAGGGTATCATGTTAGCTAAATAAGTCAATCGGAGAAAGACAACTATCATATGATCTCCCTGATAGGAGGAAGTGGAGATGCAATGTGGGGGTGTTGGGGGTAGGAAAAGAAAAAATGAAAGAAGATGGGATTGGGAGGGAGACAAACCATAAAAGACTCAATCTCAAAAAACAGACTGAGGGTTACTGGGGTGGGGGGATGGGAGAGGGTGGTGGGGATATGGACATTGGGTAGGGTATGTGCTATGATGAGTGCTGTGAAATGTGTAAACCTGGCGATTCACAGACCTGTACCCCTGGGGATAAAAATAGGTTATATGTTTATTTTTAAAAATAAACAAATAAATAAAAGATTTGTAAGATCCAATGTGGAAATGTTCACCATTCCATTATAAAATCTAAAATTTCTCTCTTGGCTTTCAAGGCGTTCTGTGATCTAGCCCCCAGCCTGTCTGTTCACATTGACTCCTGTGTACCTTTGTTTATATTTGCTCAGCTGGTGTAGTTTTCCCCTATACCATCTGCAGGATTAGATGATCTAGGCAGGACCAGCTTAAATTCCACCTTTTCTGTCCTTCGTATCTCCTTTATTTAAATTCCCATGTATTTAAAATCCCACGTATTAAGTATCTAAGCCTTAAGAAGGATCTAAATGTTCCTGCTATGTGTCAGGAACTGGTAGATGACTTGTATATTTTCTCATTTAATTCTCACAATAACTCTGGGACATATCCTTATTCATTTTCCAGTGATTGTTACTCATCCAGGGCTACACAGCTGGTATAGGGTTAATTGAGACCACATTCATCTGACTAAAATGTTGTTCGGGCTCAGTCCATGTGGCTGGTGCACAATGAATGCTTGTTAAATTAAATCCTTGAATTATAACATTTTATATGTTGTACAGCTTTGAATTATCGTTGACTTGGTTATAACCCAAAGTAATAATCTCCTCGGTCTCTTTCAGTCAAGAAAAAGCCTTTCCTCTGGGGAAAATTTCCCCAAGATACAAATCTTTGTTCAACAGCATGATTTCTATCAGGGCTATCTCTTTGGGGGAAGAAACATATTCTCAAGAGGATAATCGTCGCCCTGTGACACATCTTTATAATCTTTGGTCCAAAGATGTACTCACAGTATGACTGTTTTCCCTCTCCCATCTTTCTTCCTAGTTCTGCTGTTGATTTCTTTCATCATTTAGAAGGCACTTAACTCCCCATATCTTTTTGAAAAG
The DNA here is from genome assembly GCF_902655055.1 of Lutra lutra. Classification (NCBI taxonomy): domain Eukaryota; kingdom Metazoa; phylum Chordata; class Mammalia; order Carnivora; family Mustelidae; genus Lutra; species Lutra lutra. The sequence continues at coordinate 132,664,699 of NC_062282.1, read as the reverse complement.
GGGTTATATGTTTAATAAAGAAGGTCTGAAGTCTATCTGTTTTGACACACACTTAAGTGAGGCTTCGGCATATGTAAGGGAAGTCCGTTCTAGGGGTTGGTTTGGTGTTACAAATACATGAATTGATTTGATTAGGTCTGTGGTTTCTCTAATGTAAGCATCACGGAGTAAATATAAAAACTAACTCAGTTCGGGTGAGGACGTGTGCTTTGACTTCTTGCTCACATTGCACAGCGCTGAGCAAGGAATGTAGTAGACTCTCCACTAATCCTGAGTAAAAGATGACTGACCTGAAAGATACAAACATGATTAGGAGCTGCTGTTCACCCTCAAAGAAATTAGAATCTGATTGGGATAAAGAGGAAATAGCATCACACTTTTGCTTCTCTGGATTATGTGGGTTTGAAGTTCATTCCGTTTTTGTTTTTAAGTTATTTGATTTGATTTTAGGATAACAGATACCATTGTTTCTTTGGGGTTTTTTTGGGTTTTTTCCTTGCTAAGATACTGTGTGGCAGTTAAGACCTTTTCTTTTGCTCTGACCTTGTTTTTCTCCCCCTCCAGTCTGGAACGTGCCCCGTGTGCCGCCGCCACTTCCCACCCGCTGTCATCGAAGCATCGGCAGCTCCGTCCTCTGAGCCTGACCAGGAGGCCCCCGCTTCCGCTGACAGCTCTGCAGAAGCCCCTTAAACTTTAACCCTTGAATGAGATCACTATGTCTAAAAGTCAATCTGCAAATTCCTTCTCAATCTGATGTGCAAATAATTATATATAAATAAATTTAAAATCCTATATATAGTCTATACCATAGTTTAGAAAGAAGAATATTAACCTTTCTAAACTAAATTTAGGTTCGCAGAAAGTACTAAACATTTTCAAGCTGAATGTTGAAGCAGTGCATCCATTTTCTTTCGTTGAACATGTTGGTATTAATTGTAAAGTCAAGCTTACCAGTTAACTCTCTCCAGAAGAAATAATCATGTATGTGGCACATATTACTGGTTTTGTCTGAAGTACTGCCACTAAGTGATTATAATTAAACTCTCCTATTTGCATCAAATGTGAAGACTGTGATCACAACAGTAGTAAAATTTGGTTTCATTGGAAATAAAAAGAATTCTAAAACATGCTTTTTTCATTGGTCGCTTTGCTTTTGCTACATCAGAACCTCTTGGTTCATAATACTGAGTGGTCTTTTTAAGGAAGGTGTCTAATCTTCCATCTTTGTTTAAAATTAGGACTTTTTAGAATCGAAACAGAGGCCAAAATTTTGGCTTAATCACCACAAAATTTTAAGATCTTAAATGTAATCCCCTTGGAATGGTTAGATAGTAAAATAACTTTTTTTTTTCCTTTTTCTTAATGGTGGATGTGCTTAAAGTAAGGTTAGCAAAGCATGAGTGTTTTACTATGGTTGGTGCTTGAGGTAAGGTTAGTAAAGCTTATGAACAATCTAGTGTGCTCAGTGTTTGATATGATGAGGTAAATTAGATGGCCTTATGAAATCCTTTTTCCCTTTCTACCTGGTTACAGTTATACTTGAGAACATTCATGGCACATTTCTTAGATAAGTGTTGTTTTTTTAATTTATAAATTTATAAATATGCTTGTTTATAAATTTATAAATATTAGATACAGTTTGTTTAAAGTAATTTTGGTTCAGAAATATTTTAGAAAGTCTGAAAACATGCATCACATGTTTAAACATTCATTCTGTTGTATCCCAAGAGGAAATCTGATCCTTAAAAAACTGGAAGGTTAATTGTACCAACTTGTGTAAAGCATAAAATTAATGGGGTATAGGACAGATTTGGCCACATCTTTTTATAACATATCTAAACCTTACTGTGTTATAATTTATTTCTTTAAAGTATTCCTGAATAAGGATTATTCATAGTACATTTGTTTCTTTACACTAATTTATTTTGATAAAATTATTCACCTGGAAATAAATAATAAAAATGGGTTGTTTCATATTAAACCAAATTAAGCCCTGGGTGAAAAAGGAGTAGAGTGATCACCTAGTGACTATGAGCAGAACTGAACATGTAACATGGTTCCTTTCTAATTTTCCTTTCTCTAAAAGAGGAAAGAAGACCCTGACCCCAGATTTGCCCTCCAAAAGAGTTCCATTCAGATTCTTCTATAAAAGTGAGGAAATGAGCTTTGTTTAGTTGTTTTTTATGGGAAATTTGGCCTTTAGGGTCATCCATAATTATATAACTCCAAAATAAGATTGCATAGCTTTCCGTTTAGGTGATCACACCCAGTAGGCAAATATGTACAAAGATGGACATAATATTTAACTTAAAAATTTGGTTTCATTGGAAATAACTTACAGTTACTTACATTTAACTTACAGATGTGATTTGCTATCAGTACCAGAGAATGATAGGTGTTAGAATACTGCATCTGAGCAAGTAAAATTGTAAAGCATGTAGCGAGTGTACATCCATCTGAGTAGTACATTGGTAATTTAATTGGGACACATAAGAGGAATATTTATATGGCTTCCCAAATGCAAAACTATATTTTATTTGTGTAATTTCTCTGAGTATTTATATTCCATCTCTTCGTTCTTAAATGAATTTTCACTGTTGGCACATTTGAGGCTTAACTATAAGGAACATAACACTTGCATTCTAATTTTTGCATATATTGTAAATGTGTGTCTGGTATTTACAGCAAAATACTGTGTATCCTTTTATGGGTAAAACAAAACTGAACATTGCATGCATGTAATGTGGTGACTTTGTAATTTAGAGGTTCTTTGGGGCTTCTGTGACTTTGGAAATGCTTACATTCAGGCCTTAATGTTGCATTAGCTAGCATGTTTTCCTTCTGATGTATATAGTCACTGTTGTATAAACTAATCTTTGCTTGTTTTCTACTCTGTGATCTTGCCATACCATATTTCATTGACGATCAGTTAGTGTCGAGGAGTCAAATCAGATTAAACTTAATTCTCATGTGTATATTGTGGAACTTTGTGGCTAGTGTGATTTTTAATTTTTTTTTCTTTCTTTTTCTTGTTTCTTTTTTGTTGTTGTTTGTTTCCTTTAAGTAATATTGATCGGTTGTGATGCTTACTGGTTAAAGTGACATTGCTACAGATTGCTCTGTAGTAAGCCACAAATTATATTTAGGCAGGTTTTTTTTTTTTTTTTTTAAGATTTTTTTTTTCTTAAATTTGACAGAGATCACAAGCAGGCATAGAAGCAGGCAGAGAGAGAGGGGGGAAGAAGCAGGCTCCCCACTGAGCAGAGAGCCTGATGCGGGACTCGATCCCAGGACTCTCATGACCTGAGCCGAAAGCAGAGGCTTTAACCCACTGAGCCACCCAGGCGCCCCGTTATATTTAGGCTGTATTAAGGGATGTCCGTTTTCTTCTCCTAGTAGCAGCTGTCCCAAAGAAAATATTTCTTCTTTGCCTGTTAAGATTTAGCTATTATATGCCAGTTGTTAAGAGGTTTTGGTTCCAAACTCAACCAGTAGTGTTGAGAGCTGAACTTAAGATAGCAGTTGTACTTTTTGCTTTCCATCTGTTTCTATCCTTCATTCTTGGCTCCCTACTATCTAAAACAGCTGCTGTGAAGGAGAAAAGTTGAATAAGAGTTGGCTTAAAATTTTTTTTAAGAAAATTGAAATTTTAGGATTTTCATTGTAACAAGTTAATATAAGCAGAAGTGGAAAAGTTCAGATACCAAAATATTGTTTGATTCTCTGAAATACTGTTTGGATCCTTTTGGAAAAGTTAAGAATATATGAAGGTAAATTAGGAATAAGTATAAATATTGATAAAAATATTGTTTCTCTTCTCTATGTTAAGTGACTTGACCTAATCTATTTTTTTTAAACATTTTCTTCTTCCTTGTAATATGAATGCTGATATTTAAAGGTAGATCCATGTGGTTTTCTATTGTGTTCCTTAATTGTTTATCTCGGAGCTAACTAACTCTTAAGATTATTTGTGATTTGGATTTATATATAAGCTGTTAAATATATATGAACTGTTAAAATGGAATGCAAGTTTTCAAAAGCCCAGGTCTAAATGTAATGATTGGTTTATTGTTCAACAACCCCAGTCCATCATTTTCCGTGTAAATCATAAACAATAAACAGGATGTACTCAGTGGCCATTTCTAATATTTAATTGTGCAGTCACATCACTTCTATAATTTAAACCCCTGGAGGATTTAACATTAATGGCAAAGAACACAGCTATTAAGAAAGTCTGGAATAGTCTCCTGGGCACATGATTTCATTGTCCTTGAATTGTGGCCTAAGAAGGCCCTAACAAATAGCCCAGCTATACGGAAGTGGTTGATGGACTTTGTAAAGGGCTCTGAAGGAGTCGTCACTGCCCTCTCCTACCTAATGTTCTCAGCAGTCCTGTGGGTTCAGCAGAGCCTGATTTCCACACTGACTCGGGACTGCAGAAATCCTGAGAGTTCCCAGATAGAGGCCCACCTTCCTTCAGTGGCTTCCTCCAGATCAGGCATAGGACTGTCACCAAATCTACCTGTTGAGGAAGATTTCTCATGACTACCAAAGGCTTCAAAGTCTTCACCCATTTCAGAAGGGTAAATTGAGTGCTGATATGTTATGCGCACATTAAATTAGAAAACAAATCATTTTGTTTAGAAGCTTTAGAATGTTTAGAATTGTGATTCCCACTTAATAGAATAGATACGTACTAGAAAACTAGTCTTGGAGCTAGAGACAGAGTTGGCACACCTCTTCCCTAATGCCTTATCCTTTTATAATTGTCATGTGATTTTTATCCAACCCCTGCTTCCAGAGTTAGAGCCACTCAGCACTCCTACAAGGGATGGGTTTCATTGTTAGAAGTGTGTCACCTACATGTGTTGCACACTTGTGACACTGGACAGAAAGGTCCTGTCTCTTCAGTGTGGTCACCTCTTCACAACTTCCCTCAGATTTCACATTTTTCTCAGTTCTTAAATGTTGTGCATTCCAGCCCAACCTGGCATTGGTCCTTCCAATCCCTCTCTTAAGTACACTGCTCAGCACTAAACACGGTTCTTCTGTGGTCTGACAGTAGAGTCCAGAGGCTGTATTGCCGACGTCAGAATGACTCTCGTGACTGTTAGGATTGGAGTATGTTGATGTTATGTTACCAACACCATTAGATAAACATATCCTACTGTTACCTCTTGTTGAACTTTACAGGCATTGCTGGCAAGCCAAATCCATTCCTTAAATTACTTAAACAATTTCTCAGTAACCTAATTGAAGCACTGAATTTGTCCTTATTTGATATAACTTGTAAAGGTCCTTAGGAAGGAGTTCTGATTCTTTCTCTTTGCCTTATGTCTGTTTCAGTTTTGATGAAGCATGCCTTTAGTATTTAGTGGCTTTGTTCAAGTTAATGATAAATAACAAGATGAAATGCATGCAGACCCTCGTGAGAATGCCACCGTAGGCTGTGCGCCAGGTGACTTGGATCCGTTAATCAGTACTTTAGGTCCAGTTGTTGAAGCAACTGCCAGTCACTGATGTGCTTAGGGTTCTTCACCATAAGAAATTTTATCATGTATGGCAGACAAGCAGATTGCACTGTCTATGGAAGTAGCCTAATCTGCTAATATATTAAGTCAAGAATGGAAATGAAGTTAGCTGGAAATGCCTTTATTCTTAGTGAAACAACACTACCTCCTTTTCCAACTGCTCACATGCCATCTGTTTATTAATCCGCCCTAGAATTTGATAAGTGATAATATCAAGCTCATTTTTATAATTTTTTAAAGATTTTATTTATTTATTTATTTATTTGACAGAGATCACAAGTAGCCAGAGAGAGAGAGGGAAGCAGGCTCCCCGCTGAGTGGAGAGCCCTATATGGGGCTCAATCCCAGGACCCTGAGATCATGACCTGAGCCGAGGGCAGAGGCTTTAACCCACTGAGCCGCCCAGGCGCCCCTCATTTTTATAATTTTTATAATCTATTTTTCCTCTCAAAAATTGTGATATTTGATGTAACATGACCTTGACAAGACACTTAGTTGTTCTGCTTGTTTTCTCTATAAAGTACTGAATCTAAATTACAGGTTCAGTATTACTGTTTATGCATGGGAAAAGGTTTGAAAAAAAGTTCTTTGTTGATATGCAAAGTCATGGAGAAATATGGTTGCTTTCCATCATTGTTTGATTTTGGCACTACCTTTGAGGATTGATGAACATTTCAGATGAAAATCATAAAAGCATCTTAATCTCTCAGAAGTTGAAAGATTTTGACAGGGGAACTTTATTAAAATAAGTAAAATTTAACCAATAATAATTTTACTAAAAGGCGGCATGCCTGGCTATGGCAATTTATTCCATCTTGTATTTTTAGTTCATAATCAAGATACAGTTTTTATAGTGAAAATTAGAAGGAGATCTTTATCTTTTTAGAAAGATAGCACCTGTTAGCCATTCACTGCAGTAAGAAATTCTGTAAGCACTGTAATTTCTTTTGATTATAACACAGCATCTCTTCTTACTAAGATTCATTGAGGAAAATGCATTTTTATTTATACTTTTTAGTTATTTATTTGAGAGAGAGCATGAGCTGGGTGCGGGGCTAAGGGAAGGGGCAGAAGGAGAGGGAAAAGCAGACACCCCCGCTGAGCAGAGAGCCCCAGGTGGGGCTAGATCCCAGGACCCCAGGAACATGACCTGAGCCAAAGGCAAATGCCTAACTGCTGAGCCACCCAGGTGCCCAGAAAAAAAAAAAATGCATTTTTACATTATAAGAATAGTTTCATTTGGGGTGCTGGGTGGCTCAGTTGGTTGAGCAGCTGCCTTCTGCTCTGGTCCTGGAGTCCTGAAATTGAGTCTCACAATGGGCTCCCTGCTCGGCGGGGCATCTGCTTCTCCCTCTCACCCTACCCCCTCCTCTCATGCTCTCGCTTTCATTCTCTCTCTTTCAGATAAATAAATAAAATCTTTTTTTTTAAGTTTCATTTATGAAGTGCTAAGTATTAGACATTGTGTTAGGCTCTCTGTTTTAATCTTAATAATGAATTTGCAAAGTAGGTTGTTTTGTTCTGACTTTACAAATTAAAAAATTGAGTCCTGGTTCTCAAGAATTCAAGGGTTCTTTGTTTTTCATGCCACCTTCCTGGAGCAGCCTATCTGATCATTGTTAATATTAAAAAATAACTTTTTGGGGATGCAGTCTGAATTTTAAAAATGAGGAAAAGAAATGGTACGGGGTGGGAGGCCATTCAAAATTCTGAAAAAAATATTTTCTTTGCCATATTATTTTGCTAAATTGTTAGAGATTTTGCCTTAAGTTATGTACTGCTGACCAAAGTTCTAATGTCCTGGTTTGTAAAGTTTCTTAGTCACTATTAAGATCTGATGAAGGGCACCTGGGTGGCTCAGTCTGTTAATTGTCTGCTTTCAACTCACATATGATTTTAGGGTCCTGGGATGGAGCCCTACATCAGGCTTCCTGGTCAGCTGGGAGCCTGCTTCTCCCTCTCCCTCTGCTGCTTGTGTTCTCTCTCTCTGTGTCAAATAAATAAAATAAAATCTTTTTTAAAACAACAATGAAAGATCTGATAAGAACCTCCTAACTGCCTGATAATTTGGGATCCTGAAATTATTCTGAGAGTGGCCCGAGATGGTGTCATGCTAGTATATTAGTTATTATATTAATTATTAGTTATAATATTGTACAATTATATATAATATACTATATTATTATTTATTATATATTATTATATAGTATAATAGTGTCTTCAGCCAGTAAGTCCTTACTAATGTAGATACCTGTCTATAAGTGACTCAACCCCATCTTTTTCAAAAGTCTGTGGAAGTCTTCCTTAAAAAAACCATGGGCATTTTCCATCAACAATTGTGATCACGCCAAAGTGTAGAGAACCTTACCCCAAATTGTTTCATCAGTAGGAATAGATACTTGACAGAGGGTTTCCTTTAAATTTCCATCCTTAAATGTTATTTTAAATTCTTTCCAGGGATTTAAGCTATGCCCTCCTTGCATTTGCTTCCTGGTTTTTGGTTTTGGGGGGTTTTTGTTGTTGTTTTTGGGGTTTTTGTTTGTTTTTGTTTTGTTTTGTTTTGTTGTTGTTTTTAAAAGAACCACCACATACCATCCTACTGACTAGCTTTGGCCTCAACAAGTAATCCTCTTGACCTGGACTAAGGATCCTTCAACTGAGATAATTGCAGTACCCTAAGTTTGATGCCATTACAGAACATCAGCTTCTATATTACTTTAAATTCACATTTAAGGCAGATGAGGATAGGGTTTGGAGCTTACAAAATCAACCTCTTGTGAATAGCAAGCTTTAGTCTAGTATAATGGGAAATCACAGTTGAATCCCTTAGTTACGACCCACATCTAAATAAGTAGCACCTGAAAGATGTTTAAAGTTTTTTTTTTTTAATAGAAATTAGTCCGCTTTTGGAAATAGTATATTAGGACATATCAGCCTGGCATCCTTCCAGAATCTGCTGATAAAATGGCTTCAGCAAACCCAACAGATGACCTGTTTGCAATATCCCAAGCTACTATCTGCTTAACAAACGGTTACCAAGTGCTGCTCTGGCACGACTATAAACAAGATATTCAAATTCTCTGACCTCCTGAAGTCTCCATTGCCGTGAGGAGGCTCTATTCCTTGCCCGTCCACCCTTCCCAAGCCACTGGAATCACTAGATAGGAAGGGGTTCATCTCGGCCCAGGGAATGCCTGGCTCACAGAGCTTTAAGAGCTCTTTTATGGGGGCACCTGGGTGGCTCAGTGGGTTAAAGCCTCTGCCTTCGGCTCGGGTTATGATCCCAGGGTCCTGGGATCGAGCTCTGCATCGGACTCTCTGCTCAGCAGGGAGCCTGCTTCCCCCTCTCTCTCTGCCTGCCTTTCTGCCTACTTGTGATCTCTCTCTGTCAAATAAATAAATAAAATCTTTAAAAAAAAAGCTCTTCTATGGTTATCAAAGCTAGAAACAAACCAAACTGAGAAAGAGCAACAGATACTGAGTCCCAAGGTGACTAGCTCTCCCAAATCCCATCAAGCTGAAAGAAACTACAGCAATGGTGCTATGTGTACAGGTTGAAGATCTCTTTGGAGGGATTGGCCCTGTGGCTCCCAGCAGCAGGTCATGGTATCTCACAATCAGAGAAGTTGGAAAATTGATTTTCCAGAGATAGGGCTGAGCAGAATGGAGGGAAACAGCAACATTTAAGTGTTTTACCTTCTTTCCTATGCTATATTTTTATTCCCTTTCCCTTCTAGCCGTGGTGTTCTATGGAACGTACACATAAGCCTTCAGTGTGTTTTTCCCTGATATTGGAACAAGAAGTAGGCAGTTCTGAAGCCTGGCTTTCCTGCATCTGGGTCAAAATATCTTACACGTTTTGGTTACTGTGCTAGCGGGCCAGAAATAACAGACCTTGGAAACTGCCTTACTTGGGGCTTGACAAGGAGTAAGCACCACTGTCAAACTGTCAAATTTGCTACATTGTAACTCACAAGAGCTGAATGCTGTTTGGGTTATAAAGAACAAAGGAAAAGAAAGTGTAGGATAGTGAGTAAATCAGCTAATATTTGTTGAGTGCATACTATATGCCAGGAACTTTTATAGGCAGATTTATATGCATCATCTTAGTTAATCCTAATAAAAAGTGTTAGAGGTAGGGGCGCCTGGGTGGCTCAGTGGGTTAAAGCCTCTGTCTTTGGCTCAGGTCATGATCTCAGGGTCCTGGGATGGAGCCCTGCATCAGGCACTCTGCTCAGCGGGGAGCCTGCTTTCCCCTCCTCTCTCTCTGCCTGCCTCTCTGCCTACTTGTGATCTCTGTCTGTCAAATAAATAAAATATTTTTAAAAATTGTTAGAGGTAGACTGTTTTAATCTATAAAAGACATCAAAAGGTTCAGTAGCCTCCAAGGGCCACATACGTAGCTAGGAAGTAGGGGAGTCAGGATTTGACTCCAGTGCTCTGTTATATTGCCTCCTGCCCAGTGAGTGAGTTAACACTCAAGTATCAATAAAGTAACTTCCAGCTGCAGTACTGATAGTCCTTGCAGACTCACCTGCAAGTTCAGTAACCCTTTGTAACACTGTTTCAGTGGAGATGAAAACATTACATCTGGATCAAAAATGATTTGGAAGTTGGGAATTACCCATATTACACAGAGAATACGCCCAGAGAGGAGCCTAAACATATTACATCGATTTATTCTCCTACCTGCAGAACATGATCTCAGCAGATGCAGGTGTTTATGTAACACTCAGATCCACTATGGAGAGAATTCTGTCTCCACCATTTTTTTCTCTTATCAGTGTCTGTGGCCCCACAGCGTCAGTGACCACTGTCCACATCTCCAAGCAAGATCAGTGATGTGGTCAAAGGAAGCCTGGTGTATTTCTACAGACTGGTAAGGCCTAAGTAGAAAGCAAATAACTGAATTGGTGTAAATATTGAGTCCCTACTGTTATTTGTGCTAAATATACTCTACATGGTCTTGCTCTGCCCTAGTTTGTCCCAGACAGCTAATCCTTTTGGTTAATGAAAACCCATGGCCTCATCATCTCCAGTAACAGATACCATGGAGGCTGGGAGAGCATTGCCAAAGCAACTTGGCAGAAGGAGCTTATCTATTTATAGACTGCTTTGTACTTAGGATCATTGAATAGTTAACGATTAGATCACTGATACATGACCTCCCTTAAGGAGGAGGCAGTGGCTGACCCATGTGCACACAGTCAGAAAGTGCTAGAGCTAGGACTTAAATTTAGGTGTTCTGACCACAAACAGTTGTCCTACTTGGCCAAAAACTGTGCGCCTACTTTCTTGCCCAGTGTAATCCTTTGGTGAATCAGAGCAGCTGCTAAGGTGAAATGAGAAATCAGTTGCATTTGCCTGCTTTGTGCATAGATCCTCAGCTGCAAGCCCACCAAGGGGGAAAATAGTGACAAATGAGCAGATCAAGACATTTACTTGTGAGTTCCTTTTATTTCTGCTTCCATTTTTGGGTCAGTTTTAAGTTAGGAAAGTCTTTACATGGGGAGAGAGAATGGGTGTGCAGAGCAGGAGAGCAGGAGAACTACAATGAGACAGAAAACAAAAGCAAATGTCAGTGGTTCTCTAGGTTCCAGCAACTGAGACTTTCTCCACAGGTATTTGCCACATTTGCAGAGCACAAATGTTAACCTTCTAAGGGATTTTTAAAAAGATTTGTCAATAGTTTAAAAAAAAACTCAACATTTTAATAACATTTCCAAAAATACATGAGCAATTGGAAGACTATATAACAAACCCCTGTGTATCCATCATCTACCTTTATGGCTTTAAAAAATTTAAGAATTATTAACATTTTATCATATTAGCAAAAAGTGCACATGTGCATATTTATGTAGGTATAATTGTACCTTTGCCTCAAAAAAGTGCAGCATCCCCTAGGAAAGTTGACTCCAACCTCCACAACCTGACTCCTCACCTCTGATCAGTTGGCTGCAGGGTATACTGTTGAATATTGGCTCAGAAAGCGAGTGCCAGGACTGGGAATGTATATCCACCTGAGGTTCAGGAAAGGCAGGGTAGGCGCCTGAGATCTAGACCTGCTCACAGCTTTACTTCATTACTCCCCACCATGTCTCCGTTCACAGAGGGATGTGCCACAGTCCTTCACCAGGGAAACAAGAGAACCTTCCTTCCCTCCATGTTTTAAGAGACTGCATTGTTGTAACGCTCTGCTCTCAAATCACTGAGAAAGTTGCGTCACACTGCATTCAGGAAGACATCCATAATTCATGTCTGAAAAAAATGAGCTTGTCCTTCTCTGGTTGGACTCTCTCTGCAGAAAATTCCACCATCTAACCTCTCTGGCTGCTGCCACCACAGTTCACCCCTGCAAAGTCAGCAGAAGGCCTCATGGGAAACCCTGTTTCTTCAGCTCTGGGCTTGAAGGTTAAGCGCATCTCATCTATTCTAGACCAGAGTCTAGCCTGCCTTGGCATTCCTGACGGCTTGCTCTGCAGCAGGCCTTCCATTAAAATGAAAGTACAGGGTGAAATTTGGGGCTTTTTAAGTATGACAATACTGATTAATAATCCCTAGGAGCCTGGTGATTGCTTCATGGTCCTGAAGTAGGAAACCTGCTGGGTGGGGGGAAAAAAATCACAATGAAGAGAACATTTTGTCTTGTAGATTGGGTAACAGCGTTCCTTAGTGACCTGTTAATGTCAAAGATGATGTCTACAAAAGTGAGGATAAGGCTCTTTGCACCCGGGAAGAATATTTTTTCTTTACAAATTTAAGGTTGTTCTGGGCAAACTTTCTTGAAAGAGCCTGAAAAGAGGGAAGCTGCAGCAGTATTGACACGCTCGATCCTGCCGGTTACTCCGGAAGCAACAGGTCTTATCCTTTGCTTACTCTCCTCCTTCCCCTCTTTCCTCCCTCTTCTTTGTTTTCTCTTTCTTTCCTCCCTAAGCCAGGTTGCCGGAGTTTAAATCCCAAGTCTGACCTTGTACTAGCTCTGAGCTCACCAGTAGCTTACTTGACCTCCAGGTGTCTGCTGCCTCCATCTATAAAACAGGGGGCAGGTGGCACGTCTCTTGTGGGGCTGAGCGAGTTCAGACATGCGCAGTCCTTAGAATCCTGTCAGGTACACAGTTTGGGTGAGGTGGGAACACTTGGTCTGCACCCCCCGGGTTTCCGTGCACGGGGTGGCGGGGGGGGGGGGACCCTACTGCTGAGACACGCCTGGGCTCTCTCCACCCCTCACTTCTGGTTAGAATCAAGGTGAGTCAAGTTAAAGCTCCTTTCCTCGCTGGGAAGTGAGCCCTTGCCTCTGCTCTCCCCAGGGCAGCGCTGCTTGGGAGATTGCTAATGCTGGAAGGACCGCTCGGTCACGCTAACTCCGAGGTTCACCACTGAGGCAGTGCCCTCACACCTCTCCCCTCCCCACAACGCAGGGGGTCCCGCGCCTCCAAGTCTCTTTCTCAAAACGGGAGGTCCCTTTCTCCAAGTCCCCCTCCAGGGCCTGGGACTGGCCTGGCAGGTGGTGCCATCTGAGCAGGGGTGAGTGTGGGCCCCACCCCCGTGTCTGTCTCCGGGGTGCCCTCTGCTCCTCTCCCCTGCACGTGAGCTTGAAGGGACGTTCCCAGGGCTGCCCCGGACTCCCACGCATGGGGGCATTCCGGGGCTCCGCAGCCAGGCTCTGGTTCCAGAATGGCGTCCTCGGCAGCAAGTCTCCCGCTGACTGGCAGGATGTTTCTTTTCCAAGAGTAGGCAAGATCAGGCCCCCAGAATCAAGCTGATTTGGATCAGAGGCAAACCAAGTTGAAGACTTGGCTTGAGCTCCATGTGTGGACCTACATCACCAAAGTGCCACCTGGTCTACCTGACTCAAGGTGGGGGCCGCAGGTGTCCTTTCCCCTGTTCCACCCCCACCGCTAGCACCCAGGGTGCCAACTGCCAGCAGGTATGCCCATCCTCTCCGAGGACACTTGAGACCATTCCTCCACAACACCAGCAGGCCCTTTCCATTCATGCCCTCTCCTGCCTCCAACAGGGGCGATGCAATGCTCTCACCAGTTGGTTTTAAACCGTGCTGGATGAGGGAACTGCTTGTCACCTCTCCTCCCTGCTCACGGTGTGTGGAAGGCAGGGGTGCTGTCCCCATGGAAAGAGAGGACATTCTAGAAATGCAGAGACTATAGCCTAAGGAATTCAAGAGAGGATGTAGTTGGAAGACCTAATTTCTGTTTATGCTGTAAGATTCACAACCCTACATGTAACGAATTTGGAAAATGAAATTATTTATATTTTCCTGCATGTTCTCAATGAGGGTCACATATGTGGTCATCATCAACAAAGCACAGTAATAACCTTTGATATAGTCTATCATTGGATGCTGCTATTCTCAGGTGACACTTTGGCTAATGCAGCATCAGAAGTAATGATGTAACCAGCATTAAGTAAATGGAATTAGGGAACTGCAGAGGCAAGACGACCTGTATTGTTTCAATACAAACAGGTTCTGAAAGGCCATGGCATCATGAGTAATAATGTTATTATCATTTCCTCAGTGTAAGAGATATGAAATTAGCTAGGAACATCGCATAGGACAATAAAGAACATGGACCTGGACAGGAAGAAGTGATGCCTGAATTGTATGAAAAATCCTCATGTGCACTGACAGGACCACAAACAAGTATGTAAGTATGTCTCCTCTATTCATTATTTGTTCTAAATCTTTTTTTTTTTTTTTTTTTTTTTTTTTGTCAGAGAGAGAGGGAGAGAGAGCGAGCACAGGCGGACAGAATGGCAGGCAGAGGCAGAGGGAGAAGCAGGCTCCCCGCCAAGCAAGGAGCCCGATGTGGGACTCGATCCCAGGACGCTAGGATCATGACCTGAGCCGAAGGCAGCTGCTTAACCAACTAAGCCACCCAGGCGTCCCTATTTGTTCTAAATCTTGATTGATAAATCACAATACCGCACTTGGACCCATGAATTTTATATTTTCTAATTCAAATTGTCTATATAGACAAGAGCCCAACAAAAATATTTTCAGGGTCTTGCCCATCCTAGGGGTGGCCCTGGAGAGAAGTATTTGCTCATAGAAACAAGCCATTTCCGGCCCCCTTGCCTCTGTCTGTAACAAGGTGCTACTTTGGCCACTATCAGCCACTCTTTTGTCTTATTTCTCAGTTTGTTTAGAATTTGATCAGGGAAAAGGAGTGCTGTTTATTCATATCCTCTCTAAGTTCCCAATTGTAAGCACTCCAATAAAGTTTGCCTGTTAGCGTTTTTTACACATTTGGGTTACATTTTTTAAATAAGGTATAATTGACCTATGACATTACTTTCAGGTATATGGCATCATGATTCAAACAACATATATTTGCATATATTATGAAATGATGACCACAATAAGCCTGGTTAATGTTTGTGTCATACACAGTTACAAATTTATTTTTCCTTGGGATGAGGCCTCTAAAAATGTATTAGGAACTTTCAAATATGCAGTACAGTATTATTCACTAGAGCACAATGCTGTGCATTCTATTGCCAGGACTTGTTTATTTTATAACTGTGAGTTTGTACTCTTTAACTTTGTGTACCTGTTTTGCCCTTACCCCAAGGCCCTCCCACCCCTGCCAACCACCAGCCATTTTTCTATATCTCTGAGCTTGGGCTTTCTTGAATTTTGGTTTTTGAACTGTTTTAGATTTCACACAGAAGTGAGATTGTATCGTTTATGTCCTTCCCTGTCTGATTTATTTCACTTGACATAATGCCCTCTAGGATTCATCCATGTTGTTGCAAATAACAAGATTTCCTTCTTCTTTATGGCTGAATAGTATCCCAGTTTGTGTGTGTGTGTGTGTGTTTATACATTATATTTATTCATTCATCAGTCGATGGACACTTAGGTTGCCTCCATGTCTTGGCTATTGTAAATAATGCTGCAATAAACATGGGGGTGCATATATCTTTTAGAATTAGTTTTCATATTCTCCAGATAAATACCCAGAAATGGAATAGCTGGATCATATGAAAGTTCTGTTTTTCAACTTTTGAGGAAACTCCATACTGTTTTCCATAGTGGCTGCATCAGTTTATATTCCCACCAAGAGTAAGGGTTTCCTTTTCTCTGAATCCTTGTCAGCACTTATTATTTCTTATCTTTTTGATGATAGCATTTCTTATTTTTTCTTTGTATGTGTTTTTTGTGTTTTTTTCTTTTTTTAAAATTTAAATTCAAATTAGTTAACATGTAGTGTACTATTAGCTTCAGGGGTAGAATTTAGTGATTCATCAGTTGCATATAACACCCAGTGCTCATTACATCAAGTGCCCTCCTTAATGCCCACCACTCCCTTACCCCATCCTGCCAACTCCCTCCCTTATAGCAACCCTGTTTGTTCCTATAGTCAACAGTCTCTTATGGTTATCCTATTTTATTTTTCCTTCCCTTCCCCTATGTTCATCAGTTTTGTTTCTTAAATTCCATACATGAGTTAAATCACATGGTGTTTCTCTGATTTATTTCACTTAGTATAATACCTCTAGTTCCATCCACACCATTGCAAATGGCAAGCGATGATTCTTTTTTTTTTTAATATTATTTTTTTAAAGATTTTTATTTATTTATTTGACAGAGAGATCACAAGTAGGCAGAGAGGCAGGCAGAGAGAGAGAGGAGGAAGCAGGCTCCCTGCCGAGCAGAGAGCCCAATGCGGGGCTCGATCCCAGGACTCCGAGATCATGACCTGAGCCGAAGGCAGCGGCTTAACCCATTGAGCCACCCAGGCACCCCGCGATGATTCTTTTTGATGGCTGAGTAATATTCCATTGTCTGTATATACCACATCTTCTTTAATCATTCATCTGTCCATAAACCTCTGGGCTCTTTCCATATTTTGGCAATTGTGGACATTGCTGCTATAAACATTGGGATGCATGTGCTCCTTTGAATCACTATTTTGTGTCCTTTGGATAAAATACCTAGTAGCTCAATTGCTGGGTCATAGGGTAGCTCTATTTTTAACTTTCTGAGGAACCTCCATACTGTTTTCCAGAGTGGCTGCACCAGTTTGCACTCCCACCAACAGTATAAGAGAGTCTGCCTTTCTTTGCATCCTCATTAACACCTGTTGTTTCCTGAGTTGTTAATTTTAGCCATTCTGGGGACACCTGGGTGGCTTAGTTGGTTAAGCATCTGCCTCAGGCTCAGGTCATGATTTGGGGTCATGGGATTGAACCCTGTATCCATCTCCCTTTGCTGCTCCTCCAGCTTGTGCTTGCTTGCTTGCTTGCTTGCTTGCTCTCTCTCTGTCAAATAAATAAATAAAAATTTAAAAAAACTTTTAGCCATTCTGACCAGTGTGAGGTGGTATCTCATTGTGGTTTTGATTTGTATTTCCCTGATGCTGAGTAGTGTTGAGCACTTTTTCATGTATCTGTTAGCCATTTATATGTCTTCTTCAGAGAAATGTCTGTTCATATCTTCTGCTCATTTCTTGACTAGATTATTTGTTTTTTGGTTGTTAAGTTTGAGAAGTTCTTTATAGATCTTGGATACCAGCCCTTTATCTGTAATATCATTTGCAAACATCTTCTCCCATTCCATAGGTTGATTTTTAGTTTTGTTGATTGTTTCCTTCACTGTGCAGGAACTTTTTATCTTGATGAAGTCAGTAGTTCATTTTTGCTTTTGTTTCCTATGTTTTTGGAGACATGTCTAGCAAGAAGTTGCTGTGGCTAAGGTCCAAGTGGTTGCTGCCTACATTCCCCTAGGATTTTGATGGATTCCTGTTTTACATCTAGGTCTTTCATCCATTTTGTTTTTGTTTGTTTTGTTTTATTATTGTGTTAAATTAGTCACCATACAGTACATCATTAGTTTTTGTTGTAGTGTTCCATGACTCATTGTTTGTGTATAACACCCAGTGTGCCATGCAATCTCTGCCCTCCTTAATACCCATCACCAGGCTAACCCATCCCCTTACGCTCCTCCCTTCTAAAACCCTCAGTTTGTTTCCTGGAGTCCATAGTCTCTTCTCTCATGGTTTGTCTCCCAATCTGATTTCTCCCCCTTCCTTTTCCCCTTCCTTCTCCTAATGTTCTCCATGCTATTCCTTATGTTCCACTAATAAGAGAAACCATATGATAATTGGCTTTCTCTGCTTGACTTATTTCACTTAGCATAATGTCCTCCAGTCCCATCCATGTTGATGCAAAAGTTGGGTATTCATCCTTTCTGATGGCTGAGTAATATTCCATCGTATATATGGACCACATCTTCTTTATCCATTCATCTGTTGAAGGGCATCTTGGTTCTTTCCACTGTTTGGCTATTGTGGACATTGCTGCTATAAACACTGGGGTGCATATGGTCCTTCTTTTCACTACATCTGTGTCTTTAGGGTAGATAACCAGTAGTGCGATTGCTGGGTCATAGGGTAGCTCTATTTTTTAATTTTTTGAGGAACCTCCACACTGTTTTCCAAAGTGGCTGGACCAGTTCGCATTCCCGCCAACAGTGTAAGAGGGTTCCCTTTTCTCCATATCCTCTCCAACATTTTCTGTTTCTTGCCTTATTGATTTTTGCCATTCTAACTGGTGTAAGGTGATATCTCAGAGTGGTTTTGATATGAATTTCCCTGATTGCTAATGATGATGAACACTTTTTCATGTTATCTGTTAGCCATTTGTATGTCTTCTTTGGAGAAGTGTCCGTTTGTGTCTTGTGCCCATTTCTTGACTGGATTATTTGGTTTTTAGATGTTGAGTTTTAGAAGTTCCTTATAGATCTTGGATATCAGCCCTTTGTCTGCAGTATCATTTACAAATATCTTCTCCCATTTGGTGGTTTGCCTCTTTGTTTTGTTGAATGTTTCCTTTGCTGCGCAAAAGGTTTTTTATCTTGGTGAAGTCCCAAAAGTTCATTTTCTCTTTTGTTTCCCTTGCCTTTGGAGGTGTGTCTTGAAAGAAGTTGCTGTGGCTGATGTCAAAGAGGTTACTGTCTTTGTTCTCCTATAGGATTTTGATGGATTCCTGTCTCACATTGAGGTCTTTCATCCATTTAGAGTTTATTTTTGTGTATGGTGTAAGAG
The DNA here is from genome assembly GCF_902655055.1 of Lutra lutra. Classification (NCBI taxonomy): domain Eukaryota; kingdom Metazoa; phylum Chordata; class Mammalia; order Carnivora; family Mustelidae; genus Lutra; species Lutra lutra. The sequence goes on along the minus strand of NC_062282.1, from coordinate 132,646,101 downwards.
AGTGGTCCAGTTTCATTATTATGTATATAGCTGTCCAATTTTCCCAGCACCATTTATTGAAGAGACTGTCCTTTTTCCATTGGATATTTTTTCCTGCTTTGTTGAAGATTAGTTGACCATAGAGTTGAGATTCCATATCTGGGCTCTCTATTCTGTTCCATTGGTCTATATGTCTGTTTTTGTGCCAGTACCATGCTATCTTGGTGGTGACAACTTTGTCATATAGCTTAAAATCAGGCAACATGATGCCCCTAGGTTTGTTTTTTTTCTTTTTCAACATTTCCTTAGCAATTTGGGGTCTTTTCTGGTTCCATACAAATATTAGGATTGTTTGTTCCAACTCTGTGAAAAATGCCAATGGTATTTTGATTGGGATGGCATTTAAAGTATAAATGGCTCTGGGCAACATAGACATTTTAATTATTTTTTTCATCCAATCCATGGGCATGGAATGTTTTTCTATCTTTTTGTGTCGTCTTCAGTTTCTTTCATGAGTGTTTTGTAATTCCTAGAGTATAGATCCTTTACCTCTTTGGCTAGGTTTATTCCAAGGCATCTTATGGGTTTTGGTGATACTGTAAATGGAAATGATTCTCTAATTTCTCTTTCTACAGTTCCACTGTTAGTGTATAAGAAAGCAACTGATTTCTGTGCATTGATTTTGTATCCTGCCACATTACTGAATTGCTGTATGAGTTCTAGTAATTTGGAGATGGAGAGTATCATGTCATAGAGTATCATGTCATCTGTGAAGAAAGAGAGTTTGACTTCTTCTTTGCCAATTTGAATACGTTTTATTTCTTTTTGTTGTCTATTTGCTGTTGCTAGGATTTCTAGTACGGTGTTAAACAATAGTGGTGAAAGTGGGCATCCTTGTCATGTTCCTCATCTCAATGGGAAGGCTCTCAGCTTTTCCCCATTGAGAATGATATTCACTGTGGGTTTTTCATAGATGGATTTTATGAAGTTGAGGAATTCCCTCTATCCCTATACTCCAAAATGTTTTAGTCAGGAAAGTATGCTGTATTTTGTCAAATGCTTTTTCTGTATTAATTGAGAGGATCCTATGGTTCTTTTCTCTTCTCTTATTTGTGTGTTCTATCACATTGTTTGATTTGTGAATATTGAACCACCCTTGCATCCCAGGGATGAATCCCACCTGGTCATAATGGATAAACCTTTTAATCTACTGTTGGATCCTATCAGCTGGGATCTTGTTAAGAATTTGGCATCTGGATTCACCAGGTATATTGGTCTGAAATTCTCCTTTTTGGTGGGGTCTTGATACCTTTCAAGGTATCAAGGATCAAGGTAATGGGATCATTACCTGGGATCAAAGTAATGCAGGCCTTATAGAGTCTGGAAGTTTTCCTTCTGTTTCAATTTTTTGAAACAGCTTTAGGAGTGTAGGTATTATTTCTTCTTGGAATGTTTGGTAGAATTCCCCATGGAATCCATCAGGCCCTGGACTCTTGTGTTTTGGGAGGTTATGCTTCAATCTCGTAACTGGCTATTGGTCTATTCAGGTTGTCAATTCCTTCCTGTTTCAGTCTTGGTAGTTTATACATTTCCAGGAATGCATCTGCTTCTTCCAGGCTGCTTAATTTATTGTAATATAGCTGTTGATAATAATTTCTGATAACTGTATTTTTATCCTTGGTGTTAGTCATGATCTCTCCCTTTTCATTCATAATTTTATTGATTTGGGTTCTTTCTCTTATCTTTGGATAAGTCTGGCAGTGGTTTGTTGATCTTATTAATTCTTTCAAAGAACCAGCTTCTAGTTTCCTTAATGTATTCTATATTTCTCATTTCTAATTCATTGATCTCTGCTCTATCCTTAATTATTTCCCTTCTCATGTGTGAGTTAAGTTTAATTTGTTGCTGATTCTCCAGATATTTAAGGTGTAAAGATAGTTTGTGTATTTGAGATTTTTCTGTGTTTTTGAGTGAGGCTTAGATGGCTATATATTTCCCCCCTTAGGACCACCTTTGCCATGTCCTATAGGTTTTGGATCAATGTGTCTTCATTCTCATTGGTTTCCATGAATTGATTAAGTTCTTCTTTGATTTCCTGATTGACCCAAACGTTCTTGAGCAGGATGGTCTTTAGCTTCCATGTGTTCAAATTTCTCTAAACTTTCTTGTGATAGAGTTCCAGTTTCACAGAATTGTGGTCTGAGAATATGCAGGGAATAATCTCAGTCTTTTGGTATTGGTTGAGACCTGATTTGTGACCCAGTATGTGGTCTGTTCTTGAGAAAGTTCCATGTACACTTGAGAAGAATGACTATTTTGTTGTTTTAGGGTGGAATATTCTGTGTATATCCGAGGTCCATCTGGTCCAGTGTGTCATTCAAAGCTCTTGTGTCTTTGTTGATTTTCTGCTTAGTTGACCTGTCTATTGCTGAGAGTGGAGTGTTAAGGTCTCCTACAATTAATGTATTATAATCAATATGTCTCTATTTTGGTTAATAGTTGGCTTATATAGTTGGCTTATATAGTTGGCTGCTCCCATGTTGGAGGTATAGATATTTATAACTGTTAGATTTTCTTGTTGGATAAACCCTTTAAGAATGATAAAGTGTCACAGACAAAGGGCTGATATCCAAGGTCTATAAAGAACTCCTCAAACTCAACACACACAAAATAGATAATCACATCAAAAAATGGGCAAAAGACATGAATGGACACTTCTCCAATGAAGACATACAAATGGCTAACAGACACATGAAAAAATGTTCATCATTAGCACCAGGGAAATTCAAATCAAAACCACATTGATTAAAAAAAACAAAAACAAAAAACAAAAAAAACCCACATTGATTACCACCTTACACCAGGGAGAATGGCCAAAATTAACATGATAGGAAACAACAAGTGTTGGAGAGGATGTGGAGAAAGGGGAACCCTCTTACACTGTTGGTGGGAATGCAAGTTGGTGCAGCCACTTTGGAAAACAGTGTGAAGATTCCTTAAATTAAAAATAGAGCTACCCTATGATCCAGCAATTGTACTACTGGGTATTTACCCCAAAGATACTGATGTAGTGAAAAGAAGAACACTGGGGTACAGAACACTGTACCCCAGTGTTCATAGCAGCAATGTCCACAATAGCCAAATGATGGAAAAAACCAAGATGCCCTTCAGTGGACGAATGGATAAAGAAGATATGGTCCATATATACAATGGAGTATTATGCCTCCATCAGAATGAATGAATACCCAACTTTTGTATCAACATGGACAGAACTGGAAGAGATTATGCTGAGTGAAATAAGTCAAGCAGAGAGAGTCAATTATCGTATGGTTTCACTTACTTATGCAGCATAAGGAATAACACAGAGGACATTAGGAGATGGAAAGGAGAAGTTAGTTGGGGGAAATTGGAGGGGAAGACAAACCATGAGAGACTGTGGACTCTGAGAAACAAAATGAGGGTTTTAGAGGGGAGGGGCATGGGGGGTTGGGTGAGCCTGGTGGTGGGTATTATGGAGAGCACATATTGCATGGAGCATTGGGTTTGGTGCATAAACAATGAATGCTGGAACACTGAAAAGAAATAAATTTAAAAAAAAATATATAGTGTCCTTCTGTATCTCTAACTACAGTCTTTAGCTTAAAATCTAATTTGTTTGATATGAGAATTGCTACCCCAGGTTTCTTTTGATGTCCATTGGCATGAAATATAGTTCTCCATCCCTTCATTTTCAGTCTCTTTCAGTATCTTTAGGTCTCTTATAGACAGCATATGGATGGGCCCTTTTTATCCATTCTGCAACCTGTGCCATTTTATGGGAGCATTTAGGCCATTCACTTGAGAGTGATTATTGATAAGATTTATTGTCATCATATTGCATGTGAAGTCTTTGTTACTATGGATTGTCTCTATATATTTCTGTTCTGTATCACTTTGGGGTTTTTCTCCTTTTATAGAGCCCTTCCTTAATATTTCTTACAGGGCCAGCTTAGTGGTCACATATTCTTTCAGTCTCTGCCAGTCCTGGAGGCTTCTTATGTTTCATCTGTTATGAATGACAGCCTTGCTGGATAAAGAATTTGTGGCTGCATATTCTTCTCACTTAGTACCCTGAATATGTCTTGCCAGTCCTTTCTGGCTTTCCAGGTCTCTGTGGGAAGGTCTGCCATTTTTCTGATGTTCCTCCCTCTGTACATAAGGAATCTCTTCCCCCTAACTGCCCTTAAAATTGTTTCCTTGGCTCTAAGATTTGTGAGTTTTACTATTACATGATCTGCCCTCATTGGTCTTGGTGGGTGTCCTCTCTGCCTCTAGGACATGATTATTGTTTCATTACCCAGATTAGGGAAGTTCTTGGCTACAATTTGGTCAAATATATCTTCTAGTCCTCTCTCTCTCTTTCTCTCTCTCTTTACCTCCTCAGGGATCCCAGTAATTCTGACATTGAAAGTTTTCATAGCATAATTTACTTCTCTAATTCTGTTTTCATGAATTTTAAGCTGTTTGTTCCATGCCTCCTCCAGCTCCTTCTTTTCTATCAGTTTGTCTTCAACATCACTAATTTATTCTTCTGCCTCATTTAACCTAACTCTTAAGTGTATCTAGATTAGATTGTATCTCATTAATAGCATTTTTAAAAAGATTTATTTATGTATTTATTTGACAGAGAGAGAAATCACAAGTAGGCAGAAGTAGGCCCAGAGGTAGGCAGATAGAGAGGGAGAAGCAGGCTCCCTGCTGAGCAGAGAGCCTGATGTGGGGCTCAATCCCAGGACCCTGGGATCATGACCTGAGCTGAAGGCAGAGGTTTAACCTACTGAGCCACCCAGGTGCCCCTCATTAATAGCATTTTTAGGTTCTGCCAGATCCGCTCTCACTTCTGCCCTTAACAAATTTATGTTGCTATTAATAGTTTTCTCCAGTCTGACTATTGTCTTCATAACTGCCACCCTGAAGTCTATTTCTGACATCTTGCTTAGCTCCATATCCATTAGAACTGTTGGAGAGGCCATTGTCTCTACATCTTTTCTTTCTGGGAATTCCTTCTTCTTGTCATTCTGTTGAGTTGTGGTTGAGCAGATGTACAGCCAAAAATATCAAACACTATCTAGGCAGGGTGCACCCTGGGGAGTTTTGAAGCAATCAGGATTCATCGCCAAAAAGAAAAGAAAAAAAAAGAAAAAAGAAAAAACCAAACACCCTAGCCAAAATGAGCCCTAAGAGTAATATTTATAAAGTACAAAAACAAAAACAAACAAAAAGACTGACAGAAAAAGAAAAAGAAAAAGAAAACAAAATAAAAAGGTTAGGTGATGGGAAGGTTGTTATAATCCCTCAATATGGGTGAGAAAGGGTAGTTCAGTTCTTCCTGGTGTATCTTGTTATCTTTGTTAGAGAACTCAACTTTCCAGAGATACAGGGAAATTAAAACTAGTGTATATATATATATATATATATAAAGGTAATATTGAATAGGGAAAAAAGGACTACATTGAAGCTTGAAGCTTATATCTATATATATAAAAACAAGGGAAAGAAAAAAGTGTATGTATGAAAAAGTTCAAGTTAAAAAGTTACTATGGAATATGTTGTCTTAAACATCTAGTTGAGATGATAAGTGAGAAAAAAAAAAAAAAAGAATCATGAGAAGGAATTTAAAAGAGAGAGAGAGAAGAGTTGTATCTAAGAAATATATAGGCTGTGAGGAAATACCAGGAGCTTAATATACTGTTTTCCCCCTGGTGTTGGGGTTTTGCAGTATTATGGGGACCCTGTGGTTGTTGTCCACTTGTTCTTTCAGTTTGTCTTCTAGAAGAGGGGCCCGCCTCATTGTTTTTCAGTCTGTCCTGCTTGGACGAAGTTGCCCTGCCCTGTATCAAAGGGCTGGGCTCTGTGGAAACCGGTTTTCCTGGCTTTAGTTCTCTGGAGGCTTTTGTTCTCTGGTGGCTTTTTGGAGGGTCAGAGCAAAATAAACTGTCTGCACCCTGACCTCTGCCTCAGAGAGAAGCCAAAGACTGCTTTTCTCTGAATCCTCCAGAATACACAGTCTCCCCGCTGCAAGCCCCACTGAATACGACAGCCTCCCACAGGCAGTGCGTTCCCCAGTGACCCTCTCAGTGGTCAACCTAGACCCCTGTTTGTCTCTGCACCCCCTGTGCAATCAAAACCACGAGCAGTACCCATCCAGGCAAGCCTGGCCACAGGGTCTGCTATACCCAGGACCACTGACTCATGCTGGGTCCTCTCAGATGCAGACAGGCTGCAGCTGCAGACATTCCTGGGGCCATGGGCTTAGGTCTGTTCCTGTGACCACCTGGTCCCAGCAATTGTCCCTTAAGTCCCTTTGTTCTGTTTGAGTGCTGTTATCAGTCCCTTCCCATCTCACATCTGCTAGTCTCCAAGCTATCGCGGGTCCCCAAGCACAGGGCAGTTTTCCTTTGGGGTATTACTTTCCAATGGCTTGCTTCAGGTGGCTCCCTCCCCTTCTTTTTATCATCCCATATCTTTCGGCTCAATCCTAACTCCATTTTTTGTACCTCTCGAATGATGATCCTCTGCCCCCATAGAGATCCAGAAGTATATAATCTTACATCTTAGACTGGTTTCATGGATGTTCAGAGTGCTCTGGTAGATATCCAGCTCAATTCAGGAGACCAGTTGAAATAGAGTTACCTACTCCCCTATTATCTTGCCCCCTTCCCCACTTTCATCCATTTTGAATTTGGTTTTGTTTATGGTGTAAGAAAGTGGCCCAGCATGTTACTGTCCAGTATTCTCAATAGCATTTGTTGAAGATACTGTCTTTTCCCCATTGTATTATTTCCTGCTTTGTTGAAGATTAGTTGGCCATAGAGTTGAGGGTCCCTCTATTCCATTCCATTCCATTGATCTGTGTGTCTCTTTTCATGCCAGTACCCATATAGTCTTGATAATTACAGCTTTATTATACAGCTTGAAGTCCAGAATTGTGATGCCTTCAGCTTCGGTTTTCTTTTTCAACATTACTGTGGCTATTTGGGATCTTTTCTGGTTCCATATGAATTTCAGAATTGTTTGTTCCAGTTCTATGAAAAATGCTGGTGTTATTGCATTTCTAACAGGAGGCATGAGGTGATATGTCATGATTTTGATTTGCATTTCCCTGGTGATTGATGATTGGTTATGTTAAGCATCTTTTCATATACTTTTTGGCTATCTGTATATCTTCTTTAGGAAAAAATGTCTGTTCAGGTCCATTCTGCTTTTTAAAACCAGATTATTTTCTTTCTGAGTTGTATCAGTTCTTTATATATTTTCCACATTACCTCCTTATCAGAAATACGATTTGAAAATTTTTTTCCCTTTCAGTAGTTTTCCTTTTCTATTTGTTGATCATTTCCTTTGCTGTGTAAAAGATTTTTGATTTGATACAATCCTGCTTGTTTATTTTTGCTTTTGTTGTCTTTGTTTTTAGAGTCAGATTTAAAAATTCATCTCCAAGACAAGTCAAGGAGCTTACCACCTATGTCTTCTTCTAGGAGTTTTGTGGTTTCAGGTCTTATGTTCAAGGTTATCTTTTGATCAATTTTGAGTTAATTTTTGTGTATGTCTTAAGATAGGGGTCATGTTATTCTTTTCATGTGATTGTGTAGCTTTCCCAACACCACTTATTAAAGAGACTGTCTCTTACATATTGTATATTCTTGGCTCCTCTGTGGTAAATTGATTGACCATATATGCATGGGTTTATTTCTGGGCTCTCCTGTTTCATTGATCTATGTATCTATTTTTATGACAATATACCATTTCAATTGTTATAGCTTTTTAGTACAATTTGACATCAGGGAGCACAATGCTTCCAGCTTTGTTCTTTATTTTTTTTTCTTTTTTTTTTTTTTTTTCAGCATAACAGTATTCATTATTTTTGCACCACAACAGTGCTCCATGCAATCTGTGCCCTCTACAATACCCACCACCTGGTGCCCACAACCTCCCACCCCTTCAAAATTCTCAGATCGTTTTTCAGAGTCCATAGTCTCTCATGGTTCACCTCCCCTTCCAATTTCCCTCAACTCCCTTCTCCTCTCCATCTCCCCTTGTCCTCCATGCTATTTGTTATGCTCCACAAATAAGTGAAACCATATGATAATTGACTCTCTCTGCTTGACTTATTTCACTCAGCATAATCTCTTCCAGTCCCGTCAATGTTGCTACAAAACTTGGGTATTCATCCTTTCTTTCTTTTTTTTTTTTTTTTTTTACAGCTTTATAAACATATATTTTTATCCCCAGGGGTACAGGTCTGTGAATCGCCAGGTTTACACACTTCACAGCACTCACCATAGCACATACCCTCCCCAATATCCATAACCCCACCCCCCTCTCCCAACCCCCTCCCCCCATCAACCCTCAGTTTGTTTTGTGAGATTAAGAGTCACTTATGGTTTGTCTCCCTCCCAATCCCATCTTATTTCATTTACTCTTCTCCTACCCCCTCAACCCCCCATGTTGCATCTCCTCTCCCTCATATCAGGGAGATCATATGATAGTTGTCTTTCTCCGATTGACTTATTTCGCTAAGCATGATACCCTCTAGTTCCATCCACGTCATCGCAAATGGCAAGATTTCATTTCTTTTGATGGCTGCATAGTATTCCATTGTGTATATATACCACATCTTCTTTATCCATTCGTCTGTTGATGGACATCTAGGTTCTTTCCATAGTTTGGCTATTGTAGACATTACTGCTATAAACATTCGGGTGCACGTGCCCCTTCGGATCACTACGTTTGTATCTTTAGGGTAAATACCCAGCAGTGCAATTGCTGGGTCATAGGGTAGTTCTATTTTCAACATTTTGAGGAACCTCCATGCTGTTTTCCAGAGTGGTTGCACCAGCTTGCATTCCCACCAACAGTGTAGGAGGGTTCCCCTTTCTCCGCATCCTCGCCAGCATCTGTCATTTCCTGACTTGTTAATTTTAGCCATTCTGACTGGTATGAGGTGATATCTCATGGTGGTTTTGATTTGTATTTCCCTGATGCCAAGTGATATGGAGCACTTTTTATGTGTCTGTTGGCCATCTGGATGTCTTCTTTGCAGAAATGTCTGTTCATGTCCTCTGCCCATTTCTTGATTGGATTATTTGTTCTTTGGGTGTTGAGTTTGCTAAGTTCTTTATAGATTTTGGACACTAGCCCTTTATCTGATATGTCGTTTGCAAATATCTTCTCCCATTCTGTCAGTTGTCTTTTGGTTTTGTTCACTGTTTCCTTTGCTGTGCAAAAGCTTTTGATCTTGATAAAATCCCAAAAGTTCATTTTTGCCCTTGCTTCCCTTGCCTTTGGTGATGTTCCTAGGAAGATGTTGCTGCGGCTGACGTCGAAGAGGTTGCTGCCTGTGTTCTCCTCGAGGATTTTGATGGATTCCTTTCTCACATTGAGATCCTTCATCCATTTTGAGTCTATTTTCGTGTGTGGTGTAAGGAAATGATCCAATTTCATTTTTCTGCATGTGGCTGTCCAATTTTCCCAGCACCATTTATTGAAGAGGCTGTCTTTTTTCCATTGGACATTCTTTCCTGCTTTGTCGAAGATGAGTTGACCATAGAGTTGAGGGTCTATTTCTGGGCTCTCTATTCTGTTCCATTGATCTATGTGTCTGTTTTTGTGCCAGTACCATGCTGTCTTGATGATGACAGCTTTGTAATAGAGCTTGAAGTCCGGAATTGTGATGCCACCAACTTTGGCTTTCTTTTTCAATATTCCTTTAGCTATTCGAGGTCTTTTCTGGTTCCATATAAATTTTAGGATTCTTTGTTCCATTTCTTTGAAAAAAATGGATGGTACTTTGACAGGAATTGCATTAAATGTGTAGACTGCTTTAGGTAGCATAGACATTTTCACAATATTTATTCTTCCAATCCAGGAGCATGGAACATTTTTCCATTTCTTTGTGTCTTCCTCAATTTCTTTCATGAGTCCTTTATAGTTTTCTGTGTATAGATTCTTAGTCTCTTTGGTTAGGTTTATTCCTAGGTATCTTATAGTTTTGGGTGCAATTGTAAATGGGATGGACTCCTTAATTTCTCTTTCTTCTGTCTTGTTGTTGGTGTAGAGAAATGCAACTGATTTCTGTGCATTGATTTTATATCCTGACACTTGACTGAATTCCTGTACAAGTTCTAGCAGTTTTGGAGTGGAGTCTTTTGGGTTTTCCACATAGAGTATCATATCATCTGCAAAGAGTGATAGTTTGACTTCTTCTTTGCCAATTTGGATGCCTTTAATTTCCTTTTGTTGTCTGATTGCTGAGGCTAGGACTTCTAGTACTATGTTGAATAGCAGTGGTGATAACGGACATCCCTGCCGTGTTCCTGACCTTAGCGGAAAAGCTTTCAGTTTTTCTCCATTGAGAATGATATTTGCTGTGGGTATTTCATAGATGGCTTTGATAATATTGAGGTATGTGCCCTCTATCCCTACACTTTGAAGAGTTTTGATCAGGAAGGGATGCTGTACTTTGTCAAATGCTTTTTCAGCATCTATGGAGAGTATCATATGGTTCTTGTTCTTTCTTTTATTAATGTGTTGTATCACATTGATTGATTTGCGGATGTTGAACCAACCTTGCAGCCCTGGAATAAATCCCACTTGGTCGTGGTGAATAATCCTTTTAATGTACTGTTGAATCCTATTGGCTAGTATTTTGGCGAGAATTTTTGCATCTGTGTTCATCAAGGATATTGGTCTGTAGTTCTCTTTTTTGTTGGGATCCTTGTCTGGTTTTGGGATCAAGGTGATGCTGGCCTCATAAAATGAGTTTGGAAGTTTTCCTTCTATTTCTATTTTTTGGAACAGTTTCAGGAGAATAGGAATTAGTTCTTCTTTAAATGTTTGGTAGAATTCCACCGGGAAGCTGTCTGGCCCTGGGCTTTTGTTTGTTTGGAGATTTTTGATGACTGTTTCAATCTCCTTACTGGTTATGGGTCTGTTCAGGCTTTCTATTTCTTCCTGGTTCAGTTGTGGTAGTTTAATATGTCTCTAGGAATGCATCCATTTCTTCCAGATTGTCAAATTTGTTGGCGTAGAGTTGCTCATAGTATGTTCTTATAATTGTCTGTATTTCTTTGGTGTTCGTTGTGATCTCTCCTCTTTCATTCATGATTTTATTTATTTGGGTCCTTTCTCTTTTCTTTTTGATAAGTCTGGCCAGGGGTTTATCAATCTTATTAATTCTTTCAAAGAACCAGCTCCTAGTTTCGTTGATTTGTTCTATTGGTTTTTGGTTTCTATTTCATTGATTTCTGCTCTAATCTTTATGATTTCTCTTCTCCTGCTGGGTTTAGGGTTTCTTTCTTGTTCTTTCTCCAGCTCCTTTAGGTGTAGGGTTAGGTTGTGTACCTGAGACCTTTCTTGTTTCTTGAGAAAGGCTTGTACCGCTATATTATTTTCCTCTCAGGACTGCCTTTGTTGTGTCCCACAGATTCTGAACCGTTGTGTTTTCATTATCATTTGTTTCCATAAATTTTTTCAATTCTTCTTTAATTTCCTGGTTGACCCATTCATTCTTTAGAAGTATGCTGTTTAGTCTCCATGTATTTGGGTTCTTTCCAAATTTCCTCTTGTGATTGAATTCTAGCTTCAGAGCATTGTGGTCTGAAAATATGCAGGGAATGATCCCAATCTTTTGATACCAGTTGAGACTTGATTTAGGACCAAGAATGTGATCTATTCTGGAGAATGTTCCATGTGCACTGGAGAAGAATGTGTATTCTGTTGCTTTGGGATGAAATGTTCTGAATATATCTGTGATGTCCATCTGGTCCAGTGTGTCATTTAAGGCCTTTATTTCCTTGTTGATCTTTTGCTTGGATGATCTGTCCATTTCAGTGAGGGGAGTGTTAAAATCCCCTACTATTATTGTATTCTTGTCGATGTGTTTCTTTGATTTTGTTATTAATTCGTTTATATAGTTTGGCTCTCCCACGTTAGGGGTATAGATATTTAAAATTGTTAGATCTTCTTGTTGGACAGTTCCTTTGAGTATGATATAGTGTCCTTCCTCATCTCTTATTATAGTCTTTGGCTTAAAATCTAATTGATCTGATATAAGGATTGCCACTCCTGCTTTCTTCTGATGTCCAATCGCATGGTAAATTCTTTTCCACCCCCTCACTTTAAACCTGGAGGTGTCTTCGGGTTTAAGATGAGTTTCTTGTAAGCAACATATAGATGGGTTTTGTTTTTTTATCCATTCTGATACCCTGTGTCTTTTGATTGGGGCATTTAGCCCATTAACATTCAGGGTAAGTATTGAGAGATATGAATTTAGTGCCATTGTATTGCCTGTAAGGTGACTGTTATTGTATATTGTCTCTGTTTCTTTCTGATCTACTACTTTTAGGGTCTCTCTTTGCTTAGAGGACCCCTTTCAATATTTCCTGTAGAGCTGGTTTGGTATTTGCAAATTCTTTCAGTTTTTGTATGTCCTGGAAGCTTTTAATCTCTCCTTCTATTTTCAATGATAGCCTAGCTGGATATAGTATTCTTGGCTGCATGTTTTTCTCATTTAGTACTCTGAATATATCATGCCAGCTCTTTCTGGCTGCCAGGTCTCTGTGGATAAGTCTGCTGCCAATCTAATATTTTTACCATTGTACGTTACAGACTTCTTTTCCTGGGCTGCTTTCAGGATCTTTTCTTTGTCACTAAGACTTGTAAATTTTACTATTAGGTGACGGGGTGTGGACCTATTCTTATTGATCTTGAGGGGGGTTCTCTGAACCTCCTGGATTTTGATGCTTGTTCCCTTTGCCATATTGGGGAAATTCTCTCCAATAATTCTCTCCAATATACCTTCTGTTCCCCTCTCTGTTTCCTCTTCTTCTGGAATCCCAATTATTCTAATGTTGTTTCGTCTTATGGTGTCACTTATCTCTCGAATTCTTCCCTCGTGGTCCAGTAGCTGTTTGTCCCTCTTTTGCTCAGCTTCTTGATTCTCTGTCATTTGGTCTTCTATATCGCTAATTCTTTCTTCTGCCTCATTTATTCTAGCAGTGAGATCCTCCATTTTTGATTGCACCTCATTAATAGCTTTTTTGATTTCAACTTGGTTAGATTTTAGTTCTTTTATTTCTCCAGAAAGGGCTTTTATATCTCCCGAGAGGGTTGCTTTAATATCTTCCATGCCTTTTTCGAGACCGGCTAGAACCTTGAGAATCGTCATTCTGAACTCTAGATCTGATATATTACCAATGTCTGTATTGATTAGGTCCCTAGCCTTTGGTACTGCCTCTTGTTCTTTTTTTTTGTTGTGAATTTTTCCGCCTTGTCATTTTGTCCAGATAAGAGTTTATGAAGGAGCAAGTAAAATACTAAAAGGGTGGCAACAACCCCAGGAAAATATGCTTTAGCCAAATCAGAAGAGATCCCAAATTGTGAGGGGGGAGAAAGGGGATAAAAAGGGGTTCAGAAAGAAAAAAAAAAAGAAACTATTAAAAAAAAGAAAGCCGATAAGGAAAAAATATAAAAAGACGAAAAAAATATATATATATTAGATAAACTATTTAAAAAACGTTAAAAAAGAAAACGGTAAAAGTTAAAAAAATTTAGCAAAAGAAGAGAAAAAGAAAAAAAAAATTGAAAAAGAAAAAAAAATTAAATTAACTGCAAGGCTAAAAAATCATGGGGAGAAAACCATGAGTTCCGTGCTTTGCTTTCTTCTCCTCTGGAATTCTGCCTCTCTCCTTGGTATTGAAACTGCACTCCTTGGTAGGTGAACTTGGTCCTGGCTGGGTTTCCCGTTGATCTTCTGGGGGAGGGGCCTGTTGTAGTGATTCTCAAGCGTCTTTGCCCCAGGCGGAGTTGCACCGCCCTTACCGGGGGCCGCGCTGAGTAATCCGCTCGGCTTTGCTTTCGGGAGCTTTTGTTCCCTGAGCGCTTTCCGTAGAGTTCCGGAGGACGGGAATGAAGATGGCAGCCTCCCGGTCTCCGGCCCGGAGGAGCCGAGAGCCCGGGGCCCCACTCCTCAGTGCGCCCTCAGAGAATAGCGCCCAATGACTCCCATCACCCTGGACTCCGGCCGCGCTCCGAGCTGACCGAGCCTGCGACCAGTTCAAGGCAACCCCGAGCTGAGAGTCACTCCTCGGCTCTGTCTCTGTAGCCGGCTTCCCCGTTCTAATACCGGTAAGCTCTGCGACACTCAGACACCCCAGATCCTTCTGTGACCCTGTGGGGCCTGAGGCCATGCTGACCCCGCCTGGGCTTCACCCCAGTTAAGCCTCTGGAGCGATGTCCCTCAGCGGAACAGACTTTTAAAAGTCCTGATTTTGGGACGCCTGGGTGGCTCAGTTGGTTAAGCGGCTGCCTTTGGCTCAGGTCATGATCCCAGCATCCTGGGATCGAGTCCCACATCGGGCTCCTTGCTGGGCAGGGAACCTGCTTCTCCCTCTGCCTCTGCCTGCCTCTCTGTCTGCCTGTGCTCGCTCTCTCTCTCTCTCCCTCTGTCCCTGACAAATAAATAAATAAAATCTTTAAAAAAAAAAATAAATAAAAGTCCTGATTTTGCTCCGTTGCTCCGCCACTCGCCGGGAGCCGACCCCTCCCCCCGCGGTCTATCTTCCCATCACTTTGGATTCAGTTTTCCACCAGTCCTACCTTGCAGATAGTGGTTGATTTTCTGTTTCTAGAATTGCTGTTCTTCTTCTTTTCAATCTCCCGTTGGATTTGTAAGTGTTTGCAATCTTTAGATAAGCTATTTAGGTGATCTCCCACTACCCGAAGTAGTCTCAGCCTGCTACTCCTCCGCCATCTTGACTCCTCCCAGCTTTGTTCTTTTTTAATAACATTTATTTAGTTAGTTGAGAGAGAGAATGGGAGCAGGGCGAGGGCCCTAGGTAGAGAGGAGAGAGAGAATTGCAAGCAGACTCCCTGCTGAGCATGAAGTCCTTTGTGGGGCTTGATCCCATGACCATGAGATCATGACCTGAGCCCAAATCATGAGTTGGACCCTTAACCTAATGAAGAACCAAGGCACCCCTCTCCCCAGTTTGTTCTTTCTCAAGACTGCCTTGGGTATTCATGGTGTTTTGCAGTTCTATACAAATTTTAGAATTTTTTTGTTCAAAAATGCCATTGAAATTTTGATGGAGATTGCACTGAATCTATAGATTGCTTTCAGTGATATGGGTATTTTAACAAATACTAATTCTTCCAATCCATGAGCACAGAATATCTGTCCATTTGTTTGTGTCTTCTTCAATTACTTTCATCAGTGTCTTATAGTCTTTGGCATACATGTCTTACACATGTCTTTCACCTTCTTGATTAAATTTATTCCTAGGTGTTTTATTCTTTTTGATGCAATTGTAAATGAGTTTGTTTTTTAAATTTCTCTTTCTGATAGTTGGTTATTAAAAATGCAACAGATTTTTATGTATTGATTTTGTATCCTGTGATTTTTTTTCTGAATCCTTTGATTAGTTCTAACACTTTTTTGGTGGAGTCTTTAGGGTTTTTCTATGTATAATATTATCTGTAAATAGTTACAATTTTACTTCCTCCTTTCCAATTGTGATGCTTGTTTCTTTGTCTTGCCTAATTTACCTGGTGAGGACTCTCAGTATTATGTTGAACAAAAGCGGCAACTGTCTTACTGTCTTCTTTCTGATATTAGAGAAAAAGTTGAATGACTTTCCTTTTACCTCATGTTGTAAACTAAAAGACCCAATAAAAAGTTATTCAGTGTCTTGAAAAAAAGAAAGAAAGAAAGAGCGAGAGAGATTCTTGCTGTGTTTTTCCATGCCTCTCCCAAGTTTAGTCACTGTCTTTAGACCATTACTTTAAACTCTTTATCAGGTAGATAACTCTCTCCATTTTATTAAAATTTTTTCCTGACATTTTATCTTGTTCTTCATTTCCTCTTTTTACTTGACTCTCTGTGTTTGTTTTATGTATTAGATGGAACAGCCATCTGTCCTCATCTTCAAGGAGTGGCCTCATGTAGGAGATAAACCTTATCATTTACCTTGTCCTAGCTTTTCATTGTCTCTCAAGCTTTCATGATTGTCCAAGCAGCCTATTTGGTTTTTAGTAGCACCCAGTAGTTGAGGGTGTGCTAAGATTTGTCAGTGTCCCAAAGAGGGAGATTCTGAGTAAGCACCTAGATTCAAGCTGATTAGAAGTCAGACTCTTAGGCAGCAGCCTGCAGAGTATGCAAATATATACATTCCTGTGGGACTGCAAGTGTAAGCCCTGGAAGCCAGCAGACCAGGTAATCTGGAGGTATCCCCTCAGCAACAGTCACAAAAATCAGGGCTCCTGATTTATTATTATTATTATTATATGATAAGCATATAATCTCCTTTCTTAGAAACTGATAAGGTCTAATGTGGCAGAGGGGGAGCACAGAAATGGTGTGTCACTTGGCCTGTGTTCCCGTAGAACCCTTCCTTAGGCCTCTAGATGTGCTCCAAACCTGAACCCTGTCCCCCAGGCTCCAGAATAAGCAAATAGGTCTCTTTCTTTGAACATCTGGGGTTGTATTTCAGTCTGCTATCTGTGCAATGCCCTGGAGGGTGGTAGTCTGCCAAAAACTATCTTTCCAATTATTACAGTCCCAGGAGACCCAAGAAGGCAAGCTCCCCTGACCTCCAGAACTGTATCATCAAGGGGCATCCCTGGCCTGCAGCTGTGAAAATCAGGGCACCAGACATAAGAACCAGGGCTTCAGACATCTATAAAAGCTCCCCAGTAGAAGATGCAGAGGGAGAGTGCAAAGATGGAACCGGCTGTTTAGAGGGTAAAGATGCCACCCACTGAGGAGAAAGGGAGTTAAAGTGTTTAAAAAAAAAAAAAAGATATTCTGCCAGCTTTAGCAAAGTGGAGCAAAAGTTTGAAAAAGGTGCCTGCCATCTCCTTCATCCCTGGAGAATATCCCAACAGACCCTGAGTCTCTGATTGATGCTTTAATAAGATTAGCAAATTAATCCCTTTTACATAAGGTCTGGGCACTTTTCAAATAGCTGCTTCTGCACTGGGCCTAGGAGTGAGTGAGTCCACACATGAGACCTTCAAGAGACATCACTCAGTTCACCACAGCCTCTTGGATCTTGAGAAAGTGAATCCCACATTGGTTTTCATGTTTTGGGGCCTCACCTGTCAGGTGCAGGTCTTAAAAATCTGGAGTGTCTGATGGGGGATGTGAAAAGTTCACTCCTCAGGTTGAAGCTCTGGGTTTGTGAGTTCCCTCCTGATTGTGGGTGGCTGTGCTGGGCGGTTGGTTTATGGTGAGATTGTGTCTCAGCCCCTTCATTGTGGCCCATTTCATTGTGGCCTTCTTGTTTGCCCACGCGTAGGAGCTGTTCAGCTAGTTTTCAGAGGAAATTGTTCCAAATGCAGCTGTAGATTCGGTGTGTCCACAGTGGGGTTGAGTTCAGGATCTTTCTACAGCACAGAGCCAGAAAAATAAGTGATCAGCAAATGATGATGATAGGTCACAAAGACTCAGAAACAAGTGAGATGGGCTAAATTGGGACAATTTGTGCTTCAGAAGAAATAATGAACATGAAAAACTATAACCCATGAAACAAAATAGGAAATTATGAATCCATTCAGATATAAATAAGTAAATGGAAGTTTGATTTATAAAAAATAGTACTTTAAAGTACTTCTCAGAGCACTTATTAATTGCAAAGGGGAAAAAGGTAAGCTTATAGTGAAAACATCTGGCAGATGTCACCTTTTCAAGTTGCCAAAGAGAGCAAGTATCAACAGTGAGACACATTGAAATCCTGTGCCACCTGATGCAAGGCCTTTAGAAGAACTTCTGTGATATTCCTGCAAAAGATGTATAATCTCAATCCAACTGTGAGGAAATATCAGAAAAACCCAAGTCGAGGAAAATTCCAAAGGTGACTGGCCTATAATCTTCAAAAGATTCAAGGTCAGGAAAGCCAAAGGAAAACTGGGAAACTGTTCTACACTAATGGGGACTTCTCAGACATGACAAATGCAGTGCATGATTCAGAACTGGACATTTTTGATTAAACTGGAGTGAGGTCTGAGGCTTAGATGGTAGCAATATATCATACTCGAGTTTCACAAGATGGTGCCTGGTACAGCTGCTACAGCAGTTACATTATCATACCCTCCTAGGTTTGAGTCTAGAGAAAGAGGACTGTTTTCAGTTGCATCTCCAGCAGCCCAGACATTCAATATTATTACCATACTGCGGTCATACTCATTACTCTTCCAATCACTGTGACTAAAAGGAAGAGCTGCTGTAATTTGTCAGGCCTGAGTCATATATTTGAGCAAAAGGACACCCGCGGAGCTCTGGATGGACTTCCATAGACCTATGGACTAACAGTGGGGAAGGGAGGATCCCAGTGGAAAAGTAGGAGAAAGAAGGGAAAATGAATGCTGCGAGGGCAAATGTCCACTAATGTTCAAAATGAGCACTACTACATGGTCATGAAAACCTATCAATCTTTTTCAAAACTATTAATTTACTTTCAAATGGTGCCATTTGGAAAATATGTGATTTTCATAGGCTCCTGGTAGTTTGACAATAAGAAATAATTTCTTCTTATTGTCAGTTACTTACTATTTCTGTCCAAATTGAATCGTAATCCTAGCATATTCTAGAATTAGTAAACTATGCTCTTTGTCTTTCCAGACAGGTTAGGTTGTTTTGTTCATATGATTTTTTCATACCTGTAAGGAATCAGGTCTGATCAGGAGTCTAACAAATGGTCTCTCCAACCCCTTTAAAAAACAAAAAAATTTCTCTGGCTGAGAAAGTACATCAGTAAATCACTTTAACAAATATTTGTGTTCTAATTTTTTTATTATATTTGAATTAATTTACTCTCTATAACTGCTTCAAGTCTTCCCATACATTTTTTAAGACCCACATTGATAGAGGGGTAGGTTCTATTTGCCTATGAATACTAAATAAAAAATATAAATGATTTTCCTGCAGTCCTGGGCCTTAGCCTCTCCACTGCCAAATATTATCAAGATTTTATACACACTAATGCCATGTCATACCAGATTTCCCCATCCTGAATTCCTGATGAGTAAATAAATGAGACTCAGATTTTTTTAATCCAATGAAGAAGATTCTAAAGAGTCCTAAAAGTGGAACTGATGTCATCAAAGCAATTTCCCTATTTTTCTTTTCTATTTGTTGTTACAAAAATATCATATTGAGGTCTCTTTAAAGTTCAGAAGGTAAATTTGATATTTAATAAAGTTATAGCTATGATGATGTCAAGATTTAGAATAGCTGTATTAAAGGACCAGTTACTACAGCTTTCAGAAACCCTATTTGCTCTGCCCACATCAGATAGTATGTGTCATTTTCTATCTTTCCAGCTCTGATATTTGCAATGATCTTAGTCATAATTAATTACTAAAATAGGTTGGTAATTATTTAGTGATGTTTCAAATCCTCAGATTGAACTGAGTGTCCTATATTTCCTTAACAATTTGCACATACATCATTAAATCTTTTCTATAACATTTTGCCTTCTCTGAAACAACAAACTTGAAAATCTTTAGTTTAGTTTCTCCAAACAAGCTTCTAGGGTTTGCTGGGAGGTGGATCATTGGGTAGAATTGATGGGTTACCTACGTATATTTTGGCACTAATTACTGGTAACAATTTATAGATTTTTTTCCCCCCTGTGGCCTTATCCAAGCTTCCACTTTCATTCCCTATAGATAGTTTTACCCAGGGAAAATCAGAAATCAGAGAATGTGAAAGCTGGAAGCAGCTTTAGAGATCATGTGAGATACTTCATGATTACTGGTTTAGATTCTTAATGAGAACTGAAAGGAACATGAGCACACTCCCTGAGAGCATGCACATTAAAAAATATATGCAGAACTTCTTAGATCCAGAAAAAGAATCTTGGTGTTTTAGGCTTGTAGGATTATTGAGATGAAGTGGCCACCTCAAGACCACAGATCAAGTTGATGGAGTTGGGGCTCAAACCTAAAGTCGGGGAGTCCCGGCTGCCTGGGATTATTACCTAAGACCCTGCTCCTATATAGTTGCCATGGGGGCCTTCAAAGGAAGATACTGTCTATGGACCAAAGAGTCATAAAGTTATTCCCTTTCAAATATTCTTCTCCACGTAGTGTTAATTCCCAGCACATCAATGTCTTTTTTGATTGGATTCCAGGATCATTTGTTGTTTAGAATAAACAGCAATTCATTGTTAATACAGTACACATTGATTGCAAAGAGAAAAGGCAAATCTTACCAAAGATAGGGATTTCATGAAGTTGATGGAAGTGATGTTAGATGAAGTTGATGTTAGGTGAAGTTGATGGAGGTGATGTTAGAAAACTGCTTACAATCACACAAGCTAAGACTTTGAGAAATGAGGCCCTGGTAGAGTTAGACTTATTGACAGCTGAGAAGAGAGAAGGACATGGAGACTGTGTAGCTAAGAATATTTGGATATGAACGTGTGGAGGAGACTCCATGTCTCCTCTCCATGAGGAGACCCATGAAGCCCTCACACATTTTTACTGAGAAATCCTCTTTATGGTCACTTAAAGATCAAATGAAATATGGTACATGCTGAAGTACGGTTTTGATGGCAAGTTACACCAAAATCTGCAGGTTTTAATTTCTTGAATGCTATGAAAACTTCTTTTCACTTACTGTACAATTTTTTCTCTGTTTTAAGTGAGCTCACTTTAGATTGCTGTTTTTTTCTTTTGCCCATTATTCTTAGATAATGAGTGTGTCCTTTACTTCATTCTAACTTCAAGAAGCAGAAACTTCTTTTATGTGTTGATCTTTAATTTCATTCTTCTGATCCCTCCCAAAAAACAAAGTTACTTGAGGACTATCATTTTGCAAGTCTCCCTCTAGGATTTTTTCAACCAGGTTCATAGATACAGAGTGTCAATAACGACATCTGGGCAATAAAATTGTTGTGCTACAAATTGAGTAAATTTTGATTAACTGGGAAGAACTTTTCTGAAACTCCATGTGCAGTGTAACTCAATATTGTTTTGAAAAATGAGAATGTCATTGAAACCAAAGGGCATAGACATGAAATAGATGAATTCTGGGTTATTTATTGAATGCTTCTCATAGATGGAACTTTATAAAGTCTTATGTGGTTTGAATAATTTGTAACTATACATGCTTCTGTGCCCAGACATTTTAATCATTAATGATACTGCAGCATAAAACACCCTCCAAGACATTTTTACTCCTTTTGGTAATCTAAGAATGAATTATAAAATTAACCTTTATAATTAGATTATTTTGGCTTATCCAGAGGAATGGAATTACTGTTAATTTAGACAGCTGATCAGTTTCTTACTAGGACTTTACAATGGCAGTCAAATTCAGGGACTCTTATTTAGGCACCTTTGCTGCTTAGTTAGCTGTCCAACGTCTATGTAGTCTTTGCCCCAATATTTTTAAGGCTGAATAACAATGGGAACATAGGGCTATTAATAGGGTGACCATATAATTCATCATTTGAACTAGGGCAATTTTGAGGGGGACACTTTTAATAAGTGCACTGGGACAACAGCTGTAAACAAGGATTATCCCAGTACATGAGACATGCGCCCACCATACCTACTAAGGGCCTGTTTGTTCTTGTTGCTCAGAAACCAGGGACTCATGACTCATTATTTACAAACCTCTCCAACAAAGATCCAGGTTCTGACTTATCAGAACACAGTTATCCCGGAGGCAGCTTCCCTAGGCACCCACTGTACCCAGGAGAAGGCAAGCTCTGCTGTAGATGGTCAGACCAGGTCTAGCCCTCAAGACCCTCACCTCTACTTATTTCCTTGTCTTGTTGGTTAAATTTTCCTTAATAGAATAAGGCTGAAATTAGATTCCAAGGATGAAAATGGAGTAAATTCCACCTAAGCACAGAACACTGAGCCGTGCTGTGTGTGTGTGTGTGTGTGTGTCTGTTTGTGTGTGAGAGACAGACAGAGATGATAGTGAAGAAATGGGGGACTGAAATGGAATCTTGTCATGAGTTCTGCCCTCTTCCTGACTAATGATGTGATCTTTAATCTCCTTGAGCCCCAATTTCTCCATATATAAAATGAAAATAATACTAATCTTTACTTAGAGTTGTTGTTATTAGACCTAACAGTTTGTCTACTATCCTTCACATCTAGTCTCCCTTTCTTCCTTTTAGTAATAGAATTTGTCAAATTTTGATTGGGCACACACTCTCCAAACCAACTGTTACATCCATCAGCTTTTCTTGTAGCTCTGGTGAAGGGGATGCATCTTCACAAGGAAGATCACATCTTCACAAGGAAGCTGTGGCCCTCCCTTCTCTCTTTCTCCCTTTATTCTGGTGAGGAAATGGCAATAACCAGAATGAGTAACCTGGACCCAGAGGTGACACCTTCCATCTGGTGGAGACATTCACTTCTATACTAACACATGAGAGAAAAATCAGTGTTGACCTCACTTCAGACTATACTTGGGGGTCATAACTCATGCATAGTGGCTTTGAAAGCTCAATAGAGCTTGAGTCAAAAGGTGAGTGTAGTCCTGCTCTATTGCTTGGGTGACCTTGAGCATCTCTAAATGTTATTTTTCTCATCTTGAAATATAAATAGAAATAATACCTGGGAGATAGGTGATGTTAAATAATGAATAAATATACCATACCGTTACTTTTCTTTCTGAACAAGGGCTCATCTCCATGAGTTTATTCATTCATTTGCAAAGATTTAAGGATCCAGACACTATCTAAGACATGAGGTTATCTAGCATTGCATAAGGCAGTGAAAGTTTCCAAGCCTTTTGTGGGCAGAGGGTGAATAAACCAACAAGATGAGTGTTACAGTGATCATAAAACAAGATGATGTTCTATAGATTGAGTAGGAGGGCATTATGAGACATGGTCAGAAAAAGAATCTGACATTTCTGTTGAGACTGACTAACAAAAGGAGCCAGTTTGTGTAGACTTGTGGGGAGAAGATTCTAAACAGAACACCTAGGGCAAATAACCTATGGTGAGAAGAGCAAAGCTTATTCAAAGACGAGAAAGAAAGCCAGTGTGGCTGGAGCAGAGTAAGTGATGGATAGTAAGAAATCAAATCAGAGGTAGGAGAAGCCAGATCATTTGCCCAAATAGTTCAAAGAATTAATTCCAAGCATAATAAGAAGTCATTAGATGGTTTTCCATAGGAAAGATACAACAAAAGCACTTCCGTTCAGACTTCCTCAGAGGCCAATACTGTAACTAAGTTCAGGCAGCACTTCTGAAAACACAAGCTATTATAAGTCAAGCAGCTTCTTAAAAGAGGGTGAAAGTTCTAACTACCAGTTATCTGAGAAAACACAAGGGTGTTACCAGGACAATGTTTATACCCAAGGCAGGCACCCTGCTGAGTTCCTTATTGTCATTATTTAAGGAGATTAGTAGCTTAGAATTTTATGTCAGAAATGCCTGGCTTCGAATCCCAGTTTCTCTAACACCAGGTGTCTGACATTAGATAAGTCACTCCACCTCTTGGAATTTCATTTATTTTCGTATGTAAAATATGAAAAATAACACTCATTTTAGCAATCTCATTGTAGGGCTTCCGTGAGATATTACATGTGAAATGACTGATTATAAGTACTCAGTTAAAAAAAAAAATGGTACATATATTTAGTTTTTATGTAGTCCTAGAATTCATTGAGAAATCACAAGGCCAGTCCAGTCCATTGCTCCATAGAGGTACTGAGGTGAAGACTAAAGGCTTTGAGACTCTTCCTTGAGTCCCACAAAGCCCTGTTAAAATCCTCTTATGTTTCCCTGGAGCCTACCTTCCCTCAGCACCCACACTGACTGCCCCACCTCTGATACTCTCTGCCATACTATTACTCTCAGTGAGCTTTTGTCTTATGAAATTCCACATAGGTATGTATTGTTTGAATATTCAATAAAAAATAAAAGCTCCATGAAAGAAGAGACAACTTCTCATCCTTCACCTGTCTTTTCCAAAGTGCTTTCACATACAGAAGGTGCTTAACTAATGTATGTTTGATGAATGAAAGAATGAACAAAGAGACGAATAAGAGCATTCATTTGATTACCCTAGCCTCCCTCAATTTCCATCTACTAATATCTTCTCTTTGTCCTGGAATCCATTGTCCTCCCTTCTACATTCTGCCCTAGGAGGCCAAATCAATGTGTCCCTTTGTTATCTGACTTCTGAAAGGTTTGGCCAATGAGACACAGTGGCAGGAGACTAGAAGGTGGGCAAGAGAGTGAGGTCTGGACTAGGAGGCTCTCTTTATATAGCTACTTTTTCTGCGTTTCTATAACTGTTCCATCTAAGGCCCAGGTATGGTGACGCCCTGCTGTTGCTAGCCCTGGGAATTTCCATACTAGTTCCCCAAACACTACCCTGACCATTGTAAGTAATCCATTTTTAAAACTACCCTCAAATTACCCACTTTGGATCTGCCATTCCCCCACCAAGGACACAAATACATCTCAAATATATGAACTTGGCTAGATCTAAGTCTATCCTATTCCAGATCAAGACTTGGCCTCTATTTGTTCTAGAAGAGCAGATTCTACCACTCCCCTTGGTAAACTTCCATTGTTTCACAACCACACCAAATTGCTCTGAGCCTGCTGTAACTTGGGCAAACAAATTAATAAAGCTGTCCATTGTCTTGAAGAACTAAGCAAATTGTTCATAGGAATTATAGCACTTACCAGACATGAACAATTGCTGACAGTTAAATGTTTTTAAGAAGAGTAAAAGAAAATGTCACTTCATGGAAGAAACTAAAAATACTTTTTGAAAGTGTATATTGTGCATGAGTTTTTTTTCCTACTCTTAGTTGCCAGGCTGTGGGTGTTGAAAACTCTTTGGAAGATTTGGTCTGTCATGTTTAGATGGTAGGTGGCAAAAGAAATTCTTTTAAAATTTCAAGATGTTCATTCAATTGTCTCTTGTTTAAGTGTGAATAATAGAATGTTGAATCCAAAAATAATTTGTGCTGGTGCAGTGAAGGCCACTTGGCAGCTCCCAGGGAGGACAGGTTACCACTGGAATGGTGTCTCCAAACTACCCCTTCCTGGCTCTCAGACCACCACCTAGATCACTCCTGCAACTGATTCTCATGAACACAGAGCATTCTCTGTCAAATACAAGCTTAGAAATGGAGAGGTAGTTTCAATAAATTGGAATTTTTATAGGAAAAAGCAGTAAAATATTTTTCATTTGCAACACTGACATGTCCAAAGAAGAAAACTTTACTAATACAGATAAATGAGAAAGTAAAACGAGGATTTGTGCCCAGCTATAGCTACTCCTGTCTCGAGAGACAGACGACAGCTGGGCTGGTGGTGAGTGGCCCACAACATTTGCTTGTAGTTGAGATGAGTTTGCTCCTCGATCCCAAACCTTTCCTCAGGGATTCATGGGAAAGCCAGTATGGTGAAATTCAAGTGAGGAATGGAGTACAAAGCGACCTGGTATCTATAGCTATATGAACATGCAGGTTGCAAACACAGAAGAACACATAGATGAAGCATTGTCTGGACATTTGGGTGAAGTTTTAATAAGATGTAATCATGTCCTTTGTATTAGGGATGTTGAAGAAGAGGAAGAAGATGGGGAAATGAGAGAATAACATCTTTTGTGAGGAATTTTTAAATATATATTTCCAGACAATAAGCATGTTTTTCCTGAAAAAGAAGAGAAGGAAGGAGGGAGGGGGGGACGGGAAGGAGGAGGAGGAAAAACAGAAAGAAGAAGAATGTAGCAAAAGGAAGAGATTGAAAGGCTTCTAATTGGTTGATCTTGTTCCACTGATACCACTAAACATCTGTCTTCAGTTCCCTGATTTCACAACATGGAGTTTCTTGGACACTCCCATGGAACATCTAGATATTCTGTGTAGTGAACAGCCCTTCACACTTTCATACCACTCACATCTTCCCAGCCCCTGGCACGATGGTATTCACTGGTCTGTGACTTTGTTGAAGTTAAAGACCTCAAAAAAATGACCTTTTCCCAAGGCAAGCACAGCTTGCAGACCACAAACTCTCTTTGGTATTCATCATTCTGAGAATCACCTGCCCAGAGTTTCTCTCCCCAGAAGGGAAGAGAGAGACCTTGTGCTTGGTCAGGTGGACCAAGTGCATGCAAAGTCTCTGCCTAGAAAGTAAGCAACATCTATAATTTGGCCATGAATCTCCCTACTGTTTCCAGTTTTCAAATCAATTATTTTTCTGATTTATGCATTCAACAAAAGTTATAGGTATTGGATATACATCCTTGAACCAATCAAACAAATTTAACTCTCTCATTCTAGAGAAAGAAGTTAAGTAATAAACTAAAGAATGAATGAAACAACTACAAAAGTCCAATCCTCTTCCTGTATCCTGGTTTCAAAGAAAACCATGACAATGAAGGTTCTTTATGAAAATTGAAGCCACACCTTTGGACACACCACTATTACAACCCCTTGCCACTAGGTACATATACACCCTATCCCAGAGAGACACTGAAGCTAGACCTGAGAAAGATGTTGGAGTTGCAGATGCATTTGGGGGTTGAAAGTTAATACAAAATTAAGGGTGGTAAGAGTCTCTGACCTGTAGATAAGACTCAGTCCTCTTGGACGTGTAGGATCCCACCTGGTTTCCAGAGATTCCTGGAAAGGAATGTTTGCGTATACCCATAGTAGCATATTCCAGGTGTGATGCCTTTTAGTGACACCATGCTTGTCATTGTACCTAAACCAAACTTAATTTACCTTGTACTATTCTCAGGTTAGCAGCACATAATTCTTTAAAAATTTCTTCCTGCTTAGTTTCATGTTTCTATTCCTATTATGGGAAATATAAGATTTTGGCAAATGAGTATTACTTGGAGGAACCATGTGTTAGTTGTCAGCTTATCATCCCTTGGAGAGATCCTGGCTGAAAGTGAATCTAAGATGGAGGAAAGCAAAGCATAAATGTGGAAAGAGGAACAGATATCTGATCACAAGGGTATTATTTTATGATTGTTACTGCTGTTGCTGTCACTGTGGATACACGGGTAGAAGTTCAATTTGAAATGGCATCTGAGAGTTCTATGTTCCAAGTGCTACCCACTGCTGGTGCACATCTGAGCCACCTGTAGAGTTTAGGACAGAACGTATATTAAGGACTTTCCCTGGGATCTTCACACTTGATCTTAGCCAAAAGGCCGAGAAGCGATTCTCTGGGATCTTCAGATTAGTAAGTCTGAAGTAGGGTCCAGGAATCTTGAATTCAAAGAGATTCTCCAGGTGATTCTAAAGTAAAGCCAGTGCCAAGAACCACTGATCTTGGCTGATTTTATCCTCCAATAGAGAAGTACATCAGTGGTTCCTGTGGAAGCACTGGTGCCCCAGAGTTCCCGAACCCATTCATTCTCTTAATGGGCAAGAGATACACATACAAATTACATGCAATCATTATAATGCTAAACTTGGTCCTTTTGCACTTCCCCACTTTGATACTAACTTGTGCCCAGGAACAACCCAAGACCATTTTCTCCCTCCTTTTCTGTTAGCCATTTGTGCGTGCATGTGTGTGTGTGCGTGTGTGTGTGTGTAGCTAGAGGGAAGGAAGAGAGGGAGCTCCTCAGCAGTTTCCTTGTTCTTCATATGGCAGTTTCTGGACTCTTCTGTGCTTCACCCAGAAGGATAAAGAGCATTTTAAATATGCTTCCCTGGAAGCTATGTTTGTTGGATTGCGACTGTAAGATAAGTTACTCAGGTCATATTCCTAGTGACATACGCACCTCAGAATGGCCTATCCTCCCTAATTCCTTCTTCCCTCCAGCTTTCTGAACCACCCTGATCCTTGTTGAACAGCAGCATCAATATTTCCATGTTCTCTGAAGACACACTTTTGATTAGATTCATCATGCCATGGGAAGGGCTGTACATGTCCACAGCAGAACAGTATTCAGTGGATATGTAAAAGGTCAGACAAGGTGGAAGAGAAGCAGGAAAATGTCACACTTAAATGAAGGATACATTATGTTCATCAGAGGGTTTATACTTAAAGGAAAATAAAACTCCATGGTTGCATGTGAACACAGAACCTTAATGTAACCTAATCAATGCATTTATACTGTAAAATAAGCCAGAATCCAATAATACATTATAAAATATCTACACATTGTGGAGGGGCAGAGTTGTCAAACCAGGTCTATAAATTCTCACCAAGAGACACATACTGAGCTTTTACCTGGTAACTGTATTAAAACAGTAAATCTTATTAAGCATTGCTTTTTAACTAAGTAGCAACACTCCAAAGATCTACTGTGAAAAGACAAAGATGTGAGTGAGTAGAACTGAGTGGCATTACGGAAACAAATGCATAGATTGACTGAAAGCGAACTTAGACTGGATTTTACCTCAGACAGCAGGATGGTCCTGTGGACTTTAGCCAAATATCTTTAAAGGAAAAGTGAAACCTCCGCCTGGTGTGTATACATGTGTAAGAGCATGCACATGTGTGCATATACACAATAATTTTAGATTAAGAATGAAGTATTTCTGGGCACATGGCCATTAATCAAAATATGTAAAAATTTTAAAACCCCAAATTCCTGTTAAGGCCTTTTGCAGAAGAGAGAACAAAGATGTCTGAAGAGGCCAGACAAGGCTGCTATACATTTGCCATAGACTGAATAGTGTGTCCCCAAAAAATTAATGTTGAAATCTAATTGCTGGTGGGATGGTATTTGTAGGTGGAGCCTTTGGGAAGTGCTGAGGTCACGAGGTTGGGGCCCTGATGAACGGGATTAGTATCCTTATGAGAAAGACCCCCAGAACTTTCTCTCCCCTTCCACCCTGTGAGAACACAGAAGGAAAATGGCAGTCTATGAACCAGGAAATGGGCTCTCAGCAGACACAGAATCTGCCAGCACCCTGATCTTGGACTTCCTAGCCTCCAGAAGAGTGAAAAATAAATTTCTGGTGTTTACAAGCCACCCACTCTAAGGTATCCTATTATAGCATCCAAAATGGACTAAAATAACCTTCTTGCTTTTAAAATACAGCTCCTTAGCTAGAACCGTCAGGTAAGGTAAAAAGACATGGGTGGATGGTTAGCTTTGGCAACTTAGAGAACAATGTAAGTCTACAGTGGTGGTTCAACATGAGACAATATAATCATGGAATAGCTAAATACAATCTGTTACATTTTTCCAAAAGCAGCAAAAATGGGAGCATCTGTCACACTGTTATTAATACATGATGTACATCGAGGCGTGTAGGTACATACGAAGGAACGGGGACGTGTCAACATAAGGCAGAGAAACAGATGGTATGCTCCTTTAAACATGTTTTCTTGTCAACTTTGGTAGAACAAATGCTCCTGCTATGCTTTAATTTGTAAAGTATATATTTATTTTTAAAGTGAGAATGTCTACCACATAAAAAAATTTAATAGTTCAATGTTTCTTAAAAATGATTTATCTCTTGTGCAGTACTTTCTGAGCCAAGTAACCAATTTTATTTAAAAATTGAAAAATGACAGAGCATTATTTTTAGAGCAATTTTTCTACTCATGCCCTCTAACCTCTAAAGGACTCAGGCCTATGATGACATGCACAGAAAGCAACAAAACTGTCAACATCTATATTTATTTCTTGACGAGAGCTATCTAATCAGAGATTAGATGATGCCTTTGTGACCACAGTTCTCAAATGGATGTGATTATTCTATCTTACTACTTTTAGAAATATGATTTATAGCTCCCTTCTGCTTATTTTTCACTGAGTATGTCTATTATGTTTCCTTTTAAAGGTTGTATTAAAAAAAAGAAAACATTTGACTTAATGTAAAAGCAGAAAAAGAAATTGGCAACCTGGCAGAAACAATTTGAGGTAAAAAATCTATTCAGGGAACATGAGTTTTAGATACATGACTGCTGTTTCTCCCAGGCCTGGATATGCTTTCTTTGGCTCTAGGGCCCGTGGCCTCCATCTTAGTAAGGTCCAAAGAGAGGCCTGGCTGTAGTGATCTAAAGCTTGGAGCAGGGGTGTGGCCTCCTGGGCTTCGGTAATATTCCATGGTACCTTCTGATGTCCCATGTCTATCATGATAGCTGGACCTGAGAATGATTCAGCACTCAGCAGCCTCCTCCCCCGGGGGGTTCCATTTAGTTTAGTATCCACTTCTCAACATGTAAGGGGAAACTTCACTCTGATCCATTTAAACACTTGCTCAAAAACATCCAATGATTTGTCATTGCTGCCAAGGGTCCTCTCCAGTTCCCATGCTATTTTCCTCTCTGTCCTTATCACCTCTGGCTCCTGAAAAGTGCTATGCATTTTATTGAATGAAAATCTGTCATATTTTCTCTTCCTAACATCATGTCTTCTCCCACGTGGTCCCCTCTGCCAGGAATGAACCACCCATCACAGAGCAAGATCCCAGCTGTTCTCCTATTCCAGTTTAGCCACCACCTTCTCTACAACCCCCCCCCCCCCCCCCGCGATTCTTCCAAACAGAAAACACCTCTCAACGATCAGATGAAAGGCTTTTTATTACCATCTTCAAAGGCCACTGCATCGATTATCTGTATACACAATGGTCTTCTCCCTCAAGGAGAAGCGTCTTGAGGGCAGTTACCATCTTGATGGCTCTCTTGTGTATCCCATGACTGAGCACAGGTCTGGCACAGAAAAGGTGCTCCAGAGTGGTTGGCCCAATTCATGGTTCAGTAAAGCTCTTGTTCCTAGTTTGGGGAAGTTGAAAGTGGTGAGTTCTAGCCCAGAGGGTGCTAAGAGGCAAGGACAGCTCTTGGGTGAGTTCACTGTCCATACCATAACACACTCACCTCTGGGAGGAACCACAGTGTCAGCAGCCACAAAACCTTAATATCATCACAAACACATTCCTGTTACATTCTTACAAGAGGCCTATCTTCCCTGAAGTCAGCTGTTCTCTGCACCTGGGCGATGGGCATGGTCTCCTGGCCATCCTGCTCCAGCTCTGCTAGTATGGTGGAGGGCCATCATAACTCAAAGCAAATGCAGCAGCAGCAGCAGCCAACTTCCCTGCCTGGGACCCTTCCAAACAAGAAACAGAGTTCATTTTTGGCCAGTGGATCAGCACACAGTTCTGCTGTTTCACCCTTCAGGACTATCTCCTGAATCTATATCCCTCCAGCTCATGTTTTGATCTGGGGTGCCACTGTTCCTCCTTTTCAAACCCACCCCACTACACAACCCTTTGTCAAAATTATAGTTTCTGGCAATTGAAACTCTTCAATCATTTTCCAAGCACCAATTTTCCTCTGAGCTGTGAAAAAACATGAAGATATGAGATAGAGTTGGAGACATTTGTCAGAAAAGGAAAAAGACAACAAATTGGAATTTACTTACAAAGGAAATAATGCATTTTTTACATTTACCTCCCTCATTAATATTCTTATATGAATATTATGTGAATTCATATAATTCATATAATAGTCATATAATAATTTAAAAAGCGAATAACTACCACACACCTGATATTTTCTCAGCACTTGGGATATGCACTGGAGAGCATGAAGAGACAGCTATCCCTGTACTCTTGGCAAGGCACTGGGGAGACAGACAATAAGCAATAAACTTAGTAAATGAGTAAATTATAACATTTGCTATGGACAAAAGAATAGAGCAAAAATTCAAGGCTTTGGAGTTCTGTGACAGAGTGTGCAGGCACTGGAGGCTCAGATCTCATTTGATCAGACTTGGTGGAGGGGAAGAGTAAGCCCAGTGGGAAGTAGGGAGGAGGAATGCTCAGAGTCAGGCAAAGGGAATGGAGAATCCTCAGGCAGGAGTGCTTGGGGACAGCAGAAGTCCATGTGGCTGGAGCACAGCAAGAAAGGAAAGGAGCAGAGGTTTGTGCCGGAGAATGGCGTTCTAAGCTGTTGTAAAGTCTTCAGATTTCTTTTCTTTTCTTTTCTTTTTTTTAGCCAAAGGAGAAAACATTTTCCTTTACTGCTTTACTGTAAGAGAAGAGAGGGAGTGTTTTGAGGTGCCCTGTCCTGACTGCAGACATGACATCAGTCCTCACCCACTCGATACACAGTCATGTAGAACAAACAGTCCCAGGAACACAGCACTCGAGCCAAACACACTAGTATTCTTGAGCAGCGGCTCAAGACAGAGCCCAGAAAGAAGAACAAACATCTGTGGAGGTGGGGAGAGGTTTGAGATTCAACAGAGACATTAAGCACTACCGTGTGTAAGTAGGATTTCCTATCAGAGAGAGCTGCTCAATAGTAGGCATTACCCAGAACAAGGCACAAACACAAAACAGCTACTTAAGTGCTTGGGAGGAAACGAGAAGGAGATTGCAAAGAACACCATTGTGAAGAATACCATTTATGGCCTCATATATCTATGTGCCGAAAGCTCTGTCTGGGAAATTAAAAAAAAAAAAAAAACTGGAAAGAAAACAAATTCATGACTGCCCCTCTAGGCACCTCAGAAGGGTACTTGGAGAGAAGTCATGGCTACCATATCATGGTGGAGACAAATATATTGGCAAGGGTGAAGGCATAGTCTGTAAATCAGGAAGTTATGGCTGTTTATAGAATTTCATGAAGCTGGCATGGGGCTGATGTGGAGGAAGGACGTGACTGGAGAGAAAAGGACGGGAAAACACACGAAAGCTAACATGACTGGTTTTAGCGGCTAAAAACACTTATAATGTAGCGTATTATGCTTGATAAACTTACCAGAACTTCGAAGAGAAGGGTGAGGCACTTACTTTTGCATGTTGCCTGGAAACTGTCATCTTATCCTTACTCAATTGGGTGGATTTTAAAAAAAGAAGAAAAAAATAGGTGCTCTAAAGCCACTCATGATCTTTCCTCCCTGCAACAAACAACACAGGGCGCTGGGCTGAGTCTCACATATCAATGTGGGCAAAATTGCGAAGGGGTGATGTGCGTCCCCTGATTCAGAATCCTTATATCCCTCTAGTTCCCACTTTCTCTGCACACCCTCTACCTCTTATCATTTCACTTGGTGGCCCAGCGGGCTTCCTCCTCAACGCGCCGGCTTCTACCCCATCCCAGAGAGAACCCAGGGAGGTGAGTAACACCAAAAGGGGCCAAGAGGTCAAGGGAAATTTAGACTGAAAGGTGGCCATTGTATTCAAAGACAAGGAGGCCATTTGTGATCTGGGCAAGAGAAGTGTTCTTTTTTTTTTTTTTTTTTTTTTTAAAGATTTTATTTATTTATTTGACAGAGAGATCACAAGCAGGCAGAGAAGCAGGCAGAGAGAGAGGAGGAAGCAGGCTCCCTGCTGAGCAGAGAGCCCGATGCGGGGCTCGATCCCAGGACTCTGAGATCATGACCTGAGCTGAAGGCAGCGGCTTAACCCACTGAGCCACCCAGGCGCCCCAAGAGAAGTGTTCTTGCAGGGCTGATGAACGAATGAGAGATAAGGAACTGAAGCCAGTCAGTTTAAGACATCTGACTATGAAAAGAAGGGGGTGGAGTGAGGTGGTTCAGTTTTAAGGCAGGAGAGCCTCAAGCATTTTAAAATGTTAAACATTAATGGAAAGGAGCCAGTTGCAAGAAACAGGTTGATGATACCGGGAAGGAGGTAATAATCAATAACACAAGTCCCTGAACTAGGATGTGATTTTAATATGAGACGGTACATGATTCTGGCCTGGCCTTTGACCTGTTGCTTTGACCTGAGATCCAGCAAAAGAGTGCAGGGAAATGTTTCTGGCTGGCTCCGCACATTGAAGAAGCTTCAATTTCATCATTCAGTAGGATTCTGAGCTCTGGAGCCATTAAACAAATCTAAGAAATGACAGGTCATCTACATCTAAAGTTACATGATCCAGAAAAGACTCCCTGTACTCTCATACATGCATAACATTTTCTTAATGTCCTCTGAGGTCTGCGACTAATATTATGATAAACCCTTCTAACCATTTCTGAAAGCCATTTCCACATTAACATTATCCAATTGATTTTCATTATCCAGGGAGCTTTTTTTTTTTTCCTCTAAAGATCTATTGCATCTGCTCTGCCTTTAATTGTTTTAACAACAAGCATCATCTCCAAGCAAGACATTTGCAGAGACATAAATGAGTTTGACCTAAACTTCCAACTCCATGTGATCTCAAGAGAGCTCAGCTCTGACCAACAAAGACCTGACCCAAAGTGATATACCGGTCAGCATAACATATCTCTGTGTTAATGGTTTAATTTTCAAAAGGAAACCTTATAGAAAATGCAGATGGGAAAGATCTATATCACACAAATTGGGATGGTATTTAGTTCTGGAATTCATATTCTAGTACATTTTTTAAAATCTTAAGAGCCTTGGATGCTCTTTTCCCCCCAACCTAGAAGCAAGCATGCATTATAAACCTCCTATGCGAAAAAAAAAAAAAAAAAAAAAAACCTCCTATGCGGCAGCATTGGTGGCTGCATGGGGATGCACAGACACAGAGCCAGTCTGCCCACAGTATAGTAGAGAGATGCCATTCTGGGTTGTGAGTAACCAGTGGCCCATACGTTGCTGCACACAATGAAGGGAAGTAGAATGCTCTTAGCCATCGAGTAAAGATTCTGACTCATGTAAACCTGGAACAACTGACTAGGCAGAAGCTGAGAATTTTCTGCAAGTGAGTCAAGAATCTGATCATGAAGAAGATAGTAGAGCATTCACAACACCTATATAGATGAACACCAGCAGAACTTGACAACATTAAAAGAGATTCCCAGACCCAACCAGGAGGACCAAAAGAGGCGCAAGTCCCTAGTGACAGCAGGCCAAGTGTTATCAATAATTATGGATACCACATTAGACCTGAATATGTGACCCCGCTAGACAGTGAGTGTAGTGGTCGATGCTAACACTACAGTATGTCATATACGGTTCTAATTGCCCTGTAGATCCAGCATTCCCAATGCCTTCTGTTAAGAACTTGCTTCATCCATTGTTAGCTGAATATTCCCCAGCTTGTTTTAGGCAAGTTTCTGTCACTTGTATAGAATCTGACTTATTTCTCTCTCTCTTTTTTTTTTCTTTTTTAAAGGTTCTTTACTTGTGAGAGAGAGCACAAGCGAGGAGAGGGGCAAAAGGAGAGGGAGAGGGTGAAGGAGACTTTCTGCTGAGCAGGGAGCCTGAAGCAGAACTCAATCCCAGGAACCTGAGATCAGGACCCAAGCTGAAGCTTGCCCCTCCCAGTTGCTTAACTGACCGACCCACCCAGGCACCCCATAGACTTTTATTTCTAAGAGTGCTGCATGTTACAGTAGACTTTGATTTCCATTTTTCAGGAGAAGACTGGCTACTAGCATTCAGTGAAGCATTTATAATTCTTTGCAGAACACCATGCTTTTATACCAACAAATAATCTCAAATTTGGGACATATTGCTTTATGGATTCAAACATGGCATAGACTAGTAAAGAAGGAAATTGTACTGTATTAAAAGTGGACTGCTCCTAAGTGAGTATCTGAGAATAGGTTTATTCTAATCCTAGACTGATCCTTACTTAATGAAAGAATATTTTCTAATTTTCTTAAAGCATTCTGCCGGTCTGTTACATAAAATGTTCCCAACTATTTAGCTTAGGAAAGTACTTACGCAAATCTTGTGAGTGTAAACGGTTGCTTTGGTTTGTCCATAGGTGAAGGTTGTTGAAAATTCTATGGAAATGTAGTCTATCTACAGTCACTTCTGTCAGAGAATCTGAAGCTAGCATGGTTTTGTATGAAGCATGTCGAGCCAGACCCAGTGAATTCTCTTAGAAATGACCAGACCTGGAATCTGCTAGAAGCAGTGGGAGGCAGCCCAGAGCAGGTGGCATGGGCCACTCAGAAAAGCCTACTACCAGCCTGCTAGAGGCAGTCTTTCTGCCTCTCTTGGCATCAACCAGGGCTTGCTCTGATAAGATTTGGCTTCTGTTTTCGACATATGGGGGAAGATGTCCAAAAGAATGGAAAACAAATTGTCCTCATTAGGGTTTTTCCAGAAGCTGACCCTGAGACAAGGTTTTAAGTGCAAGTAGGTTATTTGGAGGCTGCCCCTAGGAAATCCTGGCAGGAAACTGGGGAGGTGTGATGGAGAAGAAGGAAGCCAATAGAGGGCAGGGGGAACCGCAGCTCATCCCTACCAGGATCTTAGGGGACAGTGTAGAACACACCTGTCCCTCCACCTTGGGAGGAGGTGGCAAGGCAGCTGAGATGCTGATCCATCAACTCCCCATCTGTCATTGCTTGAAGGCTGCTTCCTCGAACATGAACTCATCAGTACTTCTGGTTTTCTGGCGCACAGGCTCTACAGCAAGGAAAAGAAAGTACTCAGGCAGAGAGTGGCAGAAATCAGCAGTCAGGCAGCCTTTGCTGTGCACAGCTGGTGAGGGGCCTGGGGGCTGTGTATAGACAAAGACTAGATCTGCACCATGGGTCACCAGATGCGTGGTAACCAGGTCCCTTGGCAGGAAGAAAAGACCTTGTCTTAGTCCATTCAAACTGCTGTACTAAAATTACCATAAACTGGGTGGCTTAGAAACAACAAACATTTGTTTCTCACAGTCCTGAAGGCTGGAGGTCCAAGATCATGGAGCTGTCATGGAGGGGTTCTGGTGAAGGGGCTCCTCCCAGTTCCATACTGCCAACTCTCACTGTGTCCTCACAGGGTAGAAGAGGCTAGGGAGCTCTGTGGGTTCTCTTTTATTAAGGCACCAATCCTCTTCACGAGGATGGAGCCCTCTTCGTCACAGATTCTCATACCATCACACTGGGTCTTAGGATTTCAACGTGAATTTGGGGGGAACAGAACACTCAGACCCTAGTTGGCCCTGGGGATACTGCCTCAACTGGAACAGTCTAAGGAAATGGTGCTCCTTCTCCCACTCCTCCTTCACAGCCCCTCGCCCCCTCCATGCCCCCTCCCACAGCTGTTGGTGACTCTCCTTGCACAACAAAAAGAAGGGGAAAAGAATCTTTAAACACAGAGAATTTGATTAGACAGAAGAGATGTAAATAAGCAATTATTGAGCACTGAGTACATGCAAAACACTGTGTGGA
Organism: Lutra lutra; assembly: GCF_902655055.1. Taxonomy (NCBI): domain Eukaryota; kingdom Metazoa; phylum Chordata; class Mammalia; order Carnivora; family Mustelidae; genus Lutra; species Lutra lutra. The sequence continues at coordinate 132,609,078 of NC_062282.1, read as the reverse complement.
GGGTATGAAAATGAGTAAGACAATATCTTCTTTCTCATAAGGAGTTTGCCATTAACAAGTGAGACAAACACTAAACATAAAAACTCCTCAAGGTGCCCAAGAGGTAAGAGACACCACGAATCCTCTAACTGTGGGAAGTAGTGTTGAATGTGAAGAAATAATTAGTGCTTTCTAAAGATTACAGAGGAAAATGAGAGCATGAGAGAGCAAACAGGTGTCTTTTGGGATAGATTGGGAGATGGAGGGAGGTCGGGGGAACTTTACAGAGAAAATGAGATTTGAATTTGTTCTGAAATCACAGTGGGATTTAGATGAGGGAGAGGGCATCCCCAGTGGATGAGCACCACAGTTAGACACAAGAAACCTGTTACCTTTCTTAGAGGATTCAATGCGGACAGAGACACACAACGAAATCAATGCAACAGCGGAGTCTCAGCCTCTAGAAAGCTTTCGGTATTATACCAACATGCTTTGGTCTTGCTGACATGTGGGGTTGGTTGGATTTGGATCACAAGTGCTGGCTGGCTGGGACAGGATGAGACATAAGGATGGACAGTCAAAATACACATTCAGAAATAAAAGTGCAAAACCTAAAGAAACTCACTAGCTCACGTCTGGTAGAAGGGTAAGGACCTCCTAACCACTGCCCAGGCTGGGCAGAGGATGGTCATTAGGGAGGCCTAGCAGCAGGTACCAGAGACCCTGCTCTGAGGACCGAGGCTTAAGGAGGAAGCCCAGCCCCCAGGGCCAGAGCTCCAGAGGTCTGACAGTGTCAGAAGCAGCTTGAACCACAAACCCACAACTTCACATCTGCCTCTTGCTTCCTGCAGCCTCTGTTTGAGGGCTGAGCCGAGTGAATCAAAATAAAACTATGACAGTTCGACAACAAAACTGATCACCTACTAAACAAGGCACAAAAGATTTGAAGACTTACTTCACAAAAGAAGAAATGTGGATGGCGAATAAGCACATGAAATACGTCCAACATCATTAACAAGAAAGAAATGTACAATTAAACCAATGATGAGGTAACACTATACATTCACTCATATGGCTAAAATTATTTTAAATGGACAGTGCCATGTGCTGACAAGGATGTGGAGGAAACAGAACTCTCTTACATTGCCACTGGGAATGCAAAATGGCGCAGCCACTTCAGAAGCCAATTAGCAAGTTATTATAAAATTAACATTTACTTCCTATCTGACCCAGCAACTCCACTCCTAAGTCTTACCCAAAAAATAACCAAAGATCTATGTCCACAAAAAGATCTGTGTAGCATCTGTAGTCATAATCTTCCCAGACTGGAAAGAACCAGAATGTTCATCAGTTGTAAATGGATGAGCAAGTATGGAACAACCATACAATGGGATAGCACTGGGCCATGGGGAGGAACGAAATGCTACCGAGTGTAACAGCATGAATGAACCGTAAAGCACTGTGTTCGGTAAAAAGAAGTCAGGTACAAAACGCTGCACATTGCGTGATGTTATTTATATGACACTCCAAAAAAAGGCAAAATTATAAAAACAGAAAACAGATCAGAGTATGCCAGGCACTGGGACTAGGCGGCAAGTTGACTACAGAGGGACAGAAGGGCCCTTTATGGAATGAGGGAAATAGTCTATCTCTTGATTGTTGTGACAGTTACTCACCAGCATAGATTTCTCAAAATTTATCATTCTTTGCATCAAAAAGGGGTGAATTTTACTGTGCATAAATTATACTGCAATAAACTTTCATTAAAATAAAAATGAGGATGGAAGTTGTGGGGTAGATAGCCAGACAGTGGCAAGTCTGGGCCGGTGTGAACAAAGTTGCTGAGCTAATCCTTTCTTTCTTTCTTTCTTTTTTTTAAAAAAGATTTTATTTATTTATTTGACAGACAGAGATCACAAGTAGGCAGAGAGACAGGCAGAGAGAGAGCAGAGCAGGCTCCCCGCTGAGCAGAGATCCTGATGCGGGGCTCGATCCCAGGACCCCGAGATCATGACCTGAGCTGAAGGCAGAGGTTTGACTCACTGAGCCATCCAAGTGACCTGAGCTAATCCTTTTTTACATTTCCAAATAATCTCCCACTTCACCAGAGATGCAACAAGTGCGTCACCTGCTCAGGAGACCCTTGATTCTATGAGGGTCCGTGACAACTCTGATGGACAAACTGAGGGAGCCCAGAGAAGGGGCAGGGGAAGCTCTGCCAACCTGGGTTCTAGCCCCAGCTCTGCCCACAATAGTGCTGGTCCTTTTACCCATGAGCCTCCATGTTCTCACAGCAGCGTGCTCGTCTCTGACCAGGTGACATTAGAGGAGGTTCTCTCAAGGTGATTCCAGGTTGGCTGTAGGCAAACTAAGGATCAGCTTGTTTAGTTTCTTTGCAGTGATTTCCACCTACTCAAGGCTGGTCATGTCGTAGACCAAAAAAACCCTGGGGAAACTAAAAATGAATGGAAATGGTCATTGACTCTTCTGGTCAAGAGTAGAGAAGGTCATTTTTAGGGTCACAGGTATTCTCAGGTCACGGTCAGGCCAGAAAACAGTCAGAAATTTCTGCCTGAATGAATGTGTCACTTACTTCCATCCTGCCTCTGACCCGGACTTGAATCAAGGGAGGAAAATATAATATTCTGTGACAGTGACTGCCAACAGAGGAATGTCAGGAGGAGAAAGGAGCCCATGTTAACAGCAATACAATTTTCTCAGAAAGAAGGCAATTTGGGAGAATGTAGTAGAACTCGAAAAGGATGACTGGGTGTAAACACGTATATGGCCCTGGGCATCGCATTTCTTAACAGCACCTGCGTCCTGTCACCCTGTAACAAACATGGAATGTAACTATAATCTGCTAATGAATACCTGTTTTTCATGTATTGTAACCCTTGAGTGAGATGCTGAATCTTATCCATTTAACGTTAAGTTCAATTTTGCTGGCTATATTTGCAGGTGGCAAGCTATTGAAATGCAAAGAGGCTTTTCCAATATATAAGCCTATACAATTGCGTTCTTTTGCTACTTGAGCTAATGGAAACCTATTTTGCTTTCTGTGGGATTTGGAGTTTGTTTTGCTTGATCTCTTTTTCTTTCTGTCTTTCATGAAGGTGACAGAGCCAAGATATTTAAAATGATGCACAGAGAAGATCCAAGATCACCTGTCTAGCAGTAGCCCTGCCCAGTTCACTGTTTACATATTTGACAATTATCCCCCTTTATAGATTAGAAGGGGAAAGTGCATCCTTCTCGGCAAGGGATTCTGTGAAACTTCCATTAGTGAAAGATTTGCATTGTCATAGGAGATGAGCAAAGGTGTTCTTGCCACAGAGGAAGGAAAAGACATAACTTCTCACATTATAACAGAGGCTTTCTTTAGAAAGATAGGAGGAACAGAAAGAGGGAGAGAAGAAAGGAAGGACCCAAAAGAACAAATTTGAGAGCAATAAGGCCAAACGTAGGACATACATCCACAAGCAAATTTTATGTAAGATTACTGCTTTGGGGAGTAGCAATCTTCTTTTATAGTCTTCTGTTTGAGTACAAATCCGTAAGCATCTCCCTCTAAATGTGTGTGCATATGTATGTGTGTTGATTAAAAAAAAAAGCAATCTCCCATTCTCTGACCTCCTCATGAAACAGATTGAAAACCGTATACGTTAAGCCGTACTGTGGTGCTCATTCCTGCAGAGTAGAGAGGTACTGACTGCATCGTTGGGGCCCAAAATAATATTTGAAGTTGAAAGGCTTAAAGGGTAGCAACAGTTGAGAAGGATGGCCGCTGAAGAAGTTGTGATAGTTACTAATTCGTCACAAGTAGAGGGACAAACAAGGAGAATATGTTGTTGGCTTCCATTTTTCTCTTTTCATATTGACAGTCAATAGAGTAACTCATAGGATAACGAGTAACTTCAAAGAAGGAAGCATGTATTTGAATTTGTAGCTCCAAGCACCTGAGACTGCAAAAAATGCTCCAAGAAAACAGAACAGTGTTGTGTGATCTGGAGAGGAAGTCATCTGACGTGGAGGGCACTGAGGGTGCTAAACTTTACGGAAATTTTGCAACTCATGTAAAAGATACCTAGAATAGACTTGTCTCATGTAACCATTTCTTCAGGTTTTTAAAAAAATCACTTTATTTTTGTTTCCATTTAAACTTAGTTGGGGCCAACACCTTCCCTGAAGGAAAGTAAAAACAGGACAGCGCATGGGTTTCCTTGTCACTCTTAAGTCATAATAATACTCCAGTTATTTTATATTTCAGTACAGTCTTTATTCAGAACTTACAAGCCCAGTCCCCTCTAATAATCAAAATCTGAACTTGGTTTAAAATTGAGGTATCTCCACACACCAATCTGGGGCCTGCTCCAAGTAGGAAGCAGAAGGAGGTCATGGTTGGCTTTCCTCTTCCTTCAAACCGTTCTTGTCTCCATCTCCCACCACAAGGTGAGGACACCTGTATCTTACTGCTGAGTGCCACCCTCATAGAAAGATTTCCTCAAATCCCACCTCTGACAAAATGCCTCAAATTCTCAACTTTTTGTACTGTCAGAAGGTGCAGGGGCTTTAAGGATCATCTGAACTCTTACCATCCCTATGTTTTGAATTTTTTTTTTTAAATATAAATCCATAAGGAAAGACAATGAGCATATCTGAGGGAATGACAGCTGGCTAAATTTACATCATTTCCGCTTCTTTAATGCAGCCTGATTTCTTTTTAAATTTTAGACCTTATTTCTTGAAAGTGTTGGCTGGTCTTAGTTCTTTATTGTCAACTAAAATTATAAAATTTTAATATCTATTCAGAAAGCTAATGATTTTTAAAAAAATTTTTTTAAGATTTTATTTATTTATTTTTTTAAAAAAAGATTTTATTTATTTATTTGACAGACAGAGATCACAAGTAGGCAGAGAGGCCTACTTGCTCACAAGTAGGTAGAGAGGCAGGTAGAGAGAGAGGAGGAAGCAGGCTCCCTGCTGAGCAGAGAGCCCAATGTGGGTCTTGATCCCAGGACCCTGGGATCATGACCTGAGCCGAAGGCAGAGGCTTTAACCCACTGAGCCACCCAGGCGCCCCAGATTTTATTTATTTATTTGACAGACAGAGATTACAGGTAGGCAGAGAGGCAGGCAGAGAGAGAGGAAGGGAAGCAGGCTCCATGCTGAGCAAAAAGCCTGATGCGGGGGCTCGATCCCAGGACTCTGGGATCACGACCTGAGCCGAAGGCAGAGGCTTTAACCCACTGAGCCACCCAGGCACCCCCAAGCTAATGATTTTTTTAATGTTTATATATTACCTCAGTTTAATAAATGATTGACATTGGCAAGTGAAATATTAAGGAAACTTTAATTCATGATGATGTGAAGTTTCTTCCCATGTACAGATAATAGTTCTGTGTTTGATTTTTAACTTTGATAGCCATACTTCATCAAACTACCAAATCTGTAATAATTACAAGTCTTATGGCTAGCAGAACTGTTCTTGTTTTTAAGCAAATTGAATGAGAGACAACCCAGTGATATTTCTGTTAGACAGTGAATTGTTTTTAGTCTATTAGAAATAGACATGAACTCATCAGTGAGTGAAGTGGCTCATGTTTGTATCAGGAAAAAGTTAACAAAACAGCTCAAAATAATTGGCAATTTATTGTTGCTAATGTATAACTAATAGACTCCTTTATGTGGAAACAAATCACAGGGTTAGGAGCAAGAGAATTTATTTCTGTTATTTTGTGGCCTGGACAGGAAGCAGTGGATGAGGCCCAGGATTTGGAATCAGGATGTTGAGCTTTGAACCCTCACTCTACTGTTTGCCTATGTGACCTTGGATGAGTTAATTAATCTCTATACTTCCTCAGTTTCTCTATCTGTAAAATGAACATAATAGCAGTAGTACTATAGTCAGGGTTCAACCTGAGAAACACAATCAATAGGATATATATTTGTTATATGGAATTGGCTCACATATTTGTGGGTACTGGCTAAACCATTCCAAAAACCTGTCCAGATGATCCAGGACAATTTCCTTTACTTAAAGTCAACTGATCACACAATTTAATTAAATCTATAAAATATCTTCCTAGCAACACCTTGATTAGCATATGGTTATATAACTGGTATCAGGTTGATATATCACAAGTACCTACATCACAAGTGGTTGAAAGGATAAAGTGTATCTGTAAATCACTTGAACAGTGCCTGACACGTAGTAAATATTCAGGTGTTAAGGATCATAAATATTACTTACCAGCTGTATGATTTTGAGCAAATCACGTAATTATTTTATCCTTGATTTTTTTTATATGTACATGAAAGCACTGGAGTAGAAAATCACTAATGCTTCTTTTATCTCCTGAAGTCTATGATTTGGAGCTACATTAAGGGAAAGGGGATTAAGCAAGCTGACATTTGAAGATGTAGTATATGTATGTGTATATATATACACATACCTATAAACACACACACACATACATACATACATACCATGGAATATTACTCAGCCATAAAAAAGAATGAAATCTTGCCATTTGCAATGATGTATATGGAGTGAGAGTATCACACTGAGTGAAATAAGTCAGTCGGAGAAAGACAAACACCATACGATTGCACTCATATGTAGAATTTAAGAAATAAAACAAATGAGCAAAGGGAAAAAAGAGAGAGAGAGATGCAGATCAAGAAACAGTCTCTTAACTATAGAGAACAAACTGGTGGTCACCAGAAGAGAGGTGAGTAGGGGAATGGGTGAACTTGGGGATTAAGAAGGATACATTTTGTGAGTAGCACTTGCTGATGTTTGGAAGTGTTGAACCACTATATTGTACATCTGAAACTAATATTACACTGTATGTCAACTAACTGGAAGTTAGATTAAGAATTTTTTTTAAAGATTTTATTTATTTTTCAGAGAGAGAGCGCGTGTAAGCACAAGGAGAAGGAGAGGCAGGCTCCTTGCTGAGCAGGGAGCCCAATGCAGGACTCAACCCCAGAACCCTGAGATCATGACCTGAGCCGAAGGCAGACACTTAACCAACTGAGCCACCCAGTCGTTCCTAAATTAAGAACTTTAAAAAAGAAAAAAAAAAAGAAAGGTAAGCAAGCTGGAGTGAAGTTAGGATAGAGGTTGTGGCATTGGAGGAAGAATGTAAAAGTCAGAAAGTTCCTAAACTCCACTGGAAATGTTGTAGTGACTAGACTATTCCAGATGTTACCGAGCGGATCAGCCTGGGTCCATGGCCAGCCCTAACTCCTAGGTGCCCTGGTCTGTCATGGAGGGATTCGTACCAGAAGTGGCAGTAAAAACCCAACTCCTCTGCCTGGTATATGTATCCAGGCAAGTCTTCAAGCACCTACTATGCACCAGGCCTAGGAACCTACTGTGTTACAAGTTGGCTCCAATTCCTCACTAGTAGAAAACACTTTCACACTTCTTTCTCTGTGTCATCTTTTTAAAAGCATTCTTTCCATTCAAGGGCTCCCAGGTTTTACCCCAGTCTGGGGGTCTGGGGACAATTTGGGTGAGCACTCAATGTCCCCACTCCCAGGTTGAAGATGATATCAACCTTGAATGATAGTTCCACCGGGTATTTCAGAACAGAGATCGTTTCTGACATTTGCTCAGGAGGAAGGATGGAAGCTGTTCTGCCTCCTCAGAAAGCAGTAACTAAAACTAGTCACAACAGGGGAGAACCTGCCAGTTTGCCCCTGAGCAAAGCTGAAAGGCCTGCTGTAATGAAGTCACGCCTCCCCAAGCCCCTGTCACCAGGAGACATCAAAGCAGGGAAAGGCCACGGTGGATGGCTGGGAGAAGGAGGGAAAGAAAGACCTTGTGGGAACTCCTGGAGAAATTAACCAAAGGCAGCTCATCTGTGGGGGTACTTGACACTGTCCTGTGAAATGGCACCCAGCAAACAGGGTGGGTTTCTGGTACTCAGGAAGTAGCCAGAAAAGTGTGGTCCCCAGCAATTAAGATTTCCTATTTCTGTTCCTGTTCTGTGAAGCTCCGAATACCAATGTCACTCGTGTTGGAGTAGTTTGTCTCAGAGCAGTATGACTGATTTAGGAAGGTGCAATCTGGAAATTCTCTGATTTGTTGTTTGCATGTATTTCTTTTATCTGTTACCTTCATGTTTGTCTCCACTTTATTATATAGTCTGACTTTTACAGAAGGGAAATTGACACCTCTTTGGGGTTGGGGTGGGTGGTAAGTAACCATTTAATAAGGATATGTTTATACTCTTCTTCATCCTTCCTGCCCCTTGAATTGAAAAATTCAAATTCTTCTTCTTCCTCATCTTCTTCTTGTTACTTTCTGGTTGTGAATAGGGAAGCTAAGGTATGTCACTGGAACCCAACTGTAATATCATTTAAATGAGACTGTAAAGCATTATTCCAAAAACAACAGGCCTTTTTTTCTCCTTTCAGGTATTTGTGAGTACAGATTTTGATTTTGTTTTTAAAGATTTTATTTATTTATTTGACAGACAGAGATCACAGGTAGACAGAGAGGCAGGCAGAGATAGAGGAAGGGAAGCAGGATCCCCACCGAGCAGAGAGCCCAACGTGGGGCTCGATCCCAGGACCCTGGGATTAGGACCTGAGCTGAAGGCAGAGGCTTTAACCCACTAAGCCACCCAGGTGCCCCAGTACAGATTTTGATTTTGAGCTTCCTTTGTACAGCTGCCTAGATGGTGTATGTGGAGTCATGGCAGAAATTCTTGACAGAAGTCAAGGCAGACTTTTGCCCTAGTTTCCAAGGCATCTTACACTAAGGTAACTTGTTCCTTATTTGTATGACACTGGACAAGGAATTCCTTGTTCCCCCATTACAAATATAATGTAATCCATTTATAAATAATTTATACTTACATCACATATCACTTACACATTATACAATATCGGATATATTTGGATTTTCAACTTAGAGTTTCAAATTATTATTGCAAATGAATTCATTGCATTTTCTCCTCTTGTAAGGTTGAGGTGAAAACGAATGTCATAGATAATAGTTAGATTTTTTTTCCTTGTTAATTAGAAAGCCTTCAGCTTCATTATTTAATCCCCAAGGACAGGGTAAGTGATTATAGTCTGTATGAGTGAGCTGCAGTCTATAGGTCCATTTTAATTAAACTTTTTTCAGAATATGAGATTTGTTAAGTAAATTTTAACAATGTAAATGCTTGAGGACATAGGAATTGTTTTAAAGGTTTCTGTAAAATTATTACTTATCACACTGAGATTCCCAGGAAGTTTCCCTTGTATTGAATCAGTTTACAATGGGAACAGTGTATTTTCCCGTCATTAAAGTTTAGTGATATTTACATTCTGGTCTTCCTCGTTCTGCAACCAACAAATCATCAGATATGTTAAGAAGCTGCCCCTCTGACTCAAGAATTCCACTCTAGAAATTAATCTTAAGGAAATGAGAACCAGGAATTCAGTGTTTCTGGGACACATTTATCCCTCTGTACATTTGGGAGCCTCTGAGGACTGGTCAGTGGACAGTTAAGTTCACTTTCCCCCTGCAAGGCCTTGTCACGTGTTCTGCCGTGACCAGTACTGAATACACTGTAAAAGTGATAAAATTTCATCTGGCACAGGCTTGGGTGAGGCGATTTAATCAACTGCAGGCCAGATTCGATCTGTTCTGCAAGAGCCTGTGTGGCAATTTAGCTGTTACCTGATCAATGAAACAAGCGCAAGTTTTAAAAGATGCGGAGCCTGCGATTAGAGGCAGGTAATTGGGTAACTGTCTGTTAGCAGGACAAGCCAGATAGGTATTGACTAAGAAAGGAAAAAGTCTGACTTGATTAACAAACCTTCTCAGCATCAATAAACTAATGGTTGGTTTTGAAATGTAATTTTACTTCTATTCTTCAGTAAGGGACCAAAAATAGCCCAGGTGGGGTGGTGCAATGAAAGTGAAAGTGTTTGTAAACTGGGAGTTTTGGCTGCATGGGAAACCCTGGGACAGGAAGGCAGTAGAATTTGGTTCTCCGACAAAAAATGTATCTCTCCCCCTCGAACATTGCACAGTAGAAATCAACACGGTTTTACACTGTGGCTACCAGACACTTGCCACTCTCATCTGCTCTGAAATGGGTTCTGCAGGAGATGAGCGGGTCCCAAACCAGAAATCTTTCTTGTATCAAGAAACCTCTTGCTCAACAATGTCTTATCCAGGGGGCTTTCAGAACAGTCCCTCCACAGGGATCTGAGACCCTGAGACACCTCCTCTGGGAAGCCAACATACGGGAATTCTCTCCATTTTCTTGCCTAGGCACAGGTGCCCTCTTCCCCGAAGAGAGGGCATCTTGCCACAGAATGGGTAGAGAGCAGGTAACATCTGCAAATCCCCTCCTTATACTTCCGGCCTAGAACTCATGAGTACTTACATTTCATGTTACTATTAAAGAACAGGGAAAACCACCCTTAGTTATCTTGCAGAAGGTAGAGAGTTGACATTGCATATCGACCTGGGTCCACAATTTGTGACTGGAGGGAACCTGAAGTGTCTGGGTTCTTGCACCTTGTGCCTTAGAACAGAGCCCAGGGGACATGCTGTGAGCCAGCGGGAGATGTGGGCCGCCCCTCTGGGGCTATGCTGTGCCACCTACCACACACCCACTGCTGAAGAGGCAGCACCGGTCCTAGGCACCAGACCTAACCAGGGGGGAAAGAATCCCAATGTGCACAGGAAGCTGGATGCAGTGTGGATACTCAATCTGGACATCATGTGGCATTTGAATGGAATGAGGAGTGTAGAAAGCTCTTCGTGTATCTCTCTCTTGTGTCCTGTGACTTCTAGCTCATTGCAATAAAATCAGAATCAGCTTTGCTTGGTCCAGAGAACAGAGGCAGCGCCTAGCTTGATAAAGCCTAAAACAAAAAAATTTTGTTCTAATGGGAAATTGGGGATGAAAATGGCAAAAAATAAATCAATGAACAGGTTTCTGGGGGGACTTACATAGGTTGCTTCTTTGTAGGCTTAATGCCAACCAGAACAAAACCTACCACACTTGTACCCCTTGGCTCCACAAAGGACCTCCTCATTTGAACGCAACTGGGAGAGAGCGGCGGCCAGTTGGGGGGGCGAGGGGGGCGCAGAGAACCTATACAATTCCTGGCCCCATGCACACCCAGTGTTCATGAGTACCGAGTCCCCCAGTCTTTGTTTCCTCTCCCCACACTAGTGTGGGTCCAAAGTCTTCATGGACACGTGGTGATTGTGCCAGCACTTGGGAACACATCCTCAAGGACCTGGCCGGAATGTGCGGTTGCACCATGGTGCTCATGGGCACGTTTCTCTGTGTGCCCAGGGACGGCAGCCGTGTCCCTGCCTCTACTTACCACAGCCACCACCAAGGTCACCCCCCAGAGTTCCAGAGAGGACTGCAGTCGAAGTAGTGCTAAGCAGTCACATCGCAAACAGTGCCTTCTTCTCAACACTTCAACTTCCTCGTCCTCAGCGTGAGCAGAGGCTCTCGGGGCACCTCCGTTAACCAGGAGGAGCGTGGACATCAGCTCCTGAGACTGTCTATGTGTTCTGAGTGTCTAGTGAAGGAACCTCTGCTGCCCTCAGTCTAGCCGCCGGAGCACACTACAATCATACTTCATGTGGCCCAGAGTGAGCGTTCGTTTCAGCAAATATCCCTTCCTTGTTTGGATCGTTGCTGTTTTGGCTTTTGGCATATTCAGGATTCTAGTGGCGAGGACGCATAAAATTTCTTGGAAAGAAGCTGGGTAGAAGGCAGGAAGATACAGATTGTAAGGACACATAAACCCTTTCACTCTAACTTGAAATACTCGCGCCTAGTTCTTCCCTGGGTTAATATTTGGGGCTTCTCGGTTTACACAAGCATTCCCCCACCTTGTAAGAAGAGATTCATGTATTTCCACGAGCTGTTGTCAGGAGGCGATCAGCTGCATTAATGCCTCCGAGGCGGGCGGGTTGAGATTGATTAGCCCTGTCACTCAGGAGATACGGCGTGAAGGCAAACGGATGACAAAGGGCCGTGGAAGGAAGCCACAGGCAGCACCCGGCCCTGTTGGCAGTCATGTTCAGGGCAGTTAGGCAGGAACGCCCTTGAAGAAAGGCCAGTACTTCCTGGAGGTGTGACCGAATCCCCTGGCTCTGGGCTGGGGTAGGGAATGTGTGCTCGGCCGAGCATCCACTGAGGGCTCAGAACCGACCTGATAGAGCCCTCAGGAAGCCATGTCTGGCCACTGGGTATGGGGAATTAGGTCAGCATCTAGAGAGGAAGGGAGACAGCAATGAGGCGCCTAGAGGAGGGCGCTGCAGGGGGAGTCTGGTCAGACAAGGCAAAGTTCAGGAGAACAGGAGCCGGGACTGAACCAGCCTCAGGAGGGAAGGGGCCTAGGGGCCTCATGGCAGACTGACCCTGGCTCAGATGATGTGCCTGCATCAAAAGATTGCCCTGGCCCCACACTGCACTCCCACCCCCAGCAGAACGGGAGGCAGAATCCAATACACACTCATCCCTGCCTGGGGGCAGTATATCCTGCTTCGTGGCTGTCCTCTCCAGCTCTGCTAATGGCCAGCCAGCAGCTTGCGATGCAGTAAGACAGGGACTGATGGTAACACCGGTAGCTTTGTGTATCCTCAACAACCTGGGAAGCTATTCACAATTTACTTGATAAGCTTACCTTTCCAGGGCACACCTGTCCACGGGTGGCCTAGGAGAGCCTACAAGGATGGCTGGGTGGTGGCCCTCAAGGCTGCAACCCTTCCTCTGTCCCTGCCAGTCCCCTGACCAGTGTGTCAGCTGTCCTTGAAAGGGCTATCTCCTAGGGAGATTGTTTTGTGGGTGCGGCGGGGTTGCTTTATCCTGCCTACAAGGAGGAGATTGTCCATAGAGGAGGCTGATGAAATCATATAGGGTGATGAGCTCTGGATTCTTTATCTAATGCAGGTAAAAGAGCCTTCTTAACTCTATAGAACTATGTGACTGACCTGGAAAGAGCATAGGCTTAGAGTCGGGACACACTTGCTGGCATCAGGTATGAGTTAGTTACCTCACATCTTTAAGACTTGGAGAGCTTCCTCTCAGTTCCTCCATCTATACCATGGGCATAGTAATAATCCTCTCTCTCAGGGTTAATCAAATATTGATGAACATAATGACCTTGTTATTCTTGACGATGATGATGATAATAAGTAATAGGCAACACTGACACAGCACCTGTCATGTTCCAGGCACGGTTCGATGAACCATGCACTGGTCTAAGCACATGACATTAGTTCATTTAGTCTTCAATCCTCATTTTATAGAAGGACAGGTTCGGTGACTCACCGGCCAAAGGTGCACAGCTAGCCAGCAGTAGCAGGGCAAAACCGAATCCTGCAGCCTTGTCCCAGGGGCATTTCTCTTGACCTTACGTGGCATCCTGTCCAAGATCATCTATGTGAGTCTCCTGTCTCCAGAAAGGAAGCATTCAGCCTGTGCTGCCTAAGGAACAATGAGAGATTGAATGAATTCATTAAGTGTCAAACACACATAAGCAGATACTGTCTTTATTATGACCAGAAATCGGGCAGTTCTGACCGATACAAATCTGAATTCTGCTGAAATACCAAAACCACCGGGTGGGAGATGAGTGTTTGGCCCCAGCTGGCTGGCAACACTGGGGTGTGTGTGGGGGGAGGGGGGTGGCTGGAGGTCAACTCCCCAGCACTGGGTGTGGGAGCCCGTTGGTGGCTCCCCAGGAGCAAAGAGGGAGCCCTTAGACCTGAAACACTTTTCTTCAGCTGGCTGGGAAGGGGAATTTTTCATTCCAACAGGCCATTGGTTCTGATTGATGAAGAGAGTAGCTTCTGCTAGGAGAAACTGACAAAGGCAATTTACGAAGGGGTAAGAGAAGCAGGAATTGAGCCGTGCGCCACCACACACAGATGTTGCCCAGCACAGTCCCATGGGCCCTGGCGCTGCTTTGCAGACACGAGTCAGCGCCTAATGTAAATGTTGTGGCCACCGTTGTTCTAGTCTTGGGCAAGGACCCGGATCAATGGCAAGCTGTGCAGAGACATCCATCATCCCAGGAGCAGGCTGTGAGTTATGAGGCTGAAATCCCCGGCACTGACTCCACCATCATTCTGCAAGCCTCCCTTGCAGAATTGGTGATGGGCATATGGGCCACCTGGTACTCGAGTGGGGGAAGCCCCTGGGAGGGGTCCAGGGTCAGGGCATCCGGAACCTTGTTCAAAGCCTAGGAGCTGCTGGTGCCTTTTCTGGAGGGCAGTAAATGCTGCAGAGGGGCCACCTCACAACTGCTAAGAGGTGTATCGGGGGAGCACTGTGCATCCCAACAATCTCTGACCATCCTAGCAACCTCTTGGACCCAGTCCCTTCTGTCCCTCAGCATTGCTGTCTCCTAAGCCCAGGACCCCATTGTCTGTTGCGTGGATGGCCACAACAGCCTGCAGACTGCCCCTTGAACATTCTTGTTCTCCTTCGATCCACTCCCAATCTTGACCCACAGCCAGAGTGCAGTTTCTGAACATGAAGTGTGATCACGCTGTTTCCATGGTCAGGACCCTGGAATGACCCCACTGCTAGAAGTGCTATGCCTTTAGCCCCTGTATACCATGGACTTAACTTTTCTAGCTTGTCTTTGGCCACTCGTCCCTCACTCTCTTCAAGTTGGTGTACTGAGCTTCTTCCAGGTCCTTGGACTTGCCCTTTTTATGTTGGGTGTGAGTCTTTGTATAGTCGTTGTTTCCTCTGTCTGGAGCCCTCTCTCCATTCAGGTATACAGCAAGCAAAGATGAGATATCAGAAATTCCTTGGTGTAATGTAGGATTCCAAAGATTTAGAGATTTAGGAAGGAATGTTGGAGCAACTTCAGCATGTGCTACTGGCTCACTTGCCTCTGTGGCCCCTAAAAGAACCCAGAGGACACGTCCTTCACCATGGCACTGAGCAATACATGAATAAGAGAATGTTAGAATGGTAGATGTTGTTGGTTTTGTGCCCAGATCTCCTTCATGAGGCTGGAACATCTACCGCTCAGCTGCTTTGATTGCTGGTTACTGCCTTCTCCATAGAATTCCCTTCCAGCCAGCAGAAGCCATTTGCCTGGGAGATTATATCACTCCCATGCCCTCCCAGGCAGCCAGAGGCCAAAGACTGACTGACACAAAGACTGTGAGGTAGGTCCCCTTGCCTCAAGCAGATGCCAGCTCTGTGTTACAATTCATACTTCAGCACTCCCTGGGGACCAGGACAAGACCTCCTTTCTTAGCTTTCTTCTCCTGCTCTGTCCTGCTTCTATTGTGTGCCTTCTTCTGAGCGCACTCCCCAGTAAATTATTTACACAAATAAATCCTGGCCAGTCTCTGCTTCTAGGTTACCTGAGCCATGACAGTTCATATCTTTGCAAAGTACAGAGGTGTCTGTGCTCTGAGGGCCAGGATGAAAGTGGGACAATGGTGTCAAGGAAATGGCCTCCTTGGTCTTGATGTGGATATTTAGACTTCTGGGCTGGGGAGGCTAAGGAGCAGCATATCCATGCCGGGGGCGAGGTTGGTAGAGTTTCTGTCACAGACAAATGACTAGATGACATATCAGAATGGCTTGACCTCAGGAACCTCTGTTGGTGGCTGATGACTCACAGTGGATGAATGGGCACTGAAGCACTCTTCCAACTGTGTAGCTGAAGAAACTCCACCTCACAAATAGAAGGCTAACTTGAATGATCATGATCATAGAAGGTCAAGGCCCTTCACCTGATTCCCAAGCTGGAGGTGGCTCACAGACCTGGAGCTTCCTGAGTGAAAGGATGTGATATAAACTTGAGGAAGGATCTGATGATCAAGTCAAGAAAATGTCCTCCAAATCTCCCCTTTAGCCTTTCTTTCAGGGACCTGGAGATGTTTCCCAGGGTAACAATGCATTGGAGGAGGAAAAAAATCCAGCCACTTAGTGAGTCATTGGTCTTAGCTCATTCAAAGCTACCAGTCAGAATGTGAGATCAGCTATTGGGCACAACTTCACATTTTGGTCCATGTCCATCTCATAACGTGTCTGGTGGGTCTGTCCTACTTCCCAGGTTCTTTTCTTTCTAGTCAGAAAAGATGAAATTAACAGCTGGCAGAATCTCTATACTGGCTGTCTGTCCTAGGCAATGAAAGTAGAAGCCCTTGGAATAGTCCCCATTGTGCCAGAATAGAAAGCCAAAAGCAGCGAATTGTGGAAGGCTAACCATGTACATGCATCATCTTATCTAATGTGCATGACCACCCTGTGAGATTGCTATCATTAGCCTCGTTTTATACATGAGAAACCCGAAGAACACATTCCTGGAGAAACCTCTGGTTCTCAATTCCGGGCCTTTGACAGCCTGTACCTGCAGTGTGGCTGACTGTGGCTCTGTTGTTGCTTCTCCCTATTATAAATGTTCAAGGCTCCAGATCTGGGTTTTTGGGAAGGGTGGGGGACTTTAGAGAAAATGCTGGTCTTGTCTGCCCTCTCTGACCCAGAGGCTGGATAAGGAATGCCAGGGGAGCCTTGCAAAAGGGAGAAAAAGCATTCAGATGTCATATTAGATCTAGCCATTCCAGCTATCACCCTCCATTCCAGCTCAAGTAACCTCGCAATTTCTAGATATGAGGTAGCACTCTTTCTCCCACCCCCTGAGAAAACTACTTGCGTTGTGACAATTGTGTCTCCCTCTAACCTCAATTCACATGCTAGAGCTCTAACGCTGTAACTGTACCTGAGATAGGGCTTCTAAGGAGATAATGACGATTAAGTGAGGTCCTAGGGTAGGGCTCTGATCCAATAGAACTGGGGTCCTTATAAGCTCTCTGTCTCCGTAGGCACACCAGTGAAAAGCCATGCCAGGACATGGTGACAACATAGCCCTCTGCAAGCCAGAAAGAGAGCTCTCACCAGAAACCAAATAGGCCAGAACCTTGATTTTGGACGCCTAGCCTCCAGAACTGTGAGTACATAAATTTCTGTTGTTGAAACTACCCAGTCTGTGGCGTCTGTGTCTGGTTAGCCCATTCAGAAACCTCCCTCAGCCCAGCCTGGAGCTCGCCTCTGCCCAAGCATGGTGTTTGGCCACAGAGACTGGCTGTTTGTCAACCCCCGACAGACAGAGTGTCAAGTACTTTACTCCTGATTAGATTTCCAGCTAGAGTGGTGCAGAGGACTCTTTTTCTCTAATAGATATCATTATTATCGCGGAAAATTATATTCTACACTTGCCTTTCGCTTGAAGACTGATTGTGAGGACTGCAATGAATTGTGGAATCATCATCACTACTGCATAATTAATACACACTGATTCAATTAGTCAGAGGCCCCTGCCCCTTTATCTTGCTAAAAAATTTACATTTATATTAGAAAAGCAGGAAATGTGAGAAAGGGAATAAAAATTCCCCAGTACTCCTGAGACCCTCTTCACTTCCCTTTGTTTTTATCAGATGTGCTTTCTCTCAGCTCATGGTGCTTTTTAGTTCCAAAATGCTGCAGGGAGCAAGGAAAGGTCTGTCTGCAGAGGCTTGGCAGGAGGATACCCTCTCATAAATCAGAAATCAGCCTGTCAACCTAGACACCCCCTGCTCCATTCCCAGACTCAAGCAGCCCTCACCTCAAGTTTATTCTTCTTGCTGAACATCTTTTCAGTGTGACATTTCTCCTCTAGCCCCGCAGCCCTCTTCAGTCCAGTCCTGGTCTTTATAAGACTTGCCAACTCATCTTTCTGGCTGCTGTTCCCTCCCTCCCATCCATATTCTACATTGGTATGGTAACTATCACTCTAAAATCCATTCAGTAGCACACTGTAGAGGGAACGTCCTTTTTGCCTGTCAACATGTCCCACCCCTTTCCCTGCTTAAGGGGTGGATGCATACCCAGACCTACCCCAGGTTACCCCATCCCCACTGACCTGGACAGAGATGCCCTGACAATCCATGCAGGGCTAATTGACATTTTCTCAGGGACTTTTGCTGGAGCCTTGAGGAAATCAGCATCCTCTGCTCTCTGGAATCATTAATCTTTGATGATCCATCACTTGAGGACTGACTATCTGACAATGACCAAGAAGATCCAGAAAGTCTGAGCCAAGAGAAGGAGAGATAGAGGGAGAAAGGGCGGGATGGAAGGGAGAAGGAGAAGGAAAAATGATGGTTTTGGTGTCACCTGCAACCCTAACAGTCCTGATGAACATCTCCTTGTCCTGGAACACAGCACTCTCTCTAGGACTTGGCTCTCCCTTCTTCCCCGACCCCATCCCCTCCTCTCTGTTAGGTCCCTGTCACAAGCTCTGTTTGAACTCTCTTGGGTGTGATATTTGATTTCTGTCCTGCTATTTGCCCTGCCAGGAACATGGTCTCCCCAGTCTCTGCTCGACTGACCCTCCTTCTCCTTTGTTCAGACCCAGCTCCAGTGTCACCCTCTGCCCTCCATGCCTCCCTGTCACCACCAAGGATAAAATCCCCCTCCATGTCCTAACACTACCATGTTCTGTCAGCACAGTTACTAAACCATAATTGCACCTAGTGGGTTGAGTGCAGGGATGCTATGAAGATTCCACAGTGTCCAGGACAGAGCCCACAACTAGAAATCACTGGGCCCCAAATGTCAGGAGTGTGGAAGCTGAAAAACTGTGCTGTAGAACGAGTCCCCTGGATCCCAAGGAGGAAGAATCAGACTGATGTCACGTCAGAGTTTTCCGCACCATTGTGAGATTTGCCTTTACAAGACGGTCTTCAGAGTCCTGAGGAAAAGGGGATTAGTCTTAGAGTTTGGTGCCCAGCTGAATTATCCATCCAGTGGTGGAGTCCGGGTGTGCTTTTTGACCTGAAAACACTCATAAAGTTTACCCCCAATACATTCTTTTGAAAAAATTATTCAAAATCATATTCCAGAAAAACACAAGGAAGGAGTCCAGAAGATGAATAGCATCAGAAACAAGAGACAGAGAGAGTTGAGTATGAGCCAGGGAATGTGAAAAAAACAGAGAGAGTAAATAAAAATGAATCCATTAGACTTTGATGCACATAGAATCCTCGCTCAAGAGGACAATATATATTCAGGAGTCACCAGCTCAGAGATGTAAATATTGAAAGTCACATAAGTATCGTTGAAAGTTAGGATGGAAGGTCATCACCAGGAAATGAAAACAGAAACGTAGCCCTGGGGAGTGGGGCTAGTGCCCAGGACAAGGGGAGGTCATTGGGTGCACTCCTCTCTAGGTACCTTTATTGTTTTTTTAAACACATGAATGTATTAGTCGTGTAATAAAAAAAAAACTTAGTTTTTAAAATATCTATTTAATAAATAAAATTCAGAATCCCTGGGATTCTGAATATACAATGAATCTTTATGAGTCCCTGTTGTTTATTATCTCAGGGAAAGGAAAAGAATTGGGTGCAACCTGCATGCCATCCATGGGGAACTATTGCAGAAATTATGATATATCTACTCCATTACGTAGTTATTAAAATAATGGGCTTATTGAAAACTAATATAGGAATATGAAAAATGTTAGGAAATAATGTCAAATGAAGATGTATATATGCATTTTATAAAATTAAGCCCATTTGAAAAAGGGCTGAAAGAAAATTGTCCCAATGACAGCGTGCCTGTGTGAGACTAATGAGCTTATGGATAATACATAATACATATTTTTTTCTTTTACCCATTTCCTTGTGTTCTATCTAGAATGTTACTTTTATGATTAAAAAGCAGTCTTTCCTAAAAAGAGTAAGAAGGCATTGTTTTTAGATAACCCAAGATGTCAAGGCACACAGCTCTGGTGATTCTTACTTGCAGGAGGAACCTTTGTTGCCTCCTCAATGGGAGATGGGAAAATTACTACCTTCTAGTCACAAAGGAAAGCCACAGGGTTCCATCAACAATCAACATCTGTGGTTATAATTTCTTTGGAGATTAACAGAAAAATAAGAATTCAGGAACTTCTGTGTGTGTGTGTGTGTGTGTGTGTGTGCTTGCACGCCTGTGTGTTCTGCTTTGTGACTCAAGGAGTTAAGAAGCAAGGTACTAGCACTATTGCGTGATTAAGAAAGGCCAGTGGGTTTTCAGTAAGAAATGCAAAGCTAGCAACCGAGGGAATTTTCAGGAGATTTTGATCCAAATTAGCTTGAAGTTTTGGAATCTGTTGGCAATGTCTGGGATGGGTTTGAGCACAGAATAAGATTAAAGATAATTTACTGTGGCAATATAAAAATATGTGTGCTGAGGGGAATGGAACGAAGGCTGTGTGGAAGGCAGTTCTCCGAAGCATCCACTCCCCCTGCTTCTATAATAGTAGAAACCCCATTTCGTAGCAAGGCATAGGATTTTCAGAAAAAAAGACTCTATTTTCCACCCTCTCAAAGCTGGCGTGGCAATGTGACAAAGTTCTAGTCAGTGCGATGTAAGCGGAAATGGTGTGTGCTGTCCCTGAGAAACATCTTTACAGGAAGAGAGCATGCCCTTATCCTTGCTGTCTTCCTTCCTTCTGAAGGGAGTGTGAACCTGACAGCTAGAGCAGGGCAGCCAGCTTCCACCTCCAAGCGGCCTGGGGATGCAAGCTCCACCCAGGGGGATAGAGGGAGCTAGGCCCTAGCTGGCTGAGGCCTCAAAGAAGCCAGCACTGGTCAGCCTGATTTCAGACTTGTGTGCGAGAGGAAAATGGACTTCTGGCTTGTGTAAGCCACTGCACTTGAGGTGTTTGAAACCACCTCTTAATCATACAAGGCAGAAGCAGTGTAAGGTTGTTGAACAACACTGCTTCAGGGCGACTGTGATCTGCCTGATGTCTGGTACCTCACCTACCTGACATGACCGGAGGTTGCTTTAAAAATAAAAACCAAACCCCTACAATCACAAAAACTACTGAGCAGCACAGACACTCATGAACACAGAGAGGAGAAAACACTGAGACTATGAGGTTTCAGGCCCAGGGTCAGTCCCTGTCAGGGCTCTAAAGAGTGGGGGAATGCAAAGCCTCCCTTGAATGTAGCACTAAAGGGACTCCACTCCATTTTGAGTCAGTGTGTGTTTGTATCTGTGGGGATGTGACACAAAAGCACATCATTCCAAGGCAATTGGGTTGGGATCAAAGCAGCAGGGCACACATGGAAGTCAACGAGCTGTGCTTGGAGAGTGGAAGGAGAAAAGCCCAGGGTGAGCCTCACAGAGAGGTTCTCACCTTTTCTGTAAAAAGGTTGATGTTTATGTCAGCATGTCACCATGTGTTACCATGAGGTGCACGCACACACGTGTGTGTGTGTGTGTGTGTGTGTGTGTGATAGGTCTTTCAGTCCCGGGTCTGGGTTTAGGCCATCCCTAAGACTGCTTTTCTTCTTTCCCTGAACCTCAGATTTCTCATTTGCTCAGAGTGAGTCAAACACACAAACAGCTTTCCTTAGAAAAATGCCACTTTTACAAGGAATGCTTCTGATTAGAAAGCCTCCATAAAGTCGCCTTTCAAATCAAGGTAATCAGACCTTGTTCAGTCCTAAGGAAAAAAGCTGTGCTAGAATTAGTAATGATTCTAACCTTCAATCATCAGGCAAAAAGCATCAAGGTGCACATTGATTTGTTTCTCGGTATCGGGAATCCTCTAAAGCATTAGCTTGACTCAAGCCTGGAGGAAGAGATGGTAAACAATTGAAAAAATAAAATTCCAGTGGTGTCTAGAAAAGGCTAACCCAATCTATTACAAATGCAAATACTTTGAGTTGAATAAAATGTAGCAGGCTGAGTTCCCTTATTTTCCCTAGAAAGTTAGTGTGGACTAAAGTGGCTGAGTGTTCAAAGCTGATGAGAGAAAAAAGGCATCTAGTAAAGAAGAGGCTACAAAGAATGTTCTGGAACCTTCTGCACATTTGTAGGTGACTGTAGGTGTGTCAAAGGAACCCAGGAAATCTGGGACAAGATGATAATTCTTATTAAGTGATTAGCAATATCTAGTAATGTTATGTTCAATTATTTCAGTAACTTTAATTTTTATGCGTATTGGGGATAACCTTCATTCTACCTCAAAATTACTCTTGCTTCTTCCTGACTCTTGCTTAGTGGCTGTGAGTCTACGGGCCATTGAACCAGTCCCTGCGGGGAGAGAGGCCAGAGGTTGTGTGTTGAAATGAATCTCCTGAGGGCTGAGTTTGCCAATCAACCATACCATCTGAGTATTACATGATCAAGGGCAGCACTTTGAGAGAAAGAGAGGTGGAGAGGGGAGAAAAAGGAGAAAGAAAGGAGAAACTAAACCACAAGTAGGAAGCCCAGCAAAACAAAAGAGGCCCTGGCAGGCTGCCTTGTTCTTTGAGTAATGCTTACTCAGACAATCTTCATAGCATGCCTGGAGAATAATCTCATTTCATGAGGCCACTGGTAGAGACTTTGGGGCCTGAACCAAATCACTGGCATATCCCCAGGTTCATTGCTGGCAGGTGTTCAAAGAAAGCAGGCTGTTCTGCAGGCCTGAAGTTTTATACTGTTTTATACTCTCTGAAGAGTTCACACATAATCTCGTTGCTTAACTGGCTAGAGCCATCTTCAAGCATTTTGAAAACCAATTCCCCCAGTCCTAGTATCTCCAAATTAATTATAAGACCTAGTATTCTCAGTGCTCTTGCTTTTCATGGTCTCTGTCCTTCCTTATTCTGCAGTGAGTTTATGCAACCCAGTGTAGGAGAAGCACTAGAAATCATTGGCTCAAGCAAGAAGTTGGATTTTTTTGTGCATGTACTGCACCACGTTTGGCTTTTGGGAATTAAAACCTCCTTGTTGGCTGCTTCTTTCTTCCTGCTGGTAGTGAGTTCACTATCTCAGAGCAGGCAGCCTCGGGGGGATGAGGAATGAATATTCAGAGTCCCTCTGTTGTGATGGATGGGGCCTCCCAGGCTCTCTGAGCAATTTTAGCCTCCGTTTTTCCCCCTTGGATCTAACACTTATTTCTAGCTCTGCCCACAGGTCTGTCTCTCCTTCCTGGCTGGTCTCATGACTTTCACACCCCTGTGAAGAAATGCAAGTGAGTCAGGAAAAGTAAATTGACTTTGGAAAAGAAAGGATACCATAGCCAGTTGCTTGGGTGAGGTGGCTTTTCTCAACCACGCAAGTCTCCTGATGCCTCTCCTGACTGAGATAATATTACCATTTCCCCCCAAAATCAGGATGAGAACAGTCTTCCATGAAAGATGCTGAGATCATCCTAGGTCAGAAAACCAGGCTAAGGTGGGTCCACAATTCCCAAAGAGGCCTCCACAGCAATTCTCCCACCCCAAAATGATAGATATGGGCAGGACTGGTTTTGAAGGCAAAATAAGTATGAGGCACCCCAGATCCTGGCCCTGTGCTGTTGGAGGAGAAATCTTATCCAGAAAGCTAGATATGAATCCATTCTCTGAAGGCAGGTAAAGCAACTTAAAAACAATGTAAACAGTGAAGAGAAATCAAATAGCCTTAGAAAAGGTTAGTATCTAATTGGGAGACAGAAACACCAAACTCAAAGCCAATAAACTAAAAGCAGGGAAGAAAAGCTGGAGTCAGCTCTTGGCTTTCTTTACTCCTGGAAGCTTCTGAGAGGAAGGTAAAGGGTTTTGAAAAATGAGAAAGAAAATGGCCAGGTTGAGCTGAGCTGCTTCTTTCTTCTGATGTCTTCTGCGTTGAATAGATGATTCCTCTTTAGTTTCTGGCTGACACCGAATAACCCTGAGGACCTGGGAGGTTGCGCAAGGCCTGAAGGCATGGGGCTGTTGGTCATGGGTACAAATGCACCTCAGAGCTGCTGGGACACCCATATGGTCTTCCCAAGTTTGCATTTGTTGATTGGTATTGTAGGGTTAGTTAGCCACCCCCCCCCCCCACCAAATCTGGCAGGGTCAGGATCCACGTTCCCCCTTGGTTTGGGGCCCAGGGCTCCAGCCACCATTCTTTTTTTTTTTTTTTTTTAATATTTTATTTATTTGACAGAGAGAGGGATCACAGGTAGGCAGAGAGGCAGGCAGAGAGAGAGGGGGAAGCAGGCTCCCCACTGGGCAGAGAGCCAGATGTGGGGCTCGATCCCAGGACCCTGGGATCATGACCTGAGCCGAAGGCAGAGGCTTTAACCCACTGAGCCACCCAGGTGCCCCTCTAGCCACCATTCTTAAGAGCTGCCCTGGAAAAGGTAGTCCTGGAGCAGATTCTTGTACAGCTGCTGGACATGGCATGCCTTGTTTTGCCAACACAGAAGCACACCATCATGAGAGATGCCCAGCCTGACAGGCCATGTGTCCCTCTAGAGCCTCAGGAGTTTGTGAACACACTGATGTCAGGCACCCTGTATTCCTGGAACGTGTCAGTTGGCTGACAGGATGGGCATTTGCCAAAGCAGAAGCATGATGGTCAGATCTGAAGGCACTGACGTTGGGTCAATCCTGCCTGCAGCTATTGGAAAAAGTCCCAGCTTCCTTTCCTTGCTCTTCCACTCTTCACTCACAGTGTGTGGCCAAGGTGAACAGTGTAGTGGATGACAGGGGACACCATCACATGGTTTCCTGCAGGCAGGCAGGTAGGGGAGCTGACTCATGCACTTTGTCTTTGGGAAAGGCCCAACCTATTGGCTGGCTGGTCTCTTCTGAGGAATACAAGAGGTCCTCAAATAAATCTTCAGTCTTCTCAAAAGATGCTGAGGCCGTTGAGGGGGACATGACCCAGCTTCCCCACATGCAACAAACATCTTGGGAGGGGGCAGTTTATCATCATGCGACCTCTCAGGAGGAAGCTTTCTGCTCTTGTTAGTAACTGATCAGTGACACAGCTAAGAGCAGACCCCAGGCTCTGGCCCCAGCTCAGCCCTCTTTCTAGAACATGGAAACTCTGGGCTACTGCCAGAGTAAACCCTTAAAACAAATACCGTGACATATGGGACAGCCCTTTACAAACTGTAAAGCTCTCTATAAACATGAGGCTCGGGGCGCCTAGGTGGCTCAGTGGGTTAAGCCTCTGCCTTCGGCTCAGGTATGATCTCAGGGTCCTGGGATCGAGCCCCGCATTGGGCTCTCTGCTCATAGGGAGCCTGCTTCTCCCCCTCTCTCTCTCTGCCTGCCTCTCTGCCTGCTTGTGATCTCTCTCTCTCTCCGTCAAATAAATAAATAAATCTTAAAAAAAAAAAAAACTACTTAAACATGAGGCTCCCTTCTTTCTTTTACTTTTTTTTTTTTTTTTAAGTTTTACTTACTTATTTGACAGAGAAAACAAGCAAGGGGAGTGGCAAGCTGAGGGAGAGGGAAAAGCAGGGTCCTGCTCAGCAAGGAGCCTGACGTGGTTCCTGAGCCCAGGACCCTGGGTTCATGACCTGGGCTGAATTGAAGACAGCCCCTTAACTGACTGAGCCACCCAGGCACCCTGGGGCTTCCTTCTTTCTAACTTAGCACCTCAGTGTCTCGTGTCTCAAGGATGGCATCCTGTGCTCTCTCCTACAGAGATACATGTTCAGACTTCTGCTACCTTCCAGCTCCCTTTTTTGGGGGGCTATATGCTGCTTCTTGATTAGTTCATCAGCTAGAGAAACCATACTAGGTTTAAAGGCCAAGTTGTAAGATTTGCTGAATAGAACACAATCCTAGGAATAATCTTCTCCAAAGAAATTAATTTAGTCTCAAACTTCAAACCTGTGCCATGGACAAAACTCAGGGCTCAGCATTTCAGAAGTGATGGAGAATTCTACAGAGAACATAGTAGATTCACAAATGAGGTCTTTGAGAAGGGGTGTTCTAGCCAGAGCCGCCCTGGGCCTCCCACTGGGCGAGACTTCAGGGCCTAAACAGAGTCTTGTTCTCTGGCTAACTATTGGATTGTGACTGGGATCCTTCATATCAAAAGAAGGCAAATGACATTAACAAGCTGATGCCCACAGCAAAGGCAAACCCGGTTTGATTCATTCTGGGTTCCCTATTTTTCCTCAAGGCTTTATTTAGATTTATTCAGGGGGCCCACATAAGCACTTAAGCCCCGAATTTAGTGGTTATTATACAAGATGGATGGTCAAGTCGGAATAGCTGGTGGCCGCACAGGACGTCACGGAGAGAAGCATTTCCCAATTGCTCTGTATTCTTCTGGAAGGCTCCTGTATAGTGTCCCCGGGGAGCCCACAGGCGGGGCAGTAAAGGGAAGGAGGAGGAGGGAGAAAGGACTCCGTCCAAGCTATAGGAGGCACCTGTGGAGTTGTGGAGAAAGAGAAGATGCTGAATCTGGAAAGAAATTCAGATGAAAGGGGATTGGGGAGAAGTGCTCTAGAGTTAGCATGGCCGCTCGATGCCGGGCATTGTGCCATGTGGGTTGAACACCATAGTGGGATGAAAGAAAAAGAAAAAGAAACTATTGCTGGATGATTCTCCCCCTCTGGTAGTTCCTGTTAAACCTGCCCCTCCCCCCACTGACCACTTGGGAGTCTTTTCCACACGGATGGGTTCTTATTGCAGAAATACAAAAAAGGAATTTCTAAGTTTCCACAGCCTAGGCCCTAAGGCAATCAAGAAATTTAAAAAATGTGTGAAAAGCAAGGACCCTACTTCCTAAATCTGAGCCCACTGTGGAGAAAATGGGAGCCACCAGGAGAGGGTTGGGCGGGTAGGTGCTGGTGAAAGTGGGCGGGAGCGCCGCCGCCGTAGCCCCACCCCTCCCCGAGATGGCAGGATAGAAAGAGGCAGAAACTAGAGGCATCTGAGGATGCAGGGCATTAGCCGAGGAGAGGAGCCGCGGTGAGGCCACGAGCTGGCAGCCTTACTAGGTCTGCGGGTGCCTTTGAGACTGAACGAGGGGGACATGGTGCCATATTCCTGTGTGGAATCCTACACGATCCGAGGGTCTGTGATTGTGCTTCAAAAGACTCAGGACTGTTGAGGTACGGCTACTCTGCCCATCAGCCTTAGCCCTTCCATCTGTGTCCGTCTCCCATTCCTATTACACAGACCCTTCAGCAGTATGTTGACCTTGGATATCTTCCCAGTTTATTAATTCCCCGCGAACTTGATTTCCTTCTGTAGCTCTTAGCTTCCTTCCAACGTGTCCCAATGGAGCAACAGGTATGTGGCCATCCCAGGTTGTGGCTTCCCACTGCAAGTTGCCTCCATTTACCCCTCGAGCCACCAGCTCAGTCCTCCAGCTTCTGCCCTCTCCTCCTTGGAGCCCATTGTGCTTGCTCTGCAATGCCCTGTGCCTTTCGTCATCTTCCAGCGTGAGGTCTTTGCTGGGGCACCACATTCACGGGCACCAACCTTAGCTGGGTCCCTGATGCTGGAGAAGCGCTCTCAGGGTCAGCCAGCTACCTCTCCCACTGTCCTCCAGTACTTTTCCATTCCCCATTGCCTTGAAAAAACAAACAAAGAAACAAAAATCTCTCCCCAACAGCAGCCCTTTCTTTGTGAATAATTTTAATTGGTATTTCACTGAAAAAAAAAAAAAATTAAGGCCATCAGTAATTTCTTAGCTCCGGCTTCTGCCAGACACAAGTTTATCAGCGTTGGCATACATATTGCGAAACGATTCTCCACCAATCTCCAAGTTTCTAGATGCCTTGGCATTAATAGCCAATTCCACTCAGACTATGTTTTGGAGAGTGTTTGTATAAGCAGGCAGGCTCGGAAAGATAGGAATGTCTCTTTCATCACAGATTTTTAAAGTTAGAGGCGTCTTTGTCCCCTCCCTGAAACAGATTTACATTCCAGGGTAATAAAGATAATGCTTCTCTCTGGAAGGGAGAATGGGCAGGTTTTCCAAACAGTTTTATATGGGATGAGGATTTCCTAATCTTAAGGCCCCCTTCCTATAACCCACCCCACTGCATGTGCAGGCAACACCGGGTCCTAATCATGTTGTTCTGTGGGAATTGGGATTTGGAGAACAGGTGCAAGATGTTACTCTGCCTAGTACTGTTGCTGTGAGCGATTAACTTTGTTGCTTGCTTTTTTTTTTTTTAAGTGTAATTGACATAAAATATTAGTTTCAGGTGTACCACATAATAATTTGATGTTTTTGTATTTTGCAGAATGATCACCACAATAAGTCTTGTTAACATCTGACACCATACATAGTTACACATTTTTTTAAGGACTCTTAAGATCTACTCTCAGGAAGTTTCAAATATACAATATAGTTTTGTTAACTATAGTCACTGCGCTGTATATTACATTTCCAGGATTTATTTATTTTATAACTAGAAATTTGTACCTTGGACTCCTTTTTTACCCATTTCATCCCCCCTCCCCCATCCTGGCAACCACCAGTCTGTTTTCTGTATCTATGAGTTTGGCTCTTTGCTTTGTCTGTGTGTGTTTTTGTAGTTTTTTTGTTTTGTTTTAAATTCTACATGTAAGTGAGATCATGCAGTATTTGTCTTTCTGTGTCACTTATTTCACCTAGCATAATACCCTCCGATCTCACCCATGTTGATGCAGACATCAAGATTTCATTTATTTTTATGGCTGATATCTATATGTGTGTGTATATATATATGTGTGTGTGTATATATGTATATACACATATACATACATATGTGTATATGTATATATATGTGTGTGTGTATGTGTGTATATATATATATCTTACAGTTTCTTTATTCATTTATCAGTAGAAACAGGTTGTTTCCATACCTTGGATATTGTGAATAACGCTGTGGTGAACATGGGGGTGCAGATACCTTTTAGAATTAGTATTTTTCACTTTCTTTTAATAAATACCCAGAAGTAGAATTGCTGGATAATATGCTAGTTCTGTTTTTAAATTTTTTTTTTTAAGATTTTTGTTTATTTATTTGACAGAGATCACAAGTAGGCAGAGAGGCAGGCAGAGAGAGAGAGACAGAGAGAGAGAGAGAGAGGAGGAAGCAGGCTCCCCGCTGAGCAGAGAGCCCGATTCGGGGCTCGATCCCAGGACTCTGGGATCATGACCCGAGCCAAAGGCAGAGGCTCTAGCCCACTGAGCCACCCAGGCGCCCCCTGTTTTTAAATTTTTGAGGGACCTCCATGCTGTTTTCCATAGTGGTTGTACCAGTTCACATTGCAGCCAACAGTAAGCATTCCCTTTTCTCCAAATCTTTGCCAACACTTATTACTTATCTTCTTGGTTGTACCTGTTCTAACAGTGTGAGGCAATATCTCATTATTTTGATTTGCAATTCCCTGATGATTAGTGATGTTGAGCATCTTTTCATGTGCCTGTTGGCCATTTGTATGTCATCTTCAGAAAAGTGTTCAGATCCTCTGCCCATTAAAAAAAATTGGATTGTTTTCTTTGGTATTGAATTGTACAAATTCTTCATATATTTTGGATATTAACCCGTTATCAGAAATGATTTGCAAATATTTTCTCCCATTTGTTAGATTGCCTTTTCACTTTGCTGATGATTTCCTTTGTTGTACAGAAGCTTCTTTTTAGTTTGATATAGTCCCACTTGTTTATTTTTTTCTTTTGTTACCTTTGCTTTCAGTGTCAAATCCAAAATAATTGTCACTAGGATGGATATAAAGTGGTTTACTGCCTATGTTTTCTTCTAGGAGTTTTATGGCTTCTGGTCTTATGTGCAAGTCTTTAATCCACTTTGAGTTAATTGTGGTATATGGTATAAGATAGGGATCCAGTTTCATTATTTTACATGTGACTGTCTAATTTTTCCAGCATCATTTGTTGAAGAGACTGTCCATTCCGCATTGTATATTCTTGGCTCCTTTGTCATAAACTAATTGACCATATTTGTTTGGAATTATTTCAGGTTCTCTATTCATGTGATTTCTCTATTCATTCTGATTTATGTGTCTTTTTTTGTGCCAATACTATACAGTTTTGTTTACTAAACTATAGCTTTGTAATAGAGTTTGAAATCAGGGAGCATGATGCCTTTAGCTTTGTTCTCCTTTCTCAAGATTGTCTGGCTATTACAGGTCTTTTGTGGTTTCACACAAACTTGAGGAGTGTTAGTTCTTTTTCTGTGAAAAATGCTATTGGGATTTTGATAGGGATTGCATTGAACCTGTAGATTGCTTTGAGAAGCATGGACATTTTAACAATATTACATCTTCCAATCCATGAGTATGGAATACCTTCCCATTGATTTGTGTCAACTTCACTTTCTTTCATCAGTGTCTTCTAGTTTCAGTGTATACGTATGTCACCTCCTTAATTTCATTCCTCTGTATTGTTTTAGTTTTGATGCAATTGTAAATGGGGTTGTTTTCTTAGTTTCTCTTCTGGTAGTTAGAAATGCAGCAGATTTCTGTGTATTAATTTGTATTCTGCAACCTTAATGAATTCTCTGATTAGTTTTACCAGTTTTTTTTTGGTGGAGTCTTTAGGGTTTTCTATATAGAATATCCTGTCATCTGCGAAAGTGATAGTTTTATTTTTTCCTTTCTGATTTGGGTGTTTTTTATTTCGTTGTCTTGCTTAATTGTTTTTGCTAAGACTTCCAATACCGTGTTGAATAAAAGTGGCAAGAGTGGGCATCCTTGTCTTATTACTGATCTTAGAGGAAAAGCTTTCAGCTTCTCATCATTAATTATGATGTTAGCTGTAGACCTGTCCTGTATGGCCTTTATTATGTTGAGGTATGTTCCCTCTTTATCTACCTTTTTAAAAAATCAATGGATGTTGAATTTGTCAAATACTTCTGCATCTATTAAGGTGATCATATAATTTTTAACCTCTGTTAATGTGGTGTATCACATTGATTGATTTGCAGATGTTGAACAATCCTTGCATTCCTGGAATAAATCCCTCTTGGTCATGGTGTATAATCCTTTTAATTGTTGAATCTGATTTCCTGATATTTTGTTGAGGATTTTTACATCTTTGTTCATCAGGGTCATTGGTTGTAATTTTCTTTATTGAGGCATCCTTCTCTGGGCTTTGGTATTAGGGTAATTCTGGCTTTGGGGTTGGTATTTTAAAAAGAGATATAGCCATCTAAATTAGCCCCTCTAGAGGGACTGTATTAGTTGGGGACCATTTGAGTGACAGACTGTGTCCCTGAAATCACTCCCTCCTTCCTTACTGATTTGACTCCCCAACTATTTATCTAACTAGAGCTTCCAGAAGATTGCCCCAACAGTCTTCTAATTATCCCCAGGTAGGCCTGAATCCTCCAGGATACAGTTTAAACTGGAGCTGCTGCCAGATTCTGCAGGGGTGTGATTTTTGTTTGAACTGTGACCCCTTCCATGCACAGATTAGGTAACCCAGATTTGGAGGAATGTCATCACTTGCTTATGACTCCACAGCTGGGGAAGCTTTCTTTTTCATCTGCTAGGCTAATATCTTCACCTAGTTTTCTCCCTCTAATCCCTAGCAGCCAGCTTTGAGTCCTATGAGCAGCCTACTACCTTTATAATCAACTAGGCAGAATAGCCCAATATGGCTGCCGTTGGGCTGACAAGATAATGTACGGGAGTGGTTTATTGTGGAATATTCCCCTATTTCAGCAGAGTCACATACTTTACTCTGAATTACATTGCCAGTACCTTCCCATATGGTTCAATCTGATGAGCAATACTTTTTTTTCTTCTCCTATATGCCTTTTAGATATATTTTCTGGAAATCTACCCTTCTCCATCTCTAGGGTTTTACATGCATACTAAATAAATCTCAGTTTGTATAAGTTCAACATCAAAAAGTTAATTTGTTGCAGGGAAGGAGCTCTGAATGGGACAGGTGGGGGTGAAATTCTAGCAGGGCCCCTGCGTCTCAGAATTGTAACTGTACCTTCTAGTTTGCCTAGGTTGGTCCTGTGGTCCCAGCTGAATCATTAAGGGCTTTCCCTTTCACTGCCAAGACTGTCCCATAAATTTTTATGGGCTCCTCCCTTTCATTCTCCTAAACCCCCTTTGTCATCTGTTAGCTAGTGTTCTGAAGGCATTGCTTCACTTTGTTGGCGTGAACGTAGGGAGATTCTTGTGAATTCTGTTAGTTAACACCACCTCCTTGAAGATGTTCAATCAAGGCAAGTCCTTCAGAGTATGCTGTGCTAGAATTGCATTAGGGGTGTATGAGACAACAGGTAGGATAGGTCCTTGCAGTGTAACTCAGGCTGTACTGATGTGAAATATTCTAGTTGCTGTTATTGTCTTGACTGGCATAACAGAGCTTAAAATATGTTCATAAGTGACTGTGTTCCCCAAAATTCCAACAGTGATAAAAATTAAAAGACAGCCTCCTAAGAAAAGGTGTGTCCATCACTTTCTCCTCTAATTCCTCTATTCTTCCTCCTCCCAGAATACAGAGTATTTCCACTGCGAGTTGTGTTGTCTCCCTTTGCTGGGCTTCTGAGTATCCTGAGGGATATGGAAAACATAGGCCAAGAAGGAGCAGTAAGCCCAAGAGCTGAATCACATTAGAAGGTAGATATAATGGAAGCCAGGGAACTAGAATTACTAGAGGGAACTTAGAATTAGAACTAGAATTACTAGAATTACTAAAATTAGAACTAGAATTACTAGAGGGAACTTAGAATTCGGACAGGCTGGAAGCAAATTCTAGAAGGGCAGAGGTAAGGGGAGAAAAGAAGGTAGGGGAAGTTTTCAGCAATGACATTTACCAATGGAAGAGGTAAAAGTATTCAAAATCTTTCAGAGGAAAGAACAGAGGACATGCCTACTACTCATTCTATATAAGAAGATGTTAATTGCCACCATCTGACAAGCCATTGTTAGTGCATTTGCCTTTGTACAAGACCAATCTCCCTCATCTCTTAATCCCTGTGCTGAAGCTAGGTTTGGGATGACTCCCTTCTCCCCTACCTCCTGCCTCATGAGGGGGTGGATAGGACAGTGATGTAGCACAATTCTTCTGGACACGTGAAATAGTATTGTCGCCCTCCTGGCCTTGGTGTGAGGCCTTCATTCATAGTTCCTCTTTCAGGGAACTCCAAGGTAAAAGAAAGATTTATTCTTTTCCTCCTCATCTGGGATTCTCAAAAGCATTTCCAAACTATTAAAGATAGGAAGAGCGTATGCCATCCATAAGAGATATAAAAATGCCAATTTCCTCTCTTTGAGAAATGTACTTCTGAGGAATGCAGTGAGTACAAATAAATCAAGAAAGTGTGGCATGGTTCTGTGTCCACAGTGCTTGAGCTGGGAAGGGGGGCGTGAGGACAAACAATGACAGATAGACAGAGATCCCTTTCAGTCTCCTAGTAATCACCAGTGTCAAGGCTCTAGGTTTATTATGCACTTTTTCACTGTCAACTTCTGGCCAAAAAAAATGCTAAGGAGTAAAAAGAAAGATTTTTAAAGCAGGCATCCTAATGTGTCACCCAGAGGAAGGTCAGGAGTAGCGTTAAGGCAACACCAGGTGCAGTGCTTGATGTGTTTCTGAGTGAAACAGCCTATATTTGATCCTTAGTGAGAAAAATATTATTTTTTAAATCTCAAGGCAAAATATCCCTGACCATTGTCATGTTTTGATTTGCAGTCTGATTCTTGACAGCAAATTATAGGGATGAGAAAGCTAGGGCTCTTGTTAAAATAGCTGATCAGCAATTCAAAACAGAGAAATCAAATAGCTGGTTAGCCAGTTTGGCTGATCTGAGCACCATTTTCTCAGTGTGTCTGAGAGCCCTATTCTTTGTAGAGCCAAGAGGAATTGGAGTGGTGTGTGGGGGCTGGCCAGAAAGGAAATACATTCAAACAGCATCACAGAATGCACGGTGTGGGAAACAGAAGTTTATCAAGCACTGGTCATTTGCTTATGGCCCTCATTCTATTTACCATAGCTGTATAGCATTTGGATTGGTACTTATTTATTCTTTAAAATTTTTTCATGCAGTTTATTTTAATAGATATTGCATTGGTTTGATGGGCTAGTTATAACTTTTTATTACTGCATATTAAAATAAATGCATATCTATAAAAATGATATAACACCTAAGTCATCTCCTGGATTACCTAGGGGCTCATATACCACTTGGAGGAAATACTGGATAGGCCAGTCTCCTGTATGTGCGAAGGGCCTTAGCAGTAGTATTGGATGCCCTGAGCATTTCCCAATTTCTAAATTTCTTGCACTCAGTTGTATACGCCCTGGCTGTCTAGGTCTGCCAAAAACTTTGGCTTCTCGGTGTCTGACTGAAATGATATTGACTCTGGTGTAACACTGCTGATTTCATAGGAAAACCAACTAACTATTTTTTAATACGTGCAGCTGACTTAGATAGACCTAATTTTTCAAAATGTATATGTGTTGGGGGAATAATAAAAATGGATTTTCAGTGGTGGAAAGTTAGATATCCATTGCTTCAAACTACCCCTCCCCCCATAAAAATGAAGAAACTGAGCTCTGGAGATTTCCAGGAGCATATTATGGGACTGAGTCCTGAAACTCCAGTACCCTGACCTAATACTGTTCTCTTTCTTCTGCGTCACCTATCTTTGTGACTTTCCCCTCTTACTTCCTAGGGCCAGTGGTTCTTGACCATGTCTGTATTAAATAGATGACCACAGCTCTTCCCAGAGTGGCAATTCCCAGACTTCAAAATAGGCTGAGAAATGTACTAAAAATATCTTTCAGGTGGATTTAAACAGTGGAATCTGCGTCTGGTGTGGGTGGTTGGGATCCTGTGTGCAGGGACCATGATGGTTTTTTTTCCTTACTTCTTGTCCCAATTCAAGTCCAGACCAAGGCCCAGGTCATAGAACAATAAAAATCTGTTGAATAAATGAGTGCAAGGGTGAGTGAATTAACTATAAATGGAAAGTGCCTCCACTGTGTCATCTAGAACTCCTCCTGGGACTCTGTTCCCTTATACAACAAAGTCAGCATTATCCCCCACCCATTTCCTCCCAAGGCAGGAGTCTCCTGACATCTTAATAGAGGATAGAACCAGGAACTTTAATCTTGTCACATAGCCTACAGATGATACACGTGGGCATATGGTTAGCCTGGAAAGTAGAAGGGGGACATGATACTACTTCCAAGGTTGTGGCAGGTGGAACCTAATGTGGACCCTCAATGAGTCATGCTCATTGTTTTTACAATGCTCAAATTTTATTAACTTTCTCTTGGCTGTGGTTGGAACCTGTGACTTTCTTCTATTCAACAGACAATGGCAAAAGTGATAGATGCCACTCCCTTGATTAGATTACCTCACATGGCAAATGTGCTCCTGTGATGATGTTTCATTACATGAGACTCTTGCCTTCAAACCTGGAAAGACAAATTCATCCACTGGCCTTAGAGAGACCAGCTGCTTTCATGTGAACTGCCAGTGGAGGAGATCCCATGATAGGGTACTGTGGGTGGCCTGAGAGAGGGGAAACAACTCCTGGCTAACAGCCAGGAATAAAACAGTCCTATCCTTGTAAGAAGGTGAATTCTGCCATCAACCTGGGGAGGGGGCTTACTGGTGAATTTTTTCCCCATTAGAGTCTCTGATGAGACCACAGCTTTGGTCCACACATGGACTGCAGTCTCTTAAGCCCCTAAAGAAAGTGATCCAGCTAAGTTATATTTCCTGATGGAAATTGTAAGATGATAATTATGTAATTTTTAAAAGTCTCTCATTTTATGATAATGTGTTATACAGCAATAGAAAACTAATACAAAGGCCTTCTGTTTGTCAGATCCTGGGCTTGACATCTAAAAATGTATAATTTCATTTAATCTTCACAAGACCCATATGAAGTAGATAACTTAATTTTACCAGTTTTATAGCTGTGGAAACTGATTACATTTGAACTCAGGTAGATTTTTAATAACTGAATACTTATGACTAGGCCTGTGCTTCCCAAATTGTATATGGAGACACCCCAAGGTATCATAGAAATTCACTGTCATCCCTCAGGATACTTTTAAATTGTGAGGGAAATATCTTTTGGATATCGTGTGTATTACTTGCTCTATGTAGTCTAGTGTCAACATTAGAACATGCTACCTTGTATTTGATTTGACATCCTATCTTTGTGAAGGTGGATTTTCAGTGGTTACCACAGTAAAAAGCAAGTACTAAATTAAAATCAGCATGGAACAGTTAATAAGGTTGTGTAAGTCCATTGTGACTTGAAGGTTTGAGAAGCTGTGCAATGCCCAACAGGCATACATCCCATTAGTAAGAAATTGTGGTTATTTAAAAACAAAATCAAAATATTTTATGTGTATTTTTATTTCCAGCTACCAAGTTGTTAGACTATAAATACTTGGTTGGGAGTAACTCCTTATAAAATGGAATTGCCTGGCATTTCTTTTGGCCTGGAGGCACTGTGTGTAGTTATGGTGACACTGAGGACATGGAGACTTTTGGGTACCCCTGTATTCAGCAGCCCAGTCTCGTAGTGCTTGAAGGGCTAAATCCTTTCTCACTCTCGAGGCTGGGACTAGAACTGGAGGGCAAAGTTACAGGAGGCTGATTGCAGATCACACAGGATGGACTGTCTATTGGTGTGGTCCTGCACCCAGTCACGAACACACTTGTATGAAAGGTGGCCTCCATGTTCAGGGAGACTTTCCAACAGGGGCTGGACATGTGAGCCACATGGATGAGGAGATTTCTGAAACTCCCTTAGGTGGGAAAGGAAACCAGAGGGTAACTGAGGTCTCTCTAAGATCCTGGAATCCTGCGCCTTCATCCAGCCAGTTTCTGAGGGTCTCTACTTGGAGCACAGCAGTAGTGTTTCTGTTCTTCTCACAGCCAGATGTTTCTAAGAAAGCTGTACCGTAGAGGATCTGAGTGTTGGAGGAGAACAGCCATATTAGCCCAAAGGAAGGCAAGCTGCTTTAATGAAGAGGCCCAAAGTACCCCAGAGGGGCATGGATAAGGTGGCAATGCACTTCTCACTTAACTGCTTGAGTACAGAGGTGCGTGGTCTGTTGTTGGAGGGCAGCTCAGCTGTGTTTTCCATCTCTTTGCCTAAGGAAGCTGCTCGGCTTGTGGCTGTCTGCTGGTGAGCAAGAAGGGACAAAAGGAAATGGAATGCAAGCAGCTTTCGCTTGAAAGGTATGCCCTGGGAGTTACCACATCCCTTCCACTTCTATCTCACTGGCTCAGACCTCATCACATGGCTGAACCTCACTGCAAGGAGCCTGCACAAAGTCATCTGTAGCTCGACCGCCACATGTTTAGTGAAGACAAAACTCTATTTCCGAAATGAAGAAATAGAGAATGGATATTATAGGAGTCTATCCGGACTGCTCTGACAAAATACCACCGACTGGTGGCTTAGACAACAGAAATTTATTTTCTTGCAGTTCTGGAAGTTAGAAGTCTGAGATCGAAGTGTCAGCATCGTTAAGTCCTCCCTGGCTTGCAGGTGGCCTCTTCATGTTCACAGGGCCTTCTCCCATATGTATGTCTGTGTCCACATTTCCTCTTCCTATTAAGGCAGCAGTCGTATTGCATTAGGTTTCACCCTAATAATCTCATTCTAATGTAATTGTTTCTTTAAAGACATTATTTCTAAATACAGTCACAATCTCAGGTTCTGGGGTAGAGACTTTAGGAATTTTAGAGAGACACAATTCAGCCCATAACAGATATTGAAGGGTAATTCTCAGCCTAAGGCCAGTGCCTCCCAGATAACCAGGCTGAAGTGTCCACAGAGCAAAATTTGATATAGCAACTAAAAGGCAGGGAATAGCCTAAGGTGCCTTTGTTAGATGCCCTCAGTTTAGAGTAGTTAAGTAAAGGTGCTTAAGAAAATGAGTGCTAGACACCTAGTATAAAGTCTACCTAAATTCACTTAAACTAAAAAAAATAAATAAATAAAATTGGAGAATAATGTAACTGTGGGTAGGTAGGATTTTTCCTGAAAGTTACCATTATTTTAAAAGAATTTCAAGTGGAGATCGCTGGATAAATTTGGCAAAGGGTTGAAAGGGAACATTCAGACAGCACTTTTGGGTGGTGAGTGCTACATTAGGCACATGTGTACAAATTGCTGCTAATTAAAGTACATGTTAGCAGATTGGGAATTAATATCTTTATTTTGTAGATGGGGGACTCAGGGTTTTCAGAGGCTGCTGTTTGCTCAGTGCTTTATGGTGTGTAGTAGAGTTAGGATTTGAACTCAGATCAGTGTGATGCCAAAGCTCACATACTTTTTTTTTTTTTAAAGGTTTTATTTATTTACTTAGAGAAACAGAGCATGTGCACAGGCAGGGGAAAGGAGGAGCAGTCTCCACGGTGAGCACAGAGCCTGATGCGGGGCTCTACCTCATGACTCTGAGATCATGACCTGAGCTGAAATCAAGAGTCAGATTCTTAACTGAGCCACCCAGCCACCCCCTGGAGCTCACATACTTTTTACTATATCCCACTGTCTCATTTTTGTTGAGGCAAAAGTAACGGAAAGCAGACTTTTCCTGGTAGAAGACATTGCCAAAATGGAGGAAGATTCTAGATGTACAGCTTCTGAATTCAGGGTTCAAGAAAGTCAAAGGCTGGGAAGATCTATTAAAGCCCCCTCTTAATAACAATTTGCTCAGACCAAGTCTACTTGGAAAGGTTAATAGGGTTCTTTCAGACTCTGTCAGGAAGGCCCCTGTAGCCACCTCCAAGGACAGCCTGTGGCCATGCTCCTATCCACCAGGAACTGGAGAAATAACTACTCTCTGGGTCTATATCCTTGCAAGGCCTCCCTGAACAATGTCTTCACTGGCAGAAGCAAGAATAGATGTGTCTTCTGTTTTAGGACAAATGAGAACATTCCTGGTTCCCTAGTAGGAGCAAGGGGTGAGGAGAGGAGGCCACACTCAGACTTGGCCAGGCTTTCTAGAGAGCCAAGGCCTCCCTAGCCCCACTTAGGGAGAGGGTAATATTCCCTACACAGGCAACCTCCAGTCTGACAGCCAAAAAGGAAAAAAAAATACGGGGGCCATGCCAGGAGCTCCCCACCCCTGGCAGTCTGGGCATCGCAGGGAGCAACTTGTCCCACTGTACCCGAGGCCACCTCTGGTGCTGGGCATAAAAGTCTCTCCTGAGCAGTCCTGGTAATTTTTGCTTGCGTTCTTTCATCCCTTTTCTTCCTTCTGGTGATTCTCTTCCCTAGATTTGCATGTCAGGAGCTCCGTCTCTCCCAGAGTCAGAGCTGAGCTCCAGGATGGAAAAGCGGAAGATCAGAGATAGTTCCTGCAAGGCTCAACTGATTAATTTTAAACATGTGCTCACCTCTCTCAGGACAGTCATTTCTCCAGCCAGCTTCCCCTTGACACTCTTTCTATTTCTGTATTATCCTCCTGCTTTCCATGGAGATTTGGATTTCATTAGTGATGTGAGCTGATGAAGATAGACAGCCCATCCATGACTTAAAACTTGCTGCTCTAATTTCTCCTCTCCTCTGATGTTTCTCCTTTACAGGCAGTGCAATCATGAGGGTTTCTTGGCTGCTGTTCTTAGCTCTCATTTTTAGCTCTGAGGTCAATGTCTTTGCCCTTCCCCAGCTTTTCCCCCAAAGTAATCAGTCTTAATAAGTACTCCTCTACCTGAGAAAAATGCTATCCATTTCATCTGTCCAAATAGTCTGTCATCCTCAAATTCCTTACCCCTCTGGCTCACTGATTTGCCACAGACATCTGGTCTACCAGAGGGCGGTGCATGGAATGTAGTTGCCCCAAAGGCAGTGTTTTCTAGCAGTCTGGGGCCAGCTGCTAGACTAGGTGCTTGCTTCTGAGTGGTGGGAGGGTGAGGGAAACTGTGTTGCAGGATACAAATGGACTGTGTATCAGTCCCAGGCTGCTGCATGTTAGGAAAACTGTGCAAGCTGGTGATTTCCTTCACCAGGGTCATATTATCCTTTCAAGTTTGGCAGCATTTCAGAGTGGCACTTCTCAGGGAGGATCCTTACCTGAGAACCTGGATGAGGTGGTTTTGGCCATCCTGTGTACCTGGTTGGAAAAACCTTGCCCTGAGCAGGGGAGCTTAGAGCAGGTAGAGGAACTGAGGTGTGTGGGTGCGGATGTGGAGGAGGCCATGCTGGAGATGGCTCCTCGGGGTTACTCAAGCACAATCTTATGTGGGGGAGTGTATGTGGGTGCATGTGTAGAACAGGAGGGAGGAGGAAGGTGTAGCTAAGACAAATGTCCCTATTGCAGAGTGTCAAGGCAACTTCCAAGAAACTCAACCATCTGCCTTTTCTCTTTTCTCCCAAAGACCTTAGAATGAATGGATTTCAAACATGGGAGGGCAGGAGAAATGAGGATCAGGTGAGCTAGATTCTCTAAGCCCTTTTCATTCCATGGGCAAACGGTCTTCTTTTTCAAAAATTCAATTGTTTTGAACAGGTTATATATCTACGTGATTTAAAGAGCAAAACAATATTAAAAGGTATGCACCAACAAGCCCCTGTCTACCCCCTACCATTTATCTTTCCAGTGTTTCTCTAGACAAATAAAAGCAAATGATGAATGTATATCCTTATTTCTTCCTATTAAATAAAAGAGAACATACTATATACACAATTCTGCATCCTTCTTAAAAGCATCTATTATGATAAATTTCAAACTGCAAAGTTGGATAATTTTTTTTAACAATTGGAAGATCAGCTGTATACCCATCATCTAAATCCTACAACTGCTTTATCCCTTACCTATTAATTCTTCTATTCCTCTACTCTTCTATCAGCTCATCCTTATTTTAAATGTATTTCAAAACAAATTACAGACCTCATCCCACTTATTCCTATGTAGTTCAGCATGAATATCATTAGAGGTCAATATGTACATTTTTCTTTCGATGTAAAATTTATAAATAAGTATATGAATCTTAAAATGCACATTTGCTGATTGTAGCAAACAGATGCATCTGTGAAACCCAAACCCCTACCAAAATATAGAACATTATGATTTCTCAGTGATGTTCTCACATGACTTTTAGTCTTTCCTTACTCCCACCTGAGGGGCAGCCACTGTTCTGATTTATTCCACCACCACAGAGCACTTTTTCCTAAGTTCGTATGAATGGAATCATATAGTGTATACTCCTTTATATAAGGGTTTTTTCACTTAGCTAATACTTTTGTGATTTATTCATATTGTAATGTTGATCCAGTAATTGTCTCCTTTTTGCTGCTGAATAGGATCCCATTTTATAGGGATGTCTAACCCCACATACCACGGTTTATTCATTTCTCTACTGACACCTGGTCTTTTTCTAGTTCAGGGTCATTAACATGCTATGAATACTCTATTTTTTTGTTAACATATTATTCAGGCTTACATTTCTCATGAGCAAATACCTAGCAAGTTGTAGGGTTTGTGCATGTTTACTTTTATTCCAAACTGCTAGACATGTTCTAAAGTGGTTGCACTATTTTACACTCCCATCATC
Organism: Lutra lutra; assembly: GCF_902655055.1. Taxonomy (NCBI): domain Eukaryota; kingdom Metazoa; phylum Chordata; class Mammalia; order Carnivora; family Mustelidae; genus Lutra; species Lutra lutra. The sequence goes on along the minus strand of NC_062282.1, from coordinate 132,567,825 downwards.
AATAAATGAGAATTCTAATTGCTTCCAATCCTTGTCAGCACTTAGTATCATCCATCTATAATTTTAGCTCTTCTGGTGCATGTGTGGAAGTACTTAGGACTTTAATTTGCATTTTTCTGATAATCAATGATGTTGAGTGTCTTTTTTGGTGCTTATTCACTGAAATCACATATCTTTTGTGAATTTGTTTCCTTTGCCCATTTAAAATTATTGGATTTTGGGGTGCCTGGGTGGCTCAGTGGGTTAAAGCCTCTGCCTTCGGCTCGGGTCATGATCCCAGGGTTCTGGGATTGAGCCCCGCATCGGGCTCTCTGCTTAGCGGGGAGCCTGTTTCCTCCTCTCTCTCTCTCTCTGCCTGCCTCTCTGCCTACCTGCGATCTCTGTCAAATAAATAAACAAAATCTTTAAAAAATAATAAAATAAAAATTATTGGATTTTGGGGGCACTGTGTGGTTCAGTCAGTTAAGCATCTGCTCTTGGCTCAGGTCATGATCCCAGGGTTCTGGGATTGAGCCCTGCACTGGGCTCCTTGAACAGCGGGAAGCCTGCCTTTCCACTCCTCCTGCTTATGTTTCCTCTCTTGCTATGTCTCTCTCTGTCAAATAAATAAAATCTTTAAAAATAAATAAGTAAAATTATTGGATTTTTTATTTTAAAAGTTCTTTTGCCCATTAAAAATTGGATTGTCTTTTATTGAGTTGTAGAAGTTCTTTGTTAAATAAGTAGTTTGTGGTTATTTTCTCTCAGTTTGTGGTTTGCCTATTCATTGTCTTTTTTTTTTTAAAGATTTTATTTAATTATTTGACAGAGATCACAAGTAGGCAGAGTGGCAGGTGGGGGCTGGGGTGGGGGGTGAAGCAGGCTCCCCACTGAGCAGAGAGCCCAATGTGGGGCTCGATCCCAGCACCCTGAGGTCATGACCTGAGCCAAAGGCAGAGGTTTTAACCCACTGAGCCACCCAGGTGCACCGCTTATTGTCTTTTTTGACGAGTCTAAGTTTTCAATTTTGATGAAATCAAACTATCAAAATTTTAAGGTTATTGCCTTTTCTTTTCTGTAAACTTTTGACCATCCCTCTCCCAATCCAAGTCATAAACTCTTGTTTTTCTTTAATGAATGAATCATTTCAACTTATAATTTTTTTAAACATTTTATTTATTTATTTGAGAGCGAGAGCATGAGAGGTGAGAAGGTCAGAGAGAGAAGCAGACTTCCCGTGGAGCTGGGGGTCAGATGTGGGACTCGATTCCGGGACTCCAGCATCATGACCTGAGCTGAAGGCAGTTGCTTAACCAACTGAGCCACCCAGGCATCCCAACTTATAAATAATTTTATCTTAATTTTTGAGTATCATTTGAGGTTTGGGTCAAAGTTCTTTTTTTTTTTTTTCCTATATCCTTTTATCTCAAGGCCATTTGTTAAAAAGATTTTACTGCATTGTATCACTTTGGTGTCTTTGTCAAAGACCATTTGGCAGTATAACTGTGTGTCAGATTCCGGGGTCCATTATGTTCTGTTTATTTATTTGTCAACCCTTATGCCAGTACCACCTTGGTGTAAGTCCTACTTTTTTCTTCTTTTATAGGGTTGCTTTGGGTATTCTACACCCTGTAAAATTTCCTATGTACTTTAGAATTGCTTGTCCTTGTTTTTTTTTTTTTAATTTTATTTATTTGTCCGACAGAGATCACAAGTAAGCAGAGAGACAGGCAGAGAGAGAGGAAGGGAAGCAGGCTCCCGGCCAAGCAGAAAGCCGGATGCGGGGCTCGATCCCAGGACCCTGGGATCATGACCTGAGCAGAAGGCAGAGGCTTTAACCCACTGAGCCACCCAGGCGCCCCTGTTCTTGTTTTTTTAAAAAATGTTTTAAGTTTATAATTTTGCCAATCTGATAGGTAAGAAATGGTATTTCAATGTAGTTTTTCTTTGCGTTTCTCACATTTGGTGTTCATTGAGCAAACCTTCTAACAGCAGTACCTTAACACTTTAGAAGAGGACAGTGAGCTGGGTCAGGCAAACTTATGACAGAAGTCCTGAGTTTATAGGAAGATCAGCAACTGTTCAACTTCCCATTCCCTTGGCTGGCCAGCCCAGTGGTCGTTGTACCATTTTCATGATTTCATCCCTGCCTGTGTTGTCTTAGTCCACTTTTGGAAGCATCTGATCTCTTCCAGGGAAAGAAGGGTACTGTATGGCAGCTCAGCCAATGGGCAGCTTAAGAATAAATGTGGAAATATGGACAAATTTGGGGTATGGAGCAGGTGGCACAAATCCAGACTTTGGGGCAGGGGATTTGGAAGTGGAAGGAAAGCTAAATTTGGAAATTTCCCTGGGAGCTATCCAAACTAAGACATCTGCTTAGAATTCCCCCGTACTCTGTGCATTCTCTCATGGGCTTTTTTGGATTTGGATTTTTTGGATTTGCCTGGACCAAGACAGCCAAACACATTATAGGCTGAATGCTGGAATAAGGGTCAACAACGTGTCATGCTCAGCACTTTGAACCTAGCTGTTTGTTGAGAGAAAATAAGGCCTTATTTTGAGGAAGCCAATGGAGAGGCCACCTCCCTTAAAAAGTAGAGGATAGAAGACTTTTAAAGACCCTATATACCTCTACTGGTCCTATTTCTCTCCTGTTCTCCCATGGAAAACCACTATTTAGAATTTTGTGTTTAACTACATACCTGTGTATCCTAAAACAATATTGTGGATCTTATGTGAAGTTTCACTCTTTATGTAAATGGGCTCTTGCTGTATGTATTCTTCTCTGATTTGCTTTTACATTCACAATTTTTGAAAATAGGAGATTGAGGTATAATTTACATACAATAAAATTTAACTTTTAAAGTGTATAGTTCAGATGGGTTTTGATAAGGGGTATATACCTGCATGATAACCCCACAATCAAGATGAGTAACATTTTCATCTCCTCATAGTTTCCTTGTATTCTTAATATCAGTCCCTCCCCTAAACCCTAAATTCCTGGCAACGGTTGATGTTTTCTGCCACTTTTTTTTTTTTTTTGCCTTTCCAGGATATCATATAAATAGAATTTCATGGTATGAAGTTTTCTTTTTTCAGTTTTATTGAGTTGTAACTAACATACAGAACTGTATAAGCTTAACATGTGTAGTATAATGATTTGACTTATATATATTCTGAAATAAGTACTATAAATTTTTTAACATCCATCATCCCATAGGGATACAGAAAAAAAGGAAAAAATTTTTTACTATGTGATAAGATATACTTATGATTTACTCTTAATTTTTATGTATACCATACAGCAGTGTCAGCTATAGTCATCATTGTATGTTATATCCCTAGTACTTATTTATCCTATAACTGGAAGCTTGTAATTTTTTACCATCTCTAGCCAGTCCTCTCCAACCCCTGCCTCTTGTAACCAAAGTCTGATCTCTTTTTCTGTGACTTTTTCTTTTTTTTCTTTTTTAAATTAGATTGAACATATCAATGAGATCATATAGTATTTGTCTTTCTGTCTGAATATTTTGATTAATATAATGTCCTCCATGTCCATCCATGTTTCTGCAAATGGCAGGAGTTCCTTCTTTTCTATGACTGAATAATATCCTGTCTCATATGTGTGTGTGTGTGTGTGTATACACACACACACACATATAAATGTATCTCACAACTCCTTTGTCCATTCATCCATCATTGGACACTTATGTTGTTTCCATGTCTTGGCTGTTATAAATAATGCTGCAGCCAACACAGGGGTACAGATACATAGTATTTCATTTCCTTTGACTATATTCCCAGAAGTAGAATTGTTGGATCATATTGTAGTTTAATTGTTTGGGGAATTTCATAATGTTTTCCATAGTGGCCATATCAGTTTACTTTTCCACGATGCCCAAGGGCTCTCTTTTCTCTATATCCTCACCAGCATTTGTTATCTCTTGTCATTTTGATGATAGCCATTCTAATGAGTGTGAAGTGATATCTCATTGTGGTTTTGGTTTCCATTTCCTTGATGATTAGTGATGTTCAGTATCTTTTCATGTACCTGTTGGCCATCTGCATATCTTCTTTGGAAAAATGTTCAGGTCTTTTCACCATTTTTAAATTTGATTGTTGTGGATTTTTTTGCTCTTGGGTTTATGGGTTCTTGAAATATTTTTAGTATTAGGAGGGCATGATGTTGAAGGAGTAGGAGACCTAAATTTTTTCTGGTCCCAGGAATACAGCTAGATAGTTATCAAACCATTCTGAACACCTATGAACTTAAGAGGAGATAGAAGAAAAGAATAGCAGCAATTCTATAAACAGATAAGTAACCACTTTCTGGAAGGTAGGACATGTGGAGAAGTGAGTTCGAGGCCATATTTGGGAAGATAGACCACATGGGGAGGGAGCCTCCATCAGTTGGCTACAGGGAAGTGACAGAGCAGGGGAACTTGAAATCAGAACTTTTAGAAGTTTGCTCTGCTGAGGGACATTGCTCCAGTGGCTAAGTGGGGGGGGGGGGGGCAGTGGATAGGGATGGGGGGTGGAATTCTTGCTGGGATAGTGTGGTCTCAGGACTGTCAGGGTCACAGAAAGAAGAGGGGTGCCTTTGTGTGGCAGAGCTCCCAAATATCAGAGAGGGGAAGCCAGCTACAAAGATGGAGCCAAGGAGTGAGCTCTCAGCTTGGGGTTGCAATAAACCACCAGTACTCCTCGAGCAGGGACCCAACAAGCGGCAGATCTGGGGAGACTGCCCTTCTTCCCCTGGGAGGAGCAGTGCAGAAGCATGCTGCAGGTATCTGCTGGGTTCAGAGACCCCAAATGGGGTCGTGTAGGACGGATGGGGTGGCTGGGTGATGGACATTAGGGAAGGGATGTGCTATGGTGAGCACTGTGAATTGTGTAACACTGATGGATCACAGACCTATCCCTCTGAAACAAATAATATATGTTAATAAATATATATATATATTTTTAATATTAACTCCTTATTAGATATATGGTTTGCAACCATTTTTTTTCCATCTCCTAGGCTGTTTTTTTCATTTTGCTAAAAATTTTTTTGGTGTAAAGTTTTTAAATTTGATGTAGTCCTACTTGTTTCTTATTTTGTTGATTGTGATTTAAGTGTCCTATCCAAAAATTCGCTGCCAAGACCCACGTCAACTATATTTTTTCTGTGTTTTCTTCCAAGAGTTTTATGGTTTCCAGTTTTACATTTAAATCTTTAATCTGTTTCAAGTTAATTTTTGTGGGTGATGTAAGATAAGGGTCTAGTTCCATTCTTTGGGTCTAGTTTCCATATCCAGTTTTCCCAGCACCATTTAGTGACGAGATATCTCTTTTCCACTGAGTATTCTTGGCTCCCTAATCAAACATTAGCTGACTGGATATGCATGGGTTTATTTCTGGACTCCTGATTCTGTTCTGTTTGTCTGTGTGTCTGATTTTTTGCCAGTACAATACAGTTTTGATTACGATAGCTTTATAATATAGCTTGAAATCAGGAAGTGTGACACTTCCCATTTTGTTGTTCTTTCTCAGGACTGTTTTGTCTATTAAGGGTCTTCTGTGGTTCCATATAAATTTTAGGATTGGGGCACTTGGGAGGCATGGTCAGTTGGGCATCCAACTCTTTTTTTTTTAATTTTTTACTTCTTTTCAGCATAACAGTATTCATTGTTTTTGCACCATACCCAGTGCTCCATGCAATCCGTGTCCTCTCTAATACCCACCACCTGGTTCCCCCAACTTCCCATCTCCCGCCCCTTCAAAAACCTCAGATTGTTTTCAGAGTCCATAGTCTCTCATGGTTCACCTCCCCTTCCAATTTCCCTCAACTCCCTTCTCCTCTCCATCTCCCCTTGTCCTCGATGCTATTTGTTATGCTCCACAAATAAGTGAAACCATATGATAATTGACTCTCTTTGCTTGACTTATTTCACTCAGCATAATCTCTTCCAGTCCCGTCCATGTTGCTACAAAAGTTGGGTATTCACCCTTTCTGATGGAGACATAATACTCCATAGTGTATATGGACCACATCTTTCTTATCCATTCGTCCGTTGAAGACCATCTTGGTTCGTTCTTTCTTTCTTTCTTTCTTTCTTTCTTTCTTTCTTTCTTTCTTTCTTTCTTTCTTTTTCTTTCTTTCTTGAGGTACAGATGGCCCTTCTTTTCACTACATCTGTATCTTTGGGGTAAATACCCAGTAGTGCAATTGCAGGGTCATAGGGAAGCTCTATTTTTAATTTCTTGAGGAATCTCCACACTCTTTTCCAAAGTGGCTGCACCAACTTGCATTCCCACCAACAGTGTAAGAGGGTTCCCCTTTCTCCACATCCTCTCCAACACATGTTGTTTCCTGTCTTGCTAATTTTGGCCATTCTAACTGGTGTAAGGTGGTATCTCAATGTGGTTTTAATTTGAATCTCCCTGAGAGCATCGAACTCTTGGTTTTCGCTCAGATCTGATCTCAAGGTCATGAGAGCAAGTCCCGTGTAGGGATCTGTGCTGAGCAGGGTGTCTGCTTGGGTTCCTCTCTCCTTCTTCCTGTGCCTCTCCCCACTATGCTCGCTCCTCTCGCTCTCGCAATCTCTCAGTGAAATAAATAAATCTTTAAAAATTTTAGGTTTGATTTTCCGATTTCTGTAAAAAATGTCATTGGAATCTTGATGGAGATAGCATTGAATCCATAGTTGGCTTTTTGTAGTTTTGACATTTTAACTACATTAATTTTTCTAATCCATGAACACAGGATGCCTTTCCACTTACTTGATTTTAGTATGTTAATTTTATGTCCTGGAAACTTTATGAAGTTTATTGATTAGTTCTAACAGTTTTTTGGTGGAGTTTTCAGGATTTTCCATGTATAAATCATGTCTCTGCATATGGAGAGTTTTGCTCCTTCCTGTCTAATATTGATGACTTTCTTGCCTGATTGTTCCAGCTTAGACTTCCAATATTATATTGAGTAGAAGTGGTGAGAGTGGGGATTCTTGTCTTGTTTCCGATCTTAGAGAAAAAGCTTTTAGCCTTTCACCATTGAGTATGAGGTTAGCTGAGTCTGTCATAGATGGCCTTTATTATGTTGAGGTAATTTCTTTGTATACCTAATCTATAAGAGTTTTCGTCATAAATTGATGTTGAATTTTGTCAAATGTTTTTTGTGCATCTGTTGAAATGCTCATATGATCTTTTCTTTCATTCTTTCAATCACGTATCACATTGATTGCTTTGTCAGTGTTGAAACATCCTTGCGTCCCAGGGAAAATCCCATTTGGTCATGGTGAATGACCCTCTTAATGTGTTGTTGAAGTCAGTTTGCTAGTATTTTGAGAATTTTTGCATTTGTATTCATCAGGGATATTTGTCTATGATTTTCTTTTCTGGTAGTATCCTTTTTAGGTTTTGGTATCAGGGTAATTTTGGCCTCATAAAATGAGTTTGGGAGTTTCTTCCTCTTTGAATTTTTTGGGAAGAGTTTGAGAAGGATTGGCATTAATTATTCTTCAAATGTTTGCTAAAATTCAGTGAATTCATCTGGTCCTGGGCAGTGAGTCAATCTATGACTTAAATTCCCTGTCCTAGCTGGGCAGCAGGATGGACCCCAGGGCCTTGCCAAATCAGGTAAGTCTGTGCACTGAATTTCCTGCCCTGGCAGGGCCACTGGTGTTGCTCTGATGATGGGGAAAGTAATGGGCTGTGCCCTTTGTTCAAGTGCCACTATAAGCAGGGCTGTGGGATGGACTGTATAGTTTCCTGTGTGTTGTGGCTAGTTTCTCTGGTGGTGAGGGGTGGGGTGGAGAGGTGGGGCTGAAGGCTGTATTCAGCAATGGACAAGGCTATGAATTAGTTTCCCTGGCAGGGCAAATAAGAGGACCAATCCCAAGGCTGGAAAGGCTCTTTGTTTATAGTCTTAACTCAAGCCAACCCATGGCAAGGATGGTGCCTTGCTTTCTAGATGGCCAGCTCTGCCTTCTCTACTTCCTGTTCAAGAGTTGCTGGGTTAAGTAGCTTTCAGGTGTTCTAGCCAGGCTTTTAAGTCAGATGAGGCCAGAAGCTACACTCAGAAGTGGGCTGGGCTGTGAATTATGTCATGTGTGTGGGAGGGTCAGGAGGACCAGCTCGAAGAAGCTTTCCAGGTACTTCTAATTAGGCTTTCTGGTTGGGAGGAGCTGGGAGCTCTACTGAGATGAGAGCTAGGATATGAATTAGTTCCCCTGCCTGGGAGAATCTGGAGAAACCTCCAAGCCTGGTAAGGCTCCTTCTTTGCGGTCTTTATTCAAGCTGACCTATCAAGTTCTCTGGCCACACATACCACAGGTTCCGCTCTGCAGATGATCAGCTCTGCCTAGGATAATGCCCTGCTCTAGCATTGCTGAACTGAGCAGCTTCCAGGTGTTCCCAATAGGGCATTCTGGTTGGGAGGAGTCAGGGAGTGGCATTCAGTGGTTGGGAGGAGTCAGGGAGTGGCATTCAGTGGTGCGCCGGGATATGAATTAGCTTTCCTGCCTGGGAGACTCCAGCAACTTTCTGGGTGTTCTGGCCAGGCATTCTGGTCAGGCAGGGCTGGCAGCTACACTCAGCAAAATCGAGGCTGTCACTCAGCTCTCCCCTGCCTTGGCAGGGGAAAATTGGACACCAGGGCAGCAGGGCTCTTCATCTGAGAACCTGAATGAGGCAGACCTGCACCCTCCTAAATTCCCTGGTCAGACTGGGCCACCATCTTGGCTCTGTGGATGAACAAAGATGCTGGTTTGGTATTACTACCTGGGCATTGCAGGTAGGAGCTCAGTCTGCTAAGATCAGAGTGCTCATTGTTGCAAGCCTCACCTATCTTCTCTGATTCCCAGTGGTCAAGATCTGTGGGTTCCCTTGCAGTCCCTGTGGATGAGACTGGAGTTGGGATGAGGGTGCCAAAAAAATGACCCACTTTGCTGGGGGAGCTCCATGTCTACCCTGGGCTCTCTTTTCCTGCTGGAGGAACCAGAGGCCCAGGGGAGATCTCTCTGCATGATGCTCTCCTGGCCTGGGGGATGAACAACAGTCAAGTATTGGTGCTTTTCTCACACTATCGATGCAGTCTGTCTTTGTCTCTGTGATGCAAGAGAGAGCTTCAGTTATGTTCTCCTATTCTCTAGGATTCCCTTAGTGGTGTCTTGTGAGGGTGAGCAAAGTCAGAAATGATCTATGTCACCATAATGGTGACATCACTTCTTCCATCTACAGTCTGTATTGTACTGGGCTTCTTTTCACTTAGCATATCACATTCACGAACAGGTTCTTTTGTGATCTTTTGCTTCATTTCTATTGGAAAAATATCTAGAAGTGAATTTTCTGGGCCATGTGATTGTTATGTGTTTAAATTTAGAGGAAAAGGCCAAAATGTTTTCTATGCCATTTTGTCTCCCTGCCGGAAATATATGACATTTCCAGATGTTCAGCATCCTTGCCCAGTATAGCCATTCTGCTGGCTCTGCGGTAGCATCCCTGTAAGGTTTTAATTTTTATTTCCTTGATGACAACATTGAGCATCATCTTACGAGTTTATTGGTTGTGATTTCTCTTGGTAAAATGTTCAATGTTCAAATTTATAATTTTCTCCCAGTCTATCACTTGTCTTTTTATTATCTTTCAAAGAGCAAAATTTTCTAATTTTGAGATAGCCCAGGTTTTTTTTCTCTTTTATGGTTCGTGCTTTTTGTATTCTGTTGGAAAAATTCTTTAACTTAAAATCACAATAATTTTCTCCTGTGTTTTCTTTTAGGATTTTCATAATTTTACTCTTTACTTATAGGCCTGTGATCCATTTAGAGTTAGTTTTAATGTGGTAATGGCAAAGTTTCATTTTTTTTCATATTTGATATTCTGTCAACATTTGTCAAAAGTCAGCTGATCATATACACTGTGTGTGGGTCTATTTTGAAATCACAGTTTGATTCCATTGATTTATAGGTCTGTCTTTATGCAAATACCTTACTGTTTTGATTATGGTAGCTCTGTATAGTAAATTAGGTAGTATAATTCTCCTTCCTCCCTCCCTTGGCCCCTCCCTCCAAAATTCTTGGCTATTCTAGGTCCATTGCTTTTACTCATAAATTGTAGAATCAACTCGGTACTATTTAAAAGTGTCCTGCTTTAATTTTTATTGGAATTACATCAAATCAGGGGAAACCATCTGCGGAGAATTGATATTTTAATACTGGGTCATTTAATCCCTGAGCATGATGTCTCTTCACCGATAACTTGTATTTTTTAGTGTGGAGTTCTTACGTGATTTTGTTAAATTTATCCCTCATGTTTCATGTTGATACTATTATAGATGGTTTTGTGAGATTTCAGGTTTTTTTTTTTTTTTAAGATGTATTTATTTGAGAGAGCATGAGGGAGTGAGCACAGGTACAAGTGGGAGGGGCGGGAGAGAGGGAGAGGGAGTCTCAAGCGGACTCTGTGCAGAGCGTGGAGCCTGACATGGGCTTTGATCTCATGACCCCAAGATCAGGATCTGAGCCAAAATCAAGGGTTGGGCAGTCAACTGACTGGACCATCAGGTGCCCTGAGATTTCAGTTCTTAATTGTTTGTTGCTAGAATATAGAACTAGATTGATTTTGTATGTTGGCCTTTTATTTTGTGACCTTGTTAACTCATTTCTTGAGTTCAAGTAACTTCTGGAGTTTCTCAGGGTATTATACATGCAGGGTCATGTTAATGCAGATGAAGATGATTTTACTTTGTTGTTCTCAGATATTATTACTTTTAATTCTTTTTCTTGCATTCTTGTACTGGCTATGACTTACAGTATAATAATGAGCAAAAATGGTGAGAGTGTATATCCTTGACTCACTACCAATTTTAGGGACAGAAACATTCATTTCTTAAATCATTAAATATGATAGTTGTAGATTTTTCATAGATGCCCTTCATCAGTTAAGGATATCCCCTTACTGTAGTGTGTTGAGGATTTTTAACACTAGGAGATAGTAAATTTGTTAAATTTCTTTCTGCATCCAATGAGATGAACATATGGATTTTCATTTTTGCTTTGTTGATGTGTTTCATTGCTTTTTTTTTTCTTTTTTGACTGATGAACCAACCCTATAGTCCTGGGATAAAACCCATTTATTCATGATTTATTATCCTTTTTTACATATTGGTGGATTTGATTTGCTAATATTTTGTTGCAGTTTTGGATCTATGTTCCTGACTATTTCTTCTTCTTCTTCTTTTTTTTTTTAAGATTTTATTTATTTGACAGACCGAGATCACCAGTAGGTAGAGAGGCAAGCAGAGAGAGAGAGAGAGAGAGAAAAGCAGGCTCCCTGCTGAGCAGAGAGCCTGATGTGGGACTCAATCCCAGGACCCTGAGATCATGACCTGAGCCGTAGGCAGAGGCTTAACCCACTGAGCCACCCAGGCGCCCCCCTGACTATTTCTTCTTGTCTGAGCTTTGATATTTTTTGTCTTTCAAGGAATATGTTGAATTTAAATAAGATGGTAATTATGAATTATTAATATTTCCTCATTCTAGTAATGTGTACAGAGTCAGTGGGCTTGTACCCTTTTCTCATTCCTTAGAGTGGTCACCTGTAATTTTTTTTTCCCTTAATCAGTCAATCAAAGGTAGACCTTTGTTAATTTTATTGATCTTTATAAGAAATTCATATTTAGTTTCATTAGTTTTTCTCTTCTGTTTACCTGTTAATCTGTCTTATTGAGATCTGTGCTTTATTATTTCTTCCCATCTGCTTATTTTGGGTTTAATTTGTGTTTCTTTTCCCAACTTTAGATCATTACTCTGGAACCTTTCTTTTTCAGTAAAAGCTTTGAATGCTATAAATTTCCCTCTAAACCTTGCTTTAGGTGTATACCAGCAAGTTAATGTTTTGTTTTTCCAGTTTCATTGAGTTTAGGGTTGGGGTTTTCTCATCATTCCTGTCCCCACCCCAATGACAGACTACTTGTACACCTCCTACTCAGTGTAGGTTCTAGAGCATAGGAGTTTCCTGCCTCAGAGACAGATCACTTTTGTTTCTTTTTATAGAAGGGTTTAATAACTAGGGCATGGGCAGGTTCCTTATTTGTTCTTTAGAAGCAGCCAGTTGTGACCTTGTCCTGAGGAGTGAAGATTGAAGATAGGCTTCTCTAGTACAGTTGCTCCACTCTCAGATCTTGGCAGTTTTTTCATGTCTCTGTCACCCAGAAGGACTCAGGTTTCCTGTCTTCTCTCCTGCACAGAAGAGATGGCAGGTGGGTGCAGATGCAGTTTGTGACTGGGACTCCCAAGACTGTCCGAGTATTTCACACTTTGGCTTTAATGATTTGTTATCATCTTAGTTGTCTGTTTAATGGCTTTTGTAATGTCTCTCCTTTCTTTCTGTGCTCTGCCAAAGGTGAAACTGTGTGTCCCTTGTCTGCTTAAAGGACTTGTTACTCTTTGCAGTTTACTTCACCTGGTTATCTTGTGACATCAACTCTCTGATGGTCTAAAAAAATTAATGATTTTGTGTATTATTGTTTTATTTTCTCATTGTTTAGGGTGGGAGTGACATTTTCTTGCGGATTTCTACATCTTAAGCAGAAGTAGAAGCCTCCAAAATTGTATTTTTGAGATTCATTCTTATTGATGCTAGAAGATGCAGTTTACTTTTGATGAAATTTCAGGTTTTTGTTTTTTTTTTTTTCCTGTTATAAGTAATGCTATTACAAACTTTATACTTAAATGTCTCCTGGTATACCTGTGCAGGTATTTCTCTCAGATATAAACTTTAGAAAAGGAATTGCCAAGTCATCTGGTACATGTTTGGCTTTTTTTTTTACATTGAATTTTTTGTTTTTAAATTTATTTATTTATTTAGAGAGAGACTGAGCACAAGCAAAGGGAGAGGGACAAGCAGGCCCCACACTCAGTGTGGGGCTCGACCTCAGGACCCTGAGATCACCAACTGAGCCAAAGTCAGATCCTAATCAGACTTAGCCACCCAGGTACCCCATATTATTGAAGTTTTTAATTCACTTTGAATTTTGTTTTTGAGTACATAGAATGTAAATTAAAGGTTTAATAAGATTTTTTTCCCCCTCATGGAAAACCTGGTATCCCTGTAGTCTGTTTTTCCCCCACTGATCTGTAGCACCGCCTTTGCAATGTATCATCTATTTGCATTTGAGTTTATTTCCAGTCTTTCTATTCTGGTTTATTTTTGTATTTGTTTCTCTGTGATAATGCCATACTAGAGCTTTATACAAAGTCTTGTCAAAAGGCCAAGTCTCTGTCTTTTTTAACCTCTTGATTTTTCTTTAGGAATGTCTTGGCTATTCTTGAACTTTGTTCTTAAAAATTTAGAAATATCTTCTTAATTTATAAAAGGATCTCTACTGAACATGGAAAAATAATTGGAATTTTTTTTGTAAACAAGTTAGAAAGAATGGATATTCTTACAATACTGAGTATTCCTTGCCATTAAAAGATATAGCTCTCCATTTATTTGTCTTCTTTAATGTTTTGAAATATTAGGGGGCTAATGTCCATAGAGGGCTAGCACATTTCTCATTAGGTAACTCCTGGGTATTTTATAGTTTTTGTTGTTATTGAGATAATATTTAAGAAATATTCTTACTCTTTTGATAAGAGTAAGACTGATGAAGAATTATAAGTGATTTTTTTTCCAATTTGATCTTACCTCTAGAAATTTTGCTAAATTCTCTTGTAATAATTTGTTAGAATTTGGGGGTTTGAAATGTAAACAATCATGTCATCTATGAATAATAATTATTTTCTTCCCAATTATGACGCCATATGTTTCTTTTTCTTTGCTTTTTGTACTAGCTAGGGTCTCCAGTACAAGGCTAAATAGAAATGATGATAGATGTTGCCTTGTTTTGTCTCTAATTTTCAAGGAAATACTTTTAATGTTTCAACAATGTTTACTGTGGGTTTGTTTGTTTTGTGGGGGTAGATACCTTTATTTTGAAGAAGTTGCACTTTTCTCTTCAGTTTTACTAAGAGCTTTTGACTGCCTGGCAGAATTTTATGTGTTTTTTTCCTATTTTCTCTGTTAATCTGATAATTTACTTTAATAGATCTTATAAAATTAAACCACTTTCATTTTTAGAATAAATCTAATTCAAACTTGGTATCTCACATATTTATTCATTGCTAGGGTAAGTTTGCCTTTGCTCTGGGGAAGGCTCATTCATATTCATGTGAAGACTGGCATGTAATTTTCTTGTACTTGTCTTGCTCTTTGTTTTCAAATTTATATTAGTTCATTAAGTAGATTGGAGAGTCTTCTTTTTTGTTTTTTTTTTTCCTTCGGTCTGGAAGAATTTGTAAGAGGAAATTATCCATTTCTTGAAAGCTTGTCAGATCACATCTAAAACTTGTACCTCTAGGCCTGGTATTGTCTTTTTGAAGTTGTTTTCTTATATATTCATTTTTTAAGCTTTTTACTTTGGAATAATGATAGATTTAGAAGAGGCTTCACAGAAATGTATAGGGAAATCTTGTGCGTGTTTCCCCTACCTTCCCACAAGATACTGACATTGGTACAAGCTATATAGGGTTTATTCAGATTCCACCAAGTTATCTAAGCACTCATTCCTGTGTTTGTGTAGTTCTCTGCAGTTTTTTTTTTTTTTTAAGATTTTATTTATTTGACAGAGAGAGATCATAAGTAGGCAGAGAGGCAAGCGGGGGTGGGTGGGAGGAGGAAGCAGGCTCCCTGACTAGCAGAGAGCCCAATGCGGGACTCGATCCCAGGACCCTGAGATCATGACCTGAGCTGAAGGCAGAGGCTTAACCCACTGAGCCACCCAGGCAGCCCCAGTTCTCTGCAGTTTTATCATGAGTGAGGGTTGTGTAACTGCCACTGCAGTTAGGATAGTGAACAATACCATCCCCCACAAGAATCCCTTCTGCAACTCCTTAATAGCCACACCGATCCTTTCTCTCTTCCCCTACTTCCGGCATCATGAATCTGTTCTCCATCTCTATTATGTTACTTACTGAACGTTGCACAAATGTAAATCATGCAGTATGTGTCCTTTTTACTTGGCTTTTTACTTGGCATGATTTTCTTGAGGTTCATTCAAGTTGTGTTTATCAATAGTTCACTTTTTAATGCTGAGAAGTGCTTCGTGGTATGGATACACCACAGTTTCCTTAACAGTTGACTAATTGAAGAACATTTGGGTAGTTTCCAGTATTTGGCTATTTAGAAAAAAGGCTGCTATCAAATTAACTGTACACGGTTAAAATTTATTTTGAATGCTTCTATGATCTTGGAGGTTTAAAGAAAATTGTTTTAAAGATAATGGTGTATCTTGCTAATATACTTCTAACATCTTTCTCCTAAGCCTAGGAATTTTATCCCTGAATAGCCTTATAGTGGTTTGAACCATGTTAAAGGGTATTGGTAGTAAATTCCTCCAGCTTCGTTTAAATATTGAAATATAAGCTGCTATGAATGTTTGTGTACAAGTTTCTGCATGAAATAACTCTTCATTCACAGGGTTAAATGTTGTGGGAAGATTTTAAACTACTAATTTCTTTAACTGTTATTGAACTATTCTGAATATTTCTTCTTGAATTAGCTTTTTTGGCAGGTTATATTTTTTTCTGGGAATTTGTCAATTTTGTTTAATTTTGTTTTCAAATTTATTAGCAAAAAGTTCATAGTTTTAACTTATTTTCTTTATAGTCTCTTCTGTTTCAATGGTTATTTACATCTACTTTTTAATCCCTAGATATTTATTCTTTTTATCATGGTAAATCAGAGGATGGTTTTAAAGAAGGAAATTTTGGCTTTGTTGATCCTCTAGGTTTTTTTGTTTTTGTTTTTGTTTTTCTGTGTAAGCAATATGTCAGACATCTCAACCTAGGGAAATAAAATAAATTAAAAGGCAGTTTTTTTGTCTTCCATTGTTTTTTGTTTTTGTTGTTTGTGTTTTGAAAATTTGTCCAGTTGAAGTCTTCCACTGCTCCTGGATGGAAATTCAGATAAGCCATATAACTCAAGGTTTATCAACATGGCACTATTGACATTTTGGGGAAGGTGGTTCTTGCATGTGGGGCATGTCCCGTGCACTGCAGGATGGATAGCAGCCACCTGGTCTCTACCTGCTGGAGGCCCATAGCACCTACCAGTTGTAATAACCACAAATGTCTGCAAACATTATTAAATGTCCCTGGAAGACAGAATTGCTTCTAGTTGAGAACAGCTGCCATGACTTTTATGTTCAATCTTAGAAAACAAAGTTCTTGAATCATTTTTAAAAACATTTAAGTTGAATGCTTCACTCTTGAATTTTCAACCCTTTTCATTTTCTAATACAAAGTACTCCCTTTTATTTTTGTTTGTTTGTTTTGGTTGTCAGGAAATTCAGTGAAATTTATTGCCTAATTGCTCTAATTAATGAATATCAGATACTTGGTTTCGTTCTTTATAATTTAATTGTTTGTTTGTTTATTTTACCTTATGTTCAATCTTGTAGATGACTTCTGGCCTTCCCAAAATACTATTGAGAAATACACATTTACAATACACCAATGATTATATTCATGGGTCATCTGTTTTGGGGTAAAAAAAAAAAAAGAGGCAATAGGATATAGGACTCATTTCAAACATGGAGATGAAGGAAGGAGAGGAGGAGAAAGAATGGGAGGAAACAATAAATGGGAGGAAATAAAAGGAGGAGGGATGATATTGTAAGTCTGCTGTCTCCCATTTGTAAGTTTCTGTATGCATCAGAGCTATGTAGAAGGAGGCTGGATTTAGCTTAATCCAAAAAAAAAAAAAAAAAAAAAAGGAGTTAACCTGGTGTGGCAGATGGCTGCTGGTCTCCTTACCTGATGGAGATGAAAAGTAATAGTTCAACCATAACAGATGAGGTGTTCCCACCTCTGACTGGTATTGCACGGAAGACTAATGAAGTGTGCAGTGTCTGGGTTTTGGGCCTGGCTTTGACAGGGGCTTCCCTGCTCTTAGTGTGTAAGACTGTGAGCCTGATGGGACACCAGTCAGCAAATTTTCCCACCTTCTACTCATTCCCTTTCGTAAGGCAAGGCATTATAAGTGTGTTCCTTAGAGTCCCTCTGTGCTCTGATACTATGTCATAATAATTCCTTGGGATTTGGCAGGGAGACAAAAGGAGACTTGCAAGCAGAGGGAAGGTCTTCAGGGGCTCTTGGAAAATTAGCTTAGGATGAAAACTCAACAGGCTTAACTTATTCATTGGCTTTTATCCAGGTCTAGAAGGAAACATTTGGGCTATGTTCATGTGTGTTTTGCAGGAAAGGGAAAGACCTTTCTGTATATGGAATAAAGGCAAACCCTACTCACAGTTGGGAGGTGAAGGTCAGAAGAGAGTAGCTTCTAAGGTTGTCAGTTCCCTGACTCCCTGTGACATTTATTTTTCTAATAATTCTTGGCATTTATATTACTGTGATCAATTAACCTCTCACAATGTTCTAGTCCATTGACGTTATCATTTAGCTATCTTATGGTGCTGTCACCATAGGGAGACTGCAAAAGAAACATAATTTTGAATCACCTAGGTCCAGAGCTGGGGAAACATTAAAAGGCTTAGTTTGGATAATCAGTAGCCCACTCCATGACTAAACCCTGAGGGAGTTTTCCCTTTTCTCATCAGTCTTGAATTCTCACAGCTACACCATAAGAAGCAAAGGAACAGAACCCATCCTAAATTGTGCTGTTCAGGGATTCCAAAATGACTCTAAGAAGACTGGGAAGATCACAGAATCTCAGAGTTGGAAGGGACCTAACCTTAGAGATGGCTGTGTCAGTTAGGATCCTTGGCTGTAGACAATAGACCTGGGCTATAATAATGCGGATAATAATGATATAATAATAATATAATAACAATATATAATATAATGATATAATGTGGGTAATGTGGGCAGAAGGGAATTAGCTAGAACAACATTGGAAAGCTCCAAGGTCAATGGGAGGCTGGAGAACAAGGCTTAGGAATGCAAAGAAACCAAGGGTACTCTGCAGGGCCAGGAAGCTGGAGTTACAATACTTTCCTGGGAGGAATACCCTCCAGTCGCTCATTCCATCCTTCAAGACTCAGTCCTGGGAGAAAGGATCTGATTGACTAAATATGGATCCTTTGGCTTCTGTAGTGGGAGGACCCCATCAAGATCACACCAAACCCTGAAGAGGAAATTCCTCTGTTGGAAATCAGAATGCTTTTAGGAAGAAGGAGTGGCCAATGGGAAGAAAAGAAGAAAAAGGTGGGCGTTGGGGGAAGGAAAGAAAAAGTTGAATACTAGGTAATTCTTTAGTCCAACCTCATTTTACAGGGGAGGGAGCTGTGGCTTGAAGAGTGAAATGGCTTGTTCAAGTTTACAAACAAGTGAGAGTCCAACCAGGGATCAGAACCTGGGTTTTCTAGCTCCCAGCTTGGTGCCTTTCAACAGCAGATGCCTTTGGAAGCGGCACAAATAGCCTTCTTCAGCCATACTCCCAGGAGTTTGGCCTCAGTGTGCCGGTCAGTCCAGCTGTATCAGATTTGAAGAATTTAAAAGAGCACCTCATTTGGACTCAGCTTTTAATTGAAGGAGCAACCACTGACACTTCTAACAGAAACTAGCTCTTACATTTATGTTTTTTTATAAGCCACATCATCACTGTCTGCCCGAAGAAATCATAAGCTGGCGGAGGATGGACAGTGAAGTGTGGTACTTAAAATAACAGGAGAACCCCAGGGAATTTAAGAGATGCCGTTCATTCCCCACTGGGGAATGGGATTTCAGTCAGATGGCCAGCCTTCCTTGGTGATGGATGCAGCTGGTCTTAATTAATGGAAGTCGGGAAAAGCACAGGTTGTCAAGGGTGCTGTGTCAGAAATCAAACTCACTGGAGACGAGGAAGCAGCCCCAGACCGACAATTAAGAACTGCCCTGAACAGGAATTCACCAAGGGCCCACAGACGTGAAGCTCTGGTCAGAGTGCAGGGACGCAGAGACGCAGGGAGGCGGAAAAGATCTGGATAGATTGGATTCGCCTGTTCTCAGAAGCTTGGCGCTGTCCCACAAACTGTAAACCCCTGTGATTTGGAGAGGGGGTGGTTGACTCTTTTAATCCAAGATCAGGGGGGAGGAGAAGACTTGGTTTAATGCAGGCAAACCTGTATAAATAACAGCATGCTGCTTTAGAAAGATGATTGATTTGCTGACCGAAGGGTAAACAGCAGTCCAGCATCTTGGCTCGGTAACCAGCTCAGCTCTGTGCACCAGCCAGCCAACGGCACACGCCTGCAACTACTGTGTTTCTGCCACTGCCAGCTTCTCTTTCTAAACATCCCTCTCAGCCACCTTTCTCCCCGAAATCCTTTTGTTATGTCTAAACAAATCCTGTTATGAAACAACAACAACAAAAAACCTGGCGAACAGCCAGTCCACACAGAGAAATGGGACTTAAATTACATTTCGGTTTTGATTTCCAAATAGAGGGAGCAGTGATTGGACTCTAAGCAACACACACCCATTATCATCAGAACTCATAAGCTTAATTACAGAGAAACTGAAAGCTAATAATTTTTTATGCACAGTTACATCCCTAGGAGGCCAGTTACCATGGAAATCTCTCCTTCCTTTTCTTCTACTTAGAACGTATTTATATGGGAAAGGAAGTGAAATATAAACATGATGGAAACATTAAACAAGACATGGCACAGTTTGCTACAAATACTTTACATTTATTATAAGAATACAGTAAAAAGAAAGGTTCTGCAGACCTATGCGTGGTAATTGGTCTATCGGAAAAGAAAAAGGCTATTCGAAAATGATCTAAGTTTACAAAAATGGTGAAATCATGTTTAAAAAAATCAGAAAACAATTGAAAATCATCGTACAATGTTAGAGTTGAAAGGATATTTTCTTCTGGATGTAAAAGCTAACAAATAAATAAGTGTTAAATACAGACCAGAGTTAAAAAGTGGTCAGAGATAGACAACTAACTGTTTTATATAGTTAGCTGTCATTCATTGTCAGACTTGTTTACAAAGCCAGAGAAACTCACCAAAGGCCTTGTGTGTATGCTCTACACTTGAATTTTTTTTTATAAGAAGCACCCTATTTCCAGTGTTTCTTTTATCCATTTCACAAATAAATTATTTTAAAACAGCAACAAAAAAAATTAAAGGTGCTTTAACCTGATAGTATTGGCACTAGAGGGAAACTTGGTAAACCACAGGAGTGTTTTGCTCAAAGTGATGCTTATCGATGGAACATCTACACCTTGGCAGGCTGAGAGCAGGTACCACTCGTACCCCATCATCTCAAAATCCTCTTCTATCAAAGGGAAGAGGAAGCAACCCAGAAAATTGAATTTCTGCAACCACTCCCTGTGGACCTGTGCCAGGAAAATGGCAGTGTCTTAATCCAGCGGGCTCCCCACAGTCAAATGGCCTGGGCACTATTTGTTATAGTTCATCTTTGCTTTTAGTTTGCTTGGGTTCCTGAAGAAGTCAGGGCTGTTCTTGGGACCTGGACAATTTGGTTTTATTCTCCTGCATTTATCTGGCTTTTCCTAACCCTAGTGTGATTGTTTGGGTATGACTTCAGAGAATTCCATCCTTCCAGGGTTCTCCCCAGAACCCACCAAGAACAGCACACACAGAGAAAGCCATAACATAAAAGTCATCAGAATTCACACATACACCCCCCACACCCCCATTATACTTGTGTTGCTTCTAATGTATTTAAATATAAATATGAAATCTGAAGATGTCTGACTAACAAAGCTGTTGCAGTGAGAAAGCTCGGTACTCTTTGAAGGAAAATGCTGAAACCGGTCATGAAGTGTGCACTCCTGGCACACACTGACAGTCAGATTGGGTCACAGAATGGTCCTGGGGAACTGACCTTTCATATGGTGCAGTGAAGTGTTCATCAAGTGAAAGAGAGTTTCCTATCCTTGGCCACTTTGGTCACAAATTGGGAATAACCAAGACCCTTCCCTACCAGCTCCCCTTTATCTATGATTATGATTTGATGCTCAGAGTCTATACCGAGGGTTGGACTTAGAATTGTAGGGTTATGAAATACACTTGCTGTGGGGAACCAGATGAGCTTTGTGGAACGAATCTCTCTGACTCTAAAGCCAAAATAATCTCATTAAAACATGCATATTTTCTGTACATTGCAAGAAAGGCCTAGCACCTGAGGAAGAATTATAGTGAATAAATTCACTTCTATGGGAAATGGTCTTTTGCTTGAAGCAAAAACAATTCAGACTGCCAGCAGATGGGCCTTCAAAACATCCCATAGTCAAACTAGAAGAAGTGTGCTGTACTTTGGGTTAGGAGAAAACATTCAGTCCTATTAAGAATGGTTCTGGGCACCCTGCCCTGTGCATTCCCTTCCAGCAGTCTGGCATTTCTTAAGAGCAGGCAGGCAAGTTTATTTCTACCTAGTCAAGCTATTTGTGAAAGGAAAATTCCTACAGAATAGGGTGTTTTTCTTTTTAATTTTTTCCCCTTCTGTGTTTAAAGAAGAACAAAGGCATGGATTGGTGAGCTGGCAAAGACTACAAGGATGGTCATTTGCCCGATCTCAGTAACAACAGATTCCAGATCTCGCTCTTTCAGACACTGAAATTTTGAATCCAGGCAGGGCACTTAGAAATTTGAGCCTCCATTTGGAGGTGGGTGGGTGGGTTTAATCTTCATAAAGATTGTTCAGGCAACTTAAAAGACCCCCAGGTTGTATAACTTGACAAGAGCTATATGAAGAAAATATTAATAATAAGAATTTGGACTCGTATACTTCATTTTCGTTACTCAAATTTTTGCTGCTTTAGTGTGAGAATTGGGATTTTTTTTTTTTAATGGCCATCTTACACTTACCCTGTGTTGCTCAGAGCTTTGACTTTTCCCACTAATATCTGTCCTATGCTTTCAAAATAAGGTATTCCCTCCTGTGACCAGATGGATTGCCTAGATGGTTGTAGTTTTTGCAAGGATGTTTTAACTGAACACATAAGGGTGAGGTGGTGTTTCTGTTGTCTGATGACCGAAGTCTGGCTTCTTAGTATGTCACTTTAGAATCTGCTTTGGATAGTATCTACAGTGTGCTTATTCTGATATTAAAGATGTTCTTAGCAAATGGGAGAAAGATGTGATATTTGGCTTTTTAGGAAGGGTAATGCTTAGGGGGAAGTATGGAGTACAGCTGAGGTTTTAACACAGTGGTGCTGTTGGGTCCGTATATCTAGGTAGGTTGGCTTATTCTGAACTTGTCTTCGTGTCTGCAACCCTCTTTTCTGAATCTACAGAGAAAGTCTTTAACATTGCACAGTTAAAATAATTTTAGACATTTATGCATAGGGAATATGCAGGAAACAACACAAAATATTGGCCTGGAAGAGAGGAATGGTAAAATTGAATATGTCCAGGGGTTTAAGATAGTCATTGCTAGCGTTTTGACATTTTGTAGGTAGGTAGGTCACCTAATGAGCTTACTTGGCCAAGTCAACAGGCTGCTTCCCTGGATGTGCCTGCTCAGAGTGGTCTTTGTGTCCTAGGAAAAATCTCCCAAGAGCCTCTATTGATAGTGTCACTCCTCTAAGGCATCTACGCACTTGTCCTGTCTCCAGCACAAGGACGACAAGGAAGCTGTGTTCTAAGCGGCATGTACCATGGGGCTGCTCCCAGAGTGGCTGTGCAGTTGGCTTCAGTAGATGGATGCCTGGGAGTTCCCTACAAGGCGGGACATCCTGAGCACCTGAGGAGAAACTCTCTGGTCTAGGGCCATTGCGATGCTATCTGATTAAGGCTGATGATAAAGGCCTTCCTGTTAGTAGCTGCGTATGAGAAAAGGAAATACCAACCAGAAGTTAAAAAAAGCAAAAACAAGAAACAAAAACAGAAAAAGTAGCACCCAGCACAGTTCCCTGTACCTGACGTGGCAGATGATCAGGAAAACCTTCCTGAGTGAACAAAGAGGAGAGAAAACACATGATGAAATTCTGCTACCAGGGTCCTTACTATCACTTAGAACACTTTTTTGTAGAATATTTGAATCTGCTGGTCTCACTGGGAATGTGTGGGAAGAGAGTTTAGAAATTCAGAATTTGAATCTCCTTAGAATAAAATAAATATTCATGTTTCAAGGTTCTTACAAGTTTGCTGGCAAGGAGGGAAGCTAAATCTGTCTTCATGCTGCAGGCAGATATACCTACTACAAGATTCCTTTAATAAAATAAAAAGCAGGAGCTTTCCCTGCAAACGTCCTCCAAGGCTGCCTACCCTACACATTCGTGGGCTGCATGGGGAGCAGGCCGGGCCTTATGGAAAAACCCAGCCAGGGTGATTTTTCATTGCGCAGTGGCTACCTCCTGAGATTATCAGGGGCATAAAAGAAAATCAAATCAATATCCAATTCAGTGTCCTTTAAGAAATGTTGTAGAGGCTTGAGAGGAATGTAATGTTTAATAACATACAGCAGGAAACTCCTCAAAACCCCCTTTTGAGGACATTCTCTTACTGCTGCTGCATTTCTTTGTCCGAAGGTTAGCCCTGGGGCAGCTTTGCTGGGGACTCTGTCACTGCCCCCCCCCCCCCCCCCGCCCCCTTCAGTCTTGGTTTTTCGAGCCTCTGGGTCTGCCTTCTGCATCTCAGCTCAGCTGTGCTGCACTACCACTGGCTTTGGGATGTTTCTACAATTCTTTCCCCTCAAACATGACTGGACAAAGACAAGAAACATTGTTTAATTGGTATTTTCCTCCTTCCCTGATGAATTCCGTTTCCCCAGAGTAGAGCTCACCCCAGGAAGGTCCCTCTGCGCATGACCCCAGGAGCCAGTTAGTGGACGTTAGTCAGGGGAAACAGGGCTGATCCGAGTGCTCTCATTGAGGCGACTACGCCCTTTCGCAACTAGAAATTTCTAACAAAGGATGAATAATGAGGGACCTTAGTTGATAGGTCCAGATCCTAGTCAGCAAGACAATGGGGGTAGGTGTGGTCCAGCAGCACGGTGCCGGCGCCGGAGCCAGGGATAGAAAACTGCTCCCAATGCAAGGGAGAGGGATTTGGTTTGCTCCCACTAAGGCCCACATACTGGCGGGTGACCTCTTTTGCTTCTTTGGCTCTGTATCTTTTTAATTATCTGTAGGGAAGGATCTGGCCTGGAGGCACTGGTCTCCTCCGGCTTTCTAGTGACAGTATCTAAGTCTCTGTTCCACTTGAATCATTCCACACTCTCTGCAGTGGCTGCAGCATCGTGTCTTAGAAGAATGGGTTCTTTGCTCTCTTGCCTTTGCAGATGCCCACCTCAGCTCCTTATTAACAGACAAACTAAAGTCTATGCTCATTACTTCTGTGCAGTTTAAAGTGACTGGAATTTAGTTCAGCGGGATTCTTCCACCACCCAAGACTCTCCGTCCTTATTAGTGAGCTAAGTGAGTCTTGATGTCTCTACTCAACAATTCAGAACTTAATCTTTGAATCAGTATGAGGCGGTAGGCTGGTTTTCAAGGGGTAATAAATATTTCCTTAAATTGAATTATGACCGAGATATGTAGTTTATACACCTTCTGTATTATAGCATTATTCTTTAAAGGAGAATTTTATGGGACTCTAAGACTATCAGTATCTCTTTCAAGTAGGTAATCTTGTACATGAGTATTTTCTTTTGTAGAAATGAATATGCAATTCTGGATTCTCCCAAGTAATACTGTATTCAGACTTGATGTGAAACTAACCAAAACAGAGAAAAATAAAATTAAAATATTTAATAAAAAATTTCTGGTATGCATAAGCAAATCAGAGTTAGTAATAAAAGAGGTAACTTTATTTTAATGGTAAACTTTCATGCTAACTTAATGGTATAATGGGAATGTAATATAAACTCATTTTCATATAAAATCTTTGTTTCCATTTAATTAACATATTAATACATAAAGAAGATGTGTCTTTTTCAGTGCCCACCCCATGGTTGCCCTATTTTGCGTTATTCTCTGTTTTGTGTGAAAGCTCTAACCTAAATACAAAATTCGGTCTTTACAGGACTCAGAAGAGTGCTTACGGACAATCAGTTCTGTTGCTAAGAAACTTCTAAAGTGTCAGTGGTGTGATCAAGGGAGTATGTGTAAAAAGAAGAGTGCTGAGACAAACAGCCTCCTTACAGAGTCTATCAGTCTCACTTCAGATAACCCCTGGCCACAAAACAGTGTCCACAGGGTTTACTCCCTTTGGTTGTCAGGTACAGTCTGAGAACATCTCCTGATCACAAGCAAGCCCCTGAAAGTGGGATGCCTGGGACAACTGAACGACAGCAATGTGCTGTGGCAGATTTTTGCATTGTAAGTGTTAGGTTTATCCCACTAACGAGGTTCTCGGTGTGGGGCATATGTGATAACTAAAACACTTTCTTCTTGACACAATCTTGCAGAGTTATTTTAGTGGTATTAGCCAAACTATAAAAAACTATATGGCAAAACCAAAATACAACATAGACAAGAAAACCATACTATGGCTTAAAGGAAATTAAACCTATTTCAATGAGTAAACATTAGCTTTTCTTTTAAAAATAACCTTCAAATGAAAAACAGTGTGAAATGTGTACTGAACAATGGCTAATACAATTAGGTTTATGGTCTATGCTGATCTGCTAGTAAGATGTTTCGATAATATTGTATTTGTGATAAAATGGTGAATTATGGATGAAGAACTTTATTGCCTATATTAAATTTGGGAGATGAGAGGAAAATGATTACGAGACCTTTCACTGGGGACTCAGTGGTGAGATGGCCTGAAATAAGGTCTCTGGTTTTAAAAGTTTAAATAAAACTTATTAATCCTTTATTATTATTTTTCTAGAAGAGAAAGAATATATTGGCTTTGAGAAGTAACCTTAGATTGCATGGAATATGAAATTTTAGGTTTCAAATATTGGCAATAAATGTTAATTTAACATTAAAAGATTTCTTGAAAAATGATGAACTACTAAATATTTGTCATAAAGGTTTGTTGGTGATTCACGATCGAAAAATGCAGGTAAGTCAGGCTGCCTGGGCTTACTTCTCCCACCCCTACTCTGTACTCATAAATTTAAGGAATTATGACAGGAACTGCATAGGAGTGATAGATGGAACTCTTGGAAAATCCATTAACAACACAGATTTGTGACCTGGCTTAATTACATTCAGTCTAGTGGCAATTTTGGTTTCTGTTTTCTTACTAAACAAGTCATGAGGTTTTGTGCATTTCTGAAGCTTCTTTCCCTACATCAACTTGCAGATTCCGAACGGTATTTGTATGTGTGCTTTCTGGGTATGGATTAGCCTCTTAAAGTACATAATTCCAATAATTATCAGTGACAGAAGGGATGAATAAATTATGCTCTAAGCACAACAAAATTAACAGTAAAAAAACGGTTTGCATAAGTTTTTCTTAATGCATGCGCCTATATTAAATTTAATATTCCATACAACTTATCCTGAAAGACTCCCAAGGAGTGATTAATCCTGAACTATACCACTGCCTGCTTTGGGATAAAGAATAAAATATAATTTAAATGCTGCAGATGTCACGATGTTTTGAAAAGCTTCTTTAATTTAAGCACAGAGTTATGATGTGAATTGCAAATTATAACAGCCTGGATGAGTGAAATATCA
This sequence comes from Lutra lutra, assembly GCF_902655055.1. Classification (NCBI taxonomy): domain Eukaryota; kingdom Metazoa; phylum Chordata; class Mammalia; order Carnivora; family Mustelidae; genus Lutra; species Lutra lutra. Next base: position 132,541,209 of record NC_062282.1, on the reverse strand, counting down.
ATGCCATGTTCAGTCTTTACACCAGAACGCAAAGATTAAGCTTCAGGTCTTGTTCACAAAATTAAAGCCAAAACCATCATTCCCTCTCCTTGCTGAGAGCTTAGTGTTGAGGCTAGTAAGTGATGAGGGTCTGTTTTCTTTAAACAAAGAATATCATGAAGAGATTCATTTGGAAATACGGACAAAGGGTAAAAATGTCCCACCTGACTCTTCTTTTGAAGGCTGGCAAGTGCCTGAAGACCACAGCAAGCACTTAATGCATCCGGGCTTCGATTTACCGCAGTATAGGCCATCAAAAGAAGTTTCCATTTTTTACCGTATTTGACAGAAAGGAATACATTGCTGATTTTTTAAAAAAGTTGCTTTGTATATTGTAATATATTTTGAGGGCAAGTTTACTTGGCTTTCATTTTGATCTGGATGTAGTAATTATCAAACGTGTACAAAACTTGCAAGGAAGTTTAAATGATAGACTCAAGCTATTTTGTTCTCTTCAGTATTATCCTTTATACTCTTTAAAGTACTGGGTGTGAGTTCTGTGCGATGGTATTCCTAAGCAGCGAACAACAGCTGGAGAGGAAAGGAGGAATTTTCTATCCCATAAGCTCTTCCAATGGATATAACCAAACGATCACTAAGGTGCTATTTATCTGAACACAGGCCCGAGCACTTAGTAAAAGCTCCCAAGCCACATTTACCCCTGAGTTTGACCATCTCCTACATACCTATTTATCCTGAGAGGCAACTATATACAGAACACGGGGTAAGTTCCCTGGATGCAACTAACATGCAGCTCAACAGACTCCTCCTCTTAACTCTGTGTTCCATCTTATTCACATGACGTGTCTCCAGAACGGTGCTCGCACACGGGTCGGATAAGATAAGGTTATCCTAAGATAAGGATACACTCCTGGCAGCAGTGTAAGGGTAAATGAAGGGGGAAAGTGGAAACAGGAGGGATGCCCCTTTATCTTCTTCAATAACGTTCACTTGACTTCTTTACCTTTACTACTGCTTAATATAGTAGTGTGTGTGTGTGTGTGTGTGTGTGTGTGTGTGTGTGTGTATGCAGGCACACGTGCATGTGTGTACATACATCCGTGTGTTTACGAACTAGAATCATGAAATTCTTTCGGCTCTGGACACTGACACAAATAAAGGGAATTAAATACCAGGATGCCTCCTCTGAGGTGAAAGTAACTTAACCAAAAGTAGGCTGTTATTTCTGTGGACGTGTGCTTTATAGTTTCACTAAATTTTTTTTTTTTTTTTTTTTTTGCTGCCATTAGGCTTTAACTATGAAATTCTGAAAACATTTCTTAGAACTTTTCCTGTGAATTCAGACCATAAAATGAAAGGTTTGTGAGTATGTAAAAACTCTGAAAAGAAGGCAGATTTTATATTCTCCTTTTCTTTCTCTAGTTGTTCCTTTCTCCACACCCCTCTCCCACACACACAGCTCTCAAAAACATCTCCAGCACAGCGCTCAAAAACATCTTTTTAAGAGCTGCTATTGCAACCCTAAGAGCGTGCTCTTTGAGGACATTCCATGCGTCACTGTCCGACGCCCAGACCAAGGAGCAGGGGAACAACTAGCTTCCTAATAATATAGGAGTGTGATGCTTCTCACACTGTACTTCTTTCTGGCAAGAAAGAAGAGAAAGACCCTAAGAGGTTCAATTAGCTCCCAACAGAAAATGATGTTGACAAAGAGAATCTTGCCTAGGCAGAGCAAAAAGCCACTTTTGGTTGGAATGTGTCTTGCAGACAATGGCATTACCAGTGCTGCTCTAGCACCCATGGAGTCGGTCTGTGGCACAGGACAGCAGCCTGGGAACTGTGCCTGAAGTAGAAAACCTTTGAGAAACATCAGTGGTCCTGGTGTGAAAAAGATCTGATCTTCCTTCCCACTGAGAGGCTGTGCTTTTCTATTTACAATGGCCAGAAAAGGCAGGATTGCTGTGGTGAGCTAATAAAGCCCTTGGTAAGAGTGTCTGTTTCTGGAATACATTGGCCTTTGCCTTTTTTTTTCTGTCAGTGGCACATACTTAAAAAAAAAAGTTAATAACAAAAATCACCTTAGAAGACTGTTGTAGGTAATGCGGTATAAACTCATTGTTAATGAGGACAGTGTCACTTTGTTGGAGGACCAGGTCCTAGAAGCTGTTTGCACTGTTCCGTCACTGTGTGATTTTCCTCTTGATGACAGTGAGTTCTTTCTGAAGTTCACTGAACTTGGGGCGGTTTTCAGGTTTATAATCCCAGCACTTCGTCATAATTTTGAAAATGTCCTCTGGGCAGTGCTGAGGGGCTGACATTCGGTATCCTGAAGACCCAAGAGGAACAGAACAGTTTAGAATGGAGAGAAGATAGGAATATTCACACAAGGTATTATGCAGTGTGTACTAAGTAATCTTAGTACATTATGTTGCAGGTATAATAGAAACCCCCCAAAACCCATTTCAGGACAAACTGACTTCTGTTTTCTGCAAGTGATGTAGAATTCAATATTACTAGAGGCATCGAATTACCTTCTAGCTTCAATAGCTTATTTTCCATTTGTTTGTCAGAGTCTGAGGTAAGATAAATCACATACACATGCATATTTTAGTTCTAAGTATTTACTTTTGCTTTTAGATGCTGTGGGCAGATGATTTTTTTTAAATCATCAATACAACCCAGGTTTTTGAAGATGAAGAGAAGATAAGGATTTTACAAACACTAAAAGTGAAATAAAAATGAGTAGGAGCTCTATTCCCTGACAGCCCAAGAAGAATTGTGAATTCAGAGCTGTCTGGTGGTGTGCTGGGCAGCACGGACGTGCCTGTGCGTGTTCACACAGGAAGTAAGATGGCAGTGAGAGGAAAGACAGGGGCTGCGAGTCTTCCTCCTGCACCCGGTTCGATAACCAGCCTCCTGGAGAGGGGCCTCCCGCAAGGGCATTACTGGGTCAGAAGCATTCTCTCTGGTGAGAGCTGTAGACCACACTAGAGCATGCCAGCCAGCCCCCAGCACCGACTGGTTCCTGTTTCTGATCTGGGAGCAGCTTATGGTTTCTTCAGAAATGTTAAGACAATTTTCAAAAACATCTCTCTGAAGTCCAACTACATTTCAATTTAGAATACTATTAGTGGTGTTCATCTGGCATAGAATAAAAAATAGGAGTTGGAGGAACACTACTCTCTTTGGCTTGAAGATAGTGCATGGCACAACCTTGCAGATGTCATGCCAGGCAGGGGGAATGCAAGGAAAGCCTATAGCTCTGTTTTTAAACTCTTGGAGTCTTTAAAAGTTTCTTTTGCTGTGGTTGGTTTTGTCATAGAAGAGCCACACCGTCCATGGGAGGCAAAAGCACAGAAGTGGCATGTCCCCTCCTCCCGCTAGGACATCCAGAGACACAGCATTGGCACCGTCCCTGGGAGCTGGATGCAAACACTGCTACCCCCGTCTGCTACCTCACCTCTTTCCACTTGCTCCCGTGCTTGTTGATTTGTCATTCCAGGGTATGGACAGACCCCCAAGCTGAATGTCTCCCAGAGGAGGATGCCGAAGCTCCACACATCACTCTCAGAACTGTATCTCCCTGGAGGGAAACAAAACCATAACAGGTAAGTGTGTAAGTAGGGGACCATTTCGGGTTAAACATGCCTTTGTCAGTTACATATCAGCATATTTAAATTTACCAGTGGAATGCAATAACTAGCGATCTTATTTCTTCACTAGTTTTACTTTTCAGGACTAGTAATATTACCAATTAAATGAATAGTCATCAGGCTGCTGGTTTAACAAAAGCAATTTTCAAAATGACTTTTCCCCCACCAAAAAAACAAATATTCAGCCAGCATGCAAGCTTACTTTGCCTGTAGTATCTAAATGAGATGGATGGTTTATATTAAAAAAAAGATACAATTTTGTACACATCAATGCCTAGGAGATTAAAGAAGTTGGATTTCTGCAATTTTGTGTTCTGCCTCCATCATTTTCTTTCTGTTAAAATTACAAACAAACTTAAAGCAATAATGGAAGTTTCTTGACTTCAATTTTTTACTTGTCTCTGTTTACAGATATTCCTACATCCTTAAAGGTCTCATTTTTCTCCACTTTTTCATTTATAGAAAATATACTTTTTTCTGCGTATATTTTGAATATGGTAGAATTAACGTAGCTGGCTGATAAGAACAGCTTCTTTAAATTACATGGTGCCATGTTTTGTCCAGCTATCTTGGTGCACCTGTTTTACTGAGCTACATCTGCATGAGCTAAGTTCTTTGGATTTTTTTTTTTTTTTTTTGGTAGTCTTCGAGAGAAGCACAGACATAAAAACACAAGATACTTTCTGGAGATGGATATGAAATCAAGGAGGGAAATGGAAAAATCCTTTCCATCCTCTAAGACGCAAAGAATTTAAAGACTTTCATAACATATTCTACTTTTAATTTTAGAGCATATACCATCATAACTAAACCCCATTTGTAGTGGTGTAAAAACGGTTCTTAAATGATTTCATTTCTATCCCCGTTGTAAAGCTGCCCACCTCAACTCTGCCACTGTAGGATTATAAACACCCCTCGGGTAAAAACATCTTGTTACTTTAAAGTAAGATGGCTTTTTCTCTCTCTTGAACAAAGTAAAATGAGAATGAGAGTGTGCCTGCGCTTTGATAACTGCTGTGACGTCAGAGTCTAGAGTGTAGTTGCTGATTATTCCCTCCAGCTGTGTGAATTAGCTTGCTTCTTCCTAGACCGTAATTACGGAAATTCACTATGCTGTTTGGTGGCGAGATTAGTTTTCTTGTCTGCATATCAACCCTTTTCATGTTTGCCATCCAATAATTTAATACTTTGCATGGAAGTCATTCAATGAATATAAGTTATGATTAATTCTTGAAGAAAGGTATACAGAGCCAAATACTTTGTTTTTGTAAGATGATATCAGGGTAGAGATCAAGAAAAAGGCATGTTGCATATAAACCAAGATCACACTCCAAAAGTGAAAGTTAATAACCTAATTCTATAACCTTGACCTTAAACCTGGTTTTGCTGGATAATTTAAAAAAAATTTTAATTTCTCTGCTTATTTTAATGAGGTATAATTGATACATATTATATCAGTTTCAGGTGTACAGCATAATGATTCAGTATTTGTATGTATTGCGAAATGATCAATACAGTAGGACTAATTGACATCCATCACCATACTTAGTTACAAAAATTATTTTCTTGTGAGGAAAACTTTAAAGATTTACTGTCTTAGCCACTTCAAAATGTGCAATACAGTAGTATTAATTATAGTCACGATGCTGTGTTTTATATTCCCATGATTTATTAATTTCACAACAGGAAATTCGTGCCTTTTGCCCCCCTTCACCCATATTCACGTCTCCTACCTCTGGCAACCACCGATCTGCTCCCTGTATCCATGACCTTGGTTTCTTTCTTTCTTTCTTTCTTTTAATTGAAGATTTTACATGAAAGTGTAATCATATTGTATTTATCTTTCTCTGACTTATTTCCTGTAGCATAATAAGCCCAAGGTTCATCCATGTTGTCACAAATGTCAAGATACTATTTTTTATGGCTGAATAATATTCCATTGTATATGTATACCACACCTACTTTATCTTTTTATCTGTCAGTGGGCACTTGTTTCCATGTCCTAGCTACCGTAAATAATGCTGCAATGAACATGGGGGGTGCACATATCTCTTCAAGTTAGCGTTTTCCTTTTCTTCAAATAAATACCCAGAAGTGGAAATACTAGATCATATGGTAGTTCTATTTTTATTTTTGGGGGGAATCATCATACAGTTTTCCATAGTGGCTGCACTATAAATACTACCAGCAGCGCACAAAGATTCTCTTTTTTCACATCCTAACATGTTATTTTTTGTTTTTTTTTTTTTTGTTATAGTCATTGTAACAGGTGTAAGGTGATCTCATTTCAGTTTTTTTTTTAATACACTGATATTACAGTACCATTGACTATATTCCCTATGCTTCACCTTTCATCTCTTTGACTCATTCTGTAACTGGAAGCCTGTACCTCCTGCTACCTTTCATCCATTTTGCCTATTCCCGCCAAACCATCTCCCCTCTGTTCATCATCAGTTTGTTCTGTGCTTATGGATATTTTCCTGCTTTTGTTTTGTTTTTTAGATAAAATATGTAAGTGAAATTTGTCTATGACTTATTTCACTCTAGACCCATCTGTGTTGTCACAAATGGCAAAATTTCATCCTTTTTCATAGTTGAGTAATGGTTTATTGTATACATACAAACCATACCTCCTTTATTCATCCATCTCTTGATGGACACGTAGGTGCTTCTATATTTTGGCTATTTTAAATAAGGGTGCAATAAACAGGATTGCATATATCTTTCTGAATGAATGTCTTCATTTTCTTCTGATAAAAGAGTAGAGACATTATAGGATCATATTTTTATGTTTTTCTTGAGGAACCTCTAAATTGTTTACTACGACGGCTATACTAATTTACATTCCTACCAACAGTGCAAAGCGCTCCTTTTTCTCCACATTCTTGCCAATACTTGTTATTTATTTTTGATCTGAGTCATTATTAGAGGTGTAAGGTGATATTTCATTGTGGTTTTGATTGCATTTCCTTGATGACCAGTGATATTAAGCATCTTTTCATGTCTGTTGGCCAGCTGTATGTTTTCTTTGGGGAAAAAAAAATGTTCAGGTCCTCTGCCCATTATTTAATATTATTATTTGTGTGTTTTTTTGGTGTTGAGTTGTGTAAGTTCTTTATATATTTTGATATTAACCCCTCATCAGATATCTCATTTGCAAATATCTTCTCCCATTCAGTAGGCTACCTTTTTATTTTGTTGATGGTTTCCTTTGCTGTGCAGAAGCTTTTTATTTTGGTGTAGTCCTAATAGTTCATTTTTGCTTTTGTTTCCTTTGCCTGAGGAGATATATCTAGAGAAATACTGCTAAGGCTTTATCAAAAATACTACTGCCTGTGTTTTCTGGTAAGAGTTTTATGGTTTCAGTCTCACATTTAGGTCTTTATTTTGAGTTTATTTTTGTGTATGGTGTAAGAAAGCAGCCCGGTTTCATTCTTTTGGATACAGTGGTTTAGTTCTCCAAGCACCATTTATTATTATTTAAAAAGATATTTATTTAAGTAATCTCTATACACAAAGTGGGTATCAAACTCATGACCCCTAGATCAAGAGTCACACAGTCTTATGACTGAGCCAGCCAGGAGCTCCATCCCAGCACCATTTATTAAAAGGATTTTTTTCCTCAATGTATATTCTTATCTCTTTTGTCATAGATTAAGTGACCACATAAGCATGAGTTCATTTCTGGATTCTTTTCTGTTCCATTGATCTATGTGTCTATTTTAATGCCAATATCATACTGTTATAACTACTACAGCTTTGTAGTACATCTGGTGACCTGGGATTGTGATACCTCTAGATTTGTGCTTCTTTCTCAATATTGGTTCCATACAAATTTATTTGTTCTAGTTCTTTGAGAAATACTATTGGTATTTTGATAGGGATTGCATTGAATCTGTAGGTTGCTTTTGGTAGTATAGGCATTTTAACAATACTACTTCTTCTAATCCATGAGCATGGTATGTCTTTCCATTTGCTTTTGTCCTCTTCAATTTCTTCCATCAACATTTTACAGTTTCCAGAATACAGGTCTTTCACCTTCTTGATTAAGTTTATTCCTAGGTATTTTATTCTTTTAGTGCAGCTATAATTGGAATTGTTTTCTTAAATTCTCTCTCTGCTAGTTGTTAGTGTATAGAAATGCAACAGATTTCTATATGTTAATTTATATCCTGCAATTTTACTAAATTTATTTATTCTAATGGTTTTCGGTACAGGCTGTTGGGTTTTCTTCTTATAGTAACCTGTCATCTGTAAATAGTGATAGTTTTACTTCTTCCTTACCAACTTGGACACGCTTTTGTCTTTTACTTTGTCTCATTGCTATGGCTATGACTTCTAGTACTATGTTGGATAAAAGTGAAAATGGACATTCTTGTCTTATTCTTTATCTTAGAGGAAAAGCTCTCAGTTTTTCACCATTGAATATGATGTTAGTTGTGGATTTTTCATATAGGGCATTTACTATGTTGAAGTATGTTCCCTCTAAACCCACCTTATTTTTATCACAAATGGATGCTGAATTTGGTCAGATGCATTCTGTGCATCTAACTGAAATGATCATATGATTCTTACCCTTTATTTTGTTAATGTGGTGTATCACTTTGATTGATTTGTGGATACTGAACCATCCTTGCACTTAATAAATCCTATTTGATGGTGGCAGATGATCCTTTTGATGTAATGTTGAATGTGGTTTGCTAATATTTTGTTGAGGGTTTTTGCATCTTTGTTCATCAGGGATATTGGCCTGTAGTTTTCTTTTTTTGTACTGCTTTGGTGTGGTTTTGGTATGAAGGTAAGGCTGGCCTTACAGGATGTGTTTGGAAGCTTTCTCTCCTCTTCTATTTCATGTAGTTTGTGGAGGATAAGTATTAACTCTTCTTTAAATGTTTAGTAAATTCACCCATGAATCCGTCTGGTTCTGGACTTTTGTTTTTTGGGAGTTTTTTGATGACCAATTCAATTTTGTCATTAGCAATTGGTTTGTTCAGATTTTCTATTTGTTCCTGATTTTTATTTTTTATTTATTTATTTTTTTAAAAAAGATTATTTATTTATTTATTTGACAGAGAGAGAGAGAGAGAGATCGCAAGTAGGCAGAGAGGCAGGCAGAGAGAGAGGGGAGGAAGCAGGCTCCCTGTGGAGCAGAGAGCCCGATGCGGGGCTTGATCCTAGGACCCTGGGACCATGACCTGAGCTGAAGGCAGAGGCTTTAACCCACTGAGCCACCCAGGTGCCCCTGTTCCTGATTTTTAGAAGAAGATACGTTTCTAGGAATTTATCCATTTCTTCTAAGTTGTCCAATTCATTGGCATATAATTTTTCATAAGAGTCCTCTTGTAACCTTTTATATTTCTGTGACCTTGGTTGTTACTTTTCTTTCATTTTTGGTTTTCTGTATTTGGGTCCTCTTTTTTTTTTTTTTTTTCTTGAGGAGTTTGGCTAAAGATTTAGCAATTTTGTTGATCTTTTCAAAGAACCAGATCTTGGTTTCACTGATTTTTCTCTATTGCTTTCTTAAGTCTCTATTTCATTTATTTCTACTTTGACCTTTATTATTTCCTTCCTTCTACTAACTCTGGGCTTTGTATGTTCCTCTTTTTCTAGTTCCTTTAGGTGTAAGGTTAGATTGTTACAGATTTTTGTTGGTTTGTTTCTTGAGGAAAACCTGTATTGCTATGAATTTCCCTTTTAGAATTACTTCTGCTGCATCTCAAAGATTTTTGAATCATTGTGTTTTTATTTCCTCTTTCATTTTTTTAAGATTTTATTATTAGAGCAAGCACAAGCAAGGGGAGCAGCAGGCAGAGGGAGAAATGGCTCCCCACTGAGTAAGAAGCCTGATGTAGGACTCTGTCCCAGGACCCTGGGATCATGACCTGAGCTGAAGACAGATATTTAACTGAGCCACCCAGGCATCCCTTTATTTCCTCTTTGATTTCTTCACTGAATCACTGCTTGGTTGGTGGTATGTTGTTCAGCCTCCATCTGTTTGTGCTTTTTCCAGTTTTCTTCCTGTAAGGGATTTCTAGATTGATACTGTTGTGATTAGAAACAATGTATGATATGATAACAGTTGTCTTAAATTTATTGAGCGCTATTTTGTGGCCTAATGTGATCTAATCTGGGGAATGTTTCATGTGCATTTGAAAAGAATGTGTATTCTGTTTTTGAATGGAATCTTCTGTATATATATGTTAAGTCCATCTGATCTGTTGTGTCTTTCAAAGACATTGTTTCCTTATTGATTTTCCGCCTGGATGATCTCTCCATTGATGTGATTGGGGTGTTAAAGTCTATTATTTTATTAGTTTATTATTATCTCCCTTTATGTCTGTTAATATTTGCTTTATGTACTTAAGCACTCCAGTATTGGGTGTATAGATATTTATAACTGTTACATCCTCTTAATCCCTTTATCATTAGTATTGCCCTTTGTCTCTTGCTATAGTCTTTATTTTAAAGTCTGTTTGGTCTTATATGAACATTGCCCTTTGCTTCCATAATTTTCTTCTAATTATGTTGTCTTCTTTTCCACTTAAAGAAGTCCCTTTAACATTTCTTGTAAGAAATGTTTCTTGTAAGACCAGTTTAGTGGTGATGAAGTCCTTTAACTTTTGTTTGTCTGGAAAACTCTTTATTTCTTCTTTAATTCTGAGTAATAACCTTGCCAGGTAGAATATTCTCAGTTGTAGGTTTTTTCCTTTCCTTTCCTTTCCTTTCAAAGGAAAGATATTCAGCACTTTGAATATCATGATGCCATTTTCTTTTGGCCTGCAAAATTTCTGCTGAAAAGTAAGGCAGTAGCTTTATAGGATTTCCCTTGTATATTACAAGCTGCTTTTCTTTTACTGATTTAACAATTTTATCTTTGATCTTTGAAAATTCAATTATATGTGTCATGGTGTGGGTCTCCTTGGGTTTATCTTGTTTGGAACTCTCTTTGCTTCCTGAACCTGGATGTTGATTTCCTTCCCCAGGTTAGCTAAGTTTTCAGCCATTATTTCTTGAAATAGGTTTTCTGTTCCTTTCTCTTTTCCTTCTGGAACCACTATAATATGAGTATTTATTCACTTGATGTTAAGATCAAGGTTATGATCCCATAACGTAACTTCATTTTAAAAATTCTTTTTACTTTTTGCTTTCTTGCTTGAGTGCTTTTTATTACTCTGTTTTCCAGGTTGATGATCTGTTCTTCTTCATCCTCAAATCTAATATTGATTGCCTCTAGTGTACTTCTCATTTTGGTTATTGTATTCTTCAACTCTGATTAGTTCTTTTTTTACATTTTATATCTTTTAGTGAACTTCTCACAAAGTTCATCCATTCTTCTTCAGTGTGGGGGGCATCTTTATGGCATTACTTTGAACAATTTGTCAAGTAGACAGATTATCTCCATTTTATTTAGTTCTTTTTCTGAGGTTTTGTTTTGTTCTTTCATTTACAGCATCCTCCTCTGTCTCATTTTGCTTATATTTCTGTGTTTGTTTCTATGAATGAAGCAAAACTGCTATGTCTCCTAAACTTGAGAAAAAGGTCTTGTGTATGGTCATCCTCTGTGTAGATTATCTGTGTCTGGTAATTTTGGCTGGCTGGCTGGAGCTGTGACTGATATGGGCTGGGGTTCCCATACTGGGCCTCTCTGGTGGGATGGTTGGAACAGAAGTAGGTATGGACCAGAGCAATCCTGGACAGTGTGAGTAGAGGTTGCCCTGGCAGGAGAACTAAAGCTGAAGTCAACATGGGCTAGGGTTGTTCCTGGGGCTCTCCATGCAGAGGTCACCTTGGCAGGAAAGCTGTGGCAAAAGTGGGTACAAGCCAGGGGTCCTTAGGGGTTCAGTGCAGGCAAAGAGCACCTGGTGGGGTGGCTGACATGGAGGGATGCATGGACCTGGCTGTTCTGGGATGCTATACTCAGGATGCATCCTGGCAGGGTGGCTAGAGCCATTGCAAGGTGTGGGCTGGGGGGTGGAGTCCTAGAGCACTCTGCAACAGGAGTGCTCTAGCAAGTTTTCTGGAGCCAAAGTGGTATGGGCCTGGTGTCTTTCAGGGTGAGTTGCACCTGTGTCACCTTGGCGAGAACAGCTAGACATGTAATGAGCACTGATCAGTCATGTCCTGTTGTGTGCTGTGCTGGGTGGGGCTGCCTTGGGTTGGTGTGGGCTAGGGGTTCTGGGTTTATTGAAGAGGTAGGTTGGCTTTCAAGGTACAGGAGAATATAAACCATGACACTTGCTAGCCCCTCTGATTTGGAGAGAGTTCCAGCAGCTCCCCTGCTGTTTGGTAGAGTTCTAGAGCTGGATCTTTTATATTCTAGTTGCTTTCTTAAACCATAGCTTCCCCCCTCATCCAGTACCACAGGGCATCTGGGGCATGTATGTCATTGTTGTTTTGATTTGCATTTTCCTGATGATTAATGATGTTGAGCATCTTTTCATGTACTTATTGGCCATCTGTATGTCTTCTTTGGAAAACTGTCTAGTCAAATTTGTCTATTTCTTAATTGAGTTTTTTTGATATTGAGCTGTATGAATTATTTTGGATATTATTAACCCTTCATCAGATACATGATTTGCAAATACTTTCTCCCATTTAGTAGGTTCCCTTTTCATTTTTTTTTTTAAATATTTTATTTATTTATTTGAGAGAGAGACAGTGAGAGAGAGCATGAGCTAGGAGAAGGTCAGAGAGAGAAGCAGACTCCCCGTGGAGCTGGGAGCCCGATGCGGGACTTGATCCCGGGACTCCAGGATCATGACCTGAGCTGAAGGCAGTCGTCCAACCAACTGAGCCACCCAGGCGTCCCATCCCTTTTCATTTTGTTGATAACTTCCTTTGTTGTGCAGAAAGTTGTTGCTTGATGTAGTCCGACTAGTTTGTTAAAGTAGAAAACTTTTACTTTTGGTGTCAGACCCAAAAAATTATCTCCAAAAAACCAAGTCAAGGAAATTACTGCCTATGTTTACTTCTAGGAATTTGTGGTTTTGAGTCTTCTATTAAAGTCTTGAATCCATTTTGAGTTAATTCTTGTGTACGGTATAAGATGGTGGTCCAGTTTCATTCCTTTGCATGTGACTGTAGTTTTCATAGCAGCATTTATTGAAGAGACTGTCCCTACCCTATTGTATATTCTTGGCTCCTCGGTTGTAAATCAATTGCTAATATACACATTGGTTTATTTCTGGGCTCTCCTGTTTCATTGATCTGTGTACCTATTTTTATGCTAATACCCTACTGTTTGAATTACTCTAGCTTTTTAGTAGAGTTAGAGATCAGGCAGCACAATGCCTCCAACTTTGTTCTTTCTCAGGATTGCCTTGGTTATTCAGTCTTTTGTGGTTCCATACAAATTTTAGAATTGTTTGCTATATTTCTTCCAAAAACACATTCAATCTGTTGAGTGCTTTGGGTAGTATAGGTATTTAACAATATTCTCTTAATCCAGGATCAGGGAATATTTTTCCATGTATCTGTATTGTCATCATTTCCTTTGATTAATTTCTTTCAGTGTCTGAGTACAAGTCTTTCACCTCTAAGTTAAATTTATTCATAGGTATTTTATTATTTTGATACAGTTGTAAATGGGACTGTTTTCTTAATTTCTCTTTTTGATAGTTCATTTCAATGTATAGAAATGCAACAGATTTTTGTATACTGCAAATTTACTGAATTCATTAATTGTTCTAACAGTTTATTGGTAGTCTTTAGTGTGTCTATATATAATAATGTCATCTGCAAAGAGTGATAATTTTACTTCTTCTTTTCCACTTGGCATGCTTTTTATTTTATCCTTATCTAATTGCTCTAGCTATGACTTCCAATACTATGTTGAATAAAAGTGGTTAAAGTGGGAATCCTTGTCTTATTCTTTATCTAACTGTTGAGTATGATGATAGCTGTGGGCTTGTGTCATATATGGCCTGTATGATGCTCAGTTATGTTCTGTCTATACTCAGTTTGTTGAGATTTTATCATAAATGGATATTGAATTTTGTTAAATGCCTTTTCTGCATCTATGGAGATGATAATTTTGATATTTCCTTTTGCTAATGTGACATATCTCATGGATTGACTTGTGGAGGTTAAAACATTCTTGAACCCCTGGAATAAATCCCACTTGAATATGGTGTAAAACCTCTTAATGTATTGTTAAATTTAGTTTGGTAAAATTTTGTTAAGGAATTTTGCATCTATGTTCATAATGGATATTGGCCTGTAATTTTCATTTCTGGTGGTTTCCTTGTCTGGTTTTGATATCAGGGTGATGCTGGCCTTGTGAAATGACTTTGGAAGTATTTCCTCCTCTTCTATTTTTTTGGAAGAATTTTAAATAAAGAAGAATTAATGCCCATCTTTCTCCATGTTTGGTAGAATTCACCAGTGAAATCATGTGGTCCTGGACTTTTGTTTGTTGGTTTTTGTCTACTAGTAAGGAAACTGAAAAAGTAATCAGTTTGTTCGGGTTTTCTATTTCTTCATAATTCAGTCTTGGTGAGTTGTATATTTTTAGGACTTTATCTATTCTACTATGTCCATGTGTTGTGGCATACTGTTGTTCATAGTAGTCTTTTATGACCCTTTGTATTTCTGTGGTACTGGTGTAATATCTCCTCTTTCATTTCTCATTTTGAGTCCTCTCTTTTTTCTTGATAAGACTAGCTAAAGATTTGCCAATTTTATTTTTTTCAGAGAACCATCTCTTTGTCCATCATCCTTTTTAAATTGTCTTTTTAGTCTCTCTTTCATGTATTTATGTTCTGTGCTTTGTTATTTCCTTCCTTCTCTAACTTTGGACTTCATGTCTTCTTCCTTTTCTAGTTACTTGATGAAAAATGTTTGCATTTTTCTCTTTATTTATTTGGTGCTATGAACTTCCCTCCTTCCTTTTGCTTCATCTCATGAATTTTGGCATATTGTATTTCCATTTTGATTTGTCTCAAGGTTTTTTTTTTTTTAAGGTTTTATTTACTTATTCTAGAGAGAGAGAGAACACACATGAGCAGAGGGAGAAGCAAAGAATCCTAAGCAGACTAGATGCTAAGTGAGGAGACCTGTGGGAGGCCTGATCTTATGACCCTGAGATCATGACCTGAGCTGAAATGCAGAGTGGGACACTTAACTTACTGAGAGGCCCTTCTGGTGCCTCTCAAGGTATTTTTTTTGATTGCTCTTTTGATTTCTTCTTTAATGCACTGGTTTTTCAGTAGAATGTTGTTTAATATCCCAGTAATTGTGAAATTTCATACCATTGTGGTCAGAAAAGATGCTTGATATGATTTCAATTTTATTAAATTTATTAAGACACGTTTTGTGGCCTAAGATATGATCTGTGCTGGAGAATGTTCATGTACACTTGAGAAGGATGTGTATTTTGGTGCTTTTGGATGAGATGTTCTGTATATATCTATGCAGTCCACCTAGTCCCATGTGTCATTTAAGGTCCATATTTCCTTATTTATTTTTCTGTCTGGATGATCTATCCATAGATAAATGGTATATTAAACTCTTCTACATTGTTGCTATTTATTTCTCCCTTTAGGTATGTTAATATTTGCTTTAAAAATTTTTTATTAATATAAAATGTATAATTACAGGGGTTAGGGTTTGATTCATCAGTCTTAGACAATTCACAGTGCTCACCGTAACACATACCTCCCCAATGTCCATCACGCAGCCACCCCATCTTCCCCTCCCCCAGCAACCCTCAGTTTGTTTCCTGAGATTGAGTCTCTCGTGGTTTGTCTCCCTCTCTGGTTTCATCTTGTTTCATTTTTCCCTCCCTACCCCTATGATCCTTTGTCTTGTTTCTCAAATTTCTCATATCAGTGAAATTATATGATAATTGTCTTTCTCTGCCTGACTTATTTCGATTAGCATAATGACCTCTAGTTCCATCCACATCATTGCACATGGAAAGATTTCGGTTTTTTGGTTTTTTTGGATGGCTGCATAGTATTCCACTTTGTATATATACCACCTCTTCTTTATCCATTTGTCTCTTGATGGACATTGAGGCTCTTTCCATAGTTTGCATATTGTGGACACTGATTCTATAAACATTTGGGTGCACATGCCCCTTCGGATCACTACATTTGTATCTTTAGGGTAAATACACAGTAGTGTGATTGCTGGGTCATAGGGTAGCTCTACTTTCAACTTCTTGAGGAACCTCCGTACTGTATTGCAGAGTGGCCGCACCTGCTTGCATTCCCATCAAGAGTGTAGTAGGGTTCCCCTTTCTCCGCATCCTTGCCAACATCCATCACTTCCTGACTGGCTATTTTTAGCCATTCTGACTGGTGTGAGGTGATATCTCACTGTGGTTTTGATTTGTATTTCCCTGATGCCAAGTGATGTTGAGTACTTTTTCATGTGTCTCTTGACCATTAAGATGTCTTCTTTGCAGAAATGTCTGTTCATGTCTTCTGCCCATTTCTTGATTGGATTATTTGTTCCTTGGGTGTTGAGTTTGGTAAGTACTTTATAGATTTTGGATTCTAGCCCTTTATCGGATATGTCATTTGCAAATATCTTCTCCCATTCTGTCGGGTATCTTTTGGTTTTGTTGACTGCTCTCTTTGCTGTGCAGAAGCTTTTGATCTTGTTTAAGTCCCAATAGTTCATTTTTGCCCTGGTTTCCCTTGTCTTTGGGAATGTTTCTAGGAAGAAGTTGCTGCAGCTGAGTTCAAAGAGGTTGCTGCCTGGGTTTTCTTCAAAGATTTTGATGGATTCCTATCTCACATTGAGGTTTTTCATCTGTTTTGAATCTATTTTTGTGTGTGATATAAAGAAATGGTCGAGTTTCATTCTCCTGCATGTGGCTGTCCAATTTTGCCAACACCATTTGTTGAAGAGACTGTCTTTTTTCCATTGGACATTCTTTCCTGCTTTGTTAAGATTAGTTGACTATAGAGTTGAGGGTCCATTTCTGGGCTCTCTATTCTGTTCCATTGATCTATGTATGTCTGTTGCTGGTACCATACTGTCTTGATGATTGCAGCTTTGTAGTAGAGCTTGAAGTCTGGAATTGTGATGCTACCAGCTTTGCTTTTCTTTATCAACATTTCTCTGGCTATTCTGGGTCTTTTCTGATTCCGTATAAATTCTAGGATTATTTGTTCCATTTCTTTGAAAAAAGTTGATGGTATTTTGATAGGGATTGCATTAAATTTGTAGATTGCTCTAGCTAGCATAGACATGTTCACAATATTTTTCTTCCAAACCATGAGCACAGAATGTTTTTCCATTTCTTCCTCAGTTTCTTTCATGAGTATAGTTTTCTGAGTACAGGTTCTTTTCCTCTTTGGCTAGATTTATTCCTAGGTATCTTATGGTTTTGGGTACAATTGAAAATGGGATGAACTCCTTAATTTTTCTTCCTTCTGTCTTGTTGTTGGTGTATAGAAATGCAGCTGACTTCTGTGCATTGATTTTATATCCTGACACTTTATACTGCATTCCTGTATGAGTTCTAGCAGTTTTGGGGTGGAGTCTTTTGGGTTTTCCATATAAAGTATCATGTCATTTGTGAAGAATGGGATTTTGACTTCTTCTTTGCTGATTTGGATGCCTTTCATTTCTTTTTGTTGTCTGATTGCTAAGACTAGGACTTCTAGTACTACGCTAAATAGCAGTGGTGATAATGGATATCCTTGCCATGTTCCTGATCTTAGGGGAAAAGCTCTCAGTTTTTCCCCATGGAGAATGATATTCACTGTGGGTTTTTCATAGATGGCTTTGATGATATTGAGGTATGTACCTCTATCTCTACACTGTGAAGAGTTTTGATCAAGAAAGGATGCTGTACTTTGTCAAATGCTTTTTTCTCCATCTATTGAGAGTATCATATGGTGGTTGTTCTTTCTTTTATTAATGTATTGTATCACATTGATTGATTTGTGGATGTTGAACCAAACTTGCAGTCCAGGAATAAATCCCACTTGGTTGTGGTAAATAATCCCTTTAATGTACTGTTGGATCCTACTGACTAGTATTTTGGTAAGAATTTTTGCATCTGTGTTCATCAAGGATATTGGTCTGTAATTCTCCTTTTTTGACAGGGTCTTTGTCTGGTTTTGGGATCAAGGTATTGCTGTCCTCATAAAATGAGTTTGGAAGTTTTCCTTCCATTTCTATTTTTTGGAACAGTTTCAGGAGAATAAGTATTAATTCTTCTTTAAAGGTTTGGTAGAATTCCCTTGAGAAGCCACTTGGCCCCAGGGTCTTGTTTCTTGGGACATTTTTGATGACTGCTTCAATCTCCTTACTGGTTATGGGTCTGTTCAGTTTTTTATTTCTTCCTGGTTCAGTTTTGGTAGTTTAATGTCTCTAGAAATGCATCCATTTCTTCCAGATTGTTAAAATACTGGTGTATAATTGCTCATAATATGTTCTTATAATTGTTTGTATTTCTTTGGTGTTGGTTGTGATCTCTCCTCTTTCATTCATGATTTTACTAATTTGGGTCATTTCTCTTTTCTTCTTGAGAAGTCTGGGCAAGGGTTTATCAGTCCTTTTAATTCTTTTAGAGAATCAGCTCCTAGTTCTGTTAATCTGTTTTATTTTTCTTCTCTTGCTGGGTCTAGCCTTTCTTTGCTGTTATTTCTTCAGCTCCTTTAGGTGTAGGGTTAGGTTGTATACTTGAGACCTTTTTTATTTCTTGAGAAAGTCTTGTGTTGCTATGTATTTTCCCATCAGGACTGCCTTTGCTGTGTCACAAAGATATTGAACAGTTGTGTTTTCATTTTCATTTGCTTCCATGGATTTTTTTCAATTCTTCTTTAATTTCCTGGTTGACTCATTCATTGTTTAGTAGGATGCTCTTTAGCCTCCATGAATTTGAGTTCTTTCCAACTTTCCTCTGTGACTGAATTCTAGTTTCAGAGCATTGTAGTCTGAAAATATGCAGGGAATGATCCCAATCTTTTGCTACCAGTTGAGACCTGATTTGTGATTCAGGATGTGATCTATTCTGGAGATGTTCCAGGTGCACTAGAGAACAATGTGTATTCTGTTGTTTTAGGATGGAATGTTCTGAATATATCTGTGATGTCCATCTGATCCAGTGTGTCATTTAAAGCCTTTATTTCCTTGTTAATCTTTTGCTTAGATGATCTGTCCATTTCAGGAAGTGGAATGTTCAAGTCCCCTACTATTATTGTATTATTGTTGATGTGTTTCTTTGATTTTGTTATTAATTGGTTTATATAATTGGCTGCTCCCATGCTAGGGGCCTAGATATTTAAAATTGTTAGATCTTCTTATTGGACAGACCCTTTAAGTATGATAAGGTAGTATGATAAGGTGTCCTTCCTCATCATTTTAAATAATCTTTGGCCTAATCGAATTTATCTGATATAAGGATTGTCACCCCAGCTTTCTTTTGATGTCCATTAGCATGGTAAATTGTTTTTCATACCCTCAATTTAAATCTGGAGGTGTCTTTGAATCAAAATGAGTTTCCTGCAGACAGGATATCGATGGGTCTTGTTTTTTTATCCATTCTGATACCCTGTGTCTTTTGATTGGGGTATTTAGCCTATTTACATTCGGGGTAACTATTGAAAGATGAATTTAGTGCCACTGTATTGTCTGTAAGGTGACTGTTACAGTATATTGTCTCTGTTACTTTCTGATCTGTTACTGTTAGGCTCTCTCTTTGCTTAGAGGACCCATTTCAATATTTTCTGTAGGGCTGGTTTGGTGTTTGCAAATTCTTTTAATTTTTGTTTGTCCTGGAAGCTTTTTATCCCTCCTTCTATTTTCAATGACAGCCTAGCTGGATATAGTATTCTTAGCTTCATATTTTTCTCATTTAGTGCTCTGAATATATCATGCCAGTCCTTTCTGTCCTGCCAGGTCTCTGTGGATAGGTCTGCTGCCAATCTAATATGTTTACCATTGTTGGTTATAGACATCTTGTCCCGAGTTGCTTTTAGGATTTTGTTTGTTTCTGAGCTTGTAAGTTTTATTATTAGATGATGGGGTGTTGACCTATTTTTATTGATTTTGGTGGGTGGTTCTCTGTTCCTCCTGGATTTTGATGCTGTTTTCTTCCCCTAATTAGGGAAGTTCTCTGCTCTAATTTGCTCCAATATACCTTCTGCCCCTCTCTTTCTTCCTCATCTGGGATCCCAATTATTCTAATATTGTTTGGTATTCTGATATCACTCATCTCTCGAATTCTCCCCTCGTGATCAGCTTCTTTATTCTCTATCATTTCATCTTCCATATCACTAATTCTCTCTTCTGCCTCCTTTATCCAAGCGGCAAGAGTCTCCATCTTTTATTGCACCACATTAATAGCTTTTTTAAATTTCAACTTGGTTAGATTTTAGTGATTTCTCCAGAAAGGGATTATCTAGTATCTTCAATGCTTTTCTCAAGCCCAGCTAAATCTTTATAACTGTCATTCTGAACTCTAGTTTTGATATCTTACTAATGTCCGTATTGATTAGGTCCCTGGTAGTTGGTACTGCCTCTTGTTCCTTTTTTGAGGTGAGTTTTTCAGTTTTGTCATTCTGTCCAGAGAAGAACAGATGAGTGAGAGGACAAAATGCTAAAAGGCTAACAAAGACTCCAGGAACATATACACTTCCAGAAAGTGGTCGCTTTTCTGTTCCTAGAATTGGTGCTATTCTCTTTGATCTCCTTTTGAGCTTGTAGGTGTTCAGAATGGATTGATAACTATCTAGCTGAATGCCTGGGACTAGACAAAATTTAGGTCCCCTACTCCTCTGCCATCTTGCTCTTTGCCCCTCACCCTTTCTTTTTGGCTTAGAGAAGTTAATTTCTCATTTTTTTCTATAGCTGGTTTAGTGTTGATGAACTCCCTTAACTTTTGCTTATCTGGAGAACTCTTTGTATCTCCTTCAGCCCTAAGTGTTAGCTACCAAGTAGAGTATTCTTGTTTGCAAGTGTTCTACTTTCAACCTTTGAATATATTGTGCTACTCTTCTGGCCTGCAATGTTTCTGCTAAAAAATTTGGTGAGTCTTATGGGGGCTCCTTTGTATGTGACAATTTGCTTTTCTCTTGCTGCTTTTAAGATTCTTATCTTTAAACTTTAACATTTTAATTGTAATGTGTCTTGGTGTGAGTCTCTTCGCGTTCATTTTATTTGGAACTCAATGGGCCTCCTAGATCTGGATGTGTTTCTTTCCCTAAATTAGGGAAGTTTTAAACCATTATTTCTTTACATAAGTTTTCTGTCCCTTACTCTCCCCTCTTCTTCTGCTGGGACTTCTATAATGCAAATGTTAGTCTGCTTCATGGTGTTCTGTAAGTCCCTTGAGTTACCTTCACTTCTTAAAATTCTTTTTGCTGCTCTGATGGGGCGAGTTCCTGCCTCATGTTTGAGTTAACTGATCCTTGCTTTTTCATCTAGTTTGCTGGTAAACCCCTCTAGTGTTTTTTTTTTAGCTCAATTATTTTGGGTTTGTTTTTTTGTTTTTGTTTTTTCAGCTCTGTGACTTCAATTTGGTTTTTTGTTATATTTTCTATCTCTTCATTGAAGGTGTCATCATGTTCATTCTTCTTCTGAGTTTGGTAAGCATCTTTGATTACTTTGAAATCTTTATCAGATGAATCATTTTTATCAGATGAATCATTTATATCAGATGAATCATTTATCTCTCCTTCACTAAAATTTTATTTTCCTGAGGGTTTCTTTTGTTCTTTCACTTGGCATATTTCAGTGTTTTCTCATTTTTCTTGACTCTTGGGTTTTATGCATTTGAGGAACAGCCACCTCTCCCAGTCTTGAAGAAGTACCCTCATGTACTACATGAATGTCATCATTCAGCCTTGCTGTAGCTCTTTATTGTCTTTCAAACCTGTGTGATTGCCCACACAGGTTTTTATTTTATTTTTAATAGCTCACAGTAGTTGAGGGTGCTCCTAGACCTCTCATGTCCCAAAGAATATCAGCACTGAAATTGAGTCTGATTTGCAGCCAGACCCTAAACTACTGGCTGTGGTCCCACAGTCCTGTGGGACTACATGTGTAAGCCCCACTGACACTAGAGCCAGCTGATCTGGAGTTATCCACTGGGCAGCAGTTGTAAAAACTGGGGCTTTAGCTGAGTGCATAAGCTCCTTTCTGGGAGATACCAGGGGGGTGTAGTGGGGCAAAGGGAGAGTGCAAAGATGGTGTCTACCAGTCTCCATTACTTCAGCCTCTAGATGTGTGCCAAACCTGATGACTTCCCCACAGTCTGAAGCTCCCAACAGGCAAATAGTCTTCTTTCATAGTTGGCTGTTGGTGCAGTGCCTTGGGGGAATGCTGGCTTGCCAAGAACTCTGATTGTTACAGTCATCTGGGACTCAGGAATGCAAGTGTCTCTTGGTCACTAGAGCCAGATCAAGGGGCATTCTCTGGATGGCAGCCCCTAAAACTGGGACGCTAGTTGGGTGTAAGAGCTCTCTTCTGAGAGATACTGGTGTTCTGGAATATACTGGTGCTATGGAATACGTCAAGAGTATGAGGATTACGCCTGCCTTCTAATGTCTCTGGAAAGGATTATAGTCAGGTCTTAGATGTGTGTTCAGTTAGACGCCTCCACCTCTGGCTATAGCTATGATGATAAGCCAATAGGCCTCTTTCACAGAAAGACAGAGCTCTTGGGCCTATTGTCTCTTACTGTGTCCTAAGGGTGGTAGCTGTTTAAGAACTCTGTCACTGTTGATTACAATCCTGTGGAATCTGTGAAAATAAGCCCTGCTGACCACCAGAGTCAGGTGATAGAGAGATGTTCCCAGGTAGCATCTGCTAAAACCTGAGTACCAGACAAGGATATAAGCTCCTTTCTGGGAGATTCTGGCAAGGGAAGTAGAGGGAGAGTACAGAGATGGTGTCCACTGGCCTTTGTTCCTGGACAGAACTTCCACAGGCCTGTAGGTGGATGCCATACCAGATGTCTGTCCATGGGCCACAGCTCCTGGACAAGTGAGTAAAGACTGTGGATATGTTGCTTTCTGTCAGGGCACTGGGGTGGTAGCCTGCCAAGAACTCTCTCTCTGTTACACTCATATGGTACACAGGAATGCAAACCCCCTGGCCTCCAGAGCCTGACGATCAAGGGGTCTTCCCTGTGTGGCAACTGCAAAAACCAGGCTACTAGATATGTGTAAAAACTCCCCTCTGAGAGATAATGGTGTTCTGGGGTGCAGGAGGAGAATGTGCAAATGGCATCTGCCAGCTTTCATCCCTGAAGGTATCTCCAGCAGACCCATAGATGTGTATTAATAAAACACCTCTCAAGCTGATGCTTTAAGACTATTAGATGAGCTTCTTTCACATAGCCTGTCCATTGGCTGCTTCTGCTCTGGGTCCTAGGGCAGGTGATTCCAAGCATGGGGCCTTTTAAGAATTGTTTTTACATTTCCTGTAGCCTTGTGAGTACTGATGTGAGCCTTGTTGGTTTTCAAAGGTCAAATTTTGAGAGCTCACCTTTCAGATGCAGTTCTTAAATGCTGGGATCCCTGAAGTGGGGGGCTTAAACCCTTTGGTCTTCAGGGAGAAGCTCTGGGTTTTTAGTTCCCTCCTGATGATGGTTCTTGGTGCTGAGGGTGCAGTTTATGGTGAGACTGTGTCTTAGCCTCTCTTACCTGCTGTGATACAGGTTTTTTCTTTTGTTTGCCTATTATGTAGCTCTTGCTTAGCTAGTTTTTAGGGGATTTTTTGTTTGAGAAAATTGTTCCACAGACTTATGTCTGTGAGAGGAGATGTGAGTTTGGGATCTTCCTACATCATCATGTTGAACCAGAAACTTGTTGGATAATTTTAATGGGCTAAGAGCAATTTACAATTGTACAGAATTTTGCTACTTCTCCATCTCATTTGGTCCTCACAATACCCTTATATGTAAAAGGCACTATCTATCTTTTCATCTTGCAAATTAGAAAACACAGGTGTAGAGAAGCAGATGACTTGCCAAGGTCTGCAACTAATGAGATAACTGGTGGGAAATGTTGCCCTGATGATTGATTCAGGACTCTTTTCACTATAAATCCTGCCTCCTCCTCATTTCAGAGTACTTAGTCATATCAGGCTAATTAGAGGAAGGTTCAGCCCCAAATTCTTAGGTAACAAATGAAAAAATGTCTTTTTAAGATTATTTCTTAGTTGAAGATGAATATCCTATTTGCTCTTTACAAGCACATTCCTTTGGCAATAGCCATACTGAGCATGGTAGCAATATATGCTGAAAAGATTATTAAGTATGCTGCCATTTTGTGTTCAAAGAGTAGGGGAGGAAATTTATATGCAATGATGTGTCGTGTGGCTAGAGATAGGAGAAAGGCTTACATGTCATTGTAGGCTCTTTACTATTGCTTGACTGAAAAAAAGAAGTGTCATTTTTTAGAAAATTAAATGACAGCAACACTAATGACAAAATAATGGTGAAAATAAGTTTAACTCTATGGCCCTAAGGCAAAATTTGTGAAAGCTTCCTTAGATGGAAGGATCTTTCTGTCAACTTTGCTCTCACATATCATGGGAGACTTGGGCAGTATTTTGGCTACTCTCAGGCAAGAGTGAAGGGAAGCATCAGTGGGGAAGAAAAGACTCTTAGAAATAAGGCAGAATCTTGCCACCAATCATAAAATAATATTTGCATAAAATATGAAAGAAGTGTAACAAGAAATAGGTCTTTCAATAGATATATTTACCACTCTTGTTAACCTCTGAGGAATTCCCTCTTTGGGTTGGGTAATAAGTATTCCAGACTTCTTCCTCATCTACTGTTAAAATCTCTCCCCCTTTGTCATGTAAATTGCTCTGCACTGTATTAATAGTAAAGACTGCTAAAAGAAAAAATGTCCCTCATTGCCAACCAAAGACCTTCATATCTCTCTTTATTACTTAAAATGCTGTAGGTCTGGCTCTAAGAGATATCTGGAAATAGAATTTTGATTTGTAAATACTGCAGCTTGAAATTCACCTATAATACATTTTGGTTGAAAGGCAGAATTTCACTTGGCAGAATAGTAAGAGGACTTTCAAAGGCAACAAAGAGGATCTGGTTAATAGGGTTAAAACAAATCCTAGCTAGATTTCAGGTCTCCCAAGTCTAGTTCCATCCCCCTTATAGGAATACTATAGAAAGGTACAAGAAGGGGTTAACAACGTTTTGTCATTTAAAGAGAACCTCTGCATAAATAACAGGTTACAGTCTTTTGTCCTGTGATTGTTCATCACTGAATATAATCTTAAAGTCCTATCACTGTCAAAAATAGCAGGGCTGCCATTTTCTCTAGATGCTGAGGAATAGTGGAATTAGTCTGCTATCATTAGAAAGCTTATAAAAACTTCTCTTGGCAGCACATGGGAAGACAAATTAGGGTGTGGATTAGTATCTATGGAGTGTTAAGCTCAAAAACTTCATCACTGGGTACTAGAACAAATTAGTCAATTTCTCATAATGACAACTACATACAACATGTACTCCATAGGATCATTAGTATACAAAATACAGAACAGATCCTGGTGTCTGAATCAGCCCCAACTAATTTCCAAACCAATCACATTCCGAAGCTTTATCTGGAAAACACCTGGCTGTTCCCCGAAAAGGTAAACACAGAATTACCATATGACTCCTAATGTATACCTAGAATAAATAAAAACAGGTACTCAAGCAAATCCTTGTACAGAAACGTTCACAGCACTATTCACAGTAGCCGAAAGGTGAAAACTGCCCCAAAATGCATCACTGAATAAATAGATAAACAAATAGAAAATATGTACAATGGGATATTATTCAGCTGTAAAAAGGAATTAAGTTAATTATACATGCTACAACATGGATGAACCTCCAAAACATTTAAGAAATGTATAGTATGTATAGTATATTCCATTTATATGAACAAATATGCAGTATAGGTAAATCCATAGCAACAGAATGGAGACATGGGGTTGCCAGTGGCTGGGGGAAAGAAGAAATGGGGAGTAAATGGGTAAAGGTTATTATTTTGGTGTGATGAAAATGTTCAAACTATAACAAAATGGTTATACAATACTGTGAACTTTACTTCACTTCAAAATGGCTAATTTCAAGTTATATGAATTGTACCTCACTTAAAAGCTTTGTCTTTAATTTAGGCATTAAGTTAAAGCATTTATAAATGCCCCATTTTTCATGATGAAGTAATTTTTCATTTTAAATCAGTAAAGAATCATTTTATGATATTTCCATTTAAAACATACTATACCCATTCACCAACTTATGGCTCCTATGCTGCTTCTCTTAATGAAAATGTAATTTATAACTTCATTTAAAGCACAATCTCTCTCAATTCTGAGTTATTACCCATCTTGTTATAGACCATTTTATCCCAACCACAGATAATGCAACCTGTATTTATTTCCAGTTACAATGACACACATACAAAAATTCCTGCTGTTTTAAAAATGTAACTTCCATCTCTCTCCACAAGACTTATTCAAGTTCCAGAGACCGAAATGCTAAGAAACCATGTTAACTTTTAAAGTGAAACTATAGAGTGAGAAACTATACACTTGGCAATATTTTCAAAACCTATTACATGAGGTTATTGTACTATTTGTAAGACATTCAAAAGCAATGGTCCAGAGACACAGTTTAAAGACCCACTTTAAAAATAATCTTTTTTTTTTTTTTTTTGGATTAGAAAAAACCCTCTCCAAAGTGCTTGTAAGTATATCCATCTTTTAAACCTAGCAATCTTAACATATAGAAATCAGCCAAATAAGGTTAATGAATTAAGTTTCTGCTCATATTTAAGTATAAAATATGAATGCTTACACATTATTGTGTTGATTTTCAAATCATTCTAACTTGGGTTCTGCTTTACTCCTGTAATTTTGCTTGTGTATGTTTTGTGCTGATGGAGTACATTCTTACCACCAAAAAAGCAAAACAGTCAGTCGTCTTACCATAATTAAGAGCTTCTGGTGCTGTCCATTTAATGGGAATCTGCTTTAAGCCAGAAGATGAATACACTCCCCCATCCTCTTGACGAGACATTCCAAAGTCACTGATTTTCAGAATGTTATTTTCACCTACCAGGCAGTTTCTTGCAGCAAGATCCCTAGGTTACAATAAGACATAGAAAATACCTATTAAAACAAATTGAAAGCTGCTTTCACATTTATGACTTCCACACTTTGCATTTTTACATTTGCAGTGTATTTATAATGAGGTTAAGAATGCTTGTGATTTACCAGTCCTTCTCATCTTTTCTGTCATAGGTAAAAATCACCAGTGAGAATATTTGCATAGGAAACGGGCCCCATGCTAATTTTCTAGGCATCACATATATTCCCATTTAAATAGAAAAACAGATTCTAGGGTTAAGAGAAAATCACAGAGGAGAGGCTAAGCAAACTTGGCATTATTCCTCATTGGACTGAATTTCCTAGAGCAGCACTGTTTTACATAACTTCTGTGATGATGGAATGTTTTCTGTCTGTGCTCTGCTGCCCAACAGGTAGTCATTAGCCATGTGTGACTATTACACACTTGGAATGGAACTCATGTGACTGAGAAACTGAATTTTTAAATTTACTTTTAGTGAATTAAATGTAAATAGCTGCATGTCACTAGATAGCCTTTGGCTGTTTTGGCCTCAGAGCTTCCCACAGTGGGGAGAATGGCTGAGGTGCCAAAGAAGCTTGCAACTATTTTTCTACTGCATCTGGGAAAGGCAAAACTGTATGACCTGGCTCTGATGGTCTCTCCCACCTTACCTTATTGCACTCTACATAATTTCTAATTCTACCCATACTGGGCTTCTTTTTGTCCTCAAATTTAATAAAAATCCCCTAGCATGACAAGCTTATTTCCACTGTAGGGCCTTGCTGTCAGCTGTTCCCTGTGCCTCGAGGGCTTTCCTTCTCGGCTATAGTATAGCTGGCTCATCTTCATTCATTTTTACCTCAAATACCCTCTTAGAGAAATCTGTCTCGATCATCTCTTTTGCTCACTGCTGTCCTCCTTATTAGATAAGAGTGAAGTCCCTACTCTAATTCTAGTGAGAAGCCCTTCAATAATCAAATTCCTATATATACCTAAATGCTTATACATTTTTATATATTTATATATGTATAGAGGAGGAGAGACTATGTATGTGTTTACGAATCTATACATACACACAGAAAATCAGGTATGTCCAATGGGTGTTGGGTATTGAGAAGAAAGTTGTATAAAGGGAGGGATTACTGCAAGGAATCCTATTTTAGATAGGCTGGTACGGAAGGTCTCTTTGATAGTCTGGTATTTGATCAAAGATATGAAGGAAATTAGGAAGCAAGCCATGGGGATATCGTGGAGAAGAGGATTCAAGATAGAAAAAGCAATAGATAACAAAGACCCTGAAATTGGTCCATGCTTGGTATATTTATGGAATGAGTGAGGGGAAGAGAATAGTCAATTTAATCAAAGGGTTAGCCAGGACCAAATAACATATAGCTTTTTATTAGTACATTCCTCAGATTTTACTCAGAGTAAGCTGGAAGGTAATCAGAGTTCTGCATACAGGAATGGCAGATCCAGAAAGACCACTTGAGACTATTTCAGAAGTCCATGAAAGGCAGTAACAGCCTGCATGAAGATGGAGTCAGTCAAATATATTGGTATATATTTGGAAAGTATAATCAATAACATTTGCTGGTAAGATTGGATGTAGAGTAGGAGAGAAAAAGAATCATGGAAGACTCCAAGATATTTTGGCCTGAGCGCCTGGAAGGATGGACCTGACATTTATTGAAATAGGAAAGGTTACCCGAAAATTGCTGGAAATGATATAGGAATTCAGCCCAAGTCACAGGGTATAAAATCAATGCACAGAAGTCCGTTGCATTTCTATATATTAGCAATGAGACAGAAAAAAAAGAGAAATCAAGAGAAATCAATTTACAATTGCACCAAAAACCATAAGATACGTAGGAATAAACCTAACCAAAGAGGTAAAGGAAACTGAAAACTATAGAACTATGAAAGAAATTAAGGAAGACACAAAGAAGTGGAAAAAGAGTCCATGCTCATGGATTGGAAGAACAAATGCTGTTAAAATGTCCAAGGTACCCAAAGCAATCTACACATTTGATGCAATCCCTATCAAAATATCATCAACATTTTTCACAGAGCTGGAACAATCCTAAAATTTGTATGGAACCAGAATAGACCCCCTAAGTAACCAAAGTTATGTTGAAAAAAGAAAACCAAAGCTGGAGGCATCACAATTCCAGACTTCAAGCTGTATTATAAAGCTGTAATCATCAAGACAGTATGGTACTGACACAAAAACAGACACATGGATAAGGGAACAGAACAGAGAACCCAGAAATGAACCCCCAACTCTATGATCAACTAATTTGGCAAAGCAGGAAAGAACATCCAATGGAAAAACCGTTTCTTCAACAAATGGTGTTTGGAAAATTGGACAGCCACATGCAGAAAAATGAAACCGGACCATTTCCTTATACCACACACAAAAATAAACTGGGTAGAGTGCCTAAATGTGAGACAAGAATCTATCAAAATCCTTGAGGAGAACACAGGCAATAACCTCTTTGACCTTGGCCACAGCAACTTCTTGCTAGACAGGCCTCCAAAGGCAAGGGAAACAAAGGCAAAAATGAGCTTTTGGGAACTTCACCAAGATAAAAAACTTTGGCATGGCAAAGGAAACACTTGAAAAAACCAAATGATAACCAACGGAATGGGAAAATATCTTTGCAAATGATAAAGGACTATAAAGAACTTATCAAACTCAATACCCAAAAAACAA
This sequence comes from Lutra lutra, assembly GCF_902655055.1. Lineage (NCBI taxonomy): Eukaryota > Metazoa > Chordata > Mammalia > Carnivora > Mustelidae > Lutra > Lutra lutra. The sequence goes on along the minus strand of NC_062282.1, from coordinate 132,511,784 downwards.
TCCAGTCAAGAAATGGGGAGAAGACATGGTCAGACATTTCTCCAAAGAAGACAAACAAATGGCAAACAGACACATGAAAAGATGGTCAATATCACTCATTATCAGGGAAATACAAATCAAAACCACAATAAGATACCATCTCATATGGGTCAGAATGGCTAAAATTAATGACTCAGGAAACAACAGGTAGTGGCAAGGATGCAGAGAAAGGGAACCCTCTTACACTGTTGGTGGGAATGCAAGCTGATGTAGCCATTCTGGAAAACAATATGGAGGTTCCTTAGAAAGTTAAAAATAGAACTACACTATGACTCAGCAATTTCACTACTAGGAATTTATCCAAAGGATACAAACATAGTGATTTGAAGGGGCACATTCACTCCATTTTTATAGCAGCAATGCCCACAATAGCCAAACTATGGAAGAAGCCCATATGTCCATCAACAGATGAATGGATAAAGAGGTGGTGTGTGTGTGTGTATACACACACACACAATGGGATATTTCTCTGCCATCAAAAAGTGAAATCTTGCCATTTGCAACAATGTAGATGGAACTAGAGGCAAAATAAGTCAGTCAGAGGACAAATACCATATGATTTCATTCCTGTGTAGAATTTAAGAGACAAAACTGATGAACACTGGGGAAGGGAAGGAACAGAATTTAATGATTCATAATGATTCATTATTTACATATAATAGTAAAATAAATGAAAATAAAGTAAGACAACAACAGGCAAACGAAAAAAGACTATTGACCATAGGGAACAAACTGAGGGTGGTTGGAGGAGTGGTGGATGGCAGAATGGGGTAACTGGGTGATGGGCATTAAGGAGGGCATTATATGGTATTATATGGCAGTGATGAGTACCAGGTGTTATATGCAACTGATAAATCACTAAATTCTACCTCTGAAACTAATAATACACTACACATTAAATTCAAAGTTTTTTTAAAAAATGGAGGTTAGTTGGAGGTCAGGGGACAAGATTCATGGAGTTGAGTGGAGGTGGCCACTTGCCTCCCACTGTCCATTTCCTCCATTTTTTTAAAGTAAAATAATCCCAATTTTAGTTGAATATATTACCACCCCTCTAAAAACTCCTATACTTCCCAACTTCCCCTGCAACTAGATATGGCTATAATCTAAGTTCTGGACAATGAGATATAAGCAGATGTGTTCAGAATCTCTAGGAAGTTTCTTATACCACCTCACACCTGTCAGAATGATTAAAATTGACAACTCAGGAAACAACAGGTGTTGGTAAGGATGCAGAGAAAGGGGAAACTTCATGCACTGTTGGTGGGAATGCAAACTGGTACAGTCACTCTGGAAAATAGTATGGAGGTTTCTCAAAGAGTTAAAAATAGAACTACCCTATGACCCAACAGTTGCCCTACTAGGTATTTACCGAAAGGATTAAAAAAAATACAGATTCAAAGGGACACATGCACCCTGACGTTTACAGCAGCATTATCAATAATAACTGAACTATGGAAAGACAAAGGTGTCCATCGACAGATGAAAGGATAAAGATGTAACACACACACACACACACTAGAATATTACTCAGCCATCAAAAAGAATGAAATCTTGCCATTTGCAACAACGTGGATGGAACTAGAGTATTATGCTAAGCAAAATAAAACCATCAGAGAAAGACAAACACCACGGATTTCACTTCTATGTGGAATTTAAGAAGCACAAATGATAAATATAGGGCAAGGGAAGGAAAAATAAAGATAAAAATAAAGAGGCAAACCATAATTGACTTTCAATGATAGGGAACAAACTGAGGGTTGCTGCGGGGTGGGTGGTGGTGGTGGATGGGGGTCTCCTAAATGGATGATGGGCATTAAGGAGGGCACTGGTGATGAATACTGAGTATTATATGTAAATAATGAATCATCATTAAATTCTATTCCTGAAACCAATATTATACTATATGTTAACTAACTTGAATTTAAATAAAACCTTATAATTAAAAAAATTTTTTTCCCCATTACATTTCTCCCTCCTGCTAACAAAGAGGAAGCATACTAAAGTTGGAAAAGCATCAAGACATAAGGGGCTTGGGTGCCTAATGAGTATGCCATACCTGTTCTGGACAGTCTACCTCCCTATCCGTGGACTTTCTGTTCTTTTTAATATATGTTTTCTCATGTGTGTATTTTGTTATAGGCAGTCAAAAGTAATCCAGTATGGGTGGAGGAGAGCCTTGGTTTTAGACAAGTAGAGTTTATTAGATATCCAAGTGTAGATGTTGAGTAGGCAACTGGATATATTAGTCTGGAGGTTAGAGCTAAGAGTTGTCAGCTTTCAGATATGAAGCTATAGAATTACAGAATGCTTTCACTTAGAGAGTGAGTGTAGAAAAGAAATAGAGGTGTTCAGGTGTTCAGAGGTATTCATTTAGTTTCCTGTTCTGTAGTTTCCCCCCTCATTTCTCTTGTAGTTTTCCCCTATGTGGACCCAAATTACACAATAATACAAGGGAGGCAACATCAGTGTCTGAAACCTAATAGAAATCACATTTTTGTGAGCGGAGGAATCAGGAAAAGAGGTCCTTGCAAGTGGAGGGAAAAGCATGGAGGGGAAATAGCCAGAGAAGGGTTCCATGTTTGAACCCACACAAGTTTCAGCCTAAATGCAGAGTACACATTTGATGGGCAGACCTAAGCCCATTTAGAGAACTAAACTCTCTTAAACCACTTCCCATGTCTCAAAGTAACTCTGACTGTCTCACACAGGGCATACCAAGACAAAGGCTTTGAGAAGTTAACTGTGAGATGAATCACTATGAGGCAGTGAACCTATATTCTGAACCTAACTGGGTTGACTGTGTGCTAAAACAAACACAAAAGCAATCAGCTACCTCCAGCACCATATAACAGGGACTCAGAACTTGTACAATGTAACATTCACAACATCTAGGGTACAACTCAAAATTGCTAAACATACAGAAAACAAGAAAAATGTGATCAACTCTAATGGGAAAAACAATCAACAAATACCAACATCATAGTAATCACATATAAAGTAGTTATTACAACTATACTCCATAAAATAAAGGAAAATACTTTTGAAATTAATAGAAAAGCAGGCAATCTCAGTCGAGAAATAAAAACTAGAAAAATTATAGAAATAACATACCCCAGCTGAAGAGCACAAAGAAAGGAAAATAGAAAAATGTGAAATGAGCATCAGGGACCTATATAATATCAAAAGATTGAAAACACATTACTGGAGTCTCAGAAGTAGAGGAATAAATGACTGAGGTAGAAAATCTGTTTGAGAAAATAATGACTAAAGAAGTCCCCAATTTAGTTGCGAGAAATAAGTTTGCACATTCAAGAATCTCTGTGAACTCCGAACAGGATAAAAATCAAAGAGAGAGAGAGAGAGAAAAAAAAAAAAAATCCACTTACATATATCCCAATTAAGCTGCTAAAATCCATGGAAAAGAAAATGTCTTAAAAGTAGATAAAGTAGATAAAGTAGATAAAAGTAGATAAAGAAAATGACACATTTAGTACAGAAAATGATTCAAATAATCACAGATTTCTAAAAAAAAAAAAAATGGGGGCAGAAGACAGTGGAATAACATCTTTCATTTGTTAAGATGGCTATTCTTCCCAATTGATCTACAGACTCAATGTATACCCAATCAGAATTCTAGCAGATATCTCTGTCAACTCAGAATTCCATAGCTAGCAAAAATATCCTACAGAAATGAAGGCAGAATAAAGACATTGTCATATGAAAGAAAGCAGAATTAACCGACCAACAGCAGATCTACTCTACCAGAAACACCAGTAGTATTTCAGCCTAAAAGATGATACCAGAAAGAAATCTGAAACATCAGGACAAAAGGAAGCACAAGAGAAATGGTAAATATGTGGGCAAATATAAATGTTTTTCCCTCTTAAGTTCTTTAACATGTGACTGAATATTGAAAATGAGTATTATAGCATTATCTAATCAGGTTTTCAGTGTATGTAAATGTTATACATATGACAACTACCAGATCAGATAAAAATTGAGTGTGAACAAAGGGACCCATATGGTTGCAAATTTTCTACATTTCCCATGAAATGATACAATATTAACTCCAAATAGTTTGTGGAAGTTTAGGTATATGTATTGTAATCTATAAAGCAACTCCTAAAAAAAGATGTAGAGAGATATAGCTAAAAGGTCAAAAGACTAAATTATATAGGATGCTAAAAAATATCAAACATTATATATTCAAAATATCAAATATTCAAAATATCAGTATCTAGACTATAAAGTGGTTCTTACTACTGATTCTACAGACAGAATAAGACAGAGATGGTTCAGTATTTATAGACAAATACAAATTTGGTTTCAAAAAATATTCCCAAAAAGCAAACTCCAATTCTGATGGTTTCATTCGTAGGTTTTATACATTCAGGGAAGAAATAACCACGTTATGGGAACTTTTTCAAAAAACAGAGAGTAACTGCCTAACTCACTTCATGAGGCCCGCAGAACTCTAATACAAAACCTGGCAAAGACACTATCAGAGAAATACAGAAAAATAGAAAAATACCCTCAAGAAGATAGAGCCAAATATTTTAAACAAAATATTAGCAAATCAGAAGTGGGGGAAAGATGGTGGAGAAGTAGGAGACCCTGTTTCAACTGGTCCCCTAAAGTGACCTAATTATCTACCAGAACACTGAACACCCATGAAATCAGCTTGAGATGTAGGATTATACACTTCTGGATCTCTACAAGGGCAGAGGACACCAATGGAGAGGTAAAGTGAAGTGGGGAATGCTCCAACTGAAATCTGAGGATAAACAGAATGGGGAGGAAGCCACCAGAAGTGACCCATTGGAAAGTAATACCCCAATATGAAAGTGCCCTGTGACTGGGGACCAGCATTAACTTGGAGTCTGGGTAAAAGCACTCAAAAAGAGTAAAAGATCTTAAGGGGAAACTGGTGGAATCCGGTGGTCACAGCCACTGCCGGTGATCACCTGGGCCAGACAGAGTGTGGCAGAGCCTCCAGTTACTGGTCCCTGAGCCCCCGGGGTTGTGCAGCTTGCACCACTGCTTGGCTGGGTGCATTCCCATCCCCACATGAGGGAGTCTGGTGTGGGTGCCAGCCTGTGCTCTCTAGACCTACAGCCTTTTGCAGTCTGCAAGCACTGCGTGACCACGGTCTGACCCACTCCCTGCCCATGCCTGGGAAAGCTCCGGGCGGGCGCTAGCCAGTGGTCTCTAGGATTGGACCAGGGTCTGGATGCTCCCAGCCTGGGCCTGAAGGAACGCAGCACGATCTCTGGTTGGGATCCCTCCACAGCGACCTGTGCAACCATGAGGTCTGGACCCCAGACAGCAGTCCTGGCAAAGGCAGCCACCAGAAGCGGGCTCCCTGGACCAATATCATTTGCAGTTTTAGTGGCACGGGGGTGCAGAGACAAGCGGGCGCTTTGGGGGACCCCTGAGATGGTGACTGGGGATGTGCAATGCCTATGGGAGGTTGCATGGTTCAGCAGAGTTTGCAGAGGGGGAATTGTGTGTTCTGGACCACCCAAAGGGGAGCAGACTGAGGCTTCTCTCTGACGGAGGTCTGGGTGCAGTTTGCTTTCCACTAAACCTCCGAAAAGCCGCAAAAAGCCACCGAAGAACAAAAACCTCCAGAGAACAAAAGCCTGAAAAATAGGTTTCCACGGAACACAACACAGCAGGCCCCTTCCCCAGAAAGTAAGCCAAAAGAACGAGAGGACAACCACCACAGGGTCCCCATAAAACTGTAAAACCCCAACATCAGGGGAAACCAGTATATTAAGCTCCTGGTATTGCCCTAAAACCTGTATATTTCATAGATACAACTTTTATTTTTAATTCGTTCTCACTATTCTTGTTCTTTTAAATTTTTTTAACCTACTTACCATTACAACTAGAGGTTTAATACAACATATTCCATAATCTTTTAACTTGAACTTTTTTCATACATATACTGGTGTTTTTCTTTTTCTTTTCTATTTTTTTTTAATATTCCTATAGATATGAGCTTCAAGGTAATCTTCATTCCCTAATCAGTACTATCCCCTATATATAAACCAGTTTTAATCTCCCTTTATCTCTGGAAAGTTGAGTCCTTTAACAAAGATATCGAGATACACCCAGGAAGAATCAAAATAACCTTCCTCGCCCACATCTGAGGATTTATAACCACCCTCCCATCTTTTTCCTCTGTCAGTGTTTCTGTGTATTTGTTTTTGTTCTGGTATTAAAAAATCTTATCCTTGGAGTTCATTTTGGCTGGGTTTTTCTTTTTTCTTGTCATTTACTTTTGTCAGTCTTTTGTCTGTTTTTGTTTGTATACCATATAAGTCTTACTTTTGGGGCTCATTCTGGCTGGGTCTTCTTTTTTTCTTTTTGGTGGTGACTTCTGATTGCTCTAAAGTATTCCAGGGTACATCTTGCCTGGATTGTGGTTGATATATTCAGCTACACATCCCCTCAACCACCTCTCACCAAAATAACGAGGAGGAACACCCAACAGAGGAAAAATTCAGACTGTGCCCTCTCCATCAGAACTATTGGATATGGACATAAACAGTATGTCAGAAAGGGAATTCAGGTTAACAATAATCCAGGCAATAGGTAGGTTGGAGAAAACCATTAGTGACAACATAGAATCTCTAAGGGCAGAGGTGAAAGCCACCTGGGAAGAAGCTAAAAACGCTATCAATGAGACCCAATCTAATCTAAATACTCTAACAGCTAGGGTAACTGAGGCAAAAGATAGAATTAGTGATCTAGAGGACAAACTGATAGAGAAAAAAGTATCAGGCGGAGGCATGGAAGAAACAACTTAGAACCATGAAAACATAATTAGGGAAGTAAATGACACCATGAACATTCCAACATCAGAATTATTGGGTTCCCTGAGGGGGTGGAGAAAGAAAGAAGACTAGAAGATATAGTGGAACAAATTCTCGATGAAATTTTTCCCAAACTAGGGAATGGAACCAGCATTCGTGTCCTAGAGGCAATGAATTGAGAAAGACCTTAGGCACTTGATTGTGAGACTGATGAATCATAATTTTAGACGAGAGCTTCTGAGGGCAACCAGGGAGAAAAGATTGCTTATGTACAGAGGAAGGTCCATCAGAATAATGTCAGACCTGTCCACAGAAACCTGACAACCCAGAAGAGGCTGGCAAGACATATTCAGGGCACTAAGTGAGAAGAACATGGAGCCAAGAATACTTTATCCAGCAAGGCTGATATTTAAAATGACTGAAGAGATAAAGAGCTTCCAAGACCGGCAAGGTTTAAAAGACTATGTGATCACCAAGCCAGCACTACAAGAAATATTAAGGGGGGTTCTATAAAAGAAGAAATAACCCAAGAGTGACATAGAACAGAAATTTACAGAAACAATCTACAGAAACAAGGACGTCACAGGCAACATGATGTCAATAAAAACGTATCTTTCAATAATCTCAATGTGAATGGCCTAAATACTCCCCCCAAATGGCACAGGGTTGCAGACTGGATAAAATGACAGGACCCATCCATATGTTGTCTACAAGAGTCCCTTCTGGAACCTAAAGATACATCCAGACTGAAAGTGAAGATATGGAGAAGCATCTTTCATGCCAATGGGCCTCAAAAGAAAGCTGGGGTAGTGATTCTCAAATCAGATAAATTAGATTTTAAATTAAAGACTGTAGTCAGAGATAAAGAAGGACACTACATCATTCTTAAAGGGTCTATCCACCAAGAAGATCTAACAATTGTAAATATTTATGCCCCCAATATGGAAGCAGCCAACTACATAAGCCAACTGTTAATCAAGATAAAGAGTCATATTGATATGAATACATTAATAGTAGGGGATCTTAACATGCCACTCTCAGTAACAGGCAGATCATCCAAGAAGAAAATCAATAAGAAAACAAGAGCATTGAATGACACAATGGACCAGATGGACCTCATAGATATATATAGAACATTCCACCCTAAAACAACAGAATACTCATTCTTCTTGAGCACACATGGAACTTTCTCCAGAATAGACAACATACTGGGTCACAAATCAGGGCTCAACCAATACCAAATGACTGAAACTATTCCCTGCATATTCTCAGACCACAATGCTTTGAAACTGGAACTCAACCACAAGAAAAAGTTTGGAAGGAATTCAAACACTTGGAAGCTAAAGACCACCCTGCTTAAGAATGTTTGGATCAACCAGGGAATCAAAGAAGACCTAGAACTATTCATGGAAACCAATGAGAATGAAGGCACATCGGTCCAAAACCTATGGGATATGGAAAAGGCAGTCCTAAGGGGGAAATACATAGCCATCCAAGCCTCACTCAAAAAAACTGAAAAATCCAGAATACACCAGCTCTCTTTACACCTTAAAGAACTGGAAAATCAACAACAAATTAAGCCAACCCCATGCACAAGAAGGGAAATAATCAAGATTAGAGCAGAGATCAATGAGATAAAAACTAGAGATACAGTAGAACACATCAATAACACTAGAAGATGGTTTTTTGAAAAAAATCAATAAGATTGATAAACTTCTGGCCAAACTAATCCAAAAGAAAAGAGGACCCAAATTAACAAAATTATGAATGAAAAGGGAGAGATCACGACTAACACCAAGGAAAGAGAAACAATCATCAGAAATTATTATCAACAGCTATACGCCAATAAGTTAAGCAACCTAGACGAAATGGATGCATTCCTGGAAAGCTATAAACTTCCAAAACTGAATCAGGAAGAAATTGACAACCTGAATAGACCAATATCTAGTAACAATATTGAAGAAGTGATCATGAACCTCCCAAGAAACAAAAGCCCAGGACCTAAAGGATTCCCTGGAGAACTCTACCAAACATTCAAAGAAGAAATAATACCTATTCTCCTGAAGCTGTTTCAAAAAATAGGAACAGAACGGGATGCCTGGGTGGCTCAGTTGGTTGGACGACTGCCTTCGGCTCAGGTCATGATCCTGGGAGTCCTGGGATCGAGTCCTGCATCGGGCTCCCAGCTCCATGGGGAGTCTGCTTCTCTCTCTGACCTTCTCCTCGCTCATGCTCTCTCTCACTGTCTCTCTCTCAAATAAATAAATAAAATCTTTAAATTAAAAAAAAATAGGAACAGAAGGAAAACTTCCAGACTCTCTATGAAGCCAGCATTACCCTGATCCCCAAACCAGGCAAAGACCCCACCAAAAAGGAGAATTTCAGACCAATATCCCTGATGAGTATGGATGCCAAGATTCTCAACAAGATCTTAGCTAATGGGATCCAACAGTACATTACAAAGATTATTCACCATGACCAGGTGGGATTTATCCATGGGATACAAGGGTGGTTCAACATTCACAAATCAATCAATGTGATAGAATGAATCAATAAGAGAAGAGAGAAGAACCACATAGTCCTCTCAACTGATACAGAAAAAGCATCTGATAAGATACAGCATCCGTTTCTGATTAAAATGCTTCAAAGTATAGGGATAGAAGGAACATTCCTTAAGTTTATAAAATCTATCTATGAAATGCCCACAGCGAATATCCTCCTCAATGAGGAAAAGCTGACAGCCTTCCCTTTGAGATCAGGAGCACAACAAGGATGTCCACTCTTACCACTGTTGTTCAAAAGGTACTAGAATTCCTAGCAACAGCAATCAGAAAACAAAAAGAAATAAAAGTATTCAAATTGGCAAAGAAGAAGACAAACTGTCTCTTCACAGATGACATGATACTTTATATGGAAAACCCAAAAGACTCCAGCCCCATACTACTAGAACTCATATAGCAATTCAGTAATGTGGCAGGATACAAAATCAATGCACAGAAATCAGTTGCTTTCTTATATACTAACAATGAAAACCTAGAAAGGGAAATAAGAGAATCAATTCAATTTACTATAGCACCAAGAACCATAAGATACCTGGGAATAAACCTGACCAAAGAGGTTAAGGATCTGTACTCAAGCAACTACAGAACACTCATGAAAGAAATTGAAGAAGACATAAAAAGATGGAAAAACATTCCATGATCATGGATTGGAAGAATAAATATTGTTAAAAATGTCTATACTGCCTAGAACAACCTACATTTTCAATGCCATCTTGATCAAAATTCCACCAGCATTTTTCAAAGAGCTGAACAAACAATCCTAAAATTTGTATGGAACCAGAAGATACTCCAAATTGCCAAGGAAATGTTGAAAAAGAAAAACAAAACCGGGGCATCATGTTGCCTGATTTCAAGCTATATTACAAAGCTGTGATCACCAAGATGACATGGTACTGGCACAAAAACAAACACATAGACCAGTGGAACAGAGGAGAGAGCCCAGATATGGACCCCCAATGCTATGGTCAAATAATCTTCAAAAAAGTAGGAAAAAATATCCAGTGGAAAAAAGTCTCTTCAATAAATGGTGCTGGGAAAATTGGACAGCTATGTATAGAAGAAGGAAACTCGACCACTCTCTTACACCATATACAAAGATAAACTCGAAATGGATAAAAGACCTCAGCATGAGGCAGGAATCTATCAAAATCCTAGAGGACAACATAGTCAGTAACCTCTTTGACACAGGCCATAGCAACTTCTTTCAAGACAAGTCTCCAAAGGCAAAGGAAACAAAAGTGAAAATGAACTTTTGGGACTTCATCAAGAGCAAAAGCTTCTGCACAGCAAAGGAAACAGTCAACAACACAAAGAGGCAACCCAGGGAATGGGAGAAGATATTTGCAAATGACACTACAGACAAAGGGCTGATATCCAAGATCTATAAAGAACTTCTCAAACTCAACACCCAAAAAACAGATAATCACATCAAAAAGTGTGCAGAAGGGTGCCTGGGTGGCTCAGTGGGTTAAGCCTCTGCCTTTGGCTCAGGTCATAATCTCAGCATCCTGGGATCGAGCCCCGCATCGGGCTCTCTGCTCAGTGGGGAGCCTGCTTCCCTCTCTCTCTGCCTGCCTCTCTGCCTACTTGTGATCTGTCAAATATATAAATAAAATCTTTTAAAAAAAGTGGGCAGAAGACATGAACAAACACTTCTCCAAAGACGACATACAAATGGTTAACAGACACATGAAAAAATGTTCATCATCGCTAGATTTTGATTCAAATCAAAAACCACATTGAGATACCACCTTACACCAGTCAGAATGGCCAAAATTAACAAGAGAGGATACAACAAGTGTTGGAGAAGATGTGGAAAAAGGGAAACCCTCTTACACTGTTGGTGGGAATGCAAGTTGGTGCAGCCACTCTGGAAAACAGTGTGGAGATTCCTTAAGAAATTAAAAATAGAGCTACCTTATGACCCTGCAATTGTACTACTACGTATTTACCCCAAAGATACAGATGTAGTGAAAAGAAGGGTCATCTGTACCCTAATGTTCATAGCAGTGATGGCCACAGTCACCAAACTGTGGAAAGAACCAAAATGCCCTTCTACAGACGAATGGATAAAGATATGGTCCATATATACAATGGAATATTATGCCTCCATCAGAAAGGATGAATACCCAACTTTTTAATCAACATGGATGGGACTGGAAGGGATTATGCTGAGTGAAATAAGTCAGTCAGAGAAAGTCAATTATCATATGGTAATACTTACTTGTGGAGCATGAGGAATAACACAGAGGACATTGGGAGATGGAGAGAAGTGAGTTGGTGGAAATCAGAGGGGGAGACAAAGCATGAGATACTGTGGACTCTGAGAAACAAACTGAGGGTTTGGGAGGGGAGGGGAGTGGGGGTTGGGTGAGCCTGGTGGTGGGTATTAAGGAGGAACATATTGCATGGAGCACTGGTTGTGGTGCTTAAACAATGAATTTTGGAACACTGAAAAAATTAAATTATATTAAAAATATAAAAAATTAAAAAACACAAAATATTAGTAAATCAAATCCAGTAATCTATAAAAAGGATAACACATCATGGCCAAGTAGGGCTTATCCAATAATGCAAGGTTGGTATCACATTTGAAAATTAAATCAGTGTAATTCACTAGATTGATAGAATACATGGAAGAAAACTATTTGATCATTCCAACTGATGCAAAAAAAGCATTTGACAGTATTCAATCTCTGTTAATGATAAAATGCTCAGCAAAGGAGCTTCCTTAACCTGACAAAGGACATCTACAAATAATTCAACCAACAATATCATACTTAATATTAAAAGACTAACATGCTATTCCTTGAGATCAAACTACTTTTTTTTCTTGAGGTCTTAGGCTTTGAAATAACACATAAAAGCAAAAAAAAAAAAAACAAAAACAAACCCCGAAACACAAGTATCAGACAAAAGTAAAACTAGCTCTATTGGCACTATTTACAGACATAGAAAATCCCAGGCTAGAGCAGAACTCAGGTAGTAACCCCTTCAACATCAGCTGTATCAACTTCTTTATAGATATGTCTCCTGAGGCAAGGGGAACAAAAGCAAAAATAAACTACTGGGACTCCATCAAGATAAAAACCTTCTGCACAGTGAAGGAAACAATCAACAAAAGTACAAGGCGACCTACAGAATGGGAAAAGATACTTGAAATGACATATCTGATAAAGGATTAGTATCCAAAATATGTAATGAACTTATACAATTCAACACCCCCAAAATGAATAATCCAATTAAAAAATGGGCAGAAGGTTAAAAAAAATGGGCAGAAGACATGAATAGACATTTTTCTAAAGAAGACATACAGATGGCCAGTAGACACATGGAAAGATGCTCAACATCAGTCATCATCAGGGAAATACAAATAAAACTAGAATGAGATATCACTTCACGCCTGCCAGAATGGGTAAAATCAATAATATAAGAAAACAATAGGTGCTGGTAAGGATATGGACAAAGGGGAAATGTCTTGTGCTGTTGGTGGGAATGCAAACTGGTGCAGCCACTCTGGAAGACAAAAGTTCCCTCAAAAACTTAAAAATAGAATAACCCTATGAACCAGCAATGGCACTACTGTTTACCTATTACCCTATGAACCAGCAATGGCACTACTGTTTACCTAAATAATACAAAAATACTAATTCAAAGGGATACATGTACCCCAGTGTTTACAGCAGCATTATCTACAACAGCCAAATTAGGAAAGCAGCCCAGATGTCCACTGACTGCTAAATGGATAATGAAAATGTGTATGTGTATGTATTTATAAATACATATATATATATACACACACACACACAGTGCGATATTACTACAGACACACACACACACACACACACACACACACAGTGGAATATTACTTAGCCATAAAAAATGAAATCTTGCCATTTGCAGTAACGTGGATGGAGCTAAAGAGTACTACGTTAAGTGAGACAAATCAGTTAGAGGAAGACAAATACCATGTGATTGCACTCATGTGGAATTTAAGAAACAAAACAAATGAACAAGGGTGTGAAGGTGGAAAAGAAACAAACTTTTAACTATAGAGAACAAACTGATGGTTACCAGTGAGGGGAGGTGGGTGTGTGGGGGGTTGGGTTGAACAGATGATGGGGATTAAGGAGTACACGCGCTGTGATGAGAACCGGGTGCTGAATGTTAAGTGTGTTGAATAACTAAATTGTATACCTGAAACTAACATTATCTATATGTTAACTAACTAGAATTTAAATAAAAACTAAAAAAAAAAAAAGGAGATCTTATGCAATTTATATGACAAGGATTAGAATAAATGAATTTAGCTAGGTTGCAAGATAAAAGGTTACTATAAAAAAACTTGCAGCAAACAATTGCAAAAAAAAAAAAACTCCATTTATAGTAATGCTAATAAAACAAATACCTACAAATAAGTCTAGCAAAAGACAACCACGTCCCTTATACTTAAAACTACAAAACTTGACTGAGAAAAAAGAGTGAATAAACAAATGGAAAGATATTCATTCCATGCTCACTGAGAAGACCCAATACTGTTAAAAGGGCCATTTTCCCCAAATTTGTAAATTTAATACACTCCCAGCCATTGTTCTAGCAGATTAGTGAAATTAGACAAGATGTAGTAAAATTAGATAAGCTGCTTTTAAAATGAATATGGAAATCCAAAGATTCTAAAGTAATCAAAGTAATTTTTTAATAAGTAGAGAGTTGAAGAGCTTACTAAAGTGATTTCAAATCTTAATTTAAAGCTATTATTATTAGCACAGTTCATCAAATGCAAAAAGATATGATAGCCCAATGGAACAGAATAGAAGGTCCAGAAATACACCCACGAATGTATGGTCAACTCATTATTTTTTTGTTTAGAGATTTTTTAACTAAAAATTATTTCAATTATTTTAGAGAGAGCATATGAGCAAGTGAGTGGAGGGGAGGGGCAGAGGAAGAAAATCTTCAAGTGGACTCCCCATTGAGCAGGGAACCTGATGACGGGCTCAATCTCACTACCCTGAGATCATGACCTGAGCAGATTTATTTTTTTGACCAAGAGAGCGCGTGAGAACACTCACATCGGGGGTGGGGGAAGAGAGAGAGAGAGAGAATCCCAAGCAGACTCCCTGCTGAGCACAGAGCCTGATACAGGGTTCTACCATGACCTGAGGTCATGACCTGAGCCAAAAACACTCAACCGACTGAGCCACCCGAGGTGCCATAACAGCTCATTTTTGACAGAAGTACAGTGGCATCACAGTGCACATTTCTGAAGCCTAGTGGGCCACTGATGCTTCTTGGGGCCACATGGCATTACTCTTGGTCAGAATGAGATTATTTTCACTGTAGCATCTCAGTGGTTTATGGAATTTGGGTGGCCATGCTTTCTTCGGGTGAACATCTACACTTGACAACCACAAACACTTCCGGTGTCCTAACTATGTTTATTGCACTACTGGCCGGGAGGCTTGTTCTCCGTGGTGAGGACTACAGTTCCGTGAGGGAGCCATCTAAAACCAATTTAGAGTTACCTTCAAGTCAATGTAAATAACAGTAACAGTTACAGAAAACTGGTTTTTGGGGTTGCATGAAGTTCAAGTGAATAGAAATACTATCTTTTTGGCATCATGTATGAATTAAAATAAAACCTCAGGACTTCAGGCGGTCAGCACATACTGTATCCACACTGCTTGCCTAATGTTCTACTAAGTCTTAAGATAGAAAAAGCAGATATGATCTCTGGGCTGAGTTGCTAATGATCTAATTTGGAAGATAAGGCAGACCCATACCTTTCCTCTTCCTTCTCCATTCCATCCTTTATTAAGCCTGCTGCTGCCCAGCCCTGAGTCCGACAGTCTAGGAAACACTCTGGTGATCCCTGCTCTTCATGCATGAAAGTGCTAGAAACAAACCACTATGAGCCAGCATGCTATAGACTGCAAATCCTATAGGAACTTGGAGATGAGAAATCTCATAATAGGCTGGTGTTGTCATTCACAGGAGGTATCAGAGATAGCTGTATCTCACCACATGCAGAGGAATGTACCAGCAAATACTGCTGACTGCCAGAAGGGTATGGAAATGTTCCACTTAGGTCTGCTGAGTAATCTTCCTTGAAGATACAAAGTCAAACTTCTGAGTGTGTACCAGAGGTATCTTACAAAGTCATACATAACATGAGACGGGCTAATTATGGATCATATGAGAACAGAGAGCAGTGATAGGAAATCCAACTCCAGCAGGCAGTGGAGATGAGTCAATTTTCTGTGCTCTCTAGAAAGCACAACAGTGGGCATCGTGCCCTGTGGAGATGTTGCCTCTCAGAGCTAATGCTGTGGTAAACCAGCAACAGCCAGGAGGCCAAGCCCAGTGTTCTCCTTGTCTTGATGCCCTACCCTAGACATCATTTTTATTGCTTGTAGCTATAATTACACAAAGTCAGGATATCCTTCACACAGGAAATAAGTTAGAGGGTGTGTGTGTGTGTTAATATAAAAACTATTCCCACTGGGACTGGATAATAGTGAGTCACAAATATCTAGCAACATTTAGGAGGAGAAAACCTCTTTAAGACCCCAAGGTTTTCTTATTCTGATTAAAACATGGCATAAAAGCAGTAATAGTGTGGTGGGGTGGGTGGTAAGTGAAGCAGATATTTGATGAAATCAAACCATGTATTACTTAATCCATGCCTGAGGCTACAACCTTTGAATTTTAAACAAGAGCTAAAATTTGTTACCTGTAAGAAAAAAAGTGACACTTCAAACTCCCTCCCCTATCGAAAGAGAAAATAAAAATTATCTGTGTAAGAAGCATATGAAAAACCCGTTTTCTGAAA
This sequence comes from Lutra lutra, assembly GCF_902655055.1. NCBI lineage: Eukaryota > Metazoa > Chordata > Mammalia > Carnivora > Mustelidae > Lutra > Lutra lutra. The sequence continues at coordinate 132,495,528 of NC_062282.1, read as the reverse complement.
AAGCCAAGTGGCCTCAATGGCTTTAAAACAGTATGAGTGTTTTGATGGAAGGAGAGTAGGAATGCCAGTTTCTTTTGCAAAATTTTGCCTACAATAACAAGAACAGAATAGTAAACTGTCCCTTAGAGCATACCAGGAAACTGAGGTTGGGCAAGGAGGAGTGTCTTTGGCAACAGAGCTGACCCCCCGGGGACCATTTATACTGGCCAATACCAAAGCCACTACTGAACAGACAGTGATGGGATCAGAGATTAGCCAAAAAAGAGATGACCAGCCTATTCTTCCACAAGTCAGATGTTACTCATTTCCACTTCAGAATCTACCTTAATTTTCCTCTGAATAAAGTATATGTAGGGCCCCCAGGTGGTACAGTCATTTAAGCCTCTGACTCTTGGTTTCAGCTCAGGTCATGATCTGAGATCATGGTGAGATCAAACCCTGTGTCTGGCTCCAAGCTCAGCGCAGGGTCTGCTTAAGTTTTTCTCTCCCTTTCCCTCTGCCCCTCCCCCTACCCTGTGCTCTCTCTCTAAAATAAAATTTAAAAAATAATGAATCTTTACATGAAAGTATATGTAAATACAAACATCGCCCTACATTTCTCATTTTCAAGCACACCCTTGATTTCACCCCTGGTTTTCCATTGGTCTTTCTTGCCATCACAGTCTCTTCCATCATGTTCCATACCCCTCGCCTGGCAAGTTCTCTGCCCATTATTATTGAGGCACTTATTTTTGAAAGTATAGCTCCCAAAGGAAGTCCCAGCTACAAAGCTGAAAATTAATCCCATTATTAAACTGTGCTTTTCCTCTTCCTTGGAAAAATTGTTCAGTGTCACAGTGTTCTGGGAGGTCAGAAACAAAAGTATTACTTCTGTGAATGCAGTAACAGACCAGGAGGAGGGCGGGTTAGAGTATAATTTATGCTTTTTTGCTCAGGGCTCATCCGAGGTCCTTTGGGTACCCATGGTGAGAGCCAAAGGACTCCCTGTTCCTGAAACGGCCCTCCTGCAGCCCATCAGGACATAGAATCCTCAGTATTGCTTAAAATCCTCATTTGCTTACAGCCGCTGCTAAAATGCAAATATGTTACCTGTGGGGACAGGGGCACCTATTACCACTGAGCCGTGTTTTGTCATCAATGTTTTGAACAAATAAATATTAAAGACATAAAAAGTCTTAAGGGAATGGGATGATAGGGCAGTTTTGTGAGAAGAGGGGGAATGGAAAATGGACCAGCCTAGGGAACTGGCTACAAACAGGCCTGAGCAAGGCACAGAGTGGGCTCTTGTGGGAAGAGTCATGGGGTGAACATTTAAAAGTGTGCTGTGGCCTTGGGTAAGGGGATAATGCAAATGTAACTCCTAAAAAGTCTGTCTGGGACTGTGTCTCGTGCACTTATTCTAAGCCGGTTACTTTCTTCTCAACAGCCGGGGAGGATCATCACTGGGGCTTGAAGGCCTCGGCCAGTGAAACCTACTGACAGGGGAGTAAGGCTCCCTGGGGCTGCATTCTGTGAAGAAACTGAGGCCTTCGGTGATTTTGTCTAAAGAAGCTGCTGCCCAATAGCTGGGACACAACATGACCAAGTCCTTGCCTGATGCAGCTGACTGAGTGAGAACCATTTATGGAAGCGACTGTAAGTCATCTGCCTTTACTTAAAATGGACATGTTCAGCACATACAGAAGTGCTTACTCCTTTTGGCTCTTTCATTTCCTTTCCTGGGGCGAGTTCCCTGTAAGAGAGTTCTGTTTGGCAAGGCACAAATACTAACTCCACATATTCTTGTATTTAGCTTAGAAATAAAATTCTTAGGTAGTTGGCTAAAGCAAAAGAACTCCTACTAAATATGGACATTGACAACAAATTCAGAACTGAACACATATAGTGGTAACACTTGCTTCAGTCCTAAATTTACCTGCAGAACCCAAGATGGACTTTATATTTAACTACTTTGATTAGCCTGGATGGTTTATCATTTGATGAAATGGGTACTCTATTTGTATAGTCAGGTATAAAACTCTCAGTTATTGTTTTCTGCTATCACCTCTGGGCCACATTGTGCAATGAGATACCAAATCTCTAGAGACTAGCTTTGGGTTCACAATTTGAATAAAGCTTGATCTAATGTTAAGTCTCTTAAGAAATAAAAAATCTGCTCTAAGGGCATAGGGGAACAGTGGAGGACACATTAAAAAATATTAATCGTAAGTAAACATTTAATTCTCTTTAGTTCAAAGAAATATACCAAATCCCAATGGGTAATTCAACCACAAAACTGACTTCGGTCTCAAGCATGCACATTAAAGGCCACTAGCTGTCTGAGGCTGCAGTAAGACGCATTGCAAGGGCTTGCCTCTGAAGTTTGCCTCCGTACTAATGCCAAGAGCCTCTACTCCTATAAGACTTCTCGAAGGGAGAGTTTTAAAATACCCACCACTCCCACTGTGAGAATATGGGAAGTAAAAATGGAAGCCACTTGCTTGAATGACAAATGATATAACCTAAAATATTACATTTGGATTGTGATAAGTTACTCTGAGCAACAGAGAGAAAAAAGTGACAAAACCACTCCTTACCGAATAGCCATCATGATAATATCTATAATTTACTAGGGCTTTATGTGTCTGGTACTGTTTTAAATGTTTTCCACGTAACCCATTTTCTGTCAATACTCAACTTCATGCATACTAATCTGAACATTAAGTACGTCTCAGATTTTTCCAGAAGCAACAATGCAAGCATTTCCACTGTTGGGAGTTCTGGACTGGGGATCAGGAGACCAGAATTCTCATCAGTGTTTTTCTTAACAAGTTGTTTAAGTGAGTGCATCACACAACATTCTCCTGGACCTTGGAAATGGGAGCACCAGTTCTTGATTCCTCTCAGCACGAGGGCTCCTATATAATATTAAACGATTTTATGATTCCTTTGTACCATATCCATCCTGATATAAGAGTTGTATGTTTTATGATGGCTCACGGAGGAAATACAACATGATAAAAAGCTATTAAGAATTCAACAATGTTCTGAAATGAATTTATATCTTATTAATCACTACAGTAAAATAGTACTGCATACACACACACATGCACACACACACAACATTATTCTGTCTCAAATGCTCGTTGTGCACTTGGGACACATGCAATAACTTGGAGGACCAGGGGCCCATGGTCCACCAGTTGCTAGCCACCATATGTAGCAACTCTAACATTCTATTATACTCTAGGTTAAAAGCATTGTCTTCCTGTAACTGGCTGGATAAATCTAGCCACACAGTGGTGCTAGGTGGTCCTCCGTGAAGAGTTTTCCACGTTTCCAGTGCAACAATGAGTGTTACAGCCGAAAATTGGAAGTAAAGCCTGGAGGGTAAGTTACAAGAGTATATCACTCCACGTGGCCAATAGTCCCACCCACCCCAGGGCCAAAGATTCACAATACAGGCATCCTCTTGCTTGCCTCTGCTGAAGAACTTGGGTACAACCAAGAAAATGCATGTCCCAATGCTGTAAGAATAATATTGACTATTTATTAAGCACTTAGTAGGTAATAGGAACTTTGCCTATTATTCATAAACTCTGAGTGTAGATATCTATTACACAGATAAAGAATATTTATTCATCTACTTATTGTTTTTATGAGATTAAGTAACTTGCCCAAGAATACAGAGACATTGAGTATAGTATCTCTCTTACTCCAAAGACCATGTTCTTTTCATATTTTATAGGGCTGAGTGTTCCTTTGGTTTCTTTGATATTATTAATTTTATCTGGACAAAAGTAACCCCTTGCACTACCTGATGAGATAGATGTATGCCATTTTGTTCCTGAGATGTGATTTCTTTCTCATTTAAGTTCTGTGGAATAGAATCCCTGACTCAGTACTTGGGCTCTGGAATATAGAATGTATTGAGAGGGCTAAAATCTACATTCTTTTTCTTTCTTTTTTTTTGAAATGAAATGAAATTTATTTTCAGTGTAACAGTATTCAATTGTTTTTGCACCACACCCAGTGCTCCATACAATCCGTGCCCTCTCCAATACCCACCACCTGCTTCCCCCAACCTCCCACCCCCTGCCCCTTCAAAACCCTCAGATTGTTTTTCAGAGTCCATAGTCTCTCATGGTTCACCTCCCCTTCCAATTTCCCCCAACTCCCTTCTCCTCTCTAACTCCCCTTGTCCTCCATGCTATTTCTTAGGCTCCACAAATAACTGAAACCATATGATAATTGACTCTCTCTGCTTGACTTATTTCACTCAGCATAATCTCTTCTAGTCCCATCCATGTTGCTGCAAAAGTTGGGTATTCGTCCTTTCTGATGGAGGCATAATACTCCATAGTGTATATGGACCACATCTTCCTTATCCATTTGTCCGTTGAAGGGCATCTTGGTTCTTTCCACAGTTTGGCGACCGTGGCCATTGCTGCTATAAACACTGGGGTAGAGATGGCCCTTCTTTTCACTACATCTGTATCTTTGGGGTAAATACCCAGTAGTGCAATGGCAGGGTCATAGGGAAGCTCTATTTTTTATTTCTTTTTTTTTTTTTAAGATTTTTTATTTATTTATTTGACAGAGAGAGATCACAAGTAGATGGAGAGGCAGGCAGAGAGAGAGAGAGAGGGAAGCAGGATCTCTGCCGAGCAGAGAACCCGATGCGGGACTCGATCCCAGGACTCTGAGATCATGACCTGAGCCGAAGGCAGCGGCTTAACCCACTGAGCCACCCAGGCGCCCTATTTTTAATTTCTTGAGGAATCTCCACACTGTTCTCCAAAGTGGCTGCACCAACTTGCATTCCCACCAACAGTGTAAGAGGGTTCCCCTTTCTCCACATCCCCTCCAACACATTTTGTTTCCTGTCTTGCCAAATATTTTTCTATTCTGAATCAAGGCACATACCAATTCCTCCAGCATCTTTTTGTTGTAGTTTATACTTTCATGATGTGATATACATACTCACACTAGGGCCCAAATTAAGATATAAAAGACACATAAAGGAGCAGAGCGACTGTGTAATCTGTGATGCACAGGTGCAATAACGAGCCTCGGGACCATTTACATTTTTACAGTCTGCAAAATGTTCAGCTACTGACGAACAAACACACTCTAATTATGGTGGAAGGCACCTAGATTTAGATACTGAATGATCTGCTGTGGTTAACTCTTCACAGGATCATTGTGCCTGCACAGTGGATGGCACCAACTCTGCACTCTGCTGAGAGGGTCAGTAATGGATGACATCCACAAATGCCCCATTGACCAACCCCTTCTGTCCCCCAACCAGACAGAGCTATTGGCCAGCCTGCACTTTTGTCTCTGGTTTGGAGATCCCTAATAGACTCTTGGGCTGTATGCCTGAGGTGGGAAGATAGACTCATCCAGTGTACAAACACAGCAAGAGTCCTCAGAACAGACTGAGCCCATAGGTACAGAGGGGAGACATCCAGTCCTATTTTCTGTGGCACCAATATCCTGTTCATGGACAACACTTGTCAGTATTTACAGGAGTTCAAGAGGATGAATGCTTTTCTCTCATGCGCCTCAACCATTCTTTCCTTGCCTCTCATTTACATTCTTTTAACATGAAACTTTCATTATTCCCAGTTCAATTTCTAATGTTGTTTTCTGTGTTTATGAAGTGATATCCCAGGTGACTTTATAATAAATTTCCCTTCAGTCCTATGATTGCTTTCAGTGTATGAAATCCAAATAGGAGAATCTAAGTTACGAATACAGGTCTATTTTATAATAATTCATTTTTATCTTGAAACAAATATCTGAAATTCAATTTCTTTTCTGTCTCTCTCTATTTTCTTTCCATAGTCAGGAGAGCTTGCTTTAGCTTTGTTCAATTCTAATTCTGCATTCTGTTTGATAATATAATACCACAAAAATGAAGTCTTAAGACTTGATTTCATATATGTAGCTGTTTTTCTCTACTTGTAATTCTACAAGATAAAAGTTTTTAAAAATATTCACCAAACGTCCTTCCATAATTAGTTGTTATTCATTCCATGATTCTTTGATGTATTCACAAAAAATCTGCATTTTGCATTCATGAAGGATTACTTGTCTGAGCAAATATTAACTTTGTGTATACATGTGTCCTTTCAATCTCTTAACAAAATTTTCTTTTACCAATTTGCAGACCATAGTTACATAAAACAAAAGTGTCTGAAAGACTCAAAGTGGACAAAGTAACGTATATAAATGTAAAATCTATTCATGAAAAATTCCAAAAAATTTTGGCAAATTTATAGTGATCTCCAAGCTACTGGAGGAAAAATGTGACAGCTGCTGAACAGCATTTAGTGAGAATGTGTAGCAGTAGCAGCACTTCAAAGTGAATATCACAGTGTCTTGGTGAAATTACACATGGAATAATTACCTGTGTGGGAACTTAATTAGGGCACAGGATTTTTAAATTCCATGAAATACTAAATTGTCATTTTAGTGCCATCAACTGAACTTGGGCTGATATTAATAGATGGACCTTTTAGATTATTTGAAGTATTTTTACAGCCAAGTAATTAGGGCTACCCTTGACACTTTCTTTATTAAGACTTTGTTATTTTGGCACAAGTAGTCATTCTTCTGAATACATGCTATAAGAGAATATATAATTGGGACTATGAGGCCCAACATATTTGAAAACAGTCATGGTGGAAATTAGAAATGAAATAATTTCTGGTTATTTGATCTGGGAACTGATTAAGGAAACACTACTAAGTCTCCACTACACAGATGAGTTTGTATGTTCCCAGAGCACAGTATTCTAGGGTTGCTGCTTGACATACACAAAAACAATTTTTATGTATGTATGTACGTACGTATGTATGTATGTATGTATGTATGTATCTATCTGTCTATTTATTGTAGGCTCCATGCCCGGTGTGGAGCCCAACATGGAGTTTGAACTCACAACCCTGAGGTCAACCTGAATTGAGATCAAGAGTCAGATGCTTAACCGACTGAGCCACCCAGATGCCCCAAAACTCTCAGTATTTTATGCCAAAAGACACACTTCTAACTTACTTTGTACTTTTTAAAAGTACTTTTCCATTAATCTTATAATTACAGAATCTAGTTATTAAAGAGAAACGAGAATATACATACATATATCCGTACAGACATATGTATGTACATATTAACCAGTCAGTTTATCATTGGTTCAACTTTTCTTTATTAAGACCTTATTAGATACCAGGGCCTTTACTATGTGCTACAGATAAAGATAACCTAATTCTTGTCCTCAAGCAGTTCAATTTTGTAAGAAGAGATAGGTATGTAAGCACATAAACTACAGTACTGGAAATTACAAGTATGAGGGTTAGGAGTAAGCTCTCCGAGACAGGTGTGGTATGAAAAATATGGCCATAATATTTTGTACTTCTCCACCCTGTGTCTAGGCTAACCTGCTACTTCGACAAGCAGAATTTGGCAGAAGTAATATTATGAAGTTCTGGAGTATAGGCTTCCAGAGACTTTCTGATTCTACTTTTATCTTCCTGAACACTCCTGATACCATGTAAAGAAACCTGAGTGAGACACCATGGTGGGGAGTTGGGGGAGGGAGCAGCCTACAGTCCGTTGAAGGTTCCAGCAATGTGAGTGAGACTGAACTAAACCCTCTAGCCCTAGTCAGTCTACTGGGTATCTGAAGCCACATAAGTGACCCCAAGGGAGAATAGCAGAAAGCCATTCGGCCGAGGCCTGCCCAAACTGATGAGCCAAACTGATGGAACAAAAACAAATAAATGATTTTTGTTTTAAGTCACTGTATTTGGGGTGGTGTTTTATAAAGCAATAGAAAATTGGTACAACAGATTTAGTAACACTGAGAATGACAGCTCAACAGCAAGGATGGGTAGGGCAGAGTTGGGGTTAAGAGACCAAAGAAAACTGTCACTGTTTATGAAAGGCCACCTTCTTTCTCATCCATCCCTAATAGAAAACTGTGGCAGGCATCTTCTTACAATGATTTCTCCTAGTTTAGCTTCTGATCTTCAGCTTTCAATTTGCTTTCTCTCTAGCATCTAGCTTTTTATTAGTTGAGTTTTCCCTTTTTTAAACTCTTTTGAACCAATGATGTCCTGGCTATTGACTGCTATCTCTTCTAAGTGCTACTTCTTGGAATATCTCTGTGTCTAGCCAATGCCATTCCCACGGGGCCTGCACTACTTCTTCTAACCTGATATGAAACAACTGGCATATGGAAGCTAGTTAATTTAGTGGTAAACTTCCCCAAGATGCTTTGAAACTAATTCTGATCTCAGATTAGAACAAATCACAATAAGTGATATGGATATTACCGACTCTAAGTTTTCAATAAAGGTTAACTGTTGTGGGGTATACTTGGTATCACCGAGCAGAAATATGTGGTAGATAGTTCATCATTATTTCCATTAAAAATATTTATAATTGGAGGGGAGAAGGCCAACAGATAAACTGATTTGATTCCTTAAAAAAGTGCTATCTATTTAGCGCTTCGATATTTGCCAGGCACTGTTCTAGCCAAAGCAGCAACAAAACAGACAAGAATTCATGTCCCTGAGGGAGACAGGAGCAGCAGCAAATATCACACAGGGACAAGAGGATCTGTTTTCTACACAAGCAGCAACTCAACAAATACTAAAAAAGGAAAGTGGAGGCCACCTTTGAGTATTTTAATAATACTTCAGAGTAATCAGAATAATTATGAGTAATATTAAATATTAAAATATTAAATATTAAATTAATAATTTTAATTATAATATATAATATTAATAATAATTAAATTAATAATTAAATATTAAAATAATAATCAGAGTAATTATGGAATCCCACGTGATAGCAGTGTGTGGTCTGATTATTAAACAGGCAGTGATGTCATTTTGTGGAGAAGTTGTGCCGGCCTCGCCACTTGGCTTGTTTAAACCAAGGGTGACCACTGCCTCTGGGAAAACCTTACTGGGAGAAAATGCATCTTTGAGAAAGAAGGGGCAAGTCTTCTACTAGGACCTCTCTAGCTGTAACCTCAGAACCAATTACTTCTTTAAAGCTAACTAGTTCAGATTTTCTGCAAATTAGTTATTCTGGTGACTGATTCTATTAATACAACAATAGGCAAAACAACCACTATGCAGATAAGGAATTGGTTTTATTTTCTGAATATTTCTGTAGACCATTAACTATAGAATAGATAGGTAAATCTCATTAAAACACCATATACTAAATAATGAAGTTATTGTCTAAAACCTAATCAGGTAACCTGACTATTCCGTAAAAGTTTTTCTCATATTCCAGATCCTACTTATGTCATATTATCAAACAATATATTAAGCAGTAATGTTTTAAAATGAGTGTTCAGTATTTTCTTTAAAATAAAGTTGAATTCTGGGGGTATCAAGGTGTCTCGGTTCGTTAAAAGTCTGACTCTTGATTTCTGTTCGGGTCATGATCTCAGGGTCATGATCTCAAGATGGTGAGAGAGCCCTGCACTGGGCTCCACACTGAGCATGGAGCCTCCTCAAGATTCTCTCTTTCCCCTTCCCTCTGTTCTTAAAAAGAAAAAAAAAAAAAAAGCTTAAAAAAAATAAAGTTGAATTGTTCATACTAAAAGTAATTTTATTCTTGTTTGATCATAGTAGAAGAGCAGCTGCTCATTTTTATACCAATATCTATTTTTTTTCTCTAAAAATGGTCTCACCAAAGTTCTTTCCAACAATAACAATGAATTCCACACATGCTGAACTAATAATGGTTCAGGAATATGATTTATGTAAAAGAAAATTCTTCCTGTTTTAAAAGATAAATGGCAGAAAGATAAGGCCCAAACTCAAAAAAAGGGATCATCATTTACTAAAAACTCAAAAGCATCTACTGCATTTAGTAAAATGTCAATAGTATGCAAGAGAGTGAAAGTCAATGGATAAACATTTTAGTTGGTGTGATTATGAGTAAGAAAAAAGACAATGTTGATGAAAGTATGTCTATATTATATAGCAAATGAGACAGCAGAATTCCTGTCTATAGGGATTTTTAGGATATTAGCATATAGGGAGATGACAGAACCTCTACCCCTGGGAATGTTAAAGAAAGGGTAAAATCACTGCTTCAGCAAACATTTTCTGGATTTGTAGCAAACAATAATGGTGTTAGAGAAGACTAGGATCCTGTCCTTAAGGAGTTTATACTGCGATGGTAAAAAGTGATCTTAAAGGAGAGAGAACAAAGGTCTGCAGAGGACATTATGGGCACAGAGCAAGCATATAGGGAAAGATGATCAGAAATACTTCATTCTTGAAGATAACCTTGCTAAATAATTACATATTTGCTGGGGCAATTATCCAGAAAGGGAGAGTATGTTTGACATGACCTATGGGAAAAAAAATCTTTCAATGTTATCGTTATGTAAAGGATTGACTAAATAAATCTTCCAGTGTTACCAAATTAAAATAATGCAATTTGCTAAACATTCACACTAAGTTCTAGTCAAATTTAAATCTAATGCAAACCTGAATTTTCACATATTTCACCAGGCAAAAAAATAAAATATTTGCCTTTTTTTTCCTGCAGTGTGGTATGAAAAAGTTATGTACATGACATCCAAGGGAATATTCTTAGAAATGCTACAGAAAAACAAAAGGAAAAGAAAAAGACAATTAACAGGAGATTTCTAATGTCTTTTGAGTTCCAGGAAGACATGGGATAGGACTCGAACTGGGAGTTCCCAGGAAAGGCAATTTAATATATTCTGAACAGAAGGTGCAAAATCAGAAATAAGGTAGGTCAGTAAGCAAAGAACCAAATGGGAAGAGTCAGAAAGGGTTTCAAATAAGCAAGGACAAGAGGTTGGCACTGTGTAGGTCTTAGATCTGGAAGCCGGAACTAAACTATAAAATTTTAGAAATAAAAGCACAAGAGAAAATCTTCAGGGTGTTAAAGAATTCTTAGATATGTTACAAAAGCATGATCCATAAAAGAAAAAATTGCTAATTTTAGACATCATTATTATTGGAAACTTCTCTTGAGGGAAAAAAAAAAAAGGACAACTACAGCTTCAGAGAAAATATTTGCAAAATATCTGAACCAGGACTTGTATTAAAAAAATGGAACAAATGCCACAGACCTGTACCCCTGGGGCTAATAATACATTATATGTTAATTAAAAAAAAGAAACAAATGCTTACAACTAAATAACAACAGTCTGATTAATAAAAATGGGCAAGAGATCTGAACAGACACTTCATGAAAAGATGACATGTGAATAGCAAGGAAACACATGAAAAGAAGCTCAGCATCATTAGTTGTTAGGAAAATAAAATTAAAGCCACAACCAAATACCACTACATTCCCCAGAATGACTGAAAAAAGACTAACAGTAAGAAGTGTGGCTTAATTGTATGGAGAAGCTGCAACTCCCATATATTGTTGGTGGCCATGCAAAATGGAACAGCCACTTAGAAAACAACTTGGCAGTTTCTTATAATGTTAAAGATAATTTTTTCCATGCAACCCACCCATTCAACTTTTAGAGATTTACCTGAGAAAAATAAAAACATATATATTCACACAAAGACTTACATATGAATATTTATAGCCACTTTGTTTATAATAGTCCCAACCTGGAAATAATCCATATGTTCATCAACTGGTGACTAGAAAAACGAACTATGGTGTGAAATGGAATATCCCTCAGAATTTAAAAGTCAAGGACTATATGCAACAACATAGATGGATCTATAAAGCACTGTTTTCAGTGAAAAAAAAAAAATCTAGAACAAAAGATTATACACTGAATGATTCCATGTAAATAAAATTTTAGAAAAGGCTAAACTATAGTGAGAGAAAACAGATTAGTATCCCCAGGTCCAAGGGTAGGAGAAGGGGATTGCATACACGGCAGCAAGAGGAACCTTCTGGGGTAATGGAAGTGTATTGCTCATCACATGATGATACACATTTGGTAAAAATCATCCAAGATGATAATATGGGATATCTTAACATGGGATTTTTAAATAACTTAAGGACCACATAGTCAAATGATTTATTGTTAAATTTAACTTAAACCAAGCAAATAAATATATTAAAATATTGTCTCTCTTTAATAGATGAAAACGCTTCTGAGGATTAATATTCTGCTGTGTTATCTTGGTGAGATTTTTGTCCAGTCATTTTCACAGGACCAGCACCCCAAGAGACGAACACTTGTTAGAAGAAGGAAATCTTGGATAAGAGTGTGTACATTTAAAGCACGTGGCTTTTTCCAATACTTAAAAGCTAACTGGTCTATATGGCACTTACATTTTCTGTTATAGCCTTTTTTGTAAAACAAACTAAAATTCAATAAACTGTTTTTGTATTACTTTAAGGATATTATCCCATAACAAAAGATGGTGTTTACATTAATACCCAAATAAAATCCTTTTATTTTCCTTTAAGCACTTAAAATGCCAAACTCTTACAAAAGAAACTAAGAACTAGAACTCTTATAACTTAGAGATTGAGTTATATTATTAAATGTTATATAACTCATCATTTACCTGTTTTTTATTTCGTATTTTTAAAAGATACTAATGGTACAAAAATAACTTGAAAGCAAGGCATTCCTGAAAAAGTACATACTTTTTTAGATCACTAGAAATATTTAATGAGTTACTTCAAGATTCTCCTGGCTTCAAATTTAAAAATAATTTAAAAATATTCACTACAAAAGCACCCCTATGTTTATTGCAGCAATCACCAAGATATGGAAGCAGCCCAAGTGTCCATCCACAGATGAATGGATTAAGAAGAATGGGATACAGTGGGTTAAGCCTCTGCCTTCAGCTTAGGTCATGATCCCAGGGTCCTGGGATCGAGCCCCACATCGGGCTCTCTGCTCAGTGGGGAGCCTGCTTCCTCCTCTCTCTCTGCCTGCCTCTCTGCCTACTTGTGATCTCTGTCAAATAAATAAAAATCTTTTAAAAAATAAAATAAAACTCCGTCCTTTAAAAAAAAAAAAAAAGAAGAATGGGATACTACTCAGTCATAAAAAGGAATGAAATCTCACTATTTGCAACAATATGGATGGATCTAGAGGGTATAAGGCTAAGTAATAAGTCAGTCAGAGAAAGATAAATACCATATGATTTCATTCATATGTGAAATTTAAGAAACAAAACAAATGAACAAAGGAAAAGAGACAAACAAGAACCAAACTCTTACATATAGATCAGAGGTGGTTGCCAGAGGGGAGGTGGGTGGGGGGGATGGGGAAAACAGGTGATGGGGATTAAGAGTACACATACTATGATGAGCTCCAAGTAATATATAGAATTGTTGAATCATTATATTGTACATCTGAAACTATTATAACACTGTATGTTGACGATACTGGGATTAAAATTAAATAATTAAAAATTATTAAGTACCTAATATGTAAAAAAAAAATTCTACCTATAGAAACTACTAGAAAAGAACAATTAAATAGTGAACCTTTTATAAACAATGATTGGGAACAGAACATGGTCACAGTGTCAGGGTAATACTTTGCATTATGCAACTGGCCCTGTTCTTCCTATTTTTAGTCTTATACATTTACTTTGCTTGTGATCTTTGCATTTGGTGTTTATGTGTGTCAAATCCCCCAAAGCCTTTAAGTGCACCTTGAAGAGACAGAATTTGAAAAAGGTCATCATACTCAGAGCGACAAGAAAGAAAATACATTGCACTATGGTTTTCCCCCATGCTCCCACATGCTGTATCCATCAGTCCACTAGATTCCCAAGAGAAAGTTCGAGTACGTGAGGTCTATGTTTAGTTTAAATTCAGAATCCAGACAGAAGAATTCTCAAGTGAGTTTTACCAAGTCACACAATTGGTCTGGTCCCAAAGGCTTGTCTTCATCTAGGACACAGATAGGTGACTTTGTGCGTACAAAATGAAACTCAGAACAGCTCCTGTGGTGTTGCTCAAGGTCTGCCAAGTTATGTCTCCTTTCCATTTTAAACTCAGGCAATATGAAATTAAAGGTAATAGAAATGAAAACAAAACATGAAGTCTTAAAGGAGGTGGTTTGGACCAGGATTTTGATGAATTAACTTACATAATACAGAGAACTGAAATTTAACAGCTCTGAGTATGAACACCTGAAGTAGGGAAGAAATTTTACATGATGGGCTGGTATACTGCACAGCCAAGTTAGGACTGAAAGCTTCCAGGATAGGGTTTTTCTTCTTATGAAACATTTATGAATAATATTTGCGATTACATATATAATATTCCTTCAAGGAAAGTTATTAAGTTACTGATACAGAATGGAAATGAGAGACAACTGAACCAGTTCTGGATGTGCAGCCGGCCAGGCTTCCTGGTGGACAGGATGCCCCATGAATCTCTCCTCATGCTTGTCATTTGATTCATGCCTGTTTCTTCCCATGCGGTCTGAAGACAAAATCAGTATCACTGAATCTATAATATGACTGAAGAGCTAGCTGTATAGCTTCACAGGCTAACTTTGAATTTTAGGGGGAGAAACCTACACGGCACACCTTATTTCTATTGTATGACATCTGAAAATAGTAAGTGTGAATGGCAGTCCAATTTATCACAAAATATTTCTTTGATTTGAGACCGAAAGATGGCTTGGGTTCATTTTCTTTCATCTCAGCAGACGCTCTTACAATATTCAAGTTGGGACAAAAAAAGAAATGCAGTTCTTTTCTTTGCCACGTTAATAACCACCACTAGGAAAACAGAATTTCAATAGGCAGGTAAATTAAAACTAGTCGACCGCCTGTTATCGGCGCAGATGATCTGCTCTGTAGAGTGCTACAGTCACATTCTGTTTTTGTGCAGGGCCAGTGGGAGAGGCTTGCGGAGGGTGGGCTGGGACTATTCACAGACTCCAGTCCGTGACACTGCATTCATAATTTGACCTTCAAATGTCACTGAAGTACGTTTCACAGCAAAAGTGCTTTCTTTTGGCACCTGTCTAAGCTACAATCCTGGGATCTCATTTTGGGAAACAGGATTCTTTTGACACCGTTTATGGGATTCCTCTTTCGCTCTGACACACACCACATTTATATGCTTTTTGACAGTTATTGTTCTGTTGTCTTATAAATGAACATTTCTAGTTCTCTTTTCTACCTGTATTATCTCTCCAGTAAGACTTTAATCTCTTTAAGGAAAAGAATGATTCTGCTTTTAATTCTCATAAGCATTCTTTGATTCATTGATTCATGCCACAAATAGGGTGATCTCTGTACCCAGCAGTGGCCGGTCACTTTGGGGGTGGAAGCATAGCACCATGTCATGTGGTAGAGTGTGGTTTGGTGTTACAAGAACAGATCAAAAATATGTGATGGTGGCAGACAGAAAGAAAGATTATTTCTGCCTGGTGGATGGCAGGACAAGGTAAGAAGAAAGCACAATGAGTTGGGCCCCTTGAAGAAAGAAAGGGTAGGGTTTTGAGTATCAGCAGTAGGCTTTAAGCCCATGAAGACTGGATTTAAGGTCTGAATGTCATCACACGGCAATGCTGAGCCACGGAAGAGTTCTTGCGAGAGGCATTATGGACACAGCTGGGATTTAGAAGATTATCAAGAGAAAGGTAGGTGGCTGATTGAAGAAAAGGAATAGAGACCATAATTCTAGGAGGAGGTTGGTGTTCTTAAGTGAGGCATTCTCCCTGCCATCATTTTTCTAACTGCCTCGTTTCACAGACTCCCCAGCTTCTTTATGTAAAATACGGACTATTTTTTAGATAAGCATTTTGTTCTCCGGACACAGATCTCCCCTCCCTTCTTCATTTGACTAAAATCCTACTCATTCTTCAAAACCGAACTCGAGTATCATTCCTCTTGGCAAGTCCTTCCTGGTGTGGACCACAGCACAATTCAGGGTGTATCTCAGTGAATGGTAACCACCGACTTACTTGTCTGACTTGGTCTTAAATGCCGGCTCTGTGCAGAACCTCTTATGAGTTTGGCACCTCAACACCCAGGTCCATGTGACATAGTACTTCTCAATACATGTTCGCTAAATAAAATAAGTCCCTGGTATTCAAATGTTACTTAAACTGGGAAGCTCAATTTATAGCAGAGAAGATCTGGGTAGGCAAACTAAAATTTACAACTCAGAAATAATAAAATTCCATAAAAATGGAGACTCCCTAAGGAAAATGAGTCAATTATTTTTGGAAGCTTATTCTCATAACAGGAAATGTATCAAAGTTAACAGCACTGGAGCACAGAGGCAGACTCATTAGGGAATTGCTTGAAATGTTCAATATCAGAAAAGAAGATCAGAGCTCGTTGCCAGTGATCAAATAAAACCACTAGCAATGTACACTCCAGCAAAAAAGTCCAACCAGAAGATAAATGGTTGAAAAAAATTAGTCCAGGTACAGCAGATCAAGGGGAATGGAATTTAGAACAGTGCAAATTCCACAGCCTTCCCCTATTGCTGATCACCGCAGCAAATTGCATTTTAAAGTGTTTTCAGAGAAATAGTCACTAAGAAAATTCGTGTAATGCTGAACTGCCAGCAGATTTAAAACACAAGTGTTTCTGAGAAGCTACTAAAGACTTAATTCAATATAATTGTGTATATATTTTCCGTTCATTGAAAAATAGTAACTCCACAGGCTTGACTGGCTTGTAGAGATAGTAGGAGGCTACCCTGAGCTTCATCACAACGTAATCAGTAGGAAATCCACATAGCTTAGCAGTTTTTTCACAAAATACTGACATTTTTGGCTTAAATGGCCTAGGCAATATAACTGGTTGGGTCTCTGTTCAGTTTACTTACTTACCAAGTTTGTTCTACCCCCTCCTCTCCACTGACTCTTTCCATTACCCTCTCAACATAAAAACACTGCCCTTGACCTCAGGGCGCCCTTCCATTTCTGTCTTCCGTATCTCTACCCCTTTGGTCTCCTTTCTCAGCACTGTAACATGACTTTACCCCTCACTTTATTGGAAGGGCTCCTGTCTTCGGCGGCTATCTGCTACGCACATTCCAGCTCATGAGCCACTTTCTTGGCCTCTTAACACCTGGCTCTTTTCTTGGCACTTGACATTACTGATTGCTGTCTCTCTGAAAATTTTCCTTTAGCTTCTAGGATACCAGACCGCCTTCAACTACACCCTCTTGATCTCTTCTGCCCATGAAATCCTGAAATGTCAATGTTCCCCAAAGTTTGGTCCCAAGCACCCTCTTTTCTACCTACAGTCTCTCTCTGGATGATCTCATACACCCCTATGGCTCTGCCATCTACAAGCTCATGCCTCCTAAGTCCTTATCTCTACTGTAGATCCCTTCTTTGTTCTGGAGCTTACCTATAGGACTCTGGACATCTCCATTGTATCACCCTACAGCAACCTAAGTTTATCATGATCCTCCTGGGTCCCTCTGTGGTCCCTTAACAAAGAATGGTACCACCATCCACTGGGTTGCTCAAGTCATAGTCGGGAGTGTTGTGTGTGATATTGTACCCCATCTTTCCCCTTACATTCTATTAATGACAAACCTTGTCCATTTTACCAACTTAAGATTGTTTAAATTCATCAGCTGCTGTCTGTTCACAGTGCAGTTCCTTATTTCAGCCCACCATCACCTGTCACCTGCTAGCTTGCTTGGTGTTAGGCTCCTTCAGCCTGTTTTCTGCACTGCAGAGATAGTGGTATTTCTACAAGGCAAATCTAATCATTTCACAACCTTATTTAATGAGTCCAAATTGCTCTCAAGAAAACATCTAAATCTCTTAGAATAGCTCATAAGGATTTTCATGATTTGGCTCTAGTGAAATCTAGATGTAACCACACTATCCCTCATCTACCAGCATCTGCACTCTCAAAAAAAAAAAAAAAAAAAAAAAAAAAAGAACAGGAAGAAGTGTTTTATTAGCTCATACTGGCCCTGTTGACATCACTTTGCCTTCTTGGGATTCACCATCTATTTAATAATCCATTTGAGAATTTGGTAAGAGTATCATCAAGCTCACTGGTATGAAGGTTTCCGAATCTACTTTTCATCCTTGTGAAAAATCAAGATTGTATCTGCAGATCCGGCATGTTAGTTCCTTTTCGACTCACCAGAGATCTTTAGATCACCCTCCGCAGTTTGGAGATCTCACTAGCAGGCTTGTTTGCCTCCTGGGCTATGATCAGCATAGCCAGGAAACCCATCCCAGGAGCTATGCTTTCCTTGTCACTCCTGAACTGCAAGGTCCTCTAAGCAATGTCTGTCCTCCTTCTTCCTGTGTTCTCCTTAGTTGCCCTGCCACTTGCTAAAATGATCACATCTTTCCCAAGTACTGGCTCTTTTCTTCCTAAATTGAACATCACTCTCCATCCAAAAACAAAACAAAACAAAACAAAAAAACAAAAAAAAAACCCAAAAACCAAAAAAACAAAAAAACAACCCCAAAACCCAAAAACCCATCTCTTTTTTGGACTACTCTCCACATTTGTCAATAGCCTCAGCTCATTTTAATGTTTAACCTGCTGATGCTATTTTCACAGTTTCTCACTAGAGTGGAATATCCTAGGTAGTAACACGAGAGTTATTTAAGTCACATCAGTATCTGGTTCTTTTATTCCTCATCATGTGAAGACTGCACTTCTTAGCCTCCCTACAGGTAGGTAGACCATATGACGTAGGGATGTGTGACATACATCACTTTGGGGCCAAGGCAGTGAAAAGCTCCCACACAGCCATCGATCTCTCTCCTTGCAAAAGTGGTTGCACGTACTGAGATGGAAGACTCCTAAGAGGAGACCACCCTGGCTCTCTGAGTCGCTGAGTCACAGGACCACTCACAGATTCTCCACTAGCAAGGAATGCTATTTATACATTAAGCCATTGAGATGTAGTATTTATTTGTGGTTGCAGCACATAGGTTAGGCTTTCCTAGCTAATTCAGGATCTTTCACCATTATTTTAAAATTTCAGTTTTAAAGGGCTCCCATTCTATTGAGTTTTCTACCCCCTTTAGGATTTTAAGATGCCTCAGTAGATTGAATAATTAGCTACTCCCCATTCCCAAAGATGTCTATGTCCTAATCCTCCAAATGTAGGACTAGGTTACCTTACATGGCAAAGGGAGCTTGGGATTTTGAGATGGGAGCATATCCTGAATTATCTGGGCAGACCCAATGTAATCACAAACATTCTTATAAAAAGGTGGCTGTAGAGGGGCAGCTGGGTGGCTCAGTTTGCTAAGCCTCTGCCTTCAGCTCTGGTCATGATCTCGGGGTCCTGGGTCCAGGTCCTGCATCAGGCTCCCTGCTCGGCAGGAAGTCTGCTTCTCTTTCTCCCTCTGCCCCACCCCCTCTGCTCACGTGAATATGTGGGTGCTCCCTCTCTCTCAAATAAATAAAATCTTTTAAAAAAAAAAAAGGAGGAAGCAGTAGAGTCAGTCAGAAAAAGGTAACATGACAACGAGAGGTTGGAGTGGTCACTTTGAGTATGGAGAAGGGGGCCAAAGGCCAAGGAGTAGGGGCAGTCTCTAGATGCTAGCAAAGGCAAGGAAACAGGTTCCACCCTGGAGTATTCCAGAAGGAAAGCAGCCCTGGTAACACCTTGATTTTAGTCTTGTGAGACCTACTCCAAACTTCTGACCTTTAGAACTATTAAGAGAATAAATTTGTACTGTGTTAAAACACTAAGTTTGTAGTGAAATAATACACTTTCCTTTCTCTAAACATCTTGAAAATGACCTTCTCAAGTCTAAGGTAAATGTACATAAAAACTGTCTTAAACTATGCTCCTCTTTCTTTTCCTTATCTAAATGCTAATGGTTAAGGGCTATTGGATGAGAGCTTGTTTCTTCTCCCTGTATTCTTGAACTCACAGATTTTACCATTTTTACCTTACAGGCATGGGTTTGTTTCTTCTTTCTTTACAATAAAAAGATTTCCTTCCTACTTCCATTTCTGAATTATTTATTCAATATTCCCCAAAAAACTGGAACCCAGAGATCAATTCGTCAAGCATTTCACCTTCTACACCTTGCATTTAATATTCCCAGAGCTGGGGATATCCTCCAGCAGGAAGATACACATGCTACAATCTCTGAAGAATTGTTCCCATTCCTTCAGTTTTCATACTTCTGGTCAAAGCTCATAAATGTTATAGCTATTCCTGACACCTGATGAAAGATATATAATGGCAAAATACCTGTTACATCTGTTTTTTGGTTCCACCTGGGAGACTTCTCAGAATTAAACTCTTGGGGCGCCTGGGTGGCTCAGTGGGTTAAGCCGCTGCCTTCGGCTCAGGTCATGATCTCAGGGTCCTGGGATCGAGCCCCGCATCGGGCTCTCTGCTCAGCAGGGAGCCTGCTTCCTCCTCTCTCTCTACCTGCCTCTCTGCCTGCTTGTGATCTCTCTCTGTCAAATAAATAAATAAAATCTTAAAAAAAAAAAAAAAGAAACTCTTGCACTGGGTGCGTCCACCCTTCCGGCAGTATGTGATGTTTGCACTTTCCTCAAACATGTGTCATATTTAATTGCACTCTTGTTGGTTTCTGCAAACCTCAGATCACTTAAATGTAAGACAATGACTAGAGAAAACATCTGCTGAAGTCTGTAAGAAACTTCAACAGGGAAGGATTGTTCACGGCTCCCCTGCTACTCAATTCTTTCTGCTGCTTCCAAGCAAAGTGTCCAGAACATTTTGGAGCCAATACCTTAATTTTTGAAAGGAGAAAACAGGCTCCAAAGTGGCTTTCCTAAGGTGAGAGGCAGAATATTGCTAATGATTAAAAACAAGGACTCTGGAATCTAGGTTTGAATTCAAATTCCGTCACTAAACTCCTACCTGTACATTCATGGGCCTCATTTTCCTTATCTGTGAAATTGGGAAAATATAAACCATCTCACCTTAAGGAAGACTTAAAACTGATCCTGGCACATAGTTAGCACTACCTAAATGTTGGAGGTAATTTTGTTATGTAGTAAGTTCATGATAGAGGTTGGGTTAGAAGCGAATCTGGTACTCTTTCCACTACCCTATTCTGGATCCTTAAAGCCAAATATGATATTCTTGACATGGTAGGATGCTTTATGACTAAAAATGCAACCATAAGCCAAATAAACGATTTTTAGCATGTTCTTATTGTTTGGGGGGAAATAATACAGGTTTTTGATAAAGAATTCAAACAATGACAGAAAACCAAAAAGAAAAATATCACCTCAAATCCCCTCACTTAGAATATCTCCCTATGTATATATGTACCCAGAAAATTTTACTATATCATTTGGTAGGTAATTTTATTAATCATACTATAATGCTACTTTTTAATGAAAACTCAAATGGATATTCGAAGTGACTTTTTTTTTTAAACCCTGAAGTTCTGAGTTAACAGTTCACTAGAGAAACAGCACCAACAAAATATAATGGGATTTTATTTGCTTCATTAGGTCTTCAAAAAGGCATCATGCTCAATTCCATTTTGACTGAGTAGTTAACAAATCTTCCTAATTCTAAAGAATATATCATTTGTGTTTGGCTGTATACACATATAAAGCTATGTGACCTTCCTACATTTTTGTTTCTCTTTTTAATGTATACTTTGTTAATCCATTATTAGTTTTTAGAGACAACATAAATGTCTGAAAGTTCAATACTATAAAATTTGCAAAACTGCACATTCTAGTGGTTTAATTTACAATTCCGTTTCATTAAAATGACAAAAAATAGAGTAGTAAATGAAACTGCAGGTTTCTTACTTCTCTCCTTGACACAGCTCTACAAGTCCACTGAAAGGGCTGTGCTTTCCTGAACATGATAATTAAACAGAAAACAGAGCCATGGTATAAGACAGGCATACATATGCTAATAGTTTTACAGTGAAATTATTCCACAAATGTTTGGAATTCAGGATGTGTCTGAGTTATATTTGTTTTATATATTTTATACACACAGAAATCAGAGACATATATTGACTTTCTTCTGACAATAAATATAACTCAATCCTTCTTCCAGAGAGCTGCATTTATATTAAAACTAACAGGTATATTTATTAATGACTTATATTCTTCTTATTTTTCAAGGTTTTATAGTACTGGCACCACCTCCAGTCTTAATGGTGCCTTTATGAAAATTTGGGTGGAAACTTTGGGTTGATCACAGGCTACATTTAGTTCCCATACCCTCCTAGTATAAAGCACAATGTAGCTATAGTGATGACTTTTTCTGGTAGGTTACAACACAGATACGGGACTAAAAAATGTGGACTATAGTAAACAGAAGAAGAAGCCGATGATAAAGCAGATTTATCATATTCTGGCATTGATTCTGATTCTTTATTTTTGGGAGCTAAGGCAGAAAGAAAAATATGGGGATTACACAGCCTCTTTTCCTTATGTGATGTACAAAATCATCTGTACATGCAAATTTTTTCCTAGAACTAAACTCATGTGGAAATAGCATTTATCTCCTAGAATAAAAGATCTTTATTTTCAATTATGGTTGCCCAAAAGTTTCAGAAATGTTGTACAAATGGACAATTCTTGCACTGACTCTCCCTAAGAGCAGAAGGCATCAGACTAAAACATAAGTCTCGAAGATGTATTTTTGAGGAGCTAACATTAATGTAGTTATTTGCTTTTCCAAGTTAATTATGGGTCAAGACTTGGAAAATATTTTCAAATGGCTGTACATATGTCCACTGGACTGTCTAAAACATCAGAAATATGAAACACGTTTTGAGCTGATATCAGATTTTGCTTTGACTACAGTCATTGTGACTTATCTTCCAAAAGATGACAGATTCTAAAATGCAATCTCTTTGGGGGCCAAGTTCTCTTATAATTTCTGATACAGCAAATGCCCTAATTTATCAATGAAGGAAAACAGATCCCCCTAGGAAAAGCAAAATAGAAATTACATACCCTGGACATGTTTTCTAACTTGGCAAATTTTACTCATCTTGGATTCTGGGTAAATGTATGTCTGTTGCTCTTGTATTTTGTAAATTCAGTCACCTCTGTATTTTCTCTTCTTGATTATGGTCTTTGGGCTGATAATTCAGTATATCACATATACATTAAAAAATCCAAATTTGAATTTGAATTTAGTAGTTTCCCACCAACACGACTTGACTGGATTTAACCTTATGATTTTAGTTCTTGTGTTTCAAGTGGTTTGTGGAAAAAATATAAATAACCCTTAACCCTCAAAAATAGAGAAGACAAATGTAGAAAAAAATTTTTTAAACAAAAAAATTTGAAACCTCCACCAGAAAAACTATAGCAAAGCAGGAGAATGTCATGTAGGGAATTATAACAATTTTCTGTGCTGTGGGGCCATTTTAGACCATTTTTCTACTTTCAAAGGTAAAAATAACTACCCAAAGATACAAGCTCTTACAAGTATTTGCCTACTGCTATTTCATAGAACCCATCATTTATTTCCAGTATAATAGCTGCTTATAAAATGTCATTTTGATTACCTTAAAATCTCTTAGTTATAATTAAATTGTAATCTATTCTGTTTGGATGATTCAGAGTTAAGGATGAGAAATTTGCAATGGGCTCTACTTCAAGGTCCAACATTTAAAATGTCACAAATAATTTACAGATTGTTTTGATAATAGTACAGAAAACACCTATGAAACTTCATTTTCAATGACCTCTCAATAAATTTATATGCCAGGAGGAGACTAATGACAGGGACTAACACAACAACAATCACTTCAAAGATATTGGCTTCTGTGACCTGAAAAGGGTGAACTTCCTGTTCTATGTCCTCTCTCAAGAACCATCTATCAGTTTTCCATGCTATTCTATAGATTTTTTTGCTGATTATTATTTCCTCATTAACTGAACTTAGTATTTTATGTTCTAGAGCAGTGTTTTGGAAGTCTACAGGGGAGACAGATAAAAAGTAAACAATCACAATTCAGTGGAGAAAGTGCTGTGATAGGATAGTAAGAAAGACAGATAAATAAGACTTGGTTGCTAAGGGAAATGAGGACTAACTAGCACCTGAAGGAAGTAAAAAGGTGAGATGGATGTAGAAAGCTCCCAGGGAAGTGAAAGTATGTTTAAAGGCCACAGGGCAAGAGAGAGGTTCCATGGGATAAGTGAGTTCAGAGGAAGGCAGGGGTGAGTGACAGGAAATGAAGGACCAGTTGATCAGGTCTATCAGCCTGAGGGACATTAAACTCTCAGATCCTCAGTCTAAGGGATAACATTGTAGGCATTCAAAGGTATGAGGTATCTCATGCCCAGGATTTTATCTTTTCTTTTTTTCATCCCCATTATAAGTGAACTACTTTAGTCTTCTTTGCTCTTTGGGACAGTGGTGAAGGGAGAAGCAGAAGAGCCATTTGCAGAGCCCTTATATTTAGGAAAGCCTCAAATTTGACTTTTCTCATCATCTCTAAGTTACACCTACAGTCACAGAGACATTCTGATTAGATATTAAGAAGCTGTTACAATTTTTATAACCTGGTTTTGCATTTAGTGTTTTTAATATGGCAGAAAAAAATGAAAGTACCTAACTATTTTGACCTAAGACTGATTGAACTTGGTGATAATTGTCAGCAATGGGGAAAGCAGATATAGTTTGGTAACTGTTTGCTTTCCTAAATATTATAATTAACTTAGATTAAAATGGATCTAAAAGGATCTTTAAGATCTATAAGATCCTTATTTTGTCATATTTCTAATCTCCAGCATCTCCAAGATAATCTCTCGCACTCACTGACACGCTGGTATTTTACGATCCCAAACATAAAGCATGCTTCAGGTGACTCTTTTGCTTGGTGAGAATACATACACGCAGCAAGAGAGAATATATACACACAGCCAGTCATTTTAACTGGCTTGGCCTAGGAAATAGATTTTTTATATCAGAACAATACCCAAGTAACTAAGGGCTAAATAACCCTTTGAGAAAAACATCTAAATGTAATAAAAACTTTTCTAAAATGCAGCACACACTTTCTTATATTCTTAAGCAGACTAAAAAGGACCTCTTACTGCCCCCCAGGACTCAGGGTAATCATTGTGAATAACAGTGGCTAAACTCTGGTGTAAGAGCGTGATTCCTGAGACTTGCAAGAGGGTTTCCTCTCACATGCTCTCTGCTGTTTTAAGAACTTTGCCTCTTAACTATTAGGGACAAAATGATGGTTACCAGACAGGAGATGAGTGATGGGATGGGCGAAATAGGTGAAGGGCACTTGTTGTGATGAGAACCTGGTGTTGTATGTAAGCGTAGAACCACTAAATTGTAGACATTAAACTAATACTACACTGTATGTTAACTACCTGTAATTTAAAAAACTGGAAAAAAATAAAAAGAACTTTGCCTTTTTCTTATATGTCTTGTGCGTTCCCCAAAGTGTCTTTCTTTCTTCTCTCCTTCGTCTCTACCTTTCCCCATGGCCTTCCTAATTTGCTGATTCAAATCTATGAGAACCTGAAAACCAAACCTATGAGACTTATGCTTAAAGTAATAATAAAGATGCCCCAAAGGAAAACTCCCATATTGGAGTGTCAGGATTATAATGCAGGTAACTTGGTGGTATTTATTTAGGGTATAGAGAGCTTTCATAGATTATTTCTCATTCTTAACCATTCTCTGGGTAAATGGAATTGCTAAATCATTGCATCCCAGGTAAATGAGCTATTATATATAGATTCCATAATGCCTAAATGCACCTAGCTACAACAGATGTCCTTACTATGGCTAACCATATACACATATGACATAAGGAAAAAATCAAACAAATACATAATTGAAGAAGACTGATATTATATGTAATTGGAGAAATGATTTTTTTTTCTAATTACAAACGTTATTGCTCAGTGGAACAAATATGGCAAATCAGAAGAAAAAATTACTTAAGAATCTAACAAAAGAATCACTCTTAATATTTTGGTGTGTTTTCTTAGTACTTTCTCTTTCTATATATAATTTTTTTCTTTCTATAGAGGATCTGTCTCTGTGTATACACATATTTCAAAGATCAGTATCATGTAGAGTCTGAAATTTATCCTGCCTTTTATAGCTAGGAATATACGCAGAGAACATTTTCTGCTACAAATATTCTTATATCACAGGATTTATAATGTCAGCATTTGTGTTCCATCAATGGGCATAATTTAATTGATATACCTAATACTTAATCATTGGATATTTTAGTTTATTTTTCCAGATTTCCCCTTCTTTTTTGGCTACCATGAATAATGTTGCAATGAACACCTGGTCACACACATGTCTTTGCACATCTGTAGTTAGTTTCACACAATATATTCCTAGAAGTGAAATATCTGGGATAAAGTATATGCAAATGTGCCGAGTTTCAAAGACATTCTCAAATTACTGCCCAAAGAGGCTTTGCTATTTATACCCACACCAGCTGCACATGCATGTCAGCTTTCCCACTTCCTCATCCACACTGATTCATAGCATTCTTTCTAATTCCTAACATTCTGCAGGAGAAAAATGATAGCTCATTTATTCTGAATTTATATTTCTTTATGACCAATGGATTTTAACATTTTTCAAACATGTCAAATTTTTGTTATATACATAAATATGTCAAAGTCAAATTTTTTCCATTTTTTAGGGATGGGGTATTTGTATAATCATTTTTTGGTAAATTGCTTCTTCCTCATTTTTCAGTTGCCTTTACTAATTTTTTTCCATTGTGTTATTTACTTATTGATTTATAAACAATCTTTATGATTAAAACCTGTCATTTATAATATATTTATTTCCCCAACATTTTCATCTCTTAATTTAATTCTTGGTGTGTTTAAAAAATCTATTGTCTTTTAATCTTTGCTTTATCACATTACTGAATCCCTTGATACATTTCCAAGGCTCTCCTTTGCTTTTTGTTGTTGTTGTTGTTGTTGTTGTTGTTCTTGTTTAACTTCCTTTGGACTTCCTCCCAACTCATCAGTTCTGAGATAATGATGCATACAACATGGTAGGTAAAGTCGTGCCAATGCCATACTTGCCATATGGAGCAACATTTTAAACTCTGTGGTTCATTCTGCTAGTACTTCATCTATGACATGTGGATTGGGAAGGACTCTGCGTCTTCTGTGAAGCCTGCATAATTATATGGTGCATAGAATGTCTTATAAAGCACAGGCACTTCATACATGTTGAATACATGGATAAGTGTTAGAAAATCATAATTGAGGAATTCTGACATACAAGGAAATGTTACTGCATGCAAAAATTAAAGAACAAGCCAAATAAAACAAGTATGATAATGAAAGAGATATCATAGTTGAATAAATATAGCTATAACCATGAAAAGATTAGTAGTCAATAATATTACTCACGTCAGTTAACTGTGGAATACACATACTTAATCTCTCTACTGCCAGCTGGATTAGATCAGGAGGTCTCTGCTTGTGTTTCTGAAAAGGGAAGAGCTGGCTCTCGGTCTCTACTTCATGGCTAAAAGCTATTTGAAAAACCACTAGGGAAGTGCTAAAAACTAAAGGGTTTTTTTGTTTTGTTTTGTTTTGTTTAATTTTATTTATTTGAGAGAGAGAGTGTGTGTGAGAGTGGAGAGGTCAGAGGAAGAGCAGACTCCCAGCCGAGTGGGGAGCCCGATGTGGAACTTGATCCTGGGACTCCAGGATCATGACCTGAGGCGAAGGCAGTTGCTTAACCAACTGAGCCACCCAGGCACCCCAGCCACCCAGGCACCCCTAAAGGTATTTTTGCTACAAGTATCTAATTCTATCAGACCTCCTCGTTTGTTGTTTGAAATCAGATAATTAAAATGGAAAATAGGTATTTAAAAATTCTCTTAATTTTGTCAAGGATGTTTATTTCACATA
Source organism: Lutra lutra (assembly GCF_902655055.1). Classification (NCBI taxonomy): domain Eukaryota; kingdom Metazoa; phylum Chordata; class Mammalia; order Carnivora; family Mustelidae; genus Lutra; species Lutra lutra. Next base: position 132,467,731 of record NC_062282.1, on the reverse strand, counting down.
TTTCTTTACTGCTGCCTGGTATGCCATTTGTACATATCTTAAAAACTAAATACCAAGATGTACATCGCCTAAGTTTATTTCTCTGTTATTTATACAAAGTTCTAGGAGATTATTATTTTTTAAACATAATAACAAGGAGTTTATAAATGGTAAGGTCTATTTTCTAGGTAGCCAAATAGTTTCAACACTGGCTTATGTACTTAAGGCCTTAAAAAAATCTAGTGGAAACATATTAGCATACATTTCCTGAGAATTGCAACATCAGTGTGACAATAACAAAGCCCCCATAACAACATTCTCTATATACAGCCTCTCTCCCACAAATCTCAACCCTGAATAACCTCAGAGTATTCTACCACACTTGAATAAAAGATCCCCTGAAAAATACTGTTTTGCTTTTGAATGTTTGATGTTGCTAGCAATCAGGCTGCCTCCCAGTCTGGCTCCATGGAAAGATATTAGTTGATGCCAAGTAAATGCAAAACATAGATGAGTGATTTAAGCCGGGGTGGGGAGAATTTTTTACAACTCAGGCAAGGAAACATTTGTAATGCAAACATAAAGCACTGAAGCACATAATTTGAAAGTAAATTTAGTTTCATAAAATGACATGAAAAAAATTTCCTTTAAACATCCTGTTTCCTTCTTCGTGTCATTGTAGTAAAACTCTGCAATGAAATTTTTTTTTTTTTTTTCTATTTTTAAGCTTGGAGATTTCAAAGAGAGCATTTTCTTCAAGGAGAGAGTTGCTTTGCAACACTGGAACTGTTACAAAGTTTACAACTAAGAAGAAGAAATTTGTTAGATAAAGTTTTCTATAGCTGAGCACCTCACACATTATTAGCACAAACATATACTCTTGTCTTAAAGAAACATAACAATAAAAACTTGGTTATGTTTTCAATCAAGAAAATGAAACAAAGGACTTAATCCCAATCAGATTTTTTGAGCCCCTGAAAGAACAAGAAAGGAGGTTGGAGGGAGAGAGGAAGCAACATTTGTCTCTTTACAACTTGAAAATGACTCAGAGGGGAGAATTAAAGAGAAACTCTTATAAATTAAATACCCTATGTCTTCTCATAGTCTCCCATTTTCTGAATTTAGAATTAGAATCAATACAAAAGGCATTCACATTCATTTTCATACTTGTTACACCTCCTTTCCGGCCCTATGGAGGCAGCAAGTTCTTGAAAGGAACACTGTGTGCTAGTGTGCTAGGTATGTCCAAACCTAGTTCTCTGGCTCTTAGCAACTCCAAGAATGAAGGGAAATCGCCTAGATCCTTAAAAGACTCTCATATTCTGGTTAGCCCAGCAGCAGGAAAACTAAATCAAACCAGACCAAACCCTACAACCAATAAACATACAAAATCCGTATCTCAGATATTCTCACTTTTAGGATATGAATGAGGGTGAGAAAAGACCAGCCAGATATACATCATCACAGTTTGCAGGCTTCAGAGTGGAAGGCCCTGACAGATGACAGATTCACTGAAACTTCCTCCTGAATGAAAGAACACTGGGATCCTGAGGAAGCCAGGGCCCCATTGATGTGGGACACAGAGGCAGAAGAAAAATTATTAAAATTCCTTACCTACTGACAAGCCCTTGAAACAGGCAGAGTGGCTCTCCTCTAGGGACTCAACTGCCCTCACCTTGAGGTTTTGCTAAAGGCAAAGGACAATTCTAGCCTGACCGACCCCCTACCCCCAACCAGGATCCTGTAAGTCTACTTTAACAATTCCTTTGGAAACTTTATCTCTAAACCTCCAAGATAGTGTCGAGAATCATTCCCAAGCATATGGCCCACTGATATACATCTAAAGGGTCTCCCGAGAAGGTTTTATTACTGGTAATGAATAACCTTTTCCCCAGACAATAGCTAGCCCCTCGAGGTCCTAGAAACCTTGTTTCCAAAATTTCTTAGAGACTTACGCCATCCCCAATCCCCTCCCCAACTTACTAGTATATAATAGACCATTCCTCACATCCCTGGGGCAGCAGCTCTTCCTGCCCATGGGTCCTGACCCCGTGCTTTAATAAACCACCATTTTGCACCAAAGATGTCTCAAGAATTCTTTCTTGGTCATCGGCTCTAGACCTCACCCCACTGAACCTCACCTACGTTATAGAACTTCATCACCATGGCTGTTGACAGGAACCAACACAATAGCCAGAATGCATGTTTACTACCTTCCAGTGGGTACTTTATAAAGGATCCCCACACAGCCTCTGAGACAAAGGACCTACATTCATATTTGACTCATAAAATGATCAATATGTTCATGCCATTTACTTCTATAAAAACAATGATCAGGAAAAAATGGTAGGATGAAGAATATGAGGAAAAACAAAGGCAGGGAAGAAGGGATTTGGAGTCCAGAGAATTCTCTACTTTCAGCCAAATAACACATCAGGGAAAATGTGTTGGCTCCAAACATGTTTCTGTGGTGAATACGGGTTTCGACAATGAACACATATCTGAGCTTTGGCAATAAGCAGAGTAATTCCTTTCCCCACGCAGCTTACAAGTTAGTTGGGTACACAAATAATTAAACAAGAAGATAAGTAATGCAAGCATGGATAGTTACATAAGTTATTAGGAAAAACGGAGCAGCTACGGGGATGGAGGGTAAGAGGGGTGAGGTGGGTGGAGACTCTTAGTGGGGTTGACAGCAAAGCCTCTGAGGAGGTGATACTGAGCAGAGGAGACCTCTGAATTTGGAAATGTGAGCTCAGGTCTGGCTGGTAGAAAGGTGTGAGATGAAATAGAGATCAGGTTAAAGAAACTCTGACTCATACTGGACCCTAGTTAGGACTCTGTTTTCCTAGAGTGTTTTTGCCTTTCGTCCTTTCTTTAACTCGGTTCTCACAAGACTAATTAGACCATCCATCTTTTAGGCTGGCAAGTGGACTACTCAGTATATGTGTCTACAATCAAGACTTTTATTGCACACAGCAAGCTCTTTACTTTGTGCCCCACAGTGGATTTGGCTCAAGCAGCACAATGTCTTATTGCCTCATATAACTCTTCCTGATGCTCCCGAGATTGCTGCAGGGGCTGACTGGCACTGTCCAAGTTACTTAATGGCATGACAGAACTGCTAGCATTTTTCATTGACCCTGAACTTCTTTTTAATGAAACAGGAAGAGATCACTCAACATAGATGGGTTCTTGCCTAAATTAGAGTGGCCAGAAGGGATGCAAGGATGTTGCCTTTGTCATAGAGTAACCACATCCCTCCTTTAGTGACAGAATAAAAACAAAAACAAAGACAGTTTTGTCACTGTCTGGCCATCCATTTCCCTAACACTGAAGAGATGAAATTTCCAGGTTCCTTTAGTATCTGCTACTAGAATACAACCTACAATCCTCTGTATATTTCTCACATTTTTATACAAAACACAGCACTTCCCAGAAGAGGTCAAAATGAAATGTAAAAGGAGCTCAGAGCTAAGGTATATACAATATTGATTAGTCACTGGGAGGCCTGCTGCTTCCTTTCTTCCTGTTCTCCAGATCATCCTCTCCTCTTTTGTTTGCTGAATTTGCCTTTGGGTAAGTCCCCCTCCAAACTTCCCCAAACCAGACCACACGCTAGGTGTGCTGTTTGTAATTCTTCCAAGGGAAGATCATGTCTTACTCTTCTTTGGCTCTCTGACACCCTGAACAGAACCTGTAATACATCAGTTGTTTAAGAAATGTTCCATGGAGGCATGTCATTCTTTCTATTTCCCTCAAGTAACTTTACCATTTTAATTTTTAGAATAAGCTTCATAGTCTGTCAAATTCCACTTTGTCTGTGAAAACTTCCCAGACTGAAGCCTCCTTGTTTCTGTAATTCCCACACCTGCTTAGTGGCTAACCATCAAACAGAATACCCTCCCATCATCTATATAACTTATATAATAAAAACATTGGAGAATGGAGCTGGGGTCAAATTATTAGAATTAAGCAAAGGAAGAAGTGGAATTGAGATTTCAAATATTAAATGACAACTTATTTTTAATTTTTTTCTGTAACTTATGTGAAAAGCAATTCCCAATGACAAATCCCATTAAGTACCTAATAGAAGGGAAATAGGCATTTCCAGCAGTTCATCGTGCCCTTCTCTCATCTTCAGTCTCCTAACAGAGATGATTATGAATGCTATTTTCCCCTGAGCCCAAAGCTACTATGAAATATCCATGGTGTTGGGGGGAGGTGGTGATAATCTGCATGGAAAATTCACTGGTGCTGATAAACTGGGAAGAGAGGACCTTGGGATCTGTACTCTGGTAGTCGTAATGGAAAGAATAGGTCCTGAAATCCAAGCCTTCTCCCCCTTGATGTACCTAGATATTTTTAAGCTGGTGGTTTTTAAAAACACAATAAACAGAAAAACAAAACTGCTGAAAACTACACCCCATTAGCAGAGCAGATAAAATTGCAGGTGTGGTATTATTATTGGGCACGAGTGCATGGTGCCTCTCTCTGCAGGGAGATCGTACACCCTCCCCATGCTGAACCCAGGCATGGCTATGTAACTTGATTTAGTCACTGAAATTGGGGCAGAAGTGTTGTCACTTCTAGAAAGTAGCTTTAAGAGTCAGTGCATGGTTTGGCAAATTCTCTGTTTCTGAGATTGTAGAAGCAATAGACTTTCCATCTTCCTATGTCCCTTCCCATATTATGAGCAGATCAATTTTTCTGACCTGTGATAGGCTGTAGTGAGAAATAAATTTAGGCATTTTAAATTTCTAAGATCCACATGTTGTTCGTTATTGAAGCATAATCTAGCTTGTCCCAGCTGGTATAAAAGGCAAAAAGCTTCCCTGTCCTCTGTGATGCCTAGAGCATGGGTGATATTTGCAGTTGGCCTACAGTTCCTCCTATGATATCTCAGTTTAGTGAACCTTCAGTCAGTCCAATGCAGGAAAAAATAAAAAAAAAAAGAAAACCAAACCCAAAACTGCTGCCTTTATGTATAAGTTCCTTATCATAACTTGAAACTTATAAGAGTTTTCTTTATTCCTAATAAATATTTGAGACACTCCTGATGAAATAGAATATTAACATGGCTTGTGAGGGAATAGAGAAAGGAAGTTGAATTTATATTTTCAACATATGAAATTTTTGTTTACAGAGGAAAAAGATCCTCTCTAGTGCCATGTGGAACTCATCGTGTTAGGGACACAAGACAGACCAAACTCTTTGCCCTCTAGAGATGCTGATATAGTTCGGCTTCCACTCAGTCCTACACTTGATAGTAGACCCTAAGAGTTGCTCACATGTAGCTTCTAGTTCCTACAATTTTCCATTCTCTGAACACGAAATGCTCAAGAAATATGCAAGAGGAGGAACTATCACAGAGCATGGATCCAGAGTTCCACTTCAGAAGACTTCTCATTGTCTCAAAAGACTTTTGCTTTTGAGATTTCCTGCTTCTCAATGAATGCTGGCATCTCAAAAGCACTGCTTCTGAGTTGAAGGGTAATAAGTTATGAGGTTCCTGCTCTACTCTCAAATTCTCCACTTACATAAAAGAGGATGTCTATGTCCACCACACAACAACTTCTTGCCTCCCAATTCATTACAATTTAAAATACACTCGACCCTATTATCCGATGACTCAGACTGAGAAAGGCCCATTCTGTGTATTCCTAATGTCTTCAGTTATAAGATGGAGACTTTAACATTACCCTATCATTAGCAGCAGTGTTAAAAGAAAACACATTTGAAGCCTAAGACTTTTGTAAGAAGCAAAATCAAATACCAAAATCAACTCAACAGGCTCTAGTAGTTTTTTCTTTTTTGTTCTCTCAAACATTGATAGCTTTGCAATGATGATTTTAAAAAGACCTACTATGGGTGCCTGGGTGGCTCAGTCGGTTAAGCGTCTGCCTTCGGCTCAGGTCATGATTCCAGGGTCCTGGGATCGAGCCCCGCATCAGGCTCCCTGCTCGGCGGGAAGCCTGCTTCTCCCTCTCCCACTCCCCCTGCTTGTGTTTCCTCTCTCACTGTGTCTCTTTCTGTCAAATAGATAAATAAAATCTTAAAAAAAAAAAAATTAAAAAGACCTACTTTCTGGATACACAGGTCTTTCACAATACTGTTTTTCTGTTTTCTGGGCTCCTAGTAAAAATACCACTGGTCATATATACTCTTACAAATGACAGCTAAATTCCTTCCCCTGGGATTTAAATGAAAAATTTGGTCAATATGAGCAAGAAATGGATGGAACTTATGATTAATGATGTGGTAAGTTGCCCATTTCAAGACTTTAATAATGTTTCAGAAAGGATATATTCTGTACTATTTCTTTATTTGTAGTATTGGTATAATTATCCACTATAATGAAAAGGGAAATGAGATTTTATTTTACTGAAGGTGAAATTCTGTTCTACTCTAACCCATTCTTTCCTATTTAAAGCTTTATTTGAATCATTATCAAATGTCACTAAAATAACGCATTGCTTTTTAGTGTAATATGAATATGGCTTTTGTGTGCACAGAATAAAAATAGGCTTACCCTGCTGGTAACAAAAAACTAATAATATTACATATTACATAAGAGAGCACTGTTTTGCTTACCAGGTACTATTGCTATCTGCAATTTAGGCTTTTGGGGGAGTCAGAGAAAGAAGTTAGGGCTTTTATTTCAATGTGATTCAATAACATACTTGCCAGTGAGCTGGTAATTGATAGCAGTGTTCTCTCCTCAATTCAATTTTTTTTTTATTTTAATCTATCTAGCACTGTGCTGATGCTGTCAGCTAATTGGCTGCCCATCTTCCTAACTGATACTTACTTCAGCCATTGTAAAAACGAGAAATTTTCGATCAATTCTTATTCCCAGGTCAGTTCATCAAAATACTAAGCTTCAGAATATGTCAGCAAAATGTGTGTTCCCATATCAACATATCATATCCAAAAGAAAACTATATGCCCTGTTGCTTTCAGAACAGGGCATATAGTTACTACAATTTTTATGCTACTTTAACCAAAACACCTCTAAATCTTAGTGTGGGATAAAATGAAGTAAAAACCACTTCTGACTTCTGAAAATGAAGTGACAAACTCTCTTTCCTTAAAAATGCTCTCTTGGTAATGTTCAATAGGAACCATCCCTCAGCAAGGTCTCTAAGTTATAAAGAATGAGCTGTAAAAATGTGGGCCCTGTCCTTTAGGGATGTGGTGCTGTGTGGATGGAGTCTGTGAGAGACAAGGAAGATTTTGATAGACAATATTAAAGACTTGGACCCTCTGTTCCAATGGCTCTTCTTCCCATTCCTTAAATGTTGTTCTTGCCTGCTGCCCCTTCTCCCTCTCCTTAGGCAATCTTATTCTCTCCCATGGCTTTCAAGATCACAGAGGACAGCAGATCCCAGTTTTATATCTTGTACTCCCATGGGCGACTCATCTATATTCCTCTTCCACAAGTATGTCAAATTCAGCAAGTCCAAAGCAAATGTCAAATCGTTCCTCCCCACAAAATCTGTCCCTGTCTTGGTTCATGAATTGTCATGGGCCCCTAACCATGACATAATCCAGTCTCAAAATCTTCTTTGATTCTCCTCTCTCCTTTATTCTATCTGTCAACAATTTATAACTATTCTTCTTCTGATGAAGTTCTTGAGTTAAACCCTTCCTTGGCATTCACGCTGCACATGTCATACGATAGGTCCTCCCTTCTTTCTGGGACTACTCTAATGCCTCCTAAGCACAAAGAGAGGGTAAGTGACTTCACAGTCCCCAGCCTATGAAATGTCAGATGGAAACTCAGGGACAGCTGACTGCATAATAAAAGTGAGTAGGAGAACTAGAGAAGTGAAGAATTTCGGAGGTCATAATTGTGTTTCAAACAAGAAAAACAGAAGTTCTGGGGGGAAAGTAACAAAGTCTAAGGCTTTTAGCTGACATTAAGGTGTCACTGAATTTGTCTTCTAATACCTTACTGTCTTTGATAATGCCCATGACAAGAAATATGTAAGGTAATGAAATATGAATTATAAAACATCCCAAAGACCTCCAAGTATCCCATGAGCATTTTAAGGAGATAAATTATTGTCTTCTTTTTTAAGCTGAGAGGTAGAGTAGCTGTTCCTCTTTTCCCCACTCTCCTTTTCCTGCACATCCTTTGTTGTAGCCCTACATCTGAAATCCTCCCATACACTTCCCATGGCAGAAGTCCCTCCAGGTCCAATGTGACAGAAAGTCTCCTGGCTTGAGCTGGGATGTAGGAAACTGGGAAGACCCAGTCAGTGCACTAGTCAGGGGCTAAGACTGGAGGGTAGCCTGTTAATGTATTCAGGGGGAATCAGGACAGGCTACCCTTCCCAAGTTCAGTGGCTTGGGGCCAAGTCCATTAAGAAAGGAGTAGAATCAAGGCTGGCAGATCAAGCCCCAAAGACTAGAGCAGGGTTGAAAAATAGGTTTTAGGGTCCTTAATTGATTCTTTCCTCACAGGTCTGATGCTACTGAGGCACTATAAAAAGTGCTTATCTTTTAGGGGTCTTTCACCATACCCTAACCACTGATCTTTCTACCCCTATTTGTAGCTCCTTTCCATCAGACATTAGTTTTCTTTTTGGCGTCTCTGGATAGAAAGTTCATCACATCAGTTTGTGATTAATTAGCTGGATTTCACCTTGAACACCATCTTGGAGTCCCCTCACGGCCCTTGTCCCTATAACTGGAAACCAGTCTTGCCCTCCTCTTGTACTTTCCCAAATTCCTAACAGCCAGACCAAGACTGGTACCATAGCAAAGGCTCTAGACACATTTCAAGAGAGAAGGAACTGCCTGGCATGAAAGCTGGCCAGGAACAATCATGGCACAAGTATACAACTTCAGTGAAAGTTAAGGGAGAGTCAATGAGTGCATGGTGTGTGGGCACACTGATTGGTATGGTGTTGAGGAAGACACAAAGCAGCCTCTGGCATATCTCCTTCCTTCTTCTGAAATCCTGAGGTCCTTTATGACTTGCTCTAGGTCACAGGTTTCCTCCTTCATCCCTCAGAGAGTTTAGTAAGGGCCCAACTGAACAAACCAAGTACACAATTTATAAAAGCCACTGTTAGAATTAAGGTACAGTTAAAAAATTTCCTCTCAAAGATATTAAGCAACTTAGGAATATTTAAGTTACAGCATTAGATTATACAGACAAACTGTACAGCCTGTCTTACTTCAGTGTTACATGAGGATGAGGCTTCTTTACTTTATATTGACAATATCAGAATTTCTTTTATGACCATAAGACTGCTACAGGAAACTTTATTACCACAGAGTTGAGAGGTGACTTGGTTTATACAAATACAACAGAGATAACTAACTTGAAGTTTGGACTAAAAACCCGTGTGTTTCCACCATTAATAAAATACTGTTTTGATTTAGTAAATTTACAAAACATGGATATATTTTGTATTGTAGGGAAAAAGGACAGATCTGAAATGAGGAAGTACAGATAAACCTCTGGAAACCAATGTATCCTCACTAAATCTCTGTTCTTTCACCTATAAAATGGTGATAATTATCTCCCTTGGTTACTGTAAGGATCAAATGAGAAGCTGTTCATGAAGGTGATTTGTAAGTTGTAACTAGCTAAATAAATGTAATTGCTATCATTAGTCTCAAGACTGTCTTTCAAAAGAGTATGGCCTAGAGAATAATTGTGAAATTGTGAGAAATATTCCAAAATTATTTTGTATGTGATATGCACACATACTTGGAAACATTTCCAAAACAGAAAAAAAACAATGAAAACACTTTTTAAAATATCTGTGTACTATTTTTTTTTAAATCTCCTACAGTTGAAGTTATCTCCTATCCAATTTTGTATCAATATGACTCATGAACAGAGTTGGGATGGCCCAGACCAAGCAGAAGGAAGCAAGTTCGTATAGGAGGACTTTACAAAGAGTTTCTTTACTGTCTTTTCAACTTTAGAGGACTTGTTTATTAGAAACTCACCTTGCAGCTGGTATCCAAGATCTACAAAGAACTTAGCAAACTCAACACCCAAAAAACAAATAATCCAGTCAAGAAATGGGCAGAAAACATGAACAGACATTTCTCAAAGAGGACAAACAAATGGCCAACAGACACATAAAAAAATGCTCAATATCATTCATCATCAGGGAAATACAAATCAAAACCACAATGAGATACCACCTCACACCAGTCAGAATGGCTAAAATTAACAAGTCAGGAAATAATAGGTGTTGGCAAGGAGCAGAGAAAGGGGAACCCTCTTAACTGCTGGTGGGAATGCAAACGGGTGCAGCCACTCTGGGAAACAGTATGAAATTTCCTTAAAAAGTTAAAAATAGAGCTGCCCTATGACCCAGCAATTGCAGTACTGGGTATTTACCAACGGATACAAACACTGATCCAAAGGGGTACCTGCACCCCAATGTCTATAGCAGCAATGTCTACAACACCCAAATTATGGAAAGAGCCCATATGCCCATTGACAGATGAATGGATAAAGAAGATGTGAGATATATATACACATATATATGTGTGTGTGTGTGTGTGTGTGTGTGTGTGTATATGCATATACACACACACATATATATGTGATATATATACACATATACATATATATATCACATATATATCACACACATATATGTATATATATATCACATATATATCACACACACATATATATGTATATATATGTATATATATCGAAGAAATTAAATCTTACCTTTTGCAACAATGTGGATGGAACTAGAAGGTATTATGCTAAGCAAATAAGTCAATCAGAGAAAGACAATTATCAAATGATTTCACTCACATATGGAATTTAAGAAACAAAACAGAGGAAGACGAAATCAGACATGGAGACAAACTGTAAGAGACTCTTAACTATAAGAAACAAACTGAGGGTTGCTGGAGGGAAGGTGGGTGGGGGATGGGGTAATTGGGTGATGGGCATTAAGGAGGACAGGTTGATACAGTGAACACTGGGTGTTCCTGCAACTGATGAATCACCTAACTCTACCTCTGAAATTAATAATACACTATATATGAATTAATTGAATTTAAATAAAATTAAAGAGATAAAGAAAGAACCCCACCTTCCTGTGGCAGAAGTCACCAGCCACAGCAAGAAGTCAGCCAAAGTCCATGGGACAAAAAATGCCAAAGGAATGAGACCAAAAGGTGAGGAATAAGGACAATTTATAAAGCAATGGGAGTAAATCAGGTTTGGAGTGAGAGAGTCCTGGATAATTTTGGAGAATGACTCTATTGTGTCCTTTTCTATAAGGTGTTGGTGAGTCAGGGAATCCCTGTTCATTGCCCAAAATAAATGTCATCTTGTTTCCCCTGCTCAAAATCAATCACGTGTTCCATTGACAGCTGTAATACCCAAACTTCTCTGCATGACAGCCGGTTAAACTATTTCTCTGGACCTCACTGCTCTCATCTGTTAAAGATAAAAAAGGGGGGGAGGGATAATAACACATACTTCAAGAATGTCTGTGAGGATTAAATGAATTAATATTTATAGAAAGTGCTTAAATAATGTGTGTTGCTTTAGCACTAATTAAGTATTACCTATCGTTATTATTGTCCCTTCAGTTTTATATCTAACCATTCTTCTACTTCTCCTGATTTGCTCCAAGAGCGCCCACAAGTTATGGTTTCCCATACAACTAATGTAGATTATTACCTCTCTACCTGGTATGCTTTTTCCTGTCCTCAATGGGTTTCTTCAGCAATACCTCCTGGGGCACTAATGAGTATGCTAGGCTCTGAAGAAACAGTGGTGAATAAACTATGCAAGGTCTGTGCCCGTATGGAGTTCATGATTTAATAAGAAAAACTTGACTGGTTAAAGACTGCTGGTGACCTCCCATTTGGAAATTAAGACTCTATCCCTGAGTCATGTACCCTACAAAGTTGTCCTTGATGCCCACAGACAATGTGAATCATTCTTCTTGTGTATTGATCCTGTTTCTAGGAACATACCCTTACAAGTACAGTTGTCTCACTAACATATGCATATGCTGTTCCTTCTTCTAGAAAAGATTGTGAACTCTGCCAGAACAGAACCTGTATATCCCTTTTCTCAGGGGTTTTTGTGTTCAGCAGAATTACTAGGTGAAGTGCTATTGATAGAAGCATCATCAAAGATTATATGACCATACAGTTGAGGGTTCATTTCTGGGCTCTCTACTCTGTTCCACTGGTCTATGTGTCTGTTTTTGTGCCAGTACCATGCTGTCTTGGTGATCACAGCTTTGTAGTAAAGCTTGAAATCAGGCAACATGATGCCCCCAGTTTTGTTTTTCTTTTTCAACATTCCCTTAGCAATGCAGGTTCTTTTCTGGTTCCATACAAACTTTAGGATTGTTTGTTCCAGCTCTTCGAAAAATGCTGGTGGAATTTTGATCAGAATGGCATTGAAAGTATAGATTGCTCTAGGCAGTATAGACATTTTTTTAAAAAATATTTTATTTATTTATTTGACAGAGAGAGATCACAAGAAGATAGAGAGGCAGGCAGAGAGAGAGAGAGGGAAGCAGGCTCCCTGCTGATCAGAGAGCCCAACGTGGGACTCGATCCCAGGACCCTGAGATCATGACCTGATTTGAAGGCAGCAGCTTAACCCACTGAGCCACCCAGGCGCCCCGGCAGTATAGACATTTTAACAATGTTTATTCTTCTGATCCAAGAGCATGGAATGGTCTTCCACCTTTTTGTGTCTCTTTCAATTTCTTTCATAAGTGTACTGTAGTTCCTTGAGTACAGATCCTTTACCTCTTTGGTCAGGTTTATTCCCAGGTATCTTATGGCTCTTGGTGCTACAGTAAATGGAATCGATTCTCTAATTTCCCTTTCTATATTTTCATTGTTAGTATATAAGAAAGCAACTGATTTCAGTACATTGATTTTGTATTCTTCCACATTACTGAATTGCTGTGTGAGTTCTAGTAGTTTGGGGCTGGAGTCTTTTGGGTTTTCCATATAAAGTATCATCTCATCTGCAAAGACAGAGAGTTTGACTTTGACAAAGCAGGAAAAAATATACAGTGGAAAAAGGACAGTCTCTTCAATAAATGGTGCTGGGAAAATTGGACAGCTGTGTATAGAAGAGTGAAACTCAACCATTCTCTCACACCATACATCAAGACAAATTTGAAATGGATGAAAGACTTCAATGTGAGCCAGGAATCTACCAAAATCCTAGAAGAGAACATAGGCAGTAACTTCTTCGACATCAGCCACAGCAACTTCTTTCAAGATATGTCTCCAAAGGCAAAGGAAACAAAAGCGAAAATGAACTTTTGGGACTTCATCAAGATCAAAAGCTTCTGCACAGCAAAGGAAACAGTCAACAACACAAAGAGGCAACCCAAGGAATGGGAGAAGATACTCACAAATGACACTACAGACAAAGGGCTGATATCCAAGATCTTAAAGAACTTCTCAAACTCAACACCCCAAAAACAGATAATCACGTCAAAAAATGGGTAGAAGGCATGAACAGACACTTCTCCAAAGAAGACATATAAATGGCTAACAGACACATGAAAAAAATGTTCATCATCATTAGCCATCAGGGAGATTCAAATAAAAAACCACACTGAGGTACCACCTTACACCAGTCAGAATGGCCAAAATTAACAAGACAGGAAACAACAAGTGTTGGAGAGGATGTGGAAAAAGGAAAACCCTCCTACACTGTTGGTGGGAATGCAAGTTGGTGTAGCCACTTTGGAAAACAGTGTGGCAATACCTCAAAAAATAGAGCTACCTATGACCCAGCAATTGCACCACTGGGCATTTACCCCAAAGATACAGATGTAATGAAAAGAAGGGTAGCCCAATGTTCATAGCAGCAATGGCCACAATTGCTAGACTGTGGAAAGAGCCATCTGTACCCCAATGTTCATAGCAGCAATGGCCACAATTGCCAAACTGTGGAAAGAGCCAAAATGCCCTTCAACAGACAAATGGGTAAAGAAGATATGGTCCATATATACAATAGAATATTATGCCTCCATCAGAATGGATGAATACCCAACTTTTTTATCAACGTGGATGGGACTGGAGGAGATTATGCTGAGTGAAATAAGTCAAGCAGAGAAAGTCAATTATCATATGGTTTCACTTACTTGTGGAGCATAAAGAATAACACGAAGGACATTAGGAGAAGGAAAAGAAAAGTGAATTCAGGGAAATTGGAGGGGGAGATGAAGCATGAGATACTGTGGACTCTGAGAAACAAACTGAGGGTTTTTGTGGGGAGAGGGATGGGGTGACGGGTAAGCCTGGTGATGGGTATTAAGGAGGGCATGTATTGCATGGAGCACTGGGTGTGGTGCATAAAAAATGAATCTTGGAACACTGAAAAAAAAAAGAAAGAAAGAAAAGATTTAGAGATGCTGGGCTAGTAGCAAGGCCAGGAGCTGAATTGGGTCTAAGAGCAAAGGTATTTTAATTTACACATCTGACTACTCTAATAAGCAGTATGCATGATGTTTACATGGTTCAACAATGATTCCTAGACCCCTACCTAAAATAAAACTATTATCTAAGAGCACATCAGGATATAAACACTTTCTTGCTCTTAGCAACTAATACACTATATTGGCATACGATGGCTGTTCAGTTATTATCACTGACAGACTAAAAGTACTCACTAGTGTTATTTATAACATCATTTATGTGAGGAAGATAGCTCACTAACTCAATAAACACATTAGTGATTTATCTTGTCTATTAGAAAAATGTATTTTTGGGCGCCTGGGTGGCTCAGTGGGTTAAGCCGCTGCCTTTGGCTCAGGTCATGATCTCCTGGTCCTGGGATCGAGTCCCGCATCAGGCTCTCTGCTCAGCAGGGAGCCTGCTTCCCTCTCTCTCTCTCTGCCTGCCTCTCTGTCTACTTGTGATCTCTGTCAAATAAATAAATAAAATCTTTAAGAAAAAAAAAAAAAGAAAAATGTATTTTTAAAATTCCATGGTGTAAATTTTTAAAAAGTAGTGTTCTATAATTTGGAAAAAGAAAGTTGAAGGAAAATATAAGGAGTACATTACTTATTATTAAGTATAATAAGGAGAATATAGTAAGTAACATTATAGTGAAAGCTCACTACATAATTAATGCTGACCAACTGCTGTCTGTCTCCACTGAGGATCACAGGGGAAAAGTCTTATGTTACAGTAAGGGATTATTAGGATTGACAGGGAAGAATTCTGTAGCTATAAAATTTATTCAACATGGCACAAGGTTATAGTAAGTAAGGTTGCTGAATCTCTAACCCCTACTGATCTTCAAAAAGAAAATCAGCAATCAACCATTTTGGATGGCATAATTTAAAGCCCAGATAAATCAGGAGCTGAGGTTTTTCAATTTCTATTGCTAAGTGCAATTTGACCTTGTAAGATTTAACATGTAATATTTTGAGAGACTGATTTACTAGAAAAAAGTTCTTTGACAAAAAAATGGTTTTCTCTTCTTCCTCAACTTCCTTTTAATCGACATATTGTATGTCTACCATGTCAGAGATAAAGAGCTGAATAAAACATGGTTGCTATCTTGAGAGCGTACTGTTTAATGCAGGAGCCAGGCATGTAAATGAAAAGTACAACCCAGCAAGGGAAACTACTGAGTTAGGAGTAGCAAAAAACAAAAAAGCCAAAAAAAAAACAACAACAACAACAACAAAAAACAACCCTGGGGAAGCAGATTCAAATATTAAAAGTGCTTACTGAATTCCACACACTATATTAGGCTTTGGGGATATAAAAGTGATCTCCTGGTCCTCAGAGAGCTTAACAGTCTAACGGTGCACTGGGCAGTACAGCAAATACTAGCCCCATGTGATCATCTGGAACATGGCTGGTACAATGGGGCTGTGCTCTAACTATGAAATGCATACTGGAATTTGAAAATGTGTGCGACAAAAATGTAAAATACCCTAATAACAAATTTCACATTAACTACATGTTGAAATGAGAAATTTTTCATATACTGAATGAATGAATTGTATTATTAAAATCGGTTTTATCTTTTTCTTTGTACATTTTTCCTGTGGTGGCTAAAACAACTTAAATAGCACAGGGGTTCATATTAAATATGTATTGGACATACCTAATAGAAGATACAGATAAGTTATTCTCTGAATCATTTTGAAATCAGATGTAAGTATAAATGTAAAAAAAACCTTACCTATGCGATTCTTATATTTATAATAAATCACATTTATACTTATTACAAATATATTGAATTATATATATTTATTACATATATAAAATATTTATAATTATAAAAATACAATTATTAATATGTTGCTATGTGTTCTAAAATATTTATGCAGAGATGGAAATATTTATTTTTATAAAAATTACATACCATATGTATTATTTAGTATTGTGATTATGCCTATCAATATTAAAAATAGGATTCCATCTATGTTGACATTTTGGATGTTTCCCAAAATTTGCTGTTATACCCATGATGACAGACAGCTAAAAACACACTAAGTTGATCCTCGAACAACTCAGGGGTTACTGGCTCTGATACCCAGCTCAGTCAAAAATCCACGTAGATATTGTACTCCCCTAAAACTGAGTTACTAAAAGCATATTGTTGACTGGAAACCTTACCAATAATGTAAACAGTTGATTAACAAGTATTTTGTGATTTAAGCGTATTACATACCATATTCTTAAAATAGATGAGAGGAAAGAAAATGTTACTATGGAAAGCACAAGAAAGAGAAAACACATTTACAGTACTGGACTGTATTTTCAAAAAAACCTTCGTGTAAGTGTAAGTAGACCTGCTCAGTTCAAACACATGTTGTTCAAGGGTTAACTGTGTACATATATATTTGACATTTTCTTTGATTATTGTCTTGAGTTAAATTATTAAAAGTTGAATTGCTGTGTCAAAGGGCATCCATTCTTACAGGAGTTTAGTACACTTTAACAATTTTAGTCCAAAAGACATATCAATTTATACCTCTTCCAGTTTATAAGAGTATGTGTTTTTCTCTACTTACTAATAATAGGAATTAAAAATTTTAAAATCATTATCAGTATGATAGAAAATGGCATTTCACTGTTTTTAATTTGTATTCCATTTTCAAATGTTAATTAGAAGTTAACCTGTTCATGTTCTAAATTAGAAGCTTGTTCACATCCTCCACTCATTTTCTATTTGCTTTTCTATTGTTTTATAGGAACTCTTGATATGTTATGGAATATTAAGACTTAGTTTATCACATATATTTCAAAACTTTTCCTCCAATTTTCCAGGTCATTATTTAACAGTGATTGGTTGACTGGTATATGGAAGTACACAGCAATGAAACAGAAAGCCAAGAGTCTTGGAAATTCAAGGAGGTCCTGATAAAATTACTAAATAATAGAGAACTTTAATATATCATGTTTAGGATTAAGCAGAAGGAGTAAAAAATAAATAAATGTATGGGATATGGAAGATTTTAGAATAGTTCATGAGAGTATTAAGGTACCTATTAGTGGGATTCTATTTTTACACCAATAATTATTATTTAACCTTAAACTGTTAATGAAGATTCTCCATCTGGAGTTTATTTTGTTCTGAGATTAGGTGTGAGAATTTAACTGTATTGCTCTGCCCTCACTCCAGCCCTACTACCAATACCAATACCACTTACTAAAATAAGTGTTTCCTAGGATTTAAAACATCGCTTTTACTGTATTCTAAACTTTAGTCTATCTCTTGACATTCTATTTTCACAAATATTTTTGCATATATCTCTGCTCATACATTTTTTAAATTACTATAGCTTTATATAATGTTTTAACGTATAAATAGAAAAAATTCTATGTCTGTCTCTTACAATGTTTTCTTCATTACTGTGGCATATTTATTTTTCCCACATATACTTTAGAATCATTTTATAAAGTTTCCAAACCAAAACTACATTTGGATTGGTTGAAAGTATATCCAATGCATATCCCATTTATTAAAATAAAAACGTGACTCGTTTTTATTTGCACATTATGTGAATTCATTATTTTAAGTACATTACCACCCACGAACCCACAGAAATTTAGGCTTGATAAACCCATGATACTGCTGAACGATAGTGCGCATCATACGACTTTCAATCCACACTCAGCATCCTGCATTTGAGACTAAGAACATGACAAACCAAAGTGTATGCTGTAAAGCAGCAAACACCCAAATAGGGACAAACTATCTTAATTGCAATTTTCTTGATTTTGATTAAGTAACTTCTACAAACAAATTAGAAATACCACATTATTAATGAGGATGAAAAAAACAGTCCAACCTCCCATACTGATACTGAACACATTTATGGTAGAATCTTTATTTAGATGAGGACTTGCCTTATGCCCACAAGAATGACATTTGAAAGTGGTTACAGACATTTTTATAGGCTAAAATTCTTGATTACACTTACAGAATGTACTTGACCTGGGCACTGAAAAAAATATCACTTTGTAATTAAGAAATAGTTATCTGTATTTCTCTCATGAAAAAAATCTGTGTATCTACAAAGGTATGACAACAATTTGTGTGAAGAATAATTGGGTGGGGAAGGAAAGTCTGAGGAAATACATGTTCTTTGTTCATGCTAGGATACACTTAACCTTCAACACTGCTGCCTGCTGCTGGCTGGGCCATTTTAAATTGCTGGGTTGAGCAATTTAAATGCTAAATCAGAGGCTTATAAAATGTCTGATTTATAACTTTCAATAAAACTGGGAAAAAGTTAAAACCAAACACAGATGAAGCAATGCTGGGGTTAAAAAAAAGATAAAATGCCTGATCTGTATAAACATGGTTATTTCTGCTTACTGGCATTGACCCTTCATAACATAGTGACAGATGAGTTATAAAGTGATTAAAAATTTATAGCAACAATGAATGGAGGAACAATCTGCTTATATTACAGTCACCTAATACTAGTATATATTCAGTGTACTCAGAAAAAATAATACGTTTGTATGACACATGAATTATTTCAGTATCTGTACCTTTGACATACAGCATAGATCCTTGTACACAGTGGGAACTTATTTTTTCAGTGCATGATGAATTACTCTAACATAGTATTTATTAGTTTCTGTATACCAGAGGTAAAAATCAAACGTTGAAAATGAGACAAGGAGGAAAAAATATCAAGAACATACGTCAGAATCTCAATACTATTCTGAAAGACAACAATTGTTATCTGGAGAACATGTATATTGATTTCATGGACTTACTCCTCATAGCAGGAGGTCCCTAGTGAAATTTAAAAATTAAGTTTGAACATAAAACCATGAAGAAAATTTTCACTTTTATAACTCCTAATGTAGTTAATTAGGAATATATTTCTTAAAACAATAATCTTTAAAAATAAAAATGCAGAGTTGAAGTGTGGTTTGTATGGATTAAAATTAATCTTTTTTTTTAGGTATGACCAACACACAACACAAATACAACTTCTCACTATGTGTTCTAATGTAACAGTAGCACAGAACATCCCCCCAAATAGATAATCTTAAAATAATTTATATTTGGGTTTTTGTATTGGCATTCAATACAAATGGGTAACAATGCCTTCTTGTTTCCCAGAGATGTCTATACTGAAATACGTGATCCATGATTAGACAAAAATGTGTATAATAAATGCCAATAACTACTTAAAGCACTGTAAAAAATAATCTTGAAACTTCCTCAAAGTAAGAATGCAGCAGTTAGTTAGTTAAGTTCCTGTGTTTTGGAATTATATGATTTCTGGAAAAGGTAAGATAAAGCCTATCATTTGTTTTCTGCTGGCTGGTGGACACCTCATAACCTTTCAAAGAGAGCCTGGAAAGCTGTTCTCCCCAGTCTTCATACGGCTAACTCCTTCAGTTCTCACGAAAATGGAGAATTCTCCAACCCTTTGTTGACTCCCTATGTGAGTCAATTTCTCTTCCCACTTCCATACTATTTATTCTCATTACTGCATCCTGTTACTGCCTTCAAAGCATTTATCACTAGTGAATACCTTATTATGTGTTTCTTTACCTTTTTATCTGCCTCCCCTACCTGAGTATAAGCTACATAATTACAAGGAGTGAAACAGCCAGTACCTAGCGCAATGCTTGGCACAATTAACAACTGGAAAATTGCCACAAAGCAAATGAAAGAAAGTAGAAACTAGGTCTCAGGAGGTTTTTCTCTATTGACTGTCGGTTCAGGGCTGTGGGAGATGTTCCAGGCAACGAGTTCTTATGGATTAATCAATCAATCCCCTTATTAAAACTGAAAATTATCTAATTAGTTTGACTTTTAAAAATTTCCTGGTATCCATGCGTGGGTTTTAATAGGCACACTCTGACATCAAGATTTCACACTCTTTTTTCCAAACACCTTCTGTGTGATGGTTCCACATATGATGGAAAAGGTAAATGAGTCAACAGAAGGCAAATCAAGGGTATGCTCTAGCCCTTCCAAGAGAAGTGGGGGCTAGGCTGCTTGAAGATAAAGCAAGCATAGCAAAGCACAGGCTCCCAACCTCCCTGTGCACAGAAGCTGGAGCTCAGGTGACTAGATGATGGGGTGCAAGGGAGGGTGGAAAGGAAGTGCCCTTTGGACTTCAGTAGCTACCCCAGTCCACACCAGGAATATTTAGAGGCATTCTTCTGTGTTTCAAAGGTAACAAGTGCAATTATTTCCAAGCACGTAACTGCAGTTATCCATAGAGAATTCAATAAAGGTTAGGGAGTCTCTCAGACCCAAAGTATGGTTTCTGGAACTGAGCCAATTACTGGATGTATCAGGAAAGCAAAAATAATGATAGATATTAGGTTCCCAGTGCTAAGTAAAGAACGAGTCAGCCCTGGAGGCAGCACTCTCAGTCCTCACTGTTTCATCCTGACAATGACTCTGGGAGGAGTCAGGTGATGCCTGAAAAGTGTTTCCAATTCAGGAACAAGGATATTAAAGGACAATATGTGGATGCTATTACCTTAAACCTCCTAGTCTTCCGTGAGATGATTTATAATATAAAACACGAGAATATCAGGTTTTCAGAAGACGAATATGAAGAGATTAAAAAAAAAATCCAATTCTTGTCTGTTACTTTAACATCTCAGAAACAATACTACTACTACTAGCTCATATTTATGGAGTGATTAAAATATTCTAGGCACTATGCTAAACATACCTTCACCAAAATTCTATCAAGTACTATCATCATCCTAATTTTACAGACTGAGTTAGGTATGAAATTTGGGCACAGGGAGGTGGTGGTGGGGGGAGGAGATGTACTGAAGTTACATTATTTTCAAAAATCTTATTGCAGTAGGAAGAGACAGTGAATTTAATTGTAGATGTTTTCACAGTGTTTAAATATAAGTGTTTTTCTCTAAGAAAAACCAGTAAACTTATTTATGTAAAAGAATTCACGTAAAACTTTAAGATGTTCAAATTACAATTTTCACAGTGACTATTACTTTTGACTATATAATTATCCAAACAATGGTTCACAAATCACTTAGATCCCTTATATTATGTAAAGAGTTCTGATGTATGCAAGAGAAAAGTACAGCCCATAATTCAAAATCTTTATCTCCTGGGGTGTTTGGACTTAAGAACATTAAGTTTACTGAAAAAAAAAATTATTTGCTTTGAGATTTTACCTACTGATTAGCAGTCAACTTCTGTCTTGAAAGGAGAACTTAGATTTCTAATCTTATTCTCTCTTCCTATTAAGTGCTTTTCTTCCACAAGAGGTTAAGTAATTGGCTCAGGGTCGTAGTTTTGAGATTTCAATTTAAGGCTGCCGTCCATCAGGGAAGGTAGCAAAGAAAAACACTAACAAAAGTGTCTTTCTTCTAAGAAAGGATAAAACAAAATCTTGCAGCTGACAGGTGTTATATTTCTAAGAACAACTGATGCTCTTCTGAATTCAAAGGAAGGGAAAAGGATCCACAAACTGATTTTCAGGAATTTAATAGGCATCTAAAGAAAAACTTCTTCCATCTCACTGGCACACAAAGTGTTCATACTCCCTATGAATTACTGGTCTTAGCATAAGCCACTGAAGGGGGAATACTGCTGTTAATTTCCCACTGCATTTTGTTTCTCAATTCTAACTGGTTATTGCAACAAGGGTAAAGGAAGCTGCCGAGCACCTGGTTTTCTGTTCCTGTGAAATGTATAAGCCCACAAGTGTAGTCAGACACCGACTGAGATGTTCAGCAAACAAGTTAAAATGTTCTTTAGCTATAAGGAAAAGTGATGAAAATGTAAATTGACCTTCTTTTGCCTAGCAGTTATCGATCTTAGAATTAAATTTTAATTTTTAAATGCACCACAAACTGGTTACTCAGCTTCTAATCCAAAAGGCAAATGTGAACGCAGTGTTACTAAGAAAATAAAGAGAAAACATTTAAACCATTCCTCATGGGTATGAGAACTATGTCAGATACACTTGAGTATATTAAAAAAATATACTCTACTAGAAATACATAATAGTTTGATTTTCTATTTTTACTTCAACAAAATAGCTTCTAGGTCTGATCCTATACAGTGAAGATAATAATATTACCTATATGTATAGTTCCGCATTTTAAGATTACCTTTATTTACATTATCACATTATCACTTAGTGAATAAATATTTAGTAGATCACTACCTTCATGCAAAGTCCCATGCAAGTCCCATGTTAAGAGGCAGAGCTATTATCATACTTCACTACCTATGAAGGATGTCAGACAAATAGCTACCTGCAACAAAATTTCAGGCATATAAAAATTTCAGGCATATAAAAATCTGACTCCCAGGAACCTCACCTTGCCTAAGGTTTACCGCCATTTATATTAAAAATTCCCAACAGCAGATGTACACTTACTCCCACCTTAGTACAGTGTACCACAATGCCCCTATGATTCATATGAGCTTGACTTTCCCTTGTTTGAAATCCAACTGAAGAACTATAGGGTGTAGAGGACTGAAAATACATATGAATCATTACACTGTACAATGACACTTCTGACCCATAGAATTGCATACAATGATCACACCCAATGTTACAGAAATGGGTGCAACATTTCATGTCATCTTTAGTAGTCTAGAATTCTAAATTCTAGTATTCCCAGAGGGAAGAGAAGCTTTCTGAATTTGTAATTATGAGCATAATGGAGTTAGCATACCACAACTTAGAATCAGAATTATCAACAAAGTACCTAAAATAAAGGTAAAATCCCATGCAGCAGATGAAAAGGAAACCTAAAAATTGGGACAAATTATCTTACAATAGCTTCCTATCCAAGAGCTTTGACATGTGTATTGATAGAATATACATGTAGCTAAATATAGCTATCTTTTCTCATAAACCTAGAAATTCTGTTCTTTTTCTGTTCTCTGACATTTTTTTAACATCAATTTTTTATTGTTTTAAAAAAACATAATATTTTTTATTATTCACTTCACTTTGGCCCTTACTCTGAACTTCTGAGTAATTTTAATTTACACATCAGGAAGAAGTAAAAAATAACATGCTTAAGATGCCATTTGTCTTCACTCAAACTATGTGTTTGTCTTTACTTATAAAGAGTGGCATACCAAATGGCAAAATGCAATGCAAATGTTTTATGTGTATGAAGACAGGCAGCATCAGTAACAATTATCTTGAAATATGGCAGCAGCCTACAATCAAGGACATCAGCACAAGCAGAATGTAAATATCCATTTGTTTTTCAGAATAAAACAGAATAGGAACATTTTAAACAAGTAACGATACAGATTTGGTTTAGTTCACCAGGTAGGCTTTAAAACGGGAAGAGTGATTTCTTTCTTCACATTTTACATAACACATCATCAAATTATGTTTGCAAACAGAAATAAAGCAATCCATTGACACTGTTATTTTGTTTTTGATGATCTGATGGAGTATCCTCCTTAAAAAGGGCATAGAGAAAATCTATGAAGCAACAGGAGCAGTCAAAGCTTTTATCAAGGCTACTGCGAAAATAACTCCATTATAACCGATATCTGGAATCAGGAGTGTTACATGGTTTGTCAACATCTATCAGCTAGGAAAACTGGCAACAGTCATATTTCACAGGTTTCCATCTCTCTAGTGTAGGTGAAAAGCATTTTTGGAAGTGTGGCGACCTCTTCAGGACACCAGTACCATTGGTCGGAGGTAGCCAAGGGAGCAGATATACTGAAATTTCCACAGGGTCCTGTCTCTCCTGTGCACGCATCTGACCTGATGCAGTAAATGTTTCCCCAATTCAAGCTACTTATGACTTCTTTTAAAGTTCATTAATTTTCCAGGTTCTATCCTGGTTGCATGTGCGTGTCTTAAATGTCCATTTATATGAACAACATCTTGGATGGAAGTTTCATATTCATTTTAGAGTTCTCTAACAGAACAGAGTATGCCTTGAACAGAGTAGACCAACATAGCTTGCAAAAGAAAGGAAGAGTGAGTAGGAAGAAAATGAAAGAATTTAAAGTAATATTTTTGTGAGATGTATTTTTATAATTTTGAATTATAAAGAGAAAGTATCTAACTACAAAATGTAAGAATAAAAATATCACCAACCACAAAAAGCCACTGGAAGCTGAAAATTCTAATCTTTCCAAAAGAACAGAGTCTTTCCTGGCAAATCACACCCCACAAAATCTGTCTGATAAAGTATTAACAGAAAGCTTACTTATAGAGATCTTTAAAAATAATCTGGACTGTTTTCATAACTCCAGGTTGAAAACCCTAAGGATGAGACAATTGTTACAAATGAATCTTAAAAAACCCCTAAAGGTAGAGATAACTTGTTAATATGCTACTTACTTTGCTATGCCCAGATGAGTTCTTTGTACTTACAACTGCATAGGCTGGTTAGTATGTATGATAGTATTACTTGGAAAACATTTGGTATCAATATGGATCTGAGATAAAAGACTCCTATCAATAAATCAATGTGAATGAAAAAAATTTAATTAAAAAATATATCAATGTGAATTTTATCTACTAAGTAATATTTAATTTTACATCTGTTTTCCATCTCTACTATAGTTTAGGCCTGTGAAATATTTTGCCTACCTGGTCTCCCTGGTCTCATGTGTTCAAAATTAAAAAGCAAAACAAAAACTGTTAGGAAAAAAATTAAGGTCTTCATTATCAAAAACAAATATTTAATGGCTACTTTGCTAGGGTCTGAGAAATAAAAGTAAAATAATTATTTTCATAATATCTCCTATAAGGATAGTTAAGACCATCATTATTAGCAGCAAGTATCTACTGGCTCATTTGGTAAGAAGGAAGAATAGCAAGGAGGGAGGAGTAAAGAAGGGAAGGAAGGAAGGAAATCGATAGCTAACAACGTAGATGAAGACACAGAACATTCATTTTGGAAGACAGCAAGATAGAGAACAGATAACAGGGACACAGAGAGGGAGGGATAGCTCGTGGGGGGTAGGATTTGAGCATGTTCTCAAAGGAAAATCAGACACAGAAAGGCTGAGAAGAGGACTGTAAAACTTTTTTAAATGTTTATAGTTCTTCTAGAGGATGGGTCAGTAAAACAAGGCCGGAAGGCCAAATCTGGTCTGCTTCCTGCTTTTGCAAATGAAATTTTATTGGAACATAGTCACACCCTTTTGTTCACACTTTTTTTTTTATAGCTTCTTCTGTGCTACAGCAGCAGAGGTGAGTAGTTGTGATGGACACCATATAATCTGGGAAGTGAAATATTTAATATCTGGCCCTAAAGAGAAAGTTCTAGAACACAGATCATTTTTGTCTAATCTTTTTATTATCCTTAAAAGTTCCAAATCTAAACCTTGCACACATTAATTAGAGGAATCTTTATATGCAATGAGATCCTGGTATTAGCTTGTGGAAAATGAAGAAAGTATTGTCATTTACAGAGTATTGCTTTACTCAAGTTTACTTCCGTCTATTCAAGCGATTGCTGTGTTGCCCAATTCAAAAGTGACAAATGAAAAATTACTAACTGATAGCTGTTAGTAACCTTAAAAGAAATAAATTACTGATATTAAACTTAGTTCAGATACACCATGCTCACAATTTGCCTTCATAGTAAGTTACAAAAAACATGGTTTAAGGAATCAATTCTATGACAAGTCTTTATATGCCTTAGAGGGAGGGACATTAACACAGCGGGTAGGGAAGTGAACACACGTTGCTGCCTAGAAATGGCACACTGTGCACAAACAACAGACTTTCACTTCCAAAACTGTCCTTTGGCACCAAGCATCATTACCACATGTACTTAGAAACCATAAGAGCAACACTATCTTAGAAAGGCCATTCTTAGGTCTTTGATTCATATGTTTCTCTTTGGTGTTTTGTTTCATTTGTTATCTGTTTACCATGCCTCTTTCATATTAAATAATTTAACATTAGGTACCATTTTGAGTATATTGTGCTCTTTGGTACAAATTAGGGAAATCTGCTTTTTTCTAATAGGTATCATCATCAAAGAATATTTATAAAGGTCAGATATAGTCTGTGCTATAAAGAATTAAGATTCCTCAACAATAAATTTATATTTCATTTTTTGATGCATGGGTTACTCAGTTGTATTATGTGCCCAACACTGTGCCAGGCAGTAAGAATAGGGCCTTAACACAAATAAGGAAAGTTTCACCCCTCAAGGGGTTCTTAGCCTTTGCTGTGCATGCATGTACATATAAAGCAATGACATTTAAACAACTTCAGAACTGAGTAACTCAAAGGGAAGTTTCAAATGAAAAATTATACAATTTTTTTTTTTAAATTTGACAGAGAGAAATCACAAGTAGGCAGAGAGGCAGGCAGAGAGAGAGGAGGAAGCAGGCTCCCCACTGAGCAGACAGCCCGATGTGGGGCTTGAACCCAGGACCTGGGATCATGACCTGAGCCGAAGGCAGCGGCTTAACCCACTGAGCCACCCAGGTGCCCCTCAAATGAAAAATTAAAGTAAATTTGTGTTGCCCCAAGAGGTAAAAAAACGTATCCTTCAACAGATGCTGTTTCAAAGTAGTGGTTCTTAGAATTTTTCATCATGTGATGTAAAAAGAGTCCTGAAATACTGTTTCCCTTCATTCTTTTTTTTTTTTTAAGATCTTATTTATTTATTTGACAGACAGCGATCACAAGTAGGCAGAGAGGCAGGCAGAGAGAGGGGAGAAAGCAGGCTCCCTGCTGAGCAGAGAGCCTGCTGCTGGGCTCAATCCCAGGACCCTGGGATCATGACCTGAGCCGAAGGCAGAGGCTTATTAACCCACTGAGCCACCCGGGTGCCCCTATTTCCCTTGATTCTTAATGTTAAAAGAAATAAGAAAAAATATATATAATTTACACTTTTTCTGTATCTTTTCCTCCTACTTCATTGAGGACTACTGATATGTCCAAGTCATTCAAATCATAGGTACAGAGACAGAAGATCCTAGGGCAGTTTGAGATCAGGCAGGAGAGAAGCACTTTTCATTCCAGCAGTGATATAATAAGCCCCGCTCAGTGATGAACTCTGCCATAGTCAACTGAGTGATCGTGGAAGATGGGCATCAGATTGTGGCAGCACCAGGCTGGTTTAGATTCAGCAGAGATGGATGTCTACTCCCACCTCTCCTCAAAATGTAGAGGATTCTAGACCATCACCATGTTCTCTTGCATTGGGAAAGAAGAACAGGCAGATGGATCAGGAAAGACAGATGAATCAAAGAGGCAGTGTATCTGATATGTCAGATCAGAAAGCTGGCTGTCCTCTCTTTTCGGCAGGGTACAGACAAAGGGCACCATGATGAACAGGATGTAGGAACCTGTGCCGGTAAGACTGCAGTAGCCCTTCTGCGTTAGACATGCCTTCTTAAGCAGTATTCAAATGTTTCATAAAATGGTTACAATTCAGCTCTAAAACAGAGCTTTAATAAAGATGATGGAGGAAAAGTTCATTTCTCTCCCTTCTCATAAGGAAAACCAACAGGCATAATAAACACATCGGATGAACCTTTTGCTATGTTGTAGTGTTTCTCTTTTAAAGAATTAAAGCCTTGAAAATGGAAATATGAGGGGCACCTGGGTGGCTCAGTCTGCTGAGCAACTGATTTTGGCTCAGGTCATGATCTCGAGGTCTTGGGATTGAGCCCCACATCAGGCTGCACAATCAGGGGGGAGTCTGCTTCTCCCTCTTCCTCTGATCCTACCCCCACCACTCACGCACTCTCACTCGTGCTCTCTTTCTCTTTTTCTCTCTCAAATAAATAAAATCTAAAAAAAAAGGAAATGGAAATATGAAAATAAGAGAGAAGGTATATTCACTCACATAGCCCTGGGCAGAGTGACCGATTTCAGTAGCTGCTTTGGAGCCACAGCCCTAGGAAGACTCACCAAGATGGCCGGCACTGCTGCCCACAGCAAGCTCTGCTTCAGACCACCAGGTGACATGCGGGTCCTTGGCTGCAGACACACAGAGCAGCCACATTCTAAATTCAGAATAATGATTACCATCTGCTTATACCTCATCCAAACCCTTTTTATTTTTTTTAAATTGATACCTTCAGCGTACTTATTCCTTCATCTTTTTCTTTTCATTTTCTCGTATGTCTTCAGGAACAAATCCCCCTCCTCCTAACAACATTAATTTAGCACTACATATAATATGAATTGACATTCAGTTTTCTCAAAGCCTCTCATATCTCTTATTTTAATTTAACTAGACAGCCACGGGCTGTGAGACAGTTTTTGTTAATCCTTTCTTAACAGAGGAAGGGGGAAATCTGGATATTAAGAAAAACTCTTTTTTCACATGATAATTATTTTTGTCTTCGTTTTTTAACAGAAAAACTAGGGAGATATCTTTATTTTTGGTAAGCAAATATATATGCCTTGAGATGTGGAAAAAAACAGCAAGAGACATTTTGAGTGTTGCTACTGTTAAACTATAGTCATTGGAGATTAGTACAAAGCTGAATTCTGTGTTCACATACCTCATTGTTACTCTACATGTTATAGTGAGTTCTACTGGCCAGGAAGGAAGACTCTTAAGAAGGAAAAACCAGTTATTCTCCTCATTTTCTTCTCAGAAAGGAAAACTTTCCAAAGGAAACAGGTTTCCTTCTATGAATGGTGCTTTTACAAATTTCTTGTTCCTACTGGTAATTTCTTTATACAGAATTCAGGATATTTCTGAATACAATGAATATATATTTTTCTCTTTCATTTTTCAGTTGTCATTATTATTTGTGGGAATATAAAGTTGTCAAGGCTGATATAATGTAAGATTTTAAAGGAAGCATTTAACATCAGAGTGATTTCTTAAGTAAAGCAAATAAGTTAAATAAATATTGTTCTAGAGTTAATGTACTATCAAACTAGATTAAAGGTACCAGAAATGACAAAACTGGGTATTGCCATCAAAGTTAAAAGTAATTTTTGAAATAGCCTCCTTATTTAAAAATTCCAGAGGCAAAATGAACTGTTACTTTTAAGATACATTAGAGTTCAGAAAATCACAGATACAGTCTTCCATGTTTGTTTCTTATCCTCAAATAGTTCTTTCAGTGATTCATAATAAATTCAAAGTTTCTGAGTCACTCACTCATGTATTCATTTTCCTTTCATAATTTCTACACTGTTATCTCCAGGTCAGACCTTTCTCTTGAGTTCTAGCTCCAAATATCCATCTGCCTACTCAACTGCTTCACAAGTATTTTATAGGCACTTCCAATTCAGCATGCACCAAAATAAACTCATAATTTCCAACCACAACTTGTCCCCAACTTCCATCAATCAAAAAAACCCCCAAAACACGACCATCCCTCTTCCTGTGTTTCCTCAATAGAGACTGTCACCCAGTTGCATAGGCCAGAAACCCAAAAGACTTGACACTGAACTCCCTTAAAAGCTTCCCTCATCTTTATCCCCTCTTCCCTCCAGTCCAGTCTCCATACTGCAGCTAGAGTAATCTGCATGAAAGAGAAATTGGATGGTGCCTACTCAAAACTCTATAGTGGTTTCTCATTGTTCTAAGGGGCAAGACCAACCTCCTGGATCTGGCCTACCCCCACAGGGTCTGATCCCTGCTATTGCTCTAGTTACATCTCAAGTCAACATTTAACCTACCCATGCTTTGCCTTTCGTTGCCTAGGAAGGCCATTCTCACTCCCAACTGATTGACTGCTCTCTTTTCCACCTTCTCTTAGTTATTCCTTAACTTTCAGTTCAAATGTCACTTCTTCAGAGATGTCTTCCATGGCCTTATGATGGGGTCATTTTCTGCCTTTGCATGATTTCTGGAATGATTATCTGTTAATGTATGTCTCTTTCATTAGACTTTAAGCTCCATGAGGACAGAGACCCCCTTCTGCTTTGCTCAGTATTTTATCTCAAATGCCAACCATGTGCTTTGACAAATAGAAAGTGCTTAAGTAAATATTTAATGACTTCAGTTAAACATTATGGAACATGTGCCATGTGACTGCTTTTCAACACCCAGATGCTTACAAAGCAGATACAGTATTCTTTAAAAAAGTTATAGGAAAAAGTAAAACCTTTTAAAGTTCTGCTAAATATGGTAAAATGTCAGTTAGGAAATCCCTTGGGGATTAATCTTATTTTTAACATAGCTATCACATAAAAGAAATCAATAAATTGCCCCAATATTTGTTGGTGGCTCTTACAACTTTTTTTTTTTTTTACTTTTTTTTTTATCTTTTTTTCAGCATAACAGTATTCATTGTTTTTGTACCACACCCAGTGCTCTATGCAGTCCATGCCCTCTCTAATACCCACAACCTGCTTCCCCCAATCTCTCACCCCCCTACCTCTTCAAACCCTTCTGATTGTTTTTCAGAGTCCATAGTCCAGTCCCATCCATGTTGCTACAAAAGTTGGGTATTCATCCTTTCTGATGGAGGCATAATACTCCATAGCGTATATGGACCACATCTTCCTTATCCATTCATCCGTTGAAGGGCATCTTGGTTCTTTCCACAGTTTGGCGACCGTGGCCATTGCTGCTATAAACATTGGGGTACAGATGGCCCTTCTTTTCACTACATCTGTCTCTTTGGGGTTAAATACCCAGTAGTGCAATTGCAGGGTCATAGGGAAGTTCTATTTTTAATTTCTTGAGTTAAAGAGGTAAAGGATCTGTACTTGAGGAACTACAGAACACTCATGAAAGAAATTGAAGAAGACACAAAAAGATGGAAGACCATTCCATGCTCTTGGATTGGAAGAATAAACATTGTTAAAATGTCTATACTGCCTACAGCAATCTATACTTTTAATGCCATTCCAATCAAAATTCCACCGGTATTCTTCAAAGAGCTGGAGCAAATAATCCAAAAATTTGTATGGAACCAGAAGAGACCCCAAATCACTAAGGAAATGTTGAAAAACAAAAATAAAACTGGGGCATCACGTTACCTGATTTCAAGCTTTACTACAAAGCTGTGATCACCAAGACAGCATCGTACTGGCATAAAAACAGACACATAGACCGGTGGAACAGAGTAAAGAGCCCAGATACGGACCCTCAACTCTATGGTCAGTTAATCTTCGACAGAACAGGAAAAAATATACAGTTGAAAAAAGACAGTCTCTTCAATAAATGGCTCTTACAACTTTGACTGCTATGCTATTTTTTCTTGCTATTATGAAAGGCCTTTACGAACCCTATTCTTCTTTTTTGTTCACTCCCCTCTCTCAATGTACTGTTTATCAAATTATCAAGATTTTTTTTAATCTTTAACATACTTCTCTCATTTTTCTTGAGAGTAGGGAACATGTCTAAACAGGGCCTTTTACAAAGAAGGCTATTCAATACATGGTTTATGACTGATTTAATCTGTAGCATGCAGAAGGGCTTTAGAAATTACGAATAAAATGAGAAATTTCACCAGGCAGTTTTATATGATATCATAAAAGCAAAAATACAGTAACTCCAATAATCTGTTTCTAGCAGGACATGTACATAGTATAAATTTCACATGAAGATAATAATTACTGTAATTATAATTTTCCTTCACATGATATATATTAAGGAAAAATAATACTTAAAAATTTATAACATGGCATGATGTGATTAAAAAAAGGCTAAAATTCAAATTACATACCAATTATATTTTCATTTGGTTATAAAGAGGTTTATAGATTATTTGTTTATCATGCCATATGATTATGTCCTGCCTTGGGTTCTAAAAAATCTCAAATAGCAGAAACAATTATTTTTATTTTATTTCTTCACTAATTTATGTAAGTAAATAGAAGCCTAATGTTAAAGAGGCATTATGGGAATTCTAAGAATGAAGGGGAAAATATTACTCACTGAGAATTAAGGTTACCTATTACATACTCTTGAGCTTAAATGGTAAGGAACTAAGTACCTTGGCAGTGTTCTAGCCATAACATTCACATTCTCACGATATTTACATAATGAATGGACAAAGGGCAGGGAAGGGAGAAAGAGGCTAAATGAAATATTTGCCTACTGAGCACTCTAATACATAATAACACATCTGTTGTTTACTGCCCATTATTTCTAAGTATATGTTAAAAATTAATACTTTCTGGCATGTTAGAAACTACTGCTTGCTTAAGTCACGGTTATTGTCTGAAATAGGACAGGGTCAATATAACAAATAACTACTGTTAGATGAGAACCAGATTAAACCAGGGAATGATCACCTTCCATGACTCTTGGAGAAGGACACTATCCTGACAAGAGCAGTGATATTGTCTCACTAAAACTCTGAAATAATCACATTCAAACAATTCAAAAAAATGCCCTAAGCATCCTAAAACTTTCATACTAATGCACAATAGGCAAAGAATTTTGGTCTGCTTGTGTAATACTTCTAGGGTTGCATAAGATATCATTTTTTCTTCGTTTATGCATTATAAAGAAATGACCCAGAGAAAAATAAAAATGCAAAATGAACATTTTCATTGAAATGCTGGTAAAAACTTATGATTATTTTTCCAAGACGTCTTTAGTCATCTAATGGCATTCAATCAGTACTCTGGACAGCAGATAAAAGACCTATTTTATTTTTTCATTAATTTATCTATTTATTTATTCATTCACATGTCAGATGCTTATCAAACTCCTACGATATGAAAAGTACCCAATAAAAAATGTTCACAGAAAATCTGCAGTATTTCTTTCCCACACAAAGCAAATCAGACTGTGCAATGAAAAAAAGTTCAGCCTTAAAAGATCGATCTAAGAATACAAAATAGTCCAGTATTTCTTTTCCACAGCAAAAATATTTATCCATAAGAAATACAACATTAAGTGTACCAGACCACAATCTATAACTATTCTCTCCAGGCCATCTTATAAATATTTAATATTTAATATAATAGAGGTCATTTTATTCTATAATATATAACTTTACATTAGAAGGAAATGACCTTTTGTCTACTAAACAAAATAGCAATTGAATGACATCTTCTCTTTCACGTCACTTTAGTTCCACAGATGACATTATTTCTCCAACAATCAGGCATGCTCCACTGGCATTATTAACTAACAACACTAGTTGCAACACCAAGTTGTTCAGTTCAGTAGATAATCATTTTCATTGACAAGTCAGAAGCCCAGAGACCTTTGAGGGAAAATACGACCCACTACAAATTATGATGAACTATGCATACATTTAACTTTACTTATCCCTTTAAATCAATTGGTCTGCAAACTAGGATACTATTTGCAAAGTACAATTCTTAATGATCTATAAATTATTTAGAAAACATATGTTCAATTTAAATGCAAAAAGAACCCTGCAGATGAGATTTTGAATACCATTCATTTCAAGGTCACTTTCTTTATTCCATTACAAGAATTATAACTCAAGAGTGTGGTACAATGAAAATGCCAGAAGTGGAGGGAGTCTACCCAGTCTCGGCTGTATCCTTAGCCCTACAACAGTTCTCCGTATATAGCAGGCTCCCAGTAAAATCAAAATTACAGGGTGTGCTTTTATTTGGCTCATTACAGTTTGAAGCAATGATGTTAGAATTATTAGAATTACAGAAAATAAAACCTTGGAGAGTCTTAGAGCTACCTGAATTCATGAGGAAAATACAGAAAGACCATTTTTTTGAAGTCTGTGTGAGGATGTAAAGTCATCTTTTACTCTCTTTCTCTGTAAGAGTCTATATCTAATATATTAGTAAACCCTAATGGCTTTACCTTCAACATACACCCAGAACCTGGCCACTTCTCAAGATCGCCACCACTGCCATCCTGGTCCAAAACCCTTTGTTTCTCATTTAGATTATTTCAAAAACTCTCTAACTGGTCTTACTTCTGTACTTGCCCTCTTACAGTCTATTAAAAAAAAAAAAAAGAATTCCAACACATCTTTCAAAAACCTGGGACAGACCAAGTTAGTTTTCAATAGCTCCCATGTCATGCAGAATAAAGGCAAAGCCCTTTCGATGACTTACAAGGTCTTCATGATCTGGCCACCTAATAACTAAGCTCATTTTCTATTTCCCTTGTTGGTCTTCTCTAGACACACCTACATGTTCCCATTCAGGGCCTTTTTGTCCTTGCTATCCCCATTGCTTGTAAAGTTCTCAATGAAATTCACATGGCTCACTCCTTTATCTCTTCTAGGTCTTCTCTATAAAATACTGTCCACTCCAGCCTCCCTTTCCCTTTTATCCTATTTTGTTACTCAGTATACCATTCATCATCACAGGGAATGTTTTATATTTACTTGCTTATTACTTTTTAAAAGCATTGTCTGCTTTCCCTCATTTCTGTAAGCTTCAGAAGTGCAGGGCTTTGTTTCATTCACTGTTGAAAGGGGGCAGAATTTGTCACCCCAAAATATATTTCTTTGGCATAAGGATTATTTTCAGCTGATTATTTTTTAGAGACTGTGGATACAGAGGAAGTTTTACAACTAAGTAGAAGTTACCCTTTTGTAAGAGATATTTACAAGGGAGCTCTCATTTATAAGACTGTCTCCCTCCCTGTACCAAGAAGAGAAGGTGAACTCTAAATCTCTAGAAACTCTTACCAATAGAGAAGACACTACCTTAAATCTGTGTAACAATCCTACCCTGGTTTACTGCTTTGCCTGATAACTTCCCACAGCTGGCCTCCCTCCCACCCTCTACATAACTTCTTTAGACTTTAGTTGGAGTTGGTATTTAAGGTGGTGGCTTGGGCCATCTTGGGAAGTTACTTAGTTTTTCGGGGTCTCTCCCATGTACACAGGAGTCATACATGTTACTTAACCAGTTTTTCCCCTGTTAACCTTTCATTACAGGGGCATCTCAGGCAAACCCTAGAAGATTAGAGGGCAAATTAGTTTTCCTCCCCTATACCACCACAGCCACAGCATCTAGAGGAGTGCCTGGTCCAAACATACCCAGGATTGGGAACACATTGAAAGAGTAACAGAAGTAAGGTGGGGAACTGTGGAGCTATGGGCTGGAGATAGAGATCAGCTGCCCAGAGACATCTAGGCTTTAATTAGAGTGAGGAGGTGGCCTTGTTGACATGAAGTTTGGTATAAGAAATGCTTAGCCTAATGTTTAAAACATTAAACAAATCACACAGATGTATAGATACTCCAAATGGTTTTATTACATGGTCCATACTATCATGTTAGCAAGAAAACGAGCTTCTCAGATTCAACAAGGTCCAAGCCTGTTTGGACACTGTTAGAAAGTCTGGGGACCATGGTAAAATGAACAGAGATATCCTGCATTTGCTCTTTCTTTATATGGCCACCTTTTTCTGAAAAGTTTCTGTATCCTTGGCTAACTAGATAAATGAATTTAATTTTACAATGGTGTGGACACGGGTGGTCTTTCTAGTTAGGTTGTGGTCCCCTTGAAATGTTGTGGGGATATTTCATAGTGGAGAACCTTGAGATACTTCTTATATACTCAAGTACAGTTGCCTTCTCTAATCCAAATCAGTGTGTCAGAGAGAATATTACCCTCTTCGTTTTATATTGGAAGAAACAAAAGCATAATAAGCAACTTCATTCATTTACTAATGCAATGATTTTTTTTTAACTGATCACCAACTAGATGCTGGTAACTGTTCTTTGTATTGAGGAATGAACAAAATAAAGTCGGTATCTTTATGGAATTTACATTCTAGTTGAGGGAGACAGACAAAAAGCAAACCAGTATTTTAGATAGATAGATAGATAGACACACACACCGCTTTTATACATATGCATATATTTATACATGCACATTTACACATATGTAGATACAAACAAAATAAATGTCAGGTCATGATAAGGACTGATGAAAAATAAAGCAGGGGAAAGGTTATAGGGAATGCCATGATGGAGGTTGGGAGGGTTCTAAAGTCACACAAGTAACATGATGTCGAGCCAGGATTCAAACACAGAGTATTTCAATGTCAAATCTGTGGTCCTAACCACTCTACTGAAGCTAAGTGGCTCTACAAATGCTAACCTCCCAGTCTATTAGAGCTGGCAATGCAGAAAGAGACAGTCTGATTGGATAGAAACACTTTAAAAAGGAAACCTGAGAATGAAAAGGGTTCCTCATGGTGCCCTCTATCTAATATAGAATGAACAGTATTTGACAACAAAAATTGGGCAAATCTCCCAAAGTCCCGTAATTCTCAAAATTAAAAAGGTGAGTCAATACCTGGTAAATGTCATAGGCTTGGGTTCTCTAGGTCCATATGTTGACTGCTCAGACCCTGCCCTGGAAACAATTTGCAAGTGAGAAGGTTAGGCTTGTTTTCATGTCACCCATGTTCTAACAGTTTTTTTAGAGGCCAGAATTTCCATTTGACCAAGACTAACTGGAAAAAGCTAGCTACTCTTGCATAAATCAGGTTTGACCTGAGAACGTGAACACTACCAGTGGTCACCCAAATCTCTGGGCTAATCTAACCCAATTCCACGGTTCTGAGTGTGATCTCCTGTCTGTTACTTAGACTCAGTAGGAACTAGGATTCAAAAAGACTACATGGACCGACTTCAGGAAAGAGTCAAGCTGGCAGCCAACACCATGGACCATGGGGGGAATGAATCATCCCAGGAAAATACAGAGATAAGGCCTGTAAAGGAATCTTTTATACCTGTGACAGGCTTTCTCTGAATCAGTATTGATTAAATGGTTTTACATTTTGCTTTGCAAGAGAAATTTCCACATGGGAAGAAACTAGAAATATAGCCAACAAATAGTTTAAATGTTTTGTTTAGATTCTCAGGCTTTGTCATCAACTCAATCTAGAAGTAAATTTTCTTCCCCTTACCAACTGTACGACACTGGACAAGTTATGTACTTTTTTTGTGTGACTCAATTTCTCCTATTATAAATGGAGAAAAGTACTACCATTCTCATTGAAATATGAGGACTAAATAAGATAGTGGATGTACTTGCCAAAGAGTAAGCACTCGATGAATGCATGATATCCTTTTGGGGATCCTACTTCATATATATCTCATCCTCTCAGAATCATGCCCTCCCACACCAGGATTGACTCCTGTAAATCTAGGTAACAATGGTCCAGCATACTCTCCTCTGTCTAGTCATCTTATTGATTAAAACAGGGGTAGACACCTAATATAAGCTAGGCCAATCAATTCTTTCTGCTAAGAATTTGAAGTTAGACCTCAAAGACTAATTAGTTATCTGCAGATGCTAGGTCTGGAAAATTATATTGATTCAAATGTCACTTGAGAGCCCTTTGCAAATGGGGCAGAGGAATGCAGTCTTCAGAACAAGAGGGAAAGGAAGCAGTGAGAGAAAAAGAGGAAATAATGAAAGACCAAGTGAACATGGAGGAAAAGGCAGAAAGAGATACTGCCTTGGTCCCTGAACACTTCCCAGTTCCTAATTCCAATGGCTCTCAAGGCTGGCTGAGTTTCCTGTGTCCTTAGTTCTGTGAGAAAATTCCATTTTCTTATTATAAATGTCCTATTACTTAAGTTAGCTTAAGATGTTTCTGTTCTTTGTCATCAAAGAGGTCCTTAGAAAAAGCGGTAACCTAAACATTTGTATTAGTTTAATGGAAAAGCTCACGTTTGACATTCTGAACCAGAAATGTATTTATACAGTAATTAACTGAATGAAAGTGAGAAATAATAGAGAAGAGTATATAGGCCAATTTCCCCCATCATTTCTATGTAACATAGGACAAAGCTAGCCCTAACCAAACTATGAAATAGCTTTAATGTGCTGCTATTCCCTTCTCTCCCTCCCTTCTCATTCTCATATTGCTCATGCTTATTGGAGGGCCCTAAATTCCTGAACAGTGTCTTATATATGCTCTGTCTTTCCTACCAGTAACCATAAATCAAAACTTATCTGTCTTTTGACCCTGTCCCCCAAATCCCTCATTTTTGTTTTCTAAGAAGGCAGCTAGATACTCTGGTACATTAACCCAAGCCAACATGGTAATTGATTGAAATATAAGAAAACGCCTCCTTTTTCATTCCTGGCAACAGGCATGTGACTTTAGGGGAAAAAATCCTTAATCAAAATCAATGAAACTGGATGTGAGGGCGATCTGGCTGCGACATCTGTCACCCCATTGATCGCCAGGGTTGATTCGGCTGATCTGGCTGGCTAGGTGGGTGTCCCCTTCCTCCCTCACCGCTCCATGTGCGTCCCTCCCGAAGCTGCACGCTCGGTCGAAGAGGACGACCTTCCCCGATAGAGGAGAGGACCGTTCTTCGGTCAAGGGTATACGAGTAGCTGCGCTCCCCTGCTAGAACCTCCAAACAAGCTCTCAAAATCAATGAAACTAGTGATGGGAAATTCTGACACTGAATAAAGTACCAGGATAATTTTTAGAAAGGTGCTTTTGTGCTATCTTTTGTATGATAATCACATTGCATATGCAAACACCAAACTGCAGTAGGGGAAAAAAAGGTTAGAGAAGGATTGCATATTTTTGAAATATTTGAAATTATTGAGCACTCCTTTTCCGTACTGTAGGAAAATTGGTTTAGAGGCTAAAAATAAAACTACAGCTTAATATATTCAAAATTGTAATCAAATGTTGGAACAAGAAAATCAGTCATAAATGCTTAGTCAACTAACCGAGATTATCACATTTCTATGCTAATCCTGTGTTTTTAATTAATGGATAAAGCAGAAGGGGGCATCTAAACAATAGTGTATGAAAAAATGCAAAAATAATTTCTCAAGTTCTAATGAAATGAGAGGCAATAACAAAATACTGGTTCATTCCAGCAACTCTTTATCAAAAATAACAAAAACACCTTGGTATATCTTTCTAAAATTATATATCACAGGCTTCCGCATCCTCTTCTGTTTTTACTCATGAACATAAAGAGTCCAGATGTTAAATATAAGCTGAGCCATCATGCTCAGAATCCCATCTGGCCTTCTTCCCTGAATCTCCTAATTGGTCAGAAGATGCATTTCTTACAGAAGGCAGTTGAGTTCGGGACAGTGATTCAGAGTATGAGCTCTAGAACCAGAGGGCCAAGATCCTTATCTTGGAGCTGTCACTTTATTTTCATACCATCTTGGGCAAGATAATCAACCTCCCTAACCATAAGTTTCCTCATGTATAAAATGGGCCTAACAATCATACCTATTGTTGTTTTGAGGATTTCTTCATTTACCATTAAGTACCTGGCACTGTTCCTGGCTTTTGGAATCCAACAGTGAACACTATGCGTAAAAATCATTGCCTTCAGGAAGCTTTCATTCTCACATATTGCATCTACAGCACGTAATTAGCACAATGCCTAGTCCTCGGTAAGTGATGAAGGGCAGCTGTTGGGATTACAAACACTTGAATGAGATGGAACAAAACACCTGCATTCAAACGACTGGGAATGTGCTGGAATGAAGTCAGCACATCTAAGATCTAGTTAGCAGTGGCTCTGCCATTGTTTAGATAACCTTCATTTAATCTCTGGG
The DNA here is from genome assembly GCF_902655055.1 of Lutra lutra. Lineage (NCBI taxonomy): Eukaryota > Metazoa > Chordata > Mammalia > Carnivora > Mustelidae > Lutra > Lutra lutra. The sequence goes on along the minus strand of NC_062282.1, from coordinate 132,427,865 downwards.
CCACAATTATTTAATCTGCAAATTGATGTGCAGGTTGCTTTTACTGAATAAATGGGAATTCATGAGAGATAGAGAAGGTGAAATTCTAAAGACATTAAAGGCAAGATTTCACTTGCCTATTTTAGCTTTATCTGACCATTTAAATGATATGAGGATGCATTTGGCACAAGAATACACTTTCTGTACATTGAAAGCATAGGGAGAGCTGAAATGCTAGATTATCAGCTGTAGTTTGAAAAAAAAAAAAAAAGAGAAAAACCTTCAAGAATCACTGAAGAATGTAGATGATCAATATCATACCCAAATCTTTAGCTTCATAAAATATGAAATCACAAAAAAATTAAAAGGAGACAGAAGCAGCAACTTAAATTTATCTTAGAAAGTACACATTCCTTAGGCTAATCAGAAATCACTGGATCGGGGCACCTGGGTGGTTCAGGCTAAGCCTTTGCCTTCAGCTCAGGTCATGATCTCAGGGTCCTGGGATCGAGCCCCACATTGGGCTCTCTGCTCAGCGGGGAGCCTGCTTCCCCTTCTCTCTCTGCCTGCTGCTCTGCCTACTTCTGATGTGTCTCTCTGTCAATTAAATAAGATCTTAAAAAAAAAAAAAAAAGAAATCACTGGGTCAAATAACCTCTTTCTAGAACATATTTCAGTGAAATGTAATATTGTTTTTTTCTGGACAGTCTTAGCTTTCCTAAATCAGTTTTTCTAATGAAATTTAAAAATAAAATCAGTCCCATTTCTACTCCTTTTTATAAGATGATTCATTTCTCGGGATTTTGTAAATTTTTTTTCCAATTACTTTTCTTTTCTAGTTAAAAACATAGCATTTTGACTTTCTTAAAATCATTCCAATGTATAGCTAGATACTCCTGCCATTTAGCCAAATTAAGTGGCCCCTGGTGAGAATGACCCTGTTTACCTGGTTCCGTTCTTTGGACTTCCCATTCTGATAATATTGAACTATTTATAGTTTCATGATTAAGTCCTGTTCTCTTATGAAAAACCCTGTTAACTTTGCTTTCAACCTTCCTCCAACTGCAATATTCTTTCCCCTTCTATTCAGTAACACACCCATCTACCAAATCTCACCCAAACAGTATATCTCCTGAATTACGGACGGCTCTCACCATAGCCCTGATTACTCCCAGGATAACCCCCATACTAGAAAGTCATATTAGACAATCTTAATATTACTCTCATGGCATTTTGCACAAATTATCACTAAATTGATTATCTTTTTGCACAATTATTATCTTGTGTTACATCTACCTGACGGCAGGGACAATGATTCTTGTTGACATAAGCCTGGCACAGAGTAGACAACTGTTCACATTTGTGAAGTGCTGGAAATATCTTCATTCTCAACGGATAAGCAAAACCCTTATTAAACAATTAATCTGATCTTATGGGCTTTAATTTGCAAAGTTTTTAGCCTTACTCCATAGCAACAAAACATCATTGCAGTAAAGTGACCAAAAACAAAGAGAAAGCAGTCCAAGATTTAAAATTAGAAAACAAAATCACTTTCTACAAGCATTTCTCCAAAAACACCTTTTCTGGTTTTAACACAGAATTTCATGAAATTAAGAAATGCTTCCGGGCGCCTGGGTGGCTCAGTGGGTTAAGCCGCTGCCTTCGGCTCAGGTCATGATCTCAGGGTCCTGGGATCGAGTCCCGCATCGGGCTCTCTGCTCAGCAAGAAGCCTGCTTCCCTCTCTCTCTCTCTCTCTGCCTGCCTCTCCGTCTACTTGTGATCTCTCTCTGTCAAATAAATAAATAAAATCTTAAAAAAAAAAAAAAAAAAAGAAATGCTTCCAAAATTCCTCACAGATTGGTCTTTAACACAAATACATACCAATCAAAAGCTTATCATTTCTTTACTTTCCACAGACACCAAGGAACACGACAGAAAGACAACTTTCAGAAATAAACCCAAATAAAAAGAAATCTTGCAGTACAATTCATCAGCAATAAAACCATAAATGCCATTTCCACTTATATCTATATATGCTATATATAGTGTAATGTCAAGCTTCAATCCACTTAACATCAAAATTAATCCGGCTCAATGCTTTTTCTAGAGTGACATCTAACAATCTAGTAACATACCATTTTAAGCAAACACACATAGAGCCCGAAGTTTATCAGTGTACCTCAAATCTTCATATAAAGTACAAGTAGGAAAGAAAATCTTACACTCGTCTTTAGAATAATTATAAAGAAAATGCAGTTGATTACAACTAAACACAAAATATCCAGCAATTCACTAGCTATAAACAGAAATAGTTCCAATTAGAAACTTAGAGTATCAAGAGAACCCTTCTGGAAGTTAAATGGAAATTTCAATAAGAACATTTTCCAAAAGCAGGCCATTTCTTTATGCAATTACTTGTTTCCATTTTATAGCTGTCATACTTATTTATCTATCATGAAACATTGCTCTGCTCTTCTCATAGTAATCAAACCAATAAAACAAAGTTAAAGAAAATGTGTCTCCCCAGCTTAAGATACTATTTTGAGGAGACACAATTAGAAATATTTTCAAGTACTGCATTCCAGGGACTTCTAATCACTGAACGGGATAAAATTTAAAATTTAAAGCACATCAAAATTTTTTGCTTTGATCTGTGGGACAAAGACTTCATAATTCATAGATATATATTTATCTTTAGTAATATTTGGGGATGTCAAGAATAGACCTGGGTGCCTTTCTTCACTACTTGGAAACTGAAAGATTTGATCACGTTCAGATTAATCAATTTTTAAAACATTGCATTTTAAATTTCCTCATTTCCAATGAGGAAAAATGCTTTTCACTGTAGTGAATACTATATATTTATATTTATGTATTAGGTATTTCCTAGGAGAAAAAGTATGTAACATGTCTTGAGTGCATCTTTCAACTATAAATCAGTTGAAATCCATTACAATTACTATTACTACTACAGAAACAGTTTCATAGGATGACACATAGGAATACGGTTCTATGGCATAATTCTTTTCTATAAAAAATTCAATACAAAGAATAGTTTATTTTCACAGATTGGTGAGGTACTGAAATGTAAAGAAAAAGAAAAAGAATTCATCCAAAAGAGCATTTACATAAATTTCAAGAGTAACAAAAGACCACTGGCTAGAGGTATCATATAATTCATCCACTAATCAGGATCAACAGAAAAAATTAGAATACCAGATAGTTTAGAAGAAATCAGAAGTGTTGGTCAGAAAACATTAAATTGTTGGTATATATAGCTAATAAGGACAATCATATAAAAAAGAAAAGCATTTATTAAAATAAACACAAAAAGAAAATATTCTATGCCATGGATGACAAATTTGGGCCTTGTGTGTTAATGCTTATCAGGGTACTAACAGATGTGGCTGATCAATCAATGGGCTCTTTGTTGCTGATCCTGGAATCCTTCTCAATACACAACAAAGAAAGCCACTGCCAATCACTGAAAATTGGCACTGAAATCTATTTGTCAAACCTACTCTCAGTGATACTGTTTAAGACATTCAATCAGGAACCTTCCCCACAGGCAAATAGTACAGGAGCAAGTACAGCCTTCTAGGATATGTGCTCAAGCAGGGGTTAACATTCAAAAATGTGTGAATGCGCAACAATTCTTAATAAAGAAAACGGGAAACTAACATTACATGAGATAATGTTATGATCCAGTGAGTGGGGTAAGTTTTTAAAACCTGTCATCTACAACTTAGAATGGTTTTAATTCTGATGATACAGCATTTAAAAAAAAATACAGGCATCCATTTGCAAGAAAAGCAATCACTACAAAAGTAGCAAGAAATTGAAACAATTCCCTCAACCACACTGCAACAGAAATTCAAGACCGGTACTGGTAACTGACAAATAATTAAGTAGTTTGAATGCTGTTTATTCATTGTAACTTAAAGTTATAGATAGTCTAATGGTTTGGGAAAAAATGACATAGTGGAGCCAAGATGGTGGAGGAGTAGCAGGTTGAGATGACATCAGGTAGCAGGAGATCAGCTAGATAGCTATCAAACCATTCTGAACCCAACAGGAAATCGAAGAGAAGGAGAGCAGCAATTCTAGAAACAGAAAATCGACCACTTTCTAAAAGGTAGGACCTGCAGAGAAGTGAATCCGAAGCCACGGGAAGATAGACCGCGGGGGGAGGGGCTGGCTCCCAGCAAGCGGTGGAAGAAAATCTGAACTTTTAGAAGTCTGCTCCACTGAGGGACATTGCTCCAGAGGCTAAGTGGAGGTGGAGCCCTCACGGGGACAGCGTGTTCTCAGGTCCCGCGGGGGTCACAGAAGGATTGGGGGTGTCTGAGTATAACAGAGCTCGCAGGTATCAGAGCGGGGAAGCCGACTACAGAGATGGAGCCCAGGAGTGACCTGTCAGCATGGGGTTGCCTAAAACTGTGATCTGCAGCACAGTCAGACCACTGTTCTTTGAGCAGGGACCCCACAAGTGGCAGATCAGGGGAGACTCCCCTGAAAGAGCAGCAGGGATCTGCGAGGTCTGGAGACTTCAGGTGGGGCTGTGGGCCAGAGACAGAAATGCTTGGTCACAGGCTGTATGAGCTCAGAGAGCAGCCGGAGACCAGGGAGACAGAGTGATTGAGCACTTTTCTCTGAGGGTACACTGAGGACTGTGGCCCCGAGCTCTGAGCTTCTCTGGGCCAGAGATTGGGAGGCCGTCATTTTCATTCCTGTCCTCCAGAGCTCTATGGAAAGCTTCCAGGGAACAAATGCTCTGGGAGAGCGAGCGAACCTGAGTAGATTACTTAGCCTGGCCCCTGGCAAGGGTGGTATAATTCTGCCTCAGGCAAAGACATTTGAGAATCACTACAAGAGGCCCCTCCCCAGAAGATCAACAAGAAATTCAGCCAAGACCAAGTTCACTTACCAAGGAGAACAGCGGAATTCCAGAGGGAAGCAAAGCATGGAATTCATGACTTTCTCCCCATGATTCTTCAGTCTTGCAAAGTTAATTAAATTTTTTAATCTTACTTTTTTCTTATTCTAATTTTTAAAAATTTTTCCTCTTTCCTCTTTTAATGTTTTTTAAACTAATTTATCTTAATAATACCTTTCTAAAAAATATCTTTTTAAACCTTCATTATTATAGTTATATTTTAATCCTTCATCGTATCTAACTTTATTTTTTGTATACATATAGGGTTTCTTTCTTCTAAAAACTTTTGGGATATAATTTCTTCTAATAGATCAAAATATACCCTAAATCTAGCACAGGGCTTTGTTCTACTCTCCAGCCTGAGCAAATTCTCTCCACTTTCTTTTTCTTACTTTTTCCAACCAACTTATCTTATCAATTCTTTTTTTAGATTTTTTTTAAAATTTTCATCTTTGCAGTCATATTCCAACCCTTCATTGTATTTACCCTTATTTTTGTATATATATAAGTTTTTCATTCTTTAAAATTTTGGGAAGTAGTTTCTTCTAAGAGACCAAAATACACCCAAAATCAAGTGGGTGGCTCTGTTCTATTCACCAGTCTAATATATATATATATATATTTTTTTTAATTTTTAAAAAAGTTTCTTTTAAATTTCTTTTTACCCCCATGATGTGGTATATATATATACAAGGGAATACTATGCAGCCATCAAAAGAAATGAAATCTTGCCATTTGCGACAACGTGGATGGAACTAGAGGGTATTATGCTTAGCAAAATAAGTCAATTGGAGAAAGACAATTATCATATGATCTCCCTGATATGAGGAATTTGAGAGGCAAAGTGGGGGATTTGGGGGGTAGGGAAGGAAAAAATAAAACAAGATGGGATCAGGAGGGAGAAAAACCATAAGAGACTCTTAATCTCACAAAACAAACTGAGGGTTGCCAGGGGAACTGGGGGGGTAGTATGAAGAGGGTGGCTGGGTTATAGACATTGGGGAGGGTATGTGCTATGGTGAGTGAAGTGTGTAAGCCTGACGATTCACAGACCTGTACCCCTGGGGCAAATAATGCATTACATGTTAATAAAAAATATATATCTTAAAAAATGAGACAAAGTGAATAACTACAGTAGAAAATTTGATGCCTAAAGTACCTTTAACACCTGAGTAGCCAAAATTATAGATTTTCTCTAGATGAAGAATAAAACCCTTCATTGTTACTTTTAACAAAAACTGCTTTCTTCTAATGAAATTAATGATAATTCAGTTCTTGTCCAAAATCAAATACTTTTTAAAAATCTTTTAAAAATTGGAGAAAGACAATTATCATATGGTTTCACTCATATGTGGAATATAAGAAACAGTGCAGAGGACCATAAGGAAAAGGAGGGAAAACTGAATGGGAAGAAATCAGAGAAGGAAACAAACCATGAGAGACTCTTAACTATGGGAAACAAACTAAGGTATACTGAAGGGGAGGTGGGTGAGGGAATGGGATAATTAGGTGATGGGCATTAAGGAGGGCATGTGATTTGATGAGCATTGGGTGTTACACCCAAATGATGAACTGCTGAACACTACATCTGAAACAAATGATGTACTATGTGTTGGCTAACTGAATTTAAATTGAAAAAAAAAAAACCTGAATTAAAAAATAAACAAATAAAAATATCTATTATAATGTGATTTCATCTCTAGTCATGGAAAGTAAAACAAAAATACAAGGACAGTGGCTAAGTTTTAGTTGTCTTCATTTCTAGAAATACAATAACTCTACTGAAATGTATTTTAAAATATATGTGATCATTGAGTGATATTGGAAACAGAAGCCATCATTTCAGTTTTAGAATAAAATTGAAAATGCAGCAAAATTTTTTGGAAAGATAAAGTAATCTATTTGATAAAGTAGGCAGACATGAGCAGGTAACAGGTGTTTTCTGACTGTTAACAAAGGATGGAAACCAAGTTTCAAACAGCCAGGAAAAACTCTGGGGGCACACGCATGTACTCTTCCCTATAACTGCTGCCGTACAATGACTTATAGCTTCAGGAGAACACATTTATACTGTGGTCTTGACCCTCTATTCCCCTTGCAGGAGGATGGGTCTATGACAGCTCTGATAAGGGCTATATGGGGCCCAAAACTCCTTCATAGACTACCTAGTCAGAAACCACCCTAGCTATAACCCTTGCAAGCATAAAAGAGAAAGACCACGCTGGCCCCCAGTGCAGTTGCGGTCTCTAGGTTTGTCCACTCGTCCACCTTAAGAGTGTACTTTTGCTTTCACTGCCATTAAACTCTTGTTTACTCGAGAGCTGGGCTCTAAATTCTTCCTTGGCCCAACTAAAAAATGGAGGCAGGGGATAGGGGCTGGGGTGGGGCAGATGGGACATGCCACTGACACACTGAGATCAAATCAGTATACATTTCAGGTGAAGGTACTTTTTTTCTGCTATATAATCACACATTATACAATTTTACCAGAATGTTAAATCAAAGCCTGCTTAATGAAACACATCAGAGAAAACACACATCAATAACTGAACCAATTTAGATCATGTCCATAATAGTTCAACCTGACAATGAACTTTGCTCCATGTTAAATAGTATTACATGCTGTTTCCAGTGAATAAAACCTGCATCAATGCCCCCACTTCCTTTTGCTTATATACACTTAGCCATATTTAGGATCTCACAAGAAATCAGCAAGACATCTTATGTTATACTGACATTTAGCAGTAAAGAACATTTGCAGCTATAAGCACCTAAAACCACAATCTATAAAAGCATTACAACCAAGTCACTGCTCTTGATGTAATTAGACAAAGTTTTCTAAAATCTCCTTTGAAACAGCTATTATGCTAGTATCTTCTACCCTTGGCCAATTCACTGTCACGAATTGTTTTACTATTATACTCTGCCATGACTTTATAAGTAATTTCTTTGCAAAATGAGAATGGGGGCAGATGAACAGTTTTATTTGGCTATAAGACTATAGCTGATTACATGACAAACTTGTGGTACATCTTATCAGTATGTCATTCAGGATTATAATACAAGAGATTTTAATCAGGAAGTAGCTCATTATCTAATGAGGTGTACTTACCTCAGGTAAGACAAAAGACAAGTGTTTCTGTAAACTATATAAAAACAACTATCCAAGAAGGCTTCCCACAAAACATGAAATCCAACAAGAAAATATGTAAGTTTTGGTGAAAGAACATCAGTGCTGTATTGCAGAAAATATGTCATTTTTCTAGCATTCTATTGGTAAAACCAGAAAATGTTTAAAAAATGTTCTTCTTACCTGTGTATACAGTTTTTACTCTCGAGATAGGACATACCAGAAGCAGCATCTAATGAAAATTTCACTAATTGTTTGAGTTTTATCTCATCTTTCTTCTTTCTCAGAAAGGACAGGAAATCACCTCCTAGAAGGATTGACAGATGAACAATAAGATATAACCATGATGTACTGCCTACTGGAGATACTGGACAAAACCGCAAGAATTACACATTCAGCCATTGCTTTCTGCCCATTTTGTTTGAGGTGAGGATAAAACAAAAGATGAAAAGAACACACCTATTAGAAAATAGATACCATAAACTTTCCCAGGTACAGTTTAAGTACTTTAAGTGCTTCACAATGTGTATTATCCAACACAAAATAATATTCAAACAAAATCATATAATGCCTCTGTTGCAATTTCTCACTGATTTCCCTGGGTAAAATTTTATGCAAAATTTTATTTTCTCTAATAGCAAATAAAAGATTATAGCTATTATGAATTTAAAATGTAAATGGTATCAAATTAGTTATCAGATGCAGTGACTGCTTATAACAAGTCACTGATGATAGAGCGAGAGAGGGGGAACTATGGTCTTTGATATGATTTAATTGCTGAACCAGATTGCATTTTGCACATCAAATAGATTTCAGTGATGTCTTAGAGCAACTCTTTAAATCAGCATGGTCCAAAAGAGATATAGTAACTTTCAATTTTCTGGTAGCCACATTTGGAAAAGAAACATCAAGGTGAATGTCATTTTAATAATGTATTTTTTCCTTAGCCCAATATATCCAAAATATATTATACCAATATGTATCACTACAAAATTAGAGTAAAAATAGTTTACAGTTTTATCATCCTCAGTCTTTAAAATATATTGGTTATTTTACATTTCATGGGACATCTCAAATATTTGATCTGTGTTAAAATTTCATAAAATTAATAGTCGAAACAGAAGATTCACATGCTTATGTTGTTTCACACATTTAAAATTTTCTAGTAACTCAATCATATCCATTTTAATTTGAATAAAATTAAATGAGATCCAAAATTCAGATTTTTAGAAGCACTAGCCACATTTCCAAAGTTAAGGAGTCATCGACCACCAGTCACAACCATATTAGAATAGTGTTGAACTTCAACTGTTCATTCATTCTTCACATCGCATTAAAGGCTGTATGAAGGCTTGATTATTCTTCCTTGTTAGTGTACAGTGTAATTGCATTTTTTAAAAAAAGTTAAATGAATGTTCTCTCAAAACAATCATTCCCACTTTCTCTATTAGTGCCTCATATTCTAAACCAGAATTTTTCAAGAGGGATTAGCATTTTAATTGCCATTTCCTGAATTTTGTAATCCTCTTCACCAGGGATCCAGGCTTCCTTAAATAGAACAACTCCAGAGGTGAAGACTTAATGGCTTTTTCTTTAACGAGAATACCTGGAAAATAAAAACTCACCAGGTCTTTCTCTAACAACTTCTCTTATTCACAAATCCAGTGTTAGGAAAATTTAGATGGACTATTTACAAAATCAACAGCTATATGCTTAAAAATAATCTTAATGGTGTCAGATAATTTCTTTATTCTGTTCTTTTAAAGAAAATATCAAATGTATTCAATTACTAGGAAGATTATTGACACAGTCTCTGTCAAGTTTAACTTAACTTTCTGAACATATAAAAGCAACAGTAAACAGCAAAATTAACCATTAATTTCTCTACTTTAATAGGTACACCAATTAAGTGGACTCAAAATCAATATTTAGTTCAAGTTATTCCTTGGACCAATATTCATATATAATTATAATATATATAATCAATATTCTTTTGTTAGATATATGTTGGCCTATTTTAAAAAAAATTCAGACTTCTGGTCTTGAAACCATACAGCATTTTGTTTAAGCTTTGGAATAGCTTTCAAATGGAAAGAGCTTTTCTGGAATTTGATTTAAAGCATCCTATGACATAACCTCAGTGTTCTATGAAATCTTAACATTTCTTTCCAAAGTTAGATCATATTCAGCATTTTACCATCTGCCTCCTCCTCTTCTTTATACTTACTCCGTTGGTGAATCCTCCTTTACCCCTTAAACCCTGCCCCAAACGGTAAACCCCAGGAAGAGAATTGTGCCTCTGCTGCTCAATATTATAATTTCAGAGGCTACCATACCATGTTCTAGCATGTAGCAACACCTCAGTAAACATCACTTGAATGAGTGAATAAACAACGTATACGTTTCTCCTCTTGCAGCTTCTTAGCTCCCCATGAAGACCAGAATCATTTTATCATTAATCTTAACATTTCTTCCCTAGTCCCTCTCCAATGGTGAGAACTATACTTTTCAAGTACTTGTTAAATGTTAAAATAGTGTTGAAAAAAGGATATTACATTTCTTATCAATGGCACATGATGGATGCGATAAAATTCTTTATATTCCATCTAAAACTTTGCCCATTTAAGACTGAGCTCATTTTGATAGATGCTTCCCTAACACTAATGCCTTGAAAACTGCATCTTTTTAAAAAATGATTTGCAAAGAGGCAATCCCTGGTAGATAAAATTGTAAGATAACAAATGCATAATATAATAAAGAAAAGACAACACTTAAACAGCATTACAAATTGCCTGAAAAGTGATGCCAAGACAATAAAGGTAAAGTACTAAACAGCAAATGACATACAGCTATTTCAAAATACTGAGACACAGCCAAAGATAAAGACGAAGGCTTATCTGATTGCCTCTTAGTTAATCCAAAAATATTTCTGACTTAGAGAAATTTCTTGCTTAAAATCATTAAATTATTGGATTGGAGTAGTCAAGATGGCGGAGAAGTAGCAGGCTGAGACTACTTCAGGTAGCGGGAGATCAGCTAGATAGCTTATCTAAAGATTGCAAACACCTACAAATCCAATGGGAGATCGAAGAGAAGAAGAACAGCAATTCTAGAAAGAGAAAATCAACCACTTTCTGAAAGGTAGGACTGGCGGGGAAGTGAATCCAAAGCGACGGGAAGATAGACAGCGGGGGGAGGGGCTGGCTCCCGGCAAGCGGCAGAGCAACAGAGCACAAAATCAGGACATTTAAAAGTCTGTCCCGCTGAGGGACATCGCTCCAGAGGCTTAACCGGGGTGAAGCCCACGCGGGGTCAGCATGGCCTCAGGTCCTGCAGGGTCACAGAAGGATCGGGGGTGTCTGAGTGTCCCAGAGCTTACAGGTATTAGAACAGGGAAGCCAGCTACAGAGACAGAGCCGAGGAGTGAGCTCTAAGCTCGGGGTTACCTTGAACCGGTCGCAGGCTCGGTCAGCTCGGAACGTGGCCGGAGGCCAGGGAGACGGGAGTAATTGGGCGCTGTTCTCTGAGGGCGCACTGAGGAGTGGGGCCCCGGGCTCTCGGCTCCTCCGGGCCAGAGACCGGGAGGCCGCCATCTTCATTCCCACCTTCCGGAACTCTACGGAAAGCGCTCAGGGAACAAAAGCTCCCGAAAGCAAACCCGAGCCGATTACTAAGACCGGCCCCGGGTAAGGGCGGTGCAACTCCGCCTGGGGCAAAGACGGTTGAGAATCACTACAACAGGCCCCTCCCCCAGAAGATCAACAAGAAACCCAGCCAGGACCAAGTTCACCTACCAAGGAGTGCAGTTTCAATACCAAGGAGAGCAGCGGAATTCCAGAGGAGGAGAAAGAAAAGCACGGAACTCATGGCTTTCTCCCCATGATTCTTTAGCCTTGCAGTTAATTTAATTTTTTTTTATTTTTCAATTTTTTTTCTTCTTCTGCTAAAGTTTTAAAAATTTTACCCTTTTTTTTAACGTTTTTTAACTAGTTTATCTAATATATATATTTTTTTTCCTTTTTATATTTTTTCTTTATTGGTTTTCTTTTTTAAATTGTTTCTTTTTTTCTTTCTGAACCTCTTTTATCCCCTTTCTCCCCCCTCACGATTTGGGATCTTTTCTGATTTGGCTAAAGCATATTTTCCTGGGGTTGTTGCCACCCTTTTAGTATTTTACTTGCTCCTTCATATACTCTTATCTGGACAAAATGACAAGGTGGAAAAATTCACCACAAAAAAAAGAACAAGAGGCAGTACCAAAGGCTAGGAACCTAATCAATACAGACATTGGTAATATGTCAGATATAGAGTTCAGAATGACGATTCTCAAGGTTCTAGCCGGGCTCAAACAAGGCATGGAAGATATTAGAGAAACCCTTCGGGATATAGAAAAGCCCTTTCTGGAGAAATAAAAGAACTAAAATCTAACCAAGTTGAAATAAAAAAAGCTATTAATGAGGTGCAATCAAAAATGGAGGCTCTCACTGCTAGGATAAATGAGGCAGAGGAAAGAATTATCGATATAGAAGACCAAATGACAGAGAATAAAGAAGCTGAGCAAAAGAGGGACAAACAGCTACTGGACGATGAGGGGAGAATTCGAGAGATAAGTGACACCATAAGACGAAACAACATTAGAATAATTGGGATTCCAGAAAAAGAGGAAACAGAGAGGGGAACAGAAGGTATATTGGAGAGAATTATTGGAGAGAATTTCCCCAATATGGCAAAGGGAACAAGCATCAAAATCCAGGAAGTACAGAGAACCCCCCTCAAAATCAATAGTTCCACACCCCTTCAACTAATAGTAAATTTTAGTAAACTAATAGTAAAATTTACAAGTCTTAGTGACAAAGAGAAGATCCTGAAAGCAGCCCGGGAAAAGAAGTCTGTAACGTACAATGGTAAAAATATTAGATTGGCAGCAGACTTATCCACAGAGACCTGGCAGGCCAGAAAGAACTGGCATGATATATTCAGAGTACTAAACGAGAAAAACATGCAGCCAAGAATACTATATCGAGCTAGGCTATCAGTGAAAATAGAAGGAGAGATTAAAAGCTTCCAGGACAAACAAAAACTGAATTTGCAAACACCAAACCAGCTCTACAGGAAATATTGAAAGGGGTCCTCTAAGCAAAAAGAGAACCTAAAAGAAGTAGATCAGAAAGGAACAGAGACAATATACAATAACAGTCACCTTACAGGCAATACAATGGCACTAAATTCATATCTCTCAATAGTTTCCCTGAATGTTAATGGGCTAAATGCCCCAATCAAAAGACACAGGCTATCAGAATGGATAAAAAAACAAAACCCATCTATATGGTGCCTACAAGAAACTCATTTTAAACCCGAAGACACCTCCAGATTTAAAGTGAGGGGGTGGAAAAGAATCTACCATGCTAATGGACATCAGAAGAAAGCAGGAGTGGCAATCCTTATATCAGATCAATTAGATTTTAAGCCAAAGACTATCATAAGAGATGAGGAAGGACACTATATCATACTCAAAGGAACTATCCAACAAGAAGATCTGACAATTTTAAATATCTATGCCCCTAACATGGGAGCAGCCAACTATATAAACCAATTAATAACAAAATCAAAGAAACACATCGACAAGAATACAATAATAGTAGGGGACTTTAACACTCCCCTCACTGAAATGGACAGATCATCCAAGCAAAAGATCAACAAGGAAATAAAGGCCTTAAATGACACACTGGATCAGATGGACATCACAGATATATTCAGAACATTTCATCCCATTTCATTCAGAACATTTGATCCCAACAGAATACACATTCTTCTCTAGTGCACATGGAACATTCTCCAGAATAGATCACATCCTTGGTCCTAAATCAGGTCTCAACTGGTAGCAAAAGATTGGAATCATTCCCTGCATATTTTCAGACCACAATGCTCTGAAGCTAGAATTCAATCACAAGAGGAAATTTGGAAAGAACCCAAATACATGGAGACTAAAGAGCATCCTTCTAAAGAATGAATGGGTCAACCAGGAAATTAAAGAAGAATTGAAAAAATTCATGGAAACAAATGATAATGAAAACACAATGGTTCAGAATCTGTGGGACACAACAAAGGCAGTCCTGAGAGGAAAATACATAGCAGTACAAGCCTTTCTCAAGAAACAAGAAAGGTCTCAGGTACACAACCTAACCCTACACCTAAAGGAGCTGGAGAAAGAACAAGAAAGATACCCTAAACCCAGCAGGAGAAGAGAAATCATAAAGATCAGAGCAGAAATCAATGAAATAGAAACCAAAAAAACAATAGAACAAATCAACGAAACTAGGAGTTGGTTCTTTGAAAGAATTAATAAGATTGATAAACCCCTGGCCAGACTTATCAAAAAGAAAAGAGAAAGGATAAAAAAATAAAAATAAATAAAATAAAAAAAATCATGAATGAAAGAAGAGAGATCAAAACTAACACCAAAGAAATAGAGACAATTATAAGAACATACTATGAGCCACTCTACGCCAACAAATTTGACAATCTGGAAGAAATGAGTGCATTCCTAGAGACATATAAACTACCACAACTGAACCAGGAAGAAATAGAAAGCCTGAACAGACCCATAACCAGTAAGGAGATTGAAACAGTCATCAAAAATCTCCAAACAAACAAAAGCCCAGGGCCAGATGGCTTCCCAGGGGAATTCTACCAGACATTTAAAGAAGAACTAATTCCTATTCTCCTGAAACTGTTCCAAAAAATAGAAATGGAAGGAAAACTTCCAAACTCATTTTATGAGGCCAGCATCACCTTGATCCCAAAACCAGACAAGGATCCCATCAAAAAAGAGAACTACAGACCAATATCCTTGATAAACACAGATGCAAAAATTCTCACCAAAATACTAGCCAATAGGATTCAACAGTACATTAAAAGGATTATTCACCACGACCAAGTGGGAATATTCCAGGGCTGCAAGGTTGGTTCAACATCCACAAATCAATCAATGTGATACAACACATCAATAAAAGAAAGAACAAGAACCATATGATACTTTCCAAAGATGCTGAAAAAGCATTTGACAAAGTACAGCATCCCTTCCTGATCAAAACTCTTCAAAGTGTAGGGATAGAGGGCACATACCTCAATATTATCAAAGCCATCTATGAAAAACCCACCGCAAATATCATTCTCAATGGAGAAAAACTGAAAGCTTTTTTGCTAAGGTCAGGAACATGGCAGGGATGTCTGTTATCACCACTGCTATTCAACATAGTACTAGAAGTCCTAGCTTCAGTAATCAGACAACAAAAGGAAACTAAAGGCACCCAAATTGGCAAAAAAGAAGTCACACTATCACTCTTCGCAGATGATATGATACTATATGTGGAAAACCCAAAAGACTCCACTCCAAAACTGCTAGAACTTGTACAGGAATTCAGTAAAGTGTCAGGATATAAAATCAATGCACAGAAATCAGTTGCATTTCTCTACACCAACAACAAGACAGAAGAAAGAGAAATTAAGGAGTCCATCCCATTTACAATTGCACCCAAAACTATAAGATACCTAGGAATAAACCTACCAAAGAGACTAAGAATCTATACACAGAAAACTATAAAGTACTCATGAAAGAAATTGAGGAAGACACAAAGAAATGGAAAAATGTTCCATGCTCCTGGATTGGAAGAATAAATATTGTGAAAATGTCTATGCTACCTAACGCAATCTACACATTTAATGCAATTCCTATCAAAATACCATCCGTTTTTTTTTTTCCAAAGAAATGGAACAAATAATCCTAAAATTTATATGGAACCAGAAAAGACCTCGAATAGCCAAAGGAATATTGAAAAAGAAAGCCAAAGTTGGTGGCATCACAATTCCGGACTTCAAGCTCTATTACAAAGCTGTCATCATCAAGACAGCTTGGTACGGGCACAAAAACAGACACATAGGTCAATGGAACAGAATAGAGACCCCAGAAATAGACCCTCAACTCTATGGTCAACTCATCTTCGACAAAGCAGGAAACAATGTCCAATGGAAAAAAGACAGCCTCTTCAATAAATGGTGTTGGGAAAACTGGACAGCCACATGCAGAAAAATGAAATTGGATCATTTCCTTACACCACACACGAAAATAGACTCAAAATGGATGAAGGACCTCAATGTGAGAAAGGAATCCATCAAAATCCTTGAGGAGAACACAGGCAGCAACCTCTTCGACCTCAGCCGCAGCAACATCTTCCGAGGAACATCGCCAAAAGCAAGGGAAGCAAGGGCAAAAATGAACTCTTAGGATTTTATCAAGATCAAAAGTTTTGCACAGCAAAGGAAACAGTTAACAAAACCAAAAGACAACTGACAGAATGGGAGAAGATATTTGCAAATGACATATCAGATAAAGGGCTAGTGTCCAAAATCTATAAAGAACTTAGCAAACTCAACACCCAAAGAACAAATAATCCAATCAAGAAATGTGCAGAGGACATGAACAGACATTTCTGCAGAGAAGACATTCAGATGGCCAACAGACACATGAAAAAGTGCTCCATGTCACTCGGCATCAGGGAAATACAAATCAAAACCACGATGAGGTATCACCTCACACCAGTCAGAATGGCTAAAATTAACAAGTCAGGAGATGACAGATGCTGGCGAGGATGCGGAGAAAGGGGAACCCTCCTACACTGTTGGTGGGAATGCAAGCTGGTGCAACCACTCTGGAAAACAGCATGGAGGTTCCTCAAAATGTTGAAAATAGAACTACCCTATGACCCAGCAATTGCACTGCTGGGTATTTACCCTAAAGATACAAACGTAGTGATCCGAAGGGGCACGTGCACCCAAATGTTTATAGCAGCAATGTCTACGATAGCCAAACTATGGAAAGAACCTAGATGTCCATCAACAGACGAATGGATAAAGAAGATGTGGTATATATACACAATGGAATACTATGCAGCTATCAAAAGAAATGAAATCTTGCCATTTGCGACGACGTGGATGGAACTAGAGGGTATCATGCTTAGCGAAATAAGTCAATCGGAGAAAGACAACTATCATATGATCTCCCTGATATGAGGGAGAGGAGATGCAACATGGGGGGTTGAGGGGGTAGGAGAAGAATAAATGAAACAAGATGGGATTGGGAGGGAGACAAACCATAAGTGACTCTTAATCTCACAAAACAAACTGAGGGTTGCTGTGGGGAGGGGGGGTTGGGAGAGGGGGGTGGGATTATGGACATTGGGGAGGGTATGTGCTACGGTGAGTGCTGTGAAGTGTGTAAACCTGGTGATTTACAGACTGGTACCCCTGGGGATAAAAATATATTATATGTTTATAAAAAATAAAATTTAAAAAAAATGAAGGATTAAATGACAGAGAGACCATCAGAAGAATTTCGATTACACAGGCATTCTTTTCATGTTATCGTCAGTTATTTATAGGATATTATTTTCATTTTATGACAGGAATATAAGCTGAATGAGTAAGCAGAGAGGAAAGAATGCCTAGAATAACTAGTACTTTCCTTTCACCTTATTACACCTTTTCATTTTACTAATACCAAACCAAACAAAAAAACCCTGGAATTATTTTTTTTAAGAAGTTTTATTAAACTAAAAAACTTACTATCTTAAATGTAGTCCATAGTGTGATCATAATTTATTCAAATAATGTGAGCAGACTGGCGAAAGGAAATGGATCCTAGCGTTCCAGCAATGATTTCAAGAGCACATGTTAGCGTTTAGTCTAGAACCAAGGTCAGGATGAGAGTGAGCCGTGGAGTTGACCATGGCTCAGCTTCAGTATCTGATAGCACACTGCAGGGCAGCTTACATGGGGGAAAGGGACCCTAAAAATTTGCAGGATCTAATCTGACATGACACCTGCTTGAATACATCTCTTTGAGGTAATTATAACCTTTTCTGGGTATCATTTTCTTATCTGGCCACAGTGCCCTCAAGCCAGAATCTTTCACAGGGGTTCTAGTATCTATGCTGATCAGTCTTCCTCCTACAACCAGGACACTGTTTATCCTACTTCCAACTGTACATATAGAGAAAAAAATATTTTATTAATGCTAGGGAAAATTTTAAAAAATCACCACTTTTTGCAATTCATTCACTTAGGAATATGGTCCAATGATGCACTCACTATAAGACCCGTAGTCAGGACTTAGGGTGAAGGAATGTATGTTTCAATCCACACTCCAGAGCACTGATCTGGAGATAGATATGTCAAAAAAGCCTTCAACAACTTCCCAATATCTCTCCACTTTTCCAGAAAGAAGGTGTTTTTAAAAAATATTTATCACCCCTTGTAGAAGTTTTTTTTCACTGTTATGGATTATTTCTTCTCTCCTGCCTTTCTCCCAGGTGTAGCAGTGGTTAGCATGGTTTTGAATATTAAGTTGGTTTTGAATAGGTCTGTATTATTCAACTACGATAAAATATGTTCTGGTAAATATCTGCTCTTCTTAGTCTCCTTCTACCACTACTAGAACAAAATAGAAATGTATTGAAATACATCTTTAAACCAGCCCCCTCTTTGAACCACTCCCACCATCACTCACTCAATCTGATACTGACCTTGATGAGTGTAGCTGTAAGATTTTGGATCTCAAATATAGTCTGTAGATATATGGGAACAAGGAAAAAAGTGAATGTAATTTCACTTTGTTGTCTTCCTTTCATCACAGAGAATGGGTAAGAATTTTGGCAGAAAATTTACGAGGTAACAGTATTTCAAAACCCAATTTATAGTTATCTTGTGGATTAAATAAGTTATGTTGGAGTCAACTTTGATAGTATTCAAATATGAGAAAATAATGTGGATCTTCTATCTGTATCTGTTGGTGGAAACATTTTCCAAATGTAAACTCCTAGAGGCCAACTCCTAGAAGGTAAAGAGTTTATGATCTTTGATATACCTATAGTTTAACTATGTCCATCATGTGAGAGTGACTTGGTAAATATTGCTGAATGTACGAGTTTCTACAACAGTTGTCTACTCTGAAGCAATTTATCACCATCTTATTCTCATACCTTGATGATGTGAAAGAGGGGAACTGGTAAAACCCAATCAGAGGTATACTCCCCATTCTTAAGGGAAGCCTAAAAATAAAGGTCATCAGTTAGAGCTAGCTCAATTTTCCAAATCTTCCAAAATGCATGAGAAAAAAAGAAGAAACTGGAAGTCAGACAATGACTAGTCATTTTAAGAGAGATGCAGAGAAATTACTCAGAGGTGGGAGTCTATAAATAATGCAACATTAAGTTAGTCATGAAGATTTCGATCACCTGATTAACAATGAGGAGTGGGGGAAAAAAGTTCTGGTTAACAATGAAATACTACCAGTATTTCTGCAAGCACTGTTTTTAAGATTACTTTTGCTGTGATAGTTTATAGATCCCACGGACTTATCCTTGAACCGATAATTGCTATGTAATATGAGGTAAAGAGGGATGTCAGGAGTAGTATATGTCTAAATTTGCTCCTTTTGAATTCTTATACTCTAGATATTCCTCACATAGCTGTTGGATCACTCTGAAACACTCTCAAATACTTCCTGGGCCCAGCCTGGACTTTGACAAATCCTTGGGGCACTGGTGATAGCTAATACTAGTCCTGGTCAGATTATTTCAGAAACTCTTCTGAATTATAAGTTTATACTAAATAACCTTTATGAGCCATAATTTCCTCCTCTATAAAATAGAAATTATAGTAATACTTAAATACTATATAGGGTAAAACAGATTATTTATGATTATGAAAAACAAGCAGATAAGTTAGGCAATCTTATGTAAAATAAAGACTTTTTACTTGTCAAATTTGTGAAAGTTTTTTTTTTTTTTTTAAGTTCACAATAATAATGTTAGTGGTGTGAGATCCATTCTTTGCCATTATTCTTTTATTTCTGTTTGGCTGTTTTTGCTGTTAGTGACCCAAATGACATGTATAATAATTACTGGCCCCGGAGGAAGGAAAGTCAAATCAATCAAGTAGTTAATGACAAGGCAGTGAAACTAGACAAAAGAGGAAGGAATGCAAGTAATGAAAACGAACCCTTGGGCTATCCAGAAAAGGCCAGGAAACCAGGAGTATCACCCTGTGGATGGCCAGAGTAAGTGGTCTGCTTCCATTAGGTTAAAGGACAGAGAGTTTCCAAAAGTTCTTAAAATGTAAATGGTCCATAACAAATTGATACTCTTTTTAAATGAGCTGCAAATGGAAAGAACATTGATGAAAAATTAAATTCTGCAGTCTGCTTTTTGTAAGTAATTCCCAATAAGACAAGTATGTAATTTTTAAAAATTATTCTGAATGCAGTAATTATTGATGCTACAAAATATTTTCTTTTACTTTAAGTTAAGGTACTATTTTTTTTTAAGAACTTCTGGTTAAATGGTCAAACTAGAATGGATCTAGGAGTTAATTTATATAGTAAGGGGAAATCAAAACAGCATGAAAATCTAACAAAATTTCATTACAGGTGATCCTGTGCCCTAAATATAACTTCTCTTGGAATAATCCTCTGTGACAACCGACTCTCTGATAGGGTACCTCACAAATTTTTTCCCCCCACAAGGTCTCAACTTCTTTTACTTTACCACTACTATCAAAATATCGCACCATGTAGTTTCATTCTTGATTTTAAGAATGTAGTTGGTATTAAAGACAATGTATTAAAGGCAAACGAGGTACCTAATATCAAATATATATGAAGTAGTACCTTTAAGTGATGTGAAGAATCATTCACCATGACCAAGTAGGATTTATAGCTGGGATGCAAGGAATGGTTCGACATACACAAATCAATCAACATGAAACATCACATAATAGAATGAAAAAACATGATTATCTCAATAAATGTGGAAAAAGCATTAAAAAATTCAATATCCACTTATGCTTAAAAACTTTCAACAAAGTGGCTATAGAGAAAATGTATCTCAACATAATAAAGGCCATATATGACAAGCCCATAGCTAATATCATACTCAATGGTGAAAAACTGAAAGTTTTTCCTGTAAGATCAGGAGTAAGATAAGGATGTCCACTTTTGCCATTTTTATTCAACTTAGCATTGGAAGTCCTAGTCAGAGCAATTATGAAAGACAAAGAAATAAAAGGTACCCCAAATAGAAAGGGAGCAGTGAAACTGTTACTATTTGCAGATGACATATTACATACAGAAAATCCAAAAGAAGTCATCAAAAAATTGTTAGAACTAATAACTTCAGCAATGTTGCAGAATACAAAATCAATGCACAAAAATCTGCTGTTTCTATACATTAATAATGAAGTATCAGAAAGAGAAGAAAATATCATTCACAATTATATCAAAAGTAATAAAATGCCTGAAAATAAATCTCACCAAAAGATCTATATCCTGAAAACTATAAGGCATTAAGGCAAGAAATTGAAAAAGATATAAAAAATGGAAAAATATTCCATGCTCATGGATTGAAAGAACTAATATTATTAAAATGTCCATATTACCTAAAGTAATGTATAGATTTAATGCAATCCCTATCAAAATCCCAATGGCATTTTTCTCAGAAGTAGAACAAACCATATTAAAATTTGTATGGAGCCACAAAAAGACCGTGAATAGCTAAGGCAGGCTTGAAAAAGAACAATAAAGCTGAAGACACCTCAGTCCCTAGTTTCAAACTCCATTACAAAGCTATACTATCAAAACAGTATGTTACTGGCATAAAAAGACATGTTGATCAATGGAAAGAATGAAGAGCCCAGAAATAAACCCACACATATACCGTCAATTAATTTATGACAAAGGAGCCAAGAATATACAATAGGGAAAGCATAGTTTCTTCAGTAAACGGTGCTGGGAAAACTGGATATTCACACATAAAAGAACGAAAATAGACCATTATCTTACACTACACACAAAAATAAACTTGGAATGGACTGAAAACATAAACATAAAACCTGAAATCATAAAATCTTAGAAGAAAACAAGTAGCAAATTCTTCAAAATAAGCCCGGGTGATGATTTTTAAATCTGACACCAAAATAAAAGCAATGAAAGCAAAAATAACAAGTGAGACTACATCAAATTATAAACCTTCTGCCCAGCAAAACCATCAGCAAGTGAAAATATGACCTACAGAGTAGAAAAAAAAAATTGCAAACGGTGTGTCTGATAAGGGTTAATATCCAGAATATATAAAGAACTCAAAAAAGGTCAGTAACAAAACCCCCAAATAATCCAATTTAAAAATGAGCAAAAGATCTCAATAACCTTTTCTCTAAAGAAGATATATGAATGGCCAATACATACATGAGAAGATAATCAACATCACCAGTTAGCAGGGAAATGAAAATCAAACCCACAATGAGATATTACCTCAGGACTATTAGGATAGGTATTATCAAAAAGAAGAAATAACAAGTCTTGGTGAGGAGGTGGAGAAAAGAGAATCCTGTGCCCTATGGATGAGAATGTAAATTGTTGCAACCACTATAAAACAGCATGGGGGTTCCTCATAAATTTAAAAATAAAACGACCATGTGTTCAGCAATTCCATGTCTGGGTATTTATCCGAAGAAAATAAAAACACAAACTTGAAAAGATACATGCACTCTCAATTTTGTTGCAGCATTATTTACAATAGTTAAGATATAGAAACAATCTAAGTGCCCATTTGTGGGTGAATGGATAAAGAATTTTTGACATATATACATAAAATGGAATATTATTCAGCCATAAAAAAGGAAATCATGCCATTTGTGACAACATGCATGGACCTTGAGGGTATTATACTAAGTTAAATCTGTCAGGCAAAGACAGACAAATACTGTATGAACTCACTTATATGTGGAGACTAAAAATGAAACATAACAAAGCCAAACAATAAACCAAACTCAAAGAAAAAGGGAACAGGGGAGCCTGAGTGGCTCAGTGGGTTGAGCATCAGACTTTTGATTTTGGCTCAGGTCATGATCTCAGGATCATGGGATCGAGTAGCAGGTCAGGCTCTGTGCTCAGTGGAGAGCCCGTTTCTCTTTCTCTTCTCCTTCTCTCCCTCTGCACCGCCCCACCCCCTCAGCCCCGGCTTGTGCACGCTCTCACTCTCTCTCTCTCAAATGAATAAATAAAATCTCTAATATAAAGAAAGAAAGGGTGGGTGCTTGGGTGGTGGCACTGTCAAGGGCTCAGATCATGGTCCGGAGGTCCTGGAATGAAGCCCCATATCTGGCTCCCTGCTTAGCCTGCTTCTCCCTCCCCTCTGTCTGCTGCTCCCCCTACTTGTGCACTCACTCTCTTTCTCTGTCAAATAAATAAATAAAGTCTTTTTAAAACAGGAAAAAACCTTCTAATGAAAAAGAAAAGAAAAAAAGAGAAAAAGGGACCAGATTTGAGGTTAGCGGAGAAAGGGAATGGGGAAAGGGAAACAGGAGAAAGGTGGTCAGAAGGTACAAACTTCCAGTTATAAGGTAAATAAGTGAGTACAGCATGGTGCCTGTGGGTAACACTGCTATGTGATAAATATTAAAGTTGTTTTAAGAGTAACCTCTAGGAGTTCTCATAAAAGGGGAAAAGCTTTACTTGTTTTGCTTTCTCTTTTTATTATATCTACATGAGATAATGGATGCTAAACAATTTACAGTGGTAATCATTTCACAATATACGTAAGTCAAAATATTATGCTAAACACCTTAAACTTACAAAGTGCTGTTATTTCAATTATATCTTGATAAAGCTGAAAGGACAAGAAAGAAGGCAAAGACAGCTGGCTTGTTCCACTCAGAGGTGCACTAGTAATAAACAGCTTGTGGAGTGGGTAGACCTGTAGTGGCTCTAGCTCTCTGCCCTGGCAAAGCACTAACTTCTCTCAGCCTCAGGCTCAGCATACATAACTGTGGCCAAGAAATAACCACCAAAAAGGATTCTGGTAAGGATTCGGAATTTAGTACAGTGCTGGACACACAGAATGCCAAACTCAAAATATATTTTTCTGGTGCTTACTAATATTGTTACTGCTATTATACTGAACTTGCCCCCGACTTGCAGTTTGAGAACAATGTTGCAGCAGAAGGTTATGAAAAGGGTATGTACCAGTGACTTGCAGGTAGACACAAGGCAGCCATTCAGATGACCACTAAAATTACCACAAAAAAATCGAGTGCTATGAGAGTAAGAGAAAATAAGATAACACAAGTTATTTTATTAGAGCGCACTAACAAAATTGTTCAGTCTAATGTGATCTATAACTAATGTTGCACTTAACATATAATAGATTTGTCACTCTTCTGTTACTTGATAGAAGGGTGTCTAGTTTCTGAAATTTTATTGATCTCTGTTGTTAGCTCTGCCCTCTGCCCCTTTCCTTGTCTATCTTCTTCCCGATATGCAATGTGGCTGATGTGGGGATTTAAGTCCTTACTCCAAAAAACCCAAAACAGCCACAAAGGAAAATAACATTACACATAATTAATGTAAGAACTTACCTAGGTGCTATAAAAGTTCCAATTAAAAAGACCTCATCTTTGGAAAATTACATACTGATTAAAGACTTAAAGCTAATGTCAAAGAGGGTATATCTTGCTGAAATAGCTCCCAAATTATTTTTCTATGATTCTTTTCTGAAAATACATTATAAAATAAAAATGCTTACAAACAGTATTATGCTCCTATATAATATGCCAATAAGATATGAAGAATCTCCGGTAACTATTTTGTAACAAGGAAAGCAATATTTTAAACTGGAAAAGATAATATTCTTCCTTATTACAAATTATATTTATAGTAAGTTCCAACCATGATTAGTTTCCAATCATGATTAGTTTAGATGTCTCTAGGTGGTGAATAGCCAGCCACATGTTAAAAATGCTAAGCAAACACCAGTTTCAAGCTATTTTTAGTCAAGGAATGGTCTAGAAGGTAATATTAAAAAGTTAGGTACTTTTATTATATTTTTGGCTATAATTTATAGATCAGTTTTATAGCCAGGTATAATATAATATACTAGGCTTCCATAAAAACAGAAAAATGGCAAGCAAGAGTGTTAATGGAACAGCTATATTTTCCAACATTAAATTTTTCCTAAGTCTTAACTAATCAGGATTTTTGAAATTGCCTTTGCTTTAAGAAAGACCAAGATAAGAGAGGTGAGAGATGATGAGAAATGAGAGACAGACTGAATGATTTGTCAAGGGGACTACACAGAGGAGACACAGAAAAAGTTAGAACACTAATCATACACATGGCATTCTGATGCTTAAAAACTGATTTTATTTTTTTAAATATTTTATTTATTTATTTGACAGATAGAGATCACAAGTAGGCAGAGAGGCAGGCAGAGAGAGATGGGGAAGCAGGCTCCCTGCTGAGCAGAGCCCAATGCGGGGCTCGATCCCAGGACCCTGGGATCATGACCTGAGCTGAAGGCAGAGGCTTTAACCCACTGAGCCACTCAGGTGCCCCTTAAAAACTGATTTTAGTTAAATTAGAAATATATGGTTCAGATAAAAATTCAATTTGATATATATATCCATATATATATATGCAAAGAGAGACAGACAGACAAAGAAAGACAGAGGGAAAAAATACTAAGGACAAGTCATCAACTCATTAATCTTGTCTCTGTTTATACTTCCAGAGCATCATCGTGTGTTTTGAAGTTCTATGTTAATGAAGTTCTATGACATTAAGTTCTATGTTAATATCACTGAATATTTAGCACATTAAATTAAAATTTGCCCCCATTTTACATCTCTTAATCTATAACATACTGTATCTGCAGAAGAGTTTTAGGTCAGTGAGTTCAGTTTACACTCAACAGGAGAACACATAAATCCCAAGGTTTATTTATCTTGAACTACTGTTAAAAGCTGGAGCAGCACATTCTGGGAATTGTTCAACAATCTAAGTTTATACCTCCCTTTGGATTATATAAAACAACTTCAATGTCCATTCTATAATGAAAATTGCAGCTGTCTAAAAAAATGAAGTGAAACAGATCAAATCTTTCATCTACCACACTTAAAAGTGTTTATGTCCTTAGCAACTTAGGTATTATTCAAATACAAAAACCCGTATGGCTCATCTTGTTGAAATAGATGACACATGTACCTCAACATTATCTTGGAAATACAAGGACGTTTTGAAAGGTTCTTGACATCAACATCTTTCCTTTTGGCAAAAACCTTGTCATCTTCCCTGGAATATTGCCAAAAACCATCCTAACTTGGACTAGAAAACTACTCTTCAGAGCTTAATCATTTCCCACCTCAACTGTTAAAATTAAACTCTTCATAAATCTATCTTCAGTACACTCAGGGGGTGTAAACAGTTCAGCCAAATTATTTCCTCCTCTAACCTTGTCTTATATACTCTGGTTTTCCATACATCCCAACACATCTCAGAAATTGTTATTTTATTCATTCCTCTCCATCTCTGACAGGTTTTAAGCTCTCTGAAGAGCTCTTGTTCTCCAAACCACCTACTCAGTATCCACTTATCTTCTAGCTTTGACTTGTCTATCTCCTGTGATAAATTTCAGAGTTTCAACTGTGATTTGGCATGAACTACTTTCCAAACTCTTTCTTATTACAAATACGTATTTTTTTATTGCATCTCAATCATATTTCCTTGCATATTTATGGTTAACTTCAGATAAAATGTTTGGTCCACTGAAAGCTGCTATCTGACATTCTACTGTGTTTGCATATTTATTTTCTGCAAATGTAAAATTTTAATATTTAAAAATATGAAGGAAAAATTTACTGACCGACACATTAATAGCACTCTTGTGTTAAAATGTAATTGTTTGGTAATGCTCTAGTAGGAAGAAAAAGAAATGAATGCCTCAGATTAATTTTTAATTAGTTAATTAACATTTGTACTGAACAATCTCAGCCTAAACAAGTAACTACAAATGCTTTGAAAATACCAGTTTTCAAAGGTTGGATATTGTTTACTTTGAAGTATCTAGGCACTATAAGAATCTGATAGCTCACTGAACTGAAAATGCAAACTACACTTAATGTTAGTCTCAGTTAGTCTTTAGTAGCAGGTAGTATTTACTAAGAATTTAGAAAGTGTTGGGAACTGTGCCCCCATTTGTTATTTATATTATTTCATTTAATTTTGGAAACATTATTATTCTCACCTTCATTTTATAGGTAAAGATGTTGAGGCTTACAGAGATTCAGTAACTTTCCTAAAGTCACACAGCTAAAAGTAATGAGTAGAAATATAAATTTACAGATGGCTCCAAAACCACAGCGATCATATTTACACTGACAAAAGTCACTCTGAAGTACCCCAGCTTCCAAATCAGAGTGAAGTGCCCTTTGAATCCCACTGAGCATTTCTTTTACTGTAATGTTATAGTGACTAACAAGAGGACAGCTGTTATATATCGGCTGTGATAACTGATCACTGAGAAGTCTCCAACACTTTGGGGGTATTTTTCCCACTGAGCTTTCTTAAACAGTCCTCTAAAGAAAGCCTGACTCTATAATCAAGCACACTAGGATGATATTAATTTGGTAAAAAGTGATGCTATATAGAGATAAGGATATTTTCTGATAGTCTTATTCATAAAGACTTAAATCTCTATTATTAAGAGTAGGGTATGGGGTTTAGTTGGCCATTTATAGAATCACCTCTTATATGGGCCTGCTTTTATATAAAATACTGTTGAAGCCTTCTGGGAAACACAGACTTCCCAAGGACTGAATAGCCTTTCTAGAGAAATCTCTTAAGTTCAGACTGGATGTTGCCTGGGGGCAGGGACATGAAGTTGGGAAATATTCATGAGTTTTATAACATACCTATTTAGATAGTCTAACAGCAGAATTTACCTAAAGTTTATCTCCACATGAGTAAACATAATGTACAAAAATTTTTCCTAAAGCACTCTCTGTGGTAGCAGATGACTAGAAAAACAATCATCAAGCAGGGCATAAACATATGCAGGGACAGAAAAAAGGCTTTACATTGTGTTTCCTATGTACTCTTTGAAAGTAACGAAGTTATTCCACCACCAACAACACAACTGTATCGGGAATTAAACTGAAAACTGCTTACCCTGACAGATGAGGCCCTTCATCATCCTCTCCTTCTTAGCTTTCCAGCCTTATCTCCAGTCTCACCATGCCTCAGTCACACTACCGGCCCCCTGTTTCTCCAACACAAAAGCCATTCCCACCAACATCTTTTGCACTTGCTGTTCTATGCCTTTCCCCAGCCATTTGCAGAGGAAGATTATTTTTACCTTTCAGGTTTTAACACAGATGTCACTCTTCCTCAGGTCTCTAAAATAATTTAGGTGCCACCTATCACCAACTCAGAGCAAACCTTTTCCTATAGCAAAGTCTGCAATAATAGGTTTATTTGCAATTCTTTTTAAATGTATGTCTCTCCCACCACTGAATTCAGTGAAGGAAGAGATCACTGATGTATTTTTCACCAATGTTTATGGCATTGGAACATAGTGCTCAATAAGTGTTTATCAAATAAAGTAGTTAATCCAAAGCTCACAATAAATGGTTTATGAAGAATGACAAACCTCAAAGAATGAGAGATATATTTCTAAGTTTCAAAGTCACTTAATCCAGGATGATACATGTTTCCAGTAAAGATAGTCATTTGGGGGTTTTTGTTGTTGTTGTTGTTGTTGTTTTTTGGTCAAAAATGACTAGTTTAGAATATTTTTGCAAGAATTAATCTACTCAAATTACTGCCTCACTAGCTTAGAAATTCCAATTTTAAAAGAACTGAATATAAACTCTTAAAAGTAAGTAATCTCTATGACTTAATATTTATAAATTGCATATATTACCTATTCTTTATATTTAAAAAGCACATTGAAAGATGTAAAAAACTACAGCCAGGTATCAAAGCCTTTCATTCTATTTAACACATGAGAGATGGTAACTATAAGAAGAGTTTCTTAATTTTAATAGCAAAGTTAAAAAATTATATTATAGAGCTCCAACCACTTGCTGGTAGTAAATGTCATTTTTAGAAGATAGCTCTTTTTGGAAGTCTTTATCAAAGACTTGAAAATGTTCCCAATACTATCAAAGACAGACTGATGCATAAGAAAAGGAAAAAGGAAAATCAAAGCAAAATAAACCAAAATCTTAAAACCCAGGTGCTAACCTGAAAATATTTAATATATGTAATCCCTTGAGATATAAAATTATTAAAGATGCTACATGAAGTCATTTCTTTAATCCTTGTTTGCTACAGAAAACCTGTCATCCTAAATGCAGATATTGTCAAATATAATACTGTTTTCTCAAGTTTGACACAGAATTTAGACAAACTTCTTTCTAGCAAAAGTTACATTTTCTAGGTATATTTATTAGACACTCCATCTCAGGCCCAGCTGTGTCAGGTACTGAATCATATTCTTCTTGGTATTGAAATTCATGCCCATAAATAGGTACCAGTGACAATCTACTTCAGTTTTAAAAAGAAGGACAAATGAAGGTAAATACAGAATAGGAAAGTTCCACATACATAAAACCTTGTTATGACAGTTTCAAATATTATGTTCATATTTTCAATGACAAGAGGCTATACAATTTTAATATAAAGTGCAATCTCTCAAGATGAATTTGTGAAGATGTTTTATGTTACACAGCATCTGAAAACCTAGTAAGAGAAAAAAGGTTACCTAAATGAGAAGAGAGATATTAAATATGACCAGAAAACCAGTGAAGAAATGAGAAAAGAAAAATGCATAATGGATTTTCAAAAGTAATTAATTTGGCTGGACATAAAATGAGCATTTAGCAAGAAGACTGATTTCATCCTCAAAGTTTATTCAAATTTATGAAGGGACAAAAAGAGAAGGCAAAACTACATGCATTCCCATTCACTTGACACAATCAAAGACATGTGGCCCACAGAACCTCAAAGATACTCAGTATTTTCCAAGAAATCTGTCATAAACATGAAGCTCTCTTTACATCAGTTACCCTTGAAAGCTGATAAGATAGCAAGAATCCAGCAAGTGCAGTTCAAAGTAATGAGGACAAGAGGATTGCTGAATTTGAAATGGTCATTACTGCGATCTTTAAGGCTTTGCAGGATTTGAACCCCATTGCTTCTCGAACCTCATCTTCATGAGAAGGGGATTGGGCTTTTTGTGGAGTCTTCTGGTCTGTTTTCTTCATGGATGAACAGCCAGTACCTAGCATATGTACTAGGCGTGCAGTAACCGCTGGTTGAGTGTGAGTGAATAACCTAACAAAGCCTAGATTTAAATGAGTGGCTATGAACAGAATGATACACCTTCTCAAATGTTAATGCATAATGTTTTCATTTCTTCCACCAATTTAAGCAAAATCCAGTGTGTATCTGGCTATCGTTTCTGAACACAAAGAGTAACTTACAACTAGAAAGGGATAAAATTTACACACTATGGTAAGGAGATAGCATTGCAGTATTTTTGGCTAATGCTGACAAGATGCATTTGTTTGCTTTCTCCATACAATAGTCTAAATATTTACAGCATATTACAATAGTCTAAATATTACAATATTTCTACTGGAAGTAGAAAAAAGCAAACTTTCACTTTTCAACTTTCATTGTAAATAAATAAGTATTTTTTAGGAACTTTGATTCAACCAGTTTTCAGCTGTCTTTTAACCTGGAAAAATAGTTTGTGCTCTTTATTGTTTTAATAACTGTTTTCCTTATAACCCTAATAATGGGAAAAAAAATCTAATAGCTTTCAGATTCATATTCCTCAGATAAATTATAGGGGAAAACCTATTTATTTGTAAAGATGAGACATTAGATGTAAATTTTCATTTTTATTTCAGTTGAATTCTCCAGTTTTATTAGTCCTGATTGTACTTCTAACATTTGCATCAAATATAAGTAGGCTTTTGACACTAAACAATTTTTTTTATTTTATTGATTTATTTAAGAGAGAGAAAGAGCATTAGCAGGAGGGAGAGGGAGGAGCAGACTTACCCTGGGGCAGGGAGCCCAACACAGCTCAATACTAAGACGTTGGGATCCTGACCTGAGTGGAAGGCAGACTCTTAACTGAATGACTTACCCAGGGGTTCCATATTTTCTTACTTAGCATATTACTTTGAAATTTACCTGAGAATCTTAATACATTGCCATGAATAGTAACAAAAACTTAAAACCGATAAATAACAACAAAAAAGTTAATGCTATCAGTACCTTAAAGAACAATTTATTCATGTGGAAGGATGCATATGTACTCATTACTCCTACACTTCCCTTTCCATCACTAAGGAACTTCTACTACCATAGAGTCACTTTAAAAACCCAATCTGAGACAAGAATATCTTTCAGAACATGCTTTGTCTTGCTCACCAGGCAATATGCCTCTTTGCAAAAGGTACTTATAGCTACTGGTGCCATCAGATGCTTACAAGATAAAAAAAAACCATCTGAGTAATATTGCTCAGAGATACACAATGCATCTATGGCTCAAATGAACCATGAAAACTTATTGTTATAACATGGCATCCTTTTGCTCATTTCACTGATGAAAAGGAAAATCTGTACACTTCTTTAGAGTCACTCAAGCCAAAAGGTGATATAGTAGTAGTCAACAGTTATTTTATTTTAGGTTTATTTTCTTATATTCTTTGTCTTGGTATCTCCTGAGGGAAAGAATATCCACTATTAGAAGAAAGTGATATACTTGAAAAACAATAGGAAAATGTCAATACCGTCTGTGTGGTTATCAATTTATGTCACGTGTAAATAAAGTAACTAATTTCAAAGGATGCTACTGCTTTTAGCATCTGAAGAAATGGCCAGTTTAAATTATTCCATCTGTATTTGCTTTGGGATATTAGGCAGCAAATGAAACACAGGGGCAAACCAACCTATCATTTGGCTGGGAAAGAAATATCAATTTAAAGATGTTATCTTTTCAAACTGTTTTGGCAGTGTTTTAAATTATATCAAACTATTATCTATAATATAAAATGGCAACAGAGAGTATTTATTTTGTTCTTCATTAACATAATAGACTTGAATTAGAAATAAATGCCTAAGTTTAGAAACATCAGTTAACATTTAAAAGAAAAGTTACTCATTCTCCAAAACTGAAATTTACAAAGCACTAATTATTATACTCAGACACATACTAAAGTTATTTTAAAAGATTACTTTGTTAACAACTTCAAATATAAATCCACAAAATTAGGTTCTTCTAATTTATATTAAATTTTTATATTAAATAAAAATTAGGTTTTTATTAACAAAAAAATTCAGCCACTGAGTCGGCATCTTATAATTTTTAGTAAAAAAAAATATTAATTTGAGAGTTACTATGTTTTCTTTTCCCTTCAGTTCAAAACTGCTGTGAAGTCATACTGGTCATGTGCCAGATGTATGTAAGGCAAAGTACCAACTCAGACTTTGAGGGCTCTCCTTTAGTGGATGTCAGGAACCATATACCTTAATCATTTCTGGGAACAATTTACCCTTGCTACATTTATGATGAGTGAAAGAAACAACTGCTAGTCAAGTATCCAGAACCTTTGTTCCTTCCCAAGAAAGCAGGAACTCTCATTTTCCAGTGACTACCATAAAAACCTTCCAAAGCTATGATGTCATGTACCTGAAATTGGTTCTGTTAAAATCACATACAGATAGGGGCACCTAGGTGACTCAGTTGGTTAAACAATGGACTCCGTTTCAGCTGGGGTCATGATCTCCAGGGTGGGGAGATAAAGCCCGTGTGTGGGGTTCCCTGCTCAGTGGGGAGTCTGCTTGAGGATTCTCTCTCCCTCTGCTTACCCCCACTCACATGCACACACTCTCTCTCTCAAATAAATAAAAATTTTTAAAAAAACCACCAAAATCACATATATAAAATGTCATTATGAGTCAGACAGGTAAAAGGTTTATTTCCTAAAAAATTTAACATCCCAGCAAAAATTAGTGAAATTACTCATAGAAATTATCAACTGAAGTGATTTATTTTTAAATATTTCATCTATTTATTTTATTTATTTGAGAGAGAGAACATAAGTAGGGGCGGGGGAGAAGCAGAGGGAGAGGGAGAAGCAGACTCCCCACTGAGCAGGGAGCCAGATGCTCAGTGCTCTACATTCCATCCCAAGACCCTCAGATCATGACCAGAGCAGATGTTTAACAAACTCAGACACCCAGACACCCCTCCATTTATTTATTTTAGAGAAAGAAGGGGAGAGAGAAAGAGCACACACATGTGAACAGAGGGTGGGAGAGGAAGAGGGAGAAAGAATCTGGAGCACACCCTGTGCTGAGTGCAGACCTTGAGATACAATCTGATTTGAAACCAAGTTTCAACCCCACAACTAAATTAAAAGAAAATAAATTTTGATGATGAAAATATTTCAACTGAGAGATTAAAAATATTTAGGAGACCAAAAAAATCATGTTGTAATTTCTACATCAAAAATCTCTAGACCAGACCTGTACCCCTGGGGATAAAAATATATTATATGTTTATAAAAAATAAAATTAAAATAAATAAATATTTTTTAAAAATCTCTAGACCATATAAACTATAGGAGCTCAATTTTTTAAAAAGATTTTATTTATTTATTTCAGAGAGAGACAGAAAGTGCATGAGCACGGGCAGGGAGGGGGTTGTGTAGAGAGAGAAGCAGAATCTCATCCCAGGACCCTGAGATCATGACCTGAGCCAAAGGTGGACACTTAACTGACTGAGCCACCCAGGCACACCTATGAACTTTTTTTTTTTTTTAAAGATTTTATTTATTTATCTGACAGATAGAGATCACAAGTAGGCAGAGAGGCAGGCAGAGAGAGAGAGGAGGAAGCAGGCTCCCTGCTGATCAGAGAGCCCGATGTGGGGCTCGATCCCAGGACCCCGGGACCATGACCTGAGCCGAAGGCAGAGGCCCCAACCCACTGAGCCACTCAGGCGCCCCTGAACTCTTTTTTTAAACATGTTATAGAGGGGAGATATACTTTGATGTTATATAAAACCTGGTTAAAAAAAACTTTAATTCTGAAAGTTTCAGATCCATAAGTCATTTTAAAATGAAGATAAATTTGAAGACTCCTAAAGGGCAGGATCTGTGTGAGCTAAGGCATGCACCAGATAATTTATTATTTGATTCCAGAAAGTTCTGAATTCAGAGAGAATATCAGATCAGAAAGAAGGGGGGCAATTACAAGTCTCTAGTAAAAGGAGGTAGAGACTGACATTTTTTAGGGCTTACTAAAATTAATTTCCTGTACTCAGTATCTGCAGAAACATTGTTACATTTAGAGGTTAAGGTGCTTCGTCTTCTCTTTAGCCAGGAATTGGTGGCAGCCCTAATTTAACCACACATATGAAAATAAATGATATCTGCCTGGACCATAAATATTAAGTTATGCTCGTCACTTAAAAACTTTCTCTCATAATTTCCTTCTATTTTTAAAAACAGATTTATTTATTTTTAGAGAGAAAGAGAGTATGTGAGTGGGAGTGGCAGAGGGTGAGGAAGAGAATCCCAAGCAGACTCCTTGTTGAGCACAGAGACCTATATAGGGCTGGATCTCATGACCCTGAGGTCATGACCTGTGCCGAAATCAAGAGTCAGGCTCTTAACTGACTGAGGAACTCAGGAGCTCCTCATTTCAATTTCTAAGTAATAAACATGTTTGTAAAATAAAATGGAGAGGATTTTTTTTAACATATTAGAGCTTTTTGTTTTTAGTTTTTCCTAGTGCCATTTAGAATTGCCTTTTGTTTGATTTTACTTATCCAGCAACCTATGAGCAAGCGAGTAAATAAAGTATTTGTAATTCAAGAGATGATTCGAATGAAGACGGGATCATCTTGGAGTATTCACTCTAAACTTGAATCTTCAAATGCTTCTAATCTCTTTAAACATTACTCTGGTTCAAGTATATTTCGGATTTATGATTTCAAAGGGCTCAGTTATCTGACGAGAACAGGAGCATATTAAGTCTCTGCATAATACAGTTTTGAAATGGCATGCACATTAGACACTAAGCATTTATTAAATCTTGCTTTAACCTACGAGTTTTCTAAATCTTCCCTCCACAGCTTGATTCCCAGCAGAGAAAAAAGTAACTCAAACAAAAATTTCCCTGTTTACTGCAATAAGCTATTTACTTATCTGTGCACAAGGTGGAGAAATTATGGAAGAGGGATTAATGCATTTGCCCATAGGAGACCTTGCATAGATGGTTAGCTTGAATTTTCATTTGTATTTTCAATTCATGTAAGGATTACATATTTTGACCCACTTATAAATTGAATGACATAACAAAATAGAGCACTATTTTCTTACTTGCTATTTAACTCATGCTGACAAGCCACTTTCAGCTCCCTGAACTTAATTTAGCTTATTTGTAAATGAAGATAACAATACAGCCTGATAGAACAAATGAACTAATATTAAAGTGCTTTGACAACTATAAAATATTGGAAGGAGAGGTGAACCATGAGAGACTATGGACTCTGAAAAACGATCTGAGAATTTTGAAGGGGTGGGGGGTGGGAGGTTGGGGGCACCAGGTGGTGGGTATTGTAGAGGGCACGGATTGCATGGAGCACTGGGTGTGGTGCAAAAATAATGAATACTGTTATGCTGAAAAATAAAAAAATAAAAAAATAAAAATAAATAAAAATAAATAAAAATAAATATTGTGTAAGTGTAAAAAATTGTATATTATACTACTTTTATATAAACGAAAACTAGCTGGTCATTTCCTCATCACACCTTTCATAAAGAGAGGAATAAATGGAAAGATACTGTCTTGAAGTAGTCTGAGAACTGAGATTTCAAACTTAAACAAGAACTGAAAACTTATGTTATATTTCTCAATTTGTTCTCAATCATTCCTGGCTAGAACATCTAGGGTTAGGAGTAGAGTTAGGGGCAGGAGCAAGGGCAGGTTCAGAGTTTGGGTCAGTTTTGGCTAGATTATAGCAGAGATTTTAATCAATCACCTTTTTCTTTTAGCCAACTGGAAAATAATAAAATTTATGAGGATGAGAACACAAAGTGGTCATGTGTGAAGTGCTACACAATATATAGAGATATAGAATGTGTATATATGTTTTTACATAAAGTCATAGTACATTACACCTTACAACAACCCTATTAATTTTACTTAACCGGCAAGAAAACTAAGGCACAGAAGAGTTACGTCGGTTGAGCAAGGTCACATAACACTGACTGGCTCTTGGGCTTTTTTATTTTTTAAAAAGCCGTACTGAAGTTGTTTTTGTAAATAAAATTTGTCCAACTTAATGTACAACTCAATGAGTTTTGACAATTTTACAAGTGTGCACTGTCACCACAATCCAGTGGAGACATTTTCATCATGTGAAAAAAAAAAT
This sequence comes from Lutra lutra, assembly GCF_902655055.1. Taxonomy (NCBI): domain Eukaryota; kingdom Metazoa; phylum Chordata; class Mammalia; order Carnivora; family Mustelidae; genus Lutra; species Lutra lutra. The sequence continues at coordinate 132,391,473 of NC_062282.1, read as the reverse complement.
CTCTCATACCAGTAAACAGCTGGCCTTTAAATAACAGGGTTTAGAAGCATCCCACTGGAAAATCCACTATGGATTTCCCAAAAACTGCTAACATCCTACTATTGAGAAGCCTTAATAATAACAATTGGTTGATTAAGATATTTTACGTGTTATATGTATCATATGCTGTAGTTTTACAATAAACCTAGAGAAAAAACTTTAGATCATAAGAAAAACATGTTTACATACTATAAAAAATCTGCATAATAAATGGATGCACAAAGTACAAACCCAGGTTGTTCAAGAACTAAGTGTATAGTCAATCCCATGAGAACCCCCAGACCTAAAAAACCATAAATCCCCTTTACTTACAAATGTCTTTCTGGGCATTTCATAGAAATGGAATCATAACAACATGCAGTCTGCCACATTGGACTTGTTTCAATTAGCATAGGGTTTTAGAGGCTCCTGTATATGGCACTGTGTATTACCTCATTTCTCCGTATTGCCTAATAGTATCTTTTGTTGGGATATACCACGTTGTGAATCCGTTTATCAGTTAATGGACATTTAGGTTATTTCTACTTTTCAGCTGTTATAAATAATGCTGCTATGAACACCTGCATACAGTTCTACTGACAAATATTTTCAATTCTCTTGGGTAAATACCTAGGATCAAAACAGTTTACATGGAAAATTTATGTGTAACTTTTTGAGAAACTTTCTGAGAAATAGTCAAAGTGGCTGTGTTATTTTACATTCCAGCAGTAATGTACGAGGGATTTGTTTTTTTCACACTCTCACTAATACTTGCCAGAACTCAAGAGCTCCACCACTATCCTCTTTGGCCTTTTAGTGACCATGCATGTGTGTCACAGAATGTTGGACAGGAGAGAGGAAGGAGCTAAGTGAATGCAGAAGTAAGGAAGACAAAGATCCTTACACTTTCAAAGACAACCACGTCTATTCCAACTGATGAACCTATACTGACACATCAGTGCCCTCTGAGGTCCACGGTTTACATTATGATTCATCTTGGTTTGTACATTCTATGAACTGGGACAAAAATAAGTGGCATGTATTCACTATTATATGTGGTAATTTCAGTATCTTAAAACTCCCCTGTGTTCTGCCGGTTCAGCCCTACCTCCTCCATAACCCCTGGCAACCCACGAACTTTTAACTGCCTCTATGGTTTTCCCTGTTCTAGAATGCCATCTGTTTGGAATCATACAGAATGTACATGAATAGTCTCAGCAGCTTCACTTGTAGTTGTCCACAAGAAACAACTCAAAAGTCTATTAACTGAATAGATAAACTGGTATATTCCTTTGAGGTAACTCCACTTAGCAATAAAAAGGAATGAACTATTGATACACATTACAAAATGGATGAATCTCAAAATTATGCTAAATCAAAGAAACCAGACCAGAAAAAAAATATATAGACTATATGATTCCATTTATATTGAACTCTAGAAATACAAACTCACATAGAGTGAACAGAAGGCACATCAGTGGTTGACTGGGACAGGAGTAGAGAAAGGTATACATAAGTTAATACAGAGATAATAAAGTATCATATATAAAATGTTATTATATCAAAGTGTTTTTCAAAAAGAATAAATGACAAATTACGCTGATTAAAAATTAGATATCTAAGGGGCTCCTGGGTGGCTCAGTCAGTTAAATATCTGACTCTTGATTTCTGCTCAGGTCATGATCTCAGAGTTGAGAGATTGAGTGTTGGGCTCCACACTGATCCTGGAGCCTGCTTAATATTTAAGATTCTCTCTCTCTCCCTCCTCCTCTCTCCCCCTCCCCCAACTCATGCATGCACACATTCTCTCGGCCTCAAAAAAAAATTAAAAATAGATATTTGATAGCCATTTTCTCAAATAACGAAGCAAGCAACCACTGATGTGCCGTCTGTTCACTCTTCTTTTTTCCTCATCTGGTTTCTTTCATTTAGCATAATTTTGAGATTCATCCATTTTGTAAAGTATATCAATAGTTCATTCCTTTTTATTGCTGAAAAAATTCAAGGGGGAAAGAAAAAAAAACCCTGGAAGTTTTTGTTGTCAGTGATAAAAATCTAAGCTTTCAAGTGAAAACTAATATTTTAGAAAACATGTATTTGTCATCATGAACTTGATAGTTTCTCATTACTTGTCTAATAAGACTACTGATGAAAAAAAAAAAAGACTACTGATGACATTAAGAAATGTCATCTTTTGATGTTGTATAATGATTTATGTCACTATTTGAGACCTGCATAACCTGGTCACCTGATATATCCCAAATGATGAAGCATGATGCTACAAAATCATATATAGATAAAAGATATATTCAATTCTAAGTTCATGGGGTACCTGGGTGACTCAGACAGTTTAGCATCTGTCCTCAACTCAGGTCATGATTCCAGGGTCCAGGGATAGAGCCCCACATTGAGATCCCTGCTCCCTCTCCCCCTGCTTATCCACACACACACACACACACACAAACACACTCTCTCTGTCTCTCTCTCTCTCAAGAAAAATAAATAATCTTTTAAAAAGTGCAAGTTTGGGGCGCCTGGGTGGCTCGGTGGGTTAAAGCCTCTTCCTTCGGCTCAGGTCATGATCCCGGGGTCCTGGGATCGAGCCCCGCATCAGGCTCTCTGCTTAGCAGGAAGCCTGCTTCCTCCTCCCTCTCTGCCTGCTTGTGATCTCTGTCTATCAAATAAATAAATAAAAATCTTTAAAAAAAAAAGTGCAAGTTCAACTAATGGAGTTAGCATATTAGAGTATGAAAAGTTCGTCAAAGTGGTTTCAGATTCCATACTGCAACTAACGCCTGAAAAAATTTAGCAAAATCTATTGTGCTAAGGCAGATTTTGAATATGGCCTCCCATCAATGATCTACCTTAAGCCCTGGAACATGTGAACATGATTAGATATCACCTCCCTAATTATGTTGTCATATGGCACAGGTGACCTAAAGATGGGAGACTGGCCGTGGGAGCTTAATCAAATCACGTGAGATCTTTCAAAAAAGGATATTCTGTAGCTGGTAATAGAAGAGGAAGTTAAAATCAGAACACTTGAAAGATGTGACATGCTGGGTCTGAAGATGGAGAGACTGTGGGAAAAGGAATATAGGTGAGGTGGGACATACCTTCAGCTGACAGCAAGCAAAAAGAGAACCTTAGACCATTTCTCAGCTGCATGGAACAGAATTCTGCCACCAACCTATAGGAGGTTGGTAGTGAATTCCTCCAGTGACTCCAGAGAAGAACTTAGCCTGAAATCCTGATTTTTGGCTTTGTGATATCCTAAGCAGATAATGCAATCAAGATTGCCTATGCTTGTAATCTGCAGAACTATGAGGTAATAAATGGATATTGATTAAAGCTGTCGGGTTGTGATCATCTGTTACGCAGCAAAAGAAAGCTAATACATTTACTATAAGTCAAAATGCACATTAACTTGCACCCAGCAATCTCATTGCTAAAAATTTACCCTGTACAGTTCAAAATGCTTCTTATGTTATTACTCCAAAGATATTAATTCAGCATCATTTGTAAAAAACAAAACATATATACGTAAACAGAAACAACCAAAGTATCCATAACTAGAAGATTGATTAAAATTACACAAATCTGTAAAATGGAATGCTCTGAAACTATTTCAAAGAAAGATAGAACTATATGGAGGAATATGAAACAATGAAACTCTAAGTTATATTAATAAGAAAAAAAGATCTGAAAAATATTAGAGTATATCTCTATAATTAAATTTAAAGGACGTGCATAAAAATCAGGTATCTGCATTAAATATTTTCCTTGAAACAAACATACTCACACATAAACACACACACACAATTAGATAATAATTAGCTTTGGAAAGGGTTAGATTACTGAGTGGGAAATTTTCACTTTTAATTTTCTTTCATTACATTTTCAGTTTTCTAATGTAGTTCATTATTCTCATTCCTTTAAAAATTATCAATACAGGTTATTAGTGTCAGGTAAACACTTCCCTGCCTCTCCTGCAAAGCTATCTTCTTTTGTTCAATTTGTACCTACTATCTGGCATTTGTCATCCATCCTAAGACCAAAATCACCTTTCCTTATCAACTCTGCCCCACCTTTCAAATCTAAGTTTCTCAGTGACATCCCTTATTAACCAGGGACTTCATTTTCACTAATCTGAGTATTTATATGTATGTAGTATCATTTAGTTAAAACTGTAGCTATTCAATTATTTTTAAAATTTTGGACTGTAATCTATTGTATTTCATAAATATATTGAAAGCTACTTTAAGGGATGGATCATAAATAGCATAAGCCATGCAAACATACAATGTACCTAAACAGTGCTACCTTGATGAGAATGAAGATGATGATGATGATCCTAAATCCTGCAGGTACATAGTATTATTAAGAACTATATTGCAATAGCAAGCAAACCAATGTGATAAAAATGAGAACAACTATCCTTAATAGAAGACTTATGTGAGCAATATTTAATGAGCAATCTATATATCAGGTTTATTTACTGCATATTTCTAGTTAGAAATATTTTTCATGTTCCTTTAAATTTCTTTTTAAATGACCAAATACTTGTTAAAACAAATCTTCATCAATTACTAAACACTGTATATATTTTTACCAATATCAAATTTTACCGCTAATTATATTTTCTACCAAAATAGGATATACAGTGAAAGAAACTTAAAAATATACTCTATCAGTCAGAAGTTATCCTTGCTTGTTGGCAAAAATGGTTAACCACAAGACCTGAAGGTGGTCAAAGTGACCAAAAAGAAATACAGGACAAATTCCTCAAAAGATTACTTTTTCTTTGGTTTGCTTATGAAAATAGTTCATAAAGGATTTAAAACACTATGGAATTTTATATACAGCCAAACAAGAGGATGTGTGGTATTGTACCTGGAAAATAATATACAATGAACAAAATGTAAAATAGTACTACCATTGTTATAAAGTCAAACCAAATAGAATATTTTTATAAATAGCTTTTCTAACAAAAACATACATAACTAAATTCCATGTGTCATCCCACTGTAATAATACATATCCTCTTAAAAAATATATATATATCCTCCTCTTGGCTGACATTTCTAGACAACAGCAAAGTAATATAGAGTATAAAAATATCAAGCATGTGTACAGCTCTCTGTCATCAGGAAAATGTTAAAATTGTTAAGAACTTTACAAGGAGAAATAAAAAAGACTGAACATATAAAAATAATAAAACATGACATTAAAATGTCATTGAAGAAACTTCTAAAATCATTACCTGGAACCAGTTCCATAATGATGTAGATAGGCTGTCTTTGTGTGCAAACGCCTATAAGTTTGACAATATTGGGATGATCATATTGCTTGAGAATTCTGGATGAGAGAAAAGTTTAAAAATAGTTATCATTTAAACACTAAAGCATTAAATTGTCATGAATAGTGTGCCCAAATAGAATATACTTTACTCGACACAATTCTCTTTTAAAACTTCAGTATGAAGCCAAAGTACGATATATGGTGGGATGTATACAAGTTTGGATAAATATTAACAAACTACAGGTACAAATGAGTCAATTCTCCTTAATCCAATTAAATTTTCATATAAAAATTACTATTCACTCTGAATATTAACAACCATGCTAAGTATGAACAACTTACTTAGTCCCAAACATGTACAACTCCCTTGAAAGTATCTCATTTTAGCCGCTACCACAAAAGCATAATTGACAAGTATTAATGGACCCAAAACTGTAAGCTGCTAGAGTTGCATCTTTTTGTTTTGTTCTGTTTTAGGACACACCTGATTGAAAATACATAAATAAGAACTCAATTCGTACTGGTAAATGGTATAGGCTAATCATCTCATTAAATTTTATAAAATATTATCTTGAACACAATCAATTTCAAAATGGTAAAAACTCAAAAGTTTTGAGGAAAGTGGCTAAAGATGAAAACTAGGTAAGTACAGTTTCAATGTAGACTTCAGCTGAAGCAGAGGGGACTTTGCTTGGATAAAGGCAAAATTTCATCAGAGGGCTATAAAAGTAGTACAGCTCATCCATGGCACTCCAAGCATAAGTTAAAAATAAATTATATTCCCTTATAGGCCTATTTATCCTGAATATTTCTGTTACCAAATTTTATTCCAGATTATCCTATTGACATAGTTATAAATTCACTCATCTTTGAAAATGCAGTTTTCTTTCCTAAGAGAATGAAAAAAATAACCACTGGGAGAAAAACAAAACAGTTTATAAATGTTTTGTACAACTCCAACTAAAGGGGAGATAACTAAGAAAAATGTTTTAGATTGAAAATATATATTGATTTATAAGGGAAAAGATAGAGTGGGAAAAATTCTAGAGATAAGGAAAATATTGTCACCAACTTCAAGATTGCAACTTTTATGAGGAATTAAAAAGGAAGTCTTAGAATGCTTGACTTTAATCCAAAATGTCATTTCTTAGGTTGGAAACTGCTTAGTAAAGAAAGTCCACAAAATAGCCAGCCTGAACTCAATATTAAGTATCTAAATATATAGCTCTCTATCGTCTATTAAAGACACTTGGGACTTCAAGGATACAACTCTCATTTTTTACCTAAAAATTCATAATTTCACTTTAGAAAATGGGCTTTTCCACTTTAGGAAGTTTAATACTTTATTTTGTAGTAAAACAATCACAAATTAGAGAGCATAAAAATGAACTTTTTCAAAATAACATAAGATATAATCTTGTACCTTAAGAAAACCTATGAATACCTACAAAATGTTCATAGTTCTTTTGTGAATTTCTTTTGTGATAGCATGCCTTTATCATAGCATATTTTTGACCTTCCAAAAATGTACCTTTAGAAAGTTTACAACTTGATTCTATGATAATATTTAATAAATGCATCCAACTAGATTAATACATTGTTATCAATATTCATTTTCAGATAATGAATAGAGAAATGTACATCAAAATGCTCCAACCTATGCACTTAGTTCTCTGGTTGCCATCATCCTGGTCATCTGCACTTCTCTCCTTTCTCCTCTATATAGGAACTTCAATTTTACACACTATGCCATGATAGAAACATATCCACATGTGCGCACACACACATGCACACACACACCTTTCCCTTTCTCCCTTTACAACACAAATCTCTGTGTAGTCTCCTTCATTCCCATCCATGTATCCATGCATCTCAGAATGAGAGTTCATCCTTACTCTGTCCAAAACATCTTTCTATTTGTTTTGTGCTGTGTTGTATATACTGGATTTTGCCACCAACAGAACAGTGTTAACCACACGCAATACAGCAATAGCAAGTTGGAACATTAAATTTTAGCCTATCATCCTAGAAGATTAGCAAAAAAACAATGTGCAGATTTGGGAACAAATGCCCAACAATGAGTTGAAGACGAAATCTGGCTCAGTAAAGACTATCAACTGAAAACATCTAAGGAAGGTTAGATAGATATAATTATATGTATCTAAATATATATACATAAATTATGTATTTGTATATAGAATACAGTAATATTTTTATTATAAAGACAACCATAACACTGCATATATACATGCCTATGTATATGTATGTGTGATAAAAGAAAAAATATTGCAGTATACCAATATTGAAGAATACACTGTTTTTTAGCATCTGGTTCTTTTGGCTGTGATTGTGTAACTAATATATAGTCTAGTTCAAAAACAAACTTTTCGTTTCTACACTGATTAAGTGCTTCCTTATGAACATTCTAAAAGTGCTTACTTCTACTTCAGTAAATCATAATTTAATTCCACACTTCACATTTAATGTTATAGTATTAACTTATAAATACATGTTTAATATAACTTTTGCAAACTCACTTGGCTTCTTGTAAAAATTTTATTTTCAGTTCCTGAGGAAGATCTTCTTTACATGTTTTAACAGCAACAGCAGTTTTATCCTTTAAAATGCCCTTATATACTTCACCAAAATTTCCCTGAAAATACAAACACATTTACTGTTTAGGATATAAGACAGACACATCAATCTTTGCAAAATACAAGGAAAGCACATAATAATGAATTTTGTATTCAAAGTATTCTGTTAGCTTTATTCAGAATCTTAAGTGGAGACAAAGATTGGAAATGTTGCTCTTTCCAAACTTCCAACTTTAAAAATAGTACTCAACCCACCCACCATTTGAGAGACTGAAGCTTGAGGAAAACCGAAAAAGAAAAAAGGGAAAAAAATTCTAAGAGACTTGGATAAAAGGAGAAACTCAAAGTGAAGCCATCTGAAGTATTTAAGTTTCATGTCTCGTAGTACTCATTACCCCAAGCTCTAAATTTTTATTAGACTAAGAAGTTATCAAGTAATGTTTCAAGATAAAGCAAAGAATCCATGAGGAGACTTGGTATGGATCCCTAAAGCTGAATGTCAGTTGAAGAGTGTCAGGGAATAAGGGAGAGGCAACAGAACCAGGCAGACCAAGGACTGTCCATCTTAGAAAGGCACCGAGGAAGAGGAGGTGCTTACCCAAATACCATGGTCACCCATGTTGAGTTTCTATCAAACGTATAAATCGCTAACCTCATGCTATGGCTCTAACCCATTTTGACTTAACATGCCTCATTTCAACTTTGGGGTCATTTGTTTTTTACTATTAATATAAAACCAAATATGACAAAGAAGATCTATAAAGCTAATACAACTAATTTTTAGTGTTCAAGTTTTTATGTATGTATATATATCTTTTACATAACTAGAATCCTAATATGCAAGCCTTCTAATAAGCTTCAACACTATTGTTGAGCAAGAAGTAACTGAACTAGGACTCTGCTAGTTACTGGGTTTGAGTTCTAGGAGTAATGTAACTTTTTTTTAAAAGATTTATTATTATTATTATTATTATTATTATTATTATTATTTTAGAGAGAGAAAGACAGAGAATGCATATGACCAGAGGGAGGGACAAGAAGAAGAGAATCTCAAGCAGATTCCTTGTGCAGTCCCCAGAACATGCCATGAGCCGAAATCAAGAGTCAGATACTGAACCAACTGAGCCACCCAGGAGCCCTGAGCAATTTACCTCTCAATCAACAGTTCAAGGTATCTAAGTTTTATGTCATTATTAAATTTAAAATTACTAAAATATTTATTTCAATGTATATTTTTTATAACTCTACATTTATTTACATCTAATTTCTGTCAGCAGAAATTAAAAAAAATTTAAATTCTAGTGTAGTTAACAGTGTTATGTTAGTTTTAGATATACAATGTAGTGCTTCAGAAATTCCATACATTACTTAGTACTCATAGCGATAAGTGTACTTATTTTTTTTTTAAAGATTTTATTTATTTGTGAGAGAGAGAGAGAGCACAGGCAGGCAGAGTGGCAGCAGAGGCAGAGGGAGAAGCAGGCTTCCTGCCAAGCAAGAAGAGCAATGTGGGACTCGATCCCAGGACACTGCGATGGTGTCCTGAGCCAAAGGCAGCCACTTAACCAAGTTACTTAACTTACCAGGGGACGCCTGAGCTACCCAGGCGTCCCCTGGTAAGTCTACTCTTACTCCCTTTAGCCTATATCACCTATCCCCTTCTTACCTGCCTCTGGTAACCATCTGTTTGTTTTTTTACAGTTAAAAATCTGGGGTTTTTTGGTTTGCCTTTTCTTTTTCCTTTGTTCATTTGGTTTCTTAAATTCCACACGTGAGTGAAATCATATGGTATTTATCTTTCTCTGACTTGCTTAGCATTATACCCTCAGGATCCATCCATGTTGTTGCAAATGGCAAGATTTCGGTTTTTTATGGCTGAATAATATTCCATTGTATATATTTACCACATCTTCTTTATCCATTCATTAATCAATAGACACTTGGGTGGCTTCCATATCTTGGCTACAGTAAATAATGCTGCTATAAACATTGGGGTGCGTGTATCCCTTTCAATTATTATTTTTGTATTCTTTGGGCAATACCAAGTAATGCAATTGCTGGATTGGAGGGTAGTTCTATTTCGGAATTCATTCATTCTGAAATTCATGGTCCACCATCATCAATATTTTATCGTCATTGTATTCTCTGGTGATTCTCTTCACATTTTTGTTCTCACAAACTTGGCTCTCACCCGAGCAGTCAAATGGTGGCTGAGCTTCCTTTTGCCTTCTGAACTTAAGTTACGATTCCCCTTTCACTTTCCCTTCTCCCACTGGCCTGGAGATGATAATAGAGTATTTAACTAGCTCCTTGTCACTGCTTTCAAACCATTTTCCTTCCTGCATTCCCAAAACCAAGATCTGAAACCTTATAATTTGATTATATATCCACTTCCCCTTACCATAGCTACCACTACTGAAAGTATCTTCTTTTGTTTATTAACAATTTGAACCCCTAGGACACAGTATTCAGGGTTACTCTTGTCTTAATTCCTGTCCGGTTCAGTAGACACTTAAAGTACCTTCCAACACTTCAAACCCTCAAGTTCCTGAACATCATTTCTCCAGTAATCTTGTACTCCAACTTATTTTTTCTAGGATCATGCCTTAAACTTTGCCACTGCCAGGGCACCTGGGTGGCTCAGTGAAGTGTCTGACTCTTGACTTCAGCTCAGGTCATGATATTGATCTTTTGAGATAAAGCCCTCAATTGGTCTCCATGCCTCTGTGCTGGACATGGAGCCTGCTTAAGATTCTCTCTCTCCCTCTGCCCCTTCCCCTGCTCTAAATAGAAACAAAACAGAACAACTTTGCTACCGCCAATAATGTAACTCCCCTGTAGTACCTATTTTATTCATCCCATCTTTTAGCTGGCTTCTACTTTTGTAGCTTACTTCCTTTAGTATCCAGACTCCAAAAATCCTTTAACTACTCAGGAACTTCCAAATCTTTAGCTCTTACTGCTTTCATTATCCAACACCCCCTTAAAGTCCTTTCTTCCTTGCTTATCCAGTTTAAATTCTACAGTCAGCAATTGCTGATATACATTTTGCTTACCGTACATTCTCAACTTCACTGTTGATCTTCATCTATTAAACTCCCTTGTCAAATCTACAATCCCAATTAAACTCAACACTCTGCCTACTCCGCACCTATGCAGCTAAATGTGGCTGAAGAAAATCCACAACCCCACTGACTGGTTTCACTTTAAATTCATGAGCACAACCCTCTAGAGGGCTCTTAATGTTGCTCCAGCAATTCTCATCTCTCCTACTAAAACAGTCTGTTTTTCACTAGCTTATTCCCAACTGCAAACCACCATGCTGTTGTGTCTCTCAGGGTAAAAAGCAACACAATTCATTCTCTTGAAACTACCACCACATATCTATGCTTCCTTTTGCAACAAAGCTTGAAAGACTTTTGTCCTTGCTATCTCTAATTCCTCTCCATCCATTTGCTCTTCATCTATTTCAATCTGGCTTTCTGCTAAATCTATTCCCAGGAAACTGCTCAGCCGAGTCACCAGTGGCCATCTCCTTACTGAAGTCAATGGTGAATTCCCAGTCATCATCTCATTTGACCTATCAGCAGAATCTAACACCACTGATTACTCTGTTTTCCTTGATATACTCTCTTCTTTTGGCTTCCAAGATATCTTATCTTCTGGTTTTTTACCTTTGTAATTGATTTCTCTTTCTTAGCCTCTTTTGGTGACTGCATCTCTTGTCTGAAGCCTATTATAATAGTGACCAGGGTTCAGTCTCCATCCTCTCTTCTGATAGAGACCTACTCCATTGCTGAGCTCAACTGGTCATATGGCTTTAAATGCCATCTATATGTGGTATATATCCAAAGTAATGTTATTCAACCACGAAAAAGCAGGACATCCTGCCATTTGCAATACCACAGATAAAAGTTGAGCACGTTATGATAAATCACACAAAGAAAGACAAATACTATATATACTATCACATTTATGAAATCCAAAAAAGTCAAACTCATAAAAACAGAGTAAAATGGAGGTTACAAAGAATGGGGAAGCGGGGGCAGATAGGACTGATATTGTCTAAGGGTACTAACTAAACTTTTGAGAAGTAAGCACTAGAAATCTAATGCACAAGATAGTGAATACAAATACTATTATAATCAAACTTGCTAAGAGGCTACAACTTTTCAGCCACACAAAAAAAAAAAAATTACATAATGTGAGACACTAAATACCACTACAATGGCCTATCAATTTAGTATACTGTGCACCTTAAATGTACACATTATATATCAAATACATTCCAATTAAAAATCTTAAATAACATCTATATATAACTACTAAATATATATGCTACAACTGCAAATTTGTACTTTTGATCCAGACCTCTTTTTTAAACTCCAGACTTGAGAGCCAGCTGTCTTCCCAGACTCTCCATTTGACAAACAGACAAAACTTAATACATCCAAAACCTAACTCCTAAATTTATTCCCCCCAAACTTGCTGCACCTACACTGACCTCCCCTTCTCTCATGCCCCACATGGACTTCATCAGGATATTCAGTTGGTTCAACATCAAAAACAACCAGAACTCACAAGTTTCTACCACCACCCCTGCTACCACCCTGATCTAGCAACCACCATCTATTAGTTCGGTAAGGGCAAGTGCCTCCTAAACTTCCAACTTGTCAGCCTGTATTCAACATAACAGCCACAGTGATCTTTTTAATAAGTAAGATCATGCTACCCCATCCACTCAAAGTCATCCACTAACTCATCTTCTCATACATAATCAAAGCCAAAGCAATTATAATGGCCTGCAGGGTTCTACATGATTTACGCCCTCACTGCCTCACCCACTTCCTGTCCTGTCACCTTCCTGCCTGCTTACTGAACTCACTTACAGCCAAACTGTCTGCCTTGCTTCTCAAAGAAAATTCGCATTGCTTACTCCATTGTCCTAGAACCCTCTTTCTCAGATGTCCGCATGGCTAAAACCCTTCCAACTTTTTACACGAAAGTAAACAATTATAATAAAGCATACCCAGATCTCTCTATTAAAAATTGCAACCCTGGCCAACAGCACTCCCAATCTCCCTGTATTTTTCACAGGGCTTAGCATCCTCTAATATAAAATGTAGCTATTTATTGTTTATAATTTCTCCATCTTCCCCTGCTAGAGAGAATATAAGCTCCAACAGGGCAAAGATATTTGTCTCCTTTATAGGCTGATGTATCCTGAGTGTCTAGAAGAGAGCCTAGCACAAAGGAGACATTCCATAAAAATTTCAGGAGTGAATAAAATATTTCTTGAATACCAACCATATATCAAGTACAGTCTAATTACATATTGCTGGATAAAAAAGTTAAAAGTTCCTACTTCAATCTTCTATAACTACACAATTCCAAAGTCTGTCAGTATAGAAACCATGACTAATTCTTTTTTCCTCATGCACTCTCAAGGAGTATGCTGTAAATATTTATTAAGAATAGGTAGTGAAAAGATTAAATCATAAATCAGCTTATACTCAAAAATATTAGCTGAAACTAAGCTAATACAGTGTCTTTATAGTTGCAGTCTTATTAAAATGATTAAATTTATTTAAAATGACCTCATGCTACTGCCTTGTCATTGAGAAAATATTATTCTTCGAAATAGCTTTAGTAAGGATCTAGAGATTAAAATCCTTCCTAATGTACCATATCTCACATATTAAACTAAACATAAAAATAATTGAAATATTTCTCTTTAACTGAAAATAGTTTTTCTTGGCATTTAAAAAAGCAGTGTTCCTCAACATATTCTATTTCAGTAAGTGATTTGTTTTATAATTTTTAGTTGTATTTTCATGGAAATTTAATTTTTTTGTAATAATTTTTGGTCCAATTACTGCTCCTGAGTTACTGACCTAAAGTAATGGAAAGAAGGAACACTTCCTTAAGAATTATGAGTGCAACACAAATGAAATAAACACATAAGCTACTAATTTTAGCTTGAGATTCTTTATAATTTACATACTAAGTATTAGCAGTCAATAAAAACTGCTTTCCAATAGCAATTTAATGCTCCCATATGGAAAGGATATTTTAAAATAATACGAAAATCTTACAAAATGGATTATTTCAACAGGGATTTGCTTTATCAATATATATCAGAGATTTTTAAAAAGGGGGGGTGTAAGAAAAAATTTATCAATTCATCAAGTTGACATTTGAATAAAAAAATTAATAATCATCTCTTTCTTTACATAAAGTGCTGAGCCCTTAGTACTCATCACTCAAAATACATGAGTAATAGTTTTCTCTCAATATCTATGTTTTATACTATTTTTCACACTGCACCTATAAAACTATACTCAATTCAAACTTTCAAACAAAGAAATCAAGAAGTCATTGACAAAGACGTTAATATTTACCTACTGGGACTCAATCATAAATCAGCAATTAATAATTCGCAAATAGTCCATTTGATTAATGATCAAATGTCTACCATTATTATTCAACATAATATACATTCATATGGCCTAGGAGTTGGAATAAACTTCAAACTAGACTGGAAGAAAAAGGGACTTTCATCACATACAAGTTGCCTTCTCTGACCACTACCAGACCTACCTATAAAATGAATCTTTATATTGAAACCTGTCTTCTCCACATAGTTGTTAGATGAAATAATGCATCCAGTGCTGTTACATACTGTGAACTATACACAATCCTGAAATGTCAGAGAGCAGCATATGCCACTTTTTCTGAGCTATCCTGTATAACCAGAAACAAATGGAGTAGGCCTATTAGGTGTTTAAACTTCTATTACCCTATAGTCTCTTTCCCATCTCCAATTACTAGTTTTGGTTTTATCACACTGTAATAAACTCATTACGGTTTAAGTCCTCCCAGAGGAAAACAGACATATACTATATTAAAAAGCCAAGAATCATCCTTAACCTTTTCACAGATTTTTACCTATCTGTTTCATTGAACACTGCAGTATTTGTAGCAGATGTGGTATTGTGTCCTCCTGGCTTCATGTGGGAATGTGCCTTGCTGTGTGCTAGAATGCAAGAAAGCCTGTGGAGAAAACTAAGAAATCTGTAGCGTGCACAGTCACTGTAAAGACTTTTGGTTATTTAGTTCAGCTGAACACGTACCTTGCCCAGTAATTCTCCCAATGTGACATCTTCATGATTGAGAACCCATTTCTTATCCTAGGGCAAAGAAAAAGAACAACAGTTTTAGCCCAAGCAAGAGTGCATTTCTCTTGAACGTAAGATCCATTTGAGGCAGTGGGCAAGAGAATTAAGGGGTATTTCATTCAGACCATTAAATCAACAGCATTCTCACAAGTTGTGACTTCAAGAGGTTATGAAACGGTTTAAGAAATGTTACTAAACAAGAAGACTTTAAAATCGACATTACTGCTAACTTCTATCAGAAATCTCAGCCTTCAAAATGGTAGTATCCTTGTAACTAGAACATAACACGCATTTTCCTCCCATCATAAAATTTGGCTATCCTTTAATTCGTCTTTTCACAACAGTTGTGTCCTAAGTTCATGAGAGAATATCACTGTACAGTGCAAAAATGTCCAATTCCCACTTGAGCATCTAAGATAACATTACTAAGAGCTAATCTTCCACGTGTAAACTGGTCACGAGTTATAGGTGTCTATGACACTCACTACATGCTGTTTCCTCACCTTTCCCGAGTACATTCTTGTAGTATAATAAAGCAATAAGTATCAACTACAATATCACTAGGATACACAAGATTAGTAATACAAACATGCCATTATAAAAGAATATCCTATTATCTCAAGAACTAACTACTACATAGGACTACTTTATCATCTAAAAAAATCTCAACTAGAAAACTACATAATAACATAAGGTTAAAAGAGCACATAATTTTTTTAAGAGAAAACAGAAAAGTAATGAAGGAAGAAAGAAGAAGAGAGTTAGAAATGAAGGAAAGGAGGAAAGGAAAAACATGGGCAGGGGGGAAGAGAGAAAAGTTCTGGGGTAATATATTTTCTATGTAACTTATTTTTTTATTAAATGTTAAAGTGTAGCATTCCCCCATTATACAGACTGAAATCTAATATGATCTATGGAATGATTTAAAACAAGTAATCACATATCTTCAAGTAAAAATATACCCTAACTTTAGTTTAAAAAATATTCTGGACAGCCATTTGAAGCACTTTACCTTCTGGAACACTGTAAAACATATATGACCACCACCTCTGCTAGGTCAACAAAGAGAACCACATTGACTTTTTTCAATACATATTCAATACAATATTTTACATGTACAGTCTTTCAATCTAAATATAGAGCTAGAGTTAAAAAGAACCTAATGGAAAAACAGGAGAATATCTTTTTTTTTTTTTTTAAGATTTTATTTATTTATTTGACAGAGATCACAAGTAGGCAGAGAGGCAGGCAGAGAGAGAGGGAAGCAGGCTCCCCGCTGAGCAGAGAGCCTGATGCGGGGCTCGATCCCAGGACCCTGGGATCATGACCTGAGCTGAAGGCAGAGGCTTTTACCCCACTGAGCCACCCAGGCACCCCGGAGAATAGCTTCTTGACCAAGAGAGTAAGCAAAGATTTTTAGGACACAAAAAGCACTAACTATAGAGAAGAAACAACTGTAATTCATCAAAATTATAAACATGTTTTCTTCCAAAGGCCATCATTTGATAAATGAAACAGCAAACTACATCTGGGAAAACATTTTTGCATTACATCTATCTAACAAATAACTGTGTGTAGAGGATTCATATCTCAGGAAAAAGTTGAGAAACAACTGAATTTTAAGAAATTGGTTACAAATAATCTACAATAGCCAAATTATGTAAATAGCCCAAGTGTCCATGGGCTGATAAATGGATAAAGAAGATAAACAAATAAACAAATAAATAAGTGCTATATTAATAAATGTTTATATGATATATCTCAGACACAGACACAAACACACACACACACAGACACAGACACACACACACACACACTGGAATATTATTCATCATAAGAAAGAATAATCTTTTGCCATTTGTAACAACATGGATGGAGCTTGAGAGTATCATGCTAAGCATCATAAGTCAGAGAAAGACAAATACCATATGACTGCACTCATATGTGGGATTTAAGAAACAAAAGAAACAAGCAAAAGAAAAAGAGGCAAACCAAGTAACAGACTCTTAACTATAGAGAACAAACTGATGGCTACCAGTGTGGAGATGGGTAGAAGGATGGGTGAAATAGGTGATGGGGATTAAGGAGTGCACTTGTGATGAGCACTGTGTGTTATATGTAATATTGAATCACTAAACTGTATACCTGCAATTAATATTGCACTGTATGTTAACTGGAATTTAAATAAAAATTTCAAAAAATAAGTTGGATAAAAAAATCTGAAAGAGAATGGACAAATAGTAAGTACATCAAAATATGTTTGATAATATTAGTGACATACAACTATAAACCACAATAAGATGCCAATATGAAATACGAATAATTAAAAAGATAACAGAATATGAAAGAATACAAAAATTAAAAAGATGAACAGCATCAGGAGATTGTGAGGGTATGGAGCAACTGGAGTACTCATACACTGTTGGTAAGGACATAAAATGGTACAGCATTTTGGAAGACAACTTGGCAGCGGCTTATGAAGCTCAACATACACATCAAGATGAGAATTGAGAAACAAATTTTGGTGTAGTCAGGCAATTAGTTATTATTCACCAATAAATAGGAATTTATTCCAAATACATGAAACAGAGCATTTGCACAATATTTGGCCAAGCTACTACAGCCAAAGAAACATTACACACGGGCAGACATAATGAGTTGCTTTATATAAATTGTTAGAAGTGGACAACGTATCTGTAATGCTATAAACAGAGCAGTGGTTGCCTGAGGCAATGGTTGGAGAAGATGGACAGCCAGGAAGTAATTCTGAGGGGTTTAGGGAAATATTAAGTTTATTGGTATTTCATGGAACTAAACACTTAAAAGCTATACATTTTGCTATATGTAAAGTACTTCCATTAGGCTGATTTTTAAAAATGAGAAATGTAAAAAGGAAATATTGCAAAAATGCTACCTTTCATTTGAGTAGCACTTCTTAGTTTAATTTCCACACCACATACATTACCAAAAGTACACTATCAAAAGAATGCAGTCTGGCAGGCAGAAGTTATTATTTTAAATTGCAAAACTGATTTGTTGAGAACTTTTCATTTCAAAGAGTGGTAAAACAGGAGGATCACACCAACAATCCCCCTGCAAAACACTGAAAAACCTGGATAAAATTTAAAAACAAAAGCAAAAAAAGCCCCAAACTGTTATTCAAGAGGACTGAAAAGCTAGGGAAATAGTAAGAACTGAGAACCTAAATTTAGGTTAAGAAAATACCAAAAGTCAAAAAAAAAAAAAAAAAAAAGGTGGGCAAGATGGCAGAGGAGTAAGAGACCAAAATATCATCGGGTCCCAGGAGTTCAGCTAGATAGTTATCAAAACCATATCCACACCCTGTCTCTAATAGTAAAACTCACAAGTCTTAGGGACTAAGAGAAAATCTTGAAAGCAGCTTGGGACAAGAAGTCTGTAACATACAATGGTAGAAATACTAGATTGGCAGCAAACTTATCCAAAGAGACCTGGCAGGCCAGAAAGAACTATCATGATATATTCAGAGCCCTAAATGAGAAGAATTGGCAGCCAAGAATACTATATCCAGCTAGGCTGTCATTGAAAATAGAAGGAGAGATAAAAAACTTTCAGGACAAACAAAAATTTGCAAACAACAAACCAGCCCTACAGGAAATATTGAAAGGGGTCCTCTAAGCAAAGAGAGACCCTAAAAGTAACAGACCAGAAAGGAACAGAGACAATATACAGTAATGTTCACCTTATAGGCAATACAATGGCACTAAATTCATATCTTTCAATAGTTACCCTGAATGTAAATGGGCTAAATGTCCAATCAAAAGACACAGGGTATCAAGAATGGATAAAAAAACAAGATCTATCGATATGCTGTCTACAAGAAACTCATTTTAGACTCAAAGACATCTCCAGATTTAAAGTGAGGGTGTGGAAAACAATTTACCATGCTAATGGACATCAAAAGAAAGCTGGGGCGGCAATCCTTATATCAGATCAATTCGCTTTTAAGCCAAAGACTATAATAAGAGATAAGGAAGGACATTATATCATACTTAAAGGGTCTGCCGAATAAGAAGATCTAACAATTTTAAATATCTATGAGCCTAACATGGGAGCAGCCAATTATATAAACCAATTAATAACAAAATCAAAGAAACACATCAACAATAATACAATAACAGTAGGGGACTTAACCACGCCACTTACTGAAATAGACAGATTATCCAAGCAAAAGATCAACAAGGAAATAAAGGCTTTAAAGTACACACTGGAGCAGATGGACATCACAGATATATTCAGAACATTCCATCCTTAAAGCAACAGAATACACATTCTTCTCTAGTGCACATGGAACATTCTCCAGAATAGATCACATCCTGCATCACAAATCAGGTCTCAACCGGTACCAAAAGATTGGGATCATTCCCTGCATATTTTCAGAGCAAAATGCTCTGAAACTAGAACTCAATCACAAGAGGAAAGTTGGAAAGAACCGAAATACATGGAGGCTAAAGAGTATCCTACTAAAGAATGAATGGGTTAACCAGGAAATTAAAGAAGAACTGAAAAAATTCATGGAAACAAATGAAAGTGAAAACACAACTGTTCAAAATTGGGACACAGCAAAGGCAGTCCTGAGAGAAAAGTATATAGTGATACAAGCCTTTCTCAAGAAACAAAGGTCTCAAGTAGGAACCTAACCCTACACCTAAAGGAGCTGAAGAAAGAAAAGCAAAGAAAGGCTAAACCCAGCTAAAGAAGATAAATAAAACAGATCAATGGAACTAGGGCTGATTCTTTAAAAGAATTAAAAAGATTGATAAACCCTTTCCCAGACTTATCAAGAAGAAAAGAGAAAGGACCCAAATGAATAAAATCATGAAGGAAAGAGGAGAGATCACAACCAACAATAAAGAAATACAATTATCCCTATGACCCTGCAATTGCACTACTGGGTATTTACCCCAAAGAGACAGATGTAGTGAAAAGAAGGGCCATATGTACCCCAATGTTTGTAGCAGCAATGGCCACGGTCACCGAACTGTGGAAAGAACCAAGATGCCCTTCAACGGACGAATGGATAAGGAAGATGTGGCCCATATACACAATGGAGTATTATGCCTCCATCAGAAAGGATGAATACCCAACTTTTGTAGCAACATGGACAGGACTGGAAGAGATTATGCTGAGTGAAATAAGTCAAGCAGAGAGAGTCAATTATCATATGGTTTCACTTATTTGTGGAGCATAACAAATAGCATGGAGGACATGGGGAGTTAGGAGAAGGGAGTTGGGGGAAATTGGAAGGGGAGGTAAACAATGAGAGACTATGGACTCTGAAAAACAATCGGAAGGGTTTGAAGAGGTGGCGGGGTGGGAGGTTGGGGGAACCAGGTGGTGGGTATTAGAGAGGGCACGGATTGCATGGAGCACTGGGTGTGGTACAAAAACAATGAATACTGTTATGCTGAAAATAAATTAAAAAAAATGATTAAAAAAAAGAAATACAATTATAAGAATATATTATAAGCAATTATACAAAAGAAAACTTGACAATCTGGAAGAAATAGATGCATTCCTAGAGACATATAAACTACCAAAACTGAACCAGGAAGAAATAAAAACCTGAATAGACCCTTAACCAGTAAGGAGACTGAAGCAGTCATCAAAAATCTCCCAGCAAACAAGAGGTCAGGGCCAGACGGCTTCCCAGGGAAATTCTACCAAACATTTAAAGAAGAATTAATCCCTATTCTCCTGAAACTGTTCCAAAAAATAGAAATGGAAGTAAAACTTCGAAACTCGTTTGATGAGGCCAGCATTACCTTGATCCTAAAATCTGAAAAAGACCCCATCAATAAAGGGGGATATCCTTGATGAACAATATTCTTGACAAACACGGATGCAAAAATTCTCACCAAAATACTAGCCAATAGGATCCAACAGTACATTGAAAGGATTATTCACCATGACTAACTGGAATTTATTCCAGGTCTGCAAAATCAAAAATTGGAACAAAATATAAAATGGTAGTCCTAAATCCAAACACACCAATAATTATGTTAGATATAAATTATCTAAATATACCATTTAAAAGACAAATTTTTAAAAAGAATCTTTAAAAGGAGCCAACTATATGCTTTCTTAAGAAACTCACTATAACTTTAATGATACAGGTATCTCAAAAGGATAGAAATAGATATAAAATGCAAACATAAATCATAAGAAAGCTAGAACAGCTAGTAATGTCAGAGAAAGTAAATATAGAACTAAAAAAATTACCATGGATAGAGGAAAATCACATAATGATAAAATGTCAATTCAATGAGAAAATGTCATTGTCCTAAAAGTCTCTGCTTCAACCACCAATACTTCAAAATGAAGGACATGGACAGAATTGCAAGAATAATTTCACAATTATAGTTGGGGATATTAAAACTCCTCTCTCAGTAATAGACAGTAGAGAGAAAATCAGCATGGGTATAAAATAATTGAATAATACAATCAAACAAGGGGGTCAAATTATCATTTATAATAAAACTCCACTCAACAGAAGAATAAACTCCATTTGCAAATGCATAAGAAAAATACACCAAGCTAAGTCATATCATAAACCTGGATCACGGAACAAACCTTAAGAAATGTAAAAGAATTGAGGTCATACAAGTTATGTTCTTTGACAACAAAATTTAACAGAAATCCGTAACAAAGTTAACAGAACGTTTCCAAGTACTTGGAAATTAAATAGGACATTAAATAGGAAATTAAATGATTCATGGGTGAAAGAAAAAGTCTTAAGCACTTCTAATTTACAGCTAGGTAAGCTAAACTAATTAGATGACTTGGGTAAGCTTAACAAATTTAGTTTACAGAATGTTCAGTTTACATTTGGGTTCCTTATCTTATGTTGGTTAATATTTGGTGTGAGTATTGTTTGTATTGACCTCACCCTGAACCTCTTATGTTCTATTCTGGAATATATAGCTGTGCATCAACTATCTCTAGTTTAAGATTTATGACACAATACGCATCTGGAATTCATCCTCATTATTAAGAAAGATGTTTTATCTCGGAGAAGAACCAAGGCACTCTAGCAGTAATATCCATAGTATCCATATTCTTTAAGTTTAATATTATTAAAATAAAATAGCTTTCAATTTTTTTTCCAAAAAATCCAACAGAATGCACCTTTTATCTATTTCTAAACAGATGATTTAAGACTTACCACATACGAAGTAAAAATTACAATGACAAGTATTGTTAGGAAAGTATTTCAATGTCTCATTAAAAATCTTTGAAGGGGGGCACCTGGGTGGCTCAGTGGGTTAAAGCCTCTGCCTTTGGCTCAGGTCATGATCTAGCCCTGCAACAGGCTCTCTGCTCAATGGGGAGTCTGCTTCCCCCCTCCCTCTCTGCCTGCCTCTCTGCCTGCTTGTGATCTCTATCAAATAAATAAAATCTTGAAAAAAAATCTTTCGAGGGTAATACTTTTTAAACATTGAACTGTTTAAATACTCAAGACACTTGAAAGTTGCCTAATATTCTCATTAATTCTATTTTCTTAGATATGGTGTGATTTTATAACATGTTCAAGCAAATGAAAAGCCAAATTTTCTGTGAATGTGAAAAATATTTATAAATCACACTTTTATGAAAAGTGCTAATAACTTATGAATATATGAGTATTTTTTTTTTTTACTCAAAATTAGTTATAAGAAATGAAGTGAACTAGCCAGGGTTAATTTCATGTTTTACATAAAAATTTCAGAGTGGTACAGAGCGATAAGAAGAATAAAAGTTTAAATAAAGCAAAAAATATTAGAAAGTCCCTTAACATTTAAGCCAATCTTTGCACCATATCCTTCAACAGAATACCACTAAAATTCTATTTGCTAAGTAAAACCTTGTTTCTTATTTCTCAGAAAGACTTCTAGCTTTCAAAACTTAACTAGTAAATATGGACAAAAAGTAAAAGGGGATGCTGAAATGTAAGAAAGCACTATTGATTAAAAAGTTTCACAAAGTGAATTATAAGGAAAGAATTTTCTGAAGCACAATGAGGTTAGAATTCATAACCGAGTCATCAGGTAATTTACAAATCCATTCCTTATATTAGAGTGAATCTTTACATATCAATCTTTCATGCAATGAAACATATTATAATTAATATTATCATAGGCAAAGTATATTTAACCCAGTTTATATTGGCATAATATTAACTTGAAAGTTTATTCAATAGACTTATATTATAGCTTACAGCTTCAAACTTCATTCATTCTAGCCCCAGAACAGCAAAAATTAACTGACTTTAGATTCATCATGTTTTCTTTTCCTTTCCTGAAAGGGACCACAAACAAATGGTGAACTGGAGAGTAAAAATTAGAAATACACACTACTGGATATTTACCCCAAAGATACAGATGTAGTGAAAAGAAGGGTCATCTGTACCCCAATGTTCATAGCAGCAATGTCCACAATCGCCAAACTGCGGAAAGAGCCAAGAGGCCCTTCAACAGACGAATGGATAAGGAAGATAGTATTCCATTGTATATATGGACCATATGTCTCCATCAGAAAGGATGAATACCCAACTTTTGCATCAACATGGATGGGACTGGAGGAGATTATGCTGTGTGAAATAAGTCAAGCTGAGAGAGTCAATTATCATATGGTTTCACTTATTTGTGGAGCATAAGGAGTAACATGGAGGACATTAGGAGAAGGAAAGGAAAAGTGAGTTGGAGTAAATCAGAGGGGGAGACAAACCATGAGAGACTGTGGACTCTAAGAAACAAACTGAGGGTTTTGGGGGGGGGGAGCGGGGTGGGGGGGGTGAGTGAGCCTGGTGGTGGGTATTAAGGAGGGCATGTATTGCATGGAGTACTGTGGTGTGGTGCATGGACAATGAATCTTGGAACACTGAAAAAATTAAACAAATACACATCTGAGATGCTATTCAAAGCTAGTCTGCCCCTACCATAACAGTAAGACAATAAAATGTAAATAAATTCTTTTGGAAGAAAGCATGTCTCCTGAAGAGAGCAGAGCAGTCAAGAGGTCTGGTCTAGCTTACAGTGTATATCAATCAGCTCCCTCTACTCAAACAGACTATTAGGAAAGATTTTTTCCAGGACTCACTTGTGGCACTGTGTAACACAACAAGAAGATATGAAACAATCTGGAATATACCATCCTATGCTAGCTTACTAAAAGAAAGCCAAAAAAGTGAAATAGTATTCTGGATAAAGAATGGAAGCTGAGAGACTGCACAGAGCCCAATCCCAAATACAATCTATTGTATACATATGTATAGGGAGTTACGCTAGAAATTCAAAGCTAAGTGAATTCAGAGATAAACTAAATATAGGCCTTATTCTCAAGGATTAATATTTAAGCATATTGAAAGTAGAATCTAAGAGAGAAGTATGAACAGTATGGAGCTTGAACACTGAGGTATGTGTGGTCAATATAAAGAAGATGGTTAAAAAAGGCTTCACAGAACAGGTAGAAAGGTCTCCAGATTTCCCAAAATAACTTTGCCTTAGCTTTCTATAAGCTACTAAATAAGGAAAACCATAAAGCTCTTGCTTTAGATGGTCAGAAGTCAAATGTAGTGTTCATGGGGGAAGAAAACTGTATGCTACCTCACAGCATTCTTTAAAGGGAAAAAAGACTAAATTAAAGCTGTTTGGGGTAGAAAAATGAGCTGCAGTGGTGTATGTGTATCTGTACATGAGTGAAGCGTAGAGGTTGGCCAGAAATACTCATGTTTCTACTACCTATGGTTGTTGATTGTCATATCTACCAAGACCAGCCTTCTTCTCTCCAGACTCTCCTCAAACACAAAGTGTTTGTTTTTACTAGTTCACTTGCAAATTTTCTACCATGCAGTGGTCTCTGCAGTAGGTACCACGCCACTCCCCACCCCCTTTTTTAGAGAGGGAAACAGAAAGAAAAGGTGGTGGGGAGGGAAAGAGAGAATCTTGAGCAGGCTCCACACCCAGTGCAGAGCCCACTGTGAGGCTTGGTCTCGCAACCCTGAGATCATGACCTGAGCCAAAATCAAGAGTCTGATGCTTAAGCAACTACTTAACCCTCCCAAGCCACCACTTCAATGGAACTCAATGTTACAACTACACTGCAGGGGGAAAAAGCAAGACTGGGGAGGAATATAGTCCTGGAATTTTAAGATACAACACCCAAAGCATATGTGTATATTCCATTAAACCCTTTTAAATGGTGGTTAAGATCCATACATTTGATACATTACTGATAATCACTGCTAGCACTGCTTCTCTAGGAAAGCGCATTTCAAAAAATGAAATAGAGATAAACTTTTAGAGTACACTGTTCAAAATGTTATTTAAAATGTCATATGAGAAATATAGAAGATGATAAAGACTCCGAAAAAAAGAAGTCATATTTTGCTAGAGAAGTCACAGAAAGCTTCACAAAAGAGATAGAATTTGAGATAACCTTGACCATAAATATAATTCTGATATACTAAAATTAGAAAATATATGCAGCAAAAGCATAGAAAGAAGTGGGAATCTCCTAGAGATTAAATACATCGTTATGATAAAAGTAAAGAAATCTTAAAAGGGAACAGTATTGGATGAAAAACTAAAAATATACTTTCTGACCAAACCATGGTGTTTTAAATGCCAAGCCATCCAGTATTCACTCAATCTCATAACCAGGAGTCCCTAAACTTTTTTTTTTAATTGTGTAACCCATTAATTATTTTTTTGAATGTGAGCATTTGCTCTACTATACCAATATATAATATGTACTATACAGCATCCTCAAAAAGAAAAATTAAAATGATATGGGTACTGGACAAATTGGTGTAAATACAATTCTTCCGGCTCCTTTCCACTAATTACAACTGTAAACCATGGAGATAATGTGAGGAACAGTGAAAGAGCTTTGAAAGGTGGTGAGAAGTGAATTGCTTTGGGATCCCAGGAGTGGGGGCACCCCCCCCATAACACAGCAGGGTGTCTTGTCTCATCTACACAACAAAAGGAGGCTTAACTCTCAACCTAGCAACAGAAGGCAGTCCAGGTAAACCCATTCTTCTTCTCCTGGATCAAAAGGTAGTCCTCCCCCATACCAGGTAAAAACTCAGTACCAATAGCAGGCAGATGGATTGGGAGGTCTGCTCACAGTAAATTGCCAGAAGAAATGCTCTCTTTCTGTCTGGTCCTGAGACTCCCCTGCCTTGTGAAAGAACACTGAGGTGGCCCCAAAGCACTACCAGTACAGACCTGAGCACGACAAGCAGCCAAACCTATAAAGTTTCTTTGTTCCTATGTTCTCCCCCCACCAAGATACCAAGATAGCTGTGCTGTACTTTCAAGGAAAACGCCACCACAAAAAGTAGCCTTGCCTGCAAAGCCTCTTTGTCCCCACAGACCTAAGACTTCTAGCTCCTGCCCAGACACAGGCAGCTGAGGACACTGACAGAGAGAATCCCACAAGCACCCAGCCCAGACAGTGCACTGTATTCCCTAAAGGCAGGGAAATACTGACAAGCAAAGCTCATGTGCCTGACACTCCCTTCTCCCACAGGGAAACATCTGGCAGCCCAACCTACAGAAACTCTTTCCAACCAAACACAGGACTAAAGGAGCAAGTGGGAACCAGATAAACCAGCAAACCAAAAAACACTTACAAAGACTTAAAATTAAGCCATCATTGAAACCACAGTTCACAAAAATGGGCCAGGATCTGCATGTTAAATTATGTGACTGCCTGAAAAGAATATAAGATTTAAGTAGGACCCAGAGTCTCCTAACAAAATAGATTAAATGTCCAGGGTACAATAAAAAATCATCCATCACACAGATATATATGAAAATTACAACCTGAATGAGAAAAGACAGTCAATTAACACTAACGTATCAATACATCAGATGTTGTAATTTTGCTAAGAATTTTAAAGCAGCCATAACCAATCATAACAATCATAAATTCTCCTGAAACAAATGGAAACACAGATTATCTCAGCAACAGAAAACAAAGTTATAAAAGAGAACCAAATGGGAATTATAACATTAAAAAGTAACAAAAATAAACTCACTGAATAGACTCAATAGTAAAGTGGAAAAAAAAAAAAACACCCAGAATATAATCCCTGAACTTGAGGGTAGATCAACAGAATTTACTCAATTTAAACAAAGAGACAATAGGTTAGAAAAAAATTAACAGAACCTCAGGGACCTGTGGGACAATTAGAAAAGATCAAATATTTGTGCCATCAGAGTTCCAAAAGGAGAAGAGAAAGAGTGGGATTAAAGACTATTCAGGGACGCCTGGGTGGCTCAGTGGGTTAAGCCACTGCCTTCGGCTCAGG
This sequence comes from Lutra lutra, assembly GCF_902655055.1. Taxonomy (NCBI): domain Eukaryota; kingdom Metazoa; phylum Chordata; class Mammalia; order Carnivora; family Mustelidae; genus Lutra; species Lutra lutra. The sequence goes on along the minus strand of NC_062282.1, from coordinate 132,364,045 downwards.
TCATGATCCCAGTGTCCTGGGATCGAGTCCCGAATCGGGCTCCTTGCTCGGCGGGGAGCCTGCTTCCTCCTCTCTCTCTGCCTGCCTCTCTGCCTACTTGTGTGTACTCTCGCTCTCTGACAAATAAGTAATATCTTTAAAAAAAAAAAAAAGACTATTCAAAGAAATAGTGTCTGGAAACTTCCCAAATTTGGTCAAAGATGCAAATCTACAAATTTAAGAAGCTGAAAGAAACTTACCTACAATAAACCCAAAGATATTCAAGCTAAGACATATCATAATTAACTTTCTGAAAATTAAAAAGCTTGAAAGCAGCTAGAAGGATAAGACATTACTTACAGGGAATACCCATTTGAATAGGAGACATTTCTCTTCTGAAACTATGAAGTTCAAAAGCAAGTGGCACAGTGTTTTTCAAGTGTTGAAAGAAAAAGAACTGTCAACTGCCACTGAGTGTGGCAAAACTATCTTTTAAGGATGAAAGGAACATACAGATATCTCAGATGAAGCAATACTCAAAGGACACAGTGAACAATAAACCTAAGAAGAGTTGTAATATTTTCTTCCTACACCTCCATGAATTGTTCTATATATCCCAGAAACTCCAATGGGGCAGACACTGCAGACAGTACAGAAGGTTAATCAGGATAGGAGAGACGTAATAAAAGTGATTTGTAGGACAACTCTACCTTGTTTACCTTTCCCAACTCTTTATGAGGAAAGAGTTCACAGAGCAGGTCAGTATCACTAGATTCCTGATTATCTCCACAGTCATGATGATGAGCCTTAGCTCAACTACTCAAATGTTTAAAAGTTACTGAGTAGCCCATACGTCTGAAGTGGTAGGCCACAATAAACACGTTGTCAGCCTGTTTAAGGCAAACATAAAGAGTCATGCTGTGCACTCAGTGCCTGATTTTTTGTCCTCACCATGGCTGCTCACATGGCAGGTGTGTGATTAGCTACCTCTAAAAACTCTGGACTCCAAGACCCAGAGAGGATTTCCTGAGAAATGGCATATCACAAATGACTCTGCAGTTTGTAGGCAGAAAGGAAAACGTGAACATATAATTGCAGCATAAATAAGGTAAGTAAGCCTGTGTCTGAGATCCCCTCTGCTGTTCCTGTTGTTCTTGCATATGTCCTTCACTGGGATAAATCTTAGCCTTGAGTATAACTTTCGATTAAGTTATAGGAATCTTTCCAGTGAATCAATCAGTGAACTAATAGGTGGTAGTGGGACTATGAAGACAAGAACCAAGATGCCCTTCAGTGGACGAATGGGTAAGGAAGATGTGGTTCGTATATACAATGGAGTATTATGCCTCCATCAGAAAGGATGAATACCCAAAATTTTTGTATCAACATGGACGGGACTGGAAGAGATTATGCTGAGTGAAATAAGTCAAGCAGAGAGAGTCAATTATCATATGGTTTCGCTTATTTGTGGAGCCAAAGAAATAACACGGAGGACATGGGGAGATGGAGAGGAGAAGGGAGTTCGGGGAAACTGGAGGGGGAGATGAACAATGAGAGACTATGGACTCTGAAAAGCAATCTAGGGTAGGAGGTTGGGTGAGCCTGGTGGTGGGTATTATGGAAGGCACGAATTGCATGGAGCACTGGGTGTGGTGCATAAACAATGAATTCTGGAACACTAAAAAGAAATTTAAAAAAAAAAAAAAAGACACTGTGCGGTTCTAAGAGAGGGATTACCAAGATAGCCTATGACAGAAGCCATGTTTGAACCTACATCTTTCTGATTCTAAAGGCTGTGTTATTTCTAACAGATTACACAGCCTCCCACCACCTACCAAATTAGAATAATTTAAAACAATGCCCATGACTCAAGTTCAGAGATCGACTATCATGCAATTAATAGTTTTAATTAACTGAAACACAATGGGCCATACCTTCTATTTCAATTTTCAAGTTCTGGTCCTAAAAAGATTTGAATGGTGGTTGATGTACTTTGTGTTCAGCAAATAAGTCCTATATAAATCAGTTCTGGATTGCTCTTCGTTCACTGGTTTTACTAGATTATAATCTAATTTAAAGCTTTACATTTTGCACATTCACAATTTTGTCATCAGAAACATTACAATAAAACTTTGAAGTTGTAATCAACTAAAATGGCTTTATATAAATAGCTGGCAGAATTATGAATCAATTTTGTATAATCTTTATATAATTTACAACCTAAAAAAGGAACTCATACTTCAGTCTCCGGGCCACTAATTGGGACTAGATAATATATGACAAATATTCCATCCATTCTCCTGTAATGACTCTGTACCAGTTGTTCTATAAGATTTAAGGAAATCTTTTAAAAAGCAATCAATGAAATTAAGCCATTATTTATTATAGAATTTCCCACTTTCATGAAAACACTATTCTTATAAATCCTCCATCTTTGCACATGAATAGGTGTAATAGTAGGCATGAACTATAAAAATAACTGGAAATAAAACCTAATTACAGCTTTAAAATGTTAAAACCTAAATTGTAGAATTACTTTGGCCTCACAAAAGTAGCTATTTAAAATGAAGTGAACAAAATACCAAATATGCCATTTCTCCTTTGTTCACCTGCAGAAGACAAGGACCCACAGTCTGCCTGGGCTGCAGGGGACTAATTGCACTTCCTGGTGCAATGCCACAGGGTGCAGATGGTCATTATTTATTATGCACACCAATCCCTGACAAATCTCTCTGGGATGGCTGTGCATTTCTTTCCAAAGGTATCCTTTTAAAGGGTTTTATAGACATACAGGAACATATTTAAAATTAGATCTCAAACAGGTAAGTCAGAGTAATTAGTGTGATGTAAATTAATATTTCTTTTGACTTCTGTTTAGTTCTCTATGAAGAAAACCCACTTACAGAAGCTCCTTATATTTTTTTATTTTTATTTTTTTATTTTTTAATTTTTTATAAACATATATTTTTATCCTCAGGGATACAGGTCTGTGAATGGCCAGGTTTACACACTTCACAGCATTCACCATAGCACATACCCTCCCCAATGTCCATAACCCCACCCCCCCTCTCCCAACCCACCTCCCCCCATCAACCCTCAGGTTGTTTTGTGAGATTAAGAGTCACTTATGGTTTGTCTCCCTCCCAATCCCATCTTGTTTCATTTACTCAGAAGCTCCTTATAATACTGCAGAAGGATCTTCTCTATCCCTATAGTGACGATGCATTTATTTTAGTGCAACATTTTCACTTTTCAATTTGGTTTGATAATTCTGCCTTAAGCAAATACAAAACAACTTGCTAATATTACAACCAATATCGTAGCTTTAACCAATGTAATATTGGTCCAACTTTTGAATTTAGCTACCAGAAATAGTGGAGATGTAAAGTTTTTTTTATCCATACCATGGTCAAAAGGATGGGAGTAATCATCCAATGTAATAGTTTTTTTGTTGTTTTTGTTTTTGTTTTAAGGCAAACATTTAAATAACAGACTTTAGGTGTTAAATCTTCAGAGTGAAAAAATTTTTAAGTAGATAGATTTCTGAATACATTGACATGATGTTTTAGAGCTTTTTATTCTGAAGCCACAAACCTAACATATCATCTTAGAATAATTAACAAAATGCCACAATACAGAACATAAAATGATTGTCAGAGTCTATAATTTTTCTACTATTCATACTGAGAAATAATTGGTATCTCTACTTTTCTTCCATACACAAGTTTTCAGTCTGCTTCATTACCTGCTTAGCCTGCTAAGCACATTTGTTCCACTTTAAATCTCAGCCATAGCTTATTTTTAGAAACCAAGGATTACTCAAAATGTGTTCAGCTTTGTCACTGAAGTTATTAGGGTTATGTTAGAGTAAAAATCCTTATTGACATGTATGGAAAGTAGTCTGAATGTATGAAGTCCATTTAAGAAGCAATTGAATATTTATTTAAATGCTCCATAAATTAATAAATAATCCAAAAGTTGTTTCCCCCAAAATGATTTTTATTTAGGAAAGACTTACATTATCACCTTCGAAAATATTTCATCACTTGTGCAAGTTATACGAAATAGTTTATGTGTATCATATACTTTTGTCTTTCTAGAGAGACTTTTATTTCCTTTTAAAATTTATGTCTATTCAATCTCTTTACTTATATAATAAACTTTTATCTACCAGCATACCATTATGGGGTGAGGGGGGAGGCTGTACAACTCTCAATACATATATTAATTTCCTAATTCATTTTCATTCATCCTGACTTTCGAAGATTTCATTTTTCTTGACTAAAACTCTCAGAGCCAACAGTTACACTCTCCAAAGGAAGAAGTACAGCTGGTCTAAATGAAAAAATGCTGATACAGACCCTTTTCAGGTTCTGGAAACTGAGTAAATGAAAAGAATCAACTAAAAAAATATGCAGGTTCAACTTAGTCTATCAAATTCCTGTAAGAAATAACGTATTATTCATCTGTACTATATACATTTATCCTTTTTACCAATGGAATTCAGTTTAACAAACAATGTGAGAGGCATAAAAATTCCTTACTATTAGAGCAAAGTACAGATTCGGCTCTCAGGAGTTTATTATCCAGTGAGAATAGGAGATGGGAAATTAGGGAGTAACTTTATGTCTAGAAAACAAAAAAGATGAGACTTCTAGCCTTTTAAGTTTTAGCATCTATGCTTATTCCTCCCTACCCTGACACACTTTGGCCATTAATTAGATATGGTCACTGTCAGACTCACCAAAAAAAAAAAAAAAAAGAAGAAGAAGAAGAAAGAAAAAAGACTCATATAGAAACAAAAGAGGACAAAGGACAGGCAACATCACATAAATACAAAGAATTATAATAGTACACACAACTATATGCCAGCAAATCAGACAATCTAGAAGAAATGGATAAATTCCTAGAAACAAACCATCCGCCAAAACTGTATCAGGAAGAAACAGAAATTTGAATAAACCTGTTACTAGCAAGGACACTGAATCGATAATCAAGAACTAACCAACAAAAGTCTAGGACCACCTGGTGTCACAAATGAATTCTACCAAGCATTTAAAAAAGGGGTTAATACTGATTCTATTTCACAAAAAATAGAAGAGCAGGGAAAACTTCCCAATTCTTTCTACAAGAAGATGAGGTATCTATCAGGTGGGTTTGGATTTCTTCCCAGTAGCTAACTAGAAAAGAGGAGACATGTCTTTGAGTTCAAGTAGGTCCGGGCCTTGCTCATAGGAACCACTCTCCACCCTGTACATGTGGCAACCTCAAAAGAAAGAGGTATGCAAGAAGCAACACTTGCCTTTCCTCAAGGCATACATGGTGTGGTCCTTTTGTAGGGCCAGTGGATTTACCCCTGGAACCTGACGCTGGCAAAAAGCTACTGAGTGGCACTGAGGACAATTCCATGGGATTTATCAGAACCTTCTTTGGTATCTCTGATGGCTAATGAAACAGATCTTTGGCAATGCAGCATGAGCCTTCTGTGCTATGTAATGGCTAAGAGAGAAGGCTGTGGAGGCAAACTGCTTGGTCTTTAAATACAGCTGTGCGATTTTCATCAACTTTGCCTCTTTGAGCCTCAGTTTCCTTATCTACAAAATTAAGATTAAAACAGTTGTTGCCATAATACTGGTGGGTTTTTTGTTTGTTTGTTTTATTCATTCTTTTTTTTTTAATTGGGTCTTTTTTTTCTTTTTTAAGACTTTTTTAATTTATTTGACATGAGAGAGAGAGATCACAAGTAGGCAGAGAGACAGGCGGGGGGGGAGCGGGAAGCAGGCTCCCTGCTGAGTAGAGAGCCCAATGCGGGGCTCCATCCCAGGACCCTGAGATCATGACCTGAGCTGAAGGCAGAGGCTTAACCCACTGAGCCACCCAGGTGGCTTCACTTCTTTGTCTCTCTGTTAAAGAGCACAAGTAGGCAGAGTTGTAAGGGAGAAGCAGGGTCCTTACTGAGCTGCGAGCCTGATGCTGGCTTGATCCCAGGACACTGGGATCATGACCTGAGCCGAAGGCAGACACTTAACTGACTGAGCCACCCAGGTGCCCCTATATTTGTGATTCTAATTATTAAATGAAATTTCTATAAAGTGCTCAGCAAAGTACCTAACACACAGTAAGTGCTTACTGAACATTAAGCATCCTACTTACTCGTGAACCCTCAAACCTTTGGCAGGAGAAGAGCTCGTTATCTCTTGCACCCATCTACCCCAAGCACCGTGTCTTTCCTTTTCAGGGAACTATTATCCTGCTCAAATCATTCCTTCCTTCCTGCTTTCCACAAGTATTTTTTGAATATCTATTCAGTAATATTTGTTGTGTGAGGCACTGGCTGAAGAAGGTGAAAGAAGCAAAGCCCCTCTTCTTGAGGACAGGAAAAAAATAAAAACAAGTTTTCAAATTAACAACAACAAAAAAAGGACACACAACACAAATACTAAGACAGAAAATAAAAGTGGAGGTAATGGCATTTAAGTAGAGACTGAAACCAGGTGAAGACACAGGGAAGAATATACCAGATAGAAGTAAGAGCTGGGACAAAGGCTCCAAGATGTGGAAAAAGGGTGTTAAGTTCAAGAAGCAGAGCTCATATTCATCCCTTGAGTTCCAGACTTGAATATATTATCTACTTGATGTCTCTATTTGAATGTCTAACAGTATCTCAAACTAATTATTTTCATAACAGAATACTCTTTTCCCATCTCCACCAGATAAATGTATTTCTCTCACAGTATTATCCAGTTTCTCAAACAAAAAATCTTAAGAGTCATTCCTAAGTCTTTTCTCTGCCTCACTCTTGATATACAATCCAACAGAAAATGTTGGCTTTACTTCCAACAGATAACACATGTACTTTCTGTCCATCTCTACTCCCACCACTCAAGACCAAGAAACATTATTTCTCTCCTAGACCCCTATAAAAGTCTTAACTTGATTTTTTTCTATCATTCCCTCATATATATTCTGAATGCATGAGGAGAGTTTTCAGGGATTTTTTAATGTGATTAAGAACCTGTCACTCCTCTTATTAAAATCCTCCAATAGTGTCCCATTGGTCTTAGATCAAATACAAACTCTTTTCAACAGGATACTAGGACATGATCTTGTTCCTACAGATCTCTATTCTTACTCTCTCCTTCGAGGGTTTCTTTTTGTTCTTTATTATAGACTAAGCCTTTGGTTATCATTGATTTTGAACCTCTGTACATTTGTAGTACAAAGTCATTTTATCTGGAACTTATTTCTATAAATTCTTTTATAGATGGACCCATTTTCATCCTCCAGGTCTTTGACTCAATTTTTATCTCCTCAGAGAAAATTTACCTGACCAACCTATGTAAAATGGATATCCAAAGGTAGTGCTATATACATTAGATCATGAACATTTGCGGGGCCTAGTATCACATGTCTAAACATGTAAAAGTATTTATCAAGTTCAACTGTTAAATAAGGTTGTATTTATACTTGGACAAAGACACCTCCTTAAGAAGCTAGAAAGTCAAATATTTACTTCTACAGAGGTCTGCCCTAGAACATGGCAGCAGAGTGGAAGTCTATTCCAGGCCTCACACTCTAAGCCTGCCCTTTTCTCTTCCCACTCATAATCCCATCACACTCAAGGAGTCAGCATGTGTATGCCTATACACACCCCATCCTTAAAACCCAAGTTGCATCCGTATGTCCAATGAATAATCACCTGTTGGCCACACTTCAGGTAGTCTACCCTGAGAAAATGGACCTGAGTCAGAGGTCTGGGCAGGCCACAGAAGTGGGCTGAGGGTTGCTGAGACAAGGAAGCTGAAACCCAGAGACTCTGAGGGGCATGTATGCCAGGGACTACGAACTCTTCAACTAGTGGAGTGCTAAAGTGGGGTCACAGTGAGGGCTGTGTGAACTCTTCTGGGTCTAAGGATGACATCACTTCTTTTCTTTTTTTATTTTCTATAATTGTCTCTTAACATTTTTTTCCCCTTTTCTGTATCTCCTCCCTCTAGAAGATAACTTGCACACTCATAGGGGCTTTGTCTGTCCTGCAATGTCTGATACACACATGGTGGGTATTTAAAAACTACCTACTGCATCCTACTTCTTACAGTGATATAGCATGAAAATACAACAACCAGCCTACATTATAACATGGGATTTATATTGTTTATCCAAAAGCCTAAATGATTTCATAAAACAGTAAGATAAAAACTGAGAATCTTTCATTTTAAATTGAAGGCTAGTAGTTAAGAATTAGGCAATAAGAAAGCTTATGCTTAGAAGAAAATATTCTAATATGTTCTATATTCAGCATATTGAAAAGCTACTTCTAGCAAATCAGAACTTAGCAAATGTTAGAATAGTAAAAATGAAAGCCAATTTCATTTGTCAGTTGAAATCTGATAATTATGTGTGTGTGTGTGTGTGTATACATCACTATATTATGTATTGTCTTTCAAATTTATCTCCTCAGAGAAACCTTATCTAACTGTAAATTCCTTTATTTCAACATTAAAAGATCCAGGAAGATTCCACAGCAGAGAATCTGATGTTACAATCCCTGATATCACTCCTCTTAAGGTCCAAGAAAACTTAAAAGACAAATAGTTAAAATTTAAATTTTATAGTGCTCCTGCACATATGCTAAAAATCTAAGTCCTTGGTCTCTTTGAATCTGATCATGTGGTAAAATATTTTGGCATGTGTAACAACAGATGTGTTAAGTAGCTACACTGAATTTATTCTTATTATGTGAAACAAAAACACTTAGAAAACTTGTATTTAAAGAAAAATAAAGGTCAAATAGTTCCTTAGCTGCCAGTTACAGGTATCCCAATAACATGCTGGTCTTTATAATTTGAAAGTAATAAAACCTTCATTTCATTACAGTATCAAATCAAAGAAAATCTTCTTAACATACTCTGAAACCAAACCACGGGTTTCTAAGAAAGGAAGGAAATACCAAAACTCTTGAGCCAATTATACTTCACCACAATTACTCAACTATTAAGATAAACAAAAGGAATTAGTTCCAGTAAAAGGATTTTGTTTGGCAAAAAGGCTAAAAGCCTACTCTGAGATATCTTTATATTCTTTATGAAAGCCAGAATCCAATCCCTACTTTTAAACTTCTGGTGGCAAAAACACAAAGCCATAAAGCAGAACAAGAAAACAAATTCTGAGTAAAAATACACAAGGGTATAGCTGAATAAAACAATCTTTCTCATAGGTGAAGGTTTCTATCCAGGAATGATTTCCAGCAAGCCCACTTCAGTACCCCAAAAGCTCCTCCAAGACATAAAGAAAAAAAGAAACTGTAATCTGAATGTATTTATAAAACTGATTTTTTTTCTCTCCCCTTATTCCCAAAATTAGTAACTTGATGTAATATTTCTCTATTATATAACAAAGACTGAAAGAATGTTGGTTCATTTCTATTTTAAGCTGGTCTTTGAAGATCTATATATAGGTATTTTGAATTTATTTCTACAACTGAAAGCACAGACACTATAAAATTTATGCTATATTATATATGACTATAAGATACCATTACTGGAGGGAGGAAGCAAGATGGCAGAGAGGTAGGAGACTGACATAGCATTAGGTCCCAGAAGTTCAGCTAGATAGTTATCAAACCATTCTGAACACTTACAAACTCAACAGGAGACAGAAGAGAAGAAGAGCAGCAATCCTAGGAACAGAAAATTGACAACTTTCTGAAAGGTAGGACATACAGAGAAGTGAAACCGAAGCTATGGGAAGCTAGACCGCAAGGGGAGGGGCTGACTCCCGGCAAGTGGTGGAGCAGCGGAGCACAAAATCAGAACTTTTAGAAGTCTGCTCCACTGAGGGATGTCACTCCAGAGGCTAAGCAGGGGGTAGAGCCCTTGCAGGGACAGTGTGGTCTCAGGACGAACAGGGTCACAGAAAGACCGGGGGTGTCTGAGTGTGGCAGAACTCCCAGGTATCAGAGCAAGCAAGCCAGCTACAGAGACGGAGCTGAGGAGTAAGCTTTCAGATCAGGGTTACTTTAAACCATGATCCAAGGCACAGTCAGGCCACTGCTCTTCAAGCAGTGGCACACAAGTGGCAGATCTGGAGAGATCCCCCTCCAACCTCCTCCAGGAGGAGTGTCTTGGGAGCATAATGCAGGAATCTGCTGGGTTTGAAGACTCCAAATGGGCTGTGTGCCAGAGATAGAAATGCTTGTTCAGGGGCTGAGTGAGCACAGAGTTCAGCTGGAGACCAGGGAGACGGGAGGGATTAACTGCTTTTCTCTGAGGGCACACTGAGGTGTGGGGCTCCAAGCTCTCAGCTCTTCCCACCTGGAGATTGGGAGGTGGCCATTTTCATTCCCATCCTCCAAATCTCTACAGAAAAAAATCTCTATGGAAAGCATTGAGGGAACAAAACCTCCCCAGAGCAAGAGCATATTACTTAGCCCGGCCCCTGACAAGGGTGGCGCAATTCCACCTGGGGCAAAGACATTGGAGAATCACAGCAACAGGCCCCTCCCCGAGAAGATCAGCAAAAACATCTAGCCAAGACCAATTCACTGATCAGCAAGAACTATGGAACTCCAGAGCTACAGAAAGCAACACACAGAATTCATGTTTTTTTTTTCCCCATGATCCTTTAGTCTTGCAAAGTTAAATTTCTTTAATTTCATTTTTTCTTATTCTATTTTTTAACTGTTCCTCTTTTCTCTTTTACGTTAACTATTTTATCTTATCAATAACTTTGTAAAAAGATCTTTTAAAATTTTCATTGTTATATTTTATCCCTTCATTGTATTTACCTTATTTTTTGTATACATACAGGTTTTTTGTCTTTAAAATTCTGGGATACAATTTCTTCAAATTGATCAAAATATACCCTAAATCTAGCGCCAACCTGATCACATTCTCTCCTCTATTTTTTTTTCAACCAACTTCTCTAAACAATTCCTTTTTTAGAATCTTTTTAAATTTTCATCTTTACAGTCATATTCCAACCCTTCATCGTGTTTACCCTTATTTTTGTATTATATAAGTTTTTATTTCTTTAAATTTTGGGAGGTAGTTTCTTCTAAGAGACCAGAATACACCCCAAAATCAAGTCGGTGGATCTGTTCTATTCACCAGTCTAATATATATGATTTTTTATTCCCCCCCTATATTCTCCTCCCCGTTTTGGGTCTCTTCTGATTTTGTTAGCGTATATTTTTCTGGGGTCTTTGCCACCCTTTTAGTATTTTACTCTCTCATTCATATATTCTTCTCTGGATAAAATGACAAGGCCAAAAACTCACCACAAAAAAAAAAGAACAAGAGGCAGTACCGACGGCTAAAGGACCTAATCAATACTGACAATGTTAATATGTTAGAACTAAAATTCAGAATGACGATGACGATTATCAAGGTGCTAGCATGGATTGATAAAGGCATGGAAGATATTAGAGAATCTCTTTCTGGAGAAATAAAATCCCTTTCTGGAGAAATAAAGGAACTAAAATCAAACCAAGCTGAAATCAAAAAGACTATTAATGAGGTACAATAAAAAATGGAGGCTCTTACTGCTAGGATAAATGAGCCAGAAGAGAGAATGAGTGATACAGAAGACCAAATAATGGAGAATAAAGAAGCTGAGCAAAAGAGAAACAACTACTGGACCATGAGGGGATAATTCGAGAGATAAGTGATATCAGAAGACAAAATATTAGAATTGGGATCCCAGAAGAATAAGAAAGAGATGGAGGGGCAGAAGGTATATTGGAGTGAATTATACTAGAGAATTTCCCTAATTTGGTGAAGGAACAGGCATCAAAATCCAGGAGGCACAGAGAATCCCACTCAAAATCAATAAAAATAGATCAACAGGGGCGCCTGGGTGGCTCAGTGGGTTAAGCCGCTGCCTTCAGCTCAGGTCATGATCTCAGGGTCCTGGGATCGAGTCCCGCATCGGGCTCTCTGCTCAGCGAGAAGCCTGCTTCCCTCTCTCTCTGCCTGCCTCTCCGTCTACTTGTGATCTCTCTCTCTGTCAAATAAATAAATAAATAAAATCTTTAAAAATAGGTCAACAACCTGTCATCTAACAGTAAAACTTACAAGCCTTAGTAACAAAGAGAAAATTCTGAAAGCAGCTCGGGACAAGACATCTGTAACATAAAATGATAGAAATACTAGATTGGCAGCAAACTTATCCACAGAGACCTGGCAGGCCAGAAAGAACTGGCATAACATATTCAGAGCACTAAATGAGACAATTTGGCAGCCAAGAATACTATATCCAACTAGGCTGTTATTGAAAATAGAAGAAGAGATAAAAAGCTTCCAGGACAAACAAAAATTAAAAGAATTTGCAAACACCAAACCAGCCCTACAGGAAATATTGAAAGGGGTCCTCCAAGCAAAGAGAGAGCCTAAGAGTAGTAGACCAGAAAGGAACAGAGACAATATAGAGTAACAGTCACCTTACAGGCAATACAACAGCACTAAATTCATATCTTTCAATAGTTACCCTGAATGTAAATGGGCTAAATGTCCCCAGTCAAAAGACACGAGTATCAGAATGGATTAAAAAAACAAAACCCATCAATACGCTGTCTGCAAGAAACTCATTTTAGGCTCAAAGATATCTCCAGATTTAAAGTGAAGGGGTGGAAAACCATTTACCATCCTAATGGACATCAAAAGAAAGGTGAGGTGGCAATCCTTACACCAGATAAATTAGATTTTAAGCCAAAGACTATAATAAGAGATAAGGAAGGCCACCTTATCATCCTTAAAAGGTCTGTCCAACAAGAAGATCTAACAAGTATCTATGCCCCTAGAATGAGAGCAGCCAACTATATAAACCAATTAATAACAAAATCAAAGAAACACATCAACAATAATACAATAATAGTAGGGGATGTAAACACTCAACTTACTGAAATGGACAGATCATCTGAGCAAAAGAACAACAAGGAAATAAAGGCTTTAAATGACACACTGGAGCAGATGGACATCACAGGTATATTCAGAACATTCCATCCCAAAGCAATAGAATACACATTCTTCTCTAGGGCACATGAATATTCTCCAGAATAGATTACATCCTGGGTCACAAATCAGGTCTCAACCAGTACCAAAAGATTGGGATCATTCCCTGCATATTTTCAGAGCACAATACTCTGAAGCTAGAACTCAATCACAAAAGGAAAGTTGGAAAGAACTCAAATACATGGAGGCTAAAGAGCATCCTACCAAAGAATAAATGGATCAACCAGGAAATTAAGAATTGAAAAAATTCATGGAAACAAATGAAAATGAAAACACAACTGTTCAAAATCTGTGGGACACAGCAAAGGCAGTCCTGAAAGGAAAGTACATAGTGATACAAGCCTTTCTCAAGAAACAAGAAAGGTCTCAAGTATACAACCTAACCCTACACCAAAAGGATCTGCAGAAAGAACAGCAAAGAAAGGCTAAACCCAGAAGGAGGAGAGAAATAATAAAGATCAGAACAGAAATCAATGAAACAGAAACCAAAAGAATGGTAGAACAAATCAAAGAAAGTAGGAGCTGGTTCTATGAAAGAATTAATAAGATTGATAAACCCCTGGCCAGACTAACCAAAACTAAAAGAGAAAGGACCCAAACTAATAAAAACATGAATGAAAGAGGAGAGATCACAACCAACACCAAAGAAATACAAACAATTATAAGAATACATTATGAGCAATTATACACCAGCAAATTTGACAATCTGGAAGAAATGGATGCATTCCAGGAGACAAATAAACTACCAAAACTGAACCAGGAAGAAAGAGAAAACCTAAACAGACCCATACCAGTAAGGAGATTGAAGCAGTCATCAAAAATCTCCCAACAAGACCCCAGGGCTTGATGGCTTCCCAGGGGAATTCTACCAAACATTTAAAGAAGAATTAATTCCTATTCTCCTGAAACTGTTCCAAAAAATAGAAATGGAAGGAAAACTTCCAAACTCATTTGATGAGGCCAGCATTACACTGATCTCAAAACCAGACCAAGACCCCATCAAAAAGGAAAATTACAGACCAATATCCCTGATGAACATGGATGCAAAAATTCTCACCAAAATACTAGCCAATAGGATCCAACAGTACATGAAAAGGATCACTAATCACAACCAAGTGGGATTTATTTCTGGTCTGCAAGGTTGGTTCAACATCTGTAAATCAACCAATGTGATACAATACATTAATAAAAGAAAGAATAAGAACCATATGATACTCTCAATAGATGCTGAACAAGCATTTGACAAAGTACAGTATATTTTCTTGATCAAAACTCTTCACACAGCGTAGGGATAGAGGGTACAAACTTCAATACCATCAAAGCCATCTATGAAAAATCCACAATGAATATCATTCTCAATGGGGAAAAAAAGAGTTTTCAGGAACTTTCAGGAACAGGACAGCAGGGCTGTCCACGATCACCACTGCTATTCAACATAGTACTAGAAGTCCTAGCCTCAGCAATCAGAAAACAAAAAGAAATAAAAGGCATCTGAATTGGCAAAGAAGTCAAACTCTCACTCTTTGCAGATGATGATATTTTTTAAATTTTACATTTTTTTCACTGTTCCAAGATTCATTGTTTCTGCACCATACCCAGTGCTCCCTGCAATACATGCTCTCCTTAATACCCACCACCAGGCTCACCCATTACGCCACACACACCCCTCCAAAACCTTGAGTCTGTTTCTAAGAGTCCACAGTCTCTCATGCTTCGTCTCCCTCTCGGATTTCCCCCAATTCACTATTCCTTTCCTTCACCTAATGTCCTCTGTGTAATCCTTATGCTCCACAAGTAAGTGAAACCATGTAATAATAATATTCTCTGCTTGACTCATTTCACTCAGCATAATCTCCTGCAGTCCCTTCCATGCTGATACAGAAGTTGGTATTCATCCTTTCTGAAGGAGGCATAATATTCTATTGTATACATAGACCATATCTTCTTTATCCATTCATCTGTTGAAGTGCATCTTGGCTCTTCCCACAGTTTGGCGATTGTGGCTACTGCTGCTATGAATATTGGGGTACAGATGGCCCTTTTCTTCAGTACATCTGTATCTCTGGGGTAAATACCCAGTGGTGCAATTGCTGGGTCATAGAGTAGCTCTATTTTTAATGTTTTGAGGAATTGCCACACTGTTTTCCAAAGTGGGTACGCCAATTTACATTTCCACCAACAGTGTAAGAGGGTTCCCCTTTCTACACATCCTCTCCAACACTTCTTGTTTCATCTTGTTAATTTTGGCCTTCTAACTGGTATAAGGTGGTATCTAAAAGTGCGGTGTGGTGTTGTTTTTGTTTTTTTTTTTTTTTTAAGATTTTATTTATTTATGTGACAGAGAGAGAGAGACAGACAGACAGACAGTAAGAAAGGAAACATAAGTGGGGGAGTGGGATAGGGAGAAGCAGGCTACCCGACCAGCAGGGAGCCCGATGCAGGGCTCATTTCCAGGACCCTGGGATCCTGACCTTAGCCGAAGGCAGACGCCCAATGACTGAGCCACCCAGGCGTCCCTCAATGTGGCTTTGTTTTGAATTTCCCGGATGGCTAATGATAATGAACATTTTCTTGTGTGTCTTTTAGCCATTTGTAGGTCTTCTTTAAAGAAGTGTCTGTTCATGTCTTCTGCCCATTTTTTGATGTGATTATCTGTTTTTTGGGTGTTGAGTTTGAGGAGCTCTTTATAGATCTTTGATATCAGCCCTTTGTCTGTAGTGTTATTTGCGAATATCTTCTCCCATTCTGTGGGTTGCCCTTTTGATTTGCTGACTGTTTACTTTGCTGTGCAGAAGCTTTTGATCTTGATCAAGTCCCAAAAGTTCATCTTCGCTTTTGTTTCCTTTGTGAAACACCCAAAAGACTCCACTCCAAAACTGCTAGAACTTATAGAGGAATTCAGTAAAGTGTCAGGAAATAAAATCAATGCAAAGAAATCAGATGCACCAAGAGCAAGACAGAAAAAAAGAGAAATTCAGTAGTCGATCTCATTTACAATTGCACCCAAAACCAGAAGATAAGTAGGAATAAATCTAACCAAACAGGCAAAGAATGTGTACTAAGAAAACTAGACAAAAAATAAATGGAAAAACATTCCATGCTCATGGATAGGAAGAAGAAATATTGTGAAAATGTCTTTGCTACCTAAAGCAATCTACACATTTAATGCAATCCCTATCAAAATACCATCAATTTTTTTCAAAGAAATAGAACAAATAATCCATAAATTTACTTGGAATCAGAAAAGACCCCGAATAGCCAGAGGAATATTGAAAAAGAAAACCAAAACTGATGGCATCACAACTCCAATCTTCAAGCTCTATTACAAAGCTGTAATCATCAAGACCGTATGGTACTGGCACAAAAAACAGACACACAGATCAATGGAACAGAATAGAGAGCTCAGAAATTGACCCTCAACTCTATATTCAACTAACATTCAACAAAGCAGGAAAAAATGTCCAGTGAAAAAAAACAGTCTCTTCAACAAATGGTGTTGGGAAAATTGGACAGCCACATGCAGAAGGATGAAACTGGACCACTTCTTTACAACACACACAAAAATAGACTCAAAATGGATGAAAGACCTCAATGTGAGACAGGAATCCACCAAAATCCTTGAGAAGAACGCAGCCTGCAACCTATCTGACCTCAGCCGCAGCAACTTCCTCCTAGAAACATCGCCAAATGCAAGTGAAGCAAGGGCAAGAAAGAACTATTGGGACTTCAACAAGATCAAAAGCTTTTGCACAGCAAAGGAAACAGTCAACAAAACCAAAAGACAACTGACAGAATAGGAGAAGATATTTGCAAATGACTTCAGATAAAGGGCTAGAATCCAAAATCTATAAAGAAATTATTAAACTCAACACCCAACGAATAATCCAATCAAGAAATGGGCAGAAGACATGAACAGATATTTCTGCAAAGAAGACATCTAGATGGCCAACCGACACATGAAAATGTGCTCAACATCCCTTGGCATCAGGGAAATACAAATCAAAACCTCAGTGAGATACCACCTCATACCAGTCAGAATGGCTAAAGTTAGTAAGTCGAGTAAAAACAGATATTGGTGAGGGTGTGGAGAAAGGGGAAGCCTCCTACACTGTTGGTGGAAGTCCAAGCTGGTGTAGCCACTCTGGAAAACAGTATGAAGGTTCCTCAAAGAGTTGAAAATAGAGCTACCCTATGACCCAGTAATTGCACTCCTGGGTATTTACCCTAAGGACACAAATGTAGTGATCTGAAGGGGCGCGTGCACCTGAAAGTTTATAGCAGCAATATCCAAAATAGCCCAACTATGGAAAGAGCCTCGATGTCCATCAACAGATAAATGCATAAAGAAGAGGTGATATGTATGTGTACACACACACACACACACACACACACACACACACACACACAATGGAATACTATGCAGCCACCAAAAAACCTGAAATCATGCCATTTGCAATGATGTGGATGGAACTAGAGGGTATTATGCTGAGTGAAATAAGTCAATTAGAGAAGGACAATTATCATATGATCTCTCTGATATGCAGAATTTGAGAAGCAGGGCGGGAGTTCATAGGGGGAAAGGGAGGGGAAAAATAAACAAGATTGGACCAGGGAGCGAGACAAACCATAAGAGACTCTTAACCCCAGGAAACAAACTGAGGGTTGCTGGGGTGGGGGAGGGAGGGATAGGGTGGTTGGGTTAAGAACATTAGGGAGGGTATGTGCAATGATAAGTGCTGTGAATCGTGTAAGAGCGATGATTCACAGACCTTTACCCCTGAAGCAAATAATACATTATATGTTAATAAAAAGTAATTTGCCTAGGGTCAATCATTAATAGTCAAATCTGGTCATTGTGGTAGGCAGTCAAACTTGGCAAAAAACAATTGGACTGCAAAGTAATAAGATGCATTTTATGCTGATTGAAAAGTTATCCTGAAGCCATTTCCAAAAGAATTTAGTTTTTTTAATTTCTAGGAAAATACAGCATTGTTAAATTTTTTCCCTCTAAACTCATCTTTTTTTATTAATTGAAATATAGTCGAAATACATCTCAGTTTCAAGTGGGCAACATATCTCCAAGATGATCTTGATAAAAGCTTGCTAATAAGCTTTTATCATTATCAGCATTGAGATTGGTCTTAATAATCTACAGATATAGGCTTATGACTTACTTCTTCCCTGGATCTGGGGAAGAATCCAGAAAGTTTCTGGAAAGAATACCAGAAGGAATGAATGACATCCATCGGACCTCCTTATAAAGTTACAAGTAGAAGGTTTTCGCAAGTTAGCATGCCTCAGAATCACCTGGAGAATTTGCAAAATAAGATTGATGGCTCCCACCATTACTGATGTAGTAGGTCCGGCATACGGCCCAAGAATTTGCATTTCTAATAAATTTCCATGTGATACTGATGCTGGCAATCTACAGTCCCATTATGCCATTACTACTACTAATAGTTTGCTCTTTACTTAGGTCTTCCCTGGTAACTTTCTCTTCTTTGTATAGTATTTTAGCAGGATATACCTGGTCTTCTAGATTGTTTACTAAAAATAAAACATAATTTGAGGATGTATGAGGGCTAGTTGGAGAAAAGTAAGTAGTCACATAAAATAGTTTTTCAATGAAATTAATGAGCCATAGAATGAAGAGCCCCAATTCCAAATGGCATACATTGCCTGGAACTTGGCTGTTAATCCAAGACCAAAACTTATCCAAATGTGAAGAAAGGACACTTTTTGAAGCTGTATAGGATGAATTCAAGACCCTTAATAAATACTAATTTGTGCAGGTTTCTGCTTATATCTTTTAAATTATTATAACAGTTTGGTATTGTATAATTGTGATAATTTGCATGAATTAGCTTTGACAATTCATCTTTTGAGTTAAGACAAGTGGCTTGTCAAAGTCACATGGTTTAATAGCTATATTACTCAAGCTAGCAGTCAAGTTTAAAGATATTCTGGTTTTGCATTTTTGCCAATTATTTGTCCAGTCAATGGCTAGGAAAAGATACTTAACTCAGAAATAACATGGGGAAAATGCAGGTCTACAATTTAGTACTTTCTAGAAGTTCCTATTTTCCTTGGAGAACGCAGTGAATCCTTATAAATGCTTTGTGAGATTATTTTAACTATGACATTTTACAAGACTACACTATGCCAGACATTACAATGTTTCTATGTACATGATGCATATGATCTTATATATGTAGGATCCCATTTTAATCTCTGTAAACCTAATAGGTAATTATAAGTCCAGGTTATAGATTAAAAAAACTGAAGTTTAGATTGATAATTTACCCACTCTCTACATCTTTACATAGGAGATCAAGTATAAAAGTTGGTGAAGAACACAGACTGTATACAGAACACCAAACTGTACTTAACATTGTGAAAAGATAAATGAAAGTTTAAAAGGGGGTATAAAAATCTCAGTTATTTAAAGTTTTCAACCTATATAACCCTGATGATAGGTATTATTTTAACTCTACACTGAAGTCATATTAAATTGATTATCAGCCCCAAATCTTTCTATGATTGATATGAAAACAAATCTCTTTCTCAATGGGCAAGATAAAGCAGAACTAATAACTTTAATGATTATTATTGATTATTTCCAGTCAATGTAAGTAATTCCTGTGGATAATCGATTTTTTAGATATGACCTCCAAAGCATAAGCATGAAAGCAAAAATCAACACGTGAGACTACACCAAACTAAAAAGCTCCTGTACATCAATTAATCAATAAATTTTAAAAATGAAAGAACAATCTATGAAATAGGAAAAAATATTTGCAAGCCATGTATTGGACAAGGGGCTAATATCCAAATGTATAAGGAACTCCTGCAGCTCAAAAACAAGAAAAACAAATAATCCATTTTTTTAAATGGGCAGAGGAACTAAATAGACAATTTTCTGGAAAGACATCCATATGGCCGGAAGTACACGAAATGGTGCTCAATGTCCCTAATCATCAGGGAAATGCAAATCAAAAACACAATGAGTTTTCATCTCACAGCAGTTAACTAACACTGCAGTGGTAATTATATTGCAATATATAAATATGTCAAATCAATGCATTGTCTACCTTAACTTACAACTTGTTATAGGTTTATTATAGTTTAGTTAAAATATTCCATCCACATATCACATGCAAAAAGTTCTATCATTTCTTGTGAATTACATTTTAAAGAGTCCAAAAATGAATTACAGAATGTGTGACTGTACAATACTTATAGAGCATAAAAATCATATTATGTCCCCTGTGTATTATCTCAACAATCATGAACAAAGGACATACCCGACATTTTGCTTCAAACAATCTGAAACAATTCTTAGATCGATATGGTTTGCATAAAAAATTCCATGAAAACAATAACATTTTAAATCCTTTAATAACTACATTGTCTTCTTTAAAACAATTTCTGATTTGCAAAACCTGTAATATCTTTTGAACAAATTTGGTGGTTTAGTCTAGAAAATTCACAAATACAGGAAAATTTTCTTTTCACGACTCTTATAGGCCCTGCTATCTTCTCAAGATCATGCATTTAATGGTATTATAAAATAACAGTCTCATTTCACTAAAAGACCTGTAATGCAAAATTTTTGAACTATGCAAGAGAAATAAGAAATATAGGGGAAAATGGCATGATTATTACAATGTGTATTAGTCCACTCAGCCTACTGTAAAAAAATACCAGGCTGGATGGCTTAAACAACAAATTTATTTTCTCATACTTCTGGGGACTAAAAAATTCAAGATCAAGTTTCAGCCAGTGGAGTTCCTGGTGACAGCCCTCTTCCTAGCTTGCAGAGCGCAGTCCTCCCTTTGTCCTCATACAGCATTTTCTAGATATATGTACCTAGGGATTGATTTGTCTCTCCCTGTCTGTCTACTCTTTTAAGACCCCCATTCTATTAGAATAGGATCCTACTCTTATGCTTCATTTAACCTTAGGTAGCTCCTAAGAGCCCAATCTCCAAATGCAGACACATTCTGAGTTAGCGTTTCAACATATGAAATGTGGGGGCTGGATGGGGGAACAATTCAGACACATGGTGTAACTCTAGAATAATCTTAAGGAAAATATATACAGTTCTGAAATAAGGGATAGTTAGGTTCTAAACACTGACTAGACATATAAATATACATTTTACACTTTGGGTATTGTTTCTCAACAATAACTTTTTGTTTTAAAAGACATGAGGACCTAAAATTAAGGCATTTGATTTATATCCATGATCACTGTTTTATCATTGACCAACAAAATGTTGGTCTGACAAAATCAGACACACCAAACACGTTTACAGGCATATGGATTAGTTTCCTTGGTTAAAGTGAAAACAGTGTTCCATATGCTCTGCCTACAACTTCACGCTGCCTTTTAGCACTGGTTCATTTTGGGGTTATTCATTCTCGGCCCCTGTCTAAACAGAATGCCTGATATGCAATGAATTTTTATTTAGCAAAGAGTATTAAGCTACTCAGAAGCTGTTCCTCCAGCAGCTTATTATCAGTCTATAGAATTGAGATGAATTAATAACGTGGTCCAAAATTAACAATATATTGTACACTCTTCTACACAAGCAGCACTTGTGTGCAGAAAGACCTCATGAAACAAATATAGACTGGGATATGCAGAAACATGTAATTGTATTCTCTGGCCTTTCAAAGATTGGACAACTCAGGTCTTAAGTAGAAGAAAAAGGCTGCCTGGAACAGGGCTTTCTCAGCTCACTGTGTCTTCACTCTTTGTCCACTTATAGTGATTATTCAACTAAATGTGACCAAGTCCTCCAAGAGGAATGAAGGAATTGCAAATACTCCCCTCCGTTCAGGGGCACTCGAAGACACAGAAGGTAAATTAAAGAGGTAACAGGACACAGCAAAGAGATGGCTCAACTTACAGTAAGAAAACATTTGCGCTCAAAAATATAGTTTTGTTCATGATCTTATTTCATTTTAGATTACCATTTTAGACTAATATCAAATGCTCTCCCAGTTCTCTTGTTCAAATGCTTGTATTATTCACCTGTCATGCTGTATCATAATTATCTGTTTACTTGTCAAGCTTCCCTAGCAGACTGGCAGCTCTTTGAGGGCAGAGACTATGTCTTTGTCATCACTATAGCTTCTGAGTTTGTCAAGAAGCTGTCACGTAATGCGTATTAGTCAATTAATATTGCATAAATGATAGAATGAATATATGCTCCCTCCAACTATGACTTTTAAGGAAAGTCAAGAATTTACCTCCCCATCAGCATCTTAACCTTTCTAAATTTATCTAAAAATCAATTTTAAAAGAAAAACTTATTTGATGCCAAGAACTGATATTTCAAGTTTTACTACAAAGGAAACTGATACAGCAGTTTTAAAAAGCCTTGAACAGCAAAACTTATAAATGGAAATGATGATACCACTGTGATGACTGCAAAGGGTCTAGCAGATGTTGCTTTGATAAAAATGCTGTATTGCTGTGTTAGAAGGAGTTTATGAAATCATATATACACAAGTTTCAAGATCTATGTAACTGTCAAACACAAGACCAACTTTTTCATGTAACTAGATTGAGACTGACATTATTTCTGGAGACACAAATACCATACTTTCACATTAACAACTACAGAGACATTTGAAACAAAATGATCTTTTAAAAAATCAACAGTACAAAAATTACTGTAAAAACGAAGGTAACATTGAAGTCAGAAAATGCATTTAAGACTCCATCATCACGACTCTAATAGGTAATACCACTTCCCATGTTCAGCAAAGAGAGCAATCAGTGAGTTAAGTATGCAGAGTCTTTTCCTTAAGAAAGGTGGGTAAGGGGAAGCAACGCTTCATAAGTTAGGTTGTATTTGGCATTTATTTCCATCCACACCTCTATCCATTCAATGTCCTATCAAGACAAAAATATCTCTTTGAACAAACCTCTCCAGTATGCACACTACTGATGGAGTGCCTTCACATTAACACAACACAGGCCACAAAGAGGGCAATCTTGGGAAAGACTTTCTGGAAATCACATTATGTAAAGAAAAGTTGTTTTAAAAATGAAATCTTTGGGGGCACCTGGGTGGCTCAGAGGGTTAAAGCTTCTGCCTTCAGCTCAGGTCATGATCCCAGGGTCCTGGGATGGAGCCCGCATCGGGCTCTCTGCTCAGCAGGGAGCCTGCTTCCTCCTCTCTCTCTGCCTGCTTCTCTGCCTACTTGTGATCTCTGTCTGTCCAATAAATAAATAAAAATGAAACCTTTTACTTTGAAACAAATGAGTCAAAAAGCAAAGGATGGGACTTTAAGTACCTCCTAAAATGAACTCAATGGGTAGGGCTTCAGATTTAGCCTTAAAGTAAGTAAATAAAATTTTAATTCCCACAGATCGAACTTGCCAATCAACATACCCCTGCTATGAAAAGCCAATAAGCAATTCCCCGTTTCTCCACAAGCATTCTCTCTACATTTAATCACAAGCCCAGCTGAGTTTTATTGATCTCTGGGACCATTATCTTTGGTGTTATCATTATTTTTACTAACCTAATTTGTTAAACTTTTTCAGCAAGCCTACATTACTATAGGATCTCTATATTTAAGAAGCTCACAATCATTAGCATCTTTACTATAAATACAATAACAGCATTATATTAGCACTATGAACTCAATGTCAAGAACAGAGAATGATTAATTTCTTTATTTCTGCATATGCATAGTTCTTTCAAAATAAATTTTACTGCGCCAAAACATAAATGTTCAAAACTCAAAAACATTGTAAAAATAATAGTCAAGTAAAGAATATAACGGGTCTCTGAATAATGGCTTGAGCAGAAGAGCAGGCTGACACTGAAGATTTAAAATCAGCACAACCAGATGAGCAACTGGGTATGGCAGATAAGGGAAGATAGCCCGGAAATCTAGTTTGCACAAATGATGATAGTTCAGATGACAGTTTCATGGGCCATGGATCAAGAAATGAAATCAAGAAAAGTCATCAAGGCGTGGTTCTCTTCTATATGATTTTGAGACACCCAAATCCAGGTGTTGATACTTGCAGACAATTATTATGGGATGAAAGCTTATAGGTCTGGTAAGAGAATGGTAGCATAACACATGTACAGAGGGACAGAAAAGAAGAATCAAAAGAAAAAACGGAAAGCAAATTTTCAGAAGTTCAAATTCTAGTGGATTGTAAAATAGGACTTTTTCTCCCGTCCAATGTGGATTCTCCTCCTCACCTTGAATCTTGGCTTGCCCTGTTATTTAATGTGAAAATAAATTGTGGCAGAAGTGGTACCGTGCCAACTACCAAGTCCAAACCTCAAGAGACCCTGACATTTTCATCTTTGCCATCTTGGAACAGTACCCTGAGATAATGAGGCTGTTAAGAAGCCTGGGATTAAAGACTAGCCTTTTAAGCGGCCTCAGCAGAACCCACCCTTTAACTTGCCAGCTGAGTATAAACACAAGCAAGAGCCCAAGCTAAATCAGCAGGACGGCTCAGGCAACCCACACAAATCATGAGAAATCATAAACACTGTTTTAAGACACTAGGTTTTGCGGTGTCTATTATACAGCAGTAAATAAATAAAGTGAGAACCAAGAGAGGACTGGACCCTGGAAAAAACAAAAAGCAAAAAGGAGAAGATAGTTCCCATAAAAAGTAATCAGAATTTTCAAAAAGTAGCAGAGATTTCACATGGGCTGAAAGCAGGAAACAGGTTACTAAAGCTAGTAAGGAAAAGTCATCTTGGATACTTGCAAGTTCAATTTCAGTAAGGTGGTCCGGGCAGAAGCCTTGTTCCATGGGTTTCAAATGAGTCACTGATGAGAAAAATCAATGTGGTATGACAAATTATTCTTATGTTACTTTATAAGAGAAAAAAGAGATGAGTTATTAAAGACTAAAGGAGAAGACGAGTTGAATGAAAGCTTTGGCTATTATTGTATAAGATAAGGATGGAGAGGCTGAGGGAAAAGACTGTAAGGGGACAAGAAAAATATTTTTAAAAAATAGAAAAAATTAATATCTCAAACGCCTAAGGGAGGTGAGAAGACACAGCTGCCACAATAATATACCACAGACTAGGAGGCTTAAACAACAAACATTTGTGTCTCACGGTTCTGGAGGCTGCAAAGTCAAAGTTCAAGGCCCCGGCAAACACAGTGTCTGGTGGAAACACTCTCCTGGGAACACTTTCTTGCTGTATTCTCACATGGCAGAGAAACAGAGTGTGTGTCTCTTTCTCTTTTGATACGGACATGAATCTCATTATGAAGGCTCCACCCTCATGACCTCATTTAAACCTAATTACCTCCTTAAGGCCCTACTTCTTAATACCATCCCATAGGGGTTAGGGTTTCAACATATGAATTTTGGCAGTGGGGGAGACACAAACGTGCAGTCCATAACAATGAGTTCACCAGAGGAAAAACGAAAAATCAAAGAACCCAGGAGGAGAGTTGATTCGAGCTGGCATAAGAAAGAAAGATGGAGGTTAGGACAGGTAAAAATAATTGTTGAGAGAGTGCACCAGGGTTTCTTACTTATCCAGGTTCTTAGTAAAAGAAGCAAGATCACCTGCTGAGATGGGAGGAACAGTAAATAGTTTAAGAGCTTGAGAGAAAAATGGTGAACTTTGGAAAAAGCTGTGTAAAATGGGGAGCAGAATCAAATAGACATGAGAATTATTATTTCAAGCAAAATGGTGAATATCTGTAATGACAGAAGTTGTAGTCAGTGAGAAAAATGACCATTTTGTCATTTAAATAGACAACAAGGACAGCATTTTTTAAAAATAAATTTCATGTATTAATAAACACAATAAAGTAATGTTAAAAGGGGGGCACACTTGGGGTTGGGTGGCTTAGTTGGTTAGGCATCTGACTCTTAATCTCAGCTCAAGTCTTGATCTCAGGGTTGTGAGCTCAAGCTTTGAGTTGGGCTCCACACTGGGTGTAGAGGCTACTTAAAAAAAAGGAGGGCCGGGTACACTTTATGTCATCCATGAGTACAGGATTGTCCTTTTAATCTCCTGGTTTCTGTCTTAATACCCACCAAAGATAATATGTGGATCACAAACGTATGAAATGATGCTTAACCTCATTAGCATTAGGGAAATCCAAATTAACCATACAATGAGATTACCTTTACATACCCATGAGAATGACTAACAGTAACTAATTTATGTTTTTTTCAATTGACAAAGCAAGCATTGGTAAGAATGTAGAGTGAATAGAATTCTCATGTATTATTGGTGGGACTACAAAATGTTATAGTCATTTTGGAAATGTATGCTAAAGGGGTGCCTAGGTGGCTCAGTGGGTTAAAGCCTCTGCCTTCGGCTCAGGTCATGATCCCAGGGTCCTGGGATAGAGTCCTGCATTGGGCTCTCTGCTCAGCGGGGAGCCTGCTTCTCCCCCCCCCCCCCCCCCCCCCCCCCCGCCTACTGTGATCTCTGTCTGTCAAATTGTCAAATAAATAAAATCTTAAAAAAAATGTATGCTAAAAAGGATTAATTTTTATTTATCTGCATATAAATTATCCCTCCAAACATATGACCAAAACAATGTAAAATGCCTTTTCAAAATAAAATATTACAAAGACTGTTGTCTTTGGGCCCAAACATAAAGGACCACTATACTAATATATTAATACATGTATTTTAGGATGTAAACTATTATTATTTCAAAACTCCATTGAACAAATATCAATAAATATGTAATTCAAACTGTTTTTTATATCCTAAATGAAATAAAGTTAGAGATTATTTCTCAATTTTCCAATTACCTATCTATAAAAGATGGTGAACTAGAGCTTTTCCAATAATGGCATTTGCTTAGCACAACATAGTATATAAAGCGTAGATTCCATACTGTTTTAATTTTATTCAATACCAAAGTTAAACTTTTAAAACAAAGGATTACAGACAAGTTTTACCAAAGCTTTTCCTCTACAGACTTGCTGAGAATCAGTATATTTCTTTAATGATCTTAACTCAGGGGGGTGAGGTAGAGAAGAGCTTTCCGCCATACACACAGCACAATTACCTTATTTCCCACCATGTATTTATGTACGTTCAGTTCCAGACCACCGTAAAAGTGTAGATACCACAATAAAGCAAGTCAAACTAATTTTTGGTTTCCCAGTGCATATAAAAGTTTTGTTTACACTATACAGTAGTCTAGTAAGTGAGCAATAGCAGTATGTCTAAAAAAATGTACCTTAATTAAAAAAATGCTTTCCTGCTACAAAATGCTGATCATCATCTTATCCTTCCCTGAGTCACAATCACTGATTATGGACCAGCATGACAAATATAATAATGACAAATTTGAAATATTGCAAAAATTACTAAAATGGGACACAGAGACATAAGAAGAGCAAATGCTATTGAAAAAATGGCACCAAAAGACTTCCTGGATGCAGGATTGCCAGAAACTTCAATTTGTAAAAAATGCAGCTATCTGCGAAGCACAAAAAAACAAGACATATTTGCACTCTCCTGCTTGGTACTGTGCAGCTGCGGCATCTCTTCACCATTAAAACTTTTGCAGGAAAGCCCCACCTGTAAAGCTCCAGCACACACTGCGCTCTGGCAATGCTATTACTGCCTTTCATCTCTTTATTCTTTTTTTTTTTTAAGATTTTATTTATTTATTTGACAGAGAGAGACAACAACAAGAGAGGAAACACAAGCAGGGGGAGTGGGAGAGGGAGAAGCAGGCTACCCGCCAAACAGGGAACCCGATGCAGGGCTCTATCCCAAGACTGGGATCATGACCTGAGCTGAAGGCAGATGCTTAAAGCCTGAGCCACCCAGGTTTCCCTCATCCCTTTATTCCTGTGGATGTAATGACTTCTCACTTCATTGAGTTTCTGGGCAACTAACCATCCCCAGGTTGCTCCCTTAATCCTGCCCATGATTCTATTAGCAGTTCCTTTATTTAAACTTAATCTCTTCATTTAAGCCATCTGGGTTGAACTGTGTTTTCTACCAGGCCTACACACATACATCACACACAGATATATCACCCATACATATGCAATATGATACTTCATTATATAAATATACCAACCAACATCAAGTTTCAAAAGACAGTAACCAAATGGTCATAACTACTAATTGCTTCAGGGGTTCAAAGCAGACAGATCCCAAACCCATGTATTTTGTGTGTGTGTGTGTGTGTGTGCGTGTCTGTCTGTCTGTCTAACAGACATATTACAAAGAGAAACTGCCAACACTACCATGTTTTGTAATATAAATTTTAAAATCTTTTAAAGAATTTATAATCAATGCTATAAATAATATTTTATAGCTTGTTTGTTCAGTTAAGGGTGTGGTTTAAGCCTATTACTATAACTAACTAACACAAAAATATATTTAATAGGCTGCATGACATTCTATTATGTGAATTTATAATCATTTATCTGTTCTTTTTTGCAGAGATTTGGATTATTTCTAAATCTTTACTATTGTTTTCAATGCTTTGGTGATGATCCCTGAACTTCTAGTATTTCTTTAGAATATATTCCTGGAGGTAGTGTTACTGGGGAATGGATATGACTCTTGAAACCACTGATTGTGATACCCAATAAAATGTTCCATGACTGTGGAAATGTTCTATATCTGCTGTGTGCAATATGTAGCCCTTAGCCCAATGTGCTCATTGAGCACTTGAAATGTGGTGAATGAGACTAGGGAAATAAAGACTGAATTTACATAGCCGATGTGGCTAGTGGCTATTTAGTATTGCATAGCATAGCTCTTGCTGCCTAATTCATGCCTACTTATCATACAGAAAAGTTGCAGCAATTTACATTTCATCAGCAGACAATGAGAGTGCCTGTGTCCTCAGACATTTATCATGGTATTTATTGTTTTCCAATATTTGTCAGTTTGTTAGGAAAAGACAGAGTGTAATTGCTTTTTCATTTATATTTTTTTGGGGAATGCTCAGGTTAAATCTTTTTTTCATGTATTGTTTTTCCTTCATGAATTTGCTTGCCCACTTTTCTAGGAGAGAATAAATTTGTTTTTCTTAAAACATATATACTCTATATGTTAAATAATCAATGCCTGCCATATGTGTTGCAAATAATTTTCTAATTGTGCCTTTTGACATACTAAAGTTTTCTATATTAATGCAAGCTTATTGATCTTCTGTTTGTGTCTGTATTGCAAGCCAATTTAGATAAGGTCCCAAATAGACTTTACATAATTTATTCATCACCTTTATGAAAACAAAAAGTTAAGAAGAAATAGTGGACTTATGCTTTAAAACCTTACCCCTGACTCAAACACGTAGTAATGATGGATTAAATATAAAAAGAAATAATCAAAAAGGCTGTTGTGCAGGACTCAGAAACAAAATAAAGACTTTGAAAAACACAGACACAAAGCATTGAGTAGAGTTGATGCTACACACTTGGTGTGTTTCTGTGTTATGTGTCATGCATTTGACTATTATAATAAAGGCCTTTCCTCCTACTTAGTAAAAGGAACTAAAAAGAGATCCAGGATCCCTGCTTAAAACAGCAAATACACAATTCAAAGAGGTGGAAACAAGAAGGGTCTCTAATTACCAGGAGATACAACTGAAATTATTACCTATCGGAATAGCAAAAGTAGTAAGCATGGTCTAGATGTAAAGAAATGGGAATTCCTTCATCCTCTTTTTTTTTTAATATTTTATTTATTTATTTGACAGACAGAGATCACAAGTAGGCAGAGAGGCAGGCAGAGAGAGGGAAGCAGGCTCCCTGCTGAGCAGAGAGCCCAATGTGGGGCTTAATCCCAGGACCCTGGGACCATGACCTGAGCCGAAGGCAGAGGCTTTACCCACTGAGCCACCCAGGTGCCCCTCCTTCATCCTCTTGATGGGAGTATAAGTTGACACAAACACAGGGGAAAACAACTTTAGCAACATCTAACTAAATTTAAGCTGGGCATATCCTTTCATCTTGCTCCTCTACCTTCGGATAAAAGAGACACAGGTATCCCACAACTAGACAAGGATGCTCTCTATTCATTGTGTTAGTGAAAATTAAAAGCAAAATTTTTAAAATCAAAATATTCATTAACAGGAACATGTATGAATTGTTATATCCTTGAAATTTAAAAACAGATTTAAAAGTTGAAACCAATTAAAATAAATGAACCAGATCTTCCCTATTAATATGAGCAAACAAAAGTTTAAATAGTAAGTAAAAAAGCAAGTGCAGAATGATAAAAATAGCAAAATCTTAATAACATGCAATAAGTGTAAAACTTAACAATGCTTATAGATAGTACAAATAGCATAGTAAGGCTATAGTATAAAAATACAAGGAAAGATAAATCAGAGAAGTAGGTAACTCTGGAGCTAGAAAAGTGAATAGAATCAAGGAGGTCTTCAAGTTTGTCCATATTGTTTCAATTCTTATTTCTAAAAAATTTTAAGTATGGCAAAATGTTAGAAAAACATTAAAATGACTTTGGATATGGGTATATATGATTTCATTCTCTGTATTTTCCCATACTGGAAATAATTTATATTACAAAATGAACAAGAAAGACCCTACAAAGAATCCTCCAAAAGCCTAAGAGACGCAAAACTTAACAAAAACTCATGTGAAGGATGATTTTGCTGGTTATTCTTCCTCTGTTATCTCCTGACTTTGATAGAGAGGAAATACATAACAGTAAAGGGCACCAAAAAAAAAAAAAAAAAAAAAAAAAAAAAAAAAAAAAAAAAAAAAAAAAAAGAAAGAAAAGAAAAGAAAGAAAGAAAGAAAAGAAAAGAAAAAGAAAAATTGAGAGAAACCCTGCCTTCCTGGCCAGGGAACCAGGAAAATAGACCTCTCTTAGCCAGAGAGTAGAGAGAACGTCTCCCTTCTTTTCTCCCCTCTTCCTTCTTTCCCTGCAGATCAGCCCCAGAAAGTGGCTGCAGTCACAGATGTACACTGCAGTGGGGGCGATGAGGGGAGAACCTAAACACCCAAAGAGAAACAGGAAAAGACAATTTGGTGGTTCCAAAAGTGCTGGGGGTATATCCTGATATTTTTTTCTCTTGTTTTTCTCTTGCCCTTAACCCAACCATGACCCTGGTTAAGTGGAACTGCACAGCGGCAGAAATAGCTGAAACTCCAAGAGAAACCCCTCTTCATAGTTGGAAAAAATGGAAGAAATGGAAATAAGAGACTATAGCAGTCATCTTGAAGAGAAAATGGCTGGAGATGATCCCATAATTTTGTATATGACACAACACAATGTTAGGAGGTGTATGCCCATAGCATTTCTACACATTTCAAACTATCTTTTCAAGAACGTTATATAGCAGACAGTATTAGAAACTAGGGATGGTCTCCCCTTATGATTTGTGGGGAAGGAGCACTGATACAAAGTTCAGGCTGCCTGCTACACCATGACTAAGGGACTGTGCTACATCCCTGCGGCTGGCTGTTTCTTTACCAACCAAGTTCATGGAAGTGTGGCAAATAAACCTGGCAGCATCCCAGCATGCTGCGCCTCAAAATTGCTTGACCTCTTGAAACACAAATCCCATGCTCACCCTCAGGTTGTACATATGCTAGAATTCCATTTATATGACATTCTGGAAAGGCAAAATGATAGGGACAAAAAACAGGTCAGTATCTGCCAGGGGCTAAGGGGAAAGGTTGACTACAAAGGGCGAGCACAG
Source organism: Lutra lutra (assembly GCF_902655055.1). Taxonomy (NCBI): domain Eukaryota; kingdom Metazoa; phylum Chordata; class Mammalia; order Carnivora; family Mustelidae; genus Lutra; species Lutra lutra. Next base: position 132,332,376 of record NC_062282.1, on the reverse strand, counting down.
GAGAATTTTGTGAATTGGAAAAAAAAGTGCTGGATCTTGATTTCTGTAGTGGTTACATGATTCAAAATACTTGTCAGAATTCAGAGAACTGTATACGAAAAAGAGTGAATTTTACTATATATAAGTTTAAAAATAGTAAATATAAAAACATAAATTTAAAATTTGTATTTTTTAACTTCAAAAAGCAGCTTGGAAGTTCACATTTAGTAAAAAATCTAAAACATTCACCCAAGAAATGCTATGCTTCATAGATCATGTAATATAGAACTAACATGAAAACACTAATAAACTAATTTTGGTAGTGACAGGATAGCAGGAATTTCACAAATTTAGGATAATCTTGTTATTTGGTGTTCCTTCTTCTAGATCAGAAGATGTCCTATTGTTTGTTTTCTTTTTCAGGTGTTAAATATAGAAAAAAAAAAAACTAATATGACTTCCCTTCTAATCCCCTTATCTAAGTTGGATCCCTTATCCTATTTTTTTTTTTTATCTTAACCTTTCACTAACTTTCCTTTTTTATAGAGACTGGATTTTACTCCTTAAGAATTTATACCAAATCTGATGCAGCTCTGCAAAATTGTTTCTAGCTATAGCTTCACCTCAATTCATACTACCAATTTTATTTATTATCACTATTGCTTAGTGTTCATCAAGCATCCCCACAATGTACAGGGCACAAAATGATATTTAAATGTCAAATATCAAGCTCAAAGGTCCTGTCCTTTTATTCACCTTCAAAACTGTCTCAAGTTTGACATTAAGATTTCTATATAAAGACAGATAGCTTTGAGTTTGGGGGCACTATATTTCACTCAACTATTTAATACCAGAGGAACATGCTCATTTTGAATTTGAGATATATGAAAAAGGAAAAGAACTAGAATTATTCAGTCAAAGAAAGAGAAAAATTTGAGATGATTTAATATATTTCTGTGGCTAATCTATAGTTGGAGGGCTTGAAATTGCTTAGACTTTTTCCTGAGTAAACTAGCAAGTACTAAAAACAAAAAACAATAGCACTTAATAAAAGCTTATTAAAAAATAAATGAATGAATAAAGGAAAAATGAATACGGAATATCTTAAAGTACCAAAATAATGCTCACCTGTTTGAGATTACAAAGTTTACACAAATGTAAGTAGCAATCCTTAAAATCACATATAAGCCTTAAAAAATAAGAGATCAAAGTTGATCCAACCATCTAAAAGGATTATTTCAGGGCGCCTGGGTGGCTCAGTGGGTTAAGCCGCTGCCTTCGGCTCAGGTCATGATCTCAGGGTCCTGGGATCGAGTCCCGCATCGGGCTCTCTGCTCAGCAAGAAGCCTGCTTCCCTCTCTCTCTCTCTCTCTGCCTGCCTCTCCGTCTACTTGTGATCTCTCTCTGTCAAATAAATAAATAAAAAATCTTTAAAAAAAAAAAAAAAATAAAAAAATAAAAAAAATAAAAGGATTATTTCAATTGACTCTGCATCTTTTCATTAAATTTTAAATCCTTCAATGGTGATGATTAAATAAAGAATTTTTGGTTAATTTGAGTGTTTTTAGTATGTTTGCTTTGGAGGGGCCATAAGAGCTCATTGTCTCTAATTACTCAGGATTACAAAATATGCCTATACTTATTTTCCCCTTTGCTTACCAATAACCAAAGCAATTAAACAATGTATAACCTAATCAACTTCATTAATGTTAAGATAGAAGTACACATATGGAGGTGTACGTGCAACCTGGGTATTTAATCTCAATACTGACATTATCTCCAACATATTATATTACTAAAATTCTTTCTCATTATAAATAAGAGTATCACTGCATAAGGTGTATCTGTGTATATGTATATACATATACATGTACAATGTGGTCACATATGTGTATAAATATATATCCATACATATGTACCTATATATTCACATACATAAACATAGGTATGTATCATTATAAAATGTTTAGGTCAAATTCAAAGGCACAATGTGTAAATACATATCCCTAATTTCTAGCAAAATCTTATTTCATGCCACATCAGTTGTCTACATATTTCAATGTTTAGAGTAGAATACCGAGACTATTTTAGTAGTTATCCATGTGAAAATGTTAATAGAAAAACATATTTCAGATCTGCAGCATACTTGGTAGAGGGTCTCTGTACTGCTTGATTTCATTTAAACTTCATTTTACAGATGCCAATGAAGATGACAGCTCTCTATTTCACTGAATAATTACTCTCATCATTTTCTCTCTTATTTCTGGCCTTATAAAGATGTATCTTCCATGTCTATTTTGAGACTATTTCTTATTTTGTTCTCTTTCAACTACCAAAATGGCATTCCTATTGATACCTCTAAAATATTTATACAGTATTATCACAGTTTCTGTTAACCTCTCATTCATTTCCTTCATTCTGTCTTCACCTGCAATTTTTTTTTTATTAACATATAATGTATTATTAGCCCTGGGGTACAGGTCTGTGAATCGCCAGGTTTATACACTTCACAGCACTCACCATAGCACATACCTTCCCCAATGTCTATAATCTAACCACCCTTCCCCCAAACCCCACCCCGGCAACCCTCAGTTTGTTTTGTGAGATTAAGAGTCTCTTATGGTTTGTCCCCCTCCCGAGCCCATCTTGTTTCATTTATTCCTTTCCTACCCCCCCAAACCCCCCCCACATTGCCTCTCAACTTCCTTGTATCAGGGAGATCATATGATAATTGTCTTTCTCTGATTGACTTATTTCACCTGCAATTTTTAAAAAATCCCTACTTTTCCTTTAGTGTTTCTTTGAACGGCATTAAGTGGGCCAGATGGTACATACACACACATACACATGCATACACCAATGCTGTAACAAGCGTCGGCATGATTTTCCAAGCTGAAATGTTGCTCTCTTTAAATCAAGATGTCATTCACAACACTTTTTACAGAATCTTGGTCTTCTGGCATTTTGAAACTCATTAATTATCAACCACAATTTTTCAATTTGATCACAATATCTTTCTGCACAAGTGGAATATAAATGAGAACCAACAGAATAAAACAAGTTAGCAAAATCATACATTTTTCTTCTTATGACTTTTCTTCTTGCCTGAGTTGAGAAACTTCTCAAGGTAATCATATACATATTAACTTGCTTTCAGATTCATCAATATTTTATTTCATACCTAAACTAGTTTTTAAAAAAATTTGGCTTGTACTAATATAAGTATATGGTAAGAAGCTGTTTATATTGTATGTTTGTGTATTGTGATAAAAAATTAAATGGATTGTATCTGTGGCATGGCCTGAATCACCTAATCAATTGAAAAATGTATTGTGTCCCTAAGTACAAAGTGTTATAGGGATAAAAAATTATTATGATACATACTCTTTGATCTTAGGCTGATTACAGAGACAATGTGAATGCTTATAAAGAACTAAAACAAACATTGGTGAATAGAGTACAAATGGTCTTATTCAAATGAATAGAAATGTATTAAGTGCCTAGCTATATCCTATTAAATTCCTTCATATTAATAGTTATGTATTCTCGTGCTTGTTCCGCTTGCAATTTTTATCAGGGAAATACTACTAAAATAACTATATTTGCATAATTGCTTTCTTGGATACTTTTCAAAGGCTTATATTAATCATCAAGACACAAATGGAGAGAAGTAGTCATACACAAGAAATACAACATGTAAAAAATCCTAAACTGGTCAAGTAAAGAAAAAGACATATGTAGCATTAGTTCATCTTTAAAAAAAAAAAAAATGGAAAGATGGGTAATATTTCACAGTATGAAAGAAAAGAATGTGTCAAATGACCTAAGATTTTTGAATATTCAGTATGCTCATAAATGTCAATATTTCACTGAATTTACATATATAATTATTTGTTTAGAACCTAGTATTTCTTCATTATTTTCCTATGTTTTTAATATTTGTAATTTATAGCACCTGAACTTAAATATTCTTGCAGAATGGAGTTTAGTCATATTTGTGGCTCTATATTAAAGAATTCACAAAGAACAAAAGATCGGTACTATCAACTCTGCATGCACTCTCATAATCTTTTCAATAATCACTAGTTCTAATTTTTTTCCTATTATAAGTAACAACATGATGAGTGAATTTGGGCATCCAGGCTTTTTCCATTTCAAGGTTATTTCTCTCGGACTGATTCCTGGCAATAAGATTAAATGGTCAAACAATGGCATGACTTATATAACCACTTACTGTGAAGATGTCATCCTACTGGCTTTTAATTTTGTTAAAAATGTTAAAAGAGAGGGGTGCCTGGGTGGCTCAGTGGGTTAAAGCCTCTGCCTTCAGCTCAGGTCATGATCCCAGGGTCCTGGGATCGAGCCCCACATCGGGCTCTCTGCTCAGCAGGAAGCCTGCTTCCCCACCCCACCCCCTGCCCCGCAACACCACTCCCTTTGCCTGCCTCTCTGTGGACTTGTGATAGCTGTCTGTCAAATAAATAAATAAAATGTAAAAAAAAAAAAAAAGTTTAAAAAGAAAGCTAATTATAGCTTTATCTGCAAATGTTTATATTGAACTGGTCCATTCTGCATTTATTTGTTTACACAACTGTGGTCCCTCTCCTGTGAGCTGTCAGCCCATGTCCTTTGTCCATTTATGTCTTGGACTTTTGCATGTTTCTCCTCATTTTTTATGGGTTATTTCTTTTTTTTTTTTTAAAGATTTTATTTATTTATTTGACAGAGAGAGATCACAAGCAGGCAGAGAGGCAGGTAGAGAGAGAGGAGGAAGCAGGCTCCCTGCTGAGCAGAGAGCCCGATGCGGGGCTCGATCCCAGGACCCTGAGATCATGACCTGAGCCGAAGGCAGCGGCTTAACCCACTGAGCCACCCAGGCGCCCCGTTTATGGGTTATTTCTGATATGCACTAGTCCTAATGTGTTATCTTAGATCTCTTTTAGCATTTAAGATTAGCACATTGTTAGATATTCAAAATTACTCACATTACCCTTTTTTATTTTCTGTATATTTTTTAACCTTTGAAAGTCTTGTCTCTAACTTTAGAAGTTTAAAAATACTAAATTTAATTTTCTTCCCTATTATGATTTGATATTTATATGTAATTCTAATCAATTGTAAATGTTTAATACCATGAGAAGCAGTGTCTAACTTGCTGCTTTACCAAACAGCTAACCAGTTTACCTCACCATCAGTGATTGAGCGATAAACCCCTTCCCAACTGATTTTTAGATATATCCTTCATCAAACTTCCAGATGAATAGTAATTTGTCACATCTGTGTGTTTTTAAGTGTAATGAGAAGAAATGAGCATAATACTCAATGAAATCTAACTATGAAAATGTACAGAAATAATTACTGACTCGTAGGTACTCATTCATCTGCATGATGTTTTGGGTTAAGAGCATCTCCTAGATTCCTTTTCTATATTTTCAAATATGCTTAGTTAATTCTTCATTCCAATTTTATATATTTTTTTAGATTTAGCATCTAAAGGTACTTACATTTGTGCATATAATTAAGTAGTTTTGGTAGGGCATTTTATTCAATTTTTACATTTCTATCTTCTAAGTTAATATTAACTGGAGTAACTGGTTTCTGTAAATCTGGTGAGCATATTCACAACTCCTTTTTCCATATTCCTCTAGATCTTTGCTGGCACTCAGTTTAACTCTATACAAGGAGAAGTTTAAGAAGTAAGAAAGAATAGGGTTCTAGGAAGACTTTTAATTATTGTTTACTTCTAGAAAAGTATTCAGAAGGCTATACAAGACAAATACTAGTAGGATTAGGTGACCTAAGGTAAGCATCTATAAAAATTGTGTAACAGTCCTGACAGCGTACATTTCAAGAGTTGGCAAAATGACTGTTTTGTCTTTTACTACACTGTCAGCACCAGATTCATAGTAGGTACTCAGTAAATATTTGCTGAATGTATGAAAGAGACTGAAATGATACACAGAGAGAAGGTGATAGAGAAAGACCGTGCGAATGCGAGTGTGTATCTGTGTTAGTGTGCCTTGGGGAGATTTATTAATTTGTCTCACAATCCTACCCGTTTTTATCCATTTTTGGAAGAAGGATCTGGGTAACGTACTTTAGTTGACCCAGAAGGACTTGAAATTTTTTAAGCCACCATTTCTCTCTTGGTCTTCTGTGACCTTGAATTCTGCTGATTCTCTTGCTCCTCTGTGACATTGATTCTGCTATTAAAATTTGAAAGTGCCTAAAATCAAATTTTGCTGACAGACTCCAGATGAATAACTTCCATGTTCCCTCTGCTCTCATCTTAGAAGCTCCATATGGCTTAGAAATACCACTCATCTCCTTGCTGTGTTGACGAAACTGTTAAGAATGACTGTCATGTCAAAAACTTAACTGTCATAAGATGACAAAAGTTATTTTACTACTTTGCATACATTTTGTACCTAGAAGACTATGAGTCAGCTGTCCAGATTTCTGACAAAAATCAACTCAGTTTTAAAATATCATTAGATCTCAACTTGGTTTAGACCCAAAGTACCAAGACACTTTAAGGAAGCAGGCAATAAAGTAAGAGGATAGGGTGTTTCATTGTTGTTGTTGTTTTTAATATTTTATTTATTTAGTTAGTTGTCAGAGAGAGAGAGAGAGAGTGCGTGCACAAGCAGGCAGAGTGGCAGTCAGAGGCAGAGAGAGAAGCAGGCTCCCCATGGAGCAAGGAGTCTGCTGCGGAACTCGATCCCAGGACTCTGGGATCATGAGCCGAGTAGAAGGCAGCGGCTCAACCAACTGAGCCACCCAAGCGCCCTGAGGATAGGGGTTTTGAGGAAACAGGAAAGAGTGTAAAACTGGGAAAATGTGTTATATCACTGTCTAAGAATAAATCTTGGTCAGAGATGCTATCAGTCTTGTAATTTTGTGCTGGTAACTACTTCCCCAGAAGTGCCAAATGTGATGCTCAATTACCTCTAAAATTGTTTCTGGCCCTGCACATACTTCCACATTGCTAAGGCATCTCATCAAGATTAGAATCATTCAATCTATAAATTCATTCTATAAACTACTTACTAACTACTAGGAAACACAATGGCATGAGATATATACTATCCTTGACCTCATGAGGATTAATTACTGTGTAGTGATATTACAATATTAGCTGTATAAACAAATAACAAAAGAAACAACTACAAATTTCCCATGCAAGTGTTATCTCATTTGAGATAACAGAGCCAATAAGGTAAGATTATCACTGTTTTATGGGTAAGAAGCAAGGCTTCAAAAGATTAAACTACTAGATATATAATTACAAAGAAATAAAAGTATTGAAAAAGAAATTTAAAGTGTGTAGTGGGATATTTAATTTTGCTTAGAAGTCAGGGACATTCTCTGAGAAACTAATGTTTATAGTTTAGCTTTCTTGTTCAATCTAAAATACAACTGACCAAACATGGGCTTAAAAATTGTAATTCTTAAATAGATGAATTTTACTATTTTCTACCTCCGAATCACTTCAGAATGATTGCAGTGAATATACAGCTCATAAAGGGAAGACCAAAAAAATAGTGTTCATGCAGAATATCATTTTAGATATCTTCTTTTGAATTCTGATGAGGCTGTGAAAATCAATTTTGGAACATCAACTTCTCCAAAAAGCCATAAAATAGGCATTTCTGCTTCACTGATTCTTGATCATTAGGATGCCTTGAGATGATTAAAGTTTATAGAGGTCACTGCTTATACCTCAAATAATTACTAGTCTATTCCCTGATAAATGTGATTTCTCTTATTTCCAAGGGTAGAATACATGCACTTTTATTCTAAATTCCTCCTATATTTTCCCTACCTATATTACAGAAATAAGGTAATGAAGAGAATTTATATGTTCAGGATAGTTCTATTTTTTATTTTTTTTTTTCCTATCTGGATTAGTGGTTCTCACATTTTAGAAAGTACCAGAATCATCTAGAAGACTTGTTAAAGGCCCCACTTCCAGAATTTCTTATTCTGTAGGTCTGGAGCAAGGCCAGAAAATCAGCTCTCAAAGGATGTTGATACTACCACTCTAGGAAATGCACTTTCAAAACCACACATCTAAGAGGTGAACCTTAGGGAGACCTGAAACTGAAAGTGGAAAAGTACCTATATTTCCTAAATTAACTAAATTATCCTGGTCCTTAATTATCATCGCTGATGGTCATATTGAGAAACAGTCACATAAAACTCAGTATATGTATTATAAAAGTGAAATTGCAGGTACTGTCCACTTCTGTTGCACTGGGAGAGGCAGAACAACACAATGTTCAAGAGCAAACACCCTGAAGGCAAACTGCCTGAGTTGGAATCCAAGCTCTGCTACTTAATAGCTATGTTCTCTTGAGAAAATTACTTAACTTCCTGGTGTCTCAGTTTCCTTATGTATAAAATCGGGAAAATAATAATGCCCATCTCAGAGTTAACTTATGAGATGTAAATAAGGAAAGTACTTAGAACAATGTCTGGCTTATAGTATATGTAGTATTTATTACATAAAAGCTGATCTTCTCAATAAAGACCTTCCGGCGTATTTCCTCAGATTTCAGAACAATGCATAGCTGTCCTCTGGTGCAGCTTCCTTTTCTTTCCTACTTTTGTTGTTTATAAACTCAGAACTGAATTTCCAGCCTTATCCACTTCTGCCAAAACTTCTATATGATAATTATGTCTTCATTAAATATTTTATGCCTTTTTCTCTTCACTCCAGTTTTATCACCCCCTCATTTTTAGTCTGTTTTATTCAACATATTTTTGCAAGAGTCTCCAAATCCTTTGTTGGAATGAAGCAAAATATGCATAAGTCAATCAGCTAATAAATATTAAAGCCCTGACTTTTTCCTATCTTTAAATACTATAATTATAATAATGACTTCAGCTAAGCTCTACTGCCTTTCACACAATCATGAAGTATATATAATATGCTATCTCATGCATTTACTTCAAAAGATGACCCAAATCCCTCCTAGGAATTAAAAAATTCCACCTAATAAGTCATTCTTTTGCCCTTTTAACAAACATATTCAGTCTTTAGTAAAACGTGAGCAAATAGCAGGAGACTTTATCAGGTTGTATGTCATATCTATGCAACACAGTAACTAAGGTCAGAGTTTATCTGTTACTTTTGCTCCTTCACATCACTTAGTATTAACCATAGAGCCATTGGGGATTTTTGATGACCCCTTAAGGACTATGGGAATCTGGTGACAATAATAAAATGTTCAAGGGCGCCTGGGTGGCTCACTCGTTAAGCTTCTGCCTTCAGCTTAGGTCATGATCCTAGGGTCCTGGGATCCAGCCTTGCATCTGGCTTTCTGCTCAGCAGGAAACCTGCTTCTCCCTCTCCCACTCCCCCTGCTTGTGTTCTCTCTCTTGCTGTTGTCTCTCTCTGTCAAATAAATAAGTAAAATCTTAATAATAATAATAATAATAATAATTTTAAAATGTTCAATCTTTTGCAGAATTTCTAGAAATTCACGTTTTAAAAAAATCGGTCCATACCCTCAAACATTGTTTCTTCATTATGACTTCTAAATATACCCTATATTCTTGCTAACAAGCCTGAATAGTCAACTAATTTCAAATACATTAGCTCTTGACTTGGAAATCCAGGATCAAAAGTTTCATATGTTTATATAGTTCATGTGAAATGGCACTGGAGAAATTATTTTAAGTGACATTTTGGCTTGGATGGTTTCCATTAGATAGATAAATCAGAACAATTACAAGAGTTTATCCAAACAGGAGATGATGTCTTTCATGGCCACTTAATTGACATAGTAACATTGGCCTGGAGTATGAATTATATTTTATATTTTAATATATCTATCTAAATATAATTTTATATTTAACTTAAAATTATATTTTAATTCATCTACAAAAATGGAGAGAACTAATGTTGTATAGTATCCAGTGTTAATGGTATTATGATGAATGTGTATCACACTTAATGATATACTTAGATAAAAATGAATATTACAATATGGATTTCTTTTATAAATGATTTTTTTAAAATTGTGTCTTTTTCTTTACTCAATGCTGTGTAACATTTCTTGAACTCTTGAATTTGACTTGATATTTAAATGCAAAATGCATCTGTTTCTCAAGCTATAACTTAAAAACAATAACTTTCTAAATTATTCATTTTCTAGTTATTATTCCACTTTCCATTTTAATAACTTGACTTCCACATCCTTTTTCATTATTTTCTTAAAGTTTTTTAAATGAGAGCTCACTATCAACATATACCTAAATTCATTTCTATTTTCAGAATGAATTCAGTATAACTCATTAGTTCAATCTCTAACCCACACAATGATATAGAGTCTCCCCTGTCTTTTGTCCCAGATTGCAAGCATATCTGTTTAATATATCTAGGTCAAACTTATATTTCTGTAACAGGAACCTAATGGATATTAAGGAACTTAGTACTATTATGAAAAAGATGACCTAGTATCCAGATATCTTGATTTTTTTTTTAAAGCTTCCAAAGCTTAGTGGATAACACATTTTCCCAAGTCAATGGATCTTATACTTTCTAACCCAGAAAGCCATAGTTTCATTGCATACATATGATAATAATTGACATTTTAAAAGTGCTTGAGAGTTTACAAAATGCTTTCATTACCTTGTCTTTACCACAACAAGGTAGGCAGATGAAGTAAGTACAGAGAAAGAAATTGGGTTTCAAAGTTATCAAATATATTGCCTAAAGTCTTATAAGAAAAACAATCTAGGAAGGATACATTTAGTGGAGGAGGGGCCAAGCTGTCACTCTGAATGGCCTTTCTCACCTACTCAGTTCCTCCAGGAACTAAGTAGGTGAGAAATAACTGGGGAAATAACTGGGGAAAACCCATAAGTGAAGAACATTGCTTTAATTGCTTCTAACTCCAAACTAGAATTTCTAAGGGGTTAATAAAGGAAATGCAACTTGCCATCCATCAATTCAATGATTTAGGCTTTTCCAAATACCTAAAGATATAGTTTGATTCACAAGATCTATGGAGCTGAGAATAATTTCCACATTCTTACCAGCTTAGAAATTTACTCTAATATCTACAAATAAGCCATGTAATGATGATATACACAAGAAGTCACTGAACCATTGAACAATAATTGTTTCCTGAACGATTAGTAGTCATATTACATTTCCAAATTAGTAATCCCTATAATTCACCCAACTTGGATCTTTTCTAGTTTTATTGCTCTTTCCTGAAGGTGAATACTAGAATTATAATCTAAGCCATTTAGATCCTACACTATGCCCTGAATAAGGACCAGACTACCACCTCCGTTTTGTTAATTATAACATTCCTATTAAAACCTAGATTTTTGGGGTACATGGGTGACTCAGTGGGTTAAGCCTCTGCCTTCGGCTCAGGTCATGGTCCCAGGGTCCTGGGATCGAGCCCCGCATTGAGCTCTCTGCTCAGCAGGGAGCCTGCTTCCCCTTTCTCTCTGCCTGCCTCTCTGCCTACTTGTGATGTCTCTCTCTCTGTCAAATAAATAAATAAAACCTTTAAAAAACAAAACAAAACCTAGATTTTTTTTTTTTACTTTTTGTGCACAACTGCATCTGTGAGTTCATATCATCCTATGTTCTTTAAAATACTCTTTCAACTTGTAATTATTGAGCACCTTCTATGTGCCACCATTAAACCAGTATAAGGAAGACAAAAGTAAATATAGTCCTTGACTTCACAGATACATAACTAGAAGTATATAAAAAATAGGGGTGTCTGGCTGGCTCAGTTGGTAAAGCATGCAATTCTTGTTCTTGGGATCATGAGTTCAAGCCCCATGGTGGGTGTAGAGCCTACTTAAAAATAAAATAAAACAAAATCACCTCAATATTACAAAATAAGTAATATAATCATGGTTTGTGGCAGAATTCTATGGAAACACAGGGACAGTACCTAACTTGAACTAGTGAAGTGAAGAAAGACTTTAAATAGGAAATGATGCTCAAAATACAATCTAGGGGGGAAAAAAGCAGCATTTCTAATGTTTTTTGTTTTTTGTTTTTAAATATGAAACAGGGGCACCTGGGTGGCTCAATGGGTAAGCCTCTGCCTTCAGCTCAGGTCATGATCTCAGGGTCCTGAGATCATCCCGCATTGGGCTCTCTGCTCAGCAGAGAGCCCGCTTCCCCCGCAACCCCACCTCTGCCTCCCTCTCTGCCTGCTTGTGATCTCTGTCAAATAAATAAATAAAATCCTTTTTTTTAAAAAAAGTATGAAACAGCAGATCACATTCTGAAAAATGAAAGGGATTTTTAAAAGTCTGGGGGGCATCTTGATGGCTCAGTTGGTTAAGCATCTGACTCTTGATTTTGGCTCATGTCATGATCTCAGGGTCATTAAGCTCAAGCCCCCATGTAGGGCTCAACACTCAGTGGGGAATTTGCTTGAGATTCTCTCCCTCTGCCTATCTTCCCATTTACACACTCTCTTTCTCTCTCAAATAAATAAATTAATTTTATAAAAAAGAAATTAGTCTGCTTGGGAAGACAGACAAGTAAATAAGAATTATGATTGAGGTGAGAAACCCTATTCCAATTTGTATAAACGAATTTCTTTTGGTACAAAGATTTTCATAGTCATCACAGTATCTTCAGTGCTTAGTTTTCCACCATATAATAGGTGCTCAATATGTATTTGTTTAATGCTAAGTAAAGGACCAGTCAGACACATGCTTAATACCTATGGATTCCTGGAAAATTTTGACCTGTTTATCTCAGATGAACACTGAAGACCTCCCAGAAATCCCATAATCAAGATTGTAATAGCAGAGGAGGAGTCTCTTAAAGTTACTGAGAAGATTCAAAAAACTCTACTGACTCATAATCCAGTATTAGGACATTTTAAAATGATTATTATAACATGTTTTTTCATATCTTTTAAACAGGTAAAAATTTCTAGAACTAAGTAAAAAGATGCATTCAAACTAAACAAAAATTACTAACATGCAAATAAATGAACTAAAGAAGATGATTATAGTTTTTGTGACTCTTGTTTGAAACATTGCTGGTTCTCTAATGTTTGCTCTTCCAGATTAAGGAAACTTTCTCTCAAGATATTTATAACTTACAAAAATGTGATAAAACATTCCTCTGTGAATAAATTAAAGCATGTAACTTTCCTACCTGAACCCTCTAAAATTCAAAATCTCTGTAAGTGTTCTTTCTTTCATGGCAATTACAGCTATTTGCATAAGTTCAATAAGAATCTGTTCTCCCGGGGCGCCTGGGTGGCTCAGTGGGTTAAGCCGCTGCCTTCGGCTCAGGTCATGATCCCAGGTCCTGGGTTCGAGCCCCACATCGGGCTTTCTGCTCAGCAGGGAGCCTGCTTCCTCCTCTCTCTCTGCCTGCCTCTCTGCTTACTTGTGATTTCTCTCTGTCAAATAAATAAATAAAAATCTTAAAAAAAAAAAAAAAAAAGAATCTGTTCTCCCTGTAACTGTTGGAATCAACGGTTTACCAAGGCTTGGACTGGAACATCATATTTGAAAGACATGCATAGACTCAGATATAACCATACAACTTAAAGGAACTAAGAATGACCTTATGAAGCATAGAGCCATAAAGCCCCTTGGGAATGTTGGCCTGATACCTTGCTTATAGAGTTCCCAGCAGCCCCACTAGGTGAGTAAAAAAATGTCACTTCCTAGAGGTACCTCAGGATGCTTTAGGGTACTCGAGAAGAGGAATTCACCCAAATCTACAGGTATTGCAGGCACGTCTGATGCCCAAGTACTTGGCTTGGCTTCTGGCCTAGAGAGGCTACTAAAAGTTCAATCTAGAGATACCTTAAAAACATTCCAGCAAAGCAAATTTTAAAAGGTCTATATGGCCAATCACTGTTCTTACTAAGCCTATGTAAATAATTGGGCCAAGTTTGTTAAAACTAGACTTGCTTTTCAAATACATTAGTCTTGAGTTGGCTATCTCTGATTAAAAATGGGGCTATTATAGAAAGAAAATATTTCAATAACACATCCTTGTAAATATTAAATTTTAATACTATTTATTATAAACTAGACCAGATCCTAAATTCTTCGAGTTTCCTCAAACATTTGACTATGGCTTTCCAACTAAGGTTTCCAATCTTCTTCCATTCTCTTGATTTAAAGTCATTAAAAACTAAAACTGTCTTTTTTCTAACCCTAAAAACTGATGCTGGAGAACTTGCAGTAAACTTCAGAGAAACTGCCACAACAGCTCATGTATAGACAATCTTAGTGCTTGTTATTCTGTGGAGATAATGGATATCCCCACTTTCCCTAAGACTGGATTGGATGATGCATTGGGAATGGCCTTATCTCCTGAGACAAGTCTTCTCCCACTTCCCAGTGATTCCTTGAAATTAGAATATTGTTCAGGCTAGACCTCAAACAAAAAGGGCTTCTTGATGACTTTATTCCTTAGTCATATTTATCCTAGAAGCCCCTCTACTGATGTAAAATTGTGCATAAATGCTTTAGTCAAGCATACAGTGACCACCTTTAACTAAGCTTGACATGCAGTCACCCACAAATTTAAAAGGTGGCCCTCCAAAACTGAATAGCCCTTGATATCCTGACTGTAGGCCAAGGAGGTCTAGAATTAGATGCTTGTGTCCACAGCATCCCCGGGGCTGGATAGGCCACTGTACTCTCGGTTTTGCCTGGATGGATGGACACCTTATTAAAATCATTACTAACCCAGCCAACCTTCCAAATTTAAAACAACAGTAAACATGTTTTGTGTTTCATTGGTAGGCCACCTAACACCCATTTTTGTTCCCTCTTTGGGACTGGAGGATGCTGTTTAGTACATGGAAACTCTTTATAAGTACACAGTCAAGGGGCACCTGGGTGGCTCAGTGTGTTAAGCCTCTGCCTTCAGCTCCAGTCTTGATCTCGGGGTCCTGGGATCGAGCCCCACATAGGGCTCTCTGCTCAGGGAGCCTGCTTCCCCCTCTCTCTGCCTGCTGCTCTGCCTACTTGTGATCTCTCTCTGTGTGTCAGATAAATAAATAAAATCTTTTTAAAAAAGTATACAGTCAAAGCCCTAATGACACTCAAAATAGCATATCTCTATTAAATACTGAAGTAACACAAATATGTAAAGTGGTTCTATAAAATAGAATGGCATTAGATGTTTTAACTGCTACACAATGTGGAACAAATGTTAACATAAAAACAGAATGTTATGTACATATTCCAGATATCACCAAAATGCAACAAGACTCTTAAAAGATACAGTTACTCAATTGGTGCTTTAAACAATCTCTCTTTCCTTTTGTGATTGGTTAAAACTCTTTTTGGACTGGATTAAAATTACGGTCAACTATCAAGGGTCTTTTATTCAGGCTTCTCTTTCCATAATAATATTTACCTTATTTACCTTATTTTGTTGGTACTAACCCTACCTGTTGCCAAGACTCCTTCACTGCTATAACTTCCAGCTGACAGATGATCCTTTCTATTCAAGGAGGCTCATATACGTTGTCTACCTTGGATTGGCTGCCTCTTTTCTGTCTTTGGTAACTCCTATATAAATAAATTCCCCTACTGACCAATATTGACCCATAGGGAGAGACATCTCTATATCCTTATTCTGCAGGAAGAAGTTACAGAAGGTAAGACCTTCAACAACCTTAAAGATTTGGGGTCAAAACTGTTCAAGGGGAAATGATGAGGCAGCAGAAGGAAAGCAAGGACAAAGAACAAGCTGACACCACACAATAACCCCCTCCCCCCTCCTCCCCATCCCCCAGCCGCGAAATATGTGTGAATGTGCTATAGTCCTCAGGCACTCCTGGCTGCCCTGAAGAAAAGGCAGAAGGTAATGTAAATAAAATAAAGTTTCCTTCTAAACTGCAGTCCATTGACAAATACTTGAGACTGGCAGAGTATATATCTTATATCTTATCATTAATGCTTTGCTAGAGGGAAAAACAGACTTAGCCTGACAATAGTAAGGCCACCAGTATCCCAAGAGTTTTCTTTAGTATATGAAAGTCCTTTTGGACACCTCCCTTTTTCCTTACATCCCCCAACTCCCAAGTATCTAGTCAGTCATTCCCCCATAATCCCAGTGCAAGCAGCTCTTTCTGTCCATAGGTCCTGTCCCTGTGCTTTAATAAAATCACCCTTTTGCACCAAAGGGGGAAAAAAAAGATTATTATGGTCTCCAACTGAAATGATTCCAGGACCAAAAAAGGATACAGATTTATTATTCCAAAGAGAACAGAGCATTGCCAGAAAGTATTGCTAAATCATTTAACCCTTGATTCCACCATTAGGAAATATCTTTAATGGTAAACCACAGAACAATGAGGGCTATGATTTGAACATGAAGGTTCTTTATTACTATGAGACACACAAGAAATAATAAATGAACTTTGCTGATCTTGCTTCTATTTCTCATTAAATAGTCACCAATCAAGGTTTCAGGATGTCCCACAAGATAATTTCTCTCTATAGGTATTTCTGTTATAAGACCTCATTTTTTGGTCTAGTTTTAATATATAGCAGTTGTTACATAAATAACAGAAGGAAAAACTTAAAGTTTCATTTTCTCTAAGGCTTATAGATGAATGAGATATTCCATTTTAAAAAATCACTTGCAGATATCTTTTTAATGTCCTTGGTCTTTCTAATTTAAATCCTATTATCTCGAAGTCATTAAAATTCTTAGCATGCATATTTAGTCTATGTAAAGTAAAGTAGGATGTGGGACAAGTCTTTTGTGGCACAATTAAATTGTTCCCTTCAAGGACAATGTAGCAAAAGGTGAACACTAATTTAGTTAACACAGTAAAGAAAGATAAATGGCTCTTTTAAAAAGTGAAAACAAGCAATGCCTGTTCTTGTATTTCATTTTCACTTTTGAAATAGGTTAATACAAGACAGTAATTTGCAAATAAGGAATACTAAATATTATGTAAGATTGCTTCACCACTTTTTAAAGTGATATCAGAGATAAATCTCATCAAGGTGTCAAATGAATTTTACGGAACCAATCAAAGATATTTCACAATAGTATAAAACACAGACAAGCCGAGTAAAAGTACACCAGAAATATCTTCCATCTGTACTTAAAAATAGTGACAAAGTTTGCTAAGAGCATGATAATCACATGAAAAAGTAACTTCTAGACCAAAACCACAGAAGAAGAAAATGAAAATGTGGAAAATTAACTATTGTACAAAGGGAAATGAAACATAACATATCTTATTTCCAAAGAGATCTCATTCAAAAGCCTCAACCATGCTTCACCTTGGAAACAGTAAAACCTAAAATTTCTATATTGTTCTAAAATAGAATATAAAGTCTTGGTTATAATATCTTTTCACATATTACATCAAACATTTATTAAATGTCCAGATTTTCTCAAAAATAACTTCAAATATTTATTGAATTATGCAACAGACACTGAGATGCATAAAAATGAATAAAGATTGCCTTACTGCTCTTAAGGGGCTTATTAGCTAACGGGGATCTCAGACAAAACTAACAATAGCTGACTGAATAAAGTAAGTACTGTAACTACTGCAAAGTTCACTGTGAGTGTAGGGGAAGAGGACACTTTTATGGGTTACTTTATGAATATCTGTGCCTTATAAAGTTGACAAAAAATTAAAATGGAAATCACATATCATTAACAAAGGTCTTCTACTTCAGAAGTTGTTGCAGGCCACAGGCTATGGGGCAAGAGGAGAGGAAAGTAATTGTGAAGAAGAGGGGTGATGTGGCTGAAGAGAGCAGCCAGCCTGGAGGTAGACAGCAACCTCGTCTTCTGGTGTCTCTCTACCTCTTACCAACTCACCTTACCTCCTCCTTACCTTACCACTCCTTGCCCCTTCTATTCTACTGACCCCTTCTTTCCCACTTCAATTACAGAAGTACTAACATAATGAATACTCTCTGTCAGAGTGCCTTTGTCTCTTCCTTGGTAGAGACTTCTTGCTTTCACTACCTTAGTCCATTTAGAACATCAAATAGGTTCTTGCTATCTAAGTTCAAGATTTGAAAAGTAAGACATTAAAAGAGATGGTGATTCTTCATCAAATTATTTAGCACTGATAATTTCCAAAATAAAATAAATATTATTGGCAACATGTTGTGGACTTTTTTTGTACAGGTAAAGTGTGAATGAAATACTCCATTCCGTGGTAAGATTTTTTTTTTTTTTTTTTTTACTCATTGTGTGGATTCTCCACAAACTTAGCTCAATGTTAAATTGTTCAGGTATACAATTAAGATGAGATATTTGTAAATGTCATAGGTGTAATCTTTTGGCATTATGGAACTTGATTAAACTTTTTAATATATTTGATGCTAATTTTATTAATATTTTAATCATAAATCTAGATCCTAGAGAGTTTTACTATTCTATTCAGCAAAAACTAAAAATAGAGAAAAAATGCTGATGCAGAATGTTTTATATTAAGTTATATTTTATATTATGCCTTTGGGTATTAAAGGACACTAAAAGCAACAACCAATGAAATCTCTTCCTAAACTTTTGCAGAAATATTGTTAAAGACATTGTTATATCTAAAATCCCAAGACAGAAATTTCCTTTGGAACTTACTGGTAGTAAAACTTTGCTTTAAACAAATTAATATCCTTCCTCCTCTCTAACCATGAAGTAAGTTAACTCTTTTTCTATAATGATTTACACCTAAATTTCAAGCTCATTATAAATTATAAACTTATAAACAGTCTTTAAGAGCCTGCATTTTGTATTTTATTTACTGTTGTTAAATGTCCACCATTACTTATTTTTTCACTGGTACTAATAATTTGTTTCTATTTCTATTTTAACATTTTTCACGGTACTATAATTTGTTTATGGCTATACACATTCTTTCTGAAACATAGTTAAAATGAAAACTGATTTGTTCTTTAAATGTGCCAATAAATGCCTTAACTTCTTCAAGCAATTAAAAAGGTAGACAGCCTTCAACATTTTAATGGAATATGTGGTATCATCAACTATTCTTTAGATATGCTTAGTTCACATTGATCCCTTGCTTACATATCTGCAGTGGAATGACGTTTTCCATAGATAATTCCCAATTATTCAATTTTTCAATTGATCATCAATTATTCAATGATCTTAAAAAAATCTGACTTTAGCCAAAACTTTTGCGATTACTCACCTTTCTAAATCATCTACTTCCATCAAACTGATCTTGACTTCCTTAAAATAAGTCCAATGTTCTGGATTATTCCCTTGCCATTATTTCCCCTGTCTTAGATTATTCCTTTACCATAACCACAAAAAAATTTCCCTACTCCTTTTGCCTATCCTTAAGACCTACTTCAAAGTCCATCTTCCTGTGTGAACTATTTTCAGGCCATTTGTTCTTTTTCCAAACCAGTACATAATGGTACATACTGGTACTTTAAAAATCTATTTTATTGGTTTTTAAAAAAACCTTCTATGAATATTTTTCAAATTGAGTTTCATAAACATTTTTTTGAATGTAGACTTTTAAAAAAGATAATAGAAAGCATCACATATAAGAAACATAAAAAAGTTGTTTTATAAAATTTGATTCAGGCATAGACACACATACATATCTGCACTTAAAATTCTGTGTGTCCTGGGTCTCAATATAAAATACAATTTCTTTCTATGCATTGTGGGGAAAAAAGTCTTAAACACACTGCTTTAGTGTTCTATTAAACATTATTATATAATATTATTTCGGAAAAACTTTAATGTTACCAAATTAATAACATGTTCAATGAAAGAAATCTAAAAACCAAACTTAAGCAAAAAAAAAAAAAAAATTACCCATAACTCCTCTAACTGGAGATAATCATAATATTCTAGAGTACTGTCATTCAACTTTTTTGTGTATGTATACACATACATTTTTCTATGTGTATGTCTATTTCATTATTTAAAAATGGGATAATACCATTACACTATTTTATAAATTGTTTCTACTTTAACAACATATAACATGACTGTTTTATCCTTGTAACAATAATTTTTCAATAAAGCACCTCTCTGAAAAATTGTAACTGTTTCAGAGCAGGTACCACAGTTTCAATTTTTTTTTTTAATTTGAGTCTTAAATGGATAAAAGATTCACAATGTTTTCAAAAAATAAAATATAAACAGGAAAATAAAATAAAAGTAAATGGTAAAAGTTTCCCTTAAACCACTGCTGCTGATCTCAAACCCACCAAAACATGTATCTGTTAGACATCATCATCATTAGTATTAGCATCCTGAGTATATTTTAAAAGCTTCCTTATCATTAAAAAAAGCAAATTCAGATACATAATCTTATACTCCTTGCACTTTTTAAACAAAAGACAACACAACATAAACTCTGCCTTATAGTTTAGTTTCTTTTATTAACAGTGCACCTTGGAGTTGTCTCTAGCGAGTACATAGAAAGCTTCCTCATTTACAATATTCCATTGGATAAGATACCATAGTTGATTTAACTAGATACCTACTGATGAACATTTTAACTATTTCTCATCTCCTAATATTACAAACAATGCTGCAGTGACTAATCTTGTATTGATATCTGTTCAGATGTACACAAATACAATTAAAGAAAGGATTATAGAATTGTTAATGCTAAGTCAAAGGCACATACATTTTATAATTCTGAAGGATTTTTGCCAATTTACCGTCTACAGAGATTCTTCTAATTTATACTCTCATTAGCAAAGTATCTAAGAGCCTTTTCTGCACATCTTTGCCAAGAAAGTGAATTACTAAACTGTGAATTCACGCCAATGTAATAGGTAAAAAAAATGATATCTCATTATAATTTTAATCTCCATTTATTCCACCAAGTGAAGCAATTATCTACCATATCTTTAAAAGCCATTTGTATATTTGTTTTTTGAACTATCACCTCATGCCCGTTGCCAATTTTTCTATTTGGTTGTCTCTCTTTTTAAACAAGTTTTGGAGGCTCTTTTTATATTAAAGAGACTGGTACTTCTGTGGTATATAGGTTTTTCCTGGTTAAATTGACAAGTGTTCTTAATTATGTATTGATCTTTTTAAAAGCAATTATTATATATATACAAATATTGTTTTCTCTTCTTCTCATTCATCTCTTTATGCTTTTATCTTAATAATTCCTTCTTTCTGCTTTCTTTTATTTATTGTGGATTTGTTTTTCCTAATTTTTGGAGTTACATGCTTCACTCAATTATTTCACTTTTTGTCTTATGATGCAAGTATTTAAGGCTCTAAAATTTCTTCCGAGTGCAGCTTTGGCTGCATCACTTAAGTTATATGTAAAATTTTATTTCCCCACCCATTTTCCACATTCATTGATGCAAGCAATGAATATAGCCTAAGAACTCTGGGGTAAATTCCTCTTTCAAAATGTATTTTTGCTGGAGCTTGGTAAGATCTATGGCAGCTGGGCTATCTGATCATGTCTTAATTTTGTGCTATAAAACTTCTGCCCAGTCTAAGGTTGGCTACCATGATATGTATTTTGAAGTTGGTGAATTATATATGGTTCTTAGTTTCATGAAAAATACAGTTAATGGATATTTTACTTTGATGTTCTTTTTGCTATGGTTTCCAATAGGCAACAGTAAAAAACGCTAAGTCACGCAACCATGTTCATGCCAGAAATCCTCTTATACATTTTCTTATATGTTTCTACATGCTTCTTTGAGTCACGCACATAGAAAGGTCTCACGAGTACTTTAAAGTGATGACATGACACACTTTGGGCAATGTTTGTGCTATAAATACCAAATCCTGCTCTTCTACCTGCATTTTAAAAAATTCCAATGAGTTTAATCTTTTAACATCTTGGGACTCATCTACCTATTCCCATCATCCCAAACAAGGTAAATAAGAAATATATGGAATGATTACTTGTAATCATAAAAGCCTAGCTCCTTAGACTGAAAAAAAATCATAATATTTAAGAAAGTATGAGGTAGGCTTATGTATAAAATACTCTTGAGAGGTCATTTAAAGAACATTAGTGGTCTCCAGGGCCTATTAATTTTGAGTCTAACATTGCTCTTCCTCAAAATAACTGCTAAAGTTTGAAATAAGAAACTGAAAGTCAGTCTACATGTTACATGTGCTACAACAGGGTTCTTTTATTAAATGGATCAAGCCTAAAATCCAAGTTTAATTTGACTTCACAGACTATGTTAAATGAAGGCTGAATATTTCAATATTATCCTGTATTTCCCTTAGCACAACATGCTATATAGTTCCTGCTGAACTAATTTTCATAAAGGATGACTGTCAAGTTCACTGTTACTTCCTAGTGCTAGAATATTGGACTATAGAAAAAAAATTTTTGCTAAACTACTGACATGACTGAGACAGTAGACTATAATTTATGTTGGAGAGGTTATAGTAAAAAGATGATAAATAGAACTGAGTAAGTTTCAGGACACACCTCGAAAATTTACAAGAAATATGATTTAGGGTAAATTGTAATCTCTGACTTTCCTCACCTAATAATGGGGATAATAATACTCAATTCACAGATGTTGAAAAGATTTAATAATAAAAGTAGAGTGTTGTCAACAGACTAGGAACTCAATAAATGTCTTTTTTTCTTCCTTCATAATTTAAAGTCTTCCAAATTTGCCCTCTGTTGTAATTTATTTGTCATGTGAAAAAATTTTTAAAGAAGTAAGAACATGGTATTTTATGGTTTCCAACATATATCCACAGAGATTTTCTGGTATGATGTTTACAACAACCATGAAGGGTTACTATAGGCGGTTGACTTGCCCCAGATCACATGGTTAGGAGTGCTAAAATACTACTATTTAAAATTGGATTCCTTCTGCTCAATTCAGAAGTCCACATGGAGATTTATGTATTCTTGATGAATTTATCCTGAGGAGGGCATTTTGTAATTTTTTGTGTTCTTCTACTCTCGATAGACCTAATAATTGATCTAAAAGAGGCAATTAAATAGGAATCTAAACAGCAAGCATTCTATACCAGAACTTTTTAAATTTTTATTATTATTTTTTTAATTTCTTTTCAGTGTAACAGTATTCATTGTTTTTGCACCACACCCAGTGCTCCATGCAATACGTGCCCTCCCCAATACCCACCACCTGGTTCCCCCAACCTCCCACCCCTCACCCCTTCAAAACCCTCAGGTTGTTTTTCAGTGTCCGTAGTCTCTCATGGTTCACCTCCCCTTCCAATTTCCCTCAACTCCCTTCTCCTCTCCATCTTCCCATGTCCTCCATGTTATTTGTTATGCTTTTTCCCCCAAAACTGTGGTTTCCATAACTGGAAATCTAATTTGACATGCTATATCTCATTTTCAAGAGAAAAAAAATCACTTATTTATCTTCAAATCTTAAAAATCCCATACAAATTAACAGCATGAGAGGATTAACAGCACAGCTAGCTAGATGCCTCCTAAAATAATATTACTGAGTGTGATATTATGATTTATAGTAAGAAATAGTATTTTGTCTTTGTCTCCATTTCTGGCACAAAGAAACATTTGGAAGTTTCTAAGTGCTGAAGGCCATAAAGGTGTCTTTTGTTATGTTAAAGATGACAGTTGGCTAGCCTCTAGGTAACCTAAGGGTAGGGCTAGTTGCCAGAAAACTAACCTTGTGATTTGAGAGTTGGGATTTTCAGTCCCACCCCCTTGACTTCCAGGAAGAGAAGAGAGGCTGGAGATTGAGTTCATGTCCCAGTGCTCAATGATTTAATTAATCGTGCCTATGTAATAAAGCCTCCACATAACCCCAGAAAGACAGGGTAGGGAGAACTTCCAAGTTGGTAATGGTGTGGAAATTTGGGAACAGTTGTGATGAAGGAGCAAAAGGCTAGCTAAGGACAAAGCAGAAGCTGGCACCCTACACCTCGCATCCCCTGCCCCCCATGTGACATGTGTGAAATTCCTCAGGAACTCTTGGCTGCCCTACAGGAAGAACAAATGGTAAACTAATAGAGATCACAGTCATGCAAGACAAGAGTCTCCCTCAGTTTACAAATGTCCTAGTGATTTACAATAGCGTTAACTTCCAGAAACCCATAACTCAGTTCCTGAAACCCCAAGATTGCCTTCCCCTTCATAAAACTGAGGGAGGCTGAGGTGGAAGGAAATGTAAATAAGTTGAATTTGTTCTAAACCTAAAGTTCATTGACAAGGATGTGTGATAGTAGGAATGTAACATTCCACCAGGAAACTCCCAACTGTCTTCATGTTAGTGCCTCATTAGAGGGAAAAACCACCTTGGCTCAACAATAACCAGGCGTCCAGTATCTTAACAGTCTTTACCATACGACAGCCCTTCTGAACACCCTCATTGTCCTCACATCCCCAACTCCTGAGTATATAATCAGCCCCTCCTCGGGATTACAGGCAGCAGCTCTTTCTGCCCACAGGTCCTGTTCCGGTGCTTTAATAAACCATCGTTTTGCACCAAAGACGTCTCAAGAATTCTTTCTTGGTCGCTGGCTCTGGACTCCACCTCACTGAACCTCACTTATATTCTGAAACTTCTTCAGTTGTACCCTTAGAAATCAAGAAAGTACCGTTCCCTTTTCCTCATACCTTGTCTTATGCATCTCTGACATCTGGCTGTTCCTGAGTTATGTCCTTTCATATTAATCTGGTCATCTACTAAGAGAATGTTTTTCTGAGTTCTGTGAGGGACTCTAGCAAATTAACTGAACCTAAAGAGAAGGTTGTTGGGACTTCACATCTATCACCAGTAGGTCAGAAGCACAGGTGACAACCTGGATTTAAGACTGGCATCTGAAGTTGGGCAGTTTGGGGGGCAGTCTTGTAGAATTGAGCCCTGAACCTATGGGATCTGAGTCATCACCAGGTAGTGTCAGAACTGAACGAACTGCCTGGTGGCACAGGAGGAAAAAAAAAACCCCAAAACCAAGCAAAACAGAAATTTACCAAACAGCTATGGGCTGGAGAGAAAAGTTCTTAGAAATCAAAAACATGGGTTTTACTCTAATTTATCCAGATGGCCATATTACTGCAAAAATGTTCCTGGAAATTAAATTGACTAGCACTACTGAACATTAATCTTTTGTTTTAAAGAGACTCACTATGAAAACTTGTAAAATTTTATACTGAGCTTCTACTCGAATGAAGTGAATTTCTTAAAGTACAAACAACTGACCTTTTAAGAAAACGCACATTTGTTATTAAATTAATCTAAATCTGTGTTCACCTCCAATCACTCTTCCATTCAACCACGCTGTTCCTGCCACACTAGCTTCTGCAGCTCCTCAGTTACACCAAGGAACACTCTTTCCCCAGACACTCAAAGAAGCTACTCAGTCAATAAACGCCAGCATGGCTCTAGCGGTCTAGAGTTGACATCTGTTCCCACAGGCCAGTGATCACACTGTGCTGTTAAAGGTTTTTACTATTACTCCTGCATATAATCATACAGAAAAGTCCTTGGTTTGGTTCGCATTTCTCTTCAAAATTCATTAGGAGCCTTACTTGGATCACATGTTTTAAAAAAGTAGCTGCTCCTATGTGCATACACATAAACACACACATATGCACATATACACACTACCTAACCCTTGACCTTACCCCATACACTCAGATCATTATCTTCTTGACAGGCTTCATTTCCGTAGCATTTATTGCACTCTGACATAATATAGATCACTGCCCAGCAGAGACTGTGTGTTAAGTAAGTATTTCCTAAGTGAATAAATGCTGAATTACATATATTTTCCAGTCTTCTCTTTATTAACATTTTAAATTATTTTAATAATTTAATTACATAATTAAGGAACACAGGTATAGAGCTAAAGAAAAAGAAGTCTCTTAATTCCATAAAATGTTAAACTGAAAAAGACTTCAATACGTCAAAAACTGTATTACAAGCCTCCATAAGCAGAATATCATTAAACAGTAATATTGGATGAAGCAACCAAGTTTCTTAATTAGTTATGTAAAATAAACAGTCTTTAAGTGATCTGAAACTGACAGCATGAAGAGAAAGACCTAGTTAAGAGTACAACTTTCTCTTGTATGAAGTGTTCTTTGTTGGCATGTGTCCAACATGAAAGTTGCCTCAGACCGGTCTGTTGCAGAAAGACTTACTCTCTGCAAAAATCTGCCTCTACTGTTCTGCTGTCCCGCACCAAATTCTGATGAAAAGCCATAAGTACACGATTTTAGCTGGCAGGCAAATCATTTGTCTAAAGTTCAACTTAATGGCTCATTGCCTAACTCACCTGAATTTATTCATGAACTTTCATTTCCATTCTGAAAGAAATTTCTTTTTATTTTTTTAAATTTTTTAATTATTTTTTAAAGATTTTATTTATTTATTTGACAGACGGAGATCACAAGTAGTCAGAGAGGCAGGTGGAGAGAGATGAGGAAGCAGGCTCCCTGCTGAGCAGAGAGCCTGATGCGGGGCTCAACCCCAGGACCCTGGGATCGAGCCGAAGGCAGAGGCTTTAACCCACTGAGCCACCCAGGCGCCCCCTGAAAGAAGTTTCTTTTTAAAAAACAGCTAAATCTGAAGAAATATCAAACTTAACAAGGCAATAAACTTTCAAGTCACCATTTAAATGTTAAAGTTGAACTAGGTGTCTTTCTTAACTAAATTTTACCAAGCCCTATATTTTACCTCAAATCCTAGTTCTGGCACCTAATATTACTGTTTATTGACTTTCTTTCATAAAGACTCATGGTACTTTTTTTTATATGTTACAGTCTTTTTCAACTTAACATTTTATGGAATCAAAGATATTTCCTTTTCCTTTAACTGACACCCTTGTTTATTCTAGTCTCTGAAGTCTAGGATCTACGGTGTACAGAAACAGTAGATAAGAACAGAGACTCCCATCTCAGCTCTGCGTCTTACCTATTGTGTTATCTTGTGCGAATTATTTATGATTTTAAGCTTTAGCTCCTCATTCAAAACAAATATGAGGTTAAAAACAACACTAATCTTGTACGGGGTAATTATAATACTCCATAATTATATGTAAGGATTAAGTGAAATAATGCATATAAAAACTCAGTAAGTAGCTGGTTTCTGGCAATCACTCAATGAATTCAATGTTTCAAACGTTTCCTGAACGCCTACTAAGGGCGAGCACTGTTCTAGGCGCTGGCACTATAGCTCCACTAATTGTTAAATTAAAATTGTAATTCTGGCCCTTATGGAATTTACATTCCACTTGAGGAAGACAGATAAGTAAAAATACATAATATGAGATAATTTCAAGTAAACACAACTGTAGCAAAGAGATAGTAAGAGAAGAGGGGAATATAAGGGAGTAAGAGGTTATTTCACGCAAGGTAGTCAGAAAAGGCCTCTGTGATGAAGTGACATTGGCACAGAAACTGACTCAGCAAAGAAGAGGCTCTGTGCATATCCAGTGTGCTTGCTAACATAAGGAGGGTGTTGGGTGGTTGATAACCCTTGTTGACAACAATACCTTGCATCTTCCAAACCTTTTCACAGGCTCTGGGAAGCAGCACAGGAGAATTAGCCTAAGGAGGGTGAGGGAGGGGATGGCTTGGGCACCCACAAGCTTTATTATCATGAGAAAGTTAAATAAATCCTAATTCTAGATTGTCTAGTTTTCTGTACATCTGAAGACAGGAAAGAGAATCCTTTGGCTACTGTGTCCTCTAGTTAGGCATTATGATGATATACTTGTATTTTCATGGGTAAGAAAGAAATAAATAGGAAGTGAGCAGTAAGTTGCTAGAAACAGAAATTATATTGAAACCAAAATAGCATTCTTTATGTAGGCTAAAAATGAAGTCTGGAAAGATGGAAATGAGATGTTTTACAGCATATTATATGGTAAAAGACATTAACTTCTTATACAAATTAAATCAAGAAATAGATTCCTGTTATAAGAGTATAAATAATTTCTTAAAGGAAGATATATAACAGGTAATACCACCATAATAAAATCCGTATCAATTTGTTCTTCACTCATAATTGAAAATTGTCTAACTTCTACAACCTCTGCTTTGTGATTTTCTTTTAAAAGCATAATATGATTCATTAAATAACATGCATAACAATATTTACAACAAACAGATAATGATCTGCCTATTTCAAATACCAGCACTTTACATCAGGTTAATAGTCAGCTAGATAAACTTCAAATTTCTACCTCATAAAACAATCATACATAGCTCCTTAATCTTCTACAGCTTTCAGTCTACAGTTATTTTCATAGCTAGTGTTATATAAAATGATGAGATAATCAGCTCCACAGCCAGCATTAGGGGTTTGGGAGAAAGAGAATAATTGACCATTTAACAGTCCACAGAATCTATTCCATTTATCTAGACTCATTTCATGGAAAACTTTATACAGAGAAGGATATAGCTTTATTTGAAATTATATATTCTTATTCAAGCCCAGATATGCATTTTTATGTACCTCTTTTATGACTTTGGTCTCTCAATTCAGACCTGGTTCAGCAAGTAGAAAATGCAAATATTTGGTTGGCTGTAAAAAGGGATATCAATATCTCTGAAAACCCAGTTGCATATCTTTTTGACCTAACATGGGTAAAAAGTATCTTCACTGCACTGAACTTTATTTCATGCTGCAATTATACTGGAATTCAAGTTCATACTTTTACATGTACAGGGAAGGATACAAAACTCCTGTCACAATGATAGAGGGAAGGCAGTGGTAGAGAGGTTGAAGACAACCCCTACATTTATGGTTTGAGCAGCTAAGTATTTGATGGTAAAGGTTCCCCCCATTATTCAAAAGTTTGCTTTATGCTCCTCTACTCTTACAAAAGACTTAGTACCTGTTTTAGCTAACAAAAGACATTCAAAGAGGATTTTCACTTTTGTGAAATGGTAATTGCTTCTTTGCTTTAAGTCATTTTGGCTTATAAAAGGTTTCATAGGAACCCCTACTTTTGAGTAGTGGGGAAAACTGGTGCCATTTATTTAAAAAGGAAGA
This sequence comes from Lutra lutra, assembly GCF_902655055.1. Taxonomy (NCBI): domain Eukaryota; kingdom Metazoa; phylum Chordata; class Mammalia; order Carnivora; family Mustelidae; genus Lutra; species Lutra lutra. Next base: position 132,303,447 of record NC_062282.1, on the reverse strand, counting down.
ACAAATTTTGGAGTTAAAGGTGATAAACTCAGTTTTATGTAAAGAGAAGAAAAAATGTCATGTCTTTTGGGAAAGACATAAATGTAAACTAGAAATATAAATTTGTAAACCTCTGGTATATAAATAGTAAATGAAACTGCATGAACAGATCACCGTAATCAAAGAAAAGAACTAGAATTTTGTAGAACAACAGCAGTTATTCATTGATGGAAGAGGAAACATTGACAGACTTCTGTTTTTCTAGAGAAAAATGTGACAACCTGTTCCAAACTAAGGAAAATTTTTATAGGATTTTATGAAATTAAAATGGGAGAAATAGCAAATGGAAAAATATAAATGAAGAATAAGCCAATCTTATAATTCTAGAAAATTGGACAAGGAGGCCAATTTCTTAGCTACAGAATTGGTGTTTAGCAATTGTCAAAATCTTCTGTGAAAGCAATGTTAAGGCTCAGCCCCTTGGGAATGACTGAATAATATAATGTGAGTACAAATATAGACATTGTGTTCCTGACTAACAAAGTACAGTCTAACAGTTGTTTTGATTTTTTTTTTTAATTTCTTTAGCGGAATCTGGATTATACATTAGCATTCTTAGGAATAACACTTCCTTCATATTAAAAGTCATCCCTAGATATACAAAAATTGAATTGACAGACATTTACCTACAAGATTTTCTGGCTGTTTCATGGCTACGCTGTTCTTCACAGAAGATGGCCTCAAAGACAAGGACTCTTAACCACCCCAGTCTAAAGTACTCAGAAGCCAAGCCAGCTCCATTGCTCTATTCTGGGCCCGGTCCCACAGGCTTTATCTTAAAACACAAGCCATGTTCATGCCCATTCTTTACCTCATGAATCTCCTAAATGAAAGCCATGTGTTCTGTGCTAGATTTCAGAGGTAAAAATTACCTAGAACAATCTCTCACCTAGGTAGCTACCTGTTGGCTCTATGTAAGAAATTTATGATTTACTGTATTTGAGAAAAGTAGTGTAGTTTTTAAAACTTCTAATGTCTTACAATATATTATAAACTTAATATCCAAAATTAAAATTCTAATTTACTCATAATTGCTGGACATAGTCTTTGACGTCTACATCTTAAGATCTTGTATAAACTGAACACAAAATATGAACCTTATAAAGTAAAAAAAGTCTTAAGTCTTTTTTTTTTTTCAAAGTCTTAAGTCTTTTAAGGAAAACTGGGAATGAAAAAAAAAAAGAATAGGCCATTTGTAACCCAGCAAACACTGAATAAAAAAGGCAACCCATCTTAATAAAACCAAGGAAGTGCTATGTTTCAACATTAGTACCAGTGGTCATGACAAAGCCCTTTTGTTTCCAAATTTTTATAAATAATCTAAGAACTTTATTTGTTGTGGCAAATGTTAACTCACATTTAAAAAAGAATACGTGGGACGCCTGGGTGGCTCAGTTGGTTAAGCAGCTGCCTTCGGCTCAGGTCATGATCCCAGCGTCCTGGGATCGAGTCCCACATCAGGCTCCTTATTCTGTGGGGAGCCTGCTTCTCCCTCTGCCTGCCACTCTGTCTGCCTGTGCTTGCTCTCTCTCTCTCTCTCTCTGACAAATAAATAAATAAAATCTTAAAAAAAAAAAATACGTGTGTATGTGTGTATACATAAATGAACTTACCTTAGGAATAGGATTCAGCAGAACTACACCTGATTTCTTAGTGATGACCTGTTTTGTTGTATAGTGATGATCTATAAGCTGAGGAATGTTTGAAAAACCAGTGCCTTCAAATCGATATAGATTCTGGAGGAAGAATAAAGTAGAGTAAATATAAAGATATTGCTTCAGCAAGACAACGTTCAACAATAAATTAAGTTTCACTAAGAAAAACTATTGTATGAATGTACATAATACTACTGAATGGATAAGATGGCAAAAATAAAAATAAATAGATAAATAAAACTTCGACATGCTGAAAAATTTTAACTTTCCATAAAGAAACTAATTTTTATAATGACTAAAAATTCAAACTGTCAAAAAAAAGAAAGAACGGAAGGAAGAAAATGACCTTGAATGCATTTTGCTAAATGATAATCACAGGAAATAAAGCATGAGAAACACTTGACTTAATAAACAAGACATGCATTTACATAGTGTTTACACATATGTCCCATCTGATAAAACTTCCAAGATTAAAAAGTAATGTCAAAAGTTTGAGGCTATTATATTACGTTCAATATAATAATAAATTATTTGAAGAACACCTCAGATGATCACTATTTCCTACTTATCAGTATAGTAATAATTGTTATTTCTCTTATGGGGTTATTCATGTTTTATTCTTTCACCAAAAGCATCTAGTCCTTTACACATTATTGACAAAGAAATAAAATGCACAGTGACAAAACTGCAATTATCGGCATGCTCAAATCTTGCACTTTGTGGTTTTATAAGATTAGATAAGTAACATTTTCTCAAACTCTGCCGCAACCCCTTTACTCTGTCTTCATATTTCAAATAGGCATGCAGGTCAGTTATCACATGAATAAACTGATAGCAATAAATTTAACAAATAAAAAAATATCTTACTGGCCATACTTTTCAATGCAGGAAGCACTGGAATGCAATGTGATGTAATAAATACTTCTATTGGATTGTTCACAAAATGTTTGCCCATATATGTGCAGATACCAACATGAATGTGCTCTAAGAAAATTCTATGTTAATAAATATGAACATTTAAAAGTACCTAAATTTGGATATTATTTATATTACTGGAAGATTATTTTCATAGTTAAAAGATTAAAAAATTAAAGCTCCTTTTCAAGTATAAAATAAGATTCAATTTACCAGAATTCAACGTATAGACCACTTTTATGTGGATATTTGTTTTATCAAGTGAGGGTCAAACAAGGAGTTAGCTAATCACAGAATATAATTCAACTCAATGCAGTTTGTGTAAGAGACAATTCAGGGCAAATTGTTAATAAATTGCCTAAGGAATTTTTGTATATTGCAGCCAGATCTACTGTGACAAATTAACAATGATACTTAAGAATATTTCATACTGAAGATGCTAATCTGTTATTAAGCATGCAATGCGCTGAGCAAATTCTCTCAGTGTCTCAGTTTACTCACTGGTGAAACAAATATTTGGATCCTGTCCAAAAGTAAGTATGAGGCTTGACCAAGTATCAACAAGCAAACCCCAGTGCCCAGTATATGGCACATGGTACACACTCAATTATTAAATCACTAAAGCAACAATAATCCCTGGGTTACAAAAATAATTCTACACCCAGATACAGGAAAAGAAACATTTTCAAAGACTATTTTAAATCACATTTTCTTAAGGAAATTATCTGTAAATAATCAGATATCCTGAAAGGCATTCTTAGATTAAATTGATTAAGAAATAAAGAAATGTAGAAGGTTATAAAAGTGTAACATACAACTACAATACTAACAATGGTAATATTTCAACCAAATATATAGCATTATATAACTTGGAAGTCACTGAGAATAAATCTTAAGCATTCTCACCATGCACAAAAGAAAGTATTTAACTTTAAATGTAAGTGATATTTATTTTGATCCTAGAAATCATTTTACAAGGTATATCAAACCATCAGGTTGTACATTTCAAATATATACAATTCTATTAGTCAATACTTCCTGATAATGTATTCCTCCATAAAGTTAAAAATCTATATACTGTTTCTCCCTTTGTCTGACTCTTTCAGTCCACTCTTAACATAGCATCAGGAGTTTCTGTTACAGTAGATCATTGCCATTACTTTGCTATAATCTTATCTCCCTCAGAATAAAAGCCAAAGTCTTTGCCATGGTCTGTAAGACTCATACATACTGTTTTCTATCATCTCTCTTACCACTACACACACCCTCCCAATACTTCCCAACAGCCACGCTCATTTCCTTCTTGTAAAGCACACCATATATACTCCTTAGGGAGTTGACATTTGCCGCTTGAATAGTTCCTCAGATGGCCATATGGATAATGGCTCCCTTACTTGCTCCAGTCTTTCAGCATAAGTCACCTTTTCAGTGAGGTCTTCCCTGGCCACCCTATATGATATTCAATTCCCCATTTCCTCACCCCTACTAAATTTCTTATCTTCTTTTCCTTATTGAATTTTTCTCCTCAGAACTTATCACCATCTAATATCATGTATATTTTATTTTTCTTATTTATTTTCTATCTCCTTCTCTAGAAGGTAAGCTCATGTGATGATAAATTTTTACATTCGTTTTGTTCATCACTGTATCATCATAGTCTAGAACACTGCCTGGCATGTATTGCCTGGATAAATAAACATGTATGAATAAATGAAATATTATGCATATAAAATGAGTGGGAAGCTAAAGAGACAAATAAGATAATTTGGAAATGAATACTGAAAACACACACTCAAGCAAACTCACCACACTGGAGTACAATGTTTAACAAAAAGTAGGTAACGTGACAAAATTTACACAGAATCAAATTTCAAATCAGCCACCAACGTCTTACATAAAATTAGAACGCTCCTCTATAACTAGAGAAACAGTGAATGGAATAATGGGAATTTTCATTTAAGAACATATCTAACTTAAGTTAAATAGAGTTTTCTGCCACTGATGTAGTAATCATTATGGACGAAGACAATGAGTGATACAAGCAGCAGTACTTACTTCATAGGATGAAATAAGAAACTGATTTCTAGCAATTATCCTTTTAAAGCAATCAGTTCGACATCAGTGAAGTTCTGGAGTCCTAACTGTGCAAAACCAGTTAACTCACTTTCTTAATGATGAAGATAAAGTAATGAATCTAAAAACAACGTTAAGATGACACATGCTTACAAAGTTCAGCTAAGCCTTGAGATAAGGTCAAGAGCAGCACATTCACAAAAACTGTTGAGGACTTGTTTCTTGATACTCTCAAAATCCCAAATATTATAATTTGACCTTGTTATAAATCTGTATAAATTTTTGTAGCTCAGATGACATGAGGTTTGGTTCACATACAAATGGATTCTTTCTTAAGTTTTCTACAGTTTCGACAATAATACAACAGAGAGAATCCAGACTAATCTTTTTTTTTTTAAGATTTTATTTATTTGACAGAGAGAGAGAGAGATCACAAGTAGGCAGAGAGGCAGGCAGAGAGAGAGAGGGAAGCAGGCTCCCGGCCGAGCAGAGAGCCTGATGTGGGGCTCGATCCCAGGACCCTGAGACCATGACCTGAGCTGAAGGCAGAGGCTTTAACCCACTGAGCCACCCAGGCACCCCCAGACTAATCTTTAAATCAGACACTTTTCTTTGGACTAAGGTTGCTACTAATATGACCACTTAAGTAAATTCCAACAGAAGCAACAAAAAATAGTGATACAGTAATAAATTTTTGCAAATTTCTACAAAGATCATTTTGTTGTCATTTGTATTACATGACTAAGTATCATGTAATATGTCATTAAAAATAAAAAGTATGAATAAAAATATGATATAATACAAATTTCGTATAATATGAATTATATAGTTACATATAATTAGAATGTATCAAAAAAAGCCTCAAAGAATATATACTGAACCCAGAAGGTGGTGTTATGAAAACATTTGCTCCATCTAGAATTTGTTTCTGAGTTATCATGGTGCTACTTAAGAATTAATCATGAGGGCGCCTGGGTGGCTCAGTGGGTTAAAGCCTCTGCCTTCGGCTCTAGTCATGATCCCAGGGTCCTGGGATCGAGCCCCGCATCGGGCTCTCTGCTCCGCAGGGAGTCTGCCTTCCCCTCTCTCTCTGCCTACCTCTCTGCCTACTTGTGATCTCTGTCAAATAAATAAATAAAATCTTAAAAAAAAAAAAAGAATTAATCATGCATGTGGATGAAAGCATAAAAAAGAGAATCTGATTTTGTTGCTATACATACTTGCAGAGTACTGTTATACTAAGAAGTCAGACGGGACAGAATACACACAAAAATGAGGAGGGGATTCAATGAATGTATAATCTGAAATGATATGCCTGAATAGATCCCCTGAAAAAGAACTGAAAACAAGCAGGCTTAAGGAAAAGCAAGCAAGCAAGCAAGATGATTTCTGAAAGAGGCAGCTGAGATGAATAAGCTAAATAAAAAACAAAAGGCTAAATAAAACATTCCTTTTTTTGGTAAAATACCTAAAAATGAAAATACAAAACATAAGCACTAGCTTTCTCAAATAAAAATGACACATGGAATACTTATAAGTAACACCTTAAACCGCTACACAGGATGGATTGCTGGAGAGTTTAGGAAAATAGCATTAGTAAGATTTCTGTATGTCTTTTCCTAGTTACTTTTATTCATTCTTCAGATGTTGTCTCAAACTTAACTTCTTTAAGTTTCCCAGTTAAAAGCTTTTACAGCAATGTCTATCTACAGCTTTATAATTATTACTTTACAGTTTATAATTATATATAACATGTGCGATTTATGAGGGACTGTGAGCCTCTCTCCTAGACTGTAAGCTCCACAATTATATCCCTGGGCCTGAAAAGTACTCACTCAATCAGTATTTCCTGGAAGTTAATATTAATGAGGCTTTGGAAAGGCTTTGTTTAATTGTTAAGAAGAAAGTCTCCTAAGTCTTTAATCATGTGTCAGGGACACAGAAAATGATATACTATGACAGTTTATTTTGACTTCAAGTTACTTATTGCCTTCTCTTGGATCCTTGAAGGATATGAGTAGAGTGATTAAAATAACTCTAAATATACAACAATAAGGCACAAACTTGCAAACAACTGTCACTCAAACAAGTTTAGGGTTTACTCGCTTTCACTTAAGTGAGAAGTCTTCTTTAAGGCTCATGGCATGAATTTAAAAATACATGTAGTTCAAAGAGCCTAGAGATTGTGACAACAACAGAACAAAGTAAACCAGTCTGATACATGCAGAGACTAAATCTACCAGCTGGAAGTGGAACTTAGCACATAACAGATATCCAATAAATACCTGGTGAATGAATCAGGGTTTTTAATACATTAAGCTACCCATTTTTATACAATAATTAAAACATCCACTTTGGAATTATTTTGTTTTATTGACATATCCCTGGGCCTTACACATTACTCACTCAATTAGTATTTCCTTTATAAATGGTTAAAGAAATAAAAGATGATGATATGCCATTACATAGAGGATTTTTGTTATATTTTAAAATATTTATATTATATTGTTATTTTTAATTCATCACATGTTATTTCAAATTTTTTGGTTCCATCATCCCCAATTCTGCATCTTTAATATTTCCCTGTTAATGAATTCCACCAATGTCTTACCTACTAGGTTTTAAGTTCACTGAGAAGTAGGCCATACATTTTTTTAGTTTTATCTCCTTACACTGAATAACATGGTTCTTTGCAAAAAATGTTTTTTTAGCAAATGCCTGTTATATAAATAAATTAGAGAAATATAACTCGGTACTTTCCCATGAATAATAAGATCTTTCTGGAGCACTTTTGTTTTCTATATGTATTTTTCTTTTATCATACGCAAAAATAAGGATTTGCATCTATATTTACTTATCAAATGGAACAATGCTATTTGAATCTTTATGAAGATCTATCAACATTTATGAAACAAAATAAACAGTTTTAGGAACAAATCCTAGATATGTTTAGGTACAAACTGTTATATCAAATACCCTAATCAGGCTGTTAACTATGGAACAGGTCGATGACTAACGCTAGAATTACACTGAGACTCAGATGCTCCTAGATATGCTTAACATTATCTGGCTTTATAAAATTAATATATTTAGCGTCCGATTAAAAAGTACAACCCTTCTTGCTTGAAGAGCTAAGACAAAAGATATTCTTTGCTAGAATAGTGAAATGTAAAAATTGCAAGTATCTGTGTCCATCTTGATCATTCATAATGTTCATATAATGCTCACAGCATGCAGAGTTTCACCACATGTTAAAAAGTAACTGTGCGACACATTAAAAAAATCCAGCTTCAAAATAACTGCCATCCTACGCTGCAGGTGACAAAGACAATGTTGCTAAAAATCCCATTATCTGGCATTGATGAATATCTCAAACTTAAAAATATAAATTCTAAAACAACACTCATTATTATTTAATTTCACTAATAAATCAAATGGAAACCAAAAAGACATTTTTAAAGTAACTTTTCCAATTACACAAATATTTTTTAGAAAATACATTTGTATTTTTTCTCAGATAAAGTCATCAAACAATGGTAAGAATGCCTAACATCTGCATAGCACCTTATATACCTTACAAAATACATATTTAGTGATTTGATTCCCGCAATCATGATATAGGCTGTTAACCCCATTACTTTCCAAACCATGGACCTTCTAGAGAGCAGAACTGGGGTGGAATCCCAAGTCTTATGATAACAAGTTGAATGCTTTTTTCATGTTATTTGGTATTTTTCTCATTTTCTAAAATCTCACCTTTATGTCTTCCTCTCTTAGGACACCCATCCCATCATTTATGTACAGCCTTTATAATCTACTATTAGATTATAAACTCCTTGATGGACTATAATAGGCAATTATTGAATATCTGATAATGAATTTCCCGATTTATTGGGCTCTTCCAGGTAACACATATATGAGGAAGGAAATGGGATAATTTTAACTCATCGAAGATTTACCCACACAAAATGAAAAAGAATTAAAAACTCTCCAAAAAGTCTAGATCATCTCAAAACTCCTATTTTCAACTGACTGAAGAGCACAACATTATATAATAAGAATTAACTAAATAAAATTAGGCAGTGGAAAATCTGAGGCCTTCACAGATCTACAAGAACTCTCATCTTTAATAGAGATCTCTGCAAAATTTCAATGACCGAAAGAAGTTAAATAAAATCTTCAAATGTGAATGGGCAACAATTTCTTATTTTCAGAATATATCATACTATTCATTTTAGTCACTTACAAAATGAAAATATTAAAGACAAGTGTTAATTTGCAAGTAGACCCCTTCCTTTTGGTTTCTAAGAATAGTAATTTAAATTCCTAAGTTACATTTTATTTATTTATTTATTTATTTTTACCTTACAGTTACATTTTAAACTATATGTGGTAACAAGGGAAATATTTCAGTCTTGTTTAATGTATGACATATTTTTAAAATAGTAACTTTTTAGAGATTAGAAAATAGATGGAGACATTCACATAAATTTTAGGTTATACTTTACCTATAACTTTTCCTTCTACAATTTGCATACTGTTTTATAAATATTGCCAGCATGGTCACAGGTTGGAATAGGGAAGCTTATCTACATCCATAACTTATAGGCACATACAAATTATAAAAGAGTTTGCCAAGGAAATGAGGAAGGACACATTACTAGAAACAGTAGGTTGGATGTACGGATGTAGGAAAATATGATTTTGAAGTTGAGGTCTGAATGCTACACAAAATTAACAATGCTATGAAAATTATAAACCATGATGGATTTATTTCTTTTAACCCATTTGAATGGCATCTATTTTCATTTAAATATAATTTCTAGATGTGAATATATGAAATGCCACTGTATACTGTAATGGTCACTTTCATGGTATGTGAATTTCACCTCAGAATTACAGATACATACTTTGATATATATATACACACAGAGAGAGAAAGACATGTAGATACATATCTACCTAAAACCCTTTGACCATTATCTAGCAATAATGGTTTACTCTGTTTGTAAGATAATTAGTAGCATTCCAGTTCCTGGACATAAACTTATATCTTAGATATAAGATATCTTATATAAGATATATATATTATATAAGATATAAGATATCTAAGACATATCTTAGATAGCCAGCTTAAAAATGCATGCTATTTGAAATGCTGGAGTGAAAAATGACAGAGGGCTTCATACGCCAAAAATATCAAAAATTTCTCAGTGGGTAAAGTTAAACAAAACTTCGAGATTACTTTTCATCTGTTCAATGCTTAATCAAAAGTAAGACAAACATAAGTAGTTTAGCAGTACTTAATAAACTTCAATAAATAATCAGAAGCAGCAATGTGAACAAATCACTTTAAAAATTTTTCACCAATTTCTATTTATTGTTTATTAATGCCAGTAAGGAACAGCTTACTCATAAAGGTGAAAAAGGAACCTTAAACCTAAATTAATAATAAAGCTAATTCAACTACCATTGTCCCATTTATTAGGGAATTTCATTATCCCTATTTAATTATAAATATCTTTTTTTTTTTTAAAGATTTTATTTATTTATTTGAGAGAGAGACAGTGAGAGAGAGCATGAGCGAGGAGAAGGTCAGAGAGAGAAGCAGACTCCCCATGGAGCTGAGAGCCCGATGCGGGACTCGATCCCGGGACTCCCAGGATCATGACCTGAGCCGAAGGCAGTCGTCCAACCAACTGAGCCACCCAGGTGTCCCTAATTATAAATATCTTAAAAATCTCTCATGATATATATATTTTTTAAGATTTTATTTTATTTGAGAGAGAGAGTGAGCAGGAGAGAGCACAAACTGGGGGAGGGGTAGAGGAAGAGGGAGGAGCAAGCTCTCCACTGAGAAGGGAGCTGGATGCAGGACTCTGGCCCAGAATCCTGGGATCATGACCTGAGCTGAAGGCAGATGCTTAACTGACTGAGCCACCCAGGTGCCCCTGTCATGGTACATTTTTTAAAGCAATTTCAAGGCCTAGTTTCAGAAGCATAAAATTTGTTATTAAATTTATCCATGAAAAAAAGGAAAAATTATAATAATATTTTTAATTTTTAATTTAAAATAACTTTAATGTTCATGTTCAACCAAAAATATTTTAAATGTTTAGCTTAAAATATTTTAAATGTCTGTAGCACCTGGGTGGCTGTCGGTTAAGCTTCTGACTCTTGATTTCAGCTCAGTCATGATCTCATGGTTGTGAGATCGAGCCCTGCATTGGACTCTGCGCTTCTCTTGGAGTCGGCTTGAGATTCTCTCTCTCCCTCTCCCTCTGCCTCTCCCTGCACTTGTGCTCTCTAAATAAATAAATAAAATCTTTAAAAATGTGTATTTTTTAAATGTTTGTGCATTTGAGTTTAATTTAAATTTATAACAACTATTTGTAATTTAGAATAACTTAAAATATATATGTCCTTAATAAGATGAACATTTTAGTGAATTTTTGCACACTGTATTGAAGGAATTCAGAAAAAAGTAAAATTAAGTACTAAGCATAAAATGTTATGGGCATTTATCATAAACTATTCATCATTTTATTATAATTATAGCATAATGAACTGCATAAAAATATACATATAAACTAAATTGAAAACGTACATCAACAAATTGTATGATAAAGTGTCTCCTTTGTCCATCAGAATATACAGAAAGGACATATTCACCAGGTTTCCCATGACTCTCTCGCACCAAGAAGTCTCCTTGTTGTTTTAATAGATCTTGCGCTTCTATTCTGGGAATTGCTCCATGGTACCAGTCCTGTTCTGCCAGGGGCTTCTCACTTATAGGGATCGTATCAGAGAACTTGTATAAACATTAAGAAAAAAATAAAATAAAATAAATTAGAGAAAATAGGAATTCTTCCTGGTAAAATTCATAGCAATTGTAAATACTTCTTACATACATTCTTCTTTTTAATCAACCAATTAAAAGCTTCATGATGAATCTGAATTTTTCATAATTTTTAAAGAAAATATCTCTTGGAACACCAGTGTTGAAGTTCAGCTCAAATACATATCCTTCAATACTTTGTTTATTCTGTCTATAGATGTTCTATCTACAGATACTCTATAGATCTATAGATGCATACAATATTAGCCTTTAGTGTTGGAGTTTATAGTCTTATTCACCATAATATAAAAGAAATCCATATATTTAAAATTTACCAGAGAATTACAATAAAAGGGTGCATTATCAGAGAAATTTGTCACAAAACAATTTCATTTTTATTTAAATTAAGTTAGTTATTTTTATGGAATAAACTTTCAACAAGACAGGCTGTAAACTGCCCATGTCCTATGTTCCAGAAGCAATATCTAAGGCTTCATTTGAAGCTGCCTTGCTGCCATGCCTTCCCATTCTTACCGTCATTCCCCTGACTGGCTTAGCCATTACCACTGCCACATGGCTGGTCCTGATCCTGTATAGTAGTGGCCAATAAAGCCTTAGGAGAAATAGCATCACCTGAAATCACCACCACCAAAATTATAAACACGTGGCAAAAACAAGAGAGGACGATAAGCCACGACCACAGCAGGAAAAGCAGATTATCTGTTATTTTTATGAGACCACATGCTAAAATCAAAAAACAGATAACTAAGGACCGAGTATATGTCCTTGAAATGTTTCTAACTGATAATAAATGGAAACACATTTTCTAGTTACAAGTAAAAAGTTTGTTTTTATCATTCAAAGAACTAAATTGCCCCAGATGGTTAAGAATACTGTGTGGGTAAGGAACAGTAATATGCACTAACTCTTAAAATACTTAGAATACAATATGCACAATGTCTCATGGGCAAGTAATTTACAAATTGGAGAAATTAGAATTAATAATAAATGAAAGGCAAATATTCACATATACAGTTTCTCAGGCTGATGTTATGAATTCTACGTAGAGACAAAGTATGACATTTTCGTGGTAAATGAAAACTAGTTGTGAAAATAGCCTTTATTGTTTTGTACCACTGAAGAGGTCCAAACCTTTTAGGTCAAAGTTCCATTTTACATTATCCAAAACCCAACCTACTGATTTAAAAAAACAACCTTGAAAAATCCCAAATGGACATCAAAGAAGAGCTCACACTTTTGTTTCTACTTCTTCCACTTATTATACACTTAATTTCTTTAATATATACATGGTGTGACTTACACTGAAGCTTTTAGTAAGCTAAATAAGGCTTTTCCTTTAGTACTAATTATGATAAATATAATACTTAAAAAAAATTTAATCAGTGTTTTCAAAAATGGATTTAAAGAACAAATTATATAGGGAACCAGCCACAAGTATGAGGTAAAAACAAAATGCATAATCCACACAAAATTAAATTTTTGTGTATACTAATAGTTTATAATTCTTAAAATATGTGTCAAAATTATTAAATGAATCTTTTCCAAAATTTTATCACACTGTATCTCACTATAACAAACACCAAATTTTTTACTAACAAAAATATTTCCATATTTATAACAAAAACATTTCCAAGTGTTGCCAATGGTGAAAGTGTTTTGATTTTTTTCCTAAGAAAAAAATCAATAAATTAAGAAATTCAATGTCACCTCCTTGCAAAGAATTTGTTTTCATCATTATCTTTCAGGAACGTCTGTCTACATATTAGAAAGGTATCACAAACAAGGATGTCAATGTGCTTGATTTCTTGTCCTATTCAACCTATCCTCCCAAATGTTAATTTATTTAGAACAGTAAAATGCAGAGCCTGGCGAAGTCATTAAATAAGAAAGGGATCTGAAGTACAAAAGCTCAGCTAACACTGAAAAATTCACTTAAGGATTTGAATGTGAAGAATCTATTGTGGGGGGGGGGTAAATCATCCTGAAAGAACATCTACATTTGTTTATTTGCTTTAAAAAATAAGTGAATGGGAAGGAAATTACACTACTATATCACAGGGATTACATACCAGTCCTTCCGATTTATTAGTTTCTTTGAAATAGAGATCTAATACCAATACAAAGTGTAAGCTGGGGGTACCTGGGTGACTCAGTCCGTTAAGCTTCTGATTCTCGATTTAGACTCAGGTCATGATCTCAGGGTTGTGAGATGGAGCTGTGTTGGGCTCTGCATTCAGTGCAAGTCAGCTCGTCTCTCTCCCTCTGTTCCTCACTCCCCCCACCACCCCAGACCCCCTGCGCCGAGCCCCTCCCCCAGCATGTGCGCACACTCTTTCTGTCAAATAATGATCTTTAAGAAAAATAGTGTAAGCTGAACAGTTTGTGAGTGTATGCATGCATACATGCATCTGTATACACATACACAGGGAAATGTCCTATATATGCCCAGTCTGGGTCTATCAGGTTTTAGAGGAACTTCTCTGCAAGCAATGAAAGGAACATTTTTATTAACATGGTTTCAATTAAATTCCAACACAATTCTGCAAGCTTGTTAGTAATGGAATGTAGAATGCATCAGCAACAAAATCCAACATCCCAAGAGCTGTCATAATTACATCAAAAAGGAAATGAAGCTTTTAACTTCAAATATCGTATCTTTCTCTTTTTTTCTTCTTTTTAAATTGTGTTATGTTAGTCACCATACAGTAAGCATTAGTTTTTGAGGTAGTGTTCTATGAAATATTATATCTTTCTAATCCTGAGTAGGATAAGATTTTTCCTTGACAGTAAGTCATCTAAGATTTTTGCCCAAGATATGGGGGTAGGGGTTCTTTTTTTGAAGTCAATAGTTAATCTAACATAGTTAATTAGTTATACTGAATCAGGCAAGTTTTCCTGATTGACTGGGCTAGGTGTTTAGTTATTTTAGTTAGTTATTTTTCCTGGGCCTTATTCCTAAAGAACATTCCAGCAAAGATATATTGGGTTTGGGGCGCCTGGGTGGCTCAGTCATTAAGCATCTGCCCTCGACTTGGGTCATGATCCCAGGATCCTGGGATCGACACCCGCAATGGGCTCCCTGCTCAGCGAGAAGCCTGCTTCTCCTGCCCTTTGCTTCTCCCTCCCTGTTTGTGTTTCCTCTCTCACTGTATCTCTCTTTGTCAAATAAATAGATAAAATCTTTAAAACAAAACAAAACATGTTGGGCTTAGTGAAATAAAAGGATTTGTTTAAATGAAGAGGCAAAGAGGAGTCAGTACTAGAAATGGAAATATTTTTGGCAGGGGTGGAATAAGGGCCCATTTTTTTCCTTGTCCTAATCAGCCTAATTTCCAAGTATGTCATGCCTTTACTTATTTCTTTAAATATATTATTTATTTATTTATTTGAGAGAAAGAGAGAGAGCACACTCAAGTAGGGGGAGAGGGAGAGAGAGAATCTCAAGCAGATTCTCTGATGAGAAGGGATCCCAAAGTGGGGTTCCCTCTAACAACCCTGAGATCATGACCAGAGCCAAAACCAAGAATCGAAGCTTAACCCACTGAGCCACCCAGGTGGCCCAATTTGTATGCCTTTATCGCAAATATTTCAGTGCAAGAAGAGCCTTTTTGTTGAGAGGCAAAAAAAAAAAAAAAAAAAAAAAAAAAAAAGCAGGGGCAACTAGCTGTCTCAATCGGTATAGCCTGAGACTCTTGATCTCAGGGTTGTAGATTCGAGTCCCACACCAGGTATAGAGATTACTTTAAAAAATAAAATCTTGGGGCACCTAGGCAGCTCAGTAGGTCAAGCATCCAACTCTTGATCTTGACTCAGGTCATGATCTCAGGGTCAGGGATTAAGACCCCCATATTGGGCTGCGTGCTCAGCATGAAGTCTGCTTGAAATTCTCTTTCCCTCTCTCTCCCCTCCCCCCACTCATGCACACACTCTCCCTAAAATAAGTGAATAAATAAATAAATAAAATCTTTAAAAAAATAATAAAATAAAATCTTCAAAAAAAAAATCAAACTCTGGATTCTATTAAAATCAGGCACCCAAATAAGAAGCAATTAAACAAAAGAGAAGAAAATAAAACAGCATGGAAAACATATAGTAAACCTCTCAAGGAACTAGGACAAGCTAAATAAAACTTCACCACAAACATAAAAATTTTTAATGAATTTTTAATAACCATAAAAATGACATTTAATTCTCTTTTCTATTCTTATATAAATTTAGTAATTAATAATCTAAGTAAAGAACTATTTCAAATCTGGTTTAATATTATACTGGGGGGAGAACAAATAATTTGGGGTTTTGAACATTTCCAAAAAATTCCATAAAGACCCTTTTAATTTTAAAGCTATATATCACTGGAAATTTTTAGATTAGGAATCAAACGTCATGCAGAAGTAAGAGAATGACTTACTTGCAAAAGGTTGTAATAGGTCTACTGAATAGGAATCTGGCTGGTAGTAGTAAAATCTATTTTCAGGGAAAGGAAAATGTAATCATAAGTAGAAAGCGTATTTTATACCATTTAGAGTGTGATAGCTGAACAAATGCTTAACCTAAGATGAGAACAAGGGACGCCTGGGTGGCTCAGAGGGTTAAGCCTCTGCCTTCCGCTCAGGTCATGATCTCATGGTCCTGGGCTTTATGTCCTGAATTTATGTAATGAGTTAATTCTTAAAACAATGAAAAATTAAAAATATTCTAGATATTTGAACTTCATGATCATTGCCTCAGGCTAGACAAACAGAATGTAAATTAATTAGAGCAATGTTCTGTCTTTATGAGGCACTAAGGCCTATCTGTAATTCTACAAATTCCAATGTTTTTAGCAATAAAGTAGAATTGATCGTTTTTTCACGTACTGACATATTTAACCAAAACAAAGATACTTCACCTACTGTTTATTTTCCACAATGAAACTAGCAACAAAACTCTTATTCATAAATTTCTTGATTAAAGATCTATTGTACTTTTTGAGAACCTGAGTTTGTTTAGTCTTCAGCCAATAATATAGCTGTTGTCCAGCATAATAACTAGTCAGAATTACATGCTAATCAGTCTACGGCCATACCACCCTGAACGTGCCCGATCTCATCTGATCTCGGAAGCTAAGCAGGGTCAGGCCTGGTTAGTACTTGGATGGGAGAATTACATGCTAATCAGAGATTTGCATTCTCATACGATCTTTCTAAAATTTTACCTAAAAAGATAGACAAGTCAAACTCAAATATTACCTTACTTCCACAACTTCCCATTTCCTTGGTCGCCTTCTTGTGTACCTTTTTGGATCTCTCATAAGAGACACTATCTCTAGCAAAGTAATTTTTTTAGAAGTCTTTTGCTTTTGGTTTAATGCCTCTGCTTCTTCCAATACCTTCTGATTTCCTCTGGCTTTGTTTTTTTGTTTTTTTTTTTTCTCCTTGTTACTTTAGTTCCCTTACTCTTCTCTTTATTCATAATCATCTTCTTTTTTCACTTTATTATTTTTATCCATTTACTTTTTCCAGTTGTACTTATGACTCTCATTCATGCTCTCTCATCTGATCATTTCACTGCTTGTTTTCTACAGTTTTATTTTTTTCAGTAGCTAATATTTCCTTAAGCTCATACAATATTATATATAAAATGTGCCACAATATCAATAATAACACATTTCAGTCAACTAAATATATTCAGTGCTAATTTCATGTTACATATATCAACTAAAACTATTACCAACTCACTCGAAGAGTCATTTCTCAATAAATTTAAACATTTATCAGTAAGTTGAGATTTCTGGTGAAGAATACGGTATCAGTTGGACATGATCACATCATTTGTTTTAAGTATTTGTTCAAACATGTAAAGGAATAGATGTGCTCTCTATATAGTAAAATGACAGGTTACAGAAAATAAATCCAATAAGCCTTTCTTAAAAACTATATGTGATAATGCTAATGGTTCAAAGCTAGCAATTCTGAGAATAATATTTAGTCTTCTTTTTTTTTTTTTAAAGATTTTATTTATTTATCTGACAGAGAGAAATCACAAGTAGGCAGAGAGGCAGGCAGAGAGAGAGGAGGAAGCAGGCTTCCTGCTGAGCAGAGAGCCCGACGCGGGGCTCGATCCCAGGACCCTGAGATCATGACCTGAGCCGAAGGCAGTGGCTTAACCCACTGAGCCACCCAGGCGCCCCAATATTTAGTCTTCTTAAACATGACTAACTAGGCAGGAGAATCCAATGTGTGTATGATAGTGAGATGCTGCAAGAATTTTTATTTTCCCTTATTTCTCATTTTTCTACATCTTAGTATCTGGGGAGTGGGAATGGCTAGAAAAAGGGGAGGTAAATTAAAGCTTTGGGAATAAACAAAGAAAACTAAGGTTTAAAATATATAGTATTTAACCTGAAGTTAACAACATGTCTTGTTAAAGGAGGCACAAGGTTGCTCTGCTAGGCTTGAAGGAGAACACTAAAAACCACAAGCATTTTATTATGTTATGCGTGAAAAGAACTACACTTCCTTATGCCAATGGTGGAAGCCAAGCATTATAATACTAACATTACAATGATGTACAACTGAAACATAGCTGAATTACAATTTTCTAATTTTCTAAAATGAAGCAAGCCAGCAAATCTTATTTGCTATATTATTCTATATAATGGAAGCATATCTTTATCTCCCAATATTTTTATTTTCTAAATTCTAGTACAAAGTAATTCTAAAATTGAAATAACATATATACCAATATGTATAGAAAATATGAATTTTAAAGAAGCAAGAGTTGAATAATTTTTTAAGTAGGCTCCATGCCCAGCATGGAGTCCAATGTGGGGTTCAAACTTATGACCCTTAGATCAAGACCTGAGCTGAGATCAAGAGTTGGATGCTTAACCCACTCAGCTATCCAGGTGCTCCAAGAGTTGAATAATATAATTTTTCTGAGGTCTTAAGAACAGTCATTTAGACCAAAATGTGCTTTATTCTGGTTTTAAAGAACACTTTTCAAAGAGTACTACTATTTGAAAGGTGTGATCATAGCACTGATACAAGTAGTACTCACAAGGGGCTGTAAGATGGAACAAGTTGTTTGCTCAACCACTTACTACAGAAATTGTGCAGTAAAAGATGGCTCTGAGAAAGGGGAAGTATTCTTGATATGACTAGAACAGATCTCATTAAATAGAATGTGACTTGAAAGACTTCCAATGGAAATGGATATGCACAATTACCAGTAGGTTTCCAGATTATGCAATTAATCCTAACTTCTCTGGCTCTGACTTCAGAAGCAGTCTCTGAGAAATAGTTCTCAAGGCAAGATTATAACCTCCCGCAGCACAGGAAGATGCTGGATGTGGAGTAGTTCTTAGAGCCCAGAGTTACTAATGAAAAGGTTATTTAAGGCTTTTAGTACTTTGAGAAAAAGAACACATTCTTGGAGCTGTTAAAACATGTTTAAAAATTACTCAGATCATAACAATAAATATTAAAACATCAACCATCAAATGCTATATTGATTAAAGACAAATTCATGTATCATCTAATTATCTCACATTCTTCCTTCCATCAAGACTGTTGATCGAAGTATTCCATGGGACTGTCTTCATATAAGCACTACATTTTAGCCACACTATTAAAAATGTTGAAATAAATAGCTACGACAAGTCCAATGGCAATACTATTAATTCTAGTTTCATTTCCTTATGTATAATGCAATTATTTCCTTATTTTATTTAAAAATGTGCTTTAAAGTTCCAATTTTTACATGTTCATTTGAATAAAAAAACAGTGATCTCGTAGTTGTTGCTTTTTTAAGATTTTAAATTAAATATACTTCTACATACAAAATAATGGATCTGGACCTCTCTTGTGCACCATATACAAAAATTAACTAATAATGGATCAAAGACCTACATGTATTAAGCTAAAACTATAAGACATTCGGAAGGAAATAAAGGTGAAAATTTATATGATCTTGGATTAGATGTTTTTTTTTTTTAAATATGACACCCCAAAGCATGTACCATCAAAGAAAAATAGATAAATTGGACTTTGTCAAAAACTTTTGTCAAATGATATTATCAAGAAAATGAAAAGACAGTCCATAAAATGAGAAAAAAAAATGTGCAAAGCATATATCTGTTAAGGGGCTTGTATCCAAAAATTATAAAGAACTCTTATAACTCAAGAATTAAAAAGCAACCCAAGGGCGCCTGGGTGGCTCAGTGGATTAAGCCGCTGCCTTCGGCTCAGGTCATGATCTCAGGGTCCTGGGATCGAGTCCCACATCGGGCTCTCTGCTCAGCGGGGAGCCTGCTTCCCTCTCTCTCTCTCTCTGCCTGCCTCTCCGTCTACTTGTGATCTCTCTCCGTCAAGTAAATAAATAAAATCTTAAAAAAAAAAAAAAGCAACCCAATTAAAAAATGTTCAAAGAAAAGAAACAGTCATATCTGTGAAGGACATATACAAGTGGCTAATAAGTACATGAAAAGATGCTCAACATCAGTAGTTATTAGGAATATGCAAATAAAAGATATATCACTTCACATCCACTAGTAATACTATAATTTAAAAAAAAAAACAGAAAGTAACAAGCACTGACGACATTTAAAGAAATTAGAACTTCATATACTGCTAGTAGAAATGTAAAATAGTGCAACTACTGGGGGAAAATGTTTGGCAGTTCCTCAAAAATTTAAACATAGGATGCCCACATGACCCAGCAATGTAACAAAGAGCACTGAAAATACATGTTCACATAAAAACTTGTACATCAATGTTCACTGCAGCATTATTCATAAGAGCCAAAAAGTGGAAACAACTTAAATGGCCATCAGCTAATGAATGGGTAAACAATATGTGATAAATTCATAAATGGAACATTATTCAGTCATAAAAAGGAATGAAGTACATCACATGCTACAACACAGATGAAACCTGAAAACATTATACTAATTGGAAAAAATTAGACACAAAAGGTCACATATTATTATGATTCTATTTATGTGAAATGTCCAGAATAGGTAAATCCGTAGGGACCAAGAGTGGATTAGTGATTGCCAGAAAATGGGAAAAGGAGGGAATTGAGACCAATTGCTGCTAGGCTGGAGTATCTTACTAGGGAGATTGAATTGTTCTAAAAGCAGACAGTAGAGATGGTTGCACAACATAGTGAGTATACCAGAAACCACTAAGTGTACAATTTAAAATGATAGAATTTCATGTTATGTGAGGTATATCACCATAAATATTTTAAATATGCTTAACTATGCCATTTTGATAAGGTTTTTTTTAAGTTTTTTTACAGAAAAAAAGATTGTTTAAAGCAATAAAAAAATTATTTCTATTTTTATATTTACCAAATTAGAATACTCTAAAAAATTCTATACTGTGTCAGAAAAATTATTTAATTATGATTAAGTAGTCTCTAACTTGTTAGGCTTCTTAAATTATCATACTTAACACCTGAAACCTCCATATTCATATTAAGACCCAAGACCTTAATTACCTGTGTGTTTAGGAGAGAGACCCCTTCTCCAAATAAGTAAGATACCTAATGATTTAGAGAAAAACCTATGTGTATTTATTCAGAGTGAACAACACTATCATAAACTGCAGACTGCATCAGTGTTTTTGGTTCATGAGATTTCTGAATAAAGAAATATCAAAGAGCACTTAACTGAAAGAAGTAATGATCTCCTTCAGCTAGAAGATCTTAATAGACCAAATGGGCCTTGAGGAAGTGAACATTCTCTAGAATTCTCAATTACAGAGTGAACAATTTCTTAGAAGAAATGGGCATTTCACAGCTTTCAGGATATTGATAATTTATGAAAAAGAGATCACAATATATATTTGAACAAGGTACATGCTTTGTGGGAAAGGCACTTCAATTCACTCCAGTAAAAGTAGTTTGTTAATACCAAAGTTTTACCTATATCAGTCACTGTCAATTTGGTAATCTTATTTAAGAATAAAGTAAAGACCATTTTTAAATGGAGAAGATAACATGGAAAATAACTTCAAATCTTAAAAAGTTAAGATTTGTACCATTAATTCATTAAGATTGTTCAAATTATAATGTTAGGATAGGCAACCACATGTAACTTCATCACATTGAACTAACTGGATTTCTTTTGTTTCTATATGTAAAAGAGTGTCTTTATATACATTAAAGAAAAAAACCTCGCTCACCCTCTATCATCAACCCTGATTTATCAAAACAGGCTCCATTAGAGCCAAAAGCTGAAGCTCTCATAACTAAGAACTTCAAAGTGGCGTATGTGACATGAAGTCTCAGAAGCCACTGTTGCACTCCCAGACAAGTGTCTGGAAGGCACAAAATTCTTAGGAATCCCAGGTTTTCAGGAAAACAAACATTGGAAGTGTTATCCCATTTCTACTATCTCCCAATTCTTATTTTTCTATCACAAGCTAACATCTGGAGCTCTAAATTCCAATCTCCGAATTTTTACACCGAAGACTAAAGCTGAAAATAACCTTGAGTTTGTAATAGGCCTTCTCTCACGTATGTAAAATAGTTGACTAAAGGAAAATTGGGCAGGGAATCATAAATCAGCTCACTAATAAACTGCTACTAGATGCTGGCACAAAGACCTCTGACTAAGTGAAATAAAGGTGAGTGAATGACAACGTCACGATGTCATGTGTTTTGCTGACTTATTTCAATGATAAATAATTTTATGAAGCGTTCACTGAGGTATCTGAACTTTTCTTTTTACGAACTGATTTTCTTGGAGCACCGGGGTGGTTCCGTCAGTTGAACATCTACCTTCCACTAGGGTCAAGATCCCAGGGTTCTGGGATTGAGACCCATGTCAGGCTCCCTGCTAAGTGGGGAGTCTGCTTCTCCCTCTGCTCCCACCCACCCCGCACCATGAAGTTACACGCGGTTGCCTATCCTAAAGAGATCAATCTATCTCTCTCTTTCTCTCTCCTCTCTCTCTCTCACACGCATGTGCATAAATAAATAATAATAATTTTCTTACAAACTGATTTTCTTTTTGAAGAACACACTTGAACTTTCCTTTCAAGAACTATTTTTTCTTTTTTAAAAAACTTTTTAAATATTTCGAGAACTCTTTTTCTTTTCTCATAAGTCATCAAAAACTGTCCTCATAGTCTCTAGAATATATCATAGATTTCTAATCAAGCCTCCTATACTTTATTTTGAATGTCAAATCATAATAAACCAAGTCTTAAGAACTATTATTTATCTCTGAAGTTATAAATCATTAACTTAAGAAAACAACATTAGGATATGGAACGTACTCTACCATGTAGCATTTGCCTAAAATTATTTTTATTTTTGTATTTGCTATTTAATGCCGGGCTAGATAGTCTACATTCGTTCATAGCTCTTCCCTATTCCCATAGAGTACTTCTGGAGTTCAGAAGTATGTGATAATAGCAGCATCAAAGGCTAACACTGAAGTAGAAAACCTCTTTTATATAAAATTATAATTTTCTTCTTTTTTGTTAATTAAAACACTTTATGCTTTGCCTCAATTGTGTATAAGAGAGTGTTGCTTGAGTGGAATAAATATAGAAACATGTGTTATATATTAAAAAAAGAATTATAGGGCGCCTGGGTGGCTCAGTGGGTTAAGCCGCTGCCTTCGGCTCAGGTCATGATCCCAGGGTCCTGGGATCGAGTCCCGCATCGGGCTCTCTGCTCAGCAGGGAGCCTGCTTCCCTTCCTCTCTCTCTGCCTGCCTCTCTGCCTACTTGTGATCTCTCTCTGTCAAATAAATAAATAAAATCTTTAAAAAAAAAAAAGAATTATAGCAAATAAATCCAAAATGTGAATGGACATTTAACAAATCTATGGTTAGGAAACACATTGTTTTCTAAGTAAGACTAGATCACGTTATTTTAAACAGCTGAACTTTTAAACAGTAAAAAATAACATTAAGATATTACTATGTAGAAACTTGGAAAGATGGGGGAGCAGAGCAAATAATTAATTTGTACTGAATATTGTTGTTTTGACAATCATTTATTATCATTCTAAAGCACTGTTATGCATGAGGGATAGCTAGGAAAAAAAGTCTGTTAATTTAGTTTTAAAGGTAATGAAATAAGAAAAATACTTTAAAATTTTATTCTATAAAGGGAAAAAGAATATACTTTATTTTGCTTGACTATAGCTGTTGCTACAGGGATTTGTAATATTTTATGCACCACGGTGATATGACAAACCTAAATTTCAAATAGACTTCAATTTAATAATTAAAATGTTCTCAAAAATATGAACACATATATAAACTGATACACTTTAAAAATACATATACAATAGTTCCTATTATAAAAATATGTTTCACTGGAAAAAAATTTGTCTCTGTTCTTTTTTTTAATTAAAGATTTTTTTTTTAAAGATTTATTTATTTATTTATTTATTTGACAGACAGAGATCACAAGTAGGCAGAGAGGCAGGCAGAGAGAGAGGGGGAAGCAGGTTCCCTGCTGAGCAGAGAGCTCGATGCAGGGCTTGATCCCAGGACCCTGGGATCATGACCTAAGCTGAAGGCAGAGGCTTTAACCCACTGAGCCACGCAGGCGCCCCCCCCATCTCTGCTCTTTTTCTAATAAAGCCTCAAAATACCTAAAATGTTTCCTATAATTATTTATATGTGGTACAGGAAGTCCTGAATACAAGTTTATTTCCTTCCTCCTCATATCAGTGTTTACTATGTACATATATGAACAGACTCATATGCATACAAAAAAATTATATTATGTACTTAGTTTTCTATTTGTAAGGACAAATTTACACATGATATTCATTGTTTATCAGAAAGAAGCTAGAAAATTATTATTTTCAGTAGCACATGGAGTTCATCCTACTTACTGTTGAAGAGCCCAGTGCAGATTTTGGAGACCTAATTATTCCAGCAATTGAATGACGAATAGACTCAAACTTGGATAGCCTCTCCTTTCTTTCCTGGAGAGATTAAGAAAGAAGCCTTCAGCAATAGTAAACTAGTTTATACACAGTTATGCTGGGCATTTAGATATTTATCCACAGCTAATCACATATTCCAACTAAATAAAATGCAATCTTCCTGACATTAAAGATAACAAATAATCAAATGCATAGGAACTCTTTAGTATTTTCATCTCTTAATGAATGTCTTGGTTTTGCAGAAAAATAAGAAAGAAATAAAAATTCATAAGACGAGAGAAAAAAAGAAATGCATAGGAAATTC
This sequence comes from Lutra lutra, assembly GCF_902655055.1. NCBI lineage: Eukaryota > Metazoa > Chordata > Mammalia > Carnivora > Mustelidae > Lutra > Lutra lutra. Next base: position 132,278,702 of record NC_062282.1, on the reverse strand, counting down.
ATGGGAAACCAAATATTAACATGTGGGAGAAAAAAACAAAAGACACAAGCTATAAGGAACCAGTCTAACATACATTTCAGATAGCACCGTAGTTGTAAGGGATTTTCAAACAAAAAAATAATAGGGAAAAATCAGCAGGAGAACTATACTGAACCCATTTTTTAAAATAGTGAATGCCACAAAGATTCACAGGATCACAATGACAATGATGATGACGCCACCAGAGGAGAACCCAGAAAGTAAATAAGGGGGTGGTGGTAGAACTCCACTAAGTAAAATCAGTCCAGCTACTTGCTTTAGGATGTATCTTTCTAAGCATCATATATCACAACTGAAGGAAACTTTCCTTAAAATTTTATATCCTTAGATCCATGTAATAAATGCAAATGAAGAGGGGTAAGAGGTAGAAAACAAAAGAAAGTAGAACAAAAATGAGACCTAGAATGTAATAAATAAGGAAGGATGTGTGAGGGTTTGTAATGGAAGCACTGGTCAATTTTCCAATAATGACATTTCAACTGTTCATCAGCAGCAGACAAAAGAACTTGAGATCCTATTGCCATGTCCTGTATTTCTTATGTCTTCTATTAGTAGTGATGCTCAGTTCTTATTTATCAGTGGAATATAAGTAAAGCAGGCCACAAATAACATCATTTGTTTCCTTTGTCTCTAATATGTAGGGTATACGTCTCTATTCAGTAAATGCAGACATTTTTAGCCATATGCTCTCTGATAAACACTGTAGCTTCCAAAATTCAACTTCTGTCTCTCCAAGTGCCTACTCCCACTTTATCTACTTTTCATTCTAATGGTTGCAGTACTAATATTCTCATCATTCTATAAACATATGCACATTCATAATTTAAAATAATCTTACAATAACCTAACAGAACAAATGACCTCAACTTCTTTTTCATCATTATCTACATTACTAACTTGCTTATGAGTCCATGTAAATCACTACCTATGCCTCATTTTGGTCATTTATAAAATGAAAAAAATTAATACAAACCTTCTTCAGAGCACATTTATGTTACTGCACATAATTAAAAATTAACATATTAAAAGCATATAAATATTTGATAAAATTTATTTTCAAAAAATAAATCTTTACTGTAGTAAAAATGGTCATCACCTTAGGAATGTGAGCATTACATTCCATAGGCTTAATCTTAGCTGTAGCTTCACTTTACTTTCTAGTAAAAATCCCTATACTAATTTGTGAGGCAGGGTGGGGGTTTGGGGGGTAGAGAAGGAAAAAATGAAACAAGATGGGATCAGGAGAGAGATGAAACATAAGAGACTCTTAATCTCACAAAACAAACTGAGTGTTGCTGGGGGGAGGGGGTATGGAGAGGGTGGTTGGGTTACAGACATTGGGGAAGGTATGTGCTATGGTGAGTGCTGTGAAATGTGTAAGCCTGATGATTCACAGACCTGTACCCCTGGGGCAAATAATACATTACATGTTAATAAAAATAATTAATTTTTTAAAAAAGTCAAATACAAAAAAACAAAACAAAACAAAAAACAAACCCTGTACTGAGTCATAAGAAGCGCGAAGGAAAAAACAGCCTTGAAGTACTGAAATATAGTGACCTTTCTTTAATGCATGTCCATCTTCAACTTGGGTGTTTTGGGATTTTTACAAATCTAATTTGGTGGGGAAGGAGGAGGGAGGGTGCTGGGTGGCTCAGTGAGTTAAGCATCTGTCTGTCTTCAGCTCAGTTCAAGATCCCAGAGTCCTGGGATTAAGTCCCACGTCACGTGGTCACGTTGGGCTCCCTGCTCAGTGGGGAGCCTGCTTCTCCCACTCCCTCTGCTCTTCTCTCTCAAACAAACAAATAAATAAATAATCTTTTAAAAAATAAAAATCAAAATCTGATACTTGAGAAGTCTTCTGAAAAAAAGTGTTTGGGAGGGTAAAACCTGATAAAACGTATAGCCAGAATATAGAGAACCCACTAGTGGGGAGGGCGGCATACGCAGCAGTTGCATATTATACTATAAAATATATTACAGTGGTAACACATGTATATACAGCCATATATTTATAGACAGTATAGTTATAGTATGTAAGATGTTTACATATCGTTATATTATTTATAGTACTATATATAGTAAAATATGTTTTTATATAATAATAAAATTATATATAGCACACATACTGGAAAGCACTGCAGGGGCTATAGTTTTCTACTTCCCAGCCCAATCTACCCGTTTCTTCCCCTGGGGAATTTCTCCCTCTGACTCTGAGTGGCCATGGAGGTGGAGGTGGCAGTGACATTAGCAGAAGCAGTGATACCACTGCTGACCCTGCAGCTGCTACTACCGACAGGAAGATGAGAGGAAAGGGCTAACTTCATCTGTTTGGCAACGAAAGCTTCACAAGAGAGCTCTGAGCACCTCTACCATGAATTTATGCTTCTCCTCTGAGTTAATGCTCTTAAAATACTGGAGAGAGTGTGGTGCTAACATAAGAGCACTATGAGAACTGAAAAGCACTGAGAGGTGATGCAGAAAAGTAGAAAAATCAGGACAGAGTTTTACATATGAGAAAGTGTTTTAGTAGTGTATGACTTAATAATATGCACTGAAATGACAACAGTAATTCTCTTCAAGCTACATTTTGGGTATCAAAACTTATGACAGGAAAGAACCATTTCCCTCAAAACCTTCTGATAATTTAAAAAAAAAAAAAAAAAAAAAAAAAAACAGGGGCACCTGGGTGGCTCAGTGGGTTAAGCCTCTGCCTTCCGCTCAGGTCATGATCCCAGGGTTCTGGGATGGAGCCCTGCATCGGGCTCTCTGCTCAGCAGGGAGCCTGCTTCCCCCTCTCTCTCTGCCTGCCTCTCTGTCTACTTGTGATCTCTCTCTATCAAAGAACTAAAATCTTAAAAAAATATATCTTCTTAAGAAACCAAACCAGATAAGTCTAATGTGCAGGTCCAGGTGTGGGGTAAAGAAGACTTCAAAAAGTTCTTCCTTTATATTAAGTGATGAAGCATAATACACTGTGTGTTTGAGGGGATACAATTAGTAAAAAAGCACCCTTTCATTTAAAGTATTCTTTAAATAGGCTGATCTAAAAACTGTATTATCACAAACCTTAAGTTTCATACAGGAATAATCAAATTTATTAAAAAAATTTTAACCAGTGTCAGCTCCATTGGTGCCCAGATTTCCACAAATAGAGAACATGAAACTCACTTGCTAAAGCTGGTCTATGTAGCATTATATTGTAGATTTAAATTATGGTCTCATAATACTTCAGACTGTGCTGAATTCACTGACAGGCTGACTTTTGTATCAATGAATTAAATGATATTAAAATTTTAGAAATTAAAATTTTAGAAATTAAAATTAAAATTAAATTAAAATTTTAGAAATTAAAATTTTAAAAATTTCCCTTTAATTACCATTAATATAATAACTAATCCTGCCTGTTGGCCTAAGGCTGGTGATGACTCACTCACCCTTGAGGGGGTGATGACCCCCTCAAGTAATGACAAGGTAAAGAGCCTTCTCCAGATAACAAACATAGGGATTGGTTTGGGCAACAGCATGGCCCCTCACCGTGAAGAAAGGTGGGGGCCAGGTAGGGGGGGGAAGGAGGGAAGATATTATGAAATAATAGTCTGATGAGATGCCCAGAAAAATGTTGTAAGTGTAGCTGTAAATCTATCTTGAAAGGAAAGTTCCAGATGCACTATCACTTTCACATATCATTCAAGAATAGCTTTTCATTGTCATTATTTTAAAATAAACTAAAGTGTAGGGACACCTGGGTGGCTCAGTTGGTTATGCATCCAACTCTTGGTTTCAGCTCAGGTCATGATCTCAGGATGGTAGGATCCAGCCCCATGTTGGGCTCCATGCTCAGCAAAGGAGTCTACTTGATGATTCTCTCCCTTTACCCCCTCCTCCTACCCTCTCCCACTCAAAACATAATCTTTAAAAAAATAAAATAAAAAATAAAATTGACTGAAGGGTCTCACAATTTCTGTCTCTCCCCCTCTATCTCTCTTTCCATATATATATATATATATATATATATATATATATATATATATGGAGATGTTTCATAATTGATATGAAACTTTCATAGTCATTAACAGTTTCCTTATTATCAATTGATAAAAAAGAACTCTAAGAAATAATACCTAAACTACTTACAGTTCAAGTAAAACCATACCTATCCGGTTTTTAAATTACTCTTAATAAAACTGCCAAATTGCAGTAAAACAGACTGTCAGGTTATCTCCACCCTCTGCTCACTGAAGCACAGGCAATGATATAAAAGGCAAGAGGCAAAGTTTTGCTGGTTGGAGTAAGTGACAAAAATCAGCAGTTCTTCCAAATGACAGCATGACTAGATGGCAGAGTAAGTTACAAATTAATGACTTTAACCACAAAGCACATAATGGTTCTCAGAGCAAGGCCTCTAAAGGAGGCACTAAGGTAGAAAGAATAAGGTTCTTGATGTCAGAAGGTATAACAAGTATGAATCTAGGCAAATTAAATTACTTCACTAGCGTGGCTCTTAGTTTCTGTATCAGTACACAGAAGGACACTGGCCTGGACAAAATCTTCATCTCAAAATTTCTGTGACCATCGTCCAGCTCCCCAGTCACTTCATTGTACTAATCACCGGCCAAACTCCCACAGAAGAGTTTCATGTGGGAGGCTGGTCACCAGAGTCCGTTCCCTTTAAGGGCTGGTCACTTTCTGCCTGAGGTGTCCTCAGAACTTGACCTCCAATGGAAAGGCCAACTACAGTGAAAGGTGCCACAGGAACATTTTATAACAATGCTAAGTCACTGAAACAATAAGTATTATTTCTCACATTATTTTCTCACATTATTTCGGTAAATAATCCCAACCTAATGACATTCTTACATTGAACAATGAAAGTGATGATTTGGCCCTGTGGGAACATTCAGATACATATTCAGATCAGGAGGCACTAAGGATCAAGGAAAAGAGAACAATATTCATGCTCCAGCTCCAGGCTGAGTGCCAAATATCTTTGAGACTACTTATGCAAAGCAGCCATGAAATTTGGAGGGATTTTGTGAGAAATAACTACAGGGAAATTATAACCTCAGAAAAGATTGTCTCCTGAAAAAAAATTCTTGTCTGTTGGTAAATGACTCCATAATGTAAATGAAATACTGCAAATATCGGTATGTCCTTCATAAAAGGAATGCATTTATAAATAAACGAATAACTTAGTCTTTTGCAGATGTTGATTTGCTGGGGAGAATGAAGAATACACAGTTTTTATTCCCATCAGGATACAGAATTTAAGTACTGAAACAGTTTGTAAGTGATTTATTTTAGCAATTGGGTTCTGACTGAAGATAAATCATTTCAGAAGTATTCACTGCCTAGTAACCTAGTTTGTCATGCTGTTTTTCTTTGATGCTTGCATATTAAGAATATTTATTCAAAGAAAGACAGACCGTTTGCTAAGTCAACCATTTTCATATTTTGAAATAATGAAATTGGAAACCAAATGTGCAAAAGGAACATTTGAATGATTATTCAGATTTTGTCTTAAAATAACAATGCTAAGAAAATTTATAGTACAATGGAGTTCGCTGAAACATGTAAAATGTCATATTGTTCTTGCTTTCTCGACTGTATATATCTCTTAACTAGGATGATGTCTCTAGGGGAATAAGACCAAAGCAGGAGACTATAATCAGCTCCTTTCCTATTCAAAATCTAAGTACAATTCATGTTCCATGGTGCTTTTCTCAAACAGATGAGCTGAATGTCTATATATATTCTTTTCATAAATTATCCAATAGTGCAAAATCCATACCAGTTTCCTTATGAGCACCTCACTGAGTCTACAATTTAAATGCTGATAGGCTCTGCTCAGTAAACAACTGTGTATCTCAGGTTATTTAAAAAAAAATTATACTATTCTGAATTAAATTATCAAGACCCATCTTAACTAAGATTCTGCCTTTTTTTTTTTTTCCAAGATATTTTATTTATTTATTTGACTGCCAGAGACACATTGAGAGAGGGAACCCAAGTAGGGGGAATGGGAGAGAGAGAAGCAGGCTTCCCACTGAGCAGGGAGCCCGATGAAGGGCTCGAGCCTAGGACCCTGGGATCATGACCTGAACCAAAAGCAGACGCTTAAGGACTGAGCCATCCAGGCACCAAAGCCTTTATTTTTTTAAAGATTTATTTATTTACTGGGGCGCCTGGGTGGCTCAGTTGTTAAGCATCTGCCTTCAGCTCAAGTCATGATCCCAGGGTCCTAGGATTGAGTCTTGCATTGGGTTCCCTATTCAGCAGGGAACCTGCTTCTCCCTCTCCTACTCCCCCTGCTTGTATTCCTGTTCTCTCTCTCTCTGTGTCAAATAAATAAATAAAATCTTAAAAAAAAAAAAAGATTTATTTACTTATTTGAGAGAGGGAGAGAGAGAGTGAGCATTGGGAGGGGCAGAGGAAGAGGGAGAGAGAATCTCGAGCAGACTTCCCGCTGAGCATGGAGCTGGAGATGGGTCCTGATCTCACGACACACGACCTATTATCTGAGCCGGTGTCACGATATCACAAGCCAGACTCTCAACCAACTAAGCCACCCAGGTGCTTGAGAGTCTGCCTTTAAAGCAACTAAGGGACATAATGTTAAGCCATGAAATTTATCTCCTTTGCTTAAACTAATAACTTGTAAGACCAAGAATGCATTACAATGAGAGCAAAAGTACTATTTCATTAGAGGCCCCTATGTCTAATAATGGAGGCACTTTGCCAACTCCAGCCACACCCTCACAGACTTTAAGCTCACCACTCTACTTAACAACTTACTTTGATCAGGTCAAAATAACACTTTTGCCAACTCTTTGCTCAACCTGTTTTCAACTCTTTCGGGGATACATGTAAGAGTGGAATTGCTGGGTCATTTGGTAATTGTGTGTTTAGCTTTTTGAGGAACAGCTAAACTATTTTCCACAGAGGCTGAACCATTTTACATTCCTACCAGCAATGTATGAGGCTTCCAATTTCTGCACATCCTTGTTGAAACTTGTTACTTTCCATTTTTCTGATTATAGCTATCGTAATGGGTGTGAAGTATCCAGCCTTCATTTTTAAAGAACTTTTTTTTTTTTTACTGCTTATAGAATTCAAAGTTGTTTTTCTTTTTCTTTTTCTTTTTTCTCTTTCAACACTTTGTCTTGTGGTCTCTAGTGTTTCTGATATAAAGTCAACTATAATTCATATCATTATTCCCCTATATATAATAAACATTTTTCCATGATTACTTTTGTAATAAGCAAGGATACAAGTAAATGTAATTTTATTTTAATTATCCTGCTTGGAGTTCATTAAATTTCATGGACTTGTGGGTTGAAAGTGTTATAAAATACTCGACCATTGATCCTTCAGATATGTTTTCTACTCCCATCTCTCTCTCCTCCCCTCCTTAGATTCTAATTACATGTATGTTTGTCCATTTGATATCACTCTGTGATCTCAAATACTCAGTTTTTCTTCTCCTTTTTTTGTTTCCATTTGGATACATTCTATCAACCTATAATCACATGTCACTGATCTACTACTAACAATTCCATTTAATGAATTCCTTAGTTTTGATATTTTTCATTTCCAGAATTTCATTTTTTATGCAACCATATCACTATTGAAATATCCCATCTTTCATACCCGTTGTAATCTTTTCCACTAGATCCCTTAGCATTCTTGTAATAGCTATATTAAAGACATTGATAATTCTAATAACTAGGTCACCTGTGTCTATTTTCTTAGCTGGAAGTCACATTTCTTATTTCTCCATTTCTCTTTTTAGTGTGTCATATATTTTTGATTGTGTGCCAAATGGTTTGTATAAAAGAACAGCAGAATCTGTAAAGAGGGATATGTACTCCTTTGTCTGTCAGGCTGCTAGCTTGGGACTATAGGTAATAAGCTGGGTCTGGTCTTTGTTGCAGTTTTAGTTTGAATCAGTTCACCACCATCTTCAAACATTCCGAGAGCTGTTTCAGGAGTTTTCCTTCAGCTAAGAATGGAATCTGAGCCCAGGCAAGATTCCAGTATCTTGCCTAAGCTTCAAAGTCAATCCACCAGCTTTAGGAACTAAAGGAGATCTCACCAAGCTTTGCAGCCTCTTTGGGGGAGAGGGGGAGGTGTGCTAGGGAGTTCTCTCTGCTTTCCATTCACACCCACAACTTTCTGTATTTAAGAAGATAACTTTCAGCCCTTACATATGGTCTCTTGTAACTTTCCATATCCAAACTGGATACAGAAATACATTTGCATTTTTATTGACAAGTAACCTGCCAGTCATCATTTTATTGACTGTTAGTCATAAACTAAGAAAATACAAACACACAATTTAAGGATCTTCAGTATGACAAAAGAAAATGCCATTATTTATCAAAAGTTACAGACTTATATTTGACTACCATATTCTAAGGCAGTCAATTACCACAAAAGGCCTTCAGAGTTTAAGCCTATACTCCTCAAAAGATCGTTTAAAGAGTTAAAATCCAAATATCTAAAAAGTCTTCATTCTTATTATTTTGCTTTGATTTTGTTTTCTTTTGTTGATTGTTTTTGAGGGATAGGGAAAACGAGTTTTACTGTTTTTGTATTTGGGGCAGAGAACCATAGAAGGTTACTGTAAGGTCTAGTATGTACATACTTCAGTTTTGTATGAACTATATTTTAAGTTTCCAACTTCATCTAAAAAGTTCTCTGAATGGTTTGACTTTTTAGTATTCTCATAGTGCACACACATCAACAATCCTACTATCTGTTCAGAGTTCCTTTTGTTACTAGAATTACTAGAACTAGTAACTGGAAATGTTTGGAGTTTCAAGGCCTCAGGCAAGATTTTACTTATTAGAATGGAATCAGAAACTGTAGGACCTAAAAGAATATCCTAGAACTTAATTTTTAAAATAAAAATAAAATGTTAAAGATAGGAATTTGGTGCTTATAATATTGCACGTCTATTATCAGCAAATAAAATCCAACTAAGAGACCTGTCAGGAAGAAGTCAGTGAGGTTCCAAGCATTTATCTCACTCTCACCCTTCCAAGAGAAGCTGCCATATTATGGGACTATTGGTACTGGCTGCCTGAGAACAGAGCACTACAACAGAGGGTAGAGCTGAGAAATGATGACAGACAACTTCTTGATGATATGGTTTAAATTTCTGGATATATCTAGTTGTGAATGTAAATAAACTCTCTTATGTACTTACCTCTACTGCTTTGGTTGACTGTTATAGGGAACTAATATAGCAGAGCTTCCTAGACTATCCACTAGTAATTGAAGATCTCCAATAAGCAATTATGAAAGTCACAATTTTCATTAACAAAATAATACACTAACATATTTTTTCTTCTGAACATATATTTACTTTTAATAGGAAAACAAATCTTCTAATATTGAAATACATTAATATAAATGGAAAACTTTTTTGTAAGAGAACACTTCTTGTGTTGTGTCATATGATGTTGTGATAATTACTTTTACTTATTCCTATTAATTCATCAGTTTCAGTAGTGCCTGGGTGACTCAACTGGTTAGGCAGCCAACTCTTGATTTCCCGCTCAGGTCAAGATCTCAGAGCCCTGGGATGGAGCTCCATGTCTGGCTCCCCACTCAGCAGGAGTCTGCTCCCTCTCCCCTTGCCCTTCCCCCTATGCATGCACTCTCAAATAAATAAATAAATAAATAAATCTTTAAAAACAAAACAAAACAGCAGCACATGACATACAAAGTAATTGTTCAACATGTTTGGAAAAACCCTAGTTTGAATGATTAACAGATGTTATCTAACTACAAAAGGTTCAGTCGTCCCATATATTTTAGAACTGCCCCATTAGTCAAATTTAAGCAGGTTTCTTAAATGCAGTATGTCTCAAAGCCTTAATAACACATTAGTACATGTACTTTTTTGGGGGGACAAAATATTATTTTGCAAGATTCACTTCAAGAAATGTCACAAAGTTTCCATTCTGTGGGGTTAGAAGGGGAAACATTCTCTTCTACTCTACATCAATCATGGCTTCTTCTTGGATATTATCATCACATGTAAAGGCTCCAAATTAACTAATTAAAGCTCCTCTCTTTCTGGCCACAATCTCTTATCCCATCAGTTTGCTTTCAACCAGTAACACTATAAGCATTTTTCAACTTCACTGCACCCTAAGGCATTGAGTCTCTTTGTTTCGCCTAATGAATCACCTTCTCTTTTCTTCTCTTCTCTCTTTATCTAACCGAGATGCCATGATATGTCATTCTAATGATGCTCTCACCAATATTCTAAACTCTCTTGCTATCCTACCTTTTAGTTGCACACATGTAGTAATCCCCAACACTGGATAGCTGGATAGATCCAACCATCCAACCATACACTCAAACAATTCATCTCTGCTGGAGAGAATCACAAGATTCTTAACTTCAAATGGGCACCAAATATCTAACAGTACTTCTACATTTCTCTGGCCAACTCACTTCTTACTCTCCCAGTTACTGTCAACCATTTCAAACATTTCCTACTTTTCTTGGGCCTAAACCTGCCTCATTCTACCCCCTCCAGTATAAAGAAACTACAAGCCAGAAACACTTTCATCTTGCCTTTTCAAACTAAAAAATCTATTATTTCTCTTCCCTTCTAATTTGTTTCCCCATTTGGAAATATGTAGCTATCTCCCATCTAAGGCTGACCTCTCTACTCGTACTTTGTATTGCATCCCCTCCTGCTCTCCTAAGAACCTTAAACCTTACAAGAACTTGATAGATCTCTGTTTGAAAACTTGTTTTTCCTACCCCATCATTTATACAGGTTTAAGTTGCTCTTATAGAGAAAAAAAGAAGTAGTAAGAGAGAAAAGATGGAGAAAGATAGGGAAGGAGGAATGAAGAGAGGAAGGGATGCATCTCTTCCCTCACCACACATCCTTCTTCTGCTACTGCTCATTCTCCATAAACAAAATTCCTAAAAGATTTATCTATGCTTCCTGTCTCCACTTTCCTCTCCTCCTACTCACTACTCAATCTGCTCCCATTTGGCTTTCATCTTATCATTCAAGCGAAGCAGATGCTTTCAATTAACCAGCAAATTCCACTTTACTAATCCAACAGAGACATTTCTTACTTATTGTACTTGACCTCTTGGGAGAATTCCCCTCTATTGATCATATACTCCTACATGAAACTTGTACTGCCCTGGCCCACTCTCCCTCAACAGGCATAATATGATCATTTGCTTTTAAGATCCATTGGCTCAGATCTCCTCTTTCCTCACTCTATCTTTCCTTCCTGGGTAACATTTTACATGTTCCAACTTCAGTTACCACCTAGCCAAGCCCACTCATTAAATCTCCAAATCAGACTTTACCACTGAGCTATAAACATGTACGTATCAAGACACCCATGTGATTTCTCTACTAGGGAAGACAGAAAAAGTCAACATTATTTCATACTGAACTCCTAACTCCCAAATAGCCCCTTTTTAGGAGTTTCTCATTTCAATGAATGGTACTAATAATCCTGTTATACAAACCAGATATCTTAAAGTCCAAACTCACACTCACAATATATATTCCAAGAGTCAGAAGGCTTTATCAGTTTTTTATTCAAATATGTAAACATTAAATAAATTCTACATATTTTTAAAGATGTATTTATTTAATTTAGAAAGAGAGAACATGAACAGGATGGGGGCCAGGGGGTGGCCAGAAGGACAGGAGAGAGAGAATCTCAAGAAGACTCCCCACTGAGTGTGGTGCCCGACTTGGGGCTCAATCCTATGACCCTGAGATAACGACATGAGCCAAAATCAAGTCAGACACTTAACCAACAGAACCACCCAGGCACCCCAAATAAATGCTACATATTAATGACATACTGAAGCAAGACAGAAGCTATCAGATATTGTGTAATAAATAAATAAAAGGGTACATTTATTTAACTACTCTTTTATACTAAAGAATCTCAAAGGACTCTTTGAAACAAACAAAACTGACAGACTCAAATTTAACCAGTCATTCCAATTATACATAACATTCTAACTCATATTGACTTTGGGAAATCTGCAGTTACCTTTATTTAAATTTGGGGAAACCCTCAAAAACAAAAGAAAAGTATCTTGGGAGTTAAAACACTTTTTCTTCTAGCATTTTTCAAAAAGATTGATTCTTGAGATAAGAGAGCTAGCCTGACAAAGGATTAAAGATAGTGAAGAACAATTATGGTTCCTTTTAAAGTTATACTTTGTAAGATATGGAGGTCATGCAAGCATAGGCAAACTTAATCAAGACACATATAAGAATATATACTCCCTCTGGCTATTTATTAATTATTTTGATTTGTAAACTAGCTAATTATATTTAGAAATTGTTCAAAATTCTGGTATAAAGAACATTTAGCTTATTAAAAACAGATTCAGGGGTGGCATAATATGTATCCAGAAAAAAAAAATGCATTATTTAATCAAAATTTTTCAGTTAAAATTAAATACTATCCAGGACTTACTTTTTAATCAATATGAGTGCTAGAAATCTCAGGACCAGGTCTCTATTCCTTTTACAATAGGTTCCAATCTGCTTAAGTTAATAAAGTGCCTACTGGATGTACTGTTATTTTCAGAAGTTCATTAACTATTTCATCAATAGGAAATAAGTAGTCTAGAGTCAACAAAAGTGAATAGCATACTAAACTACTGGCCTAGAGCAGTCAGTCATAACTCCAAATATCAGACTTGAAATCAATAATATCTTTGATTAGGTGTCAGCATTAAATACCACAATTTTTCATCTGAAAATTAATACTAGGTATTCACCACATAACCATATCAAAGGTTTCACAAAATTACTAAAGGTACAACAATGGCCATTATTATATATAATGTTATTTTTATAAGAATTATTACATTGAAGGGGCGCATGGGTGGCTCAGTGGGTTAAGCCGCTGCCTTCCGCTCAGGTCATAATCCCAGAGTCCTGGGATCGAGCCCCGCATCGGGCTCTCTGCTCAGCAGGTAGCCTGATTCCTCCTCTCTCTCTACCTACTTGTGATCTCTGTCTGTCAAATAAACAAAATTAAAAAAAAGAAGAATCATTACATTGAAGAAAAATTTAAAGACTGATCATTTGAACATTTACCAAATCCCTTTGCTCCTACTGAATTCCCTAGCAATTTCTTAACTAGTCTTGGCCATCCCTGTCCTTACAGAAAAGAATACTGCAATCTATATCTACTTGAAAGGCTCATAGAAAAAAACAACAAATCTCATTTTCACCCATCAGCTTGAGGCAAAGGTTCTATATAGCTCTGACCACAGAGCTCACTAAAGCCCTAATAAGGCCTCTCTAGAAAGGTTTCCTGTGGCTAACTCATTTAGAGCAAAAGCTTGTGAAGATTCTAATAAAGTGTCTGAGAAGTTATGAATGTTACTTAAAGTTTTATTCCTGACGAGTTTTCCACCCCACAATATTCTTTTTGGCTATGATTATATATTTTCTGACTCAAGATGTAATTAAAGTAAAGAACTGATTTGTTGAACTAGAAGTGGCAGCACTGAATATGGAGAGGCATTATTTTATTAAAAGAATGGCCAGAGGGAGTATATATTCTTATGTATGTCTTGATTAAATGACCTACATCTCTTACAGAGTATAACTTTGAAAGGAACCATAATTGTTCTTCACTATCTTCAGTCCTTTGTCAGGTTAGCTCTATTTCAAGATATATAATGTAAATTTTCTCTCCTTGCCAAGCATTATGAGCAGCTGCAAAGGGTTTTATCTGAGATTCAGAAAAGGTTAGGGAGAAGAAACTTTCCTGTAAAGGAGAAGAGAAACTGCTACAAATATTTGTAATGTCTTGTCATAATTAGATGGATTCACAATTTCTAGGAAGGGCAAGAAAAAGAGAAAGTTGCTCAGAGCCAATTTAGGCCTATCTAGCACCAACTGCTATGCCCAAAACCCCACAGCAAGCTCAGCAGATTTAAAAAAAAAAAAAATTCCAAGGGAATTTGAATAATATTCTATAGGTGTAAGGCATTAGGTTCTAATATATACTTTCATGGCCTTAGACCCTGCAAAAATTCTTCCAAAGCCCAAAAATACCATTTAGCCATAATTAACCAGAGCTTTTCAGAAGTCAAAATTCACTCCTCGGGGAGTATTTTAAACCTGCTGAACTCCTGACAAACTCACAATTAACATTTAAAATGTAGAGTGTAAAGAACTTTATTGCTAACTGATGTGATGCTGAAAGAAGAGGCATTACTTTTTCTAATTTTCAGTGTAAGGAAAAAATATCAATGATTTCCTTAGCCTTAGTCTCTGTCATTGAAATTATAAACTATATTATTCTTGCATTATTTGTATTATTTCTAACCAGAATACCTTTGTACAGCTATACTTTATTCCAAGCACAATCCTGATCTTTTATTACTACTACTCAAACTATGGCATAATAGCTATATAATTCACTGACAGAGATATGATATTTTCATTTGAAATAATACCAAGAGAAACAACAATTCAATAAAGGATGAATCTTAATTAAACAATAATCCTAAACAAAGAATAAAGAAAAAAGGTCATCTTACCAAAAAAAAAATTTTTTTTAAGAAAGGAATCTGTTATTTCCTTCTCATTAAGAAACAAAACAAAAACAAACATACACCAGATTCAATATAAAAGTATTATCAAAAAGCACCTAGCCTACTTATTCTGCTTCATCTGATAAAATAAAGCAGTCAACTGAGGAAAATTATATAAGAATAGCACAAAATTAGGGCATACTCTGTCAATGGGTGAAAGGCCAGCACCTCCAATGATCAAACTCAATACTGTATAGTATTCCAACTAAATTAGATTTATTTTCCACACAGAGTTCTAAAATCAAAGTAATTCAGCAATTGAAATAATCTCCAAATTAAGGACAGTCAAGTCGTTTTCAGACTGAAAAATTATTACAGCAAATACAGTCTTTTACTCCACAGGCTGTGAACTCCTCATTAGCAACAATTTTCCCCTAAAACTTTATCTTTTTTCTAAGCACCTGTTGCACCACCATCTTTATTCCCCACTAATGGCCTCACCTCTCCTCATAGAAAATAGAAATGATCAGGTGGGAATTCCTAGGACTTTCTGTCCTTCCTCATCCTCCCACTGACAAATGTAAGCTCCGCCCCACCCACCTGGGTCGGGGACCTCCATCCTCCAGTGTTCTCTGGCCCACTATGCTCTTTCCCTGCTTGGGGAAAGAATTGGGGTTCACCAGGAAGTCCTCACTCTCCTGGAGGCTACCTCTGCTATTTACTGTTTTTTTTCCTCCCATATTATTTAAAACACACACACACACACACACACACACACACACACACACACACAAACTAAATGTAAAATCTTAACTCTCTCTGCCCATAGATCATTATTCTAACTTTCCCTTCCCTCCAAAATTTAGCTACCTCAAAATGCTACTAGAGAAATCATAAAAAAACAATAACAATCATATAATCATAGCCCTCACAGAGCTTTTTGTAAAAAGGTAAACCAGATCCTTTTACACTGTTGCTTAACATCTTTGAATGGCTCCCCCATTGAGTCCACCAAAAAAAATCTCAATTCACACACAAAGGTTTTCCTATAATATAGCCCCTACATCTAGTTACATATATATATTGAAGATTTAGAATACATATTTTTACTTCCCTGAGCAATATATGATGCTTCTAACCTTTGCTGAAATACTATTCCTCTTTTTTCCTCTTTTTTTTTTTTTTTTGGTGGTGTGGGGGTGCAGGTTGTGTGGCTGGATACCTCTTACCCACCTTTAAGACTGAAAGTAGACATCCATACAATTCTACCCTGAGCTCAGGCACTTTATTTTTTATTTTTTATGATTTTTATTTATTTATTTGACAGACAGAGATCACAAGTAGGCAGAGAGGCAGGCAGAGAGAGAGAGAGAGGAGGAAGCAGGCTCCCCACTGAGCAGAGAGCCCGATGCGGGGCTCAATCCCAGGACTCTGGGATCATGACCTGAGCAGAAGGCAGAGGCTTTAACCCACTGAGCCACCCAGGCACCCCAGCTCAGGCACTTTAAATCTACAGCACCCTTCTTATGTACTGTGATAGCACCTAGTATTTACTCTTATGGAACTCATCACATTCTTGTTATAATTATCTCTTAACTTGCCTTTCACTGAACTGTGAGCTCCTTCAGGATAGGACTTTAAATCATCTGGCTTTGTATACAAAGCCAAGACAGTGCAGATGGCATACTGCAGTTTCTAAAATGGCCACAACAATATTTCCATCACACATGTTCTTACGATAAAGAATCTGACACTTCTTCCATTGAGAAGTGGGGCCTGTGTTCCCTACACTTGAATTTGGGCAGTCATGTGACTGTGGTAGACGTGACATTACATGACTTCCAAAGCCAGGTCATAAAAACAGCTCCCTCCTGGTCGTCTTGGGACACATTGTTAAACCCAGACACTCCAGCTATAAGGAAGCTCAAGCAATTCACAGACAGATGGCACAAGGAGATGAACAGAGCTTAGTTGGGCTCCTAGCCACCAATATCCAAACTGCCAGTCATGTGGGTGAACCATATTGGAAATAGATCCTAAGGCCTCTAATCCAGCTGTTCCGGTTGATGACACATGGAGCTGGATAAGCCTTCTACATGGAATTCTTCCCAAATGAAAATTCATGAGCAAATTAAATGATTATTATTATTCTAAGTCTCTAAGCTTTGTAGTGATCTGTTTCATAGCAAGATAAGCAGAAGAGTGCCTGTCTTATAGTACATAAACACACATGTACACACACTGTACACACACATACAACACACATATACACAAAGTTCAGTGAATCAATGAATAAATTTCCCAAATCAAACATGCTCCGTAAGTGAGAGAACAGTTACCAAACACTCTAATTCAGATACTTAAATTACCTTAGCCTTTTTCATTATAAAAAATAATTCTAGAAAATCAAACAGAAAAACTCAGATAAAGGTAAATACTCTGTAATTTGCAGCAAGCCTGAGATATAGAACTTTGCCAAATACTGCAGAAGGCCTCCATGTGACCTGTCCTTTTTTAAAAGATTATTTATTTATTTATTTGACAGAGAGAGAGATCACAAGTAGGCAGAGAGGCAGGCAGAGAGAGAGGGGAAGCAGGCTCCCTGCTGAGGAAAGAGCTGGATGCAGGGCTCAATCTCAGGACTCTGAGATCATAACCTGAGCCGAAGGCAGGGCTTAACCCACTGAGCTACCCAGGTGACCCAGGTCTAAACACAACCACCTATATGCCTTCCTCCAAAGAAACCACTATCATGAATTCTACAGTAATCACATACTTGCATTATTTTTAGTCTTATTTTTTAAGCTCTAGTATATATCCCCTACACACTATAGTTTAGTTTTGATCATTTCAAAAATGCTTAATCTACCTTTAAGCATCTTTTAATCTATAAATTCCTTCTCCAGCCCTATGTTTTCCTTATTATTTAGCTGTTTAAAAACCCAACCAATTGACATAGTTTGCCACATCCTGGATCTTGATGATTTCCTGCCATGGGGCAGTCCAACACATCCTCTCTCCTCTTTCCTACAAACTGGCAATTGAGATCAGAGGCTAGGTCAGACTCAGATTCAGTACTTTTAGTGAGATCATGATGGCATATGTCAGGAGATTAAATAATGTCTGGTTGTCTCTCTTTTTGTTATACCTACAGCTATTGATGCTCAATGTCTAGATCCACTAATTCATTGTGTATTGTCAAATGGTGATATTCTTTCAAATTGTACCATTTCTTTTCCATTTATTAGTTGGAATATTTCCATAAAAAGATGCTTTCCTTCATCTATTATTTGATTAACCAATAATAATTACCTGGTAATATATTTCACATAGAAAAGGAAAGATAAATGTTTGACTGTTTTACATGAATATATTTTTTTAAGATTTTATTTATATATTTGAAAGAGAGAGAGAGAGAGCAAGCATGCATGAATGGGAGAGGGGCAGAGGCAGAGCAGACTCCCCGCTGAGCAGAGAGCCCAGATGTGGGGCTGGATCCCAGGACCCTGAGATCAGGACCTGAGCCACAGTCAGACACTTAACCAACTGAGCCACCCAGGCACCCCTACATGAATATATTTTTTAAATTCAGAGTCCTTGAAACAGGAATTACAAACAAATTAAGACCAATCTTAAATATATTGATTGGGAAATGAATAGTGAATATTTAAATGGAAAAATTATGAGGGTGATGATGAAGGAGATAAAAATAATCAGAGCTAATCCTAGGTAACAAACTTTTTAAAAGACCTTTACATATATTAACTCATGTTATCCACACAACAATATATGAGGTAGGTACTAACTACTATTTTCTCTTTTGTATAGATGAGGACACTGAAGCACAGTTAAGTGATCAGAGCAGGATACAGGCATGGATAATGGACCCTACAAGCATTTAAAGATGGTCTACAAACTACAGATATCCTCAAGTTCAATGATGTATGCCTATTAAATCTTACAGGATAATCTCCTTTTAGCACCATGATTTTAGTTATGTGACAGTGAGAGATGATCCCATAAAAAACTTAGAAAGTGGATAATCAAGTTCTGAATCTACTTTAAACCTAGCTCTAGTTATCCATAACTCTTTTAAATTCTTTTCCTTGGTCATCTTCAATTTCCCACTCTCTTTGGATGAGAAGTTTTAACTTAAATAGATATTTTAACTTTCTTCCCCTTAGCTTGTCCAAATTCCTAATATAAAATTCAATATGCCTAAGTTCTTTTGCTGACTTACGAAACGCCATATTTTCTTTTTCTGACTTAAGAAAATTCATATCCACTTTTCTGTCTTGAAGTCATTCCATCTCTGGCTTCAATTAAAACTAATATTTTATGGTATCTTAATATGCTGATATAAACTATTAACTATATTATTGTTTTGCAAAAGTAACATGAGAAGAAGTTGTCTCTAAAACCTTTCATTGAAATAACATTTTCTTTTTTTTTTTTAAGATTTTTTATTTATTTATTTGACAGAGAGAGATCACAGGTAGGCAGAGAGGCAGGCAGAGAGAGGGGAGGAAGCAGGCTCCCTGCTAAGGAGAGAGTCTGACATGGGGCTGGATCCCAGGGTCATGGGATCATGACCTAAGCTGAAGGCAGAGGCTTAACCCACTGAGCCACCCAGGCACCCCTGAAATAACATTTTCTAAATGTCTGACATTGAGATAGAAAGTTCTGGAGCTACTATATAAAGTAATAATCTCCATATCAGAACAAAGTATTTTAACTGGGTCTTTACAATTAAATGTAAACAGATACTTGTCCTACCATTTACTTATGTTTACTTGTAAACATTATCCTTCAGAAGTTCTTTTATTTGAATTACAGTAAGACCATAATACTGGAAAAGTTTACTTTTAGATAAAGATACATAAATTAAATGCTGACTGGTACATTATACATAATTTTCATTCTTTTAAAGCCTTCACATAAGAATGAACAAGTTAAAAGTATAATAAAAACTGTATCAGCCAATGAATTCTTAGCAAAGCAATTCAACCAGCAAAGTACTCAAGCACACTGAATCATTGGACTGGTAAAGACTTTTGAAAAATAAGTTTAAATAAAACTATATTTTTAAGAAACCACATTCAAATCAGTTGGAAATAATTCTGATTCTATACATTCCCTTAATCTTAACAGAAAGCAATCTTAGGGACGCCTGGGTGGCTCAGTTGGTTGGACGACTGCCTTTGGCTCAGGTCATGATCCTGGGAGTCCCGGGATCGAGTCCCGCATCGGGCTCCCAGCTCCATGGGGAGTCTGCTTCTCTCTCTGACCTTCTCCTCGCTCATGCTCTCTCTCACTGTCTCTCTCTCAAATAAATAAATAAAATCTGTAAAAAAAAAAAAAAAGAAGGCAATTTTATTTAGATAATATTAGGTCTACAAAAATTAATAAGAGCTCATTGCTTTAAAATTCATATTAAAAAGATATGAGAAAATGAAGCAAAATACAAGCCATGCAGATTTAATACTAATCATTTTGACTTCATTTCATTGGGTATTATGAAATGGTGATTCCTAATCAGAATGCCTAAGATAGTAAAGAAAATGCTTTCTTAACCAGTTTTGTTTTCATGTAAATAATGCTTACATAAACCAGGACAGTAAAAAAAAAAAAAAAAAAAAATATATATATATATATATATATATATATATACACAAAGATTAATACTCATCTGCTTAGTCTACATGAGGTCTATTATAATTTCATAATTAATTCTGCTTTTAACATGCATTTCCCAGTTCATTAGAATCATTTGATATGGGGGCACCTGGGTGGCTCAGGAGGTTAAAGCCTCTGCCTTCGGCTCAGGTCATGATCCCAGGGTCCTGGGATCGAGCCCCGCATCGGGCTCTCTGCTCCGCGGGGAGCCTGCTTCCTCCTCTCTCTCTGCCTGCTTCTCTGCCTACTTGTGATCTCTGTCAAATAAATAAATAAAATCTTAAAAAAAAAAAAAGAATCATTTGATATGTTAATGCAAGAATATTTCACCATAAATACAACACCTGGTTTTCTTAAAAAGACATTTGAGGCAAATTTAAATGAGAAATCTGTGTTGAATGGCTATTTGTGATTAGCAAACTGGATTATTAATTTAAATACAGTTATTACATTTACCAAGTAATTAATAATACTTTTTCACTTAAGACTTAAACAATAGTTTCACTCTCTTCATACTAAGGATAAAATATCAATGCAGAATGTGAATCTTAAATATGAATCATTAAATATGAGTCATGAAAAGAAACAAAGGATATTGTACCAAATATAAAATTACTTTAAACACAGAAGACATTTAATATACTTTTGGATATTATGTTATGAAGTTGATATAATAGTCTATGAAAATTTATAAACTATTAGTAATATGCCTACACATATATTTTTCATATACAATCTTCAATAATAAATTTCCTAAATATTTTTATCATTCCTTGAGTTACTGACAAATGTTTATTTTGTCATGCAATATTTTAAAAATTTACATAATTTTAAATGTCAATTATATCTCCAAAAAACTTTTAAAAAGACAGGAGTGTGTAGCCACACACAAAATACAAAATTTGAAATACTCTAAAATTTTATTTAAAACATGCCTTTGATAAAAGATACTATATTACATAAAAGGAAGTTCTGTTTAATGTCTTTGTTATAAAACAACACAAAGACAAAAATAACAAATAACAGCAATATTACATTGGTTGGTACTTTTTTTTTTCTGTAAAGAGCTAGATAGGAAATATTTTGGCCATATGGTCTCTGTCACCACTACTCAACTCTGCCCATAATGGCACTGTAACATGAAAGCAGCCATAGAAAATACATCAACAAATGAACATGGCTATGTTCCAATAAAATTCTATTTATGGTTGCTGAAATCTCAATTGCACATAATTTTTATATGTCACAAAATATAGTCTTTTGGGTTTTTTTTTTCAATTACTTAAAAATGTAAAAACAATTCTTAATTTGTAGGTCAAAAAAATAGGCAGTTGGCCAGATCTGGCCCATGGGTGATGGTTTTTCAACTGCTGTTATATTACATCACTTAAATTATAGAAACTATACCACAGAAGTTATATAAGCAATCGTTAGGAGGATATATAATGGAGTCAGACAGAGAGAGTTCAAATCCTAGCCCTACCACTTCCAATTTATATCACTTGGGACAAGGTGCTTAGTTCTCTGTACACTGATTTCCTTCTCTATAAATTGTGAATAATAACAGTACTGTCTGCTTGGAATAGTAATAGTTCTACCCAGTAAATCAGCTAAAAGGATTTAATATGTCATGGGAAGGACTTAACAAAGTTCCTGGCACCAATTACTAGTAAATCCTCTCTAAATACGCAGCTGCTGCAACCATAATCAAAATACAGGAAAAGTTCTATTTCTTAAAAATATGTATTATAAATACAATCAGAAAAATCCATTTTAAAAAACAGTCATAACATTTTATAACTGGAAGATACTAGAAAAATAATCTTGTTTTATCAGAAGCTCTGAGAGGTTTGTGATCCAACTCTGAGTTAGAGTCAAAGCCAAGACTAGAATCAAGTGTTTCCATCTACACTATGAGCCCAGAAGGTCCTCTATTTACTGTACCTTTGCAGCAATTAAGTAGACATTTATTGACCAAAATTTAAACAACTTTTCTTTTTGGGGGATTTGGGAGAGTGTTTAAGAAGTACGAGATGAAGGGCTGGCAAAAGTTATTCCAGGAAGGCAAGACAGCATGGTGGTTAAGAGCAAAAATATGGTATCAAAGCTGAATTTAAATTTCAGCTGCTTGACCACATGACCTTGGACAAATTCACTTAATATTTCTGGGGCTCACAGAGTAGCTAATAAAAAAAAAGTCTGAATGAACAGCCAATAGAACTAGCTTCTCTCAAAGGTAAAGTTCTCACCCACAATCAAAGCTTCAACTTCTGAAAACTTTCTTGATGATTAAAGAGAAGACACACACAAACTGTAATAGGTTGGATGGGGCCCCCCAAAAGGTATGTAAATGTGACCTTACTTGGAAAAAAGCGATTTTGCAGACATACTTAAATTAAGGTCTCAAAGTGAGATCACCCAGGTGGGTCCTAAATCCATGACGAACATCTTGCAAGACTAAGAAGAGGAAAAAACACAGAAGAGAAAGCAATGTAAAATAAGAAACAGAGACCAGAGTGCTGTGTCTACACATCAACCAAGGATGACCAGTGGCCTCAAGGAGCTGGAAGGGAGGCATGGAATGGTTCTTACTCAGAGTCTCCAAAGGAAATCAATTCTGCAGACACCCTGATTTTGGACCTCTGGCTTCCAGAACTGTGAGAGAATAAATTTACATTGTTTTTAAGCCACCAAGTCTGTGGGAATTTGCTAGGAAACTAATACATAGCTGACAAAGAAACAACAGGTATTTACTTTGTAATCATCAGCTACCCTAAACAAACCAAAAATAAAGGTGACCCTTAATCAGGAAAAGAGGTCAAAAATTGCATTATTCTCATAAATTCTCATATAAGATTAAAATGTGCATATATGCACTTTTTTCTCTTTCATTTCCCACTGCAGATCTTAGAAACACCTCTGATTAGAACACCATGCCACTAAATCTGTCAGAAGGATCACTGCAGTCCCAAAGACAGTTCTTCTCAGCAGGAGCCCCAGTAATTCCAGAAACTATACAGCAATATTAGCAGCTCAGCATTACGGAGGTCCCAAGATTTTCTCTCTCTGGGTTTTCATTCACCTAAAGTGCAGTAGCGAAACACTGGCTAACTTTTTCATTTGCTTTGCTAGCATCTACTTTCACACTAATTAGCACATGTGGTTTGAAGTTTCTTTTGATATTCTGGGGCCCAATTTTGTTTCTGATAATAAGGTACGAGCAAATAAAGAAGAAATTTCAAAGTCAACTCACTCCCAGGGCAAAAAATAAGTTGATCAATAAAAGTTTATGCAGACAGAGCATATATTAAGAAGATCAACAATGAAAATAAGTATAAAAATTACTGGACCAAAGTCTTTATTCTGCCACATTTTTCCCGCAAAGTAGTTATATAACAAAACTATTTTATATAGAATCAGTGGCACAAGGAACCTCGTGAGTTAAGAGATTTTCGACTTCAACCTTTTACTTCGTAAGAAATGAGAAAATGGAGGTCAGAGGAGGTGAAATGACTTGACCCATGACACACATATGATGACAATGTTACCTCTTCCCTTACTCTCCTTTCCACTATAACACATTGCCTACATTTCATCCAGCAAGTCTTCCAAATGCAGGGCATTGACTGCTCATTCAAAAATTTAAGGCATTGGTGGGGGGTAGTAATTAACTAAAGTTGAATTTTTACGCTGAAACAGTTATTACATTCAAATTTATAACATTAAGTATAAAACTGTAGTTCATTTACACCTAAAAAATGTGGTATTTTCAATACCACATCTCAAGACAAATAATAAAAACAGAAATGGACCAGTAGTACTTAATTAATAATAATTATAAAACAGAGGAATTCTGGTAATATGAAGACAAATGCATGCACAAACACAGAGCCATTATGATGGAATGGTGAAAGGTTAGATATGAATGAAAATATTAATGACAGATAAAATGATCTATTTTTTATGAAAGATAAAACACTAAAATAGTGGAGACAGGAAATATAGACATAGGAAAGTCTGGATCCATATTTCAGAGATGCTTATACAGTGGCTTATAAATTTATTAAATCTCAAAGTAGTTCGGTGAAAAACCAAATTATTTTTGTGTTAAATACTGCCTAATACATGATGAAAAGTAATTCCACTACTGCTAAGTTTTAAGTATTATGTCAGAGAAAACAGACACCATATACCACTCTAATTCTCTGCTGAAACAGGAATATTGACCTTCTTGGGAAATGGCTCTAACACTGAAGGTAGTTAACATTTACTGAGCACTAACTATGCACTGTACATACATGCATTGTTCTGTAGATTTAATTGTCTATAACATTATACAGCAGGTCCTGTTATCCTCATTTTATAGATTAGAAAGACAAGTTTGGAGTGGTTAAGTAACTTTTCCAATGACAAAAATAACAAGTGCAAATCTATAATGTAATCTAAATCAAATGATTTCTTCCCTTCCCTACACTGACTGGGCAGCAACAAGATAATTTATAGAACCAAAGAATTAATTACTGGAATTTTTAAAAATCAGCTTCACTGCTCTGAGAATTATACACAGATTTTTTTTTTAAAATATCCACAAATTCTCTTGAGGCTTTAAAGGTACAAAAAATCAAGTGGCTAATTATAGTATCTTAAAACTTGAGTAAAAATTCAGAATTTTTAAAAGAATGATTTACTTTGGAACTAAATTGGCATTAATGAGATGTCTCATTTGGCCATAGCTTTAAAAAAGGGTTACCCTCACAAAATAAATTATGTATTTCTACCTTCTTATAGAGTTCAAAATGAATATAATTTGACTTTATCTTGCTGAGTCAAGGCTATAAGATGCAGTTTTGGAATTTCTTCCATCTATATTTTGTACTTTTTTTCCCCCAGATTCCTCCCTTCTGCTAAAATATGGCTGTCAGTTAAGCAGTCGCCTTTGGCTCAGGTCATGATCCTAGGGTCACAGGATCATGCCCTGCATCAGGTAGGAAGCCTGCTTCTTTCTCTGACCCTCCCTCCTGCTCTGTTCTCTCTTGCTATCTCTCTTTTTCTCTCTCAAATAAATAAAATCTTAACTAAAATATGGGTTATTACTTCTGCTACCAACAGTGCCTGACTCCACTCCTCCACCAGTCCCACATCTACACTTGGTATTGGCCCTTTGCTGTTTCCAATCTATGGTATTTCAGAAAACATGAAAGTAAGTTTATTAGAACTGTTTCTAAATATGAGCAAAAAGTTCTAAGATTTTTTTTTAAGATTTTATTTATTTATTTAACAGAGAGAGGGAGATCACAAGTAGGCAGAGAGGCAGGTAGAGAGAAAGGGGGAAGCAGGCTCCCCACTGAGCAGAGAGCCCGACTTGGGGCTCGATCCCAGGACCCTGAGATCATGACCTGAGCTGAAGGCAATGGGTTAACCCACTGACCCACCCAGGTGCCCCAAGTTCTAAGATTCTTGATGAGTAAAGCATATGATCTTTATGATGTGAACCTAGTTATACTCATTTGTGAAATCTCATTAAGATTACTCTGACATGATTATGTGACATGACCAGGTAACCCCTGAAAACAGACCGGTCTCTTCTTGAAGACAGAGATTCACAGAATGAGAGAGATTCAAGGCGACGAAGTTGGCTGGAGGAGGCCACATAGCCAGGTACTTTGGTGGCCTCTGAAAGCTATATGTGGTCGCCCACTGACAGCCAGCAACAAAATCAGGACCTCAATCCTACAATTGAAATGAATGAATTCTACCACAACCACATGAGCTTGAAGAAAAACCCCAAGCTCCAGATGAAAACCAACCCAACTAACACCTTGACTTTAGTCTCACAAGACCCTGAGCAAAAAACTCAGATGCCATGACTGAATTTCTGACCCACAGAACTGTGAACCAATAAATGGGTCTTCTTTTAAGCCATAATGTTAGTGGTAATTGATTATACAGCCTAGAAAAACTAATAGAAGGTCTCCCAGCATTTGCCTCTTACTGGCTGCTCCTTTCTTGAAATTCTTTATGAGGCATCTGTTCTCTTGGATGGCCTCTTTCCATTCTTCTGCTACTCCCCAGTCTCCACTGTAAGCCTTACTTGTCCTACCCACCTGGAGTTCCCCAAGCTTCCGGCCTTAGCCTTTTTCTCACACTACACCATCTTCCTACATGGTCTGTTTTATTTACATATTTATATTGAGCAAATATTTGATGAACAACTATACTGTTCCAGACTATAATCTAGGCTCTAGGGAGCTATCAGTGAGAAACAATAACAACAACAAAAAACACAGAAAAAATATCTGTTCCTGTGGAATGTTCAGAAATGACTCCTTTCTCTATGACAACCAAGACAGACTTGTCTCCTGTGTTCCAGACTCAAATAGCCAGGTGTTTTACAGATTTCTCCACTGAAATCCCCCAAAGTCTCTTACTGTCACTTATTATTTTCATTGAACTTTATATTTTACCCTGCACTTTCAACTGCATCCACACACACTGCTTTCCTCCCTCCTTCTCTTCAGGAGATGGCTTGGATTCTCTTCAAGACCAACTTCTCTACCTATCCCACGATGCACTTCTACTTCCTTTCAATTTCATTCTATTAACCTACTCCCTTTATCCTCTCTTTCATCTAAATTTTTAATGTCTTCCTCTCTGCTGATTATTCCTCTCTACTCATTCCTGTAAGCAAAGTCATCTATACTTTTACAAATTAAATTCTGTAAGTGGAAGTCATCTGTAATTCTATATCTACTGATTCTGTCAACTCTCCCATCCTTTTAAAACTAAAAAAACTAAAACTAAAATTAACACTTTTCTTGACCCTGTGCATCCTTCAAACTACCATGTCATTACTCCCTTTTCCTGCTTATCCAAAATTCTCCTGAGTAGTGTACACTGTCTTCTGTTAATAATTACAGTTATGGGGTGCCTGGGTAGCTCAGTTAGTTAAGTGTCCACCTTCAGCTCTGGTCATGATCCAGCCCCGAGTCAGGCTCCCTGTTGAGCAGGGAGCCTGCTTCTCCCTCTCCCTCTGCCTCTCTCTGCTGATCATGCTCTCTCTCTCTCTCTTTCTCTCTCGGTCTCAAATGAATAAATGAAATCTTTTAAAAAATAAAAAAAATAATTACAATTACTTGGTGTGTTACTGTTGTATAAAGCAAACTACAAGGCAACTTTCCTGTTTTATCATTTAATCCTTTAAAAACAATAAAAAAATGGGATGCCGATGTGGCCCAGCCTGTTAAGCAACTGCCTTCCGCTCAGGTCATGATCCCAGGGTCCTGGGATCAAGCCCCACATCAGGCTCCCTGCTCTGCAGGGGTCTGTTTCTCCCTCTCCCTCTGTGCTCTCTCTCCCTCAAGTAAATATATAAGTCTTAAAAAAATAAAATAAAATAAAAAATCATTATTATCTCCATTTTACAAATGGGAAAGCTGAGACTCAGCAAGGTGAAATGACTTGTCTAAAGTCCCACATTCTGGACTTAAATGCAAGTATACTTTATTCTTAAATATTCTGAAACTGCTTCTTCAAGTGAAACCTCATTTCTTCCCCCCACTCACACCCACTTCCACTGCAATTTGATCTCCACCCTCACCACTTCACAGATACTATTCCCACTGAAGTCACTAACAATCTCCTAAAAATTGCCAAAATCAAAGAAAGCTTTTCAGTCCTTATATTTCATATTACTTCTCTTTCTTTGTCTCCTCTCTGCTTTAATTATACTGATCACTCTTAAGTCTTAATCTCCAGCTTCAGAAGGGCATACCAAAGTGCCTGCCAGTCATGTCTAGAAGAAAGTTCAAGACACATCAAACTTAGCATCCCACACTGAAATCATTAGATCCCATCTGCTCCTCCCACTTCAGTTACTTAGTGAGCAGAACCAGTAGGACCTCCATCACCCAGGTGTCTGGTAGCCCTCTGCCACTCACACCTATGCCTTTCCCTCTCATTCACTCTGTAGAACCATGTTACTCACTCTTTCCTACTCTCTTAACCCCTCAAAATCATACTTGCTTTTTTGCCTTAGATTTAAAAATCTATAATAATTTGTAAAATACAAACATGAACATCTAACCAAAATCTAAAGCTAAGTTTGTAAGAACCATCAACTAATAGTGGAGTCCAAGGGCTTTATGTTTATAATAAGTATTCTATATATACTTCAAAATGAATGATAGCATGCATTTGTGATTAAGAAGAGAATTATAATTTTAAAATAATGGTTTGCCTACCATATTTCATGACCACCCTTTAAAAAAAAAAGAAAAACATAGAGTGTCTCAGTCAATTAGAGGCCTCCCTTCAGCTCAGGTCACGATCCCAGGGTCCTGGGATCAAGTCCCACATAGGGCTTCCTGCTCAGTAGGGAGCCTGCCTCTCTCTCTCCCTGTTTGTCTCTCATGTATAAATAAAATCTTTTTTAAAAATAAAATAAAATAATAAATTAAAAAAAAAACATAGTTTACTACTAGATTTAGAGTATTCTTAACTTCGAGATGAGGCCATATTCTGAAACAATTTTTAAATCAATCAAATCCTACTCTATTATTGTTCCTCTCATTACAGCCCATCATTAGCAAGTTAAAGAGTTTTCATTTCTTGTTGGCCATCTACTCTTGGTGACCACTCCTTTAGCAAACAAACAAATACCCTATAATCTTTATAAGCTCAATTCCCTATGATGCTCAAGTGTCTTATTTCTGTTAACTTAAATACAAAGGAAAAGCTAACCTTTCATTAGGTGAAATCGTGTAGTAAATAAACCATGTCATCAAGGATTTCTGGAATTCTGGTAAACAGTATCTTGAATGGTGTCTAGATTCCAGCTGGAAACATTTGGTGATGATAGGAATCGACTTGCAAGTGGCTTTATTTAATAAAGTATTTGCCCTTGCTTCTCTCCGCACTTAGAGTGAATTAGCAATAATACATTCTGGAACAGAGCAATCATTTTTGTGTGCTTCTTCAATGTAAGACTTTCTTTTTTCTTGGCAAAGAGAAGCTTTAAGGCAGCCAAAAATTTCTTGCTACCACAAGCAAAACAGTCAGTATTTACTAATTACTGCAGGATATATACTTTATAACATTAGGATACAGAAATACTTCACTTGCTGTGATGGAGCAAGAAGGCTAAAAAAACATTTCATGCACATCCTCTTTCCCCAGTCCCTACAGAAGCACTAGAGTCTATATTCTGTAATGAATTTTCATCATACGTTCAGTATTCTCATATGTCTATAGACATGTTGCTTCATCAGAATAAAGTTTGTGCAAATAATATTCTTAAGTCCATAGAAAAGCATAACAAAAAGTAAACTATAAAGGTCTCAGTAATTAATTGGCTAAATGATTAGACAGAGTCTGAAGTATTCACCTGCCATCTATTGTTTTGTTTTATTTTAAAATTTTGACCATACTTTCTACTACTTCCCCTCCCTTTCATTCTCCTTAAGAAAAGAGCAAAAAGAAGGGCACCTGGGTGGCTCAGTTCCATAGGCATCTGCCTGTGGCTCAGATCACAATCCCAGGGTCCTGGGAAGGAGCCCCACTTCAGGCTCCCTGTTCAGCAGGGAGCCTGTTTCTCTTTCCCTCTGCCTCCCACTCTCCCTGCTTGTGCTTGCGTGCTCTTTCTCTCTCTGTGAAATAAATAAATACATTTTTTTTAAATGTTAAAAAAAAAAAAAAAAAAGAAAAGAGCAAAAGGGCACCTGGGTGGCTCAGCTGGTTTAGCATCTGCCTTCAGCAGTACTGGGATCCAGCCCGGTGCCAGGCTCCCTGCTCAGTGGGAAGCCTCTTCTCCCTCTGTCTGCTTCTCCCTCAGCCTGTCCCTCCCCCTGCTTGTGCTCTGTTAAATAAATAAATAAAATTTAAAAAAAAAAAAAAAGAGCAAAAACAATCTTCGTATATATATATACTTTGAAGGGGATGCCTTATAAAAATTATATTATTCATAACTAGAATAAATTTTTATATGAAATTAATTAGAAATTGAGCATATAAAGTAATAATCTAAAACCATACAATTAGCAAGGACAACCTGAAATAATGCACAATTACCTTGCTTTCTCTTAACATATAAAATAGCTCTTAAAATCCTTACAAGTTTTTTTATTCTTACGAAGAAATTAAGTTCTATGCTAAGTATCTAGAATGCATCAACTTAATCATTTTCACAAATACTGTTAATCACATTACCAAACACTGATAAATGTATATCACTTTAAAACATCTGACATACTGTCAACTGGCAGAGCCAAATAGGCTTCATAAGAATTTAACCAAAAACTAGGGAGCTGGGGGGAAGGAAAATCCTACATCTTCAAAATGTAGATATATACTAAAGACAATGTGGTGGCCAGAATTTTAAATATTATAATCTATCATTATGTCTAGTGATGACTAAAATTCCTCTACCTTAATAAACAGGCTACAACAAGCTCCTGTGGTCAAGTACATTCTAAAACATACAAACAAGCAACAACAATGAAAACAGCAATACTGTGCTGACTGATGTTTTCCTATTTTCATCAAAATTTTGCTTATTCTCTCAGTCAGGAATAAACTCAGCTATGTGCAGCAGAAATACACCTAAAATTAACCTATCCGTATAAGATTTTATTTTTCTTATGGAACAAGAAGTGTGTAAAGTAAGCAGTCCAGAGATGGTGCCAGCTACTCAAGAGGGACAAAGCCCAAAGAGCTTGCTTCCATCCTTACAAAAGGCCTCTTCACCTAAACTACCAGCTACTATCCGTCTGTCAATACTATATTAGATTGATGAACACAGAAACTAAGGTTTGGGATAGGTGTGCCACATGAATGATCGAGTCATTCCAAATGCCTCGGGGTATAAAGAGAGATAGTAAGCCAGGGAACTTATTCTTTGATAAATGAAGGGGAATGAACAGAAGTATGAAAGAGTTCATCTGTGAGGAGTAAACCGAACTTCACAAGCCTTGAAAACACAGAGGCTTTCACATTAAGGCAAAAGTACAATAAAGGAACATCAAGGACCACTTCTCAATGCCGACTGACATGGAATACGGGAGAATGAGGAATCCTCTCCTGAGAAGGGAGTTTGCTTACTAGAATAAGATTCCAGAGGGAACAGTAAAAAATTTGGAGAAGATGGAGACCTGTATGAGGATGCTTTAGGGAAGTGAAGAAACAGTAAAGAATGGATCTACCATAGACAACACAGAATTAGTATTACGTTAATAAGACTACTTAAAGGAGAAAACAGATGGCTAACAGCAGCATCACAGTTGGGGTGAGGGGAGGCGAAAGCTTACCAAGGGAAGACAAACTAGCCCTGGACAAGGTCGCATTTCCAGGGGAATCCGGGCTTCTGGTAAAATGGAAGGCTCCTGCCTAAAATAAGCCCTTGTAAGTCAGTATGCATCCTGTGGTCATAATGATTCACTGGAAACATTATAAAAGACTATCAGAGAGAGTAAAAATCAAAGATGTCAGAACATCCCTATGAAAGAAGGTTAGGGACTTCTTAAGAACCAAAAACCCTCTTTTCAACAATTCAGGTATGAAATCATCACATAAGCTACTATATGTGGATCTGAATATGGTAGTAACATCTGACTAAGCAGACTGACAATGATAAATGTTTAAAAGTATATTTAGATTTATCATAAGTAATCACATTATATTTAGGTCAATAGCTAATAGCCAAAGATAAATCATCAGAGTCATGGGTGGATGCAAAAGAAAAGAAAAATGAATAAAAACTGAGAATTAAGGGCACCTGGGTGGCTCAGTGGGTTAAAGCCTCTGCCGTCGGCTCAGGTCATGATCCCAGGGTTCTGGGATTGAGCCCCGCATCCAGCTCTTTGCTCAGCAGGGAGCCTGCTTCCTCCTCTCCCTCTCTGCCTGCCTCTCTGCCTACTTGTGATCTCTGTCTGTCAAATAAATAAATAAAATCTTCAAAAAAAAAAAAACAAAAAACCTGAGAATTAGAAATGATTTCAAAAACAATAAAGAGCATAAAATTGTTTCTGAACAAATAATGAGACATACAAAAAATAAAAATATAAATACACAAAAGTATCAAATAAGGGTCATAAAAATATATATCAGGAAACAAAGGGTAAAAAAGAAGCAAAACATTCCTTCAAAGCTACAGAAAATTAGAGTTGTACAAGTCACTAGCAAGTTGTGTAAGTCACTAATTATCTTGGGCTTCAGAGACATTATTACATACAAAATGATAGATTGGGCAGGATGACACCAATGGATTCTACATCCTCTAATATTTTTATGACTCTATAAATCAAGATAACACAAAACTTACAAGTGTAAGAAATGATTCTTCTATTTATGAATAGTACTAACTAAATGACGGCAGGACACTAATATTCAGAGCACCTTAACTAAAATGTGGAATTTGGTGACTTTTTTTTTTTTAATTTTATTTATTTGACAGAGAGAAATCACAGGTAGGTAGAGAGGCAAGCAGAGAGAGAGAGAGAGAGAGGGAGGAGGAAGCAGG
Organism: Lutra lutra; assembly: GCF_902655055.1. Taxonomy (NCBI): domain Eukaryota; kingdom Metazoa; phylum Chordata; class Mammalia; order Carnivora; family Mustelidae; genus Lutra; species Lutra lutra. Next base: position 132,245,905 of record NC_062282.1, on the reverse strand, counting down.
CTCCCTGCCCAGCAGAGAGCCCAATGCGGGACTTGATCCCAGGACCCTGAGACCATGACCTGAGCCTAAGGCAGAGGCTTAACCCACTGAGCTACCCAGGCAGCCCGAATTTGGTGACTTTAAAACAGGAATTAATATATCTACTACAACTCTCAACAAATAAAAGAAAAACTACATGAAAGTATATAATCACTGAATACTCTCCTGACATTTTCCATTCGTATTTAAAAGGCCAGAATTTGTTTTTCCTAACATAATGAATATGGAAGAATGAGAGCCTAAAATATAGGGGCATTAATTAAAGGACTTGGAGGCTGTAGGCAATTAAGTTTAAACTGCAAAATAATGTATAAATATAATTATTTACTAACACAACAGATTTAAGACACGATTCTACTCCTATTATTCATAGAAATTATATGTTATACATTAAAATATTAAGAAATCGGTGTGTTCCGGGTTACTAAATTAAACCATAAGAATTGATTATAAAATTCATATTGAACTATATAGTTACGCATCATAGTGAAAGGCTTTATCTTGTACTGTCACCAATTATTTAATACTTAACAAGAAAAATATTACTTTCCTTTCCTCACAGAAATTGAAAATAGGTAAAATTGGGTTCACCAACTGATAAAAAACTGAAATTTGGAAAACAAAAATCTTAATACCATCACAGGTTTTAAAGTGAGCAATGCTTCTCCTCAGATATTAATCAAAAGTGCGTTTTTTCCCCCTTTTTATGCCATGTTTTGGCATAGTAGAAAGCACATGTTTTTCACAAATCTGAGCAATGAATTTTAAAAAAATGAAGTTAAATAGAAATGGAAAACAAACCACTTTCATTTTTAATGGGTTCGTTTGGCATCTGAGTGATAGTATTCCCTCAAGAGTTTTGTTTACTCTCATATTCAGAAGTCAGTCAAGAAAAATTATTCTTCCCATTTGAAGAGGCAGCATAGAGCAGATGCTGTGCTGACCTCTCAGGTGATTTCTGAGTTGTGGCTCAAGTAGGCCTGAGCCAGACTTCCCCCTTACCTGATCTTTTTTGGCTTCTGAGGTAGAAGAAGAGGCAATATCAAAGCTGTGCCTTAAAGCACAAGTTTTACAGGACTGGAAGTCAGACTCAGGCTCCAGCCTACACTCACAAAACACACATCTATTTTGCTTTTCCATCTCAAATCTTAGCCAAGAGCTGGTGACTGTAGGCCCACAGAAATCAATTTGTCCACAGAATCTTCCTGTCTGAGCCAAATGCAGGCTAGAAGAGGCACAGATCTGGATCTCCTATCTGATATTATCTCCCCCTGTTGGCATGGAAGTATACCAGTCAGTTCTGTATAAAAGGAATCAGTACATCCAACAAGTATTATTGTTTAAGCCAGCAATACAGAGAAAATCCTCATGCATTATGGGAAGATCTATTATTTAGGAAACAAATCTATTTTCTAATTGATTTTTTTGAAATAAAATAATTTGTTTTCTTCCTATAGAACCTGTAAAAGTCTTTCTGCTTCAGAAACTTGGATCTTGAGATCTCTGAGAATAAACCAAATTTTTAAGCACTTCTTGAAACAACACCGTGCAAATAGCTGTGCTATACAGCTTTTCTTAATCCAGTGTTATTTAATTAATTTTACTAAGGTCTAACTGTCCAGTGCTCTATAAGTCTTATGATTCAAAAAGAAAGGAATTAAATTATGCATGAATGATCTTTAAGGTCTCAATAAAAATAAAATTAAAAATTTCCTTGCAGCAAGAATTTTTGAGCTTAACATAATGAGGTGATAGGGCTGGAGAAAAAGTAGAATGTCTGGGATACTTAAAATCGTTTATTTTTAATCTGAATATAAGGCTCCTATTTTGATACTTTATTCTATAATAATTTGTTAATTGCTATACAAATCCTTGTTCTATTCATTCATTTTTAAAAAAAGATACTGTGCAACCACTAGCTGCCAGATACCATGCCAAGGTACTGGGCAGAATTTTTTTTAAAATGGACCAAACTTTAAGGAACTTTATGAAAATAAATAAGATAATAATAATTATAAGCTATTTTATGAAAATAGATAAGAAAAATAGGAAAAGCAAGAGAAACCTACTACACAAAAGTCTGATTCAGTAAAACTTTCCTGGGTTCACAATTCTGTCCTAACACCTCCTCCTCTACACCGTCTCCCTTTCCAATTCAGTGCAATTTAAAAATAAATAAATAAAATTTACCTCTTTGTAAAATTTCCTCTATTTTCCCATTTTAAACATAGGCACATTTTGATTTTGTTATCCATAACGATTCTTCTTTACATCATGCCCATCAGGGAAAAGTCCTATTTTATATTCTGGGAATAATTTTCATAAAATATTATATTCAATAAATAGTAAGACAGAATGGGATAGGGAGCTTCTTATGAGCCAGGCACTGTTCTAAACATTTTAAATGGATTATCAAATTTAATCTCCTATAATAACCCTGTGAGATAGGTACTATTACAAGTCCTAGTTTACATATAAAAAAACTGAAGCACAGAAAGCTTAAATAACTTGTCCAAGGTTACATGCTCAATAAGCAGCTAACCTACAATTCAAGTCCAAGCAACTCTGCTCCAGAATTCATGCAATTAACCATTATACTGTGTTACCTGGGCTGGGTCCCTGCTGCACCTCACCACAAGTATTCTGTTGTCAAAAAAGAGTCTCAAAGGATGTATTAGCAACTTACTCATTTTGTTTTTCTGCAGTAGGTTGATATACTCAAGAAAAAATACATATGGTTTCTCAATATTCTTGCCTTGGTCTCATTTTTCCCCCTAGATCATTTTAAACATAACAATTCATATTTTTATACCTACAAATTTGTTTTTATTTCCCATCTTTATCTCTTATTTTCCGTTTGCTCTTTTTCATTTTTTCTTTCAATATTCATTTAGCATTTACTAAGTACCCGGCATGTAAATTCATAGCTAATACAAATCACAAAATTTGAATCTGGAAACAATCTTGGAGATAAAACAAATCAAAATTAATGTTTACAATCAAGGAATAGAGAATCTACAGTAGCTAGCTTGCTTTCTTCTTGGTCTAGCCCACAGAAAAGCTAATTCAGGTATGTCTCCTGTGATCTTCTAATACCACTGGTTTTGCTTTTCAGAACAATAAAATTTTGATGTCACCTAGATACCTCACTAGGCAGTCTTCCAGATCACTTACAAAGATAATGAACACAATAGATGTTGTATTAGTTTCCTAAGGCTGCTATAACAAAGTACCACAAACTGGGCACCTTAAGATAACAGAAATTTATTTTCTCACAGATCAGGAGCTCAGTGTCTGAAATCAAAGTGTCAGGAGGGCCAAAACTTCTAGGGGAAGATCATTCCTTGTATCTTATGGCTTCTGGTAGCCCCAGGCAATCCTTTGCTTATATGGTGGCATAACTCAAATCTCTGCCTCTGCCTTCACATGGCTGTATTCCCTGTATGTCAATCTCTCTTCTCTTATTGTGACACCAGTCGTATTGGATCACAGCCTACTCCAATGACTTCTTCTTAACTTCATTACATCTAGAGACCTATTTCCAAATAAGGTCATATTTATAGGAACTGGGTATTAAGATTTTAACATCTCTTTTTGCAGGATGCAATTCAACCATAATGGATGTGATTATTAATTGCTGAGGCACCTTAATCTTTCACTTTTCCAGTTAAATCAATATCTATTGATTCTTACCTTTTGGTTTCTGATTTTAAACCTTTTCTTGGGTCATGCTAAAATCGTATTTCCCATCCAATGGTGACTATTTAGTAATCCTTGGCAAAGAATATTGTCAAAGTTTTTTCCAAAACCTAAGTTTATACCCTATTATCTTCATAGAAAAGAACTCTAAGAATTATCAGTCAGACATGATTTCTTCCCTAAAAATGTTCTCTTTCCCCTGGGAAATTATTTTAATATTCAATGACTCTATTTGTTATTATGGATTCCAAGAGCTGGCCCAGTACTCAAAAAATATTTATGGACTCACTTCTATGTGCCAAGTACTGCACAAAGCTAAGGAAATAGCAGTAAACAAAATGAAAATAACTATCTTCTTGGAGCTACAGTTTGGGAAGCTGGTAGGGATTATAGGAAAAGAAAACAGATACTAAAAACATATACACATAAACAAATACCATGATTAAATAAATTATTGCATATAAATACACATATTAAAGTATCTAATGCATAGAAATGCTTTGAAGAACCCTACTACATAGTAAATGTTAGACAACAAAATAACAGGAGGAGGAGGAAAAGGAGGAGCAGTAAAGACACTAGCAGTAAGTGCTAGGTAAGAAGTGAAATGGGTCAACAGGATGCATAATGACAGCAAGGGCACACAGATAATAAGAGAGCCCATTACACCTACAGCAGTCAGAGATACTCAAAGAAATGATATTTGAGCTAAAGTGATGGAAAGAAGATAGTCATTCATACAAAAAACTGGTAAAAGAATATTAAAAAAAGAGAAAACAGAAAGGTCTCAAGATGAGAATAATCTTGGGTAGTCAGGGACAATCATGTCAGAAAGGCTAGAGTATGGGGGATGAGGAAGGAGGCTTCACTGGGAGGAGACAGGCAGGGAGAAGATCATGTAGTTTAGGCTATAGTAAGAAATTTGAATTCTATGATAATTATGTAGAGATGCCACCGGAGGGCTCCTAGCAGGAGACAGATAAGATCACATTGAGATCACTCTAGTTACTGTACAGAAAATAAAAGGTAGGAAGGGCAAGGAAGCAAGCAGATAGCATGACTTAAGTAGTCCAGGCCACAGTTACGGTTTCTTATTAGGATGATCACAGTGGCGATGCTGACACGAGGTGGGATGTGGGTTGTGCTTTGGAGGTGGCATCAAGAGAACTTGCCGATGGAGTGAATGGGAGATTTGGAGAAAAAGTGAACACAAAGGTGTTTCCCAAGATTCTGGCTTGGGTAGTTGATTATGGGTGATACCATTTACTAAGAAGTGGAAAACTGAGAGAGTGGCAGATGTGAGGGTTTTGACAAGTTAAATTTGAGATTATCAGTCCAATTACTGAATGAAATGATGAAATTCTAAGCCAGTCTGTATAAATGAAGTTCACTTTAAGCATCTTGGTCATGCACATGAACTGTCATCATGATAAAACAAAGAATTCATTATGACACCAATAACTAAGCATTATTTTTACATATTTAAGAAGTATGTTGTAGGGTGATGACTTTTGATAAGCATATTAAAATAGAAAAAGTTCACAAATAAATTTCAAAACTGTATGTGTGTAGTTTTATTTTTAAAATATAAAGTAAAAAATATCTCAATTTCAGAAATGTGGTTTCTCTGACACTGAGCTCCACCTGCTGGTAACTTCTTATCTTTAGGTCTGGGAATTTCTTATCTTGACATATTATATTATGAAAAAAAATTAAACTATGTTAAAGTGAAATATAGCCTCCAACCTAACTATGTTGAAAAACCATACTTAGGACATATCATGGTACCTTTTTCTTTCTTTATAGCTACCATTTATTGAGTTTAGTTATATGTCAGGCACTGGGGTAATTTTTACAAACATCACCTCATTAATTTCCAAAATAATTCTGTGAGGTTTCTATGACTTGCCACATTTTACCAATACAGAAATTGAGCTCAGAGAGGTACTGTAACTTTGCCTACAGTGTCAGAAAATTTTGAGTTTGAATCTGCCACTATGATTCTGATCAAATTCCTTAACCTCTTCAAGCTTCAATAGTCTCATATGAAAGGTAGGAATAATACCTTCCCTGCAGGATTATTTGCCAGTAATAATATGTTATGTCTAGCATGCATTTCTTTTAGTAATCTTCCTTAAGTGACATATTAGAAGGAACTGTTAATGACCCAAACCAAGTATCTTTCAAAGAATGACCTTTGGGGAAATTTTAAATGTTGCATTGCAATAGATTTTAAAAAATTTTTAAATTTTAAATTTTGCTTAGAGAACTACTCCCTCCAGGGGCCCCTGGGTGGCTCAGTTGGTTAAGCAGCCAGCTCCTGATTTCAGGTCAGGTCATGATCTCAGGATCCTGGGGTCAAGCCCCATGTTGGGCACCATGCTCAAGGGAAGTCTACCCAAGGATTCTCTCTCTCCCTCTCTATCTTCCCCTCCCTCAACTTATGCCCATGTGTGTGATCTTTCTCAAATAAATGAATCAATGTTAAAAAAAAAAAAACAAAAATCCCTACTCCCTCCATAATGGAACACATTTCACACAATAGTTGGATTTATGGTACTCCTTAACCATTTATTTTTACAATCTATACAAAGAGTGACCACACCTAAACCCAACAACAACAACAAAGATCTACAAACTGAAATTAAGAATGAGGTAGAAAACAGTGAGAAATTAGTAAGTATAGTATATCATAGAAACTTTTGCAAGCAAAAAGTCTGAAGTTTAAGACTGACAATCATCAATACTAGTTTTTAATCACAATAAGGAACAAGCTTTAAATAATTTTATGGAGGTTATGTTTTCACAAACATGTAAAAATTATTTTAATATATAAAATATTTCCAATAATTTTCAAAGAAAAAAAAAACAAGCCTTCAATTTCTTTTTTAAAAAATCAGCAAATAAGTTCACTAATAAATTATTTTCATGGATCCATCTTCAAACATGTATAGAATACCTGCAACTGAGAATCTTTCCTAGGGAATATATTTATCCATTGTATATCAAAACTGCAGCTGAGAAAAATAGGACTAAGAGAGAACTGTTAAAAGCATATGTTATTCTAAGTCTAGATTATATTCTTGGATAAAACCAGCTTATAGACAGCTGCATTCTCAGACCCCCACCGAACTGATTTTGGTGTTATGGTCTCCACTCCACTAAGGGATTCTAGATTCTGCAAGAGATGGCCTTATCAATCTCCTTCCTGCATTAGCTGTAGTGATATTGTCAAGGGCACTGTCACCGCAGAAGTCAGGGTTAAAGCCTCCAGTAAGAAATTCTATTAGAGCTAAATGCAATGAAAAGCTTTGCTTCCCCTGCAATGTGACATGCTTTCTTTTATTTAATAGTAAGTGTTATATGACTTTATCTCCTTTTTCATTTTGGCTTTTGGGAAGCTTAGAGACAAAATAACAGCTCTAGTGTAGTAATTATATATGCTATGATCTATATAGTTTCCACGCCAGTCTTGATAACCTGTTACAACCATATTTTTCCTGGTCCTGATTTTAGTTTCTGTTTCTGTTTTCCTCAATCTTGTTAACATTAGCTACCTCAGATACTCAGGGTACTAAGGCAGAGAATGAATGAATGAGTAAATGAACATAAGCACATAAAAAAATATATAAATCTACATAAAAAGCCTTGCAACATGCAGTTTCCACATTCCCAGAGCTAACAGATTTTTCTCCTAACCATTTAAGACAAAAGCCTGATTACCTATAGTGATTACCTATATATGATGACATCATGTTCCCTGCCATCTTCAGTCCCCTAGACATGGTCATTATACTGGGCTGCCTTTCTTAGAAATGATACAGCTGACCCTTAAAGCATCCGCACTTTTTCCATTCCTGCCAGTCAGATGAAGGACTCTAAGGAAAGCTGGAAAGTGACAGGAAGATTCCCTGGTATTCTTGGTTTTTATCATTTGAATTTCAAATCACATTGTATAGCTGCTAAGCAAGAGGTTAAAGCTGTCTCTGACTTTGACTTTGGGAGATAGCAAAGAGGCAACATCCTTAAAAATCACCCGAGAAGCCTATCAGAATGACAGACAGAAATTAAATTGGGCTTTCAAATTCCTACGGAGAATAAAAGACCAGTGTGTTCCTCACTATGTCTAGTCCATGCTGGTTTTACTTCTCATATACCAAGTATTAAGTATCTGCACAATTTACTACATTACCTTAAAAGCATGGTATATCATTCAAAATAAAAAGTTATGATTTCATTCCCTAGTACTACTTTTGAAATTAAAAGGAACCACCAAATTAAAATGAGACCTCTAAACTCTATGTTCTCATAAGATGCTAAAAAGTGCATAGGTATTAACTTCTCTTGGTGAGTTAAAGAGCTAGTGAAAAGTCAGAATCAACATGTTTGTATAGCATATCTATACCATTAGATAGTTTCTGAAATAAAAAAAAAAGAAATCTCATGGATTTTCATTATTATCAAAAGAGGCTGGAAAAGAGGCTTTCCAATTTAAACACATTTTTAATAAACAATTATACAAATAAAAGAGGACATAAAATATTCATTGTATCATACTAAAAAAGACTATCTGATCAAAATGTAAAATCCCATGTTCAATTAATTTTTATTAGTTTTAAGTTCCAAAATTAAATCCTTGAGAAGATGATCAAATATGAAATTGACTATAGTTACAGAAAATGTCTATATCATTCCATTATGCACAAAGAGTAGACAAAAAGGGATTTCAGTAAGAGTTTACATGATGATTTAAATTTCATCTATGTCATCTAACTTTGAGTGAACGTGATGGAGTTATCTAGCAATTTTCTCTTCTAATAATACACCTGCACTGGAGACTAATAAATGGCAAAGACTATGAATATTTTATAAGTAATAAAACTGAAAAAGGCTCACCATATCAAGAAGTATAGATATCTGTAATAATTAAACACTGCTAACATAAGCTCTAAGTAAGTGACATAATTAATAGCAAATTGAAGTAACTGTATAATGAAAGTCTATACTCATCCATACCTCCTATCCACAAATGTTATAATAAATTATGATATTTCAGATTTCATTTAGAGGGACTACATTATTATAGAAAACATCAAAATAGTCCACTTTAATATTTTCTTATTAAAAACTCCAAAACCACTTGGTAATCAATAATTTAGTGTTAATCAAATAACTACATAGAAAAAAAATTTATTAAAATATTAAAATCTGGGGGGGAACCTGGGTGGCTCAGTCAGTTAAGTGTTCTGCCTTTGACTCAGGTCATGATCCCAGGGTCCTGGGATTGAGCCCCAAGTCAGGCTCCCTGTTCCGCAGGGAGTCTGTTTCTCTCTCTCCCCTCTCTCTCTGCCCCCTCCCCACTCATATTCTCTCTCTCTCTCTCTCTCAAAATCTTTTAAAAAATTATAATTTGGTTCTTGACTTAAAAGTTGAAAATATGAGGGGCGCCTGGGTGGCTCAGTGGGTTAAGCCGCTGCCTTCGGCTCAGGTCATGATCTCGGAGTCCTCTGCTCAGCAGGGAGCCTGCTTCCTCCTCTCTCTCTGCCTGCCTCTCTGCCTGCTTGTGATCTCTCTGTCAAATAAATAAATAAAATCTTAAAAAAAAAAAAAAGTTGAAAATATGAGAATGAATTTTACTAAGTATCTGAACCACAAATCTTATCCCTTGATAGATTTTACTAAACTATTTAAAGCAAAAATGTTGACCCCTTTGAGTTAGCTTGGTTCAATAATATTCTTATTGATTTTAAATTCACATGCTCTCCTCTGCCATCTTTTTCCTAGTCCTTTTCTCTTTTGACTATGTCCTACCTCTTATTTCTGTATTTTCTATTGTCTCTCCTGTTCTTTATCTTTCATCTTCTTCACCTCTATGAAGAAGATACATAGTCATTTGTTTCTGTTGTTACTGTTCTCCTCTCACCAGATCTCTCTTTTTTCCTTTCTTGATTCTTCCTTAACGGCCTTAGAGACAAAGGATGGGGAGAAAGAAGAGTTCTCTCCAAAAGTAAATTTTATTTAGAAGAGCCTGATTTACCCCCTAGTCAAAACCACAAAACACCTTTGTGGGATAAGAACAATGTTCTGGTTCCACAAACACTGTATCTAATTGTAAAAAAGAAAAGAAAAATGGACACAAACCATTTAAACACAAACCATTTCAGTAGTTTCTGACTATTTGGAACATCTAAGATTCTAGTGGCTCTTAGATTAATGAAACATCTCAAAAAACAACTAAAGTTTTTCTTACCAACTGGATCCCATTTGACTCTATCTGACCTTCCACCTCTACCAGTCGAGTTCTTGGTCCTTCAGCCACTGAAACCAGCCACCCTTCATAATCTATAGACTACTTTATTTCAATTACCTCCAATATTACCTGCCAACCCATATCTTCCTTGCAAGTGCTAAGCCTATTTGTTTCCCCCATAGCCCTCTCCCATTCCTGCCAATACTACAAAAGTCAGTTCTCCTTCCCAAAATTTCAAGAACTTTTCCTTAGCTTTCTCCTCTATTCTTTTTTTCCACATACTTCTCTCAATCAAAATTATTTCTGAAAAGGAAAGAGCCAAGTTTAGACAAAATTGCAAAATAGACTAAATTCATCTTCAGCAATCTCTAACTTTGCTTTCCAACACCACACCCACTCACGAGGCTGTCGATCTGTATTAGAACTATAAAGCTTGCCCTACCTCCTTGCAGGGTGACTTGCACTTTCTTCAGCTCTCCTAAGACCCATGATTGGAGGTAACTATTAATATCTCCCAAAGCTTAACATGTTACTTTCCCAAGAGGCATCAGAATTTAAAAGAGCTGTTTAAGGCAACATCCTTTGTGCAATAGTCGTCAAACTTTTTTCAACCCAACAGACCTGAAAGACACAACACTTTCTCAGCAAACATTAGAGTTAACCCTGGCTTGTTAACAAAAGAGAAGAGAAGGGAGGGAAGTATAAAGTCCAAGAAAAAATATCATTATATGGGCAGGGAATGGGTGACAGAGAGATAAAAGATGGCCTGTGTAATTTAAGTTTGGGTCTGATATAAATAGTGTGCTCCTGTGAATATTCTTGTACATATCTTTTGGGAAGTGTATATATTCATTTCTATTGCATCTAAGGCCAGGAGTAGAGGTATGGGATAAAGATTATGCACATGTCTGTCTTTAGTAGGTAGTGCCAAATAGTTTTTCCAAAGTGGTTGTAATCCCTACACTAAAAATCTGAACCACTAAAATATTTTTGAGAACAAAGTGCATTCTGGCCCTGCTTAAATGACAGAAAATACTATATTTTTTTACTTTGTCTATCAAGAAGTGATAAATATGCTACTTGTGGCTATTTCTCAGCATTATTTCCTTCCCATCAGTGTTATAAAGACTTTATTACTTTCTAAAATATATTCTGGAATAATTTGCCTCTCTGTATTAACTGAGTAGGTGTTTGGTTTGGTTTGGTGCTTATACACTGGAATATATAGAGACGGAGCCCAGCTTTTTACTAAGTATTGGAATCTAATGACTGATGGCTTCATTTTGCAACATCAGACATATTGAAGAAAAGTTTATTGAGCATATGCTCTTTGCCAGGTACTGTGTTTAACACCAGCATATCGACATTAGGATAAGAGAACATGATTATAAGAGATGAGGTATGTACAGTAACAGTATAAATGAAGCCAGGGCAACTTCACTCTCAATGCTATAATCTACTGGCCTCTCAGACACAGGCCTTCATTTACTGAGGTCTTTGCAAGTGCCTTATGATTTAAAAAGCCAAAGTATAGGAGAAATGGAAGAACTGCATTCATCATAAATGGAAATTTTTTGCAATTTTTTAAGATTTGAGAGAGAGAGAGAGTGCACACCTGTGAAGGACTAGGAGGAAGGGTCAGGGAGAGAATCCTTCAAGCACACTACCCGCTGAGATGGAGCCCAAGATGGGGCTTCCTTATCCCACCACCCAGATCATGACTTCATCTGAAATCAAGATTCAGATGCTTAACCAATTGAGTCACCCAGGCACCGCCCAAAAATTTAGCAATTTTATTATTCACAATCATTAAGACAAATCAGCCATGTAACTAAATATCTTTCTTCTTTAGGTAATTAAAATTTATTATCTTTTCAAACAATTTATCTGATTAACCTACATTGTAATAGTCTGATGTCTGTTGTTGCTTTTTATTTTTTTTTTTTAAAGATTTTATTTATTTATTTGACAGAGATCACAAGTAGACAGAAAGGCAGGCAGAGAGAGAGAGAGAGGGAAGCAGGCTCCCTGCTGAGCAGAGAGCCCGATGTGGGACTCGATCCCAGGACCCTGAGATCATGACCTGAGCCGAAAGGCAGCGGCTTAACCCACTGAGCCACCCAGGCGCCCTGTTGTTGCTTTTTAAATCTTTAATTAATATAGAATGCCAGTTGATAGTGTGTCTACCAGTTAAGTAAACAGTTAATCTGGGGGAAATTTTAACAGTAAGAAAATCTAGTGTGTGAATAATAATGAAATTGCTGTTAATAAATTTAAACATTTTATTACATTTAGCTTTTTTGTGTGTGAACTTGCAGAACTCACTTAACTTCTCTGCTTTCACTTTTCATCTTTATCTTGACTGGCATTCCAGTATTTCAAATTTCCTTGGAAATGCAGATTTAGGAGTCATCATTTGTTGTTTGAAGAATGACAGAAAGAGGAAAGAAAAACCCACAGATACTTGATTACAAAAAAAGGATTGAAAACCAAGGGCTGAGGGCTAAAGCCTGAGGAATGTTAATGGTCGATTCCATCACAGCACTTAACTCTGATGTTTTCTTGTTAATCAGTTGTTTATTGCCATTTTCTGCCTGCTAAATATAGTTTATGAGTACAGAGACTTTGTCTATTATCCCAGTGTCTCTGAACATGATGCGTAATAGTCACAGAAGTTGGTTAATTGTGTTTAATAGGCAGAGGAGGGAAGAGGAGTTTTGGGGACAAAGGTGGAAGAGACAGGAGAGAAAAAGAAAGGTTGAAGACAGAGGAAAGAAAAGGAACAAAAACCATATGTACCCTCTTAACTTTGTCTGGAGCTCTGTAACAAGCCTCTGCCTTTGCATTCATTCATTTAGTCCTGACATCGATCCTATGAAGTGCATATTACTAACCACATTTTACAGATGAAGAAACTGAGTTTGGAGCAGGGAGGGAAAAATTCACGTAAAGGCAAATAAACTTAGAATGACTTCACTCAAATTCCCAGTTTCTCCACCCTGCCCTGCTGCTACAAAGAGAGTCTTAAAATAATACTGAGAGAAGAGGACAAAACGAGTTTGAAGAAAACCAGATTTCAGCTGATAGAGTCAATAGTAGTATTGCATAAATTTACAAGAAGAGTTATTTTTTCAAAAGTTAATATGAGAATTAAAAGTTGTTAATTGAATTTTCCGTAACTGCACACTTAAAAGAAAAATGTTATTTCAGGAATGAATAAATAATCATAAAATAGAATGGCATTTAGGGATTTTTTCTTTTATTTACATTAAACTATAAAAGAAAACTGGCATTAATATTTTAAGAACCTATTTAGCCAGAGGCTTCCATCCAGGTTAAACAATAACCTTGTTATTTAACCCTTAAACTGTCCCTGCCCCTCTTCCCCCAAGGGACTTACTCAAAAACAAGTCCCGGAAACCAGCCTCAGGTAACAAAGCCAAATACAATGGTGGGTCAGGCCAGGTGGAGACATACTGTCTTCCTAGTTACCAAGGAGTATGGGTCCCGCCTTCTGGGTACCTTTTGGGTGCCAATTCTGACCAAGGTGATAAGCTGGTTCAAATGTCTACTATAGGGTAAATTGTAATTCAATTGGTCACTTATGTGTGACCTAGCATGACTGTGCAGCTTTCTCTGTGTGTTACAATTTCATTGGCCACCTGTGTGTGGCCAGGCCCAACCACACGGCCTTTGCTCTTAAAAGCTAGTCTGTGAAACAGCGAGAGGTTGCCCTCTCTTGTAAGAGGTGCGGCCCAGAACGTTTGGTTTGATTCTTGATGGTTGGCGCGAAATAAAGCTTTGCTTGACCTTCGCTTTTTATCAGTCTCGCTCCTTTAATCACGGACCCATTATTGGGGGGCCTAACAATATTCGATTATAAGTGATATTTTTATAAAAATTGCTTGTGCTCAATTTTAAACACAAACTTCAGTGGCACAGGAGTAGAAAAAAGTGAACTTCAAGTAGGTAAAGTAATCACACTAAAATTTTTCTTCAAAAATTTAGGTGGTCAACCCTACTGATGTCAGCAATACATAAGTCATAAGTAAAAAACATGAGACTTTATTTAAAAATATTTTGTAACTTATTGTGGACAAAAGACAACAATACTTTAAATACAGAGTAGGTCCCAATGATGTTCATCATTGTTTATCATCTAAAAATTAACAGCTTACATTTTTAAAAGAAAAGATTTATGTTTAATGACTAGGGAATAAAAACTATCAGAAAAATAATATCGAGACTAAGGAATAAAAACTAAGCACACATGTTAAATGATTATCATTTCTTTGATAATCAAACAATCAAATACCAGCTATTAAAAAGAACAATGGGGCGCCTGGGTGGCTCAGTGGGTTAAGCCGCTGCCTTCGGCTCAGGTCATGGTCTCAGGGTCCTGGGATCGAGGCCCGCATCGGGCTCTCTGCTCAGCGGGGAGCCTGCTTCCCTCTCTCTCTCTCTCTCTCTGCCTGCCTCTCTGTCTACTTGTGATCTCTCTCTGTCAAATAAATAAATAAAATCTTTAAAAAAAAAATAAAAAAATAAAATAAAATAAAAAGAACAATGATTTGCTAAGTGGCAGAGACTATTCTATGTGCTTTGAATGTGTAAACTTAACCATTTCTCACAATAAACCCAAGAGCAGATAAAACTGTAATTCCCATTTTAGACACTGGGAAATGAGGACAGGGAAAAGTCCCTAACATCACACATTTACTAAGTGGCAGAGCAGGGATACAAATCCAAGCAGCCTGACTTTGCAGCTGGAGAGCTCTCTATAGTGATGGTTCTACTGCCATCACACAGTAGTCATTATCTCTGTAACCACTTGAGACTTTGTCACTCTGTTAAATATCACTGCCATAATTCTGTATAAAGTGAGAAATATTTGATAGAAACCAACTTTAACATTTAAACCATTTTTTTAAAACTGAGTGGCATCAATTATAACCTGCCAAAAGGTATTTTGGGAAATTCTGAACCTATTCACTACCTCTATAATCATTTGCTCAGTGTATATCTAGGTACCTCTAGGCACCTAATTTTTTTTGAAATGTTTTAATGCAGGGATACTTTATAAAAGTCAAAAAGCAGTCACTTTCCATTAATGATCAATCAATTACTTCTGCTCCATCTCTCCCACCAAACTCTATGGGCAAAGTCTAAATCTATTTTATCTTTGACACACGCTTCCAAAAAAAACCCCATACATAATATCCATGTACTAAATAATCATAAAACACTTGATGAATTCCAAATGACTGAATGAATCTGAGTGTTTAATTCTTTTATTTGTATTAATCATACTAGATATTTAATTCTTGCCTATCTTTCTCTTTTTATATCCTTTTAGGGCTAATTAACCCCAGGCCATTAGTTTATGCTAAGATATTAAGAAATTCATAATTTAAAGGGTTATTTTGAAATATATATACACATGTTTATATTCATATGAACATACATACATAAATGAAAATGAAAGGTAGTTTTTTTCATTTCATTTGTGCTATGTATATACACATATATACATATTCACATATATACATATATAAATGAAAAAGTTACTTTTATTTAACTATTTACTTGATTTGGCCTATATATACACTGCATAGGCATATGAGCATAGACAACAGTTAAAATATAATTTGAAAACATTTTGAAATTTTAAGGGTTCTTTTCCAAATAGAAGATACTACAGCCTAACACAGAAGAACCTCACCAGCACCGTCCATTAATTGGCCCATGATACGAAATGACTTCATTTGAACCGAAGAAAAATTAATATTTAAAGGAATCCTTTTTTTTAATTGAAATATAATTGAGATAAAACATTATTTTAGTTTCAGGTGTGATTCAATATTTGCATATATTATGAAATAATCACTGCAAGTCTAGTTAACATCTATCATCAAACATAGTCACAAAATTTGTTTTCCCATACTGAGAACTTTTAAGATCTACTTTTAGCAAATTTCAAATACGTACTAGAGTATTGCTAACTATAGTCAACATGCTGACCATTACATACCCAGGATTTACGTATTTTGTAACTGGAAATTTGTACCTTTTGACCACCTTCGCACATGTGCCCACTTCCTTACCAGTCTGTTGTTTGCCAATCTGTTCTCTGTAACTATGAACTCATTTTTTTTTTTAAGATTCCACAGATAGCATATAGTATTCATCCTTCTCTGTCTTACTTATTTCATTTAGCATATAATTCCACAAGGTCTATCCATATCATCACAAATGGAAAGATTTCATTATCTCTTACAAGGGACAATATTCCTGTGTGTGTGTGTGTGTGTGTGTGTGTGTGTGTGACATCTTCTTTATATTTAATCCACTGATGGACACTTAGGTTGTTTCCATATCTTGGCTATTATAAACAATGCTGCTATGAACATGGGGGTATAGATATCTTTTCACATTAATATTTTGTTTCCTTCAGACAAATACCCAGAAGTGGAACTGCTGGATCATATGGTAGTTCCATTTTTAATTGTTTGAGGAACCTCAATATTGTTTTCCATAGTGGCTGCGCCAGTTTGCACAAGGATTCCCACCAACAGTGCACAAGGATTCCCTTTCCTCCCCATCCTTACCAACACCTGTTGTTTCTTGTCTTTGTAATAATAGCCATTCTAACAGGCATGAGGTTTTGATTGGCATTTCATTCTGGTTCTGATCAGCATTTCCATGATCATTGTTGATGTTAGGGAATCTTGACATGAGTCGTTTGGAAAAGTAACAAAGCTTTTGTAACCTAACCATAATCATCTCTTAACTTCTTTGTTTTATATGTTAGAAATTTATAAACTAAATAAACACAGGGCATAACAAATACTTGTAAATACACTTAGGTATCAGATCCTAGGATAATTTAATAATTTAACATCTTACAAAACCACTGAAAGTTCAGCATGATAAAATTCATGCCACAGGAAAGCTAGAAGAGAAATTTATTTATCTATAAAACTGATACATTAATTCAATGTGAATATAATAATTAACATCTATAACCGACATCGTTATCAGGTTGAAAAACTTTTAAGCTATTTTGAGAGTAAAACCTATAAAGCTGCACAAAATCTTCGAAAATGTGTCTCACACATAAACTCCTTTCATACACATAGTAGTATTGTAAGGATTTTACCGAAGCTGTCTTTATAACAAAAGGTTGAAAACCATGTAAATATGTCACTCCTTTGCTCAGAATCTTCAGTGGTTTCTAATTTCCCTAACAGTTAGCATCAAAGTCCACAATAATTTGCCTAACTGTATGATCTAAATGCCCATTACTTCTCTGACCCCATCACTTATTTCTTCTCTTTCACTGTGTTCTGGAATATTCTCATTTCAGGCAGTCTCGACATTTGCTCCTTTAGTTCTTTCAGATCTCTGCATAAATGTCACTTTATCCGTGAAATCTTACTTGACAACCCTGTTTATAAAAACACCTCCCATCACCCTTTTTCTTCCATCTTGATTTATTTCTCTCCTAAGAACTTACCACCACATGACACATATATAACTATATATTTAATATTTAATATATTTGCCATTTAGTACATATATTTAACTGTCTGTCTGTACCCACAAAGAGTGAAAGGTCCAGGAGGACAGAAAAAAACTGTATGTATTTTGTGCACTACTATATCCCCCGAATCTAAAGTGAGACCGTGACTCCTGACAATAAATATTTGTTGACTGAACTAAAAAAAAAAAAAAAAAAAAAAAGGAAACAACTGTATATGCACTATTGCAAAATTATGCCTAAAACCTAAAACACATTAAGTTAAAAACTAAGGTACAGAACAATATTGTTGTATGCACTACCATTTGTATAAGAGCAGAAGGCATATAATGAACATTTATGTTTTTATCTGCATACAATGCTTCTGGAAGGCTATCTCTGAGGTAGGAAACTGGGAGACTAAGGAAGGGACACTTCAGACTCCTGTATTTGTACATGTACTACCTGTCCAGAGAAATTAATTCAGGCTTTGCCTTTATATATAAGAAATACATAAGATAATCCTGCAGAAAAATCTACAATCTATACTTAACTCAATGAATACTAATTAACTTACATGGGAACTAAGGCGTATTATTAGAAAAAACTGAAATAAAATCTTATGTGTCTCAATAATATATCACACACATTATCTCATGTCAGTGTCATAAAAATCTTGTCAGGCAAGGTAGATATATAATCGTTCCTTCTTTTTTACAGGAAGGAAAAACTCAGAACGGCTAAGGAACCTGAATATGATTACAAAGCAGAGGCAAAGCTCAATTCCAGTCTCCTGATTTTTTGGTCTGGTACTTTTCTCAATGTACTTGAGGAGCAAGTCTTCAAATTAACACCGATCTTATGTATTGAAAGAAAGAAAGTGTACCTGATAATGAAAATAGATAAAGCTTCGATGATGTTGTCAATCTCAATTGGTATCAGTCCATTTTAGGGTTTAAGTATAAAACTGAAAATCCATCAGACACTTCTATAAAACAGACTACTACTGAGTCATAATGACAGACAATACTTAGTCAACACACCAGCTATTCTGTTGGTTGCAAATATTACAAAACAGGGTTTTATTGATAGTGCTGTTCAACTATGCAGAACTTAATAAGATTTGCAGAGAAGATAAATTTATGTTGCATATTAGTCTAGCAAAAGACTTTAAAAATGTGCAATTTCAGAAACATCAAAGTAAAGGCAATTATCTTACAGAATAGCTAAACATATTTAAAAAGTAAGAACTCATAATAAGGAGCCATCAATTCTAGATACACCTGACATATAAGAAAGATTCTTTCAACAAAAACTATTATACTTGGTGCTCAGCACATGCTATTATAAAGTAAAACAACCAGATTACTCTGGGGTAAAATGGAAGTCCAGTTCCTCAATTCAACATACTGATTAAAAACTCATCTTCTTACAACTAGACAACCATAAACAAACATGAGGGAAAGTGATGCTTTTAAATTAATTAATTAATTAATTTCAAAGGTAGGAAAATTAATGTTACTCAGAGATTAGAAAATTCTGGTATTTCCATCATTATCCAAGGAGAGCCAACAAAAAGAGTTCATCTTCCTAATAAGCTCCAAAAGGCAGATTCTTCTGCCCTGCAGAGTTAGAATTGAAGAACAAAATAAAATAATCCTTGGGTTTATAGAACATTTAAACAACTCAAAATGCCTTCAAAGTTATCAGCACATTTAATCTACAAACAACCCAATCAGATATGAAAGATTTATCTTCTAATTCAGTATTTCCCAAAGGATGTTCTATTGCACTGTGGTCCCTTCCCCACACTCTGAAAAGGAATTAGGTCAATATTTTCAGAGACACTGCATTCCATGCTGTATTTACCCTCTTAGGATATTAAAAGTTTAGAAAATTCCAGCAATTATACAAAGGTTTCTTTTGTCTTAACTCAGCAGTTCCCAAATTCTGGAACTCATTTCTCCTCAGAACACTTTGAGGACACCAAACTCTTGATTTTCTACTAACTCACTGGTCACTCCATAGTCTCCTACTAGGTCCTCTTCTTCTAGACCACCTAACTTGAAGTGCCCCAGAGTTCAGTCCTTGTTTCTCTTTTTCTCTCTATTCTCTCTCACTTGGTGACCACCTAGAGTCAAATGATTTTAAATACCAATGATACCTACGACTTAAATTCCTATCTCCAGTCCAAATCATACTCCTGAACTTGTGGCCCAAATACCAATGTTGACAATGACTTGTTTTGACATGACTCGTTTTTTTAGAAAGACAAACTGAAGTCTTGCTCTTTCTCTTTAAAGCTGCTCTAGGTATATTCTTTCCATGCACTCAAAACAAGTTTTATTCACCTAGTTCTCCTGCTAAAAATGCTAAAATTATCCTTGACTATTCTCTCTCATACTTTACTTTAATCCATAGGAAATCCCCTGGGGTCAACTTCAAAATATATCCAAAAGCAAAAGCCTTCTTGTTACTTCCCCTGCTATGACCATCGTTGCTCAAACTGTAATTTTCTATAATGTGGGTTACTGTAATAACCTCATTCTTCCATCCTTGTTCCCCTCAAGTAATTCTCCATATAGTTGCCACAGTAATCTATTTAAATAAAAAGTCAGAGCACATCATTCCTCTGCTACTACTCTCCAAGCCCGTGGCTCCACTTCACACAGAGAAGAGCCATAATCCTTAATTATGGTCCACAAAGCCCCAAGATCTGTTCCCCAATACTTTTCTAACCTCATTTCCTAGAGTTTCACCTTCCCCTCCACTCGGACTTCCTTAACCACGCTTCGATTAGTCCAACACGCTCCTGCACTATGGCCCTTGCAACAGGTGCGCCCTCTGACCGAAATAATTTTGCCCCAGAAATGAAGGGATTTAGTAGCTCCCTGTTACCAGTCTTTGTTCAAATGTCAATTTCCCAATGATGCTTATCCTGACTTAGATTTAAATTGTGTCCCAACCTCTGGGCACCCAACCCTCTACCCTGCTCTGTTTCTATTCCTTGGCGTTTACCATCTTCCAATGGAATACTTATTTATTAACTGCCACTCACCACAGATTGTGATCTCTAAGAGAGGGGTTTTTTAAATTAGTTTCATTCACTGACATATCTCAATCATCTGAAATGTGCCTGACACATAGTAGGTGCTCAATAAGTATTTCTTGAATGAATAATTATGCCCAGACAATAGAGAATTATTGTGTAATACTTAATAATCATCATTTTCCCCTTAGCATTTTAACCAAAATTAGACCTAGGTTTAAAAAAGACTACATTAGGAGGATGACTTCTCCTGATGAAGAGGATTATATCTCCTGTTTCCACATTTTTTTTAGATTTCAATAAATTAATAGATAGCCTTTCATTCTTACTGAACTATAAAAACAAAATAAACAAGTGTAAAATCTCATTAATTGGCATCAATTTGGGGAATGCCCTATTGATTTATAAAATGCTATTTTATTACTTTAAACTATATAGTGTGGCATTCCATTGTAAATTCCTTAAAGACTTACTAAAGGCATTGCCTCAAGGAATAGAAAAGATACATTTATAATTAACATTTCATCTATTTAAAATAAATTGAATAAAATGAAATAAGTGACATCACTCTAAAAATTTATGAAGTGTTATTCACCATCATGTAAAAATGGGAACAAGAGAAAGTTTAAAAGTGCCAGAAAGCAGTTTGTTCTCCTAAGCTGTACTACATAATCTCTCTGAAACATTATCCATTCATTTATTGAAAAAATTTTTCTTCAATGCTATGAAAGACAATATCGCAAATGATCACAAGTTCCTAATGAAATAAGAATTGATGAACTGTTCCATTTTAACTTTCAAAGTCTAGTTTTTAGTCATAGTTACCAAATGAGGATATGTTATCATCTAGTGACATATCTTGTTTTGTCATAATAATAAAGCCAATATGGGTCATCTGCACATATAATTAATTCAAATAAACTAGATAGCCAGTTCTAAAACTATCTGCCACTGAATCAAGGTATGAAGTAACCAATGCAACACCCACATGGAGATAAGGAAATATTATAAACTACACTCAGGGTACAAAAGACATATCAGCTAAGGTTTTAAAAACCTAAGTAAAAGAAAAAATTTCAGAAGTTCCTCTGAAAGAATACATACACCAGATAGTTATCAAGAATCCAGAAAAGGCCCAAGTTACATATAGGAAAATCCTTATTATCTGATATGATAGTAAAGGAGAGAACAGAAATAATTCATAATTAACAATGTAATATACGCCCTTTACAAAGATGGCGTCAAAAGCTAAGAAGGAAGCCTCTGCCCCTCCCAAAGTCGAAGCCAAAGCAAAGGCTTTGAAGGCCAAGAAAGCGGTGCTGAAAAGCGTCCACAGTCACACACAAAAAGATGATCTGCAGGTAACCTGCATCACCTATGTTCTGACAACCCAAGACTCTGTATCCCTGAAGGCAGCCCAAGAGCGCCCCCCAGGAGAAACAAGCTTGATCACTATGCCATCACCAAGTTAGCATGGCTACTGAGTCAGCCATGAAGAAAACAGAAACAACACACTTGTGTTCATTGTGGATGTCAAGGCCATCAAGCACCAGATCAAACAGGCTGTGAAGAAGCTCTACCACATTGATGTGGCCAAGTTCAACACCTTGATCAGGCCTGATGGAGAGAAGAAGGCATGTGTTTGACTGGTCCCTGACTATGATGCTTTGGATGGTGCCAACAAAGTTGGGATCATCTAACTGGAGTCCAGCTGGCTAAATCTAATTTTTTTCATCATTAAAAAATATATATAATATACAGATTAGTATGGTTCAATTAATAACAAAAATGGGAATAACCACAATAATTTCTTGTTTATTTTTAAAGATTTTTATTTATTTATTTGACACAGAGAGAGAGAGATCACAAGTAGGCAGAGAGACAGGCAGAGAGAGAGGGGAAGCAGGCTTCCCGCCGAGCAGAGAGGCCGACGTGGGACTCGATCCCAGGACCCTGAGATCATGACCTGAGCTGAAGGCAGAGACTTACTTAACCCACTGAGCCACCCAGGCGCCCCAATAACCACAATAATTTATACACTTCATATTCATTTCCACATTCATCACATTTTCAAATACTGCCTTTTTTTCCTACAGAGACATGTAAATATGTTTAACAATCAAATTGTACTATTTTCCTAAGGTAAAAATGACTAAAATATCAGTTACAGCATCATTAACTATGATAGTTCTATTTATGGACTACATTCAGCTACTCACAGAAAAAGCCAAGGACAGAGCTCGGGTTTTTTCAAACTTGGCACTACTGATATTTTGGGTAGAATACTTTTTTGTTAGGAGTGTGAAGGCAGGGGCTGTCCCGTGCGTTACAGGATGCTCAGAATCATCAGTGGCGTCTACCTATCAGATCCTACTATAGTACCCACTAACTATAACAACCAAAAATATCTGGAGATATTGCCAGATGTCCCCTGGAGAGCAAAACTGCTGCTTGGTGAGATCCACCAACTTAAGATGGAAGGAAGGAAGAAAAGAAGGAGGAAGGGAGAAAGGGAAGGGAAGAGGGAGGGAGAATAATCGTACTAGGCATTCTTAATGACACTATATATAATGAATCTGAATTTCTAGTTGGTGTATTTGAATGTGTGTATTGTAGTTTAAGAATATTCACAAGAAAAAAATCTATTTTTAAACAAAATCACGTTTGTAATATCAAACAATAAACATATAATCAATCTCAGATAAATAAGATTCTACTGTTCTTAGAAGAAAATAATGAAAAATATTCTCCTTATTACTTCTATCTTAAGAATAACACCCTACCTTCCTGCTGTCTCCCAGCAATAAAAATATTGCAGTCTTTCATTCAGTTTTGAAGACCAGAGTTTTTTCCTCTGACTCTACAGGTGGTTCCTGAAAGTGTTCTCCAAGTGACCTGAGGTGACTGACAAGTCTACTTTGCATTTACAGACAAGTTTAATAGGACCTGCATATTAACAAGAGTAATAACTTGTCATAGCAAAAGAATTCATTTTATATCCACTTATTACCTAGACAGTACGCTTTTAAGTTTCTCTTTTGATTACTTTTAGGCTTACCATAGATGTAACTGATCGTGCATCTTCTTCATAATTTACTACTGGAGGTGGCTCTTTCCCATCATTTTCTTGTACTTTTTGCTCTAGTAATTCTTTCTGTGCTGTGAACTTTGCCTCAGCGCATTTCAGCTGCTGGACTGACTGTTTCAGCTCTTCAAGTGTCTGCTTTTGGCTTAGTAGAAGCACAATACTGAAAGAGAACACATTAAGCATAAATTATTGCAACTTCTTTAAGAAATAAGATTTTAAAGGAAACTACATCAGCATATTACGCTTCTGTTTCATTTTCATCTTTATAACAGTCCTTCAGAATCATTTGAATTATAAAACTAAACGGCTTTCGAGTCATCACAATAGTTACTATGACCTGAGCCGAAGGCAGAGGCTTTAACCCACTGAGCCACCCAGGCGCCCCATAGTTACTAAATGTTAGCATTAACCAAATGGAAGACCAAAAACAACAAAGTGGAAGAAAATATTTGGAAGCAAAAACCAAACTCAGGATGCTTTCAAATACAGTATCATCTATGGCATTCATTTTACTCTACAGTGAAGTCATCTATCTACCTCACAGAGTATGGACACTTACGCTGAGAAGAGTGGAACCCAAAGTGAATTAATATGACTGGAGCAGAATCTCAATTTATTTCAAATCTCAAATGGAATATAGTTGAACTCAGATTTATACCTTGGGAAAAATAAATCAAATCAAGGTGACAACCTGGGAAAAAAGCTGTGTTTATGTTGCAAGGGGTATGTTTTTAGAGTTGGAGAAAACTGTTCTGACAGTTTTCTGTTCTGTTCTGTTTTTAGAGCTGGAGAAAACTGTTCTGACAGTTGACTTCCTCATTTCTTCTTTAGAGAACTACATAGGCCACATGTTGCCTTATTGTAAACTTCTATTCCCTGAGATCTGCCCTAAAAGGAATTTCAAACTAATTCACCCACATGAAAGCCATAAAAGGTAGTGGTGGCAAGGAACACCTTCTGGAAACACTGTCATACATGGTCTATTAATATCTTAAAGCACTGTGCTATGTACCATTGAAAATAGGTTATTAATATGTAAGCAACAATAGATTGTCAATAGGGGAAAACTTCAAAACCAGAGAATAAGATCAGAAAATGTTACCTCCTTAAATTGGAACTTACATGGATGAATATTAACTGAATAAGTAATCATAGGCAGAAGGAATGCCCACTAAGACAGATTTGTTTATAAATATGATGTTGATCAACATTTTGAAAACTCAATTCCAATCAAATGGAACAGGATGCAGCCTCAGTGAACGCTATGAGGAAAGCTATAGCTCCTCATTGTACTGCAGTGAGTTCCAGGTGAGTATCTAACAAAATAAGAACTCATGTAGAGAACTGAGTGAAATTTGGGAAAAGTAGAACTAATGAGTAAGATTATTTTTACCAGAAACCTACCAATGTTCAAAAGACAAACCCCTTTAACCAGGAGAGTTCACAGCAAACGCAATGAAGAAGGATATACCATACTGTCAGAGCTCATTAACACTTTCTAAGTAAAATCATCATGGCATAATGGAAAGAGTGTAATTATACTGAATGAGAACAGATTCAACTTAATGACTTAATCACGTTGTTTTTCCCATCTTCAGTTTTAGCACTGGAAAAATTGATAATATACCAAATTGTCAGGGTTGTTCTGAATACAGTGAAATAATACTTTAAAAATTGTTAACACAGTACCTACCATAAAGTAAGAATTCAGTAAATAGCAATTATTTCTGTCACCATTGTTCAAAAATCTGTGACCTATGTTCTAAATCCACACAGATTTCCTGATAAATTCATGCTGGTTTGCATATTAGATAGTAAGCCTTTTTTCATAAGAAATTGTTTATATATTTTTTTCTCTGTGAATCTCTTCAGAGAAAGTTGATTTTTTAAAACAACCATTTTTGTGAACATCAATTCATGAGGACTGGGCTCTGGAAAAGATTACACCCATTATGAACCTAAAGCTTCTTGAAGTTTCCTTCTTTGCATTACATAGCTACCAAAAGAATCACATGACAAGAAGATAAGGGACAATTCAAAATGTACAGGATAAGATGGTAAAAACACATATTCACGTACATGTGCAGGATGAGTCTAAAAAGAGGGTGAACGATTTGACAAATGTGGACCAATTAACAGGGAAGTATACTTGAAAATACTAACACTCTAAAACCATTACTGCTACCATTAGCTTTTTGTAAATAAATTTCATTAATATGGAAAAATGCAAAATAAAATAATGATAAAAGAATGAAAATAAACTACCAAATTAAAATATGGAATGACAAATAAGGAACAACAATTGCAAAAAAGTATATACTAACTGAACAGCTGAAAAAATTCAAAGAAATACATTTACAGGAGTGAAACATAAACATTTTATTATCTCTTCAACTGTACAGCAGGCCCACAAAGATGACAACATCCTTCACCCCAGAACCTTTGTATATGTTATCTTACAGAACAAAAGGGAGTTTTATAAGTTAAGGATGTTGGAATGAGGAAGTTATTTTAGAAGATTCAGGTGAGCCCAATATTAATAAGGATCTGATAAGAGGGAAGTAAAAGGGATGATGTTAGAGAAGGCAATGTGAAAAGAAAAGAAAAGGGAAGGCGCTGTGATATGGGGCCAAGAGCCAAGAAATGAGGAAAGTCTCTAAAAGCTGGAAAAACAGAAAAAGTAGACTCCCTCCAAAAGCCTTCAGAAGAAATTCGCCCCATCAACAACTTGCTTTTAGGTCCATAAGATTTATTTCCAACAACTAATTTCCAGAAATATAAGAGAATAAATTGGTGTTGTTTTAAGTTGCCATACAAACCCGAAGAGAAATGATACCTATTTTTGGTCCATTTTAAATGGCTGAACTAGAAGGACTGTTATGATTGTGCAGTAGCCAGTAACAAACAGAATATAGACTTAGGAGAAAAATATTAAAGAGTCAGAAGTATTATTCAGTCAGGGAAAAAAAATCAAAACTACTAACATGTAAAGATATTTGCATCCCTATGTTCACTGCAGCATTATTTACAACACTCAAGATATGGAAGCAATCTAAGTATCCATTATTAATGAATAAATAAAGATGATGTGGTGTGGTGTGTTGTGCATAAAGATTATTCATATATATAAAACACAAATATATTTAAATATGTAACATAAATCCACATTATGAAATATTACTTGGCCATTAAAAAAAAAAATGAAATCTTGCCACTTGTGACAATATGGATGGACCTAGAGGGTATTATGCTAAGTAAAATATCAGAGAAAAACAAATACCATATGATTTCACTTATATGTAGATTCTAAAAAACAAAACAGAAACAAACTCATAAACTGGTGATTGCCAGAGGGGAGAGGGAAAGGAGGATGGGCAAAATACACAAAGGGAATTAAGAAGTACAAACTTCTGGCTATAAAATGAGTAAGTCACAAAGATATAAAGTACAGCATAGGAAATATTAGTCAATAATATGATAACTTTGTTGGTGACAGTAATTAGATATATACTAGACAGTAACTAGATATATAGTGATCATTTTGTAATGTATACAAATGTATACAAATGTATACAAATCACTATGTTTTACACATGAAACTAATATAATATTGTATAACAACTGTAGTTCAATAAAAATAATAAATTAAAAAATTAAAATATTTTAAGTCACATATAATATAGTTTAGAGAAAAGGCTCTATTTTTATTTTTTTTAAGATTTTTTTATTTTATTATTTATTTGACAGAGAGAGAGGTCCCAAGTAGGCAGAGAGGCAGGCAGAGAGAAAGGCGGGGAAGCAAGTTCCATGCTGAGCAGAGAACCCGATGTGGGGCTCGATCCCAGGACCCTGAGATCATGACCTAAGCCGAAGGCTGAGGCTTAACCCACTGAGCCACCCAGGTGCCCCTATTTTTATTTTTTTTAAAGATTTTATTTATTTATTTGAGAGAGAGTGAGTGAGCAAGTGATGTGGGTGGGGCAGAAGGAGAGGGAGAACCAGGCTCCCCACTGAGCCCAATGTGGGGTTCGATCCCAGTACCCTGAAATTATGACCTCAGCCAAAGGAAGATGCTTAACCGACTGAGCCAACCAGGGTCCCTAAAAAAGCTCTATTTTTAAACATGACTTCTCATGGCATTTACAATCTCTGTATTACTATTATTTCATCTTTATTTTACTCCAGATAATAAATGGGGTCTTCCAAAAGGATCAACATAAAAGAAAAAAGTTAGTATTTTCAACAAATGGAGCTGGCACAAGTGGGCATCCCAATGCAAAAAAATGAATAAAAAAACAGACCTTCTACCATTCATAAACATTAACTCAAAATGGATCACAGACTTAAATGCAAAACATAAACTACAAAACTCCTAGACAATACATAGGAGAAAACCTAGATGGCCTTAGGTATGGTGATAGGTTTTTAGATACAACCCTAAAGGTACAATCTGTGAAAGAAATATTCAATGAACTAGAATGTACCAAAATTAAAAACTTTTGCTCTCTGAAAGACAATGTCAAGAGAAAAATAAGATAAGCCACACACTGGGAGAAAAACACACATCCGACAAAGGACTATTACCCAAAATATATGAAGATCTCTTAAACGTCAACAAGAAGAAAAATAACCTGATTTTAAAATAGTCAAAGACCTTAACAGACATTTTACCAAAGGAGACATACTTATGTAAAATAAGTACATGAAAAGATGCCCCATATCATATGTCTTCAGTGAAATGCAAATTAAAACACCAATGAGATAGCATAACGCACTTATGAGATGGTCAAACTCCAGAATACTGACAACATCAAAAGCTGACAAGGATGTGAAGCAACAGGACCTCTCATTCATTGTTGGTGGGAATACAAAATGGTCCACCTACTTTACAAGACAGTTTGGCAATTACTTACAAAAAATAATAGAAATACTCTTACCATAAGATCGAGCAATCACACTCCTTAGTATTTGGTCAAAGGAATTAAAGGCTTATGTCCATACAAATGCCTGCACACAGATGTTGATATAACAGCTTTATACATAATTGCCAAAATTTGGAAGCAACCAAGATGTCCTTTAGAAGGTGAATAGATAAATTGTGGTTCATTCAGACAATGGAATATTATTCAGTCCTCAAATGGGCTACCAAGCCACAAAAAGACATGGAAGAAACTTAACTGCATATTATTAAGTGAAAGAAACCAATGTGAAAACACTGCATCATGTCTGATTCTAAATACATGACATTCTGGAAAAGGCAAAGCTATGGAGATAATGAAATGATAATGAAAAGATCAGCAGTTGACAACAGGTGAGGATGGGGCTGGAGGATAAACAACTAGAGCACAGAGGATTTTTAGCAAAAATTACTCTTCATGATACCATAATGATGGACACACATCATTACACATTGCTCAAATCCACAGAATGTACAAGAGTGAAACATACTTTTTTTTTTAATGTAAGGTTTTAAAGATTTATTTATTTTAGAGAGAATGAGCATGCACATGTATGAGCAGAGGTGGGGGCAGCAAGAGGGAGAGAGAGAGAAATTCAAGCAGACTCCCTGCTGAGCGTGGAGCCCAACATAGGGCTCATACCAGGACCCTGAGATTATGACGCAAGCCAAAATCGAAAGTCAGTCACTTAACCAACTGAGCCACCTAGAATGAAATGTAATTTAAACTAAGGACTTTGAGTGATAATGATGTATCACTGTAAGTTCATCAACTGTAAATGTTAACACTCTTGTGGGGGATACTGATAATGGGGTAGGATATGCATGTGTCAGGGCAGGGGTGTATGGAAAATCTCTGAACCCTCCCCTCAATTTTGGTGTGAAACTTAAACTACTCCAAAAAATAAAGTCTTAATATAAAAAAAAATAGGTATCTGTACACATCTATGAGAATGGCTCAAATAAAATATGGTGACCATTCCACATACTGGCAAGGATGAGGAGAGGAGACACTGATCACTCACAAATTGCTGGTAGGAAACCAGCAATCACACTCATGGTTATCCCAGAGAAATTAAAACTTATGTTCACACAAAAACCCTTACTAAATGTTGGAAGCATTTTTATTTGTAATAGCCAAAAACTGGAAACAAACCAGATGTTCTTCAAAGGGTGAATGATTAGACAAATTGTCCATACTGTTATGGGTTAAACCATGTCCTCTAAGAAGACATGTTCAAATCCTATCACCAAGAACCTCAGAACGTGACCTTAATTTGGAGATGGGGTTGTTGCAGATGTAATTAACGAAGATGAGGTCATACTAGAGCGGATGGGCCTTTAATGTCTATGGCTCGTGTCCTTGTAAGAAGAAGAAGCCGGATACTGAGAAGAGCACCCAGAACATTATACGAAGGCAGAGGCAGAGACTGAAGTGATGCTTCTATAAACCAGGAAAGCCTAAGTTTGCCAGCAAGTAGAGAAGTCAGGAGGGAGGCATGGATCAAAGTTTCCCTCAGAGCCATCTGAAGAAACCAACCTGCCAACACCACATTTGAGACTTTTGGCCTCTGGAACTAGGAGAGAATAAATTCATTTTTTTAAAAATTTTATTTATTTATTTGACAGACAGAAATCACAAGTAGGCAGAGAGGCAGGCAGAGAGAGAGGAGGAAGCAGACTCCCCGCTGAGCAGAGAGCCCGATGTGGGGCTCGATCCCAGGACCCTGGGATCCTGACCTGAGCCGAAAGGCAGAGGCTTTAACCCACTGAGCCACCCAGGTGCCCCAATAAATTCATATTTTAAGCCACCAAGTATGCAGTACTTTGTTACGGCTGCCTTAGGAAACTACCACCACACCACAGAATACTACTGAACAATAAAGAGGAATGAGAATATCTAGATGGATTACAATGAATGTAAAAAGCCAATCTCAAGAGATTGCATACTGTGTGATTCCATTTACATAAAATTCTTGAAAAGAAAAAAAACTGTAGAAATGGAGAACATATTAACAGTTGTCAGGAGTTAGCAAAAGGGTATGAGATAGAAGGCAGAGTAGCTACAAAAAACCCAACACAAGGGACCCTTGCAATGATGGAAACATTCTGTACCTTTATTGTGTCAATGTCAGTATCTGGATTATAATATTATATCATAGCTCTGCAAGATTTTACTACTGGGAGAACTGAGCACAGGGTACATGGGATCTCAGGTACATGCCCTGCCCCGCTTGCTTACCAGAGAATGAGGGGAGCCAACAGCAGCCCTGTTCCCGGCTGGTCGGAAATGCTTTCCGGCAGAGAGAGGTTGACGGATGTTGCCAGTACTCGGACATGCCCTCAGATTTCAGGGTCTCTACAGTGCTAGCCCAGGCGTTCTTGAAATATTAGATAGCAGTTAGTAGACTATTGTTTCTATACAAAGCTGAGTGTATTCCTGTCAGCAGTACGGCTTAAACTTTGTTTCTTCAGTGGCTTTGCTCCTATCCCCACGGGTGACCAGCCGCACTGACGCCTGAGAAAACTGGTCAGAGCCGGGGACGGCGGTGGGATAGAGACTCTGCTGCTGTTGACTCTTGAGAACCAGGCCTGTGGCAGCGCTTTCCTACCCAGGAGCCCTTTAGGCAGAACGGACTCCAAGACCCCGGATTCTAGCCTATGTGCTTTTCAGAAATGCTCATGTCAGTCCTTTGCTAACTCGACCACTGTGCAGCGAGCTGTTGCAGCATTGGCTTTGGAGGCTGTGTGCAACCAGTCCGTGTTTCCGTGCCTAACCATCCACTGCAAGAATTCAGCAGCTACTAGACAGTTTTCTGTTTGCTTGGAGGTAACTGGGTGATCAAAAGTGTCTAATCTCTGATTCAATGTGAACCCTAAGAACTTGACCAAGAGTCTGAAAAACTTTTTGTTAATGCGATCTAGCATTTGTTTGAGATCATTACTTTTCACCTATTGAGCCTAAAAGAGCGTTCTGGATTGATTCAATGGCAGCAATAAACTTGCCATTTAAATTTATTCAATAACCCGACTTCACCAAGGTCTCTGTCTGTGTCAAACCTGTGGCCACTCTATATGCACTTTGTTTACTCTTTATACAAATAAATATACTAGAGACTTAAAAAAAAAAACTGTAGAAATGGAGAACCATAAACAAATATATAGGATATTTAGGATATATAGGAAACCATAAATAAATTTAAAACATGGATGGGATCAGGACCTTTGCCTGCGCAACTTATTTCCTATCGCTGGCTACTTTTTGCAAGCATTCTTCATATGGAGGGCACCTTCTGTCCTTCACATCTAGCAAAAATGCCACTTTCTGGGAGACCCCTGACTACCTATCTTAAGTAGCTATTCCTCTATTATTCTTCTATCTGAATTATTTTATAGCAATTATCATAATTGTTAATTTCTTATTTGTATTAGTCTACTCCACGAAAGTGTAAGCTTCATGAGACATGGGACAATATATATCTTACCTGTCATTGTATTCACAGCGTCTAACAAGACATGCAATAAATATTATTGAATGAATTATTTAGGCAGGACTTTTTTGGTGACACACATAATTTTTCAATCCTGAGACAAAAATAAAAGGTCCCTGAATTTGTAGACTAGTATAATAACTTAGATTGCTCAAGTCTTACCTTAACTATAAGCTAGCTGTGACATTTTGCAAGTCTCTTAAAATTTCGGGGCCTCTGATGTCACATAATTTGAAAGACAAGGAGGCTGAATCAAATGAACTCTTAAGATTCTGCATGGCTCTAAGAGTTTTGATTTTATAATATATAAAGAATTTTTAAGTATTAGATGATAATGGCACAAAACAACACAAAATTGAGTAATCATTCAATTTTTGGAAGTCAACCCAAGCATTAAAACCAATAGTAATAATACTTGCTCTTCATGCCATTGAGCCATAAATAACATATGCTTGGCGTACTTTCCCATAAACTGTTTTCTAATATAGTATTCAAGGATCATAAATCAGGAGAAGATTGATATTATTTCCACTTGAATAAATATGCTTTAGAAGTAATGAGTAAAGTTACATATACTACAGTAACACTTAGTGTTGTATTAAAATTATACCATTTCAAGTGGTTGGTTTTATTCCTTTTACTCTATTTTTTTAAAATATAATTCTACAACAGCTACATTTCAACTGAGACCTGCATCACTTATATAAACTAAAACTTGACTCATTAGTGTGAATTTAATGTCACATAAAATCATTCTTTAAGTTTATTTTTCAATTTAGATTATTCAATTACAGGAATCAAAGTTATCAAATGATTTCTTATATTACTTATGGTTTCCCTGTTACTATAAGATGTTTTAGAGACATTTATGTTAAACTCAAATTTAAAGGTTTTAACTTCAGTTTCTTATTATATTTCAACTGAACCAATAATGCTTTCTGTTAGGTAAAAATTCAGTATAATTGCAATAATTTATGAGTACAAATACATAACTTATAGGATACTTTCAGCATTTGTGAAGAGCTATAGTTCTGTTTTATTGTTTTATTACTTCCAATTAACAGTATATGATGCTAAAAAAGTACTGCCCAGGGGCGCCTGGGTGGCTCAGTGGGTTAAGCCGCTGCCTTCAGCTCAGGTCATGATCCCGGGTCCTGGGTTCGAGCCCCACATCGGGCTTTCTGCTCGGCAGGGAGCCTGCTTCCTCCTCTCTCTCTGCCTGCCTCTCTGCCTACTTGTGATTTCTCTCTGTCAAATAAATAAATAGAATCTTTAAAAAAAATAAAAATAAATAAAAAAAAATTAAAAAAAAAAAGTACTGCCCAGTAAAAAAAATTGTAAATCTATTTGTAAAACTGGATTAAAATTGCTTTCAACTATATAAGTGTATTTAAATACATATGTAGATATATACAAATACATATGTAGATTTATACAAATACATACACAAAAAAGGAAATGTTTATGAATTATTAAGAAACTGAAATATAAACATTTTCACTAGAATCCCTTTCAGGTTATTTGTTTAGCAAAATATTTTAATATATAAGTCAAAGACAAACTGCAATCCTACTAATATCTGAATTAATGAGATTTCACAATGACTGCTTAGTTACACAAATGTACTTAACATTTTCAAGATTATGCCATGAAGCTAACAATAAAAACATCATGATAACAAAGGGTTAACAGAATTTGGGTTAACGAAGACTCTTCCCCTGAACTGCTTGACATACTTGTCCCTTTTTAACTTACTCTCATAAAAAGATTTTTAAAATAGTAAGATCAAGCTGATGCTGTGATCAAAAAGACATATATACTGTGGAGTCAGGAATTCATGTATTTTCTACCACTGACTAAGTATGTAATTGTAATTTTTTAACAGTCATAAAGGGAAAATATAGGCAAATACACCAAAGATGTAGCGAAGATAATACTCAATGTGGTAATATATATAAAACATCTGGCATAACATGTGGGACAGAGTAAAAACTCAATAAACGTTATTTCCCATATATTTACCACCCTTTAAGGCCCCTCTCCTATACCCCAATTTTCATTTCCTGATAAATATAAGCAGGTGTAGAAGAATGGGTCATATTCATTATGTAGAGGAAGAGAGAGTCAAAGATTTGAGTCAAGAAAATAGAGCAAAAAAAAAAAAAAATCCAAGAATCTCATAATTTCTAGATTAAGGTAACACATAAAGATTGTCTCCTCCAACAATGTATAGTCAGATATGCTGGTGAGAGGATCAGCCACCTAATGGTCTTTCTTTATAGACACTAAATTTTAAAACAGGAGTAATTTATAATGTATACATTTACAGAACTGTAAAAAGTAAAACTACTTGGTCTTCTGTAAACATGTGAAGAAATTATCCCAAAACACAGAAAAGCAAAATATAATTCTTTTTTGAATTTCATATGTGCAATGGCTGATAAATTTTATTTTTATAATCCAAATAGAATCTTCTGTTGATGCAATACTGAAATTTTCCATATTTATTAAGGTAATGCCCAGAGCAATTCAAATTTTCCTGTTCTCATATTTAAAAAGCTCATGGACTCCAATACAATATTTAATGCCAAGTTATAAAAAGAGTCAGAGTATAGGTGGGAGAGGTGGGCCCCTAATATTCTGGGCTGTATAATAGAATAGATGGTGTTGCCATTCACTGAAAAAAGGAATACTAACAGTGAACCAGGTTGAACTGGAGTGGGGTGTATTGAGATTTTTAATTCAGTCTTAAACATGGGAAATTTAGGATACTACTTTTTTTTTTAAGATTTTATTTATTTACCTGACAGACAGAGATCACAAGCAGACAGAGGCAGGCAGAGGGAGAGAGGGGGAAGCAGGCCCCCCACCAAGCAGAGAGCCTGACGCGTGGCTCAATCCCAGGACCCCAAGACCACAACCCGAGCCAAAGGCAGAGGCCCTAACCCACTGAGCCACCCAGGCGCCCCTAGGATACTTCTAAGACATCTAAGCAATCATGTCAAGTTGGCAATTAACTAAATGGCCATTGATTTCAGAGGAAAAATCTAAGCAAGAGTAATAAATTTGGGTCATCTTCAGGAAACCACCTAGGGAGCGAAGAGGAAGAGAGGAGTAGAAAGCCTAGAGCCATTCCTCGAATAACTCCAAAATAGATTGGCTTAGTGGAGGAAAATGAGATTATAAAGGAGTAGCCAGAAAGAAAGGCAAAAGATCCCATCCCAAAAACCAAGGGAAAAGAAGAAATATGTATTCAACAAAATCAGATACTGAGAGGAAGTCAAGTAAGACACTTGTTAAATTTAGCAATGAATAGGTCACTGGATATCTTACAGATAAACTATTTCAATGGTGACGGGGCAGAAGCTAGATATGTGGGTTGAGAACTAAGTGGGAGTTGAAGAAATGGTGAAAATAATTGCTCTTAGAATAAGTATGAATAAGAAAACAGAAGGCAAAGGCAGTTAGGAGGATATATGAATACAGAAGGGTTATCTGGGGTGGAAATTGTTTTTAAGAGCCAAGACTTAATCGTATTTAAAAAGTGAGCACTGGACCCAATTGAGAAGAAAAGGTGAACATAATATGATAAATAATTTAAATTCTCTGAGAAAGTATGAGATGACAAATACAAAAAACGGGCCCAAGAAGTAGACTTAGGACAAGGAGAAGTTCCGCTATGGAAGCAAGCACAGAGAATGGGTACAAATGCAGTGGATGTGTGTATCTAGTCACAGAAAATAAGGGAGTTGCCACCTGATGATTTTAATTTTTTTCTGTAATGTATATAGAAGAGGTCCATCTGCTGTCTATGATGGGGGAGATGAGAGGATACGAGATTTGAGAGAAATCAGAATAACTGAGAAGTTATGTAGAAAAAGCAAGTACAGACCAGAGAAATCTGACATAGCACAATTTCCTTGAGAACACTGATAAATCAAGCCAGTGATGAGAAAATGATAGCAAGAAATTTATATACTCCAGTCAGGAGTAGAGAAACCATACTAGTCACAACACCTGTTGGAGATGCAAATAATAACTATAACCAGAATATAAATTTTAAATTATAGATCAAAATGTAAACATTAAAACAGCAGAAAATATAATTAGTGGTATCAGTGAAAACAACAGTATTCCCACGCAAGTAAAGTTTAAAAATCCAGTAGGATATTTACAGATCCAGAAATCAGCAAGAAAAACAACAGTAAGACAAAACAGCACAGCAAATCTTAAAGGGATTTTTATAAGTGAAGCAGACTACTATTTTCTCATAAGTGTGTTTGCTTCCTTCTAACACAGAGAAGCCAGTTTCTAGGTAACACTGATCTGTTACTTTCTCAACAAGGAATGCAGAGTGAATCTGGTGGACACTGATGAGGTGAATAAAGACAACTTTTAACAAGATTTTTCAGAAAATAGTTCAAAGTGTTAAAATATTGAGACATGATCGGTATCCTACATTGACAAAACCCAGAGCAGTTTTCCAGAGTCCTAGAAAGTAACTCAACAACACCAAGTTTTACACTTAAAATGAAATTTCAGCTTCTAGAAATTTTACATCCATGACAATATATAACTGAAGTATTGTGTAAAAATAAATCAATTAAACTTTCTTCCTTCAAATTATTTTTGTTTTACTCACTCAGACTTCTTTTCACAGGTCTTAGAAGATTCCTCAATTCTCTTCTCTAGTTCCAAGACAGCCTCCTCCTTGTTTAAAAGCATCTGCTGTGTCTGTGTAAGTTCCTCTGCTAAAGCTTTCAACCTAGAATGAATAGTTTCCTCATCATCAATCAATAAAGTCAGTTACACTCACTGTATGCCCACACTCTGAGCATTCATACATCTAAGATGGTGATTTCCAAAATGGTAGCCACATGTAATTTAATTCAAAATAAAGTAAAAATCCTTGGTTGCATTAACCACCTTTCGACTGCTAAGCAGACATGTGTAGCTAGTGGCAACCTTATTGGACAATGCAGAAAGGATTATTTCAATAATCACAGGTAGTATTGCAGGGCAAGTCTGAGAGTCTTAGTCATTAAATAGAAAAAGAGAAACAGAAAATTTAAAAAGAAGAAAGGATTTAAGCAAATAAATACCCGTACTGTCCCAGGAGGAAGGTACAGTGAAAAGATCATGGTTTTTGTTTTCAGACAAACATGTATTTACATTTTGGCTTTCCTACTTTTTATGAGATGCTGGGCAAGTTGCACAAGCTCATTAGGTCTATTTTCTCACTTGTAATTTGAGTGCAGTACTACCTGCCTCAAAGCATTATTTTGGGGATCGTATAAACTAATGCATATATAACGACTGGTACTTAGTAGGTACTGAGTAAATGGCATCCAGTATTTTTGGCATATGTTATCTCATTTAATTCTCACAACAACCAATGAGATAGATATTATTATCCATATTTTAAAGAAAAGAAAGTGAGGCTCAGTTGAATGGGCAATTTAAGTGGATAGTAAGCTATTTCTTTTCATATAATGTAATAATGCCTTACAGGTATTTTCTGTATAGGTATTAACAATTAAATAGACAAAATTAATACGTACATATAGACCAGGTAATTTTTGGTTGCACAAAATGCACTTGGTCCTGAATAGAAATATCCCTGCCACAAAAACACACACAGCTATTGTATCACATTAAAATTTTTAGGGAGGGCACCTGGGTGGCTCAGTGGGTTAAAGCCTCTGACTTCAGCTCAGGTCATGATCCCAGAGTCCTGGGATCGAGCCCCACATTGGGCTCTCTGCTTGGCAGGGAGCCTGCTTCCCTTCCTCTCTCTCTCCACCTGCCTTTCTGTCTACTTATGATCTCTGTCAAATAAATAAATAAAATCTAAAATAAAATAAGATAAAATGTTTATCGTCAGCCTTTTAAAGCAATATATGAAACCCAAAATGTACAAAAGAAAATATTTAATAATCCAACTCTATAAAAGTTTAAATTTATTAGAAGTTAAAGAGATGATAAAGAAAGTCAGAATTAAGAGTCAAACCATAAAGAAATATTTGCAGTGCAAATTACAAGCAAAAGCCTTCTTAGAATGGGGCACCTGGTGGTGCACTCAGTTAAGCATCTAACTCTTGATTTCAGCTCAGGTAGTGACCTCAGGGTCGGTGAGATCAAGCCCTGCACTGGGCTCCCTATTCAGCACAGATTCTGCTTAAGTTTTTCTCTCTCTGCCCCTCCCCACCCTGTTCTCTATCAAATATATCTTTTTTTTTTTTTTTTAAACAAGCCCTCTTAGAGAATATGACAACCTAATATGAAAATGGACAAAGAGGGGCGCCTGGGTGGCTCAGTGGGTTAAAGCCGCTGCCTTCGGCTCAGGTCATGATCCCAGGGTCCTGGGATAGAGCCCCGCATCAGGCTCTCTGCTCAGCAGGGAGCCTGCTTCCCTTCCTCTCTCTCTCTGCCTGCCTCTCTGCCTACTTGTGATCTCTGTCTGTCAAATAAAAAAAAAAAAAAAAATCTTTAAAAAAAAAATGGACAAAGAACATAATTGGAATTTCATCAAGAAAAAATGCAAATGATCAATAAGCATATGAAAATATTTACAACCTGACCCATAATTAAATATCTGCAGATTAAATAAATAGCAAATTTATTTTTCATATACTAATATTGGTAAGTATGAAAAAAGGGATAATATCCAGTATTCTCAATATTGTAAAAAATAACAACAGAAACACATACACTGTTGATATGACAACATTGGCACAAATTTCTTAGAGATCAACTTGGAACTGTTTTTCAAACTTCAAATTAGAATATTATCTGAATATCTAAAAAAAATTAAGAATTTTATCTCAACATCTAAAAATCTATCTTACCAAAATACTTTATAATGTACACAAAATTTGCCCATATGAAGGTTTGTTGCAACACTGTTTATAAAACAAAAACAAGAAAACATTTAAGTGTCCATCAACGGGAAATGGTTGAATAAATTTTAATCCATACAAAGTGGCACATCGTCACTAAAAAGAATGAGGTATACAAATGTAACTTTCTTCAAAGAAATATTTTTAAATTGAAAGGCATGATGAAGAATAAATATAGCATGGTTCCATTTATATTAAAATACATGTATGTGTATGTGCTATGGACTGAATGTATCTCTTCAAAATTCCTATATGGAAGCCGTAAGTCCTAGTGTGTGGTGTTTAGAAAGGGAACCTTGGGGAGGTTATTAGGGTTAGATAAGTTTTTGAGGTTAGAGAACTCATGATGGGATTAGTGTTTTATAAGAAGAGGCACTAGAGAGTCTGCTCAAAATACAGCAATCCAGAGTATTTCATTTTTGTTTAAAGTTAAGTAACATAATAAATCTTAATACTTTCTGAAGACATTATTGCAGCAAAAGATAACCTATGGTGCCTATATAGTAATGGTCCAGAATCAGAAGGAAAAGGTGAAATTAATTTTCTTTAGGTTTACATATATTTATAAGAAATTTACTTCAAATCTAGGGGCCCTTGGGTGGCTCATCAATTAAGTGTCTGACTTCAGCTCAGGTCATGATCTCAGGAGATTGAGATCGAGCCTTGAGTCAGGCTCCCCACTCAGCAGGGATTCTGCTTTTCTCTCCCTCTTCCCCTGTCCCTCCCCCACTCATTCTCTCTCTTTCTCTCTCTCTCTCTCTCAAATAAAATATAAAAAGAAATTTACATCAAATCTAGTAAAATTGCATTTTTTCATTTGATGGTGATAGAAACTTCAGTTATCTGGAAAATACACTTTTGTAGAATAGTTCATATCCTGACTACTAGATTAAAAAAAACTTACTATATTAAAATTCAAACACATTCTCAAGAAAGCTACATTTCAACTTCTGGTTTCAAGTTCTTTATTAAACACTTATAAATAAATAGATAAATAGTACTCACATGTAATGCTTTGCTGTTACATGATCTCATGAAAGTCCAGATCACAGGACACTATCTCAGAACCTGTCCCAACCACCTTCTGTCACCCCAGCCTGGAGGTAAGACAGTAAAGACCAGCCTCTCCATACTGTCTTGGCCATGATACATAAAAGCTGAATTTAATAGAAAGCTCTCTTTACTACTTTTCACTCCTCTGTTTTTACCTCTCTTCCCTATACCTTACTGTCATTCTCTTCTCTCCTGCTTAATCTTCCATTCATCTCTTTTCAACTCTTCATTCATTTAAACAAGTGTTTACTAAGCATATTATCAGGCACTGTGCTATACACTAGGGGTATAACAATAATCAAGTCTGGCCTCGGGAAATTTATATTCAAATAGAAGAAATATCAACTTTTTTTCTTCCAACCCTCTTTTTTCTTAATTCTCTTTGACTATTACTATTTACTTGCCATAGTTTTTTCTTAATTCTTCTCACTGTACCATATGGTCCACTCCATCTTGAAATAAATACATAGTCCTACTAAACTGTAAGATGCAGCACGATGGCTTACTCTCCACAGTACATCCCTTACACTTAGCACGGTGTCTTACACATAGTATGTGCTTAACTCAGTTCTCCACGTCTTGTTAATCTAAAGAAACCCACATATGAAGCTTTCTTTGACAATTTCCTAAGCTTCTTTTGACAATTCCCTAACTCTCAAGATTGCCCTGATCCTATCATTCTGAAATACCTAGAAAATGAAACCAAAGAGCTACCGCAGTGTGGGAACAACCTAATTTATTTCTTTCACCAACTGACTAATTCTGGAACTAAACAGATATATAAACCACTAATGCAATGACTCAATGAAGGAAGCTTTAGTTCTATACACAGGAGTCACTAGTACAGGGCTAACTCCTTTCACGTAAAAGTTGTATCATCAAGCTAAACATTTTACCTTACCACCTCAGAAAAAGAGAAGTATTTGGTGATTATAACTACATCTGTACTACATTTTGGAAAGCACCTTACTCTGATATAACGGAGAACAGGTCTAGAACCAGACATCCTCAGGTTCAATATTTACTTAGCTTTTTTAAGCTTCTATTTCCTCTGCTAATAAAATGGAAGTCAATTTAAAACCCAACTTAAAGAGTTCCTATGACTATGATGAATATTTTTTAAGTTCCTCTTACAGATTTTGATGCATAACCTGTTCTCTATAAATGTAACTTTATATTATCAACCAATTTTATTAGTTTCATAAAAAAATTTTTTTCAGAGAAGTACCTTTAAATTTTTCCTTCTACCTTTTGAGAATATTTTATTAATGTTAGGTGCAGAAGAATAATGTTGCTCCCAAGGCAGAGGCAGAATTGAATATATTTTAAATAAAACTCAAGAATAGGTTATGTTTTTATTATTTATACATTATTCCCAATTGAGGGCAAGTACAATAAAGGAATACTGCAAACACGCTACATGAAAAATAGAGAAGCCACTGATAATTAAAAGTTTTCCCTTCAAAACAATGTCATTTCCAACAAAGTGTGAAAATTTTCAGTTCCATGAGAAATTAATATAAACTTGTATATCTTTGTAATCGTTGGTCCAAGTAAAAGAGTAAGTATGCCTATGGGTGTGTGTGTGAGCGCACGCACACACACACCCGCACACACATGTTGATTTGATGTGACTTAACAGTAGTAATATCACCACAAATCTTAAAGGAAGCAAAAAATGAGAAATTCTACTATTGACCCCTTCATATTTTATCATTTGGACAAATTCAAGGGAAGACATTTGATTGTGGTAAACATCAGAGTTATCTTACTAATTACAGTACTGCCCTCTCTTTATTTGCTATTTTCACTCTGGAAAGGAAGAATGAGGTGAAAGCCAGAGTCCCCATCCACTGCTACAATGGACAAGTTTAAACTACTTTAGACCCCATTCATCACTGCCACTTCTAGCAAAGTATATTAAAATCCAAATCTGCTAATATTTTCTCTTCCTTTAGTAATCATTTAGTCTCCTGAAAATATCGCTTTAGCTTTCAATGAGAAATTAAATTTGACGCTTTTTATATGCTAAATTATGTAAGTACATGTCAGCTCAATTATGAGAATGGGGTGACCTTATGATTTCTTTTCAAATTCCCGATTTGCGCTATAACAACTTAAACTCAGAAAAAGAGAAACCTACCCCAGCTTACCAGATTCCGTAAAGGCCTAGAAGAGCTAACAATACTTCTGTTCCAGGTCTGTTCTGTTATCTAGAATTCACCACCTATAACACTTACCAATGAAGGCCAGAAGGCCCAAGGAAGAAAGAAAGGACAATAAAAGTAAGGAAAGAAGGAGATGAGAGGGAACAGAAAAACAGTTGCCCTACTTTTAGTTGCCCTACTTTTTCCAGCTCCTGATCATGGCAAAAAATTGGTATGTCTTCTTGAGGCTTTAATTTT
Organism: Lutra lutra; assembly: GCF_902655055.1. Classification (NCBI taxonomy): domain Eukaryota; kingdom Metazoa; phylum Chordata; class Mammalia; order Carnivora; family Mustelidae; genus Lutra; species Lutra lutra. Next base: position 132,203,456 of record NC_062282.1, on the reverse strand, counting down.
TGGATGCCTTAGCACAAACAAAGCATAATTAACCTTCACATAGTCTTCTTAAATTAAAAAAATAATAATAAGTAAGTCTTTGAAGTCAAAACTTTTTAATATTTCTAAATCTCTAAAGATCCCTGGTTGTAAATTCAAAGTGGAAAAGGGAAATGATTTAGAAGAATAGAGTTATATAGGGAAAATATTTTCTCTTCTTTACCACCATCCCCCTAAAAAAACAAACAAACAAACAAACAAAAAAACCTGGGGTGGGATGGATCCAGTGAAGAGGAAAATATTCTCATAATTACAGTTCATGTATAGATGACATAATACATGTCAGGATAGTTTGCAAATTTCAAAGCACTATTCACCATTGTTTGTACACAAATATAATGTAACAGTTCAAATGGCTTATTCTTCACATTTTTATTTTTTTTTTTAAAGATTTTATTTATTTATTTGACAGAGAGATAGAGAGCACAAGTAAGCAGAGCAGCAGGCAGAGGGAGAGAGAGAAGCAGGCTCTCTGCTGAGCAGCGAGCCCGATGCGGAACTCGTTCCCAGGACCCTGGAATCACGACCCAGGCCGAAAGTAGACGCTTAACCAACTGAGCAACCCAGGTGCCCTATTCTTCACATTTTTAAATTAAATATGTTACATTTAAATAATTGGATGCAAAACAGTTAAATGTCAGGAGACTGCCTTAAAAAAAACCTCATAAAACTGACATAAATACTTTACATTTACTGAATGCCAACCAGTTTTAAACACTTTATAAATAAGGACTTAAATCCACAACATTCTTATAACAATATTATTATCTCCATTTACACATGAGAAACTGAGGCACAGAGATTAAGGATCTTGTCCAAGGTCACAGAGCTTGTAAGTGGAAAAACATAGATCCTGAGTCCATGAACTTAATAACTAATATCCTGTTTTAGTAATTTCATACCATAAAATTTATCTAATATATATGCTTCAACAAGTACACAAAGATATAAACACAAAGATATTTATTGAAACACTGCTTGTAATCAGAATCACCAAAGGTGAATTCACTGCGATGCTAATGACACTTAACCTTCAGGCACCACACTTGCAAGATCTCAACCCAGACTCTGCACTTATTATCATATTTGTAAGTCACTATAGTTTTTTTTTTAAAGATGCCCCCTACACACACACACCAATTTTATATGCTTCAGCCTCTACAAAACCTGTATCCACCCCTAACAACAGGAAAAAACTGGAAATAAATGCCCATCTATAAATAACTACATTAAATTTTATTACATGTAAGCAATAAAACACTGTACACTATTAATATTTCACATATATTAAGAAAAGAGGATAAGGCAAAAAAGTATGCATAGAATAAGCTCATTTAAGTCAAGAAAACAATTTATATGCATGGAAATGCTTATATATACATTCTGGAAAGATACATGAATTTTTCCACCAATTAACACCAGAAGGTACAAATGGGGTCTATAAAAAGGAAAGCTTTGATTTTCACTGTACACGCTTTTGTAAGATTTTATGGATTTTACCATCTGCAAGTATTAGTTGGATAATTTTTAAAGACTTAATGTTATTTAAAGACACAAAACCCAAAAACAATTGTAGAAAGTAACAAGTTTTCAGTACTTATACAGTAACTTTTCTATCCTCAAACTATTGGCCATCATTATCTAAATCTTAAAGCATTCTTGCAGAAACGTAATTTCCTAAAAAATTATACATTATAAACTTCCAATACTGTCACATTCTTGTGACATTTGGGTTAATTAAAAAAATAAATAAATAGAAAAGGGTTACACAGCTGCCTGAAGTAATTTTTCTGACAACTCTTTTTCTCTATGACTGCAATATAAATTGAAGAAATAAAACATTTCTTATGATCTCTTTCTTAAAATATAATTGTAGCAGCACAGCAATTTATGGGTGACCTTCTATACCATGACACAAATCTTTACTAGCTCTTCTCAAGATTAAACAGAAAATAGCTCTTAATCAACCAAAGTTGTGAGCTTCTATTAAATGCATTTATCTCCTAAGACACAACCTCACCCACCCCAACCGAAAAATCCACCTGCCTTCTTCCATGTGATTTCTGTGTCCCTTATCAATATATCCTTTTAACATGTCATCTGCCTTCTAATATTTTACATATTTCCAAATCTTTCCCAGTCACTCATTCAAAAAGTATTCCCCTGACATAACTGTAGTACATTTTCAACCAAAGACCAAACTTGAACTATGACTATAAATGAGAACAGCAAAAAACAAACTTGATAAAACAATAGTCCTGCTTAAAATATGAGAATACTGCATTATTTATCATTCTACTGACTGACAAGGTTGATTCAGTCTGATGAGTTAAATTGGTATCATTGCCTCCAACAGAAGTCAGTAAACATTTGTCTAGAAAATAAATATTTTAGGGTCTGCTACCAAGAGGCAAATCAAGGATATTATGTAGGTATTAACACAACAAAAGAGAAAACAAATATAAATATCTTACTGAAAATTTCAAAACATAATATTAATTGGGTACAATTCATTATAAGACTAGTGTATCAATGAGAAGGATAGAAATCTTCCGAAGGAAATAAGTTTTCCCTTCATTGGGGTTCAAAGTTAGTGCTCATCATAAAATCAACCATAAATGTTCATTTGTTAAAGCAGATATATAATGAGATTTCATGTATTTCATCTTTGAAAGGATCTTTTCACATAAATGGATACTAGCAATATACCATTAACAGTCATAAGCAGATGACTTTAAATAAGTATGTTTACTGCTTAGAAGGCATTTATAAAATTATACTGCATGATTTTTAGCATGTCATTACATTGCAGACTCATCACTCCAGACTCCCACTCATAGGTGGGAACTCCTTAATTGCACAGTTGAATGGATTTTTAAAATGCCAAAATACTTGCACAGAGGTCCAAAACTCACTGCTAGAAATGTAGTTTGAGCATAGAAAATACATCAGCTATAAATTGGTGGGAATGGTAACCTTGCTTCATGTTTTAATGTTTGATGGCACAGGAAGTATATACAACAGCCTGCCAATACCTGGGATTCAAGAAATGTTAGTTGCCATCTAAATGACTTTACTACAATATAAATTCTGTATAAAAGCACTGTACTGTCTTGCAATTTTAGGAAATTATTCATTAGGAATTCATTAGGAAAATATTCAAGTCTTTAGCACAGCTAATTTTTCTGAAGCTTTTGGAATTCAGTGTTGAATAATAGTAGTTGAGGGAAAATCTGATTATTTAGAAAAATTTCAGTCTTGGCTCTGCCTCAAAAAAAAAATCACAATAAAACTTTACTATTTCTTTTTTTTTTTTTAAAGATTTTATTTATTTATTTGACAGACAGAGATCACAAGTAGGCAGAGAAGCAGGCAGAGAGAGAGAGGAGGAAGCAGGCTCCCTGCTGAGCAGAGAGCCCGATGCGGGGCTCGATCCCAGAACCCTGGGACCATGACCTGAGCCGAAGGCAGAGGCTTTAACCCACTGAGCCACCCAGGCGCCCCAAACTTTACTATTTCTAACTCATCAAAATCCTATGTAATAGGGCAAGTGAGGGTATTCAATTCCAGTTTTTGACAAAAATTCACAGACTGATGATCGTCAAGGCCATGAGAACAAATGAAAGTCATTACTGACATTATTAATTTGAGAACACAAGATTAGATTGGATATTTTTCCAAGAAGTACCTGCTTATGAAAAATACAATGAATAATCATACTAGGTAAACACCTAACATTTTCACAAGCTTTGTAAATTTGTTCAACTATGCCTCTTTCTGACTCACATATTTTTAACACCATCAGTTTTAACACATCTCAAGAGATACCACTTCAGTTTGTACTGAATTAGTGTTTTCTCAACCTCTTTGAAAATATTCTTGTCTGTAGTTGAGCCACAAAGACTATTCCTAGAGAGTAATTCTTCAGTCACTTCAGGCTTGCCATTGAGTCCTCAAACAAACAACGACTGAGCAGTTTTGATCACACCTGCTGACTTATCAAGAGACAGGGAAAGCCACTTGAAATCATTTATTTTTTTAAATTAACTAACGATGTAGCTTCCAACCTTCTCAACTCTTCAAGGGAATGTTCTCACTGAAAGACTAATAGACATAAACAGGTTTATTTTGTCTAGACATATTTCCTATTTCCTTAGTTACCACAGTGAAACACTAATTAATTCACCACTAGTAAATGACTTTCCCTGTTTAGATAACAAATGAGCCACCCAGAAACTTATTTTGGTTGCATCTTTATTTTCATATTTTTCTGAAGAAAGTCTGCTGTGATGAGGTATTCCATTTTAAATTTTGTAATTTTCCTAACTAATGCTCTCCTGTGAGTTAGTGATACTGAAATGAGTATTTAGACTGACAATGTCAACATATATTATATCATTTTAGTACAGCCATAGTGTCACTACATAATAAACACAATACTGTGCCACTTAATTCAATAACAAAATAATACACACTCCACTATGTCTTATCTTGATAAGCACCACAGAAATATATATTGTATACCTGAAATGAATGTAACACTTACATGTTAATTACACTGGAATTAAAATTTTTAAAAATTTTAAAAATTTTAAAAAGTGCAACATTCAAAATCTATACTCTTTTTTTGTTTTGACATAATAGGAATGGGCTGATAACAGAAAGTCATTCAAATGCTGTAACACAGCAATATGTGCAGCACTCAAAATGCTACTGAGTTCGAATGGTGTCACTGTGGTCTGTAATACACCAAGCATGTGTGTGAAGTGAGGAGAACACCATATATGGTCTCTGTCACAAACGCTCAACTCTGTCATTGTAACAATGGTAATAGATAAATGAATGAGCATGGCAGTGTTCTAATAATCCTTTATGTACTTGTTTAAGCTTCACATAATCATTATGTGTCACAAAATATGTTTCCACTGATTTTTTTAAACATTTAAAAATGTAAACAGTATTCTTAGCTCATAGACAGCATAAAAATAAGTAGCAAGCTGGATATGGCCCACAGCCCATAGTTTGCTAATTCATATCCCATAAAATCCAAAAGAATTAGTTTTCCACATAATTACCATTCTTCAATTAAGAGATCTTATTTAGGGGTGCCTGGGTGGCTCATCAGTTAAGCATCTGCCTTTTTGGCTCAAGTCATGATCCCAGGGTCCTGGGATCAAGCTTCCCCTCCTTACCCCACATCAGATTCCCCTCTGAAGTCTGAAAGCCTGCTTCTCCCTCTTCTCCCTGCTTGTGTTCTTTGTTGCTATCTCTCTCTCTCTCAAAGAAAGAAAGAAAGAAAGGAAGAAAGAAAGAAAGAAAGAAAGAAAGAGGAAGAAAGAAAAAATATTTAAAAGAGAGAGAGAAAGATCTTAGTTATATCCCATTATAAAAGCGAACCACATTCTGACTTTTAATTTTTAAAAAATGTACTAGGAGACACAGGCTTGAGGTTGGGCTTTAGTTATAACACAAGACTATTTGGGGCACCTGGGTGGCTCAGTGGGTTAAAGCCTCTGCCTTCGGCTCAGGTCATGATCTCAGGGTCCTGGGATCGAGCCTTGCATCATCGGGCTCTCTGCTCAGCGGGGAGCCTGCTTCTCCTTTTTTCTCTGTCTGCCCCTCTGCCTACTTGTGATCTCTCTCTCTCTCTGTCAAATAAATAAATAAAATCTTTGAAAAAAAAAAAAAAGAACAAAAGACTATTTAACACAATCTTTTAGAATTCAAATATATGTACTACTGATAGGGAGAATAACTTATAATAAAAGAAACCTCATTTCAAACCAGAAAACTGAGTCAAAAAAGACCTAAGTAGTACCATAACGCCTCATCATTTTATTAAAATTAACCAAAATTCCTCTTTGGGCAGACATGTTAATGTTCACCTTGTTTTGAAATAACTCGATATCTTTAATTTGCCTTAATTAAACTACTGATGTGCTTGTTCAGAACTCCATTTACCCTGCTTTAAGTTTGCCACAGATTGCAGATGGATGCCTCATCTATCCCAAATGCCAAAACTAATGTAATAAATACTTACATATACTTTTTTCTAATGTTCAAAATTTTATAGACCTGTCCTCTTCAAGTTATTCTGATGAGCTAAAATTACTGAGTCCCAAATTATTCAATTAAATAGTGATTAGATGAGGAAATATTTGCATATATCATCTTAATAAATGGATAATTAAAATCAATATAGTATCTTTTCTAGCATTTCGCAAAGAAGAGTGATTCAAAACAGAGGCAGATGAGGAAAGGGTGATGAAGGGGAAGAAAACAGGCTGTAGATCACAGAGACAAAGAAAACAACCTTAGATTGCAGCTTGAAGGTAATACAGCTAAAATGGATATGTGATGGGAAGTGTACGATTTCAGGTGTCCAGTGCTAGAAATTCCTGGAGGCTGAGGAAGCGGCCCTCTACCACATCATGATCTACTTGCAAAAAATTTCCCATAAGTAGGAAATAAACAATCTTACAAATATATGAGTTGAAGTCTCTATATACCACACCTTTATCAATGTAGCTGATACAAATTATGAGAATATGATAAAATGCTTCATGGCACATATTTAGATAGGTAAATGCAGTAACTTTGCCATTTACTATTATTACAACATTAGATTTCCAACAAGCCTCCTTTTGGGTATGAATAATAGTTATGTAATAATATCAGAACCTCTTACATGTAGCTAAGAAAACTCTACATGACACCATAAGTGGGAAACAAGAATAGAAATTATTAAATATATGAATAAATTTCTGCTAATAAAAATGACAATTTGTATGTTACATTTGGAAATAAAAAAAAAAAAAGCTCCCTCCAAATTAAAAGATGTCTTTTTATGAATAGCAAAGTGAAAAATATAACCTTAGAGAAAGAGGATCTACTTGAACTTCAAATACCTTACAATTTAACACTGACCCAGAAGTATGGCAGAGGAGGAGAAAATACAAAGAGTCAAAAAGGAATCCAGTTAGACTGTAAAAATGCTACTTTTAATCCAATGACACAATACAACTTGAGGAATATAAATCTGTCAGAAAAGTTTAACAAAAAGATATTCTTTAAATATGAAAGATACATATTCAAACAGAGCAACAGTCCTTAATCATTTTGGGTGGTAAAGCCCTCTGAAAACTTGCAGGAACCTGCCCGCAGAGAGTAACACACACATTTCTACACACAATTTTACTGGGTTTATGGCACAGAGTTTCAATCCTGCCTACACAATAAAGTCACCTGGAAAGCTTACCAAAAATCCCAATGCCTAGACCCTCCCTACAAAATCTGATTTAATTGGTTTGGGTGAGATCCCAGGCAGCATTTTTTAAAGCTCCTTCAATGATCCTAACATAAAGCCAGAGATGATGACATCCACTATTCAAAAACTTCCTGAAATCTCTCCATAAAACCCTCTTCATTCACTTGCTCATTCAACAAAGATGTTAATTAATCATCTGCAACCTCTGGCATTTAGCCAAAAATTCTGAAGAGTCCTAGAGAAATGTAGTCCAGTTCTTTCTGTTTCACAGTCACCACGAATCAGCAGTCTGGCAGTCTACCAGTATGACTTGCATTATTAGAAAAATTCTCCAGGAGTCAAATACTAATGATTCTCACTTCCAAACTAATGTAACCTTTCACAAAGGAAGGTCACCAGATCACTGAAACAAACATAGAGGAAATGCAAAATGAACACAGTTTTGAAGTTTTCCTCTACTATCTCTTATTACAGCTCTTAAATGGGCTCAGGAAAAATGTAGAACATGGGGAGGCACGGGCTATAAAACATTGGCATTTTCAAATAACACTTTTGAGAGTGTTCTATTCTAAAACTATACAGAGCACTGTGATTCAGGAACAAGTGTTTAGTGAAAGGATAAGTGACGCAATGGGAGGAAAAGCAAATAGCTAATATTCTGAAAAGTCATGCCACAATAAAATTGCAAAGATTAGAGAAATAAAACTACATTTACTTAATATTATTATAAACACTGGCCCCAACAAGCTTTCCTACTTACCTCATCTACTCATCCCCATTCCAACATATGATCTACATAGATACAAATACATATATGTACTATTTTTTATTAACAGACTCATTCTATAAATATTACTGTATAACTTTCTATTTATCATATACTTTGGAGATCTTCCCATAAAAGCATATATAAATATATACATATATATATGTGTATGCTTGTGTGTGTATATTATATATGTATATATATAAATAAAGATACCTTACTCTATTTAAAACCTGCATAATCTGGAAAATTCTAGCTATAGTATTATGTATATAACATAATTCAACCGATCCCTTATTGATGAATATTTAGGGTGTTTCCAGTGTTTTGCCAAAACAAAAGGACTGTTTTAAAACCTTTATAGTCCTTAGCCTCTATTCAAATTAATGTCATATATACTAAAATGTGGTTTCTCGGGGAGCCTGGGTGGCTCGGTGGGTTAAGCCACTGCCTTCAACTCGGGTCATGATTCCAGAGTCCTGGGATCGAGCCCCACATAGGGCTCCCTGTTCAGCAGAAAGCCTGTTTCTCCCTCTCCCACTCCTCCTACTTGTGTTCCCTCTCTCACTGTGTCTTTCTCTCTGTCAAGTAAATATATAAAATCTTAAAAAAAAAAATGTGGTTTCTCAGAAATCCACATTCATATGCATATATTAAAATCCATATTGTACACCTGAAACTAATACAACAATTTTTTTTTCAAGTAGAAAAAAAAAGTTTATTGTCTAGAAATATATATAAAAAAAGTTTCCCACAAAAGATGCTATTCTCTCATTTCCCCATCTTCTTCTTCTTCTTCAACACCCCTGATATAAAGGACATTATTACACCTTATTAAAACTTCACCCAAATGTCCAGACAATGCTCCATCTATGTATTCTTCTGTGTTTGCAAGCTGCATGTTAACCAAAAGAAAAAAAAAGAAAATCTAACCTATGAATTTTGAAATATTTTTGTGTTTACCAAATTTAATAATTAATGAAAGTGACATAATATACCTTGTAACATAGTTTTCTTTTCATATTTAGTAACTAACAAAAAAGTATTTCCAAAAGCTCATGAAAAACTAAGGATCGTGCTTGGGAGTCCACCCCAAGCAGTAATTAAAATAAACAACAAAGCCAGTACCTAGAACTTGCTGTGTGCCAGGGACTATTCTAAGTATTCTACATTTATTCATGCATGTAAGCTTTACAACAACACTATGAGTTGGGGGCCATTATTATCACCATTTTATATTTGAGGAAAACAACACATATAGGGACTAAGTAATCTGTCCAGTTTCACAGAGGTAATGTCATACTGTCAAGATTCAGAATCAGGCAATGCACCATGTTACACTTAGACCTATATCCTTGTTTACCTATATAGGTTAAGTTCTAGAAGTAAAATTTCCAACTCAAAACATATGAGCAAGTCCAATTTGATGTATGTTGCAAAATTATCCTCCAAAAAGCTTACACTAATTTATCTTTCTGCCAAGATTTTATAAGAAGGCTTATTTCTCCATACCCTCCATAACAGTGTGTATTATCAAATTATTTAGTTCTTGCCAATCTGGGAGATGGAACAGCTGCCTTTTCAAAAATGGATATTTCTTTATTGTCACAAGACTATTGGTCATTTATATTTATTTTTCCAAAGCTATCTATCTGTTCATCTGTTTGATTTATTTATTCCTATTGGACATAATACTTCAACACATTCAACAACAAAATTAATAAATTAATGCCTCAAGAAAGAAATTAGTTCAACTTCAAAGCACTAATGTTATGGTAAAAAGACTTTGCATCATATTAAATATATACATATGTGTGTATATATACACATATTTTGTGGATTTACCTTAGATTATTTTAACAGTGCCAATAAACACATTGAATAATTCATTCTTGGAATAAAATTCTTGAGGAAAACCTGCTCTTAAACTCGTATCCTGATTTAAACACTGCTCAGTGAAATGTAGCTGAAGTTTTGTCTCAATAAGATGTAAGCAATTGAATCTTCTATCACATTATCAAAGATTTATTATCCTTAATTTATGACATTTTTTTCACTGCTTCATCACCATAATTAAGAAATAATGATTTATGTGCATAACTAGTTTTATTCTCATTATACTCTAGAAAGCAATAAAACAAATTATTCTTTGGTCACAAAATCTCTTATTTTACATAAGCTTTTAACAGGTAGCTATTTTTAATTTTGCCATATTACACTCCAATATTTTTATACTCATTCTTTCTTGGTGTTTATTAAAATAAATTGACCAATTTTAGCATAAATACCTTGAAGGTATTAACCCTTGCAACCTTAAATATACAGTAAATATATTTTGATGAATAAATGAATAAATTACTTGGGAACAACATAATGATCAAAAAAACCCAGGAGTAATTTATGCCATATTCCTTCACCTAGCAGCACAGGAATAGAAAAATGAAATTTGTCACTGCACAAGAACTGAGAAACTCTACTATCCATTTCGTGCCATAAATCTACCCCTATCGTTATTCTTGACCTTGGCACTGTTGACATTTTCACCAGATAACTCTCTGTTACAGATGACTGTCCTATGCACTGTAGGATACTGAGCGGCATCCGTGGCCTCTACCCATTAGTTACCAGCAGCACCTTCCCATGTGACAAACAAAAATGTCTCCAGGTATGGTCAAATGTTCCCTGGGGACAAAATGACTCAGGGTAAGGATCACTGGTTTAAAGATGGCTAACACTGCAAGTATATATCTAAAACCAAAGTGAGACTCCCGTGAAGGACTTCAAAATTTGGGAACAGCTTCAAGAATCCCAATATGGTTGCTAGAAAAACCTCCCTAATTCAGTATACTCCCTTCCACTCAATAGCCAATCCACCATAACTTTTAAGCCTTCAGGTGATTCAACAAGTATTTGTTAGTTTCTTCCATTCCACTTGCTCAACTTTAAAGTTTTTAACCCCTTTCCAAGAACTAGTTGCAGGATCTGACCCACTCAGTTATTCATCTATAATACCACAATATTACTGAACAATAGAAAGGAGATTGTTAAGTTATATTAGATGGGGACTTCTGGCTGAGTCTTTTGAGGTAAAGTGCCAACAAGTCAGATGATATTATGTATCCAATATTGAAGACAAATGAGTACATAATCATTCCTAGCTGTGGTTCTGATCCAGAAGACAAGTGTATACAGTGCTTATTAATAAATGTTTCTTTCTGTTGTTCCTAAAAAAATTATTAATGGATGAGTTAAATATTTATTTATTTGAAAGAGACAAAGTGAGAGCATGAGCCAGGGGAGGTGCCGAGGGAGAAGCAGGCTCCCTGCTGGGCAGGACCCTGGAATCATGACCAGAGCTAAAATCAGATGCTTAAACCACTGAGCCACCCAGAGACCCATGAGTTAAATATTTACAAGTAGAATGCCTTAACTATGTTTTGTTTTTTCTTTTCTTTCCTTTCCTTTTCTTTTTTTTTCTTTTTTAAAGATTTCATCTATTTATTTGACAGACAGAGAGTACAAGCAGGGGAAGCTGCAGCAGGCAGAGGGAAAGGGAGAATGAGCACTCCCCCATGGGGCTGAGATCAAGACCTGAGTGGAAGACAGATGCTTAACCTACTAAACCACCCAGTACCCCCATTAACTCTCTTTTCTAAATTTAAAAATATACTATTGGTAGCCTCTAATACTTGAAAAGGACTGAAAAACACACTAAGATTTCTCAAAACTCCTTTAAACTATTAGGCAACAATAACAAGGTGAAGAACTAATTTATTTAAAAGCCTGTAACAGAAGACATCCCTGCTCACAGAGAAAAGAATTCAAAGTCAACTTTTTATACTAAACACTTCTGACACCTGAGTCTCTTCTTTATCACTCAATGTTCTCATTTCCAAAATGGTTCTGCCAAAAAGTTTTGAGCATTGAATAGGAAAGAGAAAGGAAGGAAGGAAGGAAGCAAGCAAGCAAGCAAGGATGGATGTTAGTTAGTTAGTTTTGAAAAGCATGAGCCAGTATTCCAATATAAGTAACTGGACAAGTGACTATAACATCACACAGAAATTTGATTATCAGAATCACCAAAATTAGTGATCACAATGACTGAAGTTAATATATTTTTCAAAACATTTCTTTCTGACCAAACAACAATCAATTCATTTTTAATTTACTTTTCATTACTTGCAAAAAATGAATTTTAAATCTGATAAAGTACAACTATAAACAATAATACTAATTTTTTAAACTATTCAGATTTTCTAAATACTTACATTACTTGCAAACTTTCTGCTGTTAAATTATTCCACATAATTTCATTTGCCTGAAGATTTTCATTTTCTTCTAGTAAGGAAGTATCAAATTCAATTTCTTGCTCTTTAGCAGCCGTTGTTCTAATAAAGCATGCCAAATAATTTTGATCAATATGACAATACTATCATAATATATCTTAGAGCACACCAAAGGCAGAGTATTTGTTACCCAAAATTATGTTCACAAAATAGAGTAAATACAAATAGAATAAATCATATTAAACCCCAGACACTAAGATCTAGTCACATAATTTCAGCCTTAATTTCATTTGTGGAGTATGGATATTAACCTGTTTTATTCCTGTCATAATAGTAATGAGTATACATGGATAAATAATTGATGCATCATAAATTTAACATACATATAAAGTCAATATATATATATCATTATGCAAATGTTGAAAAAATATATTATTTCATGAATTAAATACAGGTTTAAGCAATGATACAGTAACAACTGACAAATTTTAAATTTTAAAAAACATAAAGATAATTATATAAATTAGTTATCACTGAGAAAGAACTTTGAAAATAATTAAAAGCAGATAGAGTAATCAGTAATATCATATGTCCTAACAAGCTCTTCAATATCTTATTTTAATTTAGTTAAATACTATGTAGTAAAAAGGAAAATAATACTGTCACAAATACTGAAAGAAGAACGAAAATATTATCCATACCTGTGAACATCTATGAAATTATTATATTCTGTGCTAGGGTCTATCTGTTCAACTGACATTTGAATCTCTTTATGGACATTCACTATTTCCTCTGTAACAAGACTGGTTATCTGGCTGTATTCATCAAATATGCCTTTCCTGAAAACAAAAATAAAATTTTACAACATTTTTAAGTCTTCAAAGGAAACACAGGCCCAAAAAAGATTCAGAACAATAAACATAAGAAATGTAATACCAACATTTATAGATGGTGATTTTATGCACCACCTTATATCATATACCTGGATAGTTAAGGGATTATACAAAGGCAGAGATGAACAATTTATGTTTGATATAACATAATAACTGCAAATGATCTAGAATAAGGCATTACCTTTTCCAACACATATTTGACATATCCAAAATGTAAGGTCAGGTTGATCATTTTCTATTTCTTTTTTTTTTTTCTTTACAATAAGATTTATTAAGATTATGCCTACTTTCTTCAGTAAGCCAAGCAAATCCAGGTAGGTTTCTTTTAATTTTACAGAACAATAAATTGAAGTGGTTAAGGGAATGCAAAAATTAACCACCTTTTACATTTTTTTCATATTTCAAAGGAAATTCCTATTCCAGTATCATGTTATCTTGTTCCAGATCATAAAATAAGAGGGAAGATCCCCCAGTTTGTTTTATAAAATATCAAAATTCATATTCTTAAATCTGATAAACAACAATAGATGTGTGATAAATTCATTTATATACTTCAATTCTAAAACTAATACACCCTATATATTTAAAAAACAGCATTTGAAGAATATCAAGAGGGGAAAAAAAATAAACCTCCAAATCATCCATATAGAACAGGAACACAAAGTTCTATACTGTGTTCTCCCTAGCTTGACCCTAACGCTCCTCCACTCAGAGCCAAGACTTCCCTCTTCAAATACAGAGTGAATATTTGGGCTCACTCTTCAGTTGGGGCAGAAGAAGCTGCTGACCAATGCTGTGCAATGAACGTGGTAGCAGTATTATCTACAGAATCAGTTCTGGCCTGGGCCCTCCCTTCCTCATCTCTTAAAGCCTCCTCATACCAGCATGAGAAGGAAATGGGGTCAGTCCCTTTGATCTTAGCCAAAAACTCCAGAACTTTCATCTTACTGGTTTCAGCATGAGCCCTGGGACCCCACAGGAATTCATAGCGTGGAGGATTTTCTATTTCTAAAGAGTGTCATAGAAATGCTCAAGTCCATCACATGGAACTGTGGATCAACTCCTGTCTCTTTAATGTTTCTCTCCAGTGGCTGCTTCTTCCTCAAATATCTGACCTCTTGGTTTTCTCTTGCTCCTAGGCCCCTGCTCTTTCCTGTATACTTAATTACAGAGTTCAACTCATTCTATATACCTTCAATGACATCTAGAGCTCTTCTCCTGACCTCTAGTCAGTATGAAAAATGTCACAAAACACATTAGCTTTATCTATTGAATACAAAAGAAAAACTACTCTGTAGCAAAGACCTGATCCCAACTTAAGAATGCTATGCTGTAAAAATATACCACTGGTCAAAAGTGGCCCCAACAAGTGTGGACAGACAGGCTTATCTTGCCTTTTCCCAAATAAATAAAAGGCATAGTTTGCTTTTCTTTTCTAAAATCATCACTCATAAAAAATTATTACTTACAAAATCTCTCTTATTCAGTGTTCTCCCAATAGCCAAATACTCTTTGGGGTTTAAAAAAAAAAAAAAAAAAAGATTCAAACTGCTTCAGGCAATGTGAATTTGAAATGATTACAGAAATCACCTGACAAAATTTAAAGAAAAGGGGAAGGCAGAGGAAATTTAAAACAGATTTAGTAAACATCCTTGGGGTTCTGACCACAAAAGTGAAAGTACTGAATGATATGAATATAAATGACCCTATATAGATAACTCTCATAAAGCAATACCATAATATGATTTGGAGATGATTATTAATATCCACCTTTAGGACAAGTGGAATTTTAAAAAAACAAATTCTAATGTTGTTATGTGAATGTGACATGGAACTCAATTTCAGTGATATTATCATGCTTGAATATTTTAAATGCTGGAACTAAAATAATTTATTGTTAAAGATAATACGCTATAGGAAACTACTATGTCTCAAAAAGACATCTAGGGATGATGAAGATGCCATTACTGAAGATTCATGTGAAGAGTTTGAAAAAATAATGACTCATGAAATGAAAGTAGGAAAGGAAGTATTTCTGAATCAAACTATATAATTTAAAGTAGACATAACTATGGGGTGCCTGGGTGGCTCAGTCCGTTAAACATATGACTCTTGATTTCATATAAACATATGACTCTTGATTGCAGGGTCCTGAGAGGCAGCCCAGAGTGGGGCTCAGCAGGGAGTCTACTTGAGACTCTCTCTCTCCCCCCTCAGCCGCTCCCCCCTCACCTACTCATGCAAGATCTCTCTAAAATAAATCTTTAAAAAATTAATAAAAAAATAAAGCATACATACATAAATTTATACATTAAATATTTTAAGGAGATATTTTATAAGACCATTAAAAGTTTACATACTCGGGGCACCTGGGTGGCTCAGTGGGTTAAAGCCTCTGCCTTCGGCTCAGGTCATGATCCCAGGGTCCTGGGATTGAGCCCCACATCGGGCTCTCTGCTTGGCAAGGAGCCTGCTTCCTCCCTCTCTCTCTGCCTTCCTCTCTGCCTACTTGTGATCTCTGTATGTCAGATGAATAAATAAAATCCTTAAAAAAAAAAAAAAAGCTTACATACTCAAGTCAACTAAAAACTTTTTTACCTTTTTACTGGGAAAATGGGAGATCACCTAAACTAGCTAATAAAGCAGATGAAGTCTACCAAAGTGGTTAATCTTTTTCTATTGTATTGATATCTATGGTAAACATGTGTGCTTTTGACATACTGTCCAAAGTATATTGTTAGCTCCTTGAAGGCAAAAATTGAAGCCATATCACAGGCAGCATGTTTAGCATACATTAGAACTTCAATAAACATTTGTTGATTTTGATCTCACACAATAAAAGCTGGCATATAAATCTTCAAAAAATTCTTTCCTTTGATGGAGCTAGAAAGTATAATGCTAAGTGAAGTAAGTCAGTCAGAGAAAGACAAATACCCTATGATTTCACTCATGTGGAATTTAAGAAACAACTAACAAATAAAACAAGCAAAGGGGAAAAAAGAGAGAGGCAGAGAAACCAAGAAACAGACCCTAACTAAGAGAACAAACATGGTTACCAGAGGTGAGGGGGTTAGGTGATGGGTGAAATAGATAAAGGGGATAAAGAATACACTCATCACAATGGGCAAAGATTAATGTATAGAATTACTGAGTCTCTACATTGTATACCTGAAACTAATATCACAGTGTATGTTCACTATACTAGAGTTAAGATTAAAAACTTAAAAAAATTATTTCCTTTGGACTACTCAGTCACTCAATATTTAAAACACTACCCTCTGAATATAGATATTCACTTCTTAACACTTGTGAACTAATGAATTTTTTTCTTACCTAAATTTCCAGCTAATGGGAGTAGAAAAAAAACATACAAAAAGAAGGACCGTTTTTAGGGCTAGCTGGTGGGCTTAGGAGATGATAATAAACTGAATGGACACCAGAAGTGAAAATCAAGCAGGACCAAGGTAAAACAGATCTGCCCATTGGCCTGGATCAATAATGAAGTTCACGAAACACAGACAACTTCTATCCAAAAGCTTACACAGGAGAGAAAATAACATTAATTAAATTAAATGAAAATGCCAAATACGAAATGTAACTTACAGTGCTTTTATCATTTCTTCTTGCATCTTCTGTAAGGAGTCCAGAAGCAAAGGAAGTGTGGTGTCATAATACTGATTCTGATGCAGCTGCGCCCCTTTCAATGCTAATACATACTGATTATGCAACATATGAAGTTTCATTGTCGCTTTGTCATATCGTTCCTTGGCCTTTTCGGTTTCTTTCCCTGAAAGAAACATTGAAGAAAGTTTACAAGGAGATAAAAAAGCTTTATCTTCTCCATATGCAAACTGAGTGACCACTATTTTATATTTCACACATTTTAAGAATAATAATAAAATTTGATTGAACAAACACTATATGTTCAGCTCTATGCAAAGTACTACTAATTTGCTAGTACTATGCACACAGGCGGCTATGAAGGAGGCATATATTACAGTAAATGTTTGGTGAATGTAAATTAATGTATAATTTTTTACAAAATTATACAGAAAAGTGATCCTTCTCATTTTCAAGCAGCTCACACCAAATTGCAACAACAATGCAAATGAAACTGTATAATCAAGGAAACAGGAAAGTTTATAAATATAATGTTAAATTTTTAGGTCTGTATTCGAGGTATCAATAAAGACAAGGGGAGTCAGAGGGGGCTTTGTAGAAAAACCAAACATGGGGTGTATCCAGGAAGGTATAAAAAAGACAAAATGGATAAAAATTCCTCCTTTTCTTCCTTTCATTCAATGCATATTATGAACTGATCACCACCAAGAACTGTGCAAAACATTAGGAATTCAGTACCCAGCAAAACCGAGTCCTCAACCTAGGACCCCTGGTCTGGAGAATTGGAATACTGAGGGAAATATGTTGAGAATAAGTGAAATTACATAGGCAAGCAAAGAAATAACCTCAAAGAGGGTAAGTTTCAAGGAAGTGAAGGCATTATGTCTATAGACATAGGGCAATTTTAGTTGTGAATGACTTGAAAATCAAGCAGGGAAATGTAAACTTGATATGGGAGAAGTCCAGGAGATACTGATAATATGAACTAAAATCTTTTGGGGTGACTTTAGTAAAATCGCTCAGAAAATATTTACAGATTGACAGTATAAATGACTCTATAAGTAAAATTTTTAAGCATGTCTTCAATTTTTGGTGCAAACTGAACAAATATATTTTATCAACTATTTAGATTTAGGGAATAAACTTTTCAAAATGTTTATTAATTTTTGCCCTCTTTCCAAGCATAATCCTCCAAATGAATCTTCTCCCAAAAAAAGATCTATGTTGAGAATTTTTGATGCCACAGGCTCCCCTCTGCTGCCACTCTGTTTCGGTGTGGCACCCATCTGAGTAGTCCCAATATGTAGGAGTTGGGAAAGCGTTCTCTGTTGGAGGATGTCCTAGCCCAGGGCCAAAAGCAGAGAAAAAGTCAGTGTTTGTGGGGAGAGAGCAGACCACAGACCCTCAGATAGGCACGGGCAGGGCAAGAGAGTAAGAACAGTTCCCTTGCCTTTCTCATCTCCCCTCCAATTCTCAGGTATAGGAACCACATCTAGCTGGTAAAAAAAGAAATCTTTCTGGCACACTGGTAGATCTCCACAAACTTTACTGGTTCCAAGGACTAGAGCCACCACGGACTTCTAGGGAGCTGTACGTAATTATTTTACAGAGCATAACTCTCTAGCCATAGTCCATTAGCCAGTTCCTCCACATGGGGATATTACCCAAGTTATTTACAAATCGCTGTCCGAGATAACCTATTTTGTGTTATAAAATGAAGAACTTCTCAAGGAGAAAATATTTTAATCACCAGAGTATCTTTTCTAACCCTTCTCTGGAAACGGGTTCTAATACCAGACTGGGAGGATGGGAGTCTATATATTAATTCAGCTCTGATCTGAAGGGATCAGAAAAAAATAACATGAGCTACTACAGAAGTGGCTTTTCTCACTTTTTGACTACAGCTCATAGGATAATATATTTTATGTCATGAGCCAATAATCATATACATTTTTAAATATGTAATTGAAATAAACTCATGAAAGTCATCCTTACTATCCTTACTATGAAGGATGCCCTGTGATTTCAAAAAATTCTATTATACTTGATTTTCAATTTTTTTAAATCTTCATTGAAAAACCAATAAATTTTTTTGCCTCAGTTAATACAAATCCCTAGAGAAATTTTTACTCATTCTGTATGGCACTAGGGATAATCTTTTTTTTTTTTTTTTTTTTTTTAGGGATAATCTTTTTAATGTCACAATTACAAATCACTTCAACAATACTAATCATGAATGATTTTTAAGATTCTCAGGAACACATTCCCCTACATGTTCAATCATTACAATCATTTTTTACATTGACTACTATATTTATTTATCCATAAATATTGCTACTTGGCATCCTTCTTGCAAAAATACATTTCAAAAAATATCCCAAGAGTCAATGTAGTTGACACATCTATGGCCAGCCTCAGAACCTCCCTCTAAAATAACAACCCCTTCTCCTCCCTAACTCCACAAGTCAGAACGAGACTCCTGTATAAAACTAATACCCAGGAGCCAAAGCGCATATCCAACTAAATGGAAATCAATGTTTCAGCTGGGAGCCAACTCACATTAATGTCTGAAGGTGACAGAAAAGTCCACAAACCCATACTATAGAAGCTGTCAGAGCAGCCCTTTCAAGGCCCTTTTCTTTCGTTCTTTTAATTTCATTTATCATTTTTAAGCTAGTTTATGGACACTTTACTTAAAATTTGGCAAAATCTGACAAGAATTAAAAAGTCATATAAATTACACAGACATATTGATCACAAGTAATAAAGACATTTTCTAGAGTCTAAATATTGATAAGAAGAAAATAAAGCAGGCATTTTTCAGTCAAGAATATTTAAGTACTGTGTTCTAATTTGTTAATTTTTATCATAAATTCAAAAAGTATGATTATGTAGTAAATTCAATTAATTCCATATTTTATGTCACTTTTTTAAAAATATTACTTTTTATATGAACTCTATTATTCTTAATTAAGTACTTGGATTTTTTAGTGTAACTTCACGAGTCAAGCTCTCCAAACAAACATTTTCATGTAGACATTCTTAACCACCCATCTGTCCTCCTATTTGCAGATTTTTAAACTGCACACTACCCATCTGTCTTTCTAGGTGGTACTGATGCACTAAATAGGCAACACTCAGCTAAGATTTTGTAATCTAAATTAACATTAGAAAAGTTAAGAATTTCTCACTTTCTTTTCTTTATGACAAACAACCTGAAAAAGGCTGTAGCAACCAAACTGAATTATCAACAGTTTATCAGTGGTCATTAACAGAATTTACAGAAAATTAAATGCCTTCAAAAATATCCAAGTCAGAATTCATTACATTCAAATACTGCTAATAATAAAGTTTTTAAAAAGAGTTTTGGGTTTAAAACTGAATTTAGGTGTATGTCTTAGTAGATTTTTGGTTTGTTGTTTTTGCACTCTATAGCTCACATACATTTATGTATTTGGTTATAAGGTGTACTTGTGCATGCACATGACTGATAACCCATCTATATCTACCTCCCACCTTCCCTCCCCTGTAAAAATCAGCAAAAAGTTTCAAAAACATGCTCACCTGCCATCATTTGGAAAGGAATTCTATTATATTTTTTTCTGATTTGTTTTAAAATAATTATTTAGGTCCCATGAAAACTATATAAGTAAATTCAAAAAATAGTAGTACTCTGTGAAAACCAGTTACAAATAAATTTTCTTTTCATTCCATTCACTTCTTAAATACATTGCAAAAAACTAACACGATTCTTGCAACATAGCTTCTTTTTTTTTTAAGATTTTATTTATTTATTTGACAGACAGAGATCACAAGTAGGCAGAGAGGCAGGCAGGTGGGGGGGTGGGGGAATAGGCTCCCCACCCAGCAGAGAGCCCAATGCAGGGCTTGATCCCACAACCCTGAGATCATGCCCTGAGCCAAAGGCAGAGGCTTTAACCCACTGAGCCACCCAGGCGCCCCACCACATAGCTTCTTGGTACAGAATCTTTCACATCACTATTAACCTTTCCTAACTTTTAAATAACTACATTTGAGCTTAAAATTAATGTGAAGTATGCAGAGCCAAGTAAATTTTTATTGACAGACACAGAATTATACCTCTGTTGCCATATGACTTTTTTTTTTAATGATGAGAGGCATCGAAGCAGGGCATGAAGTTGTCTATGTGTCAATTAACAGGGAGGAAAAAGTCCCATTTTTCCTCCTCCACATAATGAAGTTCACAAAGAGATTGAATTATAAGTCTTTTGCCACCACTTGCTGACAAATCTGTTTAATGTTTGTAATAACAGAGTGTATATACAACATGTCATGCCATAAACAATATTATGAAGCTAGCAAAACTCAATTATGTTAAGTTTGACATTTACAAGAGACAGGCAAGACTACTCATTAAGCTAGCCTAGAAAGTCAAGTATTTTTTATTATAAATTTCGGAAGTATTTACCATTTGTTAAATATTATGGTGGAAAGCCTCCTGATAATAAACGAGAAGTGATTATTTTCACAAAGTAGAATGCCTGCAAGATGACTTTACTTTCATTTGGGTAACTGACTACCGTCTTACATTTTTCCTTCCTTTCAAAAATTCCTCCTCAACTATACAATTTCTACTTATTACTCTGAGCAAGAAGAAAATAAACAAGAATTCATCCTAATGTATGAGTTACTTGGGCCAAATGTCTACACATGTTTTTTCACATGAAAGTTAAAATTCAAGTATGACATAAAGGAACAATGAATGAGCTACCTATTTTACTTGGCGCTATTCAGACAAAAGCAGACTTAAGAAGTCGGGATTTTTTTCTCAGCTTCTCCTTTGATTAGCTGTGCAACCCAAGCAAGTCTTATAACCTAAATTTTAGCTTCTGATTTCCAATCCTGGGAGTTAAATTATCTGCCCTTATCAATTCACTGGGTTGTGAATGGAGACTGAATGGCAAAAAACTATCAATATGCAACAGCAAAGGCTAAGGAAGACACAAAATTTGGAGAGCTGAAAAAAACCTTTTGATCATATGCTCCTATAAAGCATTAAAAAGTACAAGAGGTATATCCATACTGTGCTATTTTTAATAAATTTCATGGCACATGAAAAAACTGATACATCAATCAAGAAATATTTGCTGGATGTGTTATGGGTTCTAAAATGTTCAAGGAACTAAAAAAGCATTTTTTTTTAAGATTTTATTTATTTAGGGGCGCCTGGGTGGCTCAGTGGGTTGGGCCGCTGCCTTCGGCTCAGGTCATGATCCCAGGTCCTGGGTTCGAGCCCCACATCGGGCTTTCTGCTCAGCAGGGAGCCTGCTTCCTCCTCTCTCTGCCTGCCTCTCTGCCTACTTGTGATTTCTCTCTGTCAAATAAATAAATAAAATCTTTAAAAAAAAAAAAAAAGATTTTATTTATTTATTTGCCAGAGAGAGAGAGCACAAGCAGAGAGAGTAGCAGGCAGAGGGAGAAGCAGGCTCCCTGCTGAGCAAGGAGCCCAACGCAGGACTCCATCCCAGGACCCTGGGATTATGACCTGTGCCAAAGGCAGACACATGACCAACTGAGTCACCCAGGCATCCCTATAGTGGTATTTTATTTAAAAATTGAGCAAAATACCTACAGAGTAAGCTCTCTAACTGCGCAATATATTTCCTTGCATATAGTGACTGCTAGATTCAACTGACAACAACCTTTTAATAACCTGCAAATTGAACAATATACCATGTGCAAATCTATATTCCATAATCTAACAAAGCTGTGAAGGAGAGGGTTCTGGATAGATGTAATGAAGCAATAGCATAACTCTAAATTTCTAACATAGCACCTGAAAATTTAATAAAAAACAAAAAGAAAAATAAGCCCACATCCTTAGCAAAATAGGCAGAGAATGTCCAAATTTTAAATTGTCTATGAGTAGAGAAATAAACACCAAATCTCTGCAAAAGATCTCTCACCCTCCCACGGCAAGCCTGCGTGGGCACCAAAGGCTGTTCTGGAAAAAAAAAAAAAAAAAGAAAAAGAGAAAAGCTAGCAGTGTACTTAAAGACTGATCAAAAAACATTATCAGAAGAAGAAAGCTCATTCCACATGTGAAAAATACTGGAAAAGCATAATGGCAGACCACAGCACTGACTGCAAGAAAGGGACTAAAAGTACATGTGAAAGGCAAGGGAAACAGTCTTAGAAAGGTAATACACCAGGGGGAGAAATGGTTAAAATGAAGAAACTTTGGAAACTATGAAGTAAAAAAGAAGCAAGAGAGGGGAAAAAAAATGAAAATCAAAATAGGTAAATAAGGGGCGCCTGCGTGGCTCAGTCGGTTAAGCATCTGCCTTCCGCTCAGATCATCCTGGGAATGAGCCAAAGTCGGGCTCACTGCTCAGTGGGAAGCCTGCTTCTCCCTCTCCCTCTGCCTGCTGCTCTGCCTATGTGTGAGATATATCTCTCTCTGTAAAATAAATAATATGTTTTTAAAATATTTTTTAAAAAAATAAAAGGACACAACAGTCTTTATCAAGAGCATGAAGGTTATAAGATTTTACTCTACGTGCAAGCTAACAATTTAGCCTGCCTCAACTTCATGGAGGTGGGCAGAAGACACAAGCTTCCTGGGACAGAGACAAAGGACAGTTTATTTCTTATAGTAATATCAGTAGCTAGAGTATCATCATTCATCAGTGGAGGAAAACACATTAAACCAAGTCAAATGACAACAAACTAGTAGAAATATATTTACCATGAATAACAGACACAGGTATATTCACTGTAGTACACTAAAAATTGAAGGGGAAAAAAAGATCAAGAATTGAAAGAAAAATGGGCAAAACACAATCCACACACCCAAAAAAATACTTTAAAACGGACTTTAAAAATATAAAAATAGTCAACCTTACTCCCTCACTTGTAATAAAAGAAATGCCAAGTAAAATTAAGAGATGTTATTTTTCACCTAGCAAATTGGCACTCTGTTTTGGCAAATGCGTGGAGAAACAGATACACTTATACATTTCTGATAGGAATGCAGATTGGTACAATCTTAGACGGTATAAACTACACACAACATTTATCTTTTACACCTGCAATCATACACTTTTAGGAATTTACATTTAAGATATTCCTCTAATGATTTGAAAAAAAAAAAAAAAAAACAACCCACACGGGTTATTCATGCTAGTAAATGTATATAACTGGAAAAATTAGGAAAAAACTGTATGTCCATATACGGAAAGTACTTGAATGAACTTACAATGAAGTGTTATGCAAAAGTTAAAAAGAATGAGAAATAAAGCTACAAACTGAAGTATTGTGATTTTTAGGATAAAATATCAACTAGAAAAGCAAAATGAAAAGGAGTATCATAGTATGACAGTTTTTGTGTAAGAAAGAAAGAAATAATTAAAGAAGATAGAGTTCTCTAAGTATATAGTTTTATGCAGTTCTGACTTTTGGAACCATTAATTTTTAACCATTAATGAAACAGATAAAATCAATGAGAGGAAAAAAACAATTTAAAATAGGATACAACAAAACAAGTGAACCAACCTACATTTCCGGAAATAACATAATCACACTGAAAAGAGTGGGGAAGAAAAGAATTAATTTAAGTAACATTGGAAACAATATTTGATTACAATGAAAAACTAAAGACAAAAGAACTCTAAAGAAATTATGAATTGTAGTTTCTTTTTTCAGAGGTATGAGTCAGTAATTCTGAAATTATTTTCTGTTATTTTAGGATTGAGCAAGTAAGTAAATAGACTGTAACTAACAGAAGCCAGATTTCCCACTGTCAGAGAAAGAAGTTGCAAATACAGGAATAGGAAAATACAGAATGAACACATGGCATTGGACTAGAACCACAAGTATCAATATAAACTCTTCAGTTTTAGTATAGATAAACAGATATAGAAATTAGGAACAGATATACTTGTGTGCATGTATGTATATACATTTGCTTATTTCTTATCTCTGTCCATTGAGGGGACCTAGAATAAAGACACCCCAGTAGCAATGAGCACACGCAGTGCCCAAATGATGGTTTCTAAATACTAAATGGAAAAAACCATTAAAAGGAACTATGGTGCCTTAGAGAAATGGAGTAGGATTTAGAGCATGAAAAATATAATATGAGCAAGAAAATAAGTGCTCAATGAATGACAGGAACACACCAAAAAGACAGAGAAGCCATTTTCAATTTCTCTCTCTCAGATACAGAGAAAGAACAGATAAAGCAAATATGGTAAAATACTAATATTTGGGGAATCTATGAGAGGAGTATATGAGTATTCTTTGTATTAGGTTTTCAACACGTCAATAAGTCTGAAATAATGTCAAAATAAAGGTTAAAAATCAAAAGCTGTGGAAATCTGGCCAAGATCCAAAAGTATGTGAATATTCTCTAAATCTAAAAAATTGGAGTTTAGTCTACAGATGAAATGTCTCAATGATTTTTCTTTAAATATCAAAATACTTCCCAAAATAAAAAAGAAAATTTGGTTTCAACATCTATGTTTCAAAGCAGGTATTCCACTAGGAGTAATATTAATACATAAAGCTAGCCAGGATGAAAAAACAAACAAACAAACAATCATTCCACTTTATAAGACTAGTCAAATGTGTGGAATAACATTTCCAGCAAATGAGGGGCTTTTATCCTTTAAATTTTTAAAGGATGTTCTATGAGGGACAGACAGTCCTTTCTTAAAAGATGCTTGACAAGAAAATTAAAACAAAGGCTCACAAAACAGTTATAATAATGTTAGGATATAATGTGAGGGTATATGATTATAGAGGAAGAAGTGTAGAGATCGCCTTTTATTTATGCATACCCCACCAATAAGTGACCTCAAACTCTGAATAATGTGCTATAATGCATAAGATTATATAATAAATTGGTGAATACCTTTAAGTGGCTTAAAAGCTACAGGATATACATAAACTATACCTAGAAGAAACAAAGTATTTGTTGCCTCAGGAGGCAAAAAAATAGGTAATGGGTAGAAGACCAATTCTTCAATGTTCACTTACTGGTTTATATCTGTGATTTTGAATTTGGATTCACATAAGTGAGAAGAGGGAGCCCAGAAACCCCACTAAAAAAAGTAATCTCAAGAAAACTTCAACAAGCCCTAACCAGCATATCTACCTTCTTATCTGAATAAAGCTGTATATTTGGCCTTCTCTCTTGAACTATTACTATGAATAACCTGCCCTCACTCCTCACTAAAACCTATCCATTCACTTGGGCACTAGATTCATCACCTCTTTACCTATATAAGGACATTGCTACAGCCATTCTTCCTTCATTCAGCTGCTTCATCAGCTTTTCCTTTTCTCCTAGAGCACTTTCATCAGCAAAGAAGCTGTAATTGCTCTTAATCTTTAAAAATAAAAAAAAAATGCTCCCCTGACTACTTTCAGTTACCTCCCTCTTTCTTCTTTCCTTTACTGCAAAACTACTGAAACGGTTTGTCTGTACCAGTGATCTCCAGTTTCTTTTCTCTCATTCTTTCTTAAACCCATCCCATTTTGGCTTTTCCCTTTACTACAATATTGAAACTGCTCTTTTTAAAGTCACCAATGACCTACACTTCACAAAATCCAAATCTTGGTCCTCATCTTATGTTCTAGTACTACTTTACCTAACTGATCTCTTGTTCTTCCCTGAAACCCTTTCCTCCTCCATTTGACTTCCAGAATAACACATTCTTTTGGTTTTCCTTTTATCTTGGTGTTCTTTACAATTTCTTCCTCATTTTCCTGACTTCTTAATGTTGGGCTTTGTCTTAGGACTCTTCTCTTTCCTATTTTAACTAACACCTTTGGTAATGCCATCTAACAGAATGACTTTAAATACCAACTAATATTCAAGTTTATATTTTTAATACAGACCTCTTCCAGGAATTCTCTAGAGCTAGAGATTCAAGTACAAACTTATTATCTCCACCTAGATACCTAATAAGAATCTAAAAACCAAACTCCTGATCTTCACCTCCAAATCTGCTACTCCTGCGTTCTTCTCCATCTTAATTAAAAATAATACCATCCTAAAGCATAACAACATTAATAATAATAATACCATCCTTCCAGTTGTTCAAGCCAAAAATCTTGAAATCATCCTTGAATTCTTTCTTTCACACACTACACCACATTCATCAGCAAGTCCTTTAGGCTCAATTTTCAAGATATACATTCATAAATTCCTATTTCTGAATTTGCCTATCACCTAAAATTATTTGTAATCCCAAAATTCAAGATCCCCAAATCCCAAAATCCCCAAATCCCAAAAATCCCCAAATCCCACACAGTGCTTTCCAGGCCAATTGCAGATATGCACATGTGCAGAGCAATAAAGGAGTCCTTTGATACACATGTTCCCATCAAAAAGGCTTTGGTTGCCTTTTTGTTTCAGCTCCTGTGCTGTAAGCTGTCCATTTTGCAGTCTATTTAGTTCCACACTGCCTGCATTTCTTATGCTTTTAATTAATGATTTTGCTATCTAAAATGGCTAAACATAGGGCTCAAGCGTTGTCTAGTATTATGATCAAGAAGGCTATAATGTTGATGATTCACAGACCTGTACCCCTGCAGCAAATAATACATTATATGTTAATCTTTTATTTAAAAAGAAGGCTATAACGTGCTTTATAGAGAAAATATGTGGGGCACCTGGGTGGCTCAGAGGGTTAAGCCTCTGCCTTCGGCTCAGGTCATGATCCCAGGGTCCTGGGATCGAGCCCTGTGTCGGGTTCTCTGCTCAGCAGGAAGCCTACTTCCCTTCTCTCTCTGTCTGCCTCTCTGCCTACTTGTGATCTCTCTCTCTCTGTGTCAAGTGAATGAATGGAATCTTTAAAAAAAAAAAAATAGAAAATATGTGTCAGATAGCTTTCTTTAGTCATGAATTATAACACTGCTGGCTTTGAGTTCAGTGTTAATGAATCAACAACATATATTAAAGAATATGTCTTTAAAGAGATACACACATAAAACAGGATGATAAATTGGATCAGTCATCAAAAATGCTGTGACCTGGGGCACCTGGGTGGCTCAGTCAGTTAAGCGTCTGCCTTCGGCTCAGGTCATGATACCCCAGTACTGGGATGGAGCCCCAAATGGGACTCCCTGCTCAGTGGGAAGTCTGCTTCTCCCTCTGCCCCTCACCCTACTCATGCTCTCCCTCTCAAATAAATAAATAAAATCTTTTTTAAAAAAATGTTGTGACCTTGCTTATAGGAACATAACCCCTTATGTTATACCCAGTAGGGGCAATGATTCAGTACTCAGCTAACACTAATTTAGTGTTCAGAGTAATTTCACAGAACATAACTATTGTAAATAACAAGAATCGACTGTATATCCAGAAACTGACCACTTCTCACCACCTCTGTTACTACCACCCCAGGTGCAGGCAAGCATGAGCCTTTGACTGGATTACTTCAATAGCCTGGAAGTAATCTCCTTACTTCCATCCTCCCTACACCCCTCCTAGTCTCAACAAGGATGCCAGAATTATCCTATTAAAATGTAAATTAGTTCATATCACTCTTCTGCTCAAAACCCACCATGGCTTCCCATTTTATGACAGAGTAAAAGCCAAAGTGTTTTCAAAGAATGACCAAAATCCTACAAAATCTGGGCCTCACTTGCTTCTCACCATCACTCTCCCTCTCTGATTTCATCCCATATCTCTGTCTTTTCTTTATCAGTCCCCCAGTTAAGCCACACAAGTATTTGTACCACTGCTCAAATATGCCAGACATGATCCCATCTCAATGAGTTTCCTTTGACTATTCCCTCTATCTGTACTACTCTTCTCTTCTTCACTTTCCTTCCTCACTTCCTTCACTCTTCATTTATATGTCTCTTTCTCCATGAAGCCTGACCTGATCATCCTCCCAACAACCTATCCACCTGAAAAATGTTTCATTTTTCTCCATGGTACTTATCACCATCTAATAAATTATACATTTCACTTACATGTATTAATTAGCTCTCTTCTCTAAAATGTAAGCCTTAGAGAGGAAGGAATTTTTGTATGGTTTGTTATCTACAATATTCCTAGTGCAAATAACAGTGCCTGGCACATCGAAAGAAAATACATAAATTGATATAGTTCTTACTATTAAAAAATAAATTTAAGCTTAAGTAAAAATTTTTACAAAGTTAAAAGTTATAGAAAGGTTACAATTTTACCTTCTGCATCTGTTTATATCATCTTTTTAGTAATCAAGTCCAAAACTAATATTGTTAAGGAGCTCACCTATAAAATATAGAGGAAAATCAGCCAAAAGGATATCATTTTTCTTAATCTCTTTGTATGTGAAACTTAGCTTTGTTTATTCAATAAAACGATGAAAAATAGGAACAAATCAAATTATTGTGCTTTAATTTTGTTCTAATTTTAGGAAGTTATCTGCAGAAAATAAATGAATCATGCAGCATATCCCATCCCACATATATTTTAGCATCTAATGAGAATATTATAACTGTCACTCCAATTTCTGCAACTTTAACCCAATGCAAATTAGATTAACAATGAAGAATGTCATTAGTCTTTATGACCTTGTAAACTTCCTACTGTATTAAGCTCCATGCAGTGAAAAGCATTCATGCCATAAGTTAGCTGCTGATATATCATGTATTAATAAGTAGGTCCAAAAAAAAAAAAAGAAAACCTCACTTTCAAGCCACATCAATAGAAGTGATGATCAACAAACACAGCTTGAACTCAGCTTTGGTCTTTAGCAAGTTCTGTATCCCAAATGGATTTCTTTCCTTAGGTTGAACTGAGAAATAAATATGAATTTCAGAATATTTGTCTAGAGGACCTCCATATAGCATGCATATAAGATTCTAATTTTTGGAAGTCTCCAAGATTTAGAGATTATTGAACAGGAAGGTCAGCTGCCATTCTTGTTGGACTAAAAATGAGAAAAATAAAAAAAGAGGCTTTAAAAAGTTTTACTCATTTTTTTAAATTTGGATTTATTTAAACATAAATTTAACCATCTGTCTCAAATCTGGACTCATTTCAAACTGGTTTTCATAATTAAAGTACTCTAAAGAGACAACTCAATGGATCTAATCAATTTTAATTGGCTATAAAATACCACAGAACTATTCATAATGCATGAAGAGGCAATTTGAGAAAATCTATTTCCCAATTACAGAAAAATTTACTTTTGAATGAGACTTGTAGATAGCTCCTCACAGTTCTAGCAGTAGGTATCCTCTTATTCTGTCTGCATAGGATAAGTGAGGGCTGTAAATAATCAGGGAGTTTACAAATCTCTTAGCACTCTGTTTTGTTTCCCATAAAGAAAGAAAATTTGAAGGAGAGTTTGTTTCCCTACTCTTGTTATAAAAGTGGGTGAAGAGAGCTCCTTTTAAACTTTGCTAGACTTGTGTAATGTGGAATAGCTCACCCTATCTTCTTTTTTCTGCATACGATGTATGATAAAGCAAAAGCATTCAGACTTCCACTCATGTATGAGAGACCCCCACAAATGTTATTGTGGGTATTTTGAGGCTTGGTAAATATAAAACCCTAGCATAATTCTAGCCACACAGACTCAATTAAATAGGCTATATAAGAATACATAACCATAAGAGTTATTTTGAACATCTTTTCTGTTAGTTCAGTACATCTTCAAGCAAACTATAAAACTGCAAAGCAAAACTGTATTTAAATTCACTTAATTCAATACCATAAGGTTCAATATGGTATTGCTTACCTTTTATAAAATTACCATACATTTACCCTTAAAAATATTTTTAACTATGGAAAAAAATGCTACGTGCCATATGAACAAAGGGACTGCATGTAGGTATACAAGTAAAGGCTATGTGTATTTTTTATAACACAAACAAGTGGAAGATTATAGTGAAATAAAAAAATCTGGGAATGAATAAACTCATACAACTCTTAGAAAAAAATGAAGAAAAATGATGAAGTCCACTAAAATTCTAAACTTACGTTAAAATGTTAAGTAGATACCTTTTAAGAAAAAAACCCAAATCATAATTATTCAGGCATAATACACAATGCCTGAAATGAAAACTATGTTGCATGGGATTAAAGGCAGATCAGGCATTATAGAAAGGAAGATTAGTAAATTTATAAACATAGCCATAGAAACTAATCAAAATGAAACAGAAAGAGGGATGCATGGGTGGCTCAGTTGGTATAAAGTCTGACTCTTGATTTTGACTCACATCATGATCTCAGGGTCCTGGGATGGAGCTCTGCCTCTGGCTCTGCGCTGTGCAGGGATTCTGTTTGAGATTCTATTTCCACTCCCCACCCCTCCACCCGGTTTTTCATTGCCCCTCCCCCTGCACTCTGCACTCACACTCTTTCTCTCTTTCTTCTTTTAAAATAAATAAATGTTAGAGAGAGAGAAAGAAAGGAAGAGAAAAAAAGACAGGGAAAAATAATGAAGAGTATCAATAGGCTGTAAGACAACTACAGGCAACCTAGTATATGTGTAACAGGAGTCTCTAACAGAGTTAGAGAACAGAGATGGGGAGACAGAAAATATACATGAAAAAATAGTGGATAAAAGTTTTCCAAATTTGATGAAAACTATAAATTCTCAGATACAAGTGGCTCAAAAACCACAAACAAAGAGAGAAAAAAAAACTACAGCAATATACATCATCAACAAATTGCTTAAACATCTGAAAAGGAAATAAAATGCCAAAATAGAATTCTATACCCAACAAAGATATATTTCAAAAACAAAGGTGAAATGAAACTTTACCAAGCATGGAAAAACTGAAAGAATTTATTACTATAGATTTACATTACAAGAAACATTAAAACAAGTCTTTCAGGCATAAGTAAAATGATACCAGAGGGAATACAGAATGCTAGAAAAGATAGCTACATAGATAAATATATGAGCTGTTCTGTCATAATTTTTTAAAGAAACTGACCAAATAAATACAAAAATATTAACAAGGTAGGGTGGACTTTACAACATATGCAAAAGTAATATATACTACAACAACAGCAAACAGACCAGAAGGCTATACCATTGTAACAGTCCCATGTTAAAAGCAAAACATTATAACACCTGAAGATATACTATTAAAGATAACATAACAAAATAAAAAGTTATAGGTAATAAGACAACAAAAGGGATAAAATGGTACCTTAAGAAAATATTTCAATTCATCCAAAAGAAGGCAGATAAAATGAAAAGGAGAATAAAGAAAAAGTGGAATAAAGAGAAAACAAACTGCAAGATGACAGGTTCAAACCTAACATTACCAAAAGTCATATTAAATATAGCCTCATCATCCCCATTAAAATGTAGAGATTAACAAGACAAAAAAGCACAACCTTACTATACGGTGCTTATAAAGCATGTAACTCAAAAATAAAGACTGAAATAGATTAAAGAATGAAAAGAAGACGTAACACGTAAACACTAATCAAAGTAATGTATAGTCGTGGCTATATTAATATCAGGTAAAATAGATAACACAGCAAAGAATACTACCAGGGATAATAAAGATCATTTCATAATGATAAAGGGGTCAATTCATCAAGGGATATAATAATCATAACTGTGTATTTACCTAGTAACAGATTTTCAAAATACATGAAGCAAAAAACTGACAACTACAAGAAGAAATAGACTAATCCACTAATACAGTGGGAGAGTTCATTTGCCCTCTCTCAATCATTAATATAACAAATAGACAGAAAATCAGTAAGAACATAAAAATATAAAAAAATACAATTAGCCTACTGGACCAAGCTGACAGTATAGACCACTCTAACCAATAGCAGCAGAATACACATTCTTATCAAGTAGTTATGAAGCATTTATCAAAACAGACCATACTGTGGGCCAGATAACATATATACACAAATTTAAAGAAATGAAGTCATTAAAAAAATCCTCAGATCAAATGGAATTAAATTAAAAGTAAAATATTTAAACATCTCTAGAAAAATGTCAAATGTTTAGAAAACTAACCCAAACACTTTTAAATAACCTATAGAGCAAAGAAAAAGAAGAAAAGGGAAATTAGAAAGTATTTTTAATTGAATGAAATGAAAATGGTGTATGAAAATTTCTGGAATGCTGCTAAAACAGTACTTAGGGAAATTATAGCACAAAATGCCTGTAGAAAAAGACAGCTCTCAAATCAATGATCTTAACTTCCACATTAAGAACATTAAAAAAAAATTTTTTTTAAGACTTTTTTTTTTTTTTTGACAGACGGAGATCACAAGTAGGCAGAGAAGCAGGCAGAGAGAGAGGAGGAAGCAGGCTCCCTGCTGAGCAGAGAACCTAACACAGGGCTCGATCCCAGGACCCTGGGATCATGACCTGAGCCGAAGGCAGAGGCTTTAACCCACTGAGCCACCCAGGCGCCCCATTTAAAAATTTTTTAAATGGTGCAAACTAAGCCTAAAACAAGCAGAAGGAAAGAAATTAAATAAATATTAGAGCATGAGTCAATTAAACAGAAAGCAGAAAAACAGGGGGAAAAAAAACCAATAAAAGCCAAAAGCTGATCTTTGAGAAAATAAAATCGATAAACCTCTAGCCAGAATGCTTAGGAATACCAGTATCATAAAATACCAGTATCAAGACATAAAATACCAGTATCAAGAATGGGAAACATAAAATATCAGTGTCAAGAATGGGAAAGAAGTCACCACAGATTCTACAAATTAAAAAGGTCAATAAGGAAATATGAACAATTTGATAGCAATAAATCCAACAACTTAAGTGAAATGGACATTTCTTTGACGGATACAACCTATTAAAACTCAAAAAGAAACACATAAACTAAAGAGTCTACATTAATCCAAAAAATTGGTAGTTTAAAAATCTTTGCCAAAAAGTAAAAAACAAAAACAAGCAGACCCAGATGGCTTCACAAGTGAGTGAATTCTACCAATATTTAAGAAATACTACCAATTGAACCCAATTGAACACAAATCTTTCTAAAAAGTTGAATAAGAAGTAACCATTCACAGAATAGCATTAGCTTTATAATGAGACAAAAATACAAGAAACAAAGATATAGATAAAAATTATGAAAAAAAAAAAAACTTAGCCAACCATATTCATCAATATTTAAAAAATGATAGTGCATCATACCAAGGACTTTACCCTAAGAATGTGAGATCAGGTATAATATTTGAAACATGAAAATCAATCAAAGCAATTCCTACCAAAGAAAAAGAAAAAGAAATATTTATCTCCATAGATACTAAGAAAGCATTTGACAAAATCCAGCATCTACTCTGAAGCAGGAATAGAAAGGAACTTCAACCTGATAAAAACTTTGAAACTACAGCTAATTTAATACTTAATTTTGACTTTTCCCGTACGTTCAAGGAAAAAAGACCAATAGCTTTGTTCTTTCTACTGCTATTCAACATTATACTGGAGGCTCTAGTTAGGGCAATCAGGCAGGAAAAAGAAAAAGCTATCAAGATAGGAAAGAGAAAGTTAAACTTTCTTTATTCATAGACAATACGATCCTATAGGAGTTCTTTTGTGAAGTCATTTACTTTTTACTTTCAATCTTTTTAAAATATTTTGTTTATTTATTTGACAGAGAGAGACACAGCGAGAGAGGGAACACAAGCAGGGCAAGTGGGAGAGGGAGAAGCAGGTTTCCCTCTGAGCAGGGAGACAATATGGGGCTTGATCCCAGGACCCTGGGATCATGACCTGAGCCAAAGGTAGGCGCTTAACTGAGCCAACCAGGTGCCCCTCATTTACCTTTTATATGGATAAATGTGACGGAAAATTTTGCCAACATTTACAGGCATTATGTCAAAACCTTAGCTTTGTAGATTCACAGAATTGTTTTATGGCTAAACCTAAATGGTCGCTCAACTTAAAGTACTCAGAACTTAATTTGCAATAATAGAAAAGTAAAACCTGTATATTTTGTATTCAAGAACTCATTATTCTGTGCTGCTATCAAGAAATACTATGGGGGCGCCTGGGTGGCTCAGTGGGTTAAAGCCTCTGCCTTCGGCTCAGGTCATGATTCCAGGGTTCTGGGACTGAGCCCCACATCAGGCTCTCTGCTCAGCAGGGAGCCTGCTTCCCTTCTTCTCTCTCTCTGCTTGCCTCTCTGCCTACTTGTGATCTCTGTCAAATAAATAAATAAAATCTTAAAAAAAAAAAAAGAAACATTCTGAATAACTGACTTCAGCTCAGTAGACTAAAATTATTTTGGTTGTTCTCAGTTTACATGTTATGAATAATAATCAACAGACTAATGTTCAAATTAGTCCAAGTCAATTTAAGACAAATATTTGCTTTCTCAGCACAGCACAGAGCAAAAAAAGTTTAATACTTGAGGTATATTACAAAGAAATTAATTAAAGTGCTACATTTATGTGCCAAATGAGTGTTATATTTTACATTAGACAATATAAACTAATGTTCCTTTATGTAAGCCACACAGCAGGGGTCAGGAATTTGGAATTTAAGCATTAACCCTGGCTTCCTTCTCATCAACTGTAAGTGCTAAACCTCCAGTTGGAGTAACTGAACATTTAACTCTGAATTCATTCTCAAATCCAGAATTTAAGCCTTACTATAGGAATTATTTCAGGCCTTGTTTCCCCCAAAGCCTTATCTTCCCTAAAGCCTCATCTTCTCTAACTGGAAGCTATATGTCAGACTGGGGTCTTAAGATCTCCTAATATCTTTGGTGGCTAGAACCACAGCCAGGGTATTCATTGTTGGTGCCCAGCAGTTTCTAGAGACCATTCCAAAACTGCCCTGGTCTGGCCTATACAAATGAACTAAGGTTCTGACATAAAGTCTGCAAATATTGGAAATTTTGCCATTCTTGTAAAGAGTAAATAACTTCACAGAAGAAAATTTCCATGTTAAACATAAAAAGTAGTTTGATAACAGAAACAAAGTGTTCAAAAATAAAATTCTATACTTTTTCACATAAACATGACCATAAAGATAGTTCTGATTATAAAAAGATAAATTTATATGTCATGTATCAAACACAATCATAGAAGAACTTATTTTAAAAATATGTATTCTATAGGTTATATATATGTATATTCTATAGGGTATACATTGATTTAATGACAACAATCAAATTTTTGAAAATTGGAAAATATTATCACTAATACCTTTATAAGGAGAAATGTAAATAAATTCACATATTTTAATTTCATGACATTCAGCCAAAGAATAACACTTCTTGGGACCAATTAAAACTATAATCTTCAAAGTTGCCTTCCTACTATTAATACACTAAATGGTATTTTATCTAAATTAAAAGTAATTCAAAAAAATAAAGAATAACTATTATCTGTGAAAAATATTTGATAATATAAGCCCTACACAGAAGAACTATTTAAAAATTTTATTATGACATCAGAATTAAATTTCATTTTTTCAACCAAAATAAACTAATCATTAAAAAAACAAATATCAGGGGTGCCTGGGTGGCTCAGTGGGTTAAGCCTCTGCCTTTAGCTCGAGTCATGATCCCAGGGTCCTGGGATCGAGCCCCAAATCGGGCTCTCTACTCAGTGGGGAGCCTGCTTCCTCCTCTCTCTCTGCCTGTCTGCCTACTTGTGATTTCTGTCTGTCAAATAAATAAATAAAATCTTTAAAAAACAAAAACAAACAAACAAAAATGAATATCAAAGCTAGGGAGTAATTATATCTTTTTTTAAAATAGTCATTCTCCAACAGATACAAACCTAGCGTGAAATACTTAGCACAGCTGAATTATAATACAGTTGGATTAATTCATCACTTGCTCTGAGTGAATTTAAATATAGATATTTTTAATATAGGGCACTAATTTGAGAATGCTAGACATGCATTAAGTAACAGACCTTATAAAATTAACTATTTTGACAGATTGAGTAGTAATGCTTAACGTACAAAACTACTTCTAAACTACTCTTGATTTAGCAAGGGATCCCTTGCACATAAACTGAATTTTGAAAGAGGGTAAGACTTGTTCAGAAATTAGAATATCAACTAGAAATGGGTAAGCTCCTTGAATGTCTAGGAAATACTGTTTGAATTTCAATAACTTATAGACAGCAAATATTCAGTAAATATTTCTTGATTATCTAGAGATCTTTTAAAATAGTAAAAGGATAATAATTAAATATATGAAATTTGAAGATCTATGAAGTAATCACAGTATTGGAATTTATATCCAATACTATCTGACTCCAAAGTATGTATATGATCTTTATACAATGCCATTTTTAAATGATATTTTAAAATAATTTAAGTTTTTAAATAGTTTAAGATAATTGAATTATAAATGTATTTTAAAAGATATGTTTATATTAATAAGGAGATCATGATCTCAAAATACTGATTGAGGTACATGACAAATAAGTAAGCAGAAATAAGAAAACTTTAAACAGAGCTTCATCTTCCCTAAAAAGGTAGCAGAAACACTGCAAAAACCAGAAACATGAGGTAAATGTGTGAGGGGTGGGGACAGGAACAGACAGAAACAAAGTAAATGTTGTGTTGGTAGGAAAATGGGGAGCAAAGAGTAAGCAAGAGAATGGGGAAGGACAGAGAGAAGGAAGAGGAGGAAGCAATCAGAGAACAGCCAGGGGAAAAAGAGAGTGAAGACAAAGGAAAGTAAGAAACGGAAGGAGGGAGAAATCCATCTACATCAGTATTTCTTTCAGTCTACTGGGATTAATAACAAAAACATGGTATTTTCATTGTGCAAGATATATTCAAATGTAGAGCTATTTATTAGATTTACCTCAGCAAAACAAGAATATATACACAAGTAAAAGACCAAGAGAAAATATGTTGAGAAAAAGACAGAGCTGCTAATAAAGCTTATATTTAGACAGGAAGAATTAAAAAAAAATAAAACCCTCCAACTTTTATAATTTAAAAAAAATTAAATATGAAGACCATTCACATTTAAAGACTCATAACCATAAACTCTTATTTAAAATAAAATAAAATAAAAATAATGTTTCTCTTTCTATTTATTTCAAAAGGTTCTTATGAAAATGTTAGAACAATATAGGCACATAAAATTAAGGTTGAAAGCAAAATAATGCCATAAAATAATCTTGTCTTTTAATGGCTTTTAACTACTACAGATAAAAAGAGGACTAAAAAAGGTATCTAAACAAACACGACCTTATTTTTCTTATTTAGTATTCAGTAATTAAACAAGTAAATCTGATGCTGGAGAAAAAAATTTAAACATTCTTTGCATTCTATTACAAGTGCTATGTAATTTCATTTAGCATGAACTACTCAAAAATATATCATTTAAAAAAACAAAAAAATAAAAAGACTTATTAAATAGTTTGACAATTAGTCTCTTTTGACATATTTTGATATTTTAAAATGTGAATTGGCCTAAGTGGAATCAATCTGCTGCTCATTAAGACAATCTTTAAATGATAAGAATAAAAATCATTTAAATAATTTTTCATAACTTTTCCATACCTTTAGCTAAAGCTTCTTTATATTTCTCTTTGGCAGAATTCATTTCTTTTATTAACTGTCTATAGCTGGATTTTAATTTCTCTAATTCTGTCTTTGTAACCTGTCAAAAAGAATAATAAAGAATAAATTTTATGGTCAAAAACTTAAATCCAAGAGTATTAACTGATATATATTTTATTGCTTACAGAACAGAATTGCTCCTTAATATATATTATAGATAATATATTAAAAATTAGTTTAGAAATCAATAATAAATTCAACAGCATATGAAAAAGAATAACATTTTTTAGAAAAGCAAGTCAAGAAATACTGCTGTCATCATATTAACTTTAAAGACCAATAGATTAAGATGCTGTATATAGAAATAGTTTCTCTAATAAAAAAGCTAACTTAAATATTTTTATTAATTATACAGAGTAACTTGGACTTGTTCTAATTTACCACTTCTAATATGAGTATTTTTTATTTCTTTGGAAAAACTAAGCAAATGAAAGTCCTTGATTCTATAGTCAAAAACCCACTTAAATAGCATTTAAGGAAAAAATAAGGGTCTTAGATGGTATCTGAAAAACTTCTAATATACCTTTGAGAAACTGAGATATCAGCAACATCAAAAACTTACAAAAAGGGCATAAGCAACTTGGAAGAATATTCCAGAGTCCACTTTTAACGAACTCTGCATCACCATTGCTCTGGATGGACCAGAGGACAACGATATACAAAAAAAAACACAAAAATATTGATAGCTATGATACAGATATAAATGAGTCTGCACCATTCCTTTAAGAAAAGGAAAACTCAGCATCTGGCTGGCTCAGTTGGTTGGACGGCCGACTCCCTGGTTTCAGCTCAGGTCATGAGCCCAGGGTCCTAGGAGCAAGCCCTGTGTCAGCTCCACATTCTGCAGAGTCTGCTTGAGGATTCGCTCTCTCTCCCTTTGCCCCTCCCTCTGCTCATTCTCTCTCTCTCTCTCTCTCTCAAATAAATAAATAAATCTTCAAAATAAAAGAAAACTCAATAATTAACTTTGT
The DNA here is from genome assembly GCF_902655055.1 of Lutra lutra. Taxonomy (NCBI): domain Eukaryota; kingdom Metazoa; phylum Chordata; class Mammalia; order Carnivora; family Mustelidae; genus Lutra; species Lutra lutra. The sequence continues at coordinate 132,164,086 of NC_062282.1, read as the reverse complement.
ATACTGGACTTTATTTTTTAGAGCAGATTTAGTTCCACAATAAAATTGAACAGAAAATAACAGAGATTTCCCATATACCTTCTGTATGTACTGATGCACAGTCATCCCCTACTACAGTGGTACATTTTTTACAACAGATGACCCTACAATGACACATCATTATCATCCAAAATCCAAATTAGGTTTCATTCCTGGTGTATATTATATGGATTTGAACAAATATATAACAACATATATCTATAATTATAGTATCATATAAAGTAGTTTAACTGTCATAAAATCCTCTGGGCTGCACCTATTCATTCCTCTCTCTCCCTTAACTCCTGGAAACCACTGATCTTTTTATTGTCTCTATAGTTTGCCTTTTCCAGAATATCATATAGTTAGAATCATGTAGTATGTACCCTTTTCAGATTGGCTTCTTTCACTTAGTAATATTCATGTAAATTTCCTCCAGGTCTTTTCGTGGCTTGATAGCTGATTTCTCTGAGTACTAAATAATATTCCATATTCAATATTCTGTTGACAAGTCTGGGTCTTTTGCCTCTCATATAAACTTTAGAATCAGTTTGTCAATATTGGGATTGTGTTAAATCTAAAGAGCAAGCTGACATCTTGCTGATATAAACTGACATCTTGACAATATTGAGTCTTCTCATCAACAAACATGGAATACATCTCCAATTATTTCTTCTATAATTTCTCTCCTTGGAATTCAGTTGTTCTCCTCCTATAGATCTTGTATATATGTTGCATATATGTATATAAGTATTTCATTCTTGGAGGAGCTAATGAAAATGGTATTGTGTTTTTAACTGCATATTCCACTTGTTTATTGTTGATGTACAAGAAAGTGACTGACTTTTGTAGAGTAACATTTCATACTGTAACCTTGCTATAATCACTTATTAATTACAAGTTTTTTGTTGATTCACTTGGATTTTCTTTAGACAGTCATATCATCTGTGAATAAAGACAGCTTTATTTCATTGTTCCCAGTCTGTATACATTTCTTTTCTTGACTTACTGCATTAGCTAAGACTTCCAGTCTGATGTTAACAAGCAACGGTAAGAGAAAACATCTTTGACTTGCTTCTGATCTTACTGAGAAAGTTTCATGTTTTCAATAACATCATATTACTTATGATGTTAGCTGTAGGTTTTCTGTAGATATTCTTTATCAAGTTGAAGAAGGTTTCCTCTTTGCCTAGTTTACTGAGAGTTTTTATCATGAATGTGTACTGATTTTGTAATTTTTGTCAAGTGATTTTTCTACGTCTATTTGCATGCTCATGTGATTTTCCTTTTTCTAATCTGTTCATGTGATAGATTTCATTAACTGATTTTCAAATGTTGTACCAGCCTTGCATACCTGAAATAAATCTCACTGGTCATGATATACAATTATTTTTATACATTGTAGGATTTGATTTTCTAATAGTTTGTTAAGGATTTTTGCATCTATGTTCATGAGAGATACTGGTCTGTAGTTTTATCTTCTAATGTCTTTGTCTGATTTGGTAATGGTGATCTCTTGGATTAGTTAGGAAGTATCCCTCAGTTTCTTTTTCTGAAAGAATTCATAGAGAATTGGTATGATTATTTCCTTAAATATTTGAAAGAATTCACTATCTGAGCATGGTGTTTTTGGTTTTGAAAGGTTATTAATTATTGATTCAATGACTTCAATAGATATATACCTATTCAGATCAGCTATTTCTTCTTGTGTGAGCTTTTAGCAGACTGTGTCTTCCAGAGAATTGCCAAATTTCTTGTACGTAACCAAACTTGTGGGCATAGAGTTATTTACAGTATTCCTTAACACGACTTAATACGACCATTGACGTCCCCTCTTTCAATCCTATTATTAGTAATTTGTGCCCATGTTGTTTTTATTACATAACCTGGCTACAAACTTACTGATATTATTGATCTTTTCAAGAAATTAGCTTTTTGTTTTGTTGACTTTTCTATTGACTTTATGTTTTCACTTTCACTGATTTCCACCCTAATTTGTATTATGTCTTTTCTTCTGCTTATTTTGGATTCAATTTGCTATTTTTTTTTTCTAATACCCTAAAGTAGAAGTTTAGAGGATTGATTTTAGATCTTTTTTCTTTCCTAGCATATATTCAATACTATAAATTTCCATCGAAGCACTGCTTTTGCAACCTACAAATTTCGGTAAGTTTTATTTTCATTTTCATTTAGTTCAAAATATGTTTTAATTTCTCTTGAGATTTCTTCTTTGATCCATGTGCCATTTAGAAGTATTTTGTTTCATCTTTTCCAAAGAAGACATCTAAATGGCCAAAAGATATATGAAAAGATGCTCAACATCACTCATTATCAGGGAAATGCAAACCAAAACTATAATGAGATATCACCTCCACCATCAAATTTGTTAAAATTAACACAGGAAACGACAGGTGCTGGCAAGGATGCAGAGAAGAGGAACCTTCTTACACTGCTGGTTGGAATGCAAATTGGTGAAACTACTCTAAAAAACAGTAAGGAGGTTTCTCAAAAAGTTGAAAATAGAAGTACACTATGATACAGCTATCTTTCTATTACTGATTTCTAGTTTAATTCCACTGTGGTCTCAGAACAGACACTGGATGATTTCTCTTCTTCTAAATTTATTAAGGTATGATTTACAGTCAAGAATGTAGTGTATCTGTTCAATCTCCCATGTAAGCTTCAGAAGAATGTGTATTCTGCTGTTATTCAATGAAACAGTCTGTGGATGTTCACTGTATCTAATTGATTAATGGTATTATTAAGTTCATCTATGTCCTTACTGATTTTCTGCCTGCTGGGTCTGTTCATTTCTGATGAGGGGTGTTGAAGTCTCCAGCTATAACGGAGTATTCATCTATTTCTCCTCGCAATTCTATCAGTTTTTGCAGCTCCATCAGTATTTTGACATTATGTTGTTGGGCACATACATCTTAGGGATTGTTACATCTTGGAGATCTAACCCCTTTATCATTATGTAATCCTCCTTTTTATCCCCAATAAGTTTCCTTGCTTTGAAGACTGCTCTAACATTAATATACTTTTTTTTATTAGGATTAGCATAGAATATCCTTCTCCATCCACTTATTATCAATCTATATACATCTTAATATTTAAAATGGGTTTCTTGTAGACAACATACATTTGGGTCTTGTTTCTAAATCCACTTTGACAATCTCTGTCCTTTAATTGGCTTCTTTAGACCACTAACCATCAAAGAACTTATTTAAATACCTGGATTAATGGCAATCATATTTGTTAGTTTCCTATTTGATACCCTTATTATTGTTCCTATTTTTGTCTTCCACCATTTTTTCTGTGGTTTTGATATTTTATACAATTCTATTCTCTCTCATTTCTAGTATGTCAATTATACTTTTTAAAAAAGATTGTATTTATTTATTTGACACAGAGAGAGAGATCACAAGTAGGCAGAGCAGCAGCAGGCAGAGAGAGAGGGGGAAGCAGGTTCCCTGCTGAGCAGAAAGCCCGATGTGGGGCTCAATCCCAGGACCCTGAGATCATGACCCAGGCCGAAGGTAGAGGCTTAACCAACTGAGCACAGGCACCCCCAGTTATACTTCTTTTTTAACTTTTTTTTTGTAGGTTTCCTGGAGTTCACAATATGTGTTTAAAACTAATGAAAGCCTCTTTTCAAAGAACCCTATAGCACTTCACAGGTAGTATGAGTACCTTACAATACAAAAATAATCCTAATACCTCCTTTCTATCCTGTATATCATTAATGTCTTTCATTTCACTTATATATAAGCAACATAAACTTATATATGTATGTATACAAATGTACACACCCAAGATATATGATCATACATAACTGAATATTGTTGCTATTATTATTTTCAATAAACTATTACATGTTAGATCAAGAATGAGAAAAATAAGTTTTTTATTTTATCATCACATTCTTTCCCTAATGCTCTTTCGTTCTTTATGTACATCTGAGTTTCTGAACTTTTTCATTTTCCTTCTCAATCCACTGGCTACAAGTTTCTTCAATTTTTGTTTGTTTAAGAAATGCTTTATTTCATTTTTGAAGGATAATTTTACAGGGTATAGAATTCTAGGATTGTGGGGTTTTTTTCTCTCAACATCTAAATATTTCATTCCATTTCCTTCTTGCCTACTTACTTTTGAGAAGTCAGATGTAATTCCTATATTTGATCTTCTATAGGTAAGGTGCTTTTTTATTCAGGCTTCTTTTCTTTTTTTTCCTTTGGTTATCTGTAGTTTGGAATTGATATGCCTATGTGTAGTTTTTTGGCCATTTATTCTGCTTGGTGTTCTCTGAGCTTCCGGGATCTGCTCTTTGCTGTCTGACATTAACTTAGGGAAATTTGCAGTCATTATCATTTCAAAAATCTTTTCTGTTCCTTTCTCTCTTTCCTCTCCTTAAGGTATTCCCATTATACATATGCTATACCTTTTTTAGTTACCCCACAGTTCTTGGTTATTCTGTTCCATTTTTTTTTTCAGTCCTTATTCTCTACTTTTCAGTTTTGTAGACTTCAAATGATATAGTCTCAGCTTCAGAGATTCTTTGCTTAATTGTGTCCAATCTCTTATTAAGCTCATCAAAGTCATTCTTCATTTCTGTTACACCATCTTTGCTCTCTAGAATGCTAGAGAATGCTAGAATGCCTTTTGTTTCTGTCTTAGAATTTCCATCTTTGTGCTTACATTACCCATCTGTTCTTTCATGCTATTTACTTTATCCATTAGAGCCCTTAGCATATTATACATAGTTGTTTTAAATTCCTAGTCTGACCATTCTAACACCTCTACTGTGTCTGGGTCTGAGGCTTGTTCCATGTCTTCCAGTTGTGTATTTTTGCCTTTTGCTATCTGTTGTTACTTTTTTTGATTGCTAGGCAGGATATGCCAGGATGTACCAGGTAAAAGAAACTGATTAAATAGGCCTCTAATAATAAGCTGTCAGAAAAGAGGAAGCATTTTATACCCTATGGTTAGGGTATAACTCAGTCTTCTACTGAGTCTGTGCCTCTCTGGCTATGTACTTCACATGTGCTACTCAGCTGACTAGCCCACACCCCACTCAGAGTGAGTAGAAGTTATGAATTTCCTTTCCCCCAGATTAATCAGGTTAAGGGTAAACAGTTTCTCCTGAGAGCAGACTTTATTAAGGACAGAATGCTTTGGCATATATCAAAATGGTTCCCTTTCCCCTCCCCCCACTGGAGTGTGAGATTTTTCTCCAATATTCATTGTGAGAACCTGGTAGAGGTCTGGGAAGTAAAAGTCACAATAGCATGGAGTCCTCTCAATAACTGGCTCCTCCTGGGGTTTTTAACTGTCAGATTGTCCACACTGAGCATCCAGAATTTGTCAGTTACAGTTCATGTTTTCTTGTACACAGCACTGCTTCCCAAAGAGGTTTTCACTCTGATAAATTGTGATTCTCTGTATTCACTTGTCTGTCTCTCCAATTTTAGGGGAGCCGTTAGCTCTGTCACCTCATTTCTCTTAAGGATCTAAGAAGAGATGTTGATTTTTCAATTTATTCAAATTTTAACTCTTTGTTAGGATGGAGTCACAACTTCCAAATTTCTTATAGGCCAGACTGGAAACTGGAAGTCTTAACTTTTGAATTTGCTAAAGAACTAATTCATTGTTCTCCAAACTGGCTAATTAACTGCAAAAAGCAAGCATTTATCCTTCTTGTTGTTTATGAACTATACTTCATGGTAGCCAAACAGTTGATATAAGAAAAATTTTTACTGAAAAATTAAAGCTAACAATCACATTAGGAATGATAGAAGTAAAATACTGCCATTTTATAACCCCTACTAAATAATGGATCTAAGCAGCAAACATCAATTGTTTCTAAACCTATCTGGTGAATGACTGAAGGGAAACTTTTTCAATAGGTTGATCAGGCTGGCAGCACTGGAACCTTTAGTGAAGTACCCAGTTTCTTCCACAAAATAAATAGCATTTTTAAAACGTCAGGAGAGGTACCTACAGATTAAAAGAAAATTACTCAAAAACAATGTATGAGCCATGTTTGGGTCATGATTCAAATGAACCAACTGTAAAAAACATTTAAACAACAATCATTTGAGCACAGTCAGGATATTTAATAACCCAAAGGAATTACTGTTTTTTTTAGGTGGGTTAATGATAATATGGTTAAGTTGTTTTTTTTTTTTAAAGTATTCATTTCAGTAATACATACTAAAATATTTATGGACAAAATGATACCTGCAATTTTCTTTAAAATGACCCAGTGTATTAGAAAAAGTATGTGAATACAGATTTAAAAAAAGAAAGAAACCTTGACTATGTGAGTGGATTAGTCAATAGAAGTCTATTTTACTATTCTCTCTTCTTTTGTACATTCAATATTTTTATAATAAAAAAACACTGTAAGAAGTTATCCAGAAGGGTCAAACTCGGGAAGAAAATTTTAAAATTATCCTAACTTAGTCTATATTTTCTTTTTTATTATGCAGAGTAAAAATAAAAATAATAAAACCTAGAAGAGCTATTTCAGTAAGTAAAAAATAAAAATTCTAAGTGATAAGAAAGCACTGCATCATAGTTTAATTGACAGCATTCTTTTTCTTTCAGAGAACATTAAAGTAACAGTATAATCAATTATGTTTTATATTCAATAAGAATAAAATATTACTTATTAGAGACACCAAAACCTATTTCTCATCATAAAATGATGAACAAACAATTTTTACAGTCAAACAAGGTAAAAGATTACCGTGAATTTGAAAATCACATTAACAAAAGAATTCCAGAGGAGAAAGACTAACCTTGATCATCTCTGCCTCTATCTGCTGATGAACACCTACAAAACTTTTCTTCACCTGCTGTTTGTCTTTGATCATCATGGTGAGCCTGTGTAGGGGTCCAGAATTTAGGTCCTCTGCATGTGTCTTCATTATTCTACTAAGCTGTTCCGTCTGCTGAATCATAAGTAGCCAAGACTTTTGAAAAAAATAAAGAAATAAAATTAGCACCTGTATTAAAGATTTCCATTTTATTGTGCTGTAAGTATTCAGGATATTTAGTTTTACACAAATTATTACATTAATAGAAAATTCCAGGTTTCTTGCAATTGTGCAATAGCTATGAATGGTTCATATTTAACATCTTCAACTTCAATTACAAATACTTCAAAATTTAGTAATCAGAGACTATGTAATATTCTATGAAAGGAATTGGACTCTTTGAGAGTCCACACTTGCAGTCATCATTTTACCACTTCTTGTCTATTTGTCAACACATGATATATGCTTCTGCCACACCATGCTACTGCCTCAGTAAGGTCACCATTCCCTAACAGTCAAATGCAACAGGAATTTAATCACCTTTATTCTTAGCATTTGATCCAATCCTGCTGACTCACTTCTTCCTGAAACTCTTCTTTTTCAGTTTGCATGGCTTCTCATATTCCCACATACCAACTTGTCTTCTCCTCTTCCTAAAATCCCTTCTCAATCTTTGTAACTGCTTCTCTTTTGCTGCTTATGTCTTAAATACTGGTAATCCCTGTACTTCTATCTATTCTCATTTCTTAGTAAATACCATTAGCTCTCAAAGGTTTTTCCAACACAACATATTTCATTAAAGCAGACACATGTAATGTCGGGTATGGGACAGGCAGGCATATGGATATTGCTAGAAGAACAAGTCATTTGTTATTAGATATTCTAGTTTCTAGATACTAAAATAAGTAACTTCTTATTTCTCTTCAGAAATTCTATTCAGAAACAATTCGAGATTTACCATGGTCAGGTAAGATCCATGTTAAAGATTAAAAAATAGACAAGATATGACGTCAGACATTTACTGAAGATAGGAATAATTTTTATGCTATTACTTTTGCTCTATGAATGAACAGAATTATTCTTCATTGTTAATGTTCCAAAAGGACCCTAAATTAAAATTGAATAAGCAGATGCAACTAGAGGGTATTATGTAGAGCGAAATAAATCAATCAGAGAAAGACAATTATCATATGATCTCTCTGATATGAGGAATTTGAGAGGCAGGGCTGGGGGCCATGAGGGGTAGGGAAGGAAAAAATGAGCATTTATTTGTTATTTATTTATTTATTTATATTTATATTTATTTATATTTTTTGTAATAAAAAATGAAATGGGATGGGAAGGAAGACAAACCATAAGAGACTCTTAATCTCAGGAAACAAACTGAGGGTTGCTGTAGGGAAGAGGGGTAGGGATAGGGTGGCTGGGTTATGGACATTGGGGAGGGTATGTGCTATGGTGAGTGCTGTGAAATGTGTAAGCCTGATGATTCAGAAACCTGTACCCCAGGGCAAATAATACATTATATATTAATTTTAAAAATCTGAATAAGCACCCAAATCAAAATAATAGCCTAAAAGAAGCAAATTCTTCATCACAGTCAGAACTCACTAGGGTCTAACTTGATAATCTGTTTTTGATACACTTCAACATACCTTTTTTTAAAAGTTAACCTCTGAGGACATGTGTTTAGGGACAAGGGCCACTGTAGTTGTGAAATGCTATTATAAACATGGAAAAAAATGTGGCTTATGAATCATCATACTTACTTTGAAATTCAAAAATCTAACTAATAATATGCTCTACATAGCACAAAGCAACTTAAAATTGATGTACCTGTGCCATTAAAATATAAAATTTAGAGCCACCTGGATGGCTCAGTCATTAAGTGTCTGCCTTTGGCTCCAGTTATGATCACGGGATCCTGGGATCCAGCCCACAGCCAGGCTCCCTGATCAGCTGGGAGCCTGCTTCTCCCTCCCTCTGTACCCCTCCATCCCATTTGTGTTCTCTCTTGCTCTCTTTCAAATAAATAAATAAAATCTTTAAATAATTAATTAATTAAATAAAAAATAAAATTTAACCAAGATGAAAACAGTGAAAAACAAAACTGTATAAACATGGATTAAAAACAAACTAAATGTCCTAATAACTCTTATACCTTTGTCTTTTTCATTTTATATTTATATTTTATATATATATATGTGTATATATATATATATATATATATATATATATATCCCATTAAAAAATACAACATTGGGAAAACATTCTATAGCATGTACAGAATGTTAAGGCTACCAAAAAAAAAAGAAAAAGAAAGAAAAGAAAAGAAAAGGGAAAAAAAGTGAGAGGAATCAGTGTTTCATTATCTATCTTCAAAAAATAAATATTCTCTAAGTTCTTTGTAGCAACAAATTTTTGAAATTCTGTATTAGAGTCTTTGCAGCCTAGGAGAGAAGCCTTCTTGAAAGCCAACACTAAAGATGACACAACTAATACGGCCTTGGCTTCCTCCTCCCAGAAGGGCACATCTCATTCTGCTTAAAAGCCCTGTTTTACTGTAGTCACTGTGGGAAGTCCAAGCCTTCCAAGGTATGTATCATGACCCTAATTATCAACTTTATATTGCCCTCAATATTTCCTAATCTGATCCAGGATACTCTCTCAAAGAATCCCGTACCCTCAAAAAGTCCTGCTCTATTATTAGAAAACTACTTATACTTCTTATCAGGACTTTCCATTTATATTCTAGCTTTAACAAAAACCTGGCTTTATCCCAATCCCAAAATACTAATACTACTAATTCTCTTCCTAGAAAGGTCTCTGCTCCTCTTAAGTTCAGGTCACACTTCCCCAACAATCCATCAGCAAGTCTTTCTGATTCTCCCTCCAAAGTCTACCACAAATCCACCCACTTCTTTCCATCTCCATTGCCAACCATTTCGGAGGTTATCACTAACTCTGGCTTAAACTATTAGAAAACCTCCAAACTGGTGTCCTCTCTTCTACTCATGCTCCTCTCCAACCCACTGCCCTTAAAGTAGAAAAAGAAAATATAATTCTCTAACATAAAACCCTACATTGCCTTTCCTTTTCATTTAAAGAAAAATCCAAATTTCTTTCTAAGACCTATTTGTCTCAGATCATCTATCCTCTGTCCATCCTTCAACTTCATAGTTTTGCCATTCTCTACCCAGCTAAATAAATTCCAGAACCATTGTTCTTCCTTCAGTTTCCTGAACATTTACTCTTCCTGAAAGCTCATCTTCTCCTTCACACAGCAAGATCCCTCTCTTCCTTGAGGAAGTAGCAAAATCTCAAGCAGATCTAATCCTTGCTATTCTCTCTCAGCACTTAAAACAACTATTAAACTGTATGTATAATTGTTGGTTTTTTTCTGTCTCCCCAACTAGAATGGAAGCTCCATTAGGACAGCACCATGTCTTTTTCTGCACTAATTTAGGTATTTACTGTGATGCCTTAAACAATAGCTACTCAAGGGGCGCCTGGGTGGCTCAGTGGGTTAAGCCTCTGCCTTCAGCTCAGGTCATGATCTCAGGGTCCTGGGATCGAGCCCCGCGATGGGCTCTCTGCTCAGCGGGGAGTCTGCTTCCTCCTCTCTCTCTGCCTGCCTCTCTGCCTACTTGTGATCTCTGTCAAATAAATAAATAAAATCTTTAAAAAAAAAAATAGCTACTCAATATTCCTTGAAAGAAGAAAGGAAGGGAGGGAGGGAGGCATAAACGTAAAATAAAACCATGAATTAAATATATGTCATATGCCATTAAAAGACTTTTCATTGTTTAAAACTAGAATTAGATAGTGTGGTAGTAACGCCAATTATGACAGGGAAGGAAAAATTAACAGGCCTATCTTCAACTGACAAAACAAGAGAGGGATAAGAGTAGACATAATGCAATATGAAACATTGCCTAAAAGGAATGTGTGAGTGGGCAAAAAAAATGGGTGATATATAACTTGAATTAGATAGGTGGCTAGAATATTTGTTATAAAGAAGAGAGTAAAACATTAACAGCTGCTTGACAAACACAAAAGTAAAGATGTACTTCAACATTTGCAATAAAACTAGTAGAGCACTTTGCAGATATGGCTCTTTGGTTATGGTCAGTGCATAGATAAATTAAATTACCTGTTGATCAGAAAAATTGGGGGAAGATTATTCTTTGTAGCCTAATAAAATACTGTAGAACACTAGCAGGCATTCTAAGTGCTTTATTATACAAAATCCAGCTTAAGGATAATAATTCTGTTAATAATGTTCCCCATAAGGGGATATCACCAGTAGTCAGTCACTGATCCAGATAAGAATTATTAAAAAATGAAAATATCTAAAGTTTAACTTTGGAAAAAATTAATCATAGGCAAAGAACAAATAATACAACATGAAAACAAAACCACTATGGTTAAGTTTATAAAACAGAATATAAATACCATAACTACTAAGAGATGAGCTACAAAATGTGAATGCAGTAATAACATAACTATAAAAAGTAGACAAAAATCCTAAGGGATACTACCAAGAATCAGAAATGAGAATTTGGCAAGAAAAGTGTAATTGTGTCCAATTCCTAACTTTTCAAATAGAAGAGTCAACAGACAGCTTTATTTCTAAAGTTTGTGAACAAAGAAATACAGACAAGCTTAAAAATTCTTAAGTTTCAGAAGTTAAAGAGTTAAGTAAGTGAATGTTTAGGAAAAAATATGATATAGACCTTCTAAATTACCAAAAGTAATTTTTGAGGAACGTTAACATTGTCCATTAAAAAAAGGGAAAAGAAAAGAAACAAAAAATTACTCACAATTAAAAATAAGTTGCAAAATAAAAATTATACTGAACACATTTGTTAAACATCATCTGTTAAACATGTGTGAAAAGGAAAACATTGTCAGAGGGGGAAACTTCACGATAGGCAATAAATAAGTAACACCAGTAAAATAAAATAACACAACAAAAAGACAAGTAAAAATCCCCCAGAAAAATATGAACAATAAGATTCAGTAGTCATTCTTGGGGCGTCTGGGTGGCTCAGTTGGTTAAAGCCTCTGCCTGCAGCTCAGGTCATGATCTCCTGGGATGGAGCCCCATATTGGGCTCTCTGCTCAGCGGGGAGCCTGCTTCCTCCTCTCTCTCTGCCTGCCTCTCTGCCTACTTGTGATCTCTGTCTGTCAAATAAATAAATAAAAATCTTAAAAAAAAAAAAGATTCAGTAGTCATTCTGTTCAAATGATTTAAAATTGAATTCTATTTGAATTTTGAATTGAATTTGAAAATTAAAAACAAATTAGGGCACATTATGATATAAAAGAATATCAATCACAATGAATATATAACTGCCATGAACCTTTCCATTCTAGAAAATAGTACATCAAAACACACAAAGCAAAACAGTGGAAAATGAAATGAGAAATCAAAAGTAATTGGGATAATTAAACATATTTATCTCTACCTGCAGCAAATAAATTTAAAAAATAAATAATACAGAGTATCTGAATAAGTAATTTAATAATTTAATAATTATTTATATGTCTGATTTGTGGTTATATTTAAAAATCTATACACTATCGGTAGAGCAGACACCTATTTTTAAAGAATCTATGGAATTTTTTAAGAATTACATAATATTGGGCTATAAAAAATTTTATAAACTTCAAAAATAGAAAATAGTTCATACTAACTATACTCTTTAGCTAGCCTCTTACATGGAAAAAATTAGGGAAAAATATCACTGACAGAATATTTTAAGGAAAAAAATTAAATCATTCCTAAAAATAGCATAGGCCAAGAAGTAAAGTTTTTAAAACTAATATAAGGCCTAGGAAATAACAGCAAGTAAAATACTATCAAAATCTCTGATATACAGCTGAATTTGCTGAAAGATTCAGTCTTTACACTTCCATTTCTAAGTAAGAAAAAATAAAGTTATTAAATATTCAATTTTAGAAGATGGGAAAGGAAGAACAATGTAAAATCTAATGAAAATACAAAGAGGGAATTGAAAAGAAAAAAACAAAAAGTATTAATTAGTCAAAAATAAAATCAGAGAAAAATAATGTTAATAACATCATTGGGAGAGCTGACAATAATGGAAAAAAAGGAAGTATCTAAAATTAAGTCTAGGAAATGAGAAACAACCAAAGATTAAGACAAAACTTCAAAATCTTTGAGAAAAAAATGTTTTTCTCCTATTAATCTGTCTTTTGTTAATTTATTTTTTTATTTTTTTATTTATTTTTTAAATATTTATTTAATTGACATATAGTTGACATATATTATATTAGTTTCAGATATAAAACATAGTGATTTAACTTTCTATACTTTAAGACATGATCCCCACAAGTATAGTTTCTATCTGTCACCATACAAGGTTATCAATTACATTATTGACTATATTACCTATGCTGTATTTTAAATCACCATGACTTATTTTTTTTTTAAGATTTCATTTATTTATTTGACAGAGAGACAGATAGTGGAGAGGTTAACACAAGCAAGGGGAGTGGGAGAGGGAGAAGCAGGTTTCCCAATGAGCAGGGAGCTGGATGCGGGGCTCTATCCCAGGACACTGGGATCATGACCTGAGCCAAAGGCGAATGCTTAATGACAGAGCTACTCAGGTGCCCCAACTATTTTATTTTATAACTGGAAGTCTTTATCTCTTATTTTCCTTTGCCTATTTTGCCCATTCTCCCTATCCCAATCTTTAAAACATATTTCTCCAAATCAAATCCTATCTATTGAAACAAAGAAATGAAGAAAAGAAATAAAACAACCTACCTGGTGCAAGTTCTATTTCCCTAACTGAATCCTCACATTAACAGAGAGCAAATTCAAAGACACCAATAACTATGAACTCCATGATTATCATGAACCAATTATCAAAAAAATCACTAATAAAGTACAAAGCTCAAAATGTTTTGCTATAATTCCAAATATATGAATTAGATACCTTTGATACTACCTAAAAGTTTCAAAGAAATGAGAAAAAAAAAGTTCCTACAATCACCATAACACAGACATCAGAAAGTGGCAAAGATACTACAAAAATAAATTCTCTTATAAATGCCAATGCAAAATTTTAAACAAAATATTAATAGGACAAAAGTCCTATTTAAAGGACAAAAGTCCATTAAAGAAAAATATCTCATAGCCAATTTCGGGACATTTCAAAAATGCATACCTAATAGTCATATGTAGAAGTATTCCCATAAAAGTCAAAGACAAACAAGGCCACTTAATGTCAACAATGTTATTAATACTGTTTCCAAAATGCCTCTAAAAGAGAGAATATGAGTAAAAAATATTTTAAAGAGAAATGTTTACCCATTTTAATTAAAAAAACACAAATGAAGCCATTTGGAATTATTATTTTTCATGTATCAGGTTGACAAAATTAAATAAAACAGTATATTCTATAGCTAAGAGTTTGGGAAACAGGTTCACTAACACATTGTTAATGGAGTGGAAAGTAAATTACTGAAATATTAAGTGGGCAAAACTTCATACCCAGAAAATCTACTTCTTGGAATTTATACCACACAAAAGATTTGCACAGATATATGGATTATATTTTCAAGGACATTTATCACAGTTTTAATAGCAAAAAGAGTCCATCAATAAGAAATCAAAGAAATGAATTATAATGAAATGCAGCCATTAAAAATTAAGATAACTTCATGTGAAATGTGAAAGCCCAAGTTATATAAAGAGGCTAAAAAGTCAAACTTTGCAAAATAGTTTATAGAGTACAATGCTATTTCTATAAGATGAACAAACATCTCGTGGGTGTATTCATAAAAAATATACAGAGAATAAAAATAAAGGAAGCTATTTGCAAAATGTAGAAAAGATAACAGATGATATTTTTGTCTTCAAACCTGAATTGCCTTGTAAAAATTGAAATATTAGAACTAATCAAAACCAAAAAGATTCATGTTTCATTTCAAATTCCATCCACAAGCTGTTCAAAATACATACACTGTGACCTAACACTACAATAGCACTTCCAAATATAGAGCCTACTAAAATATGCAACACCAGCCTTGAATGTATCACTCCAAATTTAGTACAGATGCTTCCATGAAATTAAATCGCAGCTCTCATGCATAACAGGAAACATTCATCACACTAGAAGCCAAAATAATATCTAAAGTAAAATAATATAGGGGCTCCTTCCTGGCTGGCTCAGAGGAGCAAGTGACTCTTGGATTTCAGGGTCGTGCTTGGTTCAAGCCCCATGTGGGGTACAGAGATTATTCAAATTAAAAACTTTAAAAAAAAAGTAAAATAATATAGCACAAGATGAGTTACTTTGTTAATCATTACTTGATAGTGTGAGAAAATATAAAACAATAGCCAGTTAAAAATAATAGAAAATACTAGCAGCTTTTCCATAAAGAAAGTAAAAACTTGATAGTTTAACTTACTTTGGGGAAATAAAGTCTAAGTTAATTTTTTTTAAGATTTTTTTTTAAGATTTTTTAAGATTTTATTTATTCGTTTGACAGACAGAGATCACAAGTAGGCAGAGAGGCAGGCAGAGAGAGGAAGGGAAGCAGGCTCCCTGCTGAGCAGAGAGCCCGACATGGGGCTCGATCCCAGGACCCTGAGATCATGACCTGAGATCATGACCTGAGCCACCCAGGCGCCCCGAGTCTAAGTTAATTTTTTAAATTAAATGTTACTGTTTCCACAGAAAGAACTTTATTCCATTGGGGCATCCACAGAAGTAGACAGGTATGAAATTCGAAGTACAGATCCTTCCAGTTATTAGTACTTGTATGTATTAGTATTATGTTTCAATAATGTATTTCTATGTATTTATAATTTACAAATTAACCATGCATATTAGCAGATACCCAGCAATGAGCTGAAGGAAACCAGAAAACATTGTCCATGATTCCTTTGTGATAGGAAGAATGTTAGAAAGAGGAGAGAAAAGAATAATTAAAGTAAGACACTTCTTCCAGCCTTGACATAGTAACCGGAATCAAGTTCATCTTCCCACTAAAACAACTAGAAAACTGAGTATAATATAAGAAACTGATCAGGTAACAGCACCACAGGCAGCACAGAACTGGAATCCCAAAGAGAAGCTAAAGACCTGAAATTGCCTGTTTTCTACCTGGAAGTCTTTCCTAAGGGACGTGCAAAGAGAAAATCGGAGTGTAAGTTCAGAACAAGCATAAACTTAAATGTCAGAGTGAAAAGTTGGACTTTATGCTAATTACAATGTCCAATTAGAGAATTTTAAGCAGGGGAGTGACACAGCCATTACAGGTGGTAAATTAAAAGGCCGAAGTAAAAACTCTGGGCCTCACACTGTATGTTTCTTTCTTTTCTTTTAATAATAATGCAAAGCCTCACCTGATCTGAATTATCTTGAATTCTAAATAAATAGTCTGATTTCATAAATGCTAATTATACCTTACCAGAAGAAAAAATAAAATGCCATTAGGAAAATATTTTAAAATAAAATCAGTCAAGATGGTGTAACAGGAAACAAATTTATGCTTCTACCTGAAGGAGAAAAAAGATGGACAAAAAATAAGAAATAACAGTTTCCAAGATACTGGATATCAGGCATTGAAGGACATGACATGATCACTGAAAGAAAGAAAACAAACAAGCTGAGTCCTACAATTGCCCTGACTTATTGACTTGAGAGGCTGCAGCACAAGGAGGAAAAACCAAAGGGGATGTGAGCAGAATCCCTGAGCCGAGAAGGCAGAGCTGAGAGTCTGAGAACAGGCAGCTAGAGTTCATGGCACAGTCTAGAGGAGGATGGAGACACAGTGAGAAGCCTGGAGATTCGCAGTGACCCTTACTCTGATATTCAGCAGAGTGCCCATGAAGAAGCTACATGAACTGGAGGGGAAAAAAATGGCTGAAAAGATAACAGGGAACAACAGTTCCTGCTGTTTGTATATGATTAGGAATAGTGTCTGTTTCCACCAGCCATCCCAGAAAAACTCATAATTCATGGGGCACTAGGTAGAGCCCTGTTAGTGGGGAATCATTAGCCCCAGAGTTAACGCTGCTCTGACTCTACCTACCAAATCTTATAATCAAGATCCAAAGGATCAGGCTCTTTCCATGTAACTTAACTGCGCTCCCTAACAAAACTCAACGAAACATATATAAACTATCAAAAATGAAACTAAGAGGAAAAAAGAATGTAGAAATAAATAAATGGAACATCACTGAGCTGTAGAACACCTTTTGGACACCTAATATATGTGTGATTAGAAAACACCAAGGAGACAGAGGAGGGATAGGAAAAGTATTTGAAGAAATAATGCCTGAAAACTTTCAAAACTCAACAAAAACCAAAAAACCCACAGATTCAAGAAGCTCAGTGAATCCAAGCACAAGAAGCATGAAAAGAAAACTACACTATCAGTACTATATTTGAAGCAAATAGCTTTGGAACACTCAAATACTTCATAATGATAGTGTAATAATTTTCACAAAATAAGATGATTAAATATACAAACCCTGTCAATTTTATAATTCATTTGATGAGTTCCTGGATATCTTATTTTTTCTTACAACATTTATAATTTCTTCCCCCATAAATCAAGCAGGAATACACTAGTCTCCTTCCCTGCACAGTATATGTTGTGGTATATAGAACTGCAGGTATATTTTCATCTGGTGGGAGTTTTTAAAGAACCAAAGAACTGAAGTAATTTGATGACTCACGGAGGGAATGGATCATCGGCATTAAGTCCTTCAATGTTGGGGGAATTTAGGCCTCTCTATTTAATTGGTCTTTCTAAAATGGAAGGGTTGAAACTTTTAAGCCCTTGTTATTTCAAGTAGTACAAATTCTTAGATTATCAAACACTAATGCAATAACCAAAAGAAATACTCAATAAAAATACTAGGTAACAAAAAAAATTAAATAAATATATTTAAGATAAAATAAAATCAAAATAATCAATTAATTGAAGTCAATAGTTGGGTTGCAAAGACTGGTACCATATATACTGAGCCACATTAGCTCACTCATCGCCCAGTCTCAGAAAATAGCCATTTCCAGAAATCACATGGATACCAAAATATTACTATTGCTATTACAAAGAGTAAATCTAGATATCTAAACACAGATCAGACCCAGAAGGAAACTACATTACCTTTTCTTTCCTGCTACTTTTTCTTCCAGCTATTCTGGATTCAATGTCCCTCATTTGCTTTTGCTCTTGGGCTTACAAAGCCCCAATTCTTGTTCTTCTAAGGAAGAACAATATCCAGAAAGGGAACAGGCCAGAGTTACCTTTGCCCTTCTGAAGTATATCATATCACCTTGGCAATTTCTCCTACCAAAAGTTAGTTGCTGTGTTAAAGACCCTGCAGTCTCCTCCAGCTCTCGCACCCTGCGATTTTTCACTACTTAGCTACTTCCCTCTATACTGTCATCCTCATAAGCAACTTGAGTTTTATAAATCATGTCCACAGAAGATTACTTTGTTGACCCAGTTCTAGCAGATTTTTGTTAATGATGGGCTGACTGATTTGGGTGTTTTAAAGAAAATAATAAATTACCCTAAGGCTTCTGGAGATGTTAACCTACTCCCCTCCAGCTTCAGTGTGATAAGCCTGTTTGTTCTCCACCATATTGCATCCCATTCTCACTTCCATCCATGTTCTAAGGCAGTTGTTTCATTATTCTCTACTTCCTATATTCCCCAAATCTCCTTGATTGCCTCTTTCAGCTTAACATTTCTTTAAAAGCAGACTTCCCTTTTCACCCCAAATCCAACCAATCCTTCCAGTTACTGCTCAATTGAATTTTTTTAACCCCCAATTCCCACATAAACCTCTGGGGAAAAAAGTGGAAACTCAGCATTTGCTCCCAGAAGTTATAAACCAGCCTATATACTTAGGACCCTCTCTTTTTCTAAAGCTCTGTCCAATAAATGATGTGTTCTTCTCTCACATACTGTGTAACACAGAACCAAGAGGAGGAGTTGATGGTCTCCATTGTTTCTCCCCACTGTCACCCCTATTGAGTCTAACCCTGCTTGTCTAGATGACCCTCTGCTCCTTCTCTTTAATATCTGCTTCCTCTACGTTCACAGGCTTTCTTTCACATACCCCTCTTATCAACACTCTGAGGCAATATCTTCATTTTATAAATGGTGAGGGAGAAATTAAATAATCTGCCAAGGTCACATAAGCCTCTTACTGTGCTACCTATGATGCTGGAGGATACAGAAGTATGGGATCCTAAAGACACCTGCATCAAAACATTATTTTCATCTTTTCCTATACACCCAAAATACATGCATCTCAAGAATAACTATTAAGCTAAACTAATGAGAGTACTTTATAAACTGGTTACAAATTATACAGTAATCTTTAACTAATCCCTATTTAGTACTTTATCATTAAATTAGATTTTCCTGGGTGCCTGGGTGGCTCAGTGAGTTAAGCCTCTGCCTTTGGCTCAGGTCATGGTCTCAGGGTCCTGGGATCGAGCCCTACATCGGGCTCTCCATTCAGCAGGGAGCCTGCTCCCCCACTCTCGGCTGTCTGCCTCTCTGCCTCCTTGTGATCTCTCTGTCAAATAAATAAATAAAATCTTTAAAAATAAATAAATAGATAGATAGATAAGATTTTCCTTGTGGAAAATCTATCTACTCCTTTAGGCTACCTATTTTGCAGCATGAGTAATATCTAAAGTGAGTAAGTCCTTCTAGGCCAGGATTAGTGAGTCATTCTTGATATGAAAGTAAAAATAAAAGTAGCCTCGCACTATATTTCGGTTTCTAACTAGAATAATGACCTAGACTTCAAACTTCCCTAAGCAGAACAATTAAGAAATAAATCAGCATCTTCTTCTTTCTAATCAAAACCAGCGCCACACTGCATAATTAGAAATAGTACCACTATATGCTGGTGAAAGAAAGAAAGAAAGAGGACCAATTTAAGAGAAAAATACATATCATACACATTTCCCTATCCCCAAGGAAACAAAATTACTGATTTGAGACTTTTTGTTTTTTTAAAGATTTTATTTATTTATTTGACAGAAGAGATCACAAGTAGGCAGAGAGGCAGGCAGAGAGAGAGGGAGAAGCAGGCTCCCTGCCAAGCAGAGAGCCTGATGTGGGGCTCGATCTCAGGACCCCGAGATCATGACCTGGGCCGAAGGCAGAGGCTTAACCCACTGAGCCACCCAAGCGCCCCCACTGATTTGAGACTTTTAAGTTTAGAACATCTTTCAGAATCCTGAGTTGTAAACTGAATATTAATATTGCATTATAAGTCCACAACAGCCAAACTATGGAAAGAACCTAGATGTCCATCAACAGATGAATGGATAAAGATGTGGTATCTATATACAATGGAGTACTATGCAGCCATCAAAAGAAATGAAATCTTGCCATTTGCGACAATATGGATGGAACTAGAGGGTATTATACTGAGCGAAATAAGTCAATCGGAGAAAGACAACTGTCATATGATCTCCCTGATATGAGGAGATGCAATGTGGGGGGTTTGAGGGGTAGGAAAAGAATAAATGAAACAAGATGGGATCAGGCGGGAGACAAACCATAAGAGACTCTTAATCTCACAAACAAACTGAGGGTTGCTGGGAGGGAAGGGGGTAGGGAGAAGGTGGTGGGGTTATGGACATTGGAGAGGGTATGTGCTATGGTGAGTGCTGTGAAGTGTGTAAACCTGGTGATTCAAAGACCTGTACCCCTGGGGCTAATAATACATTATATGTTAATTAAAAAAATATTACATTATAAAATACTGTTTCTACCTGAAATGTATTTTTCAAAAGATTTTCCACATCCCTAAATGTGATTTTATGTTGTTGTTTTATGAACAAAAGTAATTCCTAGAAATAAATGCATCTCTTATTTCACAGTGAAAAAGGAATAATGATTTCATTTATAGAACTTTTATGCTCCCCTATCATTCCACCCCCTAAAAAAAGAGACCATACACTGCACTGCATACACTACAGAGCATCACAGATTTCCAAAATAATTAAACATGAATCCTAAAATGCCTATTTCACTCTTAGGAAACCAATAGAGGTAAATAGTACAAGTTATTGGATGAATACCCAATATTAGTAAACACTACAAAAAAAAAAAGTAAACACTACACTCAAATTCTGGAAAATGAAAACTATATACAGGGAAAAAAATTATATCTTTTAGAAAAGCAAATCATGCTTCCACCTCTGAACTAGCAGATGTGTGGTGAGGTAAATCAGTATTCCATAAACAGGTAGTAATTTAAAGTTCTGAGTTCATTATACCAAAAAGTATTTATCCTGGACAATGAGTCAAAGAACACACAACTACTGCAGCTATAATTACAGTAAAGCACTGAAAATAATCAACAAAACGACTCAAACCTGAAAAATACCTAAATAATAGTTGTTATAAATAGGTTTTCTCTGGGGCGCCTGGGTGGCTCAGTGGGTTAAGCCTCTGCCTTCGGGTCATGATCTCAGGGTCCTGGGATCAAGCCCCACATCGGGTTCCCTGCTTCCCCCCCTCTCTCTGCCTGCCTCTCTGCCTACTTGTGATCTCTCTCTGCCAAATAAATAAATAAAATCTTTTTAAAAAAAATAGGTTTTCTCTGTACAGACTGTATCTTCCAACTACTTGCTTTCTTTCCTGCTTGAATATTTTTTATTTTTTTTTTAAAAATAGGTTTGACCCAATAGGTTTCTGAATGGGGTGCTGGCATCAGTATTTTAAAGCTCTAATGTACAAAACATTTGTGTCCTTAATAATCACTGTGTTATGCAAAATCACACTGAAAATCACAGAGCTTATTTAAAAAAAAAAGTGTTAGATTACAACAGTCAAAAAATTTATCAGGGACACATTTTTTTAAAAAGACAGAAACTAAGAAAATCTTTGCAGGGTTTTACATAGATGAAGTGGTTAAGAAAACATAAGTACTAAAAAAGACATGGCACTTTATCTCGAAAAGACCTGAGGTTTTTTTATCAAAAGTAGGTATCAGACGGGTTGCAACTTCTGAGTTTTTGTAAAGTAGTAGAAAGAGTTATCTAAATTTGGACAGAAAGTTGCAAGACCACAGGATGGGTGTGGCTCATAACCCAACAGATGAACAGAGGTAGCCAATAAATGATGAAAGTGTGTGCCTGTGTAAGTTTTATGCATTCCTGAGCAGCTCAATTCATCTAAGTAGTCTTTGGCATTCACCTAGCACTTCTTCCAGATTTGTGCATGAACAAATACAAGATCAGATTATGTTCAAATTATTCCCCAATATATCATTGCTTTGGAACAAATTCATGTTTTTAAAGCAGGCTTTATAGCAGAATTGACTCCACAGTCAGACTTAAGAATTACTGTCTTAAAATACATACAGTTGAAAATCTAGTTATACAGATTTCTAGTTACAATATATACTTATTATGTGACTACTAAATAATAAAGCTGATTCATCAAAAAGCAGTTTCCATTACTTTTAATTCCCATGTAGTATATGGAATATAGCCAATATTCAGTCCACTTTGTGTTCAAAAGGTAAACCAATATTTCTCTTCAATAAGTTGTGCTGAGAATTATCTGTATCACTACACTATTTCAGAAGAGAGCTGACTGTATTCTGACAGATGTAATTGTATATTTACTCATTTTTGTTCAGCTTTATTGAGATATTAATAACAAAACATATGCAAGTTTAAAGTGTACAACATAATGATTTGATACATGTATATATTGCAAAGTGATTATTACAGTAAAGTCAGTTAATACCTCCATCCCCTCACATGATTGTCCTTCTTATCTTGTGGTGATACACTTTTAAGATCTATTCCCTTAACAACTTTCAAGTATATAATACTGTATTGTTAAATATAGTCACATGCTATATATTACATCTCCAGAGATTATTCATCTTATAGCTGGAAGTTTGTCCCTGCTGATCAACATCTCATTTCTCTCCTGCCTCTACCACCTCCTATTTTCTGACAATCACCATTCCAATCTCTATTTCTATGAGTTGACTTATTTATCATAATGCCCTCAAGTCCACCCTGTTGTTGCAAAAGGAAGGATTTTCTTCTTTTCGTGACTGAATAATATTCCACTCTGTATATAAACCACATTTTCTTTATCCATTCATACATTGATGGATGTTTAGATTATTTTCATATCTTGACTATTATAAATAATACTGCAATGAACACAACAGTGCAAGTATCTCTTCATGATAATGATTTCATTTCCTTCAGATATATATCCAGAAGTGGGATTGCTGGATCATATGGTAGTTCTATTTTTAATTTTTGGAGGAATCTCCATACTGTTTTTCAAAGTAGCTGTACCAATGTTCATTTTCAGCAACAGTATACAAGAACTCTCTCTTTTCCACAGCTTTGCCAACACTTGCTATCTTTTCTCTCTTTGATAACAGCCATTCTTACAGTTATGAGGTAACATCTCATTGTGGTTTTGACTTGCATTCCTTTGATGATTAGTGATATTATTTTTTCATGCGTCTGTTGGCCATTTGTTATGTGTTCCTTGAAAAACTGTACTCAGATTCTCCACCATTTTTTTTTGTAGTTTCTGTTTTTGTTTTTGTTTGCTATTGAGTTGTAGGAGTTCCCAATATTTTGAATATTAGCTCCTTATCAGATAGATATTTGGCAAATATTTTCTCCCATTCCTAAGATTATCTATTCATTTTGCTGAATGTTTCCTGCTGTGCAGAATCTTTTTATTTTTGCTTTTGCTGCCTGCACTTTTGGAGAGAGGTTCAATTTCATTCTCTTGCATATGAATATCGTTTCCCAACACTATTTATTAAAGAGACTATTACTCTTGGCTCTCTTGTCAAATATTAGTTGACTATATACAGCATGGACTTATTTCCAAGCTCTCAATTCTGTTTTATTGGTCTACATGTCTGTTTTTATGCTATATCATACTGTTCTGATTGTTAAATGTTTATAATAAGTTTGAAATCAGTAATTTGATACATTCAGCTTGGTTCTTATTCAAGATAACTTTGGCTACTCAGGGCCTTTATGGTTCCATTCAAATTTAGGATTGTTTTCTCTATTTGTGTGGAAAATACCATTGGAATTTTGATAGTACAGCATTGATTCTATAGATGGCTTTGGGGAATAAGAACATTTTAACAATATTAATTCTTCCAATCCATTACCGCAGAATATCTTTCCATTTATTTGTGTCTTCTTCAATTTCTTTCACCAATGTCTTATAACTTTTCAGTGTATAGATCTTTCACCTCCTTGGTGAAATTATTCCTAAGAATTTTTTTGATGCTATTATAAATTGGGATGTTGCTTTTATTTCTTTTTCAGATAGTTCATTATTAGTATATAAAAACAACTGTTTTTTGTATCCTGTAACTTTACTGAATTTATTAGTCCTAACAGTTTTTTGGTGGAGTCTTTAGGGATGTCTATATATAAGATTGTATCATATGCAAATGGAGACAATTTTACTTCTTCTTTTACCATCGTAATATCTTTTATTTCTGACAGGTGTAATTTTAAATGAATAAAAAAATACAAAGAAAATTCACCTTACAACTTCTCAAAATAAAATAGCTGTTAAACATATGAAAAGATGTTTATTTTCACTCATAATTAGAGAAGTATAAAACTATACTAGAAATCATTTTTTACATACCAGACTAACAAAATTTCAAAAGTCTGACAATGTACTCTGTTGCCCAGATTAAGTAGAAATGACATTCTTAGATATAGTGGGTATACAAAACTGTACAAGATCTATAAAATAAATTCATAATTACAATGGCAATACATAACAAAACGACATGCACATTTATACTTTGACCTAGAAATCTCATTTCCAGGAATTTACCCTGAGGATATTCATAATATACAAAAATACATCTGTAACAAAGTTATTTCTTGCATCATTATTTGTGATTACAAAATACCGTGACACACAAAATTTCATACACAGTAACTTGGTTGAATATCTAAATATTCT
This sequence comes from Lutra lutra, assembly GCF_902655055.1. NCBI lineage: Eukaryota > Metazoa > Chordata > Mammalia > Carnivora > Mustelidae > Lutra > Lutra lutra. Next base: position 132,139,226 of record NC_062282.1, on the reverse strand, counting down.
CTCTACTAGAAGGAACCAGGATTCCTAGGAGAAAGGGTTTATTTCACAACTGGGAAAGGAAAATTCAAGATGAGCCTCGGATATCTTAATATGCCAGGAAGTAAAGAAGTGTTCAAAGAATGATAGGGAAACAGTCTAGGTAATTGAAAGCAAAGATGGCTACCAAAGCTTCTATCTCCCAATATTTCACCAAAAGCAATACAAACAACAAAAAAGGAAAAATAAAAGCATACAAAAACCATGCCCTCAGGATTAAAGACAGAATGTACATACTTCAAAATAACTTTCAGTTAAAAAATAAAAAGGAAGAAGAAGAAGAAAGAAAGAAGTTACCAAAGCACAAAGTATGATTTCTTACACTCATGTTCTAGATTAATGGAACCTAAGAGACAAAACAACTAAACGAAATGAATGAATCTGGATTAGATCTTGAATCAGGGCAAAAAAGAAAAAATGCCAAAAAAGCTCATTATTGGGACAAATGACAAAAGTGGAGTATGGAACATATTTTTGATAATAGCATGGTAATAATGCTAAATTTCCCAAATTTGATTATACTGCAAGTATGTTCTTAAAAAATACTTAAATAAATATTTAAGAATGAAAGGACATGATGTCTTCCACTAACTCACAAATTGTTCAGGAAAAAAAAAATAATATATAATTATATTGAGAGAGAAAGCAAACTATAGAGTATATAAAACAAAATGTTAACAATGAATAGAGTAGAGGGTACAGGGATATCTTTGTTTTACTCTTGAAACTCAGGTGTACGTTTTAATTTTTTTAAATAAAGAGATAAAAGCCACTAGCTACAAGACTTCTGATTCCACTCAAGATAGTGAAATAGGCATTTCTTTATCCAGCTGCATAAAACTACCAAAAAGTGAACAAAAAATATATGAAACAACAGCATACAAGCCACTGGACATCAGGCAATGAAGGACAGTAAACCCTGAGAGAGACTACAGATCAACAAACTGAGCCCTAAGGTTATCTCAGCTCACTGAATAGAGAAAAAAATCCGAAGAGGAAGAGCGGCACAAAATTCAGTAATACCTGCAAGTTAAAGAGACTGAGTTCAAGGCACAGAGCAATAAGATAGTCACATTGTCCCCTCTCCAGGGACAATCTTGTCCTGGAGAAGGGACAAGAACAGAGTAGTTCAGAGGAGAGAGCAGCACTAAAACTCAGAAGATCTGCAAAGATTCCCCTTGATTGTTTAGCTAAGTACTGATCAGCCCAAGGGTGTGATGAAATTACCCTATACCAAGGGAATAACCCACTCACAGTAATTATAAGGGAACACAGTCTACAGCTCACACAAGACCATGGAACTGTGCGGGGTCCCAATAACCACAATGTAAAACCTCATATCAGGAGTATCGTTTAAGTACTGAGAATGATGCTGCCTCAGTAGAGGAGATAAACTCACCCTAGACTACAAGTACTTAACAAATGTAAAAGTAAGAGCCAGGGGCGCCTGGGTGGCTCAGTCAGTTAAAAGTAAAAGCCAAAAAGATCAAACTATCTCCAAGTAACTAACTGTCACCAATCCCAAAACTAAGCTCAAGAATATTTTTTAAACTATGAAAATATTCAGAACTTAAAAAAGTAAAATCCACAATGCCTGGCATCAAATCAGAGATTACCAAGCATAAAGATGCAGGAGAAAAATGAGGAGAAAAAAATCAGCCAATCAAAATTGACCTAGAAGTAAGAAAGATTATAAAAGCCAAGAAGAATAAAACAGTTACTTTAACTACATTTTAAGACATTCAAGGAAAGAATATTAAGTAGACACATGGAAGATACAAAAAAAGATTCAAATTGAACTATTAAAAATAATTCATTTATTTATGACTTTTCATTTTCAACACAGAAATGGCTCAGCTACTCTGTTTCTCATTCCTTCTCTCCAATTCTCTACCCTAAAGCACAGGTGTGGGGCAGAAGGAAGAGTTGGGTTTGGACAGGTATGAGAAGATAAAGGAATAAGAACAAACAGGCATATTTGTAAAAGATTTATTTATTTATGAGAAAGAGAGAAAGTACACACACACCCGTGAGTAGGGGGAAAGGGTGAGAATCTTCAAGTAGACTCCCTGTTGAGTGGAGAACCTAATACAGGGTGGATCTCACAACCCCTGAGATCATGACCTGAGCCGAAACCAAGAGTCAGTTGCTTAACCAAGTGAACCACCCAGGTGCCCCACAAAGACATATTTAAACTTAAATTGTGGCAAGAGAGTAAGTAGTATTGCCAAAGGAAGAAGAGGAAGGAGGGATGAAGTGACATTGCTGGAAAAAGAGAGGTCAGGGAGAGAGTGAGAATTAAATTCATTGATAGGGTTATGAAAGGGTACCAGAAGCAAAGAAGTCTGACATGAAAAACAGACTAAATAAAATTAATGACAGATTAGATTAGACATTACATAAAATACAATTAATGAAATGGAAGACACAACAATAGAAAGTGACCACAATGAAACACAGAGAAGACAGAAAAATAGAGCATCAGTAAAATGTAGTTTAACTTCAGTCAATATGCATATAATTGGAGTCCCCAAAGGAGAGAAAACAGGAAGGACTAAAATATTTTTTGAAAAAATAATGGCTGATATTTTTTTAAAGTTGATGAGAATATCTATATGTCCACAGATAAAAGAAGGTCAACAAACCCCCAGCACAAGAAATATTAAAGAAAATTATACAGAGGCATAAAACAGATTGTTTTAAATCAGTGATAAAGAAAAAAATCTTAAGCAAGCCAGAGAAAAAAACATTAGGCACAATTATTTTATCAGAAACAATGTAGATAACAATAAAACATCTTTGAAATATTAAAAGAAAAAAGCACCAACTAGAAATTTGTATATAGCAAAAATATTTTTCAGAAACAAACACAACCTAAAGACATTTTCACATTTACAAAACCAGAAAAAATAAATTACCAGTAGACTTCTAATATAAGAAATGTTAAGGGAAGTCCAAGCAGAAAAAAAAAAATAATACCAGATAGAATACTGGATCTACAAAGAAATGAAGAGTACTGTGAGTTGTAGCTCAATGGGTAAATATAAAGACTTATGTTATTATTATTTAAATTATTCAAAAGATAATCAACAATTCACAGCAATATAATAATAATATATTGTGGGATTTATAACACAAGTAGAATTAAAAAGCATAACAATAATAGCATAAGGTATAGGCAGGTGAAATGAAAGTATACCATTACGAGTATATTATCACAGATGAGGTTCTATATATGACTAAAATATAATTGTATAGTAAGTTAAAGATGTATCCTATGAACCCTAAAGCAACCACTAAAATAACACAATAAACAATTATAGGTGATAACCCAGCAATGTAGGTAAAAACAGAATCATAAAAAAACCTCAATCCAAAATAAGAGAAAAAAGGAAAATAAGAACACAGAAAAAGCAGACTGAACAAAGAGAAAACAGCAAACTGATAGATTAAAACCTGACCATATAAAAAATCATATTAAATGGAAACAGTCTAAACACACCAATTAAATGGCAGTGATGTCATATTAGGAAACAAAGCAAGACCCAACCACACACTACCTACAAGAAACCCACTTTAAATATAACAACCGAATAGGATGAAAAACACATAATATGCTAACATTAACCAAAAGAAAACTGAAGTGGTCCTACTAATATCAGAGTTGATTTCATTGTAAATAATTGTATGAGGGATAAAGAAGGTAATGTCGTAAATGAAAAATGAGTCAATTCATTAGAATTTTAAAGTCTTCAAAAATCAGTCACCTAATACACAAGTTAATTAATTTGTCAAAAAAAACCCATAACAATTCTAAGCATTTATGTACCTAATAGCAGAAATTCACAATACATGAAGTAAAAACTAATGAAACTGCAAAGAGAAATAGACAAATTCACAATTATAATGAGATTTCAATACTCATCTTTCAATAATTGAGAGAATAGGTAGACAAAAATGAGTAAAGAAATAAAAGACTTGAACACCACTATCAACCATCTTGACCTGTCACTTATAGAACACTTCACCCAACAACGACAGGATATCAAGTGTACATGAAACAGTTACAAACCATATTTTGGGCCATGAAACAAGTATTCATAAATTTAAGAGTACAAAATAGGCTCTTGTAAAACAATGGAACTAAGTTCAAAATCAACAGCAGAAATGTCTCTGGGGAAAAAAATGCCCCAAATATTTGGAAATTAAGAATGAGACTTTGAAAGAATACATGGGTCAAAAAGAAATTAAAAAAAAAAAGTTAAAACATATCCTGAGCTGAAAGAAAATGAAAATATATAGCATATAAAAAGTTCTAGGATTCAGCTAAAACTGTACTCAGAGAAAATTAAGAAAACTATAAGCTTCGGGGACGCCTGGGTGGCTCAGTGGGTTAAGCCGCTGCCTTCGGCTCAGGTCATGATCCCAGGTCCTGGGTTCGAGCCCCACATCGGGCTTTCTGCTCAGCGGGGAGCCTGCTTCCTCCTCTCTCTCTGCCTGCCTCTCTGCCTACTTGTGATTTCTCTCTGTCAAATAAATAAATAAAATCTTAAAAAAAAAAAAAAAGAAAACTATAAGCTTATATTACAAAAGAAGATAGATCTTAAATCAATAATCTGTTTCTACTTATTAAATCAGGGCAAATAAGGGGAAATAAAACCCCAATTAAGGGGGAAAAATTAATAGACTTCATAGGAGAAATCAATGCGACAGAAAATAGAAAGTCAATGAAATCGAAGGGTAATTCTCAGATAATATCAGTAAAGTTGATAAACCTCTAGTGTGTCTGATGAGGAAAAAAAGACAGATGACAAAAACCGCCAGTATCAGGAATGAAAAATGTATTCAAAGGACAATAATGCAAAATAATAAACAACAAAAAATTTGATATCGTAAACAAAAGTGAACAAATTCCTTGAAAATCACAACATACCAAAGTTCACTCAGAAAGAAAAAGACTACCTGAACAGCCCACTATATTACACATTAAATGTATAATTAAAAATCTTCTCTCGAAGTAAACTTTAGCCCCTGATGATTTCATTGGTGAATTCTATCAAACATCTAAGTAAGAAACAAAACGAATTCCACACAAATATTGCCAGAAAACTAAAGAGAAAATACTTCCCAACTTGTCCTATGAGGCCAGCATCACCCTGATACCAAAACAGGGTTTTGGTACAACATTACAAGAAAAGACAACTGCAGACCAATATACCTCAGTAAAACTAAGACAAGAATTTTTTTAAAAAAATTTTTTAGCAAACTGAATCCAAATATTTTTTTTTAATGGGCAATATATAAAACTAGGTGGGGTTTAATCCAGGAATATAAGATTGTTTTAACATTTGAAATATCTAAAAATCAATGAACATATTTCAATATATTATCAAACTGAAAAGAAAAAAACAATATAATTATCTAAGCAGAAAAAGATAAACCACTTGGCAAAAGCCAACATCAGTAAATGAAAAAAACTCTCAGCTAAATAAGAATAGAAGCTTCCACAAGCTTATAAAAGATATCTACAAAAAACTTACAGCTAACAGCATACTTAATGGTGAAAGACTAAATGTGTTTCCCCTAAGATTAGCAACAAGACATGGATATCTATTGTCTGTATGTCCATCCAGGGTTTGTGCTAGAGGTTCTAACCAGTACAAAAATGAAAGAAAAGCAAATAAAAGACATCCAAATGGAAAAGAAAAAGGAATTAATTGTCTTTGTTCGCAGAAGACAAAATCACCCATGTAGAAAATCCAAGGGAATCCAAAAAAAAGCTATAAATAAGCGAGTTTCACAAAGTTTATTTTACGAGATTAGTATACATAATAAAAATGAATAGTGAGAAACTAAAATTTTTAAAAAATACTATTTAGGGGCGCCTGGGTGGCTCAGTGGGTTAAGCCTCTGCCTTTGGCTCAGGTCATGATCTCAGGGTCCTGGGATCAAGCCTGGCATCGGGCTTTCTGCTCAGCAGGAAGCCTGCTTCCCCCTCTCTCTCTCCCTGCCTCTCTGCCTACTTGTGATCTCTCTCTGTCAAATAAATAAAACCTTTTAAAAAAATACTATTCAGAAGAGTATAAAAAATATATATAATGTACATAAATCTGAAAGAACTGTATACTGAAAACCTGTAAGACTATTCAGAAAAATTAAAGAAAATACATACCATATTTACAGACTGGAAGACCCAATACTGTTAAGATATACATTTTCCCCAAATTTATCTATATAGTCAGTGCATTCCAATCACAATCCAGTAGCCTTTTTAAAACAGGAATTAACAAGCTAATTCTAAAATTCACATGAGGGCGCCTGGATGGCTCAGTCAGTTAAGTTTCTGCCTTCTGCTCAGGTCATGATCCCAGGGTCCTGGGATCAAGTCACAAATTGGGTTCCTTGATCCTCGGGGAATCTGCTTCTCCCTCTGCCTCTCCTCTCTCTCTCTCCCTCTGCCTTCTCCCTCTGCTGCTCTCTCTCTCATGAATAAATAAAATATTTTTAAAATAAATGAATATATAAAATTCATATGGAAGTGCAAAGGAACTAAAATAGCCAAAAGTGTTTTGAAAGAAGAAAAAAAAAAAGAACAGAAAAATTACACTACTGACTTTGTGCTTACTATAAAACAATAAAAATAAAAAGTTATCGGTGTCAGGGTAGACAAAAACACAAGGACATTATAAAGTATGTAGAGATAGGCTTACAAATTATAGTCAATTGATTTTCGACAAAGAGGCAAAGAAGAAAGTTTAATCTTTTCAACAAATGCTGCTAGAACAAGTGGGTATCTGTTTGCAAAAACAAACTTTAATCATACCTTGCCCGTTATACAAAAATTAACTAAAAATGGATCATAAGCCTACATGTAAAGCGGAACTATAAAACTTCCAGATGCAAACATAGAAACTCTGCAAATTTAGGTCAGGCAACTGTGGGGTTTTTTTTTTTTTTAGATGCAACACCAAAAACACAACACCCTAAAGAAAAAAACTGATATACTGAACTTTTTTTAAGTAGAATAAATGACGACTTTTCAGCGTTAAGAGGAAAGGCTGACACATTCCTTGTTTTTCTTTGGGTTTCCAACCATTGTTCACTCACCTCTCAACACTTCCTCTTTGAAAGGCAATCCTGCCCCCTTAAACTATCCCTCCCAAACTTTATCACTTTCCCTAGCCCTCTTTGCAATCAAAAACTCTCCTGACTTCCTTAATTATTTTAGCATTTGTCTCCACCTATCCTTCACCAAAATACTTGACACTTCAGTGTCTACACTGATGATTCCTCCACTGACCCGACCTCATAAATCTTCAATATTCTATACCTACTAGTCCTATTTCTTGTTACTTTCATTATCTTACTTTTCTAAAGAGTGTAATTCCAATTAAACATGGTAAATAGAACACCTGGCTATTTCTCCACTTCTTTCCAAAATACCACTAAAATATAATGTAGTTACTTAAAGTATAAATTCACAATAACAAAGAAAATAGAAAAGGGGACAACCACAGATAAGACATGTCAACAAAACTTAAGACAATTAGAAGTAGGTAAATGGTAACTTATTAGCATCTCAAGAACTGTTGAAACCTAATGTTGTGCCCAAGTTTTCGCGTCCGAGAGACCACCAAGGAGCCAACACCGATGCAATCACACAAGGGTTTATTCGACAAGCTTAAGCTTGGGCCCAAATATACCCAACACAGCGGAGTAGGGACTTGGACCCTAAGGTGACATGCTTTTGCTTGGGCCCAAGTATACTCGATGCAGTGGAGTAGGGACTTGGACCCTGAGCTTAGTTAAGGCAGGGGTATTTATGGGTTCCTGTTACTAAAGCAGGGTGGGGGGGTCTCTGCAACTAAAGTAGGGTGAGGCTTCCTAAAGTAGGGTGAGGCTTCCTAGAGTAGGGTGGGGATCCTTAGAACTAAAGTAGGGTGGGGGTCTTTAAAACTAAAGTAGGGTGGGGCTTCCTGAAACTAAAGTAAAGTAGGGGAAAGTTCAGCCCTTGGACACAGGGGTCTGAGATGGCTGTACTTATGCTAAAGCTAAACCTGAGGTGGGATGGCCTTAGTTTTTCTCGGCCTCCACAATAAATGTTCTGCAAAGGGTAAGTCAAGAAAAAAAGGCCATGTAGGGGAAGATGGTAATCAAAAGGTACAAATTTCTACTTAAAAGATCAGTAAGTACCAGATGTGTAACGTACAACATGATGGCTATAATTAACATCACTGTATGATACACATAAAAGTTAAGAGGGAAATCCTAAGAGTTCTCATCACAAAAAGGATTTTTTTCTTTTCTTTTTATTGTATCTACATGAGATGATGGATGATAACTATACCTATTATAGTAATCATTTCATAATATGTGTGAATCAAACTGTTGGGTCCCCCAAAAATTGGGCACCCCAATAATGGGTCTGTGATTAAAGGAGCAAGACTGATACAAAGCGAAGGTCAAGAAAAGCTTTATTTCGCACCAAGCATCAGGAATCAGACCGACCGTCAAACAGATCGGTCGGGGCCACCCCTACAGAGAGGACGACCCCTCCCTGTTTTCCAGACTAACTTTTATAGAGCAAGGCCATGTGGTTGGGCCTGGCCCCACACAGGTGGCCAATGAGATTATAACACACACAGGAAACTCCACAGTGATGTTAGGGGACCAACTGAATTACAATTTACCCTAGTAGACATTTGAACCAGCCTATCACCTAGTTCAGAATTGGCACCCAAAAGGTGCCCAAAGGGCGGGGCCCATACTCCTTGGTAGCTAGGAGACAGTATGCGCCCCCACTGATTGAATACCTCCACAAGGCCTGACCCACCCTTGTATTTGGACTTTGTTACCTGGGACTGGTTTCCTGGACTTGCTTTTAAATAAGTTCCCCTTGGGGTGGAGGGGCAAAGTCAATTAAATTTTACAACAAAATGGCAGTTCAGCCAGGGTGGGGCGGCTCTGGCTGAATAGGTCCTTACAAACCATCACACTGCATACCTTAAACTTATATACAGTGATACATGTATGTCAATTATTTCTCAATTTAAAAAAAAAGAAAAGGCCAATTTACAGGGTCAGACCTATCACTCCTGTAAACCTCAGAAACTGGAGAAAACCATATGAAAGAAGAGGAGACATTACTGAAACAGAAGAATTGATTCGAAGTCTATATAAGGAGCAGACAGAACTCTCATTTCTATTGCTCAGCCCACATAAACACAACTGTTCTTCCCCCGGTTCAGAAGAAACTGGGACTTTGGACTAAGAGACATCAGGCTGCTTACCAAAAACAGAAGGATTAACTAAAGTATAACTCTTAGTACACTCAACCTACTTTCCCTATCAGGTCTTGTAACATAACAGTGTAGTCAAACCAAACACAGAACAAGATAAATCTGAATTTCAGAAAAACAATAAATAATTCTTCGGGTATGGTGTACCAAATATTGCATGCAAAATTTAACTGATGTCCTATATTTTTATTTGCTATGTCTAGTGAACCCCCATCTTCAGACTAGAGACTAAAGAATTTCTTATTGGATAATGTGAGTGGCCTAGGAAAGGAAGTTAAAGATATTAACATTAAGGAGTTCTCAATGAAATCACAGATCCTTACCTGATCATACACACCACACACACGTTCCATAGGAAACAGATTCCTCTACAATTTACTCAAATCATTTATAAGACATGTTTGTAAAAGAAACACACTAATTTTTTTGACTTTCCATAGTAAAACAAGGAAGAGTTCCCTTAACTTTGAATAAGTACAATGAAATGTGATATTTAAGTAAGACAATGGGAACAAATAGAGCAGAAATCCAAGAACTATTAAGGTATGTAATATTTCATGTTTAATGCCATCAAAGAGCAATTAACAATTATTTTTATGGCACTTAATTTTAAATTTTTTATTTTTTTAAGCTTACAGTTAAAAAAACATAGTTTATTCAAAGAATTTTTTGTGTGATTAACTCATCAGTATATTATTATTTTAGTAAAATGAATGATAGCAAAGAACATTATTTGTTAAAATATTCCATGTGATTCAGTACACTAATGAGTCACAGAATTCAGAGAAGATGGGTTATGATGAAAGTTTGTGTCAAAAGTATTTAGCAGGTCTCAAGAGACTCAAGGAAATAGGGTAATAAACAAAATTAGTAAAAATGGCTCTCAAACCAAAGTCATTACAATAATCTAGACATTAATTTTTTTAATTTCAAAATTCAAAAATTTCAGACCTACTAACTTAGACAGGAGGTAGGGCACAAAAATGTATAATTTTTGAAACTTTCCCCCATGAGATTCTGATAATCAGCAAGATTTTAGAAGCACTGCTTTAGAATGCTAATTTGGGTACGCTCCTTCAACGGTATTATCTACTTGTCCTAAGCACAATTATGATGCTATACACAATAAATAATGAAATTATTCTCCTTACCTTGGATACATTGCTGACATAATTCATTTGAACAGTGCTTTCTTTATCAACTTGATTACAAAGGTTCTGTAAAGTAGATGCATATTCTTTATCACTTTTTATTCTCAGGGCCATAAATTTCTTCACTGTTTCCAGTAACCGTAATTCCCAGTCTTGCAATTTTAGCACAGCTTCATGTGAATTCTTCAGGTCACTCCCAAACCCCATTTTTGTAAGGCACTGTCTTATCCTCCACACTGCACTGTGAGCCTTCTAATCAGCACATATCTGTGTATGTAAACAGAAGGGAAAAAGATCTTAAATCAAAAGGAAATTTGTCTTCAAAGCAAAGTGGTGGCCTATTCTTTTTAGGGTTAAAAAAAAATCACTACAACTGAATGCTTTCACCCCAAAGTCAGAAACAAGATGAGGATGTCCACTCTCTCTACTTCTACTGAACATTGTAAAGGAGGTTCTAGTCAATACAATGAGACAAGTGAAAAAATCTCCATGGGAATTGAAAAAGAAAGAAGTGAAACTATATTTGCAGAGGACATGAGATTGTATATATAAAATCCTAAGGAATGCAATAAAAAAGAAGTATTAGCCTTAATAAATGAGCTTAGATTACAGAGTACAAGATCAATATACAAAAATCAATTGTATTTCTATACACTAGCAATGATCAACCTGAAAATGAAATTAAAAAACAATTCTAGATACAACCACATCAAAAAGACTAAAATATTTAGGCATAAATTTTATAAAATAAATTAAAAACCTGTACTCTTAAAACTACAAAGTGTTGTTGAAAGAAATTAAGGAGGAGCTCAATAAACAGAAAGATTGATGTTAATGGGTCCAAAAGACTTAATATTGTTAAGAAAGCAATTTTCTCTAATTTGATCTACAGACTGAAGTTAATCCATATTAACATATGGATTTTTTTTTTTTTTTACAGAAATTGAGAAGCTAATCTTAAAAAAATTCTTGAAAAAGAAGAACAAAGCTGGAAGACTCAGACTTCTTGATTTCAAAATGAATAGCTACAATTATCAAGACAATGTGGTACTGGCACATAGACAGACATAGAGATCAATGGAGTAGAAGAGAGGGTCCAGATGTGAATCCTCCTATTTATGACTTTCTATAAGGGTAAAAGTCTTTCAACTGATGGTGCTGGGACAACTGGGTTTCCACATGCAAAAGAATGAAGCAAGATGCTTTCCTTAGGCCATACTCAAAAAATTAACTATATCTATAACTAAACTATAATTGAAACCTTAAAACTCTCAGAAGAAAACACAATAGTAAATCTCTGTGACCATGGCTCAGGAAATGGTTTCTTAGATAAAACACCATAAGCAAAAGCAATAAAATTAAAATACATAAATTCCATTTAATCAAAATTTAAAACTTCTGTACTTCAAAGGTCATTGTTAAGAAAGTGAAAAAAGCAGAGAATGGGAGAAAATATTTGCAAATACTTATCTGATAAGAGACTTTTATCTGGAATATATAATTCTTACAACTCAATAGTAAAAAGATAAACATGGGTGCCTGGGTGACTCAGTCAGTTAAGTATCTGCCTTCAGGCTCAGGTCGTAATCCCAGGGTCCAGGGATTGAGTCCCGCATCGGGCTCCTTACTCAGTGGGGAGCCTGCTTCTCCCTCTGCCTGCCACTCTCTCACTTTCTCTCTCTGACAAATAAATAAACAAAATCTAAAATATAATATTAAGAATTATAAGACAAATAAACCAATTTTAAAGATTTTTATTTATTTGACAGACAGAGATCACAAGCAGGCAGAGAGGCAGGCAGAGAGAGGGGAGCAAGCAGGCTCCCTGCTGAGCAGAGAGCCTAATGCGGGGCTCGGTCCCAGGACCCTGAGATCATGACCTGAGCCGAAGGCAGAGGCTTTAACCCACTGAGCCACCCAGGCGCCCCGACAAATAAACCAATTTAAATGGGCAATAGACATGTCTCCAAACAAGAGTTACAAATGTCCACTAAGCACACGAAAAGATGTTCAAAATCATTAGCCATTAGGAAAATACCAATTAAAACCACAATGAGATACCACATCACACCACTAGGATGTCTTTAATCAAAAGACAGATAATACCAAGTGCTGGAGACTGTGAAGAAATTAGAACCCTAATACACTACTGGTGGAAATGTAACGTAGGGCTGTTCCTCAAAGTTAAACACAGAGCAATGATATGACCCAGAAACCCCACTCTTGGTTACAAATCCAAGAGGAATGAAAACATACGCCCACACAACACTTGTACATCAATGTTCCAGCAGAATTGTTCATAATAGTTACAAAGTGGAAATAACCCAAACATCCATCCACTGATGAATGGATAAATAAAATATGATATATACATACAATATAATATTAGCAATGAAAAGGAACAAAGTATTGATAGAAGCTAAAACATGGATGAACCTTGTAAGCATTATGCTAAGTAAAAGAAACCTAGACACAATGATCTCTTTATATGAATGTCCAAAATGTACAGATATAAAGTGGAATAGTAGTTGCCTGGGGCTGGCAAATTTGGGAAGAAATGAGGAGTAACTGATATTGGATACTGGATTTCATTTTGGGGCAATGAAACTGTTCTAAAATTGATTGTGGTAATGGTTGCACAACTCTGTGAACAAAATAAAAGCCACTGAACTATATAAACAGTTTAAGTCGGTGAATTCTTCAGTATGTGAGTTATATCTCAATAAAGTTGCTTAAAAAATCACTACAGTATAACTTATGATCATCTAAAGGTCAGTTCTCAGAAATTTCCCCCCAAATACCCTGCTTGTTTGCTATAAATCCCAAAAACTATGATAGTATTTATTTTGCTCTCCAGACCGCTAAAATTTCAGGCAATCAATCTTTCAGGGCCCAATAGAAGAAATGATGAAACACACCCCTTATTTTTAGTTCTGGCTTAGCCATACCAGAAGTCACTTTCTTGTTAATTCAGGGAGATCTTCCAAGCTATAGAGAAAAATGAGAAGAGGTTTATGTTTCTAACCTCAGTGGCAACATCTAAAGAGATGGTAAAAATGTGGGTTTTCCAAATAGAGAACAAATTACAATTTTTCCCCAACAGAAAACTGGCCAGTTTTGTGATCTATCAAGTAAGTAGAGGAGAGAAAAAAAGGTTCTGGAAAACTGTACGCCATCAAAGTTCCCAAAGTAGCAACCTTAACATAATTAACATAATTAAGCCAATACAAAGTAATTGACTTATTCACTTTAATATGAATAGGATAATTCCAGTTTTTTGACTTTGGATGTAGCAGCTTTAAAATCTTTACTTAGAGGGGCACTTGGGTGGCTCAGTGGGTTACACTCTGCCTTTGGCTCAGGTCATGATCTCAGGGTCCTGGGGTCTAGCCCCGCATCGGGCTCTCTGCTGGGTGGGGAGACTGCTTCCTTCTCTCTCTCTGACTGCCTCTCTGTCTACTTGTGATCTCTCTTTCTGTCAAATAAATAAATAAAATCTTTTAAAAAATAAATAAATAAAAGAAATTTAAAAAGTAAAATCTTTACTTGGATATACTGTATCTTTATAGGACACAAAAATTTACAATGGACATTTTTCTGTTATTTTACCTACAGCTCATCTCTCAGTGAAGATACATTCTGTCTTATCCCATGCTTTCAGTGGAAAAATAAGGAGTAATTTTTGAGGCCAAAGAAATATGAAACATTTTCCTTTTTTTCAAAGACTAAGATTGTGGTTCATTTTATTCCAAAACTTGGGATAAATATCACTTCTGCTTCTAAATACACGTACCTCTGATCTAAACTTTGATAATATTTTTTTCTTCCATTACCAGGAACTTCAAAAGGATTATGAAGAGCTCAAAAGGATAAAAAAGGAAATAGAATCTGGCAGCTATAAGAGAAACCCTCCAGTCCATCCTAAAGGTATATTTTTACACACCAGTATTCTAGGTCTAGAAATATAAAATAATTTCATTTATGTTACCACTCCTTAATAAAATGAAAATGATAAAAATTTTTAAAACAACTCCATAATAAATTAAGACCTTGTCTGATTGTTAAATTGGTAGAGACTGTAAGTGTTTTAGGAATTAAGGTAATGATATCCTACAGACAAATGACACGAATAAGACTATTTGTTTCAGTAGTGTTTAAGATAACAATACAAAAAAGAAAAGCAGAAATATCCATCAAAAGAAACTGACTAGGTAAATTACAATCAAGTCTGCGGCATCTGATTGTAACTGAAAAATTCTAGGGACCGCCATTCAAATTACAGTCTATGTGAATGTGTTCACTGTCCAGCCTTCACAATCATAATATGGTAGATCTGATTCCAGTATATTCATTCAGTGGAAAATCATTCAGTCCTAATAAAAAATAAGAAAATCTTCTGTGTATTGATCTGTAACTATCATTAAAAACTTCTGAGAAAAGTAAGACACAGAACTTGGTATGCTGACATTGTATAAAAAAGAGGAAGAATAATAGAAATTAATTTTTCTTATGAATACAAAAAATATTTCCCAAAGAAACATAGTGGCTGGGGCACTGGAGCAGGAGAGGGACTTTTCACTATATATCCTTTTGTGCATTTGAATTTTGTGCTAAGTGAATAAGTTGATATTCAAAAAATATATTAATTAAATAATTTTTGAAGAGGGGAAAAAAAATAATGAAAGCTAGACCAGCCCAGAAAAGTTTCCTAGAAATAGCAAGAGTTGAGATAGGGGTGGAAAATAACCATTATTTAGATTGTAACAAGTCAAAGAGGAAATGTATTCTAGGAAGTAGGAGTAGTATGGGACAAAAAAAAGTAAATATGAGGTAAAGCAAAGAAAAAAATGTCTCCAAAATCAACCTATACATGGCAAGCAGTGGGAGATGCCATACCAATTTATCTCCTTTATTTCACTATACAGGAAACTAATAAGGATCAAACTCCTTGAGCTGATTCATTTTTAAGGCAAAATAACATGATCACAAATGTGATTTTTTTTAAATGATTAATTTACTGGTGCTAGTTACATATGTATGTTCAGTTTGTAAAATTTCATCAAGCTGAGCACCTGTGATACATGTACTTTTCTATCTGTATGTTATAGCAATTAAAAGAGAAAGAGGGACATAGAGATAGGTTTTAATCTGAAAGCTAGAGATAAAATAGCTTGAAGAGAGGGAAAAAACATAAATGAGACATAAGACAAATGAATAAGTTATAGCAATATACAACTTGAACAATGAGAATCTATAATTGACAGTATCAGTGAGAATTAAAAAGAAGGATCCTTGACATGGTGTATAAATTTAGAAAACAAGGGGTGCCTGGGTGGCTCAGTGGGTTAAGCCTCTGTCTTCGGCTCAGGTCATGATCCCAGGGTCCTGGGATCAAGCCCTGCATCGGGCTCTCTGCTCAGCATGGAACCTGCTTCCCCCACTCTCTCTGCCTGCCTCTCTGCCTCCTGGTGACCTCTCTCTCTCTTTGCAAATAAACAAAAGTAAGGCCATCCCACCTCGTGTTTAGCATTAGCACAAGTACAGCTGTCTTAGCTTCGGCAGCCATCTCAGGCCCCTGTGACCAAGGACTGAACTTTCCCCTACTTTACTTTAGTTCCAGGGACCCCCACCCTGCTTTAGTTCCAAGAAAGTACCCCACCCCGCAACACCCCAGCAACAGCTAATCAGCTTACTACAGAAAAGTCTGAAACTTCTCCTCCTCCCCCCATCAAGCCTCTTGTAATGACCCATAAAAACCCCTGCCTTGGGGCACCTGGGTGGCTCAGTGGGTTAAAGCCTCTGCCTTTGGCTCAGGTCATGATCCCAGGGTCCTGGGATCGAGCCCCGCATCGGGCTCTCTGCTCAGCGGGGAGCCTGCTTCTCCCTCTCTCTCTCTACCTGCCTCTCTGACTACTTGTAATCTCTGTCAAATAAATAAATAAAATCTTAAAAAACAACAACAAAAAAAAACCCTGCCTTAACTAGCCTTGGGGTCCAAGTCCCTACTTCACTGTGTCGGGTATACTTGGGCCCAAGCTTAAGCATGTCACCTCGGGATCCAAGTCCCTACTCCACTGTGTCAGGTATACTTGGGCCCAAGCTTAAGCTTGTCAAATAAACCCTTGTGTGATTGCATCGAGGTTGGCCCCTTGGTGGTCTCTCAGACGCGAAAACTTGGGCATAACAAAAAGAACAAAAAAATGTTTTTAAGAAAAAGCAAAAATGTAAATATATTATCAGTAGAGTAAATACCATCTTTATGCCACAACATTCACAGCATGGTTTCAAAGAAAAGAAAGAGAAAATTCTAGGGCTCTAGGTACTCTGGAAATGTGCCCAACAATACCCCAACTTCCAGAAGACTTTCTGAGGAATCAGAGTTAAACAAAATCCTGAGAATTCACACTGGATGCTCCAATATGAAAAGAAGCAGGCATAGTTAATAGGCCAACCTAAGGAAAGTCAAGAAAATGTCTGAAGAGAGAAGCCCTCTGCACCAGGATAGGATGTTACAAAATGTAGACAGGGAAGCCTCGGCTTGCAATATTCCAGGCTCTGTGAAGAATTGGTAGATAAAATTAAATCCAGAAGTATAAGATGTTTAATGGAATGTCATAAGAGAAAGTAAATCTCTGGCCTCCAAACAAGGTCAAACTCAGCCCCAGCCAATATCACCCTACTACCTCCATGTTCATACAATAAAGAAACCAAAATTAAAAGTAAAACCCAGGGACGCCTGGGTGGCTCAGTCGGTTAAGTGTCTGGCTCTTGATTTTGGCTCAGTTCATGATCTCAGGGTTGTGAGACTGAGTTTGCACTGGGTATTTGCACTGACATTAATAGATAAAATATCTAAGATTGACTTCAGCTTGAGTCAGGATCCCGGCGTCCTGAGATTGAGTCCCCCATCAGGCTCCTTGCTTCTGGTCCAGCTTCTGGTCCAGATAAGATGACACAGACCGGGGCGCCTGGGTGGCTCAGTGGGTTAAGCCGCTGCCTTCGGCTCAGGTCATGATCCCAGGTCCTGGGTTCGAGCCCCACATCGGGCTTTCTGCTCAGCAGGGAGCCTGCTTCCTCCTCTCTCTCTGCCTGCCTCTCTGCCTACTTGTGATTTCTCTCTGTCAAATAAATAAATAAAATCTTAAAAAAAAAAAAAAAAAGATGACACAGACCATTCTTCCCAGCTCCATCGCACAAAACACAACTATAAACACAAGAAATGGCACAACAGACTACCAAAGAAGAACTGTGAAGGGTTGACCAAAGGCAACCTCCTTTGGCCCTAGGACTAGAAGAATAGCACATAGGCCAAGTGTCTCCTGTTCTCCTCACCCAACAGGAGGTCACCGAGACCTGACTTTTCCCAACCTCCCATCTAGTAACAAAAGGCAGCCCATATATGGAGGTTAACTCCCTCAGGATCCAATAGGAGTCCCTTTGACAACAATCAGAGAGCCAGACACCAACAAAAGAGAAATTATTTATGAGCCCCACCAAAAATAAACAGCCAGGAGAAACACTCTCCTTACCTGCTAGGCCTAGAGAATCCCCTTTCCCTCCAAGAGAAACTGAATGAGGCAGGAAGAAGCAGCAACAGAGATGGCTATCAGGTCAGGAAACTTCTATGTCCTCACAGGTCTGGACCTCCTTCCCCACCAGAGATACCAGAGCAGGCAGGCAAAACCAACAAAAGGGGGCACCTGGGTGGCTCAGTGGGTTAAGCCGCTGCCTTGGGCTCAGGTCATGGTCCCAAAGTCCTGGGATCGAGGCCGGCATCAGGCTCTCTGCTCAGCAGGGAGCCTGCTTCCTCCTCTCTCTCTGACTGCCTCTCTGCCTACTTGTGATCTATCTCTCTGTCAAATAAATAAATAAAATCTTTAAAAAAAAAAAAAAAACCAACAAAAGGAACCCAGCTGAAGTTGCTGCTCTCCAAGACTTTCCTCTCCTGTTCAGAGACATCAGGACAGCTAGGGGCACAGTAGGGAAATTCGACCTTAGCCCTTTTCTACCAACAGATGCTTAGTAGCTCACCCTGAGAAAAAAATCTTCTGCTCTGTCAAGCAGCACCAGCAGGAACCAGTGGGAGCCCTAGTTACATCAGACAAGCAAAGCAAACCAAAATAACAGCACAAAGACTCTGACAATTAACTGTCATTGAAACCACAGCCCATAAAAATAGGCCAAAAGGTCTGCATGCAAAACCCAAACAGAGGGACTTCCTGTGAATGTAAAACATTGAAACAGACCCCAGGGTCTCTGACATTAATAGATAAAATATCTAAGATTCAATTGAAAATCACCTCATATTAAGAACCAAGAAAAATCACAGCTTGAATGAGAAAAGACAATCAACTAATGTCAACTCTGAGATGAATTAGATGTTGAAATTATCTAAAAAGCATTTTAAACCAACTATCTTAAAAATGCTTCATCAGTTATAAATTCTTTTAAAAACAAATGTAAAAATGGAAAATCTAAGCAAAGAAATAGAAGTTATAAAAATAACCAAATGAAAATTACAGAACTAAAATATGCACTAACAGGAATAAAAAAAAAACTCACTAGATAAGCTTAATATAAGAATGGAGATCAAAGACGATACAATCACTGAGTGTAAGGACAGAGCAAAAGATTTCAACCAATCCAAACAGGAGAGAAAATAGACTGACAAAAAAGAATAAAGCCTTGGAGACCTGTGGGACAATAACAAAAGATCTAACATTTATATCATCTGAGTTCTGGAAAGAGAGGAGAAAGACAGTGGGGCTGAAAGATTACTCAAAGAAGTATGTCCATCTTGGGGAATAAGCTAATATAAAGTCACAGAAATCAAGACAGTGTGATCTTGGGAGAGTATAAACAACAGATCAATGGAACAGAATAGGGAACCCAGAAATAGATCCACACAAATATGCTCAACTGCTTCTTGACAAGGTCCAAAAGCAATTCAGTGGTACTGAAGCAGCTGGATAGCTATAGGCCAAGAAAAAGAGAGAGAGAGAGAGAGCAAGAGAGAGCCAGAGACAATCTTGACCTAACACCTTACACAAAAATTAACTCAAAAGGATCATAAACTGGGGCACCTGGATGGCTCAGTCAGTTAAGTGTCTGGCTCTTGATTTTGGCTCAGTTCATGATCTCAGGGTTGTGAGACTGAGTTTGCACTGGGTATGGAGACTGCTTAGGATTCTCTCTCTGCCTCTTCCTCTGCCCCTCCATACTCCACCAGGTCTCCTGTGTGTGTGCACACTCTCTCTCTCTCTCTCAAAAAAAAAAAAAAAAAAAAAGGATCATGAAATTAAGTATAAACATAAAACTTCTAGAAAAAAAAAGTAAAGCTAGGCAAAATTCTTAGCCTTGACACAAAAACGTAATTCATAAAAAAGAAAAATCAATAAATTGGGTTTCATCAAAAGTAAAAACTTTTGCCTGTGAAATGCCATGTGAACAGGATAAAAAGACAACCTACAGACTTTGAGAAAAAATTTGCAATACATATCTGACAGAAGACCAGTATATAGAATATAGAAAAATCTCTCAAATTCAACAGTTAACAACAACCAAAAATCCAACTAGAAAATGAGCAAAAGACATGAACAGACATTTCACAGAAAAGGATATAAAAATGGCAAATAAACACATGAAAAGGTATTCAACATAATTAGCCATCAGGGAAATGCAATTAAAACTACAACGAGAGGGATGCCTAGCTGGCTCACTGGTCAAACATATGATTCTTGACCTCAGGGTCATGAGTTCGAGCCCCATGTTGGGCATGAAACCTACTTAAAAAAATAAATAAAAATAAGGGATGCTTGGGTGGCTCAGTCAGTTAAGCATCTGCCTTTGGCTCAGGTCATGATCCCAGGGTCCTGGGATCAAGCCCCACATCAGGCTCCTTTCTCAGCGGGGAGCCTGCTTCTCCCCTCTGCCTGCCAATCCCCCTGCTTGTGCTCTCTCTCACTCTGACAAATAAATAAATAATATTGTAAATAAATAAAATTATTAAAAAGCTACAATGAGATATCATCACCCACTTATCAGAATGGCTAAAATAAAATAAAATGACAAAACCAAATGGTTGTGGTAATATGGGAAATACCAGATCACTCATTTGTTGCTGGTCAGAAGACAAAACAGTACATCTGCTCTGGTTTCTGATAAAACTAAACATTCAACTACATTATGACCCAGCAATTGCAATCTTGGACACTTATGCCAGAGAAATGAAACATATCTTCATATAAAAACTTGTACACAAATGTTCATAGCAGATTTATTCATAATAGCCAAAAACTGGAATCAGCCCAGAGATCCTTCAATGAGTGAATACATACCATGGAATTCTATCCACAGTAAAAAGGAACAAACTATCAATATAGGCAACCACTTGGATGAATCTCCAAGAATCCTGCCGAATGAAAAAAGGAAATCCCAAAAATTTACATATGTATGATTCCATTTATGTAATATTCTTGAAATGACAAAATTTTGGAAAAAGGACAGAGGAAGGGTCAGCAGGGTTTAGGGCTTACAGAACAGGGGAGGGAAGCAAGTGTGGTTATAAAAGGGGAACACACGGGATTCTATTGTATTGGAACTATTTGATACTTTGACGATAGTAGTGGATACATGAGCCTAGACTGGTAGTAAAATTTTATAGGACTTAATATACACGCAACAAATGAATATAATTAAAACTGTGTATAATTAAAATTCATATTTCTATAAATAACATTGGTAGAATGTGTCAATATTAATATACCGGTTATCATTTTATATTTGGTTTTGCAAAATGTTATCATTGGGTGAAACTGAACAAAATGTACCAGGGATTGTTATTTCATACAACTGCATGTTGTCTACAGTTATCTCTAGAAAATTCCAATTTGAAAAAAAGTTATGTCCAGATCTCAAACTATAGCTCTGAGGAAGAACAAGATGTGGAGAAGGTATTACAAATTCAGCTACATTCTACCAGAAATAATACGAAAGAGCTGCCTATGTTAACCCTATGGGAGATGAAAAAAAAAAGGCAAGGGAAGCATTCAGTTACGCTGCAACCAAAAATTACAGAGAGAGACATAAACACAGAATGGCAGGTCAGAGGGGCTATTATATCATAAACTGATATGTAATGTAAGTTCCAATCAGTCAGGGAAGCACTCTGTTTTGCTCCCCCAGTATATCTCCACTGCTTAAAAGTGTGTTTTGCATACAGCTGCAATAAATATCTATTAAATGAATTAGCTACACAGCCACAAGCACTGTACATGCATTCTCTTGTGCTCCACAATCCCTACCTCGGAGTCTTTATTCTTTAGTCTTTTTTTTTCTTAATTTTATTTATTTATTTGACAGAGATCACAAGTAGGCAGAGAGAGAGAGGAGGAAGCAGGCTCCCCGGTGAGCAGAGAGCCTGATGCGAGGGTCCATCCCAGGACCCTGGGATATGACCTGAGCCGAAGGCAGAGGCTTAACCTGCTGAGCCACCCAGGCGCCCCTTCATTCTTTAGTTTTAATAATACCAGGTATTGGGGTGCCTAGGTGGCTCAGTGGGTTAAGCCTCTGCCTGGGATCCAGCCCCGCATCAGGCTCTCTGCTCAGCAGGGAGCCTGCTTCCTCCTCTCTCTCTTCCTGCCTCTCTGCCTACTTGTGATCTCTGTCAAATAAATAAATAAAAATATTTTAAAATAATAATAATAATAATACTAGGTATTAATTTTACAACCCTAACCTACAGGTTCAAATTCTAACTCCTTTGCCTGATAATCAAAGCAGGCCCCAGATAACCTCCCACCCTCAGCAACAGTACCGTACCTTACTACTTATGGCTCCTTAAATTTAGTCTGTGTCTTTGAAGATGTTCCTTCAGTCCAAACTCTTTTCCTCCCTTGTCTATCTAAAGAATTATCAACAGCTAAACTTTAAAGTAGTATTCTCTGTGAAGGCTTCTCTGACTAACCCTACAATCATAACCACCGCGGCTGATTTACGTGTTCCCTTTCCTCAGATCTCAGGCATCACCTAAGTATCTGTGATTAACATAACACTTCTCATGGTATATGTTAGCTATTTGTTGAAATATATTTCTCCCATTAAACTCTGAAATAGCACATATTTTTCATCTTTACATCACTGGGGCTTAAGTTACTACCCAGGATACAGCAAGCATTCAATTTACTGCAAATAATTGCAAGAGCAAACTCATTTTTTGAAAGATTTATAAATGAACTTTTAAAATAAAAATAGCTATAATTGAGTAGACAGTAAGTACAAATCAGATAGGAACAGTATTATACAAAAATGCATGCATGTTATTAGCAAAGATGCCTACTTTTAAATAGCATCCTTTAAAAAGTAAAAATAATGAAACTAATGAACTATTATTGACTATTTTGGTTTATTTAAATTTGTTTTATTTGGCTTGTTATTAAGAACCAAGTGAGTTATGGTGAGTTTTCAATTGACCAGAGTTATTAAAAACTTGAAAATAACCATTAAAATTGCTACATTTTCAAAAATTAGAAGTTCACATTGTATAAAAGAAATCTATACATACTTTTAAACAAAAATGGAATTTATTGGGGCACCTGGGTGGCTCAGTCAGTTAAGTATCTGCGTTCACCTGAGGTCATGGGATTGAGCCTTGCCTCAGGCTCCCTGCTCCACAGGGAGTCTGCTCTGCCTCTCCCTCTGCCTACCACCCCACCCACTGTGCACGCTCGTTCTCTCTCTCTCTCTCTCTCTCTCTCTCTCTCTCTATATATATATATATATATATATAAAATAAATAGTTTTTAAAAATGGCATTTATTAAATAGCAAAATATAAAACTGGTAACTAGTTTCCTTAGTAGGATAATAGAATTCTCATTGTATTTCTTGTAAGTATAAGGATATATGCAAGTATTTATTGTAAAATGTCTTCTATTTTTCAACTTTTGGCTCCACAACTGGCAACTTTTACATTCTCTGAGAATATAGATGTAAATATTGTTTTTATATAGCATAAAGAAAGTTTATTGGGTATTGAATATTCTCTTTCAAGTAAGGGTGATTTATTTTACACAGATGATGTCTTGTGGTCAAAATGTCGATTTAGTTATTTCCTTTTAATGCTGACAAAGAAATTCAAATATACCACGAAGGTAGGCTGATTTTTTAAAAATCTGCAAATAAGTGAATAATAACTGTAATAGAAATGGGAAATATTTCATTATTCCCCCAAAAGATATTTTCACAAGCTGGCAAGAATTCAATGAATTTGAATTTATAGTCCTTGACTAATAAAACCCATCAAAATCAGTTAATGGTTCAAATTACTTTATTACTATATGTTTGTTCATTAATAAAGACTATAAAATCATTAGTCAGTTAAAGCGCAAATATAATTATCTAATGGCATTTCTTACCTTTCATATGCTTCAATACTGATAGAAATCAGAAATAGTGACTCTATTTGAACAAAATATTAAGCTGCCTGCAGCAAGACAGAAACAAAGTCATAAAAAGCCACCAAGTACGCAAGTAATAACCAAGATTACAAACCAAAAAACTGAGGTCATCTGCATACAAAGTGAAGTGTTTTTTTTCATAACCAGTTAAACAGGCAGGAATGAACAGTCACCAAAGTTTAACTACAAAGACAACATCATTCATTACCAGTTAATATATGCTACCTTAGCCACCTTACAGATTCAATATTTAAAACTCCTCTCATGCATTTGAAAGTGTTGCTTTTAGTTTAATTTAAAATAAAAGTTAATTCAACTGAAACAGCACTGGATTGTCCAGCCAGCCTACTGGAACAACATTAAGAGGTGATAGTATTCCACTGAGAAGGAACACCATACAATCTCTAAACAAATGAAGAATATGTTTGTTTTTGAATGAACTGTTTTTTAATTTCAAAAATGTATTTGAAGTACTGACTTCAAATGGAGAGAGCAGAATTGTTAACAGAATTTTTTCTTTGTTTTAAAGTATTAATATAAATCAACAGGTATTTATTGAGTTACCACACAGAGATACTGTTAGGGGTACAAAGATAAATAAAATTTGGATTACTACCTTCAAATACTTATAGTACATTAAGAATAAATAGACAACTTCATAGGTAACAATGATACAATTCATTCAAAATTCATTCAGCCACATGTATTGAACATCTATGTGTCAGCATATTTCTCAGTGCCAGGAATATCAAGACCCATAAGATTATAGGCTTGGTCTCAAATGCCCACAATTTACCAAAGATGACAAACATGGAAACACACAAATGTCATATAATTCAACTGGTTCACAAATACAAATGTGTTACAAACTCGGTGGGGATACAGAAGAAGCATGCATCTTCCTAGAAGTCATGAAGGAAGGTGTCACAGAATATAAAAGCATGAGGTATAAAGTGCTACAAAGACACAGAAAAAGGAAAGAGCACAGCTAAGTAGGGAGCTCAAAAAGCCTTTATTAAGAAGAGAACATCACGTCACAATAATATACATGTATCACATAGTGCACCTGAAAACACCCAACATTATATGTCAATTGTACCTCAAGAAAGCTGGAAAGCATTTTTTTTTTAATTAAAAAGAAAAGAGAGAGAACATTTCCAACAACCCTGGAGGGTAGTTATGAAAGGAGCACATGCACATGGGTCTAAATGCAAACATACATGTAGGAGGTGGCTTTGGGAACAGACAGTCCTGGGTTAAAATGCTAACTCCACCATTTAAGAGCTGTATAACTACATTTTAACTAACGTTCTGGAAGCCCAATTTCCTTATACTTAAAATTGGGATAGTAAAACCTATTTTGCAGGGTTGTTATGAACGTTAGTGAGATAAAGTATATAATGTGCCTAGCTTTGGAGAGACTTATTAAAAAGAAGGGGTCCAGACTGAGAACAACGATCATATTAATTTGAAGGTGGCAGGGCAGGATGGTTCTGTGGTGCAGTTTACAGTGAAATAAGTCAAGCAGAGAGAGTCAATTAACATATGGTTTCACATACTTGTGGAACATAAGGAATAACATGGAGGACTTTAGGAGAAGGAAAGGAAAAGTGAATTGGGGTAAATCAGAGGGAAGGACAAAGCATGAGAGAATATGGACTCTGAGAAACAAACTGAGGGTTATGGAAAGGAGGGGGTTGGGGAGTTGGGTGAGCCTGGTAGTGGGTATTGAGGAGGGCACATATTGCATGGAGCACTGGGTATGGTCTGTAAACAATGAATCTTGGAACACTGAAAAAATAAAATAAAATAAATAATAATTAAAAAATAAAGTACTCATCACAAAAATAAAAAGATTAAAAGGCATACACCACTTAGCAAACTAATGAACCGGTTTGTCAATGAGGCAGATCAGATTCTGATTTGATGGGCAGCCAGTCAATGAACCAGACCTGTACAGTTGGAAATAGAGGATGAAGACACAACTGATGTGTTCCAGCAGCAGAGAAGAAGTGTCTACTAAAAAGGGAACCTGCTACTTTACTCCAGAGCTCTGTTCTTCCAGACCAAGAGACATTCTCAATTAGAAAGCCACAATTTGGTTCCACCACATCCTGACTACTACAGTATAGTTTCCTCTATTCTTTCATTTTTCCCTTCCCCATTCCTTTATTGTACATAAAGTAACTGTGTATGTACATGAGCATATTGCTTTCTTTTTTTAATTTATTATTTTTTTAAATTATTATTACTTTTTTAATTTACAGACAGAGATCACAAGTAGGCGGGGGGAGGGGCGGGGGAGAAGCAGGCTCCCCGTTGAGCAGAGAGCCCGATATGGGGCTCGATCCCAAGACCCTGAGATCATGACCTGAGCCAAAGGCAGAGACTTTAACCCACTGAGCCACCCAGGTGCCCCGCTTTTTTTTTTTTTTAACTAAATGGTCAACGGTATGTTTGCTTGTCACCAAATGGAGAAGCAATGGGGGAAAATACCCCCTCTCTCCATTAGTGGCATGCTCAGTCAGCACTTATCTTTATATTCCAGTAAGTTATTTTGCTCTCATTGTTTAACAAAAAAAGAACAACATAAAAATCCTTGCATACCTTGTTTAATTGGAGAATTTTAATGTTTTTCATTTATCATTATAAGACCAAGGACAATTTTATAACTTTTTACATGTAGGGCAATCTGTCTTTAAGTAGGGATAAATTAAACGAAATGAATCCTAGATAGTTTTCCCTTCCAGTTAAGCATCTTGTTTAAATAAATTTCTTGTTTAAAAAAAGAAGTGATCATTACTAACAAAGCATGAGAAAGACAGCAGCTCCACACAAGACAGGACATGGAAGAGCAAGTGATGAAGGAGGGTTACTTTCCAAGTAGAAATTTAAACATAAGCAAGGTTACACAGGAAGGAAAATGTGGGACATGTCGGTGAAACATTGTTAATCTGAAGGGAAACAGGGGAATATGGGTTAAAAAGATTAAGTATGGCTACAATGCATACTACCCTGTGTGGTCTAAATTCTAGAAATATAACCATAATCTAGATACCTCTTAACCTTTTACTCTTCTGAAGTGATCAATTATTATAAAAGAGATTAGTGTTTCAATTAAGGTCAAACAATTTTTTTCCCTTCAAAGAGAATAGCAGAACAGGGAGAAGTCAAAATAATTTCTAAATCCACACGTGTACTTTCAAATAGGTTCATTAAAGTCATACAGTAGCAGAATGGCAACCATGAAGGTTTCATAAATTACAACCAAACGAACTAAGACAAAGCCGGTTTCTACCCTGCAATGACACAGCCTCTCAGAAAACCCAGATTAGACAAACTTCATGACACTGTTGAGAACATAGAGGAAAGTCAGTTCCATTGTTGGCTTCTTTTTATAATTTAGCTTTTCTGAAAAGGCAAGGCCTAATCTCCACACCTACTCTATCTTTTCTCTAAAGTCATATCTTTCCAAATCGTTCTTCTAGAATTCCATTCAGTTTGTAAACAAATTTCCCTAAATCTCTACCTTTCGGGGTGCCTGGGTGGCTCAGTGGGTTAAGCCTCTGCCTTTGGCTCAGGTCATGATCCCAGGATCCTGGGATCGAGCCCCGAATCGGGCTCTCTGCTCGGCAGGGAGCCTGCTTCCCCCTGTTTCTCGGCCTGCCTCTCTGCCTACTTGTGATCTCTGTCTGTCAAATAAAATAAACAAAATCTTAAAAAAAAAATAAAAATAAATCTCTACTTTTCAACTGCTTACTCTATCTGAAAACTGGATCCCCATAAACATAATGCTCACAGGTGGAGGCCACAACTTCCCTACATGGTACCACCTATAGCCATGGGGCTGAAGGGGTAGAAGGTTGGGTAACATTATCCTGATTCCTTAGTGCCATGTCCAAATCACTGCTCTTCCAACTCATTCAAAAATTTCTTCCTATTCAGCTTTAACAAGTCGTATCCCACTTACCTCTGTTGTCTCCAAATCTTTCAGTCTCTACCTGCCCCCAAATCTTATTCTCTAATTCAATTCTTATCTTCATCCATGGAGATTTTAACTTCTGTAGCCTCTCTCTTCTCCAAAGATCCAGTCAATCCAACTTCATTTCAACTATCCACTGCTATTGCCCATAGCCTAAATCTTAAACTGTTTCATCTCTGCAATGGTAAATTTCAATATTCTAGTTTTAGGCCATAACCTACTATTTACCATCTCTCTGATACAGCTGTTACTATACGTACTCTCCAACCTCACAAAGATGTCTAGCCATCCACTGACTGAACTATATTCCCTAAAATGTTTCAGGACCCCCGTATTCTCTCCCTTTTAAGGTATGCCACTGATCATCCAGAAGTCAGATATTTTTAAGAGTAAAATGGGGTGCTACTCTTTATTAGTCCAGGACAACAGATATAAACCTGGACTGCCCCAGGCAAACTGGGGCATGTAACCCCCATACTTCTTTCCCTACACTTAGTAAATTAGCTGACTTCCCTTGACCTTCTGTCTTGATACGGCATTTGTCTTAACAACCTTCAGCTCTGAATCAATCCTTCTTCATTCCCTCTAGCCATTTTTTTAAAAAGCTTAGCTAATCAGTACTTTGGGATTGTGTTCAGATCACCTTCTCCAGGCAGGCTTCTTGGCCTCTACTCTTTGTTATCATAGCACTCAGAAATGACAGTGTGTTATATTCATGACCACATATTCACGTACTCAATAAATCTTCAAGTTTCATTCTATCTCTTGTGTGTTTATTCTACAATGCGTCATATGAAAAATGATTATTTTTTATAATTTCATGTAGGTTAAACAAGTCAAAAAGAAGTACTTCTAAATTAACAGCAATTATACCAATAAAAACTAGCAGGTTTTTTCTTATTCTGAGCTCCTTAAATTTTATCTTCCTTATACATTCAATTACTCTGGTTTTAGGCTATTATTCTCTCCTGGTATTTCTGTCTTCCTACATAGCCAATAAGTTTTGGAATTATATAGAGCATAGGTAAAACTCAAAGGATAAGCAGGAAAAGCGAATTTCAGAACATGCACATCAATGATCCTGTTTCTAAAATTATACAAACATAAACATGTGTGTTTTTAGATATATATATATTTTTTTAAGTCCAAATTCATATAAATCAAACTGTTAACATTAGCTACTTCTGGAGACTGAAACCTGGAATAGCAAGAAGAACACCACTTTCTATTTTATGTATTTCTAGTTTATATATTTATCATAAGCAGGTATTTTTTTTTATAATGCAAAATATATATAAGAAAAAGGAAAGACTTCCCAACAAACTTTTTTTAAGACTTATTTATTTATTAGAGAGAGAGCATGCAGATGTGTCAGGGAAGGGACAGAGGGAGACAATCTTCAAGCAGAGTCCCCACTGAGCACAGAGCCCAATGCTGAGCTCAATCCCATGACCCATGAGATCATGACCTGCAGCAAACCAAGAGTCAGACGCTTAACTGACTGAGCCACCCAGGCGCCCCCTCAACAAACATTTTAAAACTGAATATTAGTAAAAGCCAAATAACACAGATGGAATGCTTAATAGTAAAAAAAATTTTCTCTTTCAAATATATTTATTTTATTTAGAAAATGACAAAGATGCTTACTTACATCATGATAGCTACCTCTCCAAAAAATCTCCCAATTATATTCTTACTCATAGAGTGCTCTGGCTTCATCTCTATCCCTCTTCTAGACCCCTGAAAGAATTCCAGCTCTAACTGAGCACCTCAACACTGAATTAATCAAACCACATCCAGCCATTACTGTGGTTGCCCAGCAAAGGAATCTGTCCTTTTGCACTAGGTCTTAGTAAAAGTCTTCCATTCATTCATTCATTCATTCATTCATTTATTCATCCAATAGTATTTATTCAATGTCTATAATATGCCAGGCACCAAGTGAGGTCCTGGGTATACAAAGAGATAAAAAAAAAAAAATTACTGGTCACAGCCTCAGGGAGCTTATTAAGGAAAAGCAGTTCTAACACATAGCAGTAATTGCTACAGGAATCCTTATACAAAGTATAGTAGAAGCACAGAGTATAATCTAAACCTGGCTGAACAAAAAGAAGTAAAAGCTTCTCAGACTTCCCTAAACTACCATGAGTAGTCCCTTCCTCACGGACACTTTCTTCTACCCTCTCAACTAAAATATCACTCTCCCTTCTTTAAAAATGCTGGTAAATTATTACTTCTTACTGCTTCCCTACAAAACATCACTTGTTCCTAAATGCCATATGATGCTTAAAGAAAACCAACCAAATCTATAAAACTCAAAAGCAAGCAAGGAAAGAAGGAGAATACTCACTGAATGCCAGCTCTACACAAGTACCAGAGAGAGCAGGTACTTAAATCTTTCCTAATTGTGCCTAGTTCTGGCTGTCTCTACAAACATGCTTATTTATCATTTGCATTTTAATCTGCTTCCTGCTTGAAACTGAGCATTTTTAAAAGACAAAATCTTAGACTGTTGCTGCTTTATAATGTTCATGGAGACTAAATATACATTCCTAAGTATAACCAACTGGTTAGAAGGTGAGGGTGGGTAATGGTGGATAGTAGAGGCAATCCTTCAGACTTCTGTCATTTTTTTTTTTTAAGATTTTATTTATTTGACAGAAAGAGAGAGAGAGATCACAAGTAGCCAGAGAGGCAGGCGGAGAGAGAGGGGGAAACAGGCTCCCTGCCGAGCAGAGAGCCTGATGAGGGGCTCGATCCCAGGACTCTGAGACCATAACCTGAGCCGAAGGCAGAGGCTAAACCCACTGAGCCACCCAGGTACTCCTAGACCTCTGTCATCTTAAATGAATTCCAATCACTGACTAGTGTGAGTGGATCAAATGCTACGCAGATCTCCTCGTTTTCTTATCCTTAATTTAATGCAACCAAATGTAAAACCTCAGCCAGTGTCCATTTAATGTTGGAATGATGGTTTTTAAAAAAAAAGAAAAAAGCTTGGAATAAACAATTTTATCTCCAGCAACCTCAGAGAAATGGAAAGAAAGAAGCAAACTGCAAATAAGTTTTAGATGAGTAATGTTCGAAGAAACCAGGCAATTCCCAAGAGAAACACGAAGTATACACAAACTATATCTCTTAAAGAAAACATAAATCATGAAAAACAAAAGAGGGATTGTTCAAAATTAAAAGAAAATAAAGATATATAAGAATCAAATGCAATGCATGAAACCTGATTGAATCCTGGATCCAGAAATCTCAAGAAAAAATTTTAGGGAAAATTGGGAAGATCTGAATAAGGACCATTAATTAAAGATATTCTTAAATTAATGTTAATTTTCCTATATGTGATTTTGATATTATGACCATGCAGAAAATTGTCCATGTTCTTAGGATATGCATGATAAAAACTATATATTATCATAATCTCAATATAGTTTCAAATAACTTGAAAAATATATAAATAGGGACACCTGGGTGGCTCAGGAGGTTAAGCAGTTGGCTCTTGATTTTGACTCAGGTCATGATCGCAGGGTCCTGGGATCTAGCCCAGAGTCGGAATCAGCCTCAGCGCAGAGTCAGCTTGAGATCCTCTCCCTTTGCCTTGCCCCCTGCAAACACTCTCCCAAATCTTTAAAATACATACATATAAGAAATATAAATCTTTAAAATATGCATATGTATGAAGAGAAAATGTGCCAAAGTGTGAACACTGAATGACTACAGATGAAAGGTAAAATGGGTGTTTACTGTCCTACCTTTTCCATTGTTATGTAGCACTGAACTTTATCATAATGAGATGTTAAAGGGATGGGAAGATAGAAGGCATGAGAGGAGGCCAGCTGGAATGAAACTTGAGTGCAAGCAGTACTAGTCTCAGCAAAAGTGAAAATCAGCTGTGTGATTCTGGGCAGGCCCCAGAACTTCTCTATGTATCAGCTGAAAGAGGAAGAAATAGATGACTTCAAGGTCCTTCCATCCACAGAGTTCTATTATTCTATTACTTCTTCTCAGCTCTAGAACCCAAAAGATAACTATATGCATAGTGGAGAAACACACCGGACTATTCTAAGGATAAAATAAAGTATTTAAAACAGCTAGCCAAATGCCTGTCACATGGAACACAAACAATAAATAGTAATTCCTCTATTTTGAGAAAATATTTTTAAAATTCCTCATTAAAAAAAAAGATAGGACTAAAAAAATTAATTTAAAAGAAATAAGTAACACAGAATTGGAAAGATTTATTTTAATATCTATTCAATTTCAGTTTGCACATAAAATACCTAACCTAAGAGGTAAAATATAAATATACTCTGATGAAGCTACAAAAAGAAAAACCATAATAAATGAATCTCCTAAGAGTTTAGATAAGCTGCATGCTTTCAAGTGAACACAGTATGATATACATCTACAAATAGGATGCTTCAGAATTTGCAAGATAAAGTAACAATAAAATTATATACCAGAATTTTGGGTAACAGTCTCAGAATGTTTCAGACTGGCTTAAAATTTTTAAAGACATCTCTTTTTAAAAAGGGAGCACAGGAGAGAAGCTTTAGAATTCAATATCAAAATAGGGTTGCCTGGGTAGCTCAGTTGGTTCAGCGTCTGACTCTTGGTTTCACCTTGGGTTGTGATCTCAGAGTCCTGGGATCAAACCCCACATCTGACTGCACACTCAATTTGGAGTCTGCTTGAGGTTTTTTTCTCTGTCCCCCTCTGCCCCTCACCCTCTACCTCTTCCCCTCTGCTCCTCCTCCTACTCGCATACGTGCACACACTCAAAAATAAATAAAAATCTTTTTTAAAAATCAGTACAAAGTATAACCAATTATTTTCACTTCTAAGAAGATTCTGAAGTCAAATGAAATTAAATTCATAATTAATTAAAAGTCATATAAATTAAAAGGCACCACACAAGGAATACAGTCAATGATCTGTCAATGATAATAGCACTGTGTGGTGACAGATGGTAGTAGCTACACTTGTGCTGGTCATAGCATAATATATAAACTTGTTGAATCATTCTGTTGTACACCAGAAACTGATGTAACACTGTGTGTCAATTATATGCAAATAAAAGAAAATTTAATAAAATAAAAATAAAAACAAAAAGTCATATAAATTAAATTCCAGGGGGAAAGCAAAACAAAGTATTAACCAGAACATATTACAAATTTGCTAGATGGTTTTATTTCCAGCACTAACATCATTTCTAACATTATAATTAATTTCCCTTTTGGTGAACTAACCAATCTTTAACATAATGAGAAAGCTTTCTAAAAGGTTTTTGGGCATGATGCCAGCATCCACCCAGTTGCTCAAAACCCAAAAATCTTGAAGTTATTCTTGAGAATGTTCTGTTTCCACACCCAAACTATTCAAAGTCCCATAAATTCTGATTCAGATACGTTTCAAATCCATTCATCTCTCTGTCTCATGTTGCTAGCACCTTCTCAGGCCATCACTATCTCACCTCAGTTCCTAAAACTGCCAGCTTTCACTTTCACCTGGCCAGTCCATTCCTCACATAGCAGCTGAAATGATATAATCTAGAATAATACACAAGCTTCCTACCAAACCTGTCAAAGCCCTGCATGTTTCTATAACCTCTTCCTACCCATCTCTGCCTCTTTCACTAAGTCAGCCACACTGGCGTTTTTTTCTATTCCCCAAACTCACTAAACTTTCCTGCCCCAAAGTCTTTGTACCCACTATTCCTTCTTTCCCTCTACTGCCTCCAGCTTTATTAAGATATTATTGACATATAACATGTGTAAGTTTTAAGGTATACAATGTGATGACTGGCTCTATGCATATATTACAAAATGGTTACCCCAATAAGATCAGTTAACATCTCCATCTCTGGGACACCTGGGTGGCTCAGTGGTTAAGCAGCTGCCTTCGGCTCAGGTCATGATCCCAGTGTCCTGGGATCGAGTCCCACATCGGGCTCCTTGATCATCAGGGAGCCTGCTTCTCCCTCTGCCTCTGCCTGCCATTCTGTCTGCCTGTGCTTGCTCTCTCTCCCTCTCTCTCTCTGACAAATAAATAAATAAAATCTTTAAAAAA
The DNA here is from genome assembly GCF_902655055.1 of Lutra lutra. Classification (NCBI taxonomy): domain Eukaryota; kingdom Metazoa; phylum Chordata; class Mammalia; order Carnivora; family Mustelidae; genus Lutra; species Lutra lutra. Next base: position 132,105,227 of record NC_062282.1, on the reverse strand, counting down.
AAAAAAAAATCTCCATCTCTTCAGGTAATTATAACTGTGTGTGTGTGTGTGTGTGTGTGTGAATGTGGTGATAACATTTAATAACTACTCTTTTAACAAATTTTAAGTACATAATACAGTACTGTTAATTATATATATATTTTTTTTAAGATTTTATTTATTTATTTGAGAGAGAGACAGTGAGAGAGAGCATGAGCGAGGAGAAGGTCAGAGAGAGAAGCAGACTCCCCGTGGAGCTGGGAGCCCAATGTGGGACTCTATCCCGGGACTCCAGGATCATGACCTGAGCCGAAGGCAGTCGTCCAACCAACTGAGCCACCCAGGCGTCCCAGTACTGTTAATTATAGTCACCAAGTTGTGCATCAGATCCCCAGATCTTATTTATCTTAATGCTGAGAGTTTGTACCCTTTAACCAGCATCTTCCCATTTCCCCTACTCCTCAGCTCCTGGCAACCACCATTCTACTCTATTTCTATGAGCTGGTCTTTTTACGATTTCATACATAAGTATACACAGTATTTGTCTTTCTCTGACTCTACTAGTCCTTCTAATAAGAATGTTTTTCCCATCAAAAATACCACACACACACACACACACACACACACACACACATCACCTACTCTTAAAACAACCTCTTCTCATATACAGGTTCATCTTGAATATCAGTTTTGTGACCACCGTATCTAAAGTAGCTCCTACCTCATTATCCCCAAACATCTGCTTGTTTGGTTTCCTTCAAAAAAGTTTATTACAATTCACAACTATTTTGTCAGTATCTTTTTAAACCTTCCCCCTACTTTAAAATTATGGCTATAAGGATGGAATATCCAGCTCATTCGTCATCATATCCCCAGAAGCAGCAAACTGTCTAATACATAGTAGAAGTCTATTGATGTACAGCAAACAATGAGTGAAATAGTGAATGAATATATGACTGTACTAAACAATGGGACTAATAATGCTATTAATGGAATAGAGAAGCCAGAGGAGGAGTGACTGAGAAGAAAATAATATATACCGAGTTTGGTGCCACGTGGGTGAAAATACAGGACTAGGGGACACACAGGCTGGAAGGGGTTATGGATTGGCATTCTGCTGATTATAAATGCTATTTGAAAAAAACATTAATTACATCTCAAATGAGACAGAATTCAGCAGGATAAATGACAAGCAGAAAATATGTAACACAAATATGATACGATTGTGCAGGTAGAATAATCTAACATAAACACTACAAAATCAAGACAAGTCAAAACTGTTTCACAGTTTGTTTTTAGTAATTCACTAAGAAGACTAAAGTAATCCTACCTTACTACTATTCATTGCTGGTCATATCTTAGCTAAAGTAGCAGGTCCATGTTGAAGGATTACACATTAGGGATGAGGAAGACACTTCAGAAAATGTGCAGTGAAGTCTCACGGGAATGACCACAGGTCTGGCCAGAAAAACATGAGCTGCAAGAAGAAATTCAAGGAGTCAGAAATGTTAACTACAGAGAAAAAGTAAAAATGTACACATGGAGTATAGCAGGCTACTATCGGAAATTAATTGTGACAGTGTATAAGAGTCACCCCATTAAAAATAAGAATGCTACATTTACCTAACTTTTCTATCCCCTGCTTACTCTCTCCTATTTCCTTCCACAACTTTCTCAATGTGTAATGCATCTTACCTTCTCCCCTAATCTATTCCCTCAGTTTTGAATAGATAATTTGTGTTTCTCTCCATTTTCAGAGCATAAAACTCATTTCAAGTTTGAAGCATATCAAAAGAGGCAAGTAACTACATTTGTTAAAATATTATCACAGCCTAAAGTAGTAATTAAATATGTAAGAAAAACTCTCAAAGGCTGGGAAGATTTGCCAAAAAGTCTCCCAGCAAACAGGCATTTTCTCTAATACCTCTTAGCATGCCAAAGCCTGACTCCTCTGTCACTATTCTCTCAATTCTTGTCACTAGAAGAATTGCTAAGGTGCTTCTTGGTCACTGGCTCTCTTCTTTATCCAATATATGTCATTTACAGCTCTGTCACCAGGTCTCATTTTCTGCATCAGGCCCTTGTATTTCTAATCCCGACTTCTTAATTATAAGAATGTTTGCCTATTCTATTTCCTATCATTTCCCCCACTTCCTTGGCTTTCACAAGAATCAAAGGACACTTCATGGAGGTTATCAATAAGATAACTCCTTCCCTCTGGTCAGAAAACTGGCCAAAGTATGTTAGGAATACCTTCCAAGTCTCCTACTCTTCTAAGCTTTTTATTCACTTCCAGAAAGTTCCTTCTTGGTCCCCTACACAAGCATATGTTCTCCTGTAGATGTGGCAAGGTTCCCAAAGCTAGAACTGGCTGGAAATTTAATCTACATGTAACAAGAGTATTATTACATTCCTCTTCTTCCATTAAACTCTGACATGATTGAGAACAGGGATTATCATCTTAATATAGCCGGCATCTTATACAATCCCTGGAACACTGTAGTCACCAAACAAGTGAGTACTGAATGAATTTATTTCCAAAGCAAATTATGGCTTTCCCTGACTTGTACACTTTGGTGTAAAGTAGGGCTTTACACCAAAGTTTCTACATTAAATGGTAAAATTCATGACTTTAAATGATACTTAACTATGAAAATTTTAATCATGCTGCTGTCAATAGCTTATCTTCAGTTAAGCCCTGTAGAGCTAATAAACAGTATTACTTATAAAGATTTCCAAAGAACAAAATGTATGAGTGCGTACATAAATGTACATATATGTTACAGATTCTACCCCAGAGACAGACCCCCAAATTACAGGACACTCCATTTACTTTGAAGTATTTTTTAGCCACTCCTCTGTCAGCAAAGAAAGCTAAGAATACCTAGAATTTCATATTCCGGCCTTTCACTGTGATACAGAAACAGTTATTTTCAAAGACCTAAGAACAAGAAAGATAACTATTCAAATGAGATTACATGCCAAACATTGAGCAGTGCAGTGTCAAGTGTCTTTCTCAAGGAAGCTAGTCAAAGCACCCATCTGTTATTTATGTGTCATTCTCCAACACAACTTGTTTCTATACTTTCTTATTTTTCAATGAAAAAAAAAAAAAAACAATTTTCCATATGATATTGAAATAGTTTGGGTTAAAAATAAGTAACAACTTCCTTGGTGGCATTTCTAAATGGAACATTTCTTTCTTCAAACTAGTATAAAACTATGAGTAAAACTTATATTCCTTATGTTATCTCAAAAATATTACCATTCTCATCAGAACTCAGCAAAGATTCCTATAGACAAGTTGAAAATGCGTAATAACTACTTTTTTGTGCACCTTAATATTCCCCACCAACTTCACCAACTACATAGGCTACCATCTTTAACTCACAATCATAGTAAAAATATAGTCCCTATTCCTTAACTGTGCCTCTCTTCGTGAGGCAAGAGGGGTGCCTAGGGTGCATTTCACTCTCAGGGTCATACCAGTGCCACCCTGTAGCCGCATGACCCAGAAAGCCAGTCTTAAATTACGTCTTGGGCATCTCCCTTGCTCTCTCACACTCATGGTGCATACTTCTCTTTCCTACCTCTACCCCTCTTACTTCTCTAATAGGTAACACCCAATTGTGATCAACCAAAATTTAATTCTGGTAAGCCAAATATCTAAAATGAAGTGATAAATTTAAATATAATTTTACATCCATTTAAAATCATGTTTTCACAGAAAATTTCTTGTTCATGATGTAGTATGATGAAAAATCATGAGGCAGTGATGCCTATAAATACACACACACACACACACACACATACACATATACATACATATATATATAACAAGATTCTATGTTGTTGGGGGTTTTTTAACCAGTTTGGGTTGCAAGTTCATACAGGTGACAGAGCTGTGTTATATCTTATTCCCTTTCTTTTGGTAGCAGCATCCCAATTTTCTTCTGTTGAACTACCTTCCCTTATTTTGAAGCCATGTAGTTTGAGTGACACTAACCATTCCCTCTCTCAGGTTCCTGAAATAAGCACAAAGTTCCTAGAATAGGTACATAACCCAGGCCTGGACAATCAGTATATTTCCTTCCCCAAGAAGAGTTCAGGAATGGGTATGTGACCCAACTGGACAACTAAAACTCAGTCCCAAAATTTTTGCCAGAACTAATCAGAAAGTTCTCTTTTGGCTGAGGTTGCAAACTGAAAGAATGCAGTAGATGCCAACTTGTCAGAGAGCCAACCCAGAGAAAACAAAAGCCAAGACATGGACAGAGAAATGAAAGCTCTGAAAATATTTCGTCCCTTGATCTAATCACACTTGAGTTCAGGTGAATTCTAGTGTGAATAGATGTTAGATTCTAGAATTTTGGAATTGCTGCTGAGAAACAATTCTCTCTGGATTTCCCATGTTCCTGCACAACCAGAGGCTTCTGAGCAAAAGGTACTACAAGAATAATTGCACAATATCCAGCCTTGGAAGCTAGAGAGCATGTATCCCTAAAGACAGAGACCTCCAATAAGCTCTGGAGAAATAAACCCCTCTCTTTCCCTCCCCTGGAAGGTATTTACCTATATTTTTTTTCTCATATTTCTTATGTTACTTTATATTTTTTTTCTTATATTTATTTATATTCTAGGGCACTAAACCTAAAAACAGTTTCCCATTCTCCTCTGGAGAGATTTGCTTAATGAATAATCTCTCTCCCTCTATAGGGTAATTTCAGTTCTACAAGTGTTTCAGACTTAATAGTTACATGCAGCAATAAATTACCTTTTTTAATTAATTCTTTCAACAAATATTTGCTGAGAGCCTATTTAGTGATATGCCATGCACTTTCCTACAAAACATCTCGGACAAAAATTCCTCCCCCATGGAGACTGTATTCTAAAGAAAAAACAAAACACAAAATGAATACATAAAATACATAGTATAAAGTCCTGATAAGTGCTATCAAGAAAAAGCAGGAAGAAGGCCTGGGTGGTGCAGTTGGTTAAGTGTACCACCCTTGGTTTTGGTTCAGGTCATGATCTCAGAGTCCTGAGATTGAGCCCCACGTCAGGTTCTATGCTCAGTGCAGAGTCTGCTCCAGACTCTCTCCCGCTGACCCTACCTGCCCCCACTCTCTCTAAAATAAATGAATAAATCTGAAAAAAGAAACGAAAATGATCTCCAAGATGGCAGAGGAGTAGGAGACCTTAGTTTTGTCTGGTCCCAGGAATTCAGCTAGATCTATCAAATCACTCTGAACGCCTGCAAACTCAAACAGAGATGAAAGAAAAGAATAGTTATAGCTCTACAAATAGAAAAGTGGCCACTTTCTGCAAGGTAGGGCCTGTGGATAAGTGAAGTGAATCTGGGGCGATATATGGGAAGATAAACTGTGGAAGGGGTGGGGAGGAGCCTCCCTAAGCCAGTTACTGGAAAGTGATATAGCAGCAGAGCACAACATGGGAACTTTCAGAAGTCTGCTCAGGTGAGGAACATTCCTGCCTGAAAGGCACTCTGGTGACAAAATAGGGCAGAATCCTAAGTGGAATAGTGTGGTCTCAGGAAGACCAGGAGGAGTTCCCAGACATCAGATCAGGGAAGCTGGCTGCAATCAGCAAGGCCAGGAGTGGGCTCTCAGCTCTGGGTCACCATAAACCACAAACCCTTGCAGCACAGTCCAGCCACTGCTCTCGGAGGAGGGCCCCAGCAAGCAGCAGAACCACAGGGAGACCTCCTCCCCTCACCCTGCAGGAACAGTGCAGAAGCATGCTTACAGGAGTATGCAGGGTCTGAAGAATCGATGTGGGGTCACGAGCCTGAGGTAGAAATCCTGGGTCACAGACTGGATAAGCATGGAGTGCAGAGGGAGACCAGGGAGACAGGAATAACTGACTGCTTTTCCCTGAGGGCACATGGAGGAGAGAAGCCCGAGCTCTCAGGTCCAGGGCTGGAGACTGGGAGGCTGCCATTTTCATTCTCATTTTCTAAAGCAGCACAGAAAGCCTTCAGGGAACAAAAGCCACATAAAGCAATCAGGAGTCACTTGCACTTAACTTGGCCCCCTGGGCAAGGGAGGTACAATTCTACCTGGGGCAAAGACACCTAAGCATCAGGGCAACAGGCCCCTCCCCAGAAGATGAGTAAGAACATCCAGCTAAGACCAAGTTTACGTATCACACAGAACTGCAAAACTCCAGCGCTAGGAAAAAATAGTATAATAGTATAATTCATGGTTTTTCTCTCTTTAGTCTTTCAATTTTTTTTTTCGTTTTCTTTTTCAACCAGTTTCTTATTTTGTCAACTCTTTAAGCCTTTTTTAATTTACATTTTTACAGTTATATTCTATTCTTTCATTGTATTTAACTATATATATATATATATATATATATATATATATGCATGTATATATATACATATATATATTTTTTCTTTCTTTAAAATTTTGGGAGGTAGTTTCTTCTGACAAACTGACCCAAAATATACCCAGAATCTAGTGTATTGCTCCATTCTCTTCACCTGTCTAATGATATTATCTCTTTTTTTATTTGAGTCTTTTTAAATTTTCATCTTTACATTCTATCCTTTCAATGTAATCAATTTTTGAGTGTATATATATATACACATATATATTTTTTTCTTTCTTTCTTTCTTTCTTTCTTTCTTTCTTTCTTTATAATTTTGGGATGTAGTTTCTTCTAACAAACAGACCAAAATACACCCAGGATATAGTGTATTGCTCTGTTCTATTCACCTATACTCTTCATCTATACTCTTCTTTTTTTCTTTTAATTTTCATTTTTACAGTTACATTCTATCCTTACATTGTATTTAATTTTATTTTTATACATATATAAGTTTCTCTTTCTTTACAATTTTGAGATCCAGTTTTCTAACAAACAGACCAAAATACACACAGGATCCAGTGTATTGCTCTGTTCTGTTCGCCTGATTATATTCTCTCTCTCTCTCTTTTTTATTTTTAGTTTTTTTTCTTTTTCAGTTTCAAGTGTCTTCTGATTTGTTTACTGTATATTTCTCTGGGGTCGTTATTGCTATATTAGTATTTTGTTCTCTCATTTATCTATTTTTCTCTGAACAGAACAACAATATAGAAAAACTCCCTTCAAAAAAAGAGAACAAGAGGCAGTATTGACTGCCAGGGACTTAATCAGTATGGATATAAGTAACATGTTGGAATTAGGATTCAAAATAATGATTATAAAGATACTAGCTGGGCAGGGATGCCTGGGTGGCTCAGTCGGGTAAGTGTCTGCCTTCAGCTCAGATCATTATCCCAGGGCCCTGGGATAGAACCCTGCATCAGGCTCCCTGCTTGGTGGGGAGTCTGCTTCTCCCTCTCCCCCCACTTGGGCATATGTGCGCACTCTCTCTCTCTCTCTCTTGCTTGCTCACGCTCTATCTCAAATAAATAAATAAAATCTTTTAAGGGAAAAAAAAGATACTAGCTGGGCTTGAAAAAAGCATAGAAGACAACAGAGAATCCCTTTCTGGAAAAATAAAATAACTAAAATCTAAAATCTAATCAAGTTGAAATTAAAAAGGCTATCAATAAGATGCAGTAAAAAATGGAGGTTCTAACTGCTAGGATAAATTAGGCTGAAAAGAGAATTAGTGATATAGAAGACCAAATGATGGAGAATAAAGAAGGTGAAAAAAAGAGAGTTAAACAACTACTGGATCATGAGGAGAGAATTTGAGAGATAAATGATACCATAAAGCAAAATACTAGAATAACTGGGATTCTAGGAGAAGAGAAAAGAAAGGAGGGGGAAGCAGAAGGTATACTGGAGCAAACAAAAGCTGAGGACCTCCCTAATCTGGGGAAAGAAACAGGCATTCATGTACAGGAGGCACAGAGAACTCCCCTCAAAATCAGTAAAAATAGGTCAACTCCTCGAAATATAATAGGGGAAAATAAAACAAGATGAAATGAGAGAGGGAGACAAACTATAAGAGACTCTAAATCATAGGAAACAAACTGAGGGTTGCCGAAGGGGAAAGGGTAGGGCGGGTAACTAGGTGATGGACATTAAGGAGGGCGTGCAATGTAATGAGCATTGGGTATTATGAGACTGATGAATCACTGAACTCTACCACTGAAACCAATAATGCACTATATATTAACTAATCGAACTTAAATTTTAAAAAAATAATAAAATTAAAGAAGGAAAAGAAAAAACAAAGCAGAAAAAGGTAACAAGAAGTATGGGAGAGGGAGGCAATTACAAACTGATGTTAGCTGATCAAAGACTTAGAACATAAAGTGATATTTGAGCCAGGGCCTAAGGGAGATAACAAAGGAAGTCACATGGATATCTGGAGAAGAGCATTCCAGTCTAGGGTAATAGTAAGTGTGAAGCACTTGTTTAAGATCAAGCAAGGAGGCCTGCATAGTAGAGACAATAGAAAAATCTGAGTTCAGAGAAAGATCCTGCGTGAAGAAGGAAGAGCAAGACCACAAAAACTAGCTCATTATGGGGTCTTGAACTTCTACTCTGAGTTACACGGGAAGCCACTGCAAGATTCTGAGGAAAGAAATTATTTCTTATTTTTTAAAAGGATGACACTAATATTCTGAGTCTAATTTTCTGAGAGCCCAAGTACTAGCAGGGAACCTTGTTAGGAGTTACACAGAAGAGAGGACAGATGGTGTTGAATCAGAGTGAACTCCAAATAGAGGGGATGAGAACTTGGTCAGATTTCATATATATTTTAAAGGCAACAAAGTATGCTGAATTACTGTGTAGTGGAAATAAAAGAAAAAGAGTCAAGGATAAATAACTTCAAGGTTTAGGGTCTGATCAAAAAAAAGGATGGAGGGTGCCTGGGTGGCTCAGTGGCTTAAAGCCTCTGCCTTCAGCTCAGGTCATGATCCCAGAGTCCTGGGATTGAGCCCCACATCAGGCTCTCTGCTCAGTGGGGAGCCTGCTTCCCTTCCTCTCTCTCTGCCTGCCTCTCTGCCTATTATGATCTCTGTCTATCAAATAAATAAATAAAATCTTTAAAAAAAATATGGAGGTGCCACCTACAGATATGGGAAGGATTAATTTTTTTAACTAGTTTTCTAGACTACAATATAAAAGAAACCTGACAACTATAAAATTTATGCCAGAAATCAGGTAATACAAGTGACAGCCCTAAAATGTGGAACTGAGTCAACAGCAGAAAGTGGAGGGTACTAGGTATCCCTCTATTGTAGGACGAGAAGTCAGCAATCCTTAATCAGCAAAGCCGCCGGCAAACTGGCACCTCTTCTAAACTGGACTATGGGCCTACTAAGGATAGCATACTTAATAAAAAAATGTTAGGATACTGGTATATTGTCAACTATGCCACAGCCTTCAGTAAGTTCATTTTAAAAAGAAGCACACTTTGAGTGAAGTCTTTTTTTTTTCCCCCTGACACAGAGAGAGATCACAAGCACGGGAGAGCAGCAGAGAGAGAGGGAGAAGCAGGCTGCCCATTAAGCAGAGAGCGTGACACAGGGTCAATCCCGGAATCCCGGGATCATGACCCCAGCCGAAGGCAGACACTTAACTGACTGAGCCACCCAGGCACACAGAGTAAATTCTTAATAAAAGAAAATCTTGGAGCACCTGGGTGGCTCAGTCATTGGGCATCAGCCTTCAGCTCAGGTCATGGTCTCGGGATGCTGGGATTGAGCCCTGCTTCAGACTCTCCGCTCGGGAGGAAGCCTGCTTCCTCCTCTCCCACTCCCCCTGCTTGTGTTCCCTCTCTTGCTGTGTCTCTCTGTCAAATAAGTAAATAAAAGCTTTAGAAAAAAAGAAAAAGAAAAGAAAATCTTTCAGTCTTTCATTACAAATCCAAGACGGCTGATAATCTTGCAATTTACAGGGATGAAAATTAAATATCTCTAAACTAAAATTAGAGCATTTAACCACACAAAAACAAAATATGAGAGAAGCTTAATGCTCCAGGCCCATCCCCAAGCACCCTAGCATATTTACTCATTATAAAGAACCATCCACAGGGTGCCTGGGTGGCTCAATCGGTAAAGCACCTGATTCCCGGTTTCAGCTCAGGTCATGATCTCAGGGTCAGGAGATCAAGCCCCGCATCTGACTCAGCACTCAGCAGAGGGTCTGCTTGAGATTCTCTTTCTCCCTCTCCCTCTGCCCCTCTCCCCACTCGTGTTTTCTCTCTCTCTCTCTCAAATACATAAATCAATCTTCAAAAGAAAGAAAAAAAGGACTATCCACTGTGACACATCCTGGAAGCAGGGACAAATTAGCTCTGAGTTATTACCCAGAGACAATGGTCTCAATGGCTAGAAAAAGAAGCCAACAAGAAAACTGTGAAATCTAGGATCTACATGGTTTCTCAACTCACTATTACTGGCATTTTCAACTGGAAAATTCTCTGTTGTAGGAGGCTGTCCTGTCCATTGTAGGATGTTTAACAGTATTATTGGGATCTACCTACTCAATGCTAGCAACATCTACCTACTTCCCCTGTCCCAGCCTCCCATTATGAAACAAAGATATCTCCAGACATTGCCAAATGTCCCCTGAGGTAAGAATTGCCCCATGATGTGGAAACACTGGGTTACAGTGATAGGCAAATAGTTTAGAGGCCTACCAGGCAATGATTTGTTCAAGAACTAGGATTCAGACTTTAGGTACTTGAGAGAAGTTGATCAAATACAAATAAATAAAACACTAAGTTTATAAAAAGTTGTATTGCCTAAGAAACTCCCAACAAAGATTTGTTATTGCTCAACCTCTAAAATAGCTCCTGTGACCCCAAAACCTCATCAAAAGAGAGCCATTGAGGCAATGCAGTCCCCAGTACAGGAATCTCTCAATGCTCATCTTGGCCGTAACTAGAAGAAAAGAAAACAAAAAAAAGACCTTCCCAGGTGGCAGAACCAAAAACAGCCATATTGGCTGATCAAAAATCTTCTTCCACTGCCAGGGCAAAAAGTCCTTGCCACACCTATCATGAAACATGCACTTGTCATGGAATGGAAAATCTCTGTGGGATGTTTTTCTTTTTTCTCTTCCTTAATTGAGAGTTTTTATTGTCTTTATGCTATTTTTCTTCTACCACTGAACACAAGCTTTATTACAACTGGTTATATTTATCATCTAACCATAAGTTCCTAGACCCTAAGGTTATCTATGCAAACAGAACTGAGAGAAATTACCCAAAGATCTTAGACTCAAAGTTAGATGCAGTACTTAAATGAGTCTTTGAGTCGCCTTCCTTTGCTGGGGGGCTGGTGTAAAGGTATTGGAAGTTGTAAGTGAAAAATTTGCATTAAGTCAGATGAGGGCATTTTATTCAAGGCTGCATATGTGTGGAAGGATATGAATGCACACTGGGAGGATTATAGTGAATCTCCTGGTTATGCTTGCCCAGCATCCACTGTCCCTCCCCACAGTCAAGTCACACTGCAGTCTTTCCGTCAGTGACCTTGGTCCACATGATTCAGACCATGGAAGTGACCATACTTCCTACTCCCAGTGCCAGCAATTTGTACTGGATCCAGATATGGCCTATTATCAGATGCTATCCCTCTGACCACAGACATCAAGGATGGAAACATGACCCAATTCCTTCAATGAGATGTAATCCCAGGATTTATACTAAAACTATGGGTAAGAGAAACATTTTTTTACATTGGGCCTGCTAAACTGAAGGATTGTAAGCCTAGAGCCATCAGAGGGTGCCATATGGAGAAAACCTACCTGAAAGTCCCTGTAACACAAGAGAAAGCCACTGAGTATGTAATGAGATCACTGTTCAAACCCTTAAAACCATCTGCATTTGAAGAAGCACACTCCTGTTTGAGCCAGTGGCCCAAGCTAGTATGGGTAGGGTTTTGATCTCATGCAACTAGAACGAACTGAAAATTTTAATATTATCATCAGTTTATCAGAGAAACTGATAGGTGACTTTCAAATGAGAAAAGCTAAAGCTATAAGAGCTAAATTATTTGCCTAAATTCATACAACAAATAACTGGTAGTGGTGATTCAACCCTAGGCAGGTCTGGTTCTAATATGAATGCTCTTTCCACTACATCATACTCTCTTTCAGGAAAACAGTCTGAAACTTCTCTTTATTTTATAATTATCTGGAGCCATAAGGTAAGTCCTTACATGGAGTGAGTACTCTAATAACACTTGTTGCATGACCAAAAAAGGAAGAGTCATATGTCCTCCTGCTCTCTCTCCTGCTCCTGTACAACCCACCTCTCATGTTACACGAAACATTTCTGAATTATTTCTATAATGTAGACCTACTTGAGGACATGTCTCTTTCTTTACCACCTTTGCCCTCCTCCAAAAACTGTATTACTATATATAATAAAAGCAAGTGTCTCTAAGTCAAGACGCTTCGATTCTAGAACGCCAGTTCCAGCCATAGGGTAAATCAAACCACAGGCTCCAAACTACAAAAGAGAAATCAGAATAGAAAAAGCCCATCACCAAGGTCTAGCTACTCTTCTGTAATAATTAACTGTGAAACTCTGAGGACACCTATACTATCCTATAAGTGAGGATACTACTATTCAAGTTAATGTTTTAAGATATTTGTAAGAACTACATTAACTTCCAAAAAGGAGCAGCTATTTATAAAGTCAGATCTCTTTCAAATATTAACAGTGACAGAGAAGGGAAGTGTGACAGGATTTATGAATATAAAATCCCTGACATTTTCAAGAAATCTGTCTAAAACCATGAGAATTTTTGACAGAGCTGGCATACTCAGTAACAATGCTTCACAAGTCAAGTTTTGTTTTCCTAGGTGTGGCAGACTGATTCACAACCACGTCAAAGACTCACTGGATTCAACATCCCATTTTTACACTTACTCTAAAATATCTACTTTCTGGCTAACATCTACCACTTCCTTAGACTTATTTACTTTTTCTTTATTTCCAACAGCTGATTTTTTTTTTTCAGGAAATTTTTTTTTTACAAAGAAACAATGTTTGATCGCTTGACAAAAGTTATAATATACGGCAACCTCAAGCAGAAAACAAAGCCAAGACAAGATGTAAACATTGGGCAGTTAGCTAGGGTCATGCACATACGAGAGGATCTCACTTCTGATAATAATTCACTGGAGCAAAACTGCAAATATTTCAACACGGACCTTTAGAATCACTTCCAGATAGTTTAAACTGCTGTCAAATCCAGGTTTGCTGATGGTTTATTATATTTAGACATTTACCATTTCCATTCATTTCAGGTTTAGCATATAAAAGAACTAAGTTCAAAACCCAGTTAACACTTTATAGCTGGGTCTCCTAGGATATAGTATGTGATCTGACAATGGTTTCAGATCACAAAAAGAAAAAACAAGCTAGGGGGACACCTGGGTGGCTCATTCGATTAAGCATCTGCCTTCAGCTTAGGTCATGATCCCAGGATCCTGGGATCAAGTCCCGCATCGGGCTCCCAGCTAAGCGGGGGACCTACTTTTCCCTTTCCCTCTGCCTGCCACTTCCCCTGCTTGTGCTCACTCACTCTCTCACTCTCACTGTATCTCTGACAAATAAATAAAAAAAATATTAAAAAGAAAAAAAAAAAAAAAAGCTAGGGACGCCTGGGTGGCTCAGTGGGTGAAGCATCTGCCTTTGGTTCGGGTCACAATCCCACTGTCCTGGGATCAAGTCCTACATCAGGCTCCTTGCTCAGCAGGGAGCATGCTTCTCCCTCTGCTTGCCCCTCCCCCTGCTTGTGCCTGCTCTCTCGCTCTGAAAAATAAATATGTAAAACCTTAAAAAAAGAAAGAAAGAAAAAACAAGCTATCCAATTTACAGAGTTGTCAAGAAAATCAAACAAATGCATAAAAAGTGTCTAATAGGGACGCCTGGGTGGCTCAGTGGGTTAAGCCTCTGCCTTCTGCTCAGGTCATGATTTCAGGGTTGCTGGATCAAGCCCCGCATCAGGTTCTCTGCTCAGAAGGGAGCCTGCTTCCTGTCCCCCCACACTCTCTGCCTGCCTCTGCCTACTTGTGATCTCTGTCAAATAAATAAATTTTTTTTTAAAAAGTGTGTAACACTTTCAGCAGGCACCAAACAAATGTTAATGCCCCTCTCCCATAACAGTGTCTGAAGCCATGTAATTTACTCAAAAACTTCTACTGACAGAAACTGTTTCTACCTTGAAGGTTAAAATGTTCAAGAGGGAAGAAAAAAAGTAAATATATGAACAAATAATTTTAACACAATATGTTATATTATTTGTACACATATATACATACTTGTATATATCAGTAGTAAGAGAAAGGAATCAGTTTCTTGCTTTGTAAAAATTTTCTGTTATATATAAACCTAGATAAAGATCCCAGGGGGCACCTAGGTGGCTCAGTCAGTTAAGCGTCTGCTTTCAGTTCAGGTCACGATTCTGGTGTCCTGGGATTGAGCCCTGCATCCGGCTCCCTACTCAGCGGGGAGTCTGCTTCTCCCTCTCCCTCTACTCCTTCCCTCTGCTCATGCTCTCTCTCTCTCTCAAAAATAAATAAGTGAAATATTTTTTAAAAAATGAAAAAAGACCCTATGCTTTGTTCAATATAACTTTATAAATAATCAGAATAGTGAACTAGCAAGTTGTCATTAATAATTATCTGAGACAAATGCATTGTTTAGATCTCTTTAATTACTTTACTAGTGCCAATTTATTCAATACATAGGGAGCTAAAAGGCCTCACAAAGTGATGATACTTACCAGAATATATACATTTAGAATAAATTCAGAATGGATATGAAATGTGACAGTGACTGGATCTGCATCATTAGAAGTCTACCATAAACCACAGACTGCATACTAAAAAATAGGTGTTGCTTGAGAATGTTTCCTTTGCTCCTAGAAAATCTGAAAAACCTTAATGAAAGCTGAAATAATGGTTAACCTATATAAGAAAATATACACAAAGCATGTGATTCTGAAGGAAATATAGTTCAAGAGAAGGTAGAGACACTGTATAAACATTTTCATGAAGAAGTGGTATGGCAACTAGAGAAGATACGGATACAGTTATGATCCAAACTGAATATTAGTAAGAATCAAATGACTTTTCCTTTGTATAACGTGGTATTAACAATAAAGCCCGGACCAGCTAGCAAGAGAAGCTTGGGAAGTCCTGCCAAACTGAATACTCAAAGAGCGGAAAGGACAGAACTACAGAAGTGTTCAACTCCAAGGACAACATATCGAAGAAACAACAGCAAGTGTTAGATATTGCAAGTCCACGAACTAACTCTTCATCTTTGTGACAATGCAGCAGCCTTTCTGATCAAATCAGAAATATTCTTATTCTGCAAACCCCAGGACACAAGAGTAAAAAATGAGAACCTTTTCTGTAATACATACTAATGATGTAATGCAAAATTATCTAGACTTCATTTTAGAAGCAAAAAATTATTTAACAATAGAATTGTTATGGGTCTGAAGGGATCACTTAAAATTTTCAATTAAATTTGATGGTATTTTATGGAGATAGTTATATCCTACATCCACAAAACTTTGGAGAAATACCACTTGCTAATGTCAAGGATTCAATAAACATCGGTTTTCTAAGTTTTCACCTCTAACTGTATATTATATATACTACATCCATTCTGGATGACCTATTTAAAAGCACAGCAATGTAATTTTAAAGATACTTTTCTGAATGAATCAGTGTAAAGAGCATTTTTATACACTAAACACCTAGAGTATAAATATTCTAGCATTAAGGGCTTCCCTTTCTCCTAAAACCATTTGTCCTATGGTGTCTGGGTGGCTGAGTAGGTTAAGCATCTGCCTTTGGCTCAGGTCATGATCTCAGAGTCCTGGGACTGAGCCTTGTGCTGGGCTCCCTGCTCAGCAGGACATCTGCTTCTCCCTCTCCCTCTGCTGTTCCCCCTATTTGGTCTGTCTCTCTCCCCCACTCCTTGCTCTGTCAAATAAATAAATGAAATCTTTCTTAAAAATAAATAAATAAAACCATTTGTCCCACTACAGAAATGCTTTTCTGCAAGCAAAATAGTTTATACTGGAAAACGTCAATATTTCTAGAATAATCCATACTATTTTATCTACAATAAAGACCATGGAGTTATTGCTCACGTGTTTTGAAATGCTCATTATCAGTTATTTTGATTTTTAAATGAAGACTCTTCATTATTGGTTACATAAAATTAATATAGCAATCTTTTCTTCTGTAGCATTACAAGACTCACAAATGAAGGGCATTCATTTCAGGAACTGTAGAAGTAACTTGGGTCTCAACGCAAGTACTGTAAACTGTGTCTCGAGGATTATCAACTACTAATAATAGTTATACACGTTCTTAAATAACTTGTTTTCCTTGAGACATCAGAATAGATTCAAATTTATCCCCATAATGGTATCACTCTTAGTCATTTGCATTCTGATATGCTTTGTTGTATGGGGGTTGGGTGAGATGGAATTACAGATAGCATGCTAGGAAACTGCACATTAGAATACGTCATACATGTAAATATCTTGTCCTTGAGTTGGAAAAAAATTGAGAGTCACTGACTTAGATACAAAATTTTGCTTTATTGCCAGACAAGATATAAAAACTATGTGGTCCAACTCCTAACTCTTTATTCAGCTCAGTGCTTATTTCATGACACCCTGGTCTATGCATTTAAATTACAAGTGGGTGTTTTTTAGGAGTTAGAATCCTATACTTATAGAATACACATTCTGAAATGGGGATATATATAAAGTCCCCTAAAGAATATTCATACACATTAGTAGTAGCAGGAAAAGACTCACATTAAGAGTTTTAAGTACTATTACCCCGAAAATAAAGCTTAAGTTTTATACAGGTTAAGTAAATGCAGTTTAAGGAAAGGAGGAATACTAGTTAAAGATTTAAGAAAGTGACATTTTGCTTTTCTGTACCACTTTTCACTTTTCTGTACCACTTTTCACTTTTCTGTACCACTTTTTGCTTTTCTGTACCACTTTTAAGAAAAATATAATCTCCTATTAAGAAAATAGGAGATAATACTAATTATTTCCTTTGTACAAATACAAATGTTATTCGATTTACTTAATGTAGATTACTAAACATCCAAAGTCTAAAGTTTGGGGACTTTTAGGATGGTAGAATAAACACAGAAATACTAGGAGAGATAAAATTAAAGCTACCATGTAGGGAAAATAATATGAAAGTTGAGAACTTCCTAAATTCAGATATTTTACCTAGATTGTCTCATTCTTCATGACAACCTGGTGAGGCAATCTTACCATCCTCATTTTACAGATGAGGGAACTATGATTTAAAGAGATTACATAACTTGCCCAAGATCCCACAAAAGGAAATTCTGATTTGTGACTGAAACCCAGATTAGTTTAGCTCCAAAAGAAATGAATCTTCTTTCATTATACCCTGCAACCTGGCAAAAAACACCTACATTAAAAATATTCGTATTTTAATTAAAACCTTCAAAAGGAGGAAATGATATCAAGCTTATAATAAGTGAGGATATATAGACTATTAGTCATTGTTTGATAAGTATATATAAATATTTAAGAAATAATTCCAAGTCATCCATGACAATTTTATAAATTTTATAGTCTTATAAATTTATAAAATAAATTTTATAAAGCTAAATATTTAATATGCCCCCAAATGGAGAAATCTGAAAATTTTTACAGAAATGCACTAAGTAAACTTCATCTGACCTAGATATTTTGAACACAAAGAAAAAACTTGAGAGGTCCCATATTTTGTCAGCCATACAGCAGTTTCACATGGGGAACTATATTTATAAACTAAGAAAAAGTGGGAAATTGCTTGTCTAATTTCTCTTGTTCTGACTCTAATCTGTCCTCTATTTATTGTTTTCCATTTTTCCTTCAGATCTTGGAGCCCTCTTCTTCTTTTTTTTTTTTTTAATTTAATTTTATTTTTTTCAGTGTTCCAAAATTCATTTTTTACGCACCACACCCAGTGTGGAACCCTCTTTTATATTAGGGTACCCAAGTTTCAAGTTCTGGAACTGCAAGTTTAGGTGCAGGTGCAGATATACTGTAATAAAGACCATAGTACTGCAATGATAGGTGGAATGTTACAGAAGAAACAAAAGTT
The DNA here is from genome assembly GCF_902655055.1 of Lutra lutra. Lineage (NCBI taxonomy): Eukaryota > Metazoa > Chordata > Mammalia > Carnivora > Mustelidae > Lutra > Lutra lutra. The sequence continues at coordinate 132,087,152 of NC_062282.1, read as the reverse complement.
TCAGTAATTTTCCAAAGTATTAACTATCATGGAATTATTGGTGACTTTTCTTCTCTATACTCTTTTGTTGTTGTTATTGGGTTTTGGTTTTTTTTTTTACGATTTTATTTATTTGTCAGAGAGATAGAGAGAGTACAGGCAGGCAGAGTGGCAGGTAGAGGCAGAGGGAGAAGCAGGCTCCCTGCGGAGCAAGGAGCCTGATGCGGAACTCAATCCCAGGACCCTGAGATCATGACTTGAGCTGAAGGCAGCCGCTTAACCGATGAGCCACCCAGGCATCCCCTGTTGTTATTGTTTTAATGTAAATTCTATACCCAACATGGGGCTTGAACTCATAACCTTGAGATGAAAAGTTCCATGTTCTACTGACTGAGCCAGCCAGGCACCCCATCTTTATAGTCTATTTAGCTGATTTTAAAGTATTTAACTTTAAAAAAAAAAAAAAGATAAAAATAGTAAAGAAAGAAGAAAAGAGGGAGGGAGGGAGGTAAAAGAAAAAAAAAAAAAAACTGGACCTTCAATAAAAAATATTTAAACATCTTATTCTTTTTGAAGTTCCAAAACTATGACCTGCTTATTCTTTTTAATCTCTCAGGGGGTGTGGTAAATTAACCATACATAACCATACATGCCAAAGTCAAATGAGATATGGAGAAATAGTATCAAGACAATCTAAGATCTATAGATTCTGAGACATAGCTCTTAATTTCAATATTTAAGAAATTAGTCATATAAATGAGCTAAGGATGAAAAACATTTAGGGTATACTAAAACTAAAAAGCAGGATTCGAATAATGCAGAAATTTCCTAAGTATGGAAAAATTACAAATATACATATACATGAACTTATATTCATTTATTATTCTTTCATTATAAAGTTCTGTGTTAAAACATTCTTCTAGAAACACCATGAAACAACACCCAAGATAGTTTTGAGTCCTATCAAAATACTGACTTAAATGTTTCTAGATAATTACTTTTCCATGAAATAGTTCTACTAAAAAAAGTTCCCACTAAAGTTCTACTTTGCTTTTTAGTCCTACTAAAAAAAAGTTTATTATTGACACACTGAATAATCGATAAACACTAATAATCGAAACACTGAATAATCCAAAAAGACAGTCCTTTAGACCTGTCCTCAGAGGAAGATGCTCATTCAAAAGTCAAGTACAAAACTATCATTTATTACTATTGGAGTCCAATTTTAAAACAAGCTTTTATTTGTATAACAAGTTTATTTGATTTTTTTTTCTTATTATCAAAATGCAATTTACTCATCTGGGCCCTGATGTACAAACATGACTTCTTACTCATTCACGAGACTGCTTTGTAAGTCTCGTGGAAATTAAATCACTATAGTTTTTATAAACACTATTTCCATCGCAAGCCGAAATTAAGCTCCTTACAATATTATGGTAGGTTATATATGTATGCAGTTTTCAAATTTGATCATTTCAGGTCCCCTTTTCCTTAATATTTACTATATGTAATGGCTATCTGGGAACTGTTATTGCTGTGTAGGTGGTTGGGTAGTTACTGCACAATTCAAACTTACCTCATTGTTTGAAAATTTTTATGGTAAAATAAAAAAGAAAATTAAATGGCAGCTTGAAAGTTCACAGACCAGAGTTATAACAATGTAATAGTTGAAGATGAAATGAAAGTGATTTGTCTACCAAAAGTGTGAGCTATTACTTCCAAACTACTGACATCAACCTAAGGTAGTGCAGAAGCTGCATTAACTAGACCCTAAATCATTTACCTGGTATGTATCTAATGCTGCCTACCATCAGTGCAGAAAAGAAACAGATCTTGACCAAAAGCCTTTCAAGGAAAAAACAGGGGAAAGGTTTCCAAGTATGCCTACCTATTCTCTTAATATATTCTCAGTACCTTTGGAAGTATAGTTCTCTTGGTTCAAGAGTACTAGCAAAAATGATTCCTGGATTACCAAAAATTACATTGTCTTTCTTTGCATTCTGACAGATGAGTGCTTCTTGAATATTTCTTTCTAAGGACTATAAAGGTATACCAAGACTACCACACTACATTCGTGAAATAATAACATTTTGCAAGGTTTTTTCAAATCCTATTCCCATTCCATAGGTTAAAGTGTTAATCACTAAAATAGTTTTGGCTTTTTATTAATTTTTCTGTAAAACACTTTAATACATAGTGCCTTCACTGGGGATAGTTTTATTATCTTAAAGTACCTGGGAAAGAGGAAAATGGTACTACTGCACCTTTAGAACAGTTTATGTCAAAGTGACAGTGAGACCACTAAGAATACACGCAGCTACTTACGAATTTAAAAAAGAAAGATAAAGCCCTGTTCACCGTTAAGAAAGAAAATGAAAGGCTACCAGCCTTAATAAATTATTAAACTTGGGACTGCACAGCACTAAAAATCAAGATCACAAACGTACAAAGTAAAAAACTACAACCTCACAGTTAATTTGTGCACGACGTACCCGGCCCGGCTCTACCAACCGCAATTAGCGTTTCAGAAAGTTGATAGAAGACAGAGGCAGAAAACTAAGCCTCGAAACACCTCCTCAACCCTAAATGGCAATGAGATTACAGAGCAGAAATTGCCCTGCTGCATGAGCTTCACACTTAATAGTTTTTCTCTTGACTATGTCTTGGGGGTCACCTCTGGCCAGGACAGGAGCAGGGATTGAAGGGGGGGGACAAAAGCGGGAGGCCGGGAAGCTGATGCTTGGGAGGTGGGCTGGGGACGGGCTGCGCGCGTCAAGGAAGACTTCAGGGCCCGAGAGGTAGGATGGCATTGAGGGAACACCTCAATGTGGGATTAGCCACCCCAGCTGGAGAACCACGCCAGGAGAGAAGCACTAGAGGACAAGGGAGTGCGGGCGCGATGGGTGGTGCCCACAGCAGCGCTTACTCCGCCCCACACCCCGCAGCCCACCGACCCGCGACGGGGCGGGGCTGCTGCGCTCGCCTCAGCCCTTTCGCGCCGGCACCCGCCCCCTCAGCCTCCAGTCCCGGGTTTGGTGGGAGGGGCCGGCCTTGCCGGGCCGGGTCTACAGCCCGGCCTGAGCCCCAACCAGGAATGCTCCGCCGCCGGTGGAGGACGGGCGGGAGACCCTGCAGCCTGGGGCGGGAGTGGGGGGTGGCCGAGGGCGGAGGAAGAGCCTTCGGCGCAGCCGCCGCAGCCAGGGCTGAGTCCCAGGCGCCCCCCTGCGGGCAGGGAGTGTTGCCCCGGTTCTCCGCTTGTCTGCCCTCCACTTCCCCCACCTCCCTCGGCGTTGCCCCAGGCAACAGCGCCAGCCGCCGGCGGCGCGAAACTCACCTACCTAGAACCTGACAAGCAGGAGCCCCTCAGAACCGGGAGCCAGTCGCCACCCCGCGTCACGGGGGCCGCCACAGCCAATGGGCGCCGCTGTCACGAGCCTCTGCGGCCAATCAAACTGCACTCCGGTCTTCGGGCACCCTCGAGGCCCCAGCCAATGGGCACCAGCTGGAGGCGGGAGCTGCCGCCCGGCCCCCAACCCCCTCCTCCCCCACCTCCCAGGAGGCGGGGCGCGGCCGATTGGCCCTGGACCCGGAGGGGTGGGATTCGGGCTCCAGGCCAGGTGGGCGCGCACGGACCTGGGGCTGCGGGCGCGGCGATGGGGAGGCGTGGGCGTCTGGCTGCCGCCCTCTGGGTCCGCTACCCGGCTCGGGTGGGGTCTCGAGGTCCTTCTGTTCGTACTGCCCTCCTGGTCCCTGTGACCCGCTCCTCTCTACCCGGCGTCCAGGGCTGCGGGGGTGGGAGTGAGGGCGGGATGGGGCGGGAGGCGGACGGCGGCGTCACAGGAAACTTTGGGAGGCTCGCCTGGCCGCGACCGGGAAGTGGCCGGGCCAGGGGCTGATAAGCTGGGGCCGCCTGGAAGGGACTACCCCGCGGGTCGGCAGCCGGAAAGGAATTCGGAGGGTGGGGGCGGAGGCGTGATTAAAATGTTAAGTGTGCCCGCGGGGGGCTGGGCGAGCCCGGGAGCTGAATCGCAAAGAACGGAAGCTGCTTTGGGGCCGCGGACCCCACACCCCTGAATACGCACTTTTCACGCTCAGAATCATTGACCTTTTACTGTACATTGATACTTTTAGAATGGTTTTCGGCAAAGACAGGAACTGTGTCTTTCTCATTCCTGTAATTCCCAGTGCCTCAGACTGTCTTTTAAAAAAGAGGGTTAGAAACTCAATGCTGGATTTGGGATGGATGCTGTTAAACCTAAAGCAGGTCCTACGAGTGGTCCCATGTAATAATAAGCCCTTACCTCTTCCAGAGTCTAGAATGCGCGAAGAACCCAAGATGGTTTGCTCTGCCAGTGGGGATTGTTTCAGAAGCGTCCTTCACCAAAAGAATTTGGTGGAAAATGAGTAATGTGAGCTAAACAAAGATAACTAGGTGATCTGTAACAGTATGATAGGTGTTATTAGTCACTAATGGAGGGTGTGTTCCTGCAGCCGACTTTTTTAAGGCATTGTATCCTGTACATTGGTTGAACCACATTCTTTGCCTGGGGCAGATTAACGTCAACCTCCATCTCCACCCTCCCCCTCTAAAATTTTGGATTATGTGGAAGCCAAAGAAGAATGATGAATACTTTTTTTCCGACAGTGTTAGTTGTTTAACCATAGGGAACAGCTCTACACATAAATCTTAAATTGGACTTTCTTGTCCACTGTTTCAAAGTCAAGAGAAAGCAAAACATGCTGTAAAAACAAAAAATAAAAAAATAAAAATAAGAGTTAATTCTTCCTCTTAAAGATGTGAGAAGAGATTTCCTTTCTCAGAACATTTGCTTTAGAAAACCTGTAATTGTTGAACACATTCTTCTTTCTTTGAATCGTATATAATAAACGTCCTTTTTAAAACTAGTTAGGTCTCCCTCAGCTAATGTTTTGTCAGCTTTACGTTCCAGAAATGTCTTTAAAGACTTGGGAGATAATCAAGATATCACTCTGAAATGTGAACATCAAGAGACATATCAGTTCCCAGAAATGTATAAGGAAAATGTGATATACAGATATAAATATCTATATAGATAGACAGATGCACATACACCTAATGAGATATGATTCAGCCAGAAGAAAAGAACGAAAGCTTGTCACTTGCAACCTTGAGGATAGACCTTGATGACACTGTGCTGAGTGAAAAAAGTCAGGCAGAGAAAGACAAATACCCAAGGTGCTTACCTTATGTGGAATCTTAAATAAATAACTCATAGATACAAAGAGCAGATTGATGATTGGGAGTAGGATTGAAATGGATGAGGGGAATCAAAAGGCACAAACTGGGGCACCTGGGTGGCTCAGTGGGTTAAAGCCTCTGCCTTCGGCCCAGGTCATGATCCCAGGGTCCTGGGATCGAGCCCCACATGGGGCTCTCTGCTCAGCAGGGAGCCTGCTTCCTCCTCTCTCTCTGCCTGCCTCTCTGCCTACTTGTGATCTCTGTCAAATAAATAAATAAAATCTTTAAAAAAAAATTAAAAAATTTAAAAAAGGCACAAACTTCCAGTTATAAAATAAATACGCCATGGGTATGTAACTATGTACATCATGGTGTATATATATAGTTAATAATACTATATAGTTAATAATACTATATTAAATATTTGAAAGTTGCTGAGGTAGAAAATCTTAAGAGTCCTCATCACAAGTTAAAAACAAAAACAGGGGGCGCCTGGGTGGCTCAGTGGGTTAAGCCGCTGCCTTCGGCTCAGGTCATGATCTCAGGGTCCTGGGATCGAGTCCAGCATCGGGCTCTCTGCTCAGCAGGGAGCCTGCTTCCCTCTCTCTCTCTCTGCCTGCCTCTCTGTCTACTTGTGATCTCTCTCGGTCAAATCAATAAATAAAAAAATCTTAAAAAAAAAATTTATAAAAATAAATAAAAACAAAAACAAAAAATTCATGTAACTATGTTATGGTTCCAAATGTGAACTATACTAAGATGGTGATCCTTTTGCAATATATACAAATACCAAATCATTATGTTGTAAACCTGAAACCAATATGTCAATTATACTGCCATAGAAAGCAGAGGGGGATAGCACCCACTTTCCATGGGAAACTAAGAGTCTAACTTCAGTGGGAAAATCACTCCAACTTGCAAAACTACCTTCTGTCATAAAGATAAGAGAAGGTTGTTTCTCCTCTGGATAAAGGTAATTAATTAACACAGTATGGTCACCCCAATTACACAATAAAATTAAGATGAATTATGTGTGCAAATGGTATTGTCAAGGCCTCTTATTTGAGAAGTGGTTATAGTTTATCTTGAAAACTTATGTAATGGGTTGTTAATCTGTTTGGCTATACAAAGAGGTGAAATTTTTTTCTGTCTTTACAATCTCTTTCCTAATCACCTGTAATGCACATCACATTCTGGTTTAATGCTGTGTTTTATTCCGTCATTACCTTTGTGAAAAGGATTTCTGGGTTGGGAAAAGATTTTATTTTTAATTTTATTTCCTCATATACTTATGCCCAAAATACTGAGACTAGGAAGGTAAGGAAAGTTGTTATATTTTAGTTTTTAATTTGTTCTCAAAAATGATCTCAGATTAGATGATACCTAATTGCTGAACTACAAATGCATTTTAATAGAATCAGAAATGATAACAAGGTTAATGTTTGATATGTACTTTGTAGTGACTGCTAACGGCATAAACTAAGCATATGTAAAACAAATTAGTTTTCTGTGAATATTAAATGTTGTGATATATATCATATCAATATAAATGAAATCCATGAATGTCTGTGTATTAAATCATTATGTAAAGCCAAAATACAGCTTTGGGGATTGCTCCGCTAAGGCATATCTTTTCCAAGAACCTGAGGATTTCTATACCTTTATACAAAGGTAATCTAAACCTGGAAGGATGTGTTTGGTAAATTAATTATTACATACTTGGAGAAAGTAGTTTCAAATAAAAGTCTAATGGTGAACTAGAACACTTTGATATACATTGTGTGTGTGTATGTTTTTATGTGTGTGATAAGGAACTCAGATCTCTGAAAACAGAATCTTTCCAGTTCCTCAACAATATTCTGGGTTCTTACCTATTCACTCAAGAAACCTAAAAACTGTGTGCCATATGCCAACCATTGTACTAAGAAATTTAAGTTTGAGTGAATGTATTTGAAGTAAATGAATGTGGCAAAGACATATACTGCATTTTTGAAGCTGAAAAAAGCAATTACAGCAAATCCACTTTAAATTTTACATCTGTTTTAATTATCACTTTGCATTGCAACAAATTTAATAAACACTTGATTTCATCTGATTTCAAAAATACTGTGCAACTTTTCTTACATCTTGTAAATGTAGGAAAAGTATGGAAGAATAAAGGAAAATAATTTCCTATCTACGTGATCCATAGGCTATATAAAATATTAGACACCCCCACATAGCCTAGAGGGACATGTATCTTAGTTGAAATTGTTAGCATTGGATTTTTTTTTTAAAGATTTTATTTATTTGATAGAGACACAGCGAAAAAGGGAATACAAGCAGAGGGAGTGGGAGAGAGAGAAGCAGGCTCCCCACTGAACAGGGAGCCCAATGCAGGGCTCAATCCCAGGACCTCGGGATCATGACCTGATCCGAAGGCAGACGCTTAATGACTGAGCCACCCAGGCACACCTAGTATAGGATTTTTTTTTTTTAAGATTTTATTTATTTATTTTACAGATAGAGATCACAAGTAGGCAGAGAGGCAGGCAGAGAGAGAGAGGAGGAAGCAGGCTCCCTGCCAAGCAGAGAGCCCGATGTGGGGCTGGATCCCAGGACCCTGGGACCATGACCCGAGCTGAAGGCAGAGGCTTTAACCCACCGAGCCACCCAGGCGCCCCCCTAGTATAGGATTTAAGAGACTCTTCTATCATTAAAATTTAGATCTATACCAAGTACTACCATGACTTTTTAAAATGCCCCAGTACTGCCTAGCTGTCAGATAAAAAAAAGTCCTTTGTATATATTCCATTTTACCAAATACCAATTTTTGTCTGTTCTAATAATATTACTTACCTGGACAAATGAATACAATAATGTGGATGTCAAACCTTCAACAATTAATTAAAAATGATTTTAGGGGCACCTGGGTGGCTCAGTCAAGTGACTGACATTTTTTTTTTTTTTTTTTTTTTTTAGCTCTTTTTCAGCTCAGTTCATAATCTCAGGGTCGTGGGATGGAGCCCTATGTGAGGCTCCACGCTCAGGGGGGTTCTACTTGAGATTCTCTCTCTCCCTCTTCCTTTGCCCTTCCCTTCCCCACTTAAATAAATAAATAAACAAACAAAATCTTCGTAAAAAATTATTTTAAAAGTTATTTCCTTACCCTATTTCTCCACCACTTATCTTTACCTCTCCCATTTTCCTGTTTAATAATTTCTCATAATTCACTTCAAGAGAAATCTTGGCTGTGTGCCATCTCAGTATGACAGTCACCATACCTACCCCTCACTCTTTTCCTTAACCTATAGTTCTTCTCTTTCCTCCTTTCTGCCCTCGCCTTTGCTTTATGACTCTTTGCCCACTCTAATCCACAATTCATACTTAACTACCAGCACAAACCTCATAAAATGGAGATCGTGATGAGGCATGCATTATGGAAATCATAACTGTCTTTATTCTATACATGCTGCAGTGTCTGTTTTCAGTACATATATAAATTTCCTAGATTTTGAAACATGTTCTCTTGAATAAATACTGTCACTAGCGGTCACATTTATGCGAGATTTTCTTTTGGCCTTTTTTTTCCCCTTGGCTTTCCAAATTGCTACATGGCTTCCTTTATTTTACAAATGTGTGTAAGGAAAATGAAGGAGGGAAGGAGGGGAGAAAAGAAGGTGAGATAGAGTTGGAGGAGGAAAATCTCTATTCTGTCTTCAAACTAGATAACAAAGCCATTAAAACACCATCTCACAACCATCCTCCTAGCAAAAAGCTGGCTGTCCTCTAGCACTCTGATATTGTTTCCCCTGCTTCCTTGACTGGCTCACCATTGAGAAATATGACTGTCAGTATCCCCAACCAAGACATGTCCTCCCCAAAATGCCCTGGATCACTCAAGGCCTGTCCCTTTTTACGTCATCCTTCTCTCAGAATTTACCTCTCCTTTTCCTCATTCCCTTCTTCCTAGTTCACTGGGACTTCAAAGATAACTGTCAAATGTGTACCAGTGGGGGAATGCTGGAATAATGACTTCCAAATGTGAATAAGTACACTAGTTTCATCAGAAGCACCTGAGAACCTTTTCAAAAATACCTACTCCTTGATTTACCCTCCAAAGGTTCCAACTTGAAAAGTCAGGGGAGAGTTCAGAAAATCTATCTGTTTGGAATGAGAACAATGAATCTGGTCAACATGGTGGATTAAATATAGGCACTTATCTCTGCTCCTTCCCCAAACTCCCTGGCACCCCATAAAGACAGATCCAGATCACCAGGAATCCAAGACCCAGGGATCTCTGAAGCCATTCATGAGAAGAAAGGCTTGAAAACAACAGAACTGGTTGATAATCTATATTAGGAGTTGGTAGACCTTCACATCACTTCCCAACCAAACAGCTAGGTAACATACTGCCCTAACCTAATCCAGAGACAATATGATATATTCCCTGGCAAGGGTGAACTAGAGAAGCTCTGGCCTTGAAGACATGGAGACAGCTAGCTGAGTATAGAGGTGAGGTGTCCTACTGCACACTGGAGTGAAGGGAGTAACTGAAGGTCTGCATACTGAACTGTGAGAATTCCTGTCCCACTTAGCTCCTATAAGGGCACTTTCCAGATTTGTATCCAGCAGAGAGGATATCAGAGGATTCCTTTGAAAGGAAATTGACTTGCCTAATGAAAAATACTTTTATGGATACTGGAAGGTGATTTCCAATAGAGCGATCACCTGCCTAATCACATTAAAATGAGGTCTGCCAATCTACAAGTTCCAGCCAGGCAGGCAACTTCTCTCATTCTTACATATGAATAAACATCTGGGGATCACCACACTCTTTGAGGAAACCCACCGTCATGAAAACCAGACAATAAAACAAACAAAATCTGCAGAGGTTGGGGGTGGGGTGGAATTGAATGTAACCACAGCAGAAAACAAACAAACAAAAAAAACCACACAACAACAAAAGAAATCTGAGAACTATTAGTGATATCCTTAAACAAAGAAAAGAGTCATGATTGAAAACAGGATGCTCTTCTTTTAAAGAAATTTTCAAAGAAAAAAAAATGATCTTTTGGAAATTAAAAAATAAATTTTAAAGTTGAAAAGAAGTAAATAAAATGAAGTTGCAAAGTCTCCAACGAAGAACAAAAAGACAAGCAGTTGAAAAACATGAGAGAAAAGAAAATCTAGGATCAATCCAGGTGTGTCTGGTATTTTCACCATCAACGTTTTTGCTGTATCATCACTGCTGCAAGCATTTTCTCACATAACTGATTAGCTGTAAGGCAGTTTTGTCATAAAAGATAAAATAACTGACTGACAGTTTTGTTTCAATTCTCCAGTGACAAAGCTCCCATTTTTATATTATATAAATCTTAGCTAGGCCTCATAATGGTCTATACAGCAGACGTGGTGGTCTTAAAACAGTGAATGATAACAACTACATTATCGCCTTGATAGAAAATACCGTGATAAAATTTACTGCAAGTGTGAAATAGTGTAAAGCCAGATTACATACTGTCCTAGAAAACGGTAACACATCAGTTGCAACAATAACAAAGCTCAGTTAGAAATGCATTACAACATTAGCATCTCTTCCACATTTCCCATTGAACTTTAGAACATCTATCAAAGAGCATGTGAGGACATGCCAAGAGCAAACAACAGTGTAGAGGGCTTTCATAATGCAATACAAAATTCAGTTAAAAATATTGCATTTTGGGGGCACCTGGGTGGCTCAGTCAGTTAAGCATCTGCCTTCGGCTCAGGTCACCACCCCAGAGTCCTGGCATCAAGCCCTACGTCAGGCTCCCTGCTCAATGGAGAGAGAGCCTGCTTCTCCCTCTGCCTACCGCTCTGCCTACTTGTGCTATCTGTCTGTCAAATAAAGAAATAAAATCTTCAAAAAAAAAAATATATATATATATATACTGCATCTTAGTATTTGGAAGACTGATGCCTCTCTTAATGAGCTAAGAAATTAATAATTTTATTAATTTGTTCATGTTTTGCTATGAGCTTTTTAAATGTCCCTCTTTAATTTTTCCTTATTTTATCTTTTATGATAAAATTGCTTTAGGGCCAATTAGTTATGCAGTGAAAAATTTATGGCAAAAATGCTTGCAGCAAAGATACCTACCCCAAAGATATTTATGGCAAAGTACCTAGAACCCAATCAAGGAGATAGAACATCCAGCCTGGAGTTCCAAAAGGAGAAGAGGTGGGTGGGGGGAGGGGTGGAATTATCAAAGAAATACATTTTCCCAGAAATGAAAAAAGTGTTTTTCCAGATTGAAATCCATCTAGTGATTGCCTTGCAAAATGAATAAAAAAGACTCACAGAAAGGCATTTAATCCGGCAATGTCAGAACAGCAGTGATAAAGAGAATCCCTTAAATACTTCAGATAGAGTAAAAGACTGCAGACAGAGGATTAGGCATGATAACAGAGAAGAGAATTGGGCTTTTCAATGATGCTGTAAACCAGAAGAAAACAGACAAATATCTTTAAACTCCAAAGGGAGAGTATTTACAACCTAGAATTCCTTACAAACCCAACCAATAAAGTCTAAGATAAAATAAAGCAATCTTAAAAACAGTTTAAAGTTATATATGAAAATCATTAGCCAAGAATAGTAACTCTGGCAGTTATAAATATCTTATGAAAATTTACAGGTTACTATTAATTATTTTCTAGCAAACAATTCATTTGAAATGTATGCTGTATAAAAAAGTAAGATTCAAATCAAAATAAAAAATATTTTTATTTAGTTTAAGATAAAATGAAAGTGTCCTCAGACACGCAAGATTACAAAAAGCTTTATTCCTATGGAAACTTTTCTCAGGGAGGTACTCAAAGATGTTTTCCATCAAAAGTGGGAATTTTAAAAAAGATGAAGGCATGGATCAACAGCAGGATAGGAAAAGGGAATACTCAAGATGATGGTGAAAGAAATTTCTAGGACTGCAACTGTACGACAGGCCTAAAAAGCAACCAGTGTAGACTAAGGCAGGAGAAGGTAAGTCTCCAGAACTGATTATCTCCAAGGAAGAAAAAATGGGATCAATGAATTCTCAACATATTTCACTACAAGAGAGCTGTATTAGCATTATAACACAATTTGGAGATGAATTAAAAACAGGAATTTAAGAAATGAAGCAAATGGAAAATGACGCAATTACTACCTAAAAAATTATATTAAACTCTGCATTTTAAAAATGTAATCATAGTATGCATGTGACTCTGCCTTAAAAAATAACTGCATAATCTTCCTAATCTAAGAACTGAATGTCGATTTAGCCCCAAATTATAATATTGTAGGCACTACAATATTTTAAGAATAGGGCGAGGGCGCTGATATGAGGAATTTGAGAAACAAGACGGGATCATAGGGAACGGGAGGGTAAAATAAAACAAGACGAAACCAGAGAGGGAGACAAACCATAAGAGACTCTTAATCTCAGGAAACAAATTGAGGGTGGCTGGAGGGGAGGGGTGTGGAAGGGAGAGGATGACTGGGTGATGGACAGTGGGGATGGTATGTGCTATGGTGAGTGTTGTGAACTTGTTAAGACTGATGAATCACAGACCTGTACCCCTGAAACAAATAATACATTCTATGTTAATTTTAAAAATAAAATAAAAAGAATAGGGGGAGGGCGGGGCACCTGGGGTGTCTGCCTTTGGCTCAGGTCATGATCCCAAGGTCCTGGGATCAAACCCCACATTGGGCTCCTTGCTCTGTGGGAAGCCTGCTTCTCCCTCTCCCTCTGCCTGTTCCCCCTGCTTGTGCTCTCTGTCAAATAAATGAATAAAATCTTAAAAAAAGAAAAAAAAAGAATAAGATGAGGGAAACTCTTGAGTGAAAGTAGTTGAGAGAGCTAAATCTACTTCTGTAGTAGGAATCAGCAGATAATTCCTAACACTGAAAACAGAAGAAAGGCTGATAGAAGTCTGCTTCATGGTAGGAAGGATAAACACCAGTGCTGAGAGAAGAGTCCAACAATGGAGCTGGTGAGGGGAACTAAAAAGTAACTGGGGATCCTTCATGTTATAAATCTGAGGATATCACTTCACCTGTCTTGCTTTGATGAAAAATTTTAAAAACAATAAATAAATAATTTAAAAAGATCTGCAGGTGAGTCTGTTGTCCAGCCAGATTTGAGAACTACTGGGTTAAAGAAGGGGACAATGAGCAGATATCTGTCCCCATCACTACAGATGGCATACATATTTAAAAGGATAATACCAGGACACCTGGGTGGCTCAGCGGATTAAAGCCTCTGCCTTTGGCTTGGCAAAGGGTCCTGGGACCGAGCCCCCGCATTGGGCTCTCTGCTCAGCAGGGAGCCTGCCTCCTCCTCTCTCTCTGCCTGCTTGTAGTCTCTGTCTGTCAAATAAATAAATAAAATCTTTAAAAAAAAAAAAAAAAGGATAATACCAGACATAAGCACTTATTCACTCAAGGAATTTTTTGAGCACCTATTATGTGCCAAACACTGTGGGGGTTCTGAGGATATGACAGGGAAACACAGAGTCAGGACTCCTCCATTGGAGTCCAGAGAGAGATACAGACAGTACCCTTGAAAACAAATTCACAGACAATCTACAGGTTGTGATAAATGCAAGGAAGGAAATGAATAAAATGGTGTGAGGGAATAAAGAGAACGGAAAAGCATCAAAAGACCAAGATTCAGGTCTTAGCTTCACAGTTACAGAATTATGAATTTCAGCACATCCCCCCTTGTAACTTTCCTCAGCCTTCCTTTCTGGGTCTATTATTCACAAATAATAATTCTGACCTCACTGGTTCTTATGAGGATTCAATGAGATGGAGTAAATGAATGGATTTTCCATTTATAAATTCCTATTCATATGTAAGATTTTCAACGTTAGGGGAGACCTTCTCAAGTTCTTAACTGGTTTCTTTGCCTGCTTCCTTAGGGTTCTATGGTACACACTGTCAACAGATTCAACCAACTATCATTTTCATTTTGTTGTTCTCACACTCAGATGCCTTGTCTTAGAGATAAATCTAGTTTCTGAACTTGGCTTCGGGGCCCTTTATAAATCTATAAGCAATTTAACTATCTAGGCTTTTCTTCCACCTCACTGTTACCTCTCCCTCTTCCCTGTCAGCAGTGGAATACTTTATGCCTCTACACGTAGTTTAATTTCTCTTTAATTTACATACAGTAAAATTCACTCTTTTTGGTGTACAGTTCTATGAGTTTTGACTAAGCACAGGCACGTAACCAGCACCATTATCAAGATGTGGAACAGTTCCAAACTGCAGGCTGACACACGCACACACACGCACATGAACACACACAGAATCTCCTCATGTCACCCCTTGGTAGTCAGCCCTCCTCCCACACAATACCGATCTGTTCTTCATTTCCGCAGTTTATCTTTTAAAAAATGTCATAAATATAATCACATCGTATATAGCTTTTTGATTCTGACTTCCTTCACTTCACAGAGCGTATTTGAGATTCATCTAATGTTACTGTGTGTATTACCAGTTTCTTCCATTTTATTGCACAGTAGCATTTCATTATTTATCCATTTGCCAGTTGAGGGACAATTTTATTCCAATTTTTTGGTGATTATGAATAAAGTTACTCTAAACATTCACACATAGGTTTTATTGTGTGGACATATATTTGCATTTTACTTTAACAAATACCTAGGAGCTGAGATCTCTAGGCCCAATGGTAAGTATATATTTAACTTTACAAGAAACTGCCAAACTTTTCCCACAGTGGCTGCACCATTTCACATTTCGCCATTTCACATTCCTATCAGTTCCAATTCTCCTCATTCTCACCAACAATATACAATGGGAGAAAGCTAGTCTCTTCAAAAAACGGTGTTGGGAAAACTGGACACTTACATGCAAAAGGATCACTTTCTTACACTAGAGACAAAAATAAACCCAAAATGGATTAAAGACCTAAATGGGAGACCTTAAAACTCCTAAAAGAAAACACAGGCATTAATCTCTTGGACATCATCCTTAGCGAAATATTTATGAATATGTATCCTCAGGCAAGGGAAACAAAGTAAAAATAAATTATTGGGACTACTACACCAAAAATAAAAAGCTTTGCATAGCAAAGGAAGCCATCAGTAAAACAAAAAAGCAACCCAGTGAATGGAAGTGGATAATTACAAATCACATATTCAATAAGGGGTTAATATACAAAATACAAAAATCTCATATGATTGAACACTAACAAAATATTCAGAAACCAAAGAACGGATTCTTAATTCTAGAGAACAAAATGATGGTTACCAGAGGTGGGAGTTAAAGGGAATTGGTGAAGTAAGTGAAGGGGATTAAAGAGTACACTGATCATGATGAGTACTGAGCAATGTATGGAATTGTTGAGTCATTATATTGTACACCTGAAACTAATATAACACTGTATATTAACTATACTGGCATTGAAATTTAAAAATTAATTTTAAAAATACCCCAAAAAAAAGAAAGAAAAAAAAAATCTAGGGAATAGAATTCCAAAGGGAATACCAAGTAAGAATATCCTAAGTGGAAATGCAAATAATAAAAATGACAGCTTTGGAAAAAAAAAAGAAAAAAAGAAAATGAAAAAGACATGAATAGACATTTCTCCAGAGAAGATATCCAGATACCCAACAGACACATGAAAAGATACTCAGCATCACTCATCGTCAGGCAAATGCAAATCAAAACCTCAATGAAGATACCACCTCACACCTGTCAGAACAGCTAGTAGCAAAAAGACAAGAAATAACAAGTGTTGGCAAAGATGTGGAGAAAGAGGATCCCTTGTGCACTATTGGTAGGAATGTAAAGTGGTGCAGCCGCTCTGGAAAACAACAGGGAGGTTCCTCAAAAAAACTAAAAATAGAAATAAAAGATACAAAAGATATATCCATTTTTATGTCTATGCAGCATTTTATACACTAACCATCATGTGGAAGCAACCCAAATGTCTACCCACAAAATATATATAATGGATAAAGTGTGTGTGTGTGTGTGTGTGTGTGTGTGTGTGTGTGTAAAACAGATTATTGTTCAGCCATAAAAAGAATGAGATCTTGCCATTCGTGACAACATGGAGGGACCTAGAAGGTATTATGCTAAGAGAGATAATTCAGAAAGACAAATACCATATGATTTCATTTATATGTGGAATTTAAAAAAACAAAACAAACAAACAAAACCAGACTCTTAAATACAGAGGTGGTTGCCAGAGAGGAGGTGGATGGGGGGATGGGTGAAATAGATAAAGGGGATAAAGAGATACAAATTTCCAGTTATAAAATAAGTAAGTCGTGGAGTTGAAATGTACAGCATAGGAAATACAGTCAATAATACTCTAATAACATGGTACAGTGACAGACGGTGATTATACTTATCTTGGTGAGCTCTGAATAACGTACAGAATTGCTGGATCACTATGTTATATGCCTGAAACTAATATAACATTGTCTGTTAATTACAGTTCAACAAGAAAATAAAATTAGGAAATTTTGCTCTGTGAAAGATATTGGCAGGAGATGAAAAGATAAGCCAGAGAAAATTTTTCAAATCAGACATCTGACAAAGGCCATGTAGCTAGTATAAAACTCTGCACTTCCAAAGAAAGCTTTCAAGCTTAACTCAAATTTCATCTCTACAAAAACATCAATGACCAGATGAGCTAGAATTCCTATGTCTGGACCATTAGCAGATGAATGAATGAGCATTTCTCAGCCATTATTACTTTCCTGTAAAATAATATACTCTAATAAACATACACTAGAGTAATAAACATATACTAATATTCTGGTCCCCTTCTTAACTAAAAATCTATATGTATTTGTCAGACACTTGTCATTATTGCAGTATGTTACCATGGAATGACAGGAAACCCTATTAACTGAAATAAGTACTAAGTACCATGGATGGAAGGGTTCACCTTACAGATAGATCCCCCATTGCTCACATTAATGACTTAGCTCTAGGGAAGGTATATCTAATGAAGGCAGGGCTGAAAAAGTGTATTTTTAAACTGTGTATAATGTCTTTCATGGATATGTGAATGTGTATTTGTCTATATACAGTAATAGAAATTTTTTTTAAAGATTTTATTTATTTGACAGAGAGAGATCACAAGTAGAGGGAGAGGCAGGCAGAGAGAGAGAGGGAAGCAGGCTCCCCGCTGAGCAAAGAGCCCGACGTGGGACTCCATCCCAGGACCCTGAGATCATGACCTGAGCCGAAGGCAGCGGCCTAACCCACTGAGCCACCCAGGCGCCCAGTAATAGAAATTTTTTAAAAATTGGAAAAATTCTAAGTTACATATTTCATTTCTTTTGTTGAAATAGCAATGCTCCTATTCACTTTTAGCTCTTATCAAATATGCTGTTACATTATTATTTCCTTTTAAAATCAAAAGCTTTTGGGGTGCCTGGGTAGCTCAGTGGGTTAAAGCCTCTGCCTTCAGCTCAGGTCACGATCCCAGGGTCCTGGGATTGAGCCCCGCATCGGGCTCTCTGCTCAGCAGGGAGCCTGCTTCCTCCTCTCTCTCTGCCTGCCTCTCCGCCTATTTGTCATTTCTGTCTGTCAAATAAATAAAATCTTAAAAAAAAAAATAAAATAAAATCAAAAGCTTTTGGCTTTTGTGGAGACCATTTATTCCGACATTGTTAGTCAAGAACACTTGATTTGCTAAATTTTAATGCAGCTCCTTTTGCTAAGGATCAACTGAAGAGCTCTTAAAAAATTAATACCTTGGACGGTGGTATTCCAGGGGCCCAGGAAAATATGTAACCTTGATGCTTCCCTCAAAGATCTTAAGATGGCAAGTTTACCACATACAAAGTTTCCCCATAGATATATTAAAGGAAAGGTGGGTGCATTCAGGGAGATGGATACAGGTAACAATGCTGGTGCAGGTACAGTGTAGTTGTTCAGGTCCCTCCATTCAGAGAGGACCTGTCCTTGATTTAATGCTCTCCCATCACCTTCTAGAACAATTTTTTAAGACTTAAACTCATAACCCCGAGATCAAGAGTCACATGCTCCATTGACTGAGCCAGCCAGGCGCCCCACCTTCTTGAAATGTTAATAACTTTTATCTTTGAACTTGTGTTTTGCAAATAAAGTCTAAAGGGACAGTGGAGCATAGAAGTAAACAGAGAAGATGTGCCCAGTATGTGTGTCCAACTGTTCCTTTCCATTCTATTCTCATCAGTATTCTCAGGGCCTCATGAGTACAGCATTCCAGGGGACTCACAATGCATAAGATTCAGCGAGTCTGAAGTGAGTATAAGGTCAGTGTGTTATGTCTGTCACAGAGTAAACAGAGGCACTGACAATCCTGAGAGAACATGCTTGTCATTTAAACACAGAGAAAAGGCAGTGGCATTCTAAGAAAGGGGAGCATCCAAGGAACAGTATCAGCTTCTTTGTCACTTGTGTCACTTCTTGTATTGACCAACCACTTACACTAAAATGAAGACAGAGGAGAAAAGGGAGAGAAAGGACATCAAAGATTTAATTTCCCTTCTTATTCTTTTTTTTTTTTTAAGATTTTATTTATTTATTTGACAGAGAGAGATCACAAGCAGGCAGAGAGAGAGGAGGAAGCAGGCTCCCCGCTGAGCAGAGAGCCCGATTCGGGGCTCGATCCCAGGACTCTGAGATCATGACCTGAGCCGAAGGCAGCGGCTTAACCCACTGAGCCACCCAGGCGCCCCTCCCTTCTTGTTCTTTCTCACTTATCAGAGAAAGCTAGAGAGGGTTGCTAGATGTGCACATATCCAAGAAACGAAATTAAAAAATTGAGCTCGTTTTGTGTAGTTTTCACCATCCTGGCGTACAAGCTACAAAATATGAATTCTGTAATTTTGCTGATTCCACATACAAGTTATATTTGCATTTAAATTGGCATTATGTGGGGTGCCTGGGTGGCTCAGTCGGTTAAGTGACTGCCTTCAACTCAGGTCATGATCCGAGGATCCTGGGATCGAATCCCACATCGGGCTCCCAGCTCCGTGGAGAGCCTGCTTCTCCCTCTCCCTCTGCCTACCTGTGCTCGCATGCTCTCCCTCTGTGTCAAATAAATAAATAGAATATTTTAAAAAATAAATAAAATAAAATTAGGTAATAAAAAGATGAATAATGAAAGTCATGCTAATAATTTAAAGTTAAAGATTCTCTGCTTAGCAGATAAAACTCCCCATCATAAACTGGGAGAAAGAGGCTGAAGAAGAAAGGAAAAAACCCTTCCATTTTAGCACCTTGAGGCATTTTTTTCTGGCTTTTTGTAAAGCAAAGGGAAAATTTCATTTCATACTGAGGAGTCCTGCACAGGTCCATCAGCTTAACTGAGAAGGTGATATTGACAGAGCCGTTCATTTGCCTGAGCCAATCTGTTCATGCTGACATGTAGTTTATAACCACAGTTTACAATTGGGATTGATAAAAAAGTCTCACAGGGGGCAGGTAAAATATGTATGTCAGCAGTTTGTGTTTGATTGCTTTTCCAATTCTAAGTTAAAAAGAACTAATTTGAGATTATAATTTTATCTACATCATCTCACTCACTGAAGGATATCTAGGATATCAAAAGAAACTAAATACAGGAATATTTTTTCATTATTTATTCCTAGGGGCATTTTCGAGGAAAACAATTGAGTTTGTCCTTACTTGCTTTGTTACAAGCTCTTTAACAGTTTGATTACCACTAAGAAGAAACTGAGTAAGTGATGCAAAATGAGGGTCTTTAAACAACTTATATTTAAAAATTTTAATTTATCATAAAGTATTAACCTGAGAGACCTTCTCCAAATAAGAGTGATAGAAATTATATTCTGTCTATCTCCTCCTTCTCCAAACCTGGCCAAAACTATAGTTTGGTTTTTTTCTCCCGCCAGAAATCACTATGTTTCATTTATAAAGAGAGAATTGTTTTTTTAATTGTAATTAATGGGATTTTCCTTTTTTATTTTAGTGAGCTATAATTAACACATAACATTGTGTAAATTTAAGGTGAACAACAGGTTGGCTCAATACATTTTATATATTGCAATACGATTACCACGTTACTATTTGTTAGCCCTCTATCACATCACATAATTATCATTTCTTTTTTGTGGTAGGAATAATCAAGATCTAGTCTTGGCAACTTTTAAGTTTATAATACATAATGTGGACTATAATTACTGTGCTACAATTACTGAGCTATACATTAGCTCTCCAGGATTTATTTACTAGTTCCAAGTTTGCACCCTTAAACAATAGATCCCCACTTCCCCTAACCCCAAACTCTGGTAACCACCATTCCACTCTGTTTTTGCAAGCCTGGCTTCTTTATATTGCGAATATAAACGATATCATAGAGTCTTTGCTTTCCTCTGTTTATCTTGCTTTGCATAATGCCCTGCAGGCCCATACATGTTGTCACAAATGGCAGGGTTTTCTTCTTTTTCATGGCTTGAATAATATTTTATATATATTTAATATATATCACATCTTTATCCACTCATCCATTGACAGACACTTAGGCTATTTCCATAATTTGGCTATTGTAAATAGTGCTGTAATAAACATGAGAGTACAGATATCTCTTCAATATCCTGTTTCATTTCCTTTGGCTATATATCCAGAAATGGAATTCCTGGATCACTAATAGTTCTATTTTTAATTTTTTTAGGAACTTCCATACTGTTTCCCACAGTTTCTGTACCAATTTACATTCCCACTAACAGTGCCAGGGTTCCCTTTTCTCCATATCCTTCCCAACACTTGCTATCTCTTGTTTTGTTGATATAGCCATTCTAACAGGTATGAGATGATATCTCATTGTGGTTTTGATTTGCATTTACCTGATGATGAGTGATGTTGAGCATCTTTTCATGTGTCTGTTGACCACTTGAATGTCTTTTTAGGAAAAATGTCTGTTTAGTTCCTCTGCCATCCTTTAATTGAATTTTTTGTTATTGACTTGTTAGAGTTCTTTATATATTTTGGATATGATCCCCTTATCCAATATACGGTTTACAAATATTTTCTCTCATTCAATAGGTTGCCTTTTCATTTTTTTTATTGTTTCTTTTGCTGTGCAGAATCTTTTTGGTTTGATATAGCCCCACCAGTTTATTTTTAGTTTTGTTGCTTATGCTTTTGGAGTCATATCCAAGGGAAAAAAAAATCATTCCCTAGACCAGTGTCAAGGAATTCCTCCCCTGTTATCTTCTAGGAACTTTATAGCATCAGGTCTTATATGTAAGTCTTCAATCCATTTTGAGTTAATTTTTGTGAGTGGTGTAAGATAATGGCCCAATTTCGATGTTCTGCATGTGTTTCTCCAGTTTTCTCAACACCATTTGTTGAAGAACTATGCTTTCCCTGTTGAGTGTTCTTGGGTCCCCTGTTAAATATTAAATATGACCATATATGTGAGGACTTATTTCTGGGATCTCTATTCTGTTCCCCATTTTTTTTTTTGGCAGTACCATATTGTTTTAATTCCTATAGCTTTGTGAGAATTTTACTTTTAAATAAATACTTTGTATTTTATGTTTATTTCTTTACCAAGTGGTACTTTATTAAGTTTCTAAAATATACTAGCAGTAAATATTCCATTTCAGTGGGGGAAGGATGATAAACAATTAAGTAAATATGATCATTTTCAGATTACACTGAAATTATGTAGAAAATGAAACAAATTAATATGAGAAATAGCTTATGTGTTATTAGGTGCAGAGATGGTCCTGCTAAGTATTACATGAAGAATCTGAGAAGGTGACACTTGAAATGGGACTTGAAGGGGAAGGAGCTAGCCATGGGAAGGTCTGGAAGCAGAATCTTCTAGACAATGATTATCAAAGTATAGCCCATATAAAGGCCCTGAGATGGAAACAATTTAAAATGTCCCGGGGGGGGGGGGGGGCTCTAAATGTCACTTAAGCCTCCTACTCTTGGTTTCCTTCCACTCAGGTCATGATCTCAAGGTTGTATGATGAAGTCTACATGGGGCTCCACGGTCAGTGGGGAGTCTGCTGAAGTTTCTCTCTCCCTCTCCCTCTGCCCTTCCCTGTGCTCACTCTTTCTCTCTCAAATAAATAAATATTTTAAAAATTACATAGTATCCCATGAACAGAAAGAAAGAGAACCAATGTGAATGGAACATACCGAACCTATGGAAAGGAGGCAGGTAGATAAACTGGAAACTGAGCTCGGCTTTGTCAGTAAGAACAGGACTTTATATTTTATTCTAACTGCAATAAGAAGCCAACAGATTGTTCAAAGCAGGTTAATAATGATTAGTTTTACTTTGTGAAAAAGGATCATTCATGCTGTCATGTGGAAAATGAATTGTAGGAGAGCAAGAGGGGAACCAGGAGACTGTGAACATGGTCTAGGAAGTGGTGATGGTGGTTGGTTTGGATTACCATGGTAACACTAGGATGGAAAACAGGGAAGGAACACAGGATATATTAGGAAGTATCTTTTTTTTTTAAGATTTTATTTATTTATTAGTTATTATTTTATTTATTTATTTGACAGAGAGAGAGAGATCACAAATAGGCAGAGAGACAGGCAGAGAGAGGGGGGAAGCAGGCTCCCTGCTGAGCAGAGAGCCTAATGCAGGGCTTGATCCTGAGCGGAAGGCAGAAGCTTAACCCACTGAGCCACCCAGGTACCCCTTAGGAAGTATCTTTAAGATGATATTATTGTTGAAAATAATAGATTCTAATATAACTGCACATAATTGTAACAAAAATATAATTCAACTTGATCCAACAATGATTTATTACATAACAAGTCCCTGGTTTTCTGCTGTATGAATCCTTACTCATAAAGTATTTCTGCTGTCAAGAAGCACAGTATTTTATTTGTGGAAATATCTGTAGTGAGAAAACAATCTCCAATAAAGAACAATTTTTAAAACTTATCCAAAACCAAAGTCCATTAACAACTTAAAAATAAAAATTAAATAATTTTATCATGGCTGTATCTAGAAAAAGTAGTAAAACTTTAGGAAAAGAGGTCTGAACTCAGTTCTCTCTCTCTCTCAAACTGTCAAACTACTGGCGTGTAAGGAGATTCGGATGATTTTTCAGGCACCTTGAAAACTGATAGAGTTCTAAATAATCACCAGGAATCCTATAGTACCATATACAAAATTAATATATACTTTATCTTATGCAATCTTTAAGAAAGAAGCTCCAAGGTATGCTCTGGAAAGAAAATAAATTTGGTATTGCAATGTGCAAAAATGCAAAAGCTATGCTGTTATGGGCTAAATTGTGTCTCCCCCAAATCCGTATGTTGAAGCCCAGTACCTCAAAATATGACAAGAGACAGGCCCATTAAAGAGAAGATTAAGATAAAATGAGGCCCTAATCCAATCTGACTTGGTGTCCTTATAAGAAGAGGAAATTTGGACATACACAGAGACACCAGGGATGTGTACCCACAGAGGAAAGACTGTGTGAGGGCCCAGCAAGAAGGCAGCCATTTGCAAGCCAAAGAGAAAGACCTCAGAAGAAACCAAACCTGCCAACAACTTGATCTTGGACTTCTTTTTTTTTTTTTTTTTAAGATTTTTTATTTATTTATTTGACGGATAGAGATCACAAGTAGGCAGAAGTAGGCAGAGAGTCAGACAAAGAGAGAGGAGGAAGCAGGCTCCCTGCTGAGCAGAGAGCCTGATGCGGGACTCGATCCCAGGACCCTGGGATCATGACCTGGGCCGAAGGCAGAGGCTTAACCCACTGAGCCACCCAGGTGCCCTTGATCTTGGACTTCTTCTTATCTCCAGAACTGTGAGAAAATAAATTTCTGTTGTTTAAACGAACCAGTCTATGGTATTTGGTTATAGCAGCCTTAGCAAACTTACATATAAACCAAGGCATTGACTTATACCCACCAGCCCAATAATATTTTTAATAACATAAATATTTTAAATATAAAATAATATTTTTTTAAAGATTTTTTTTAATTTATTTATTTGACAGAGAGAGATCACAAGTAGGCAGAGAGGCAGGCAGAGAGAGAGAGGAAGGGAAGCAGGCTCCCTGCCGAGCAGAGAGCCCGATGAGGGACTCAATCCCAGGACCCCGAGATCATGACCTGAGCCGAAGGCAGCAGCTTAACCCACTGAGCCACCCAGGCGCCCTATAAAATAATATTTTAAATGTTTTAATGTAAACACAATTTTAATATAAAATATAAATATAAAATATATTTAATATAAAATAAACACAATCTTTTAATATAAAATTATCTTTTCTTAAAAGATTTTATTTATTTATTTGACAAAGGGAGAGAGCACACATGAGCTGTGGGGAGGGGCAGAGGGAGAGGGAGAAGCATGAAGCCTGACAAGGGGCTCAAATCCTAGGACCCTTCGATCATGACCTGAGCTAAGGCAGAAGGTTAACCAACTGAGCCACGCAGGTGCCCAACACAATCTTTTAAGACTCGACACAAATGAAAATAAAACAAAAGAGAAAAGCAAAACAGAAAAATGAATGTAATAGATATATTTAGAAATACTATTAAAATAATCAAAGCTACAGTGCCATGATGTTTGCAATAGGCAATGTCAAAAGATGACAATGTGTCATTGAAGGAAATACATTACATGCAAGCTAAGATCTGACAATATTAGAAGCTTAGTGTATTGCAACTTCTGCTGGAATCACACAGCTTAGGTGGACAAAGCAGTTCTCCAAAGAAGGGATGGGTGCTAATCACTACCACAGATTACCACTACGAGCAGCTGCAGAAAGACTGATTACGGGTCACTAAAAGAGGACAGATAGTATGGGGATTCTGTATGCTGTTTTCCATTTCAGAACATGAGAACTTTTATATAATTAAGAATTTCCTAACAGATTGTTTATAAGTTATATTTTTGGAACACATACACATATATTAGAGATATTTACTATTTGTAGCAGGTTTATCGTGGGGTTTATAATCGGACTTCAGGGAGTCCATGTGCCATAAAATTGTATGGAAAATTGGAAGGTTATGTGATATGGATATGTACAGTAAGGCACACTTTCCTGAGGAAAATGTTCAAGTCAAAGCTCTTGGCTTTGGAGACAACCTGCCCTGGTGAGATCATAGCTGGGTGATCTTACTCAGGTTATTTAAATTGTGTACTTCAGTTTCCCAGTCTGTAACATGAAGATAATAATACAAACAACTTCAAAGAAAATCTTGACAATAAATACACTAATATGTATAAAAATTTAGAACAGCGATAGTTGGCTAAGCATTCACTATTGTTATTTCAATAGCACTCTATTCACAGTAAAATTCAAATGCCAAATAAGGTTACAAATAATGAATTTAAAGAAATCCTTTCGTGAATCCTTTTCAAAATAAACTTAGACTAACTACATCCATATGTGTTTGTTTTCTGAATCTGGATGTTCATAAGTAGGCTTCAAACCACAGTGCAGCAATAATGACCATCAATATTATGTGCGTTAAGAAAGATCTACCAGAAGGGCACCTGGGTGGCTCAGTGGGTTAAGCCTCTGCCTTCAGCTCAGGTCATGATCTCAGGGTACTGGGATCAAGCCCCACATCTGGCTCTCTGCTCAGTGGGGAGCCTGCTTCCCCCTCTCTCTCTGCCTGCCTCTCTGCCCACTTGTGATCTCTCTGTCAAATAAATACATAAAATCTTAAAAAAAAAAAGAAAGAAAGAAAGAAAGAAAGATCTACCAGAAACCTTAATAAGCCAGGTTAGATTGGTATGACAAAGGCATTCTTTATAAATCTTTTCCTTAGAGAGTGAGCCCGAGTCTTTACTGAGTATTTAGTGATATTAGTTGAGTGTTCAAATTTAGGAAGAATGCTTTAGTACTTAGTCCATCACTAATCTGTACAATACCCAGAAACTGCTTTTCCTATACAGTCATAAACTGTATTTAGTCTCTGATAAACTCTTACTTCTCTCCTCTTCCCCAACCCTGAGTGAACTATTCACACATTCCAAAAGCAGGGAGAAGTAAACGTTTTACTTCTTTCTCCTACAGCAGATGCCAGCTATGCCTCCGAGTCTTCATAGACTCTTGTTAGAGAATGCTATCGTATGCACTATTGGGTTTCAGTAAAAATAGTATT
Source organism: Lutra lutra (assembly GCF_902655055.1). Classification (NCBI taxonomy): domain Eukaryota; kingdom Metazoa; phylum Chordata; class Mammalia; order Carnivora; family Mustelidae; genus Lutra; species Lutra lutra. The sequence goes on along the minus strand of NC_062282.1, from coordinate 132,060,849 downwards.
AAACTGAGTACTTATGTACTCAGATACTTACCAACTGTTTTTATACGCACTCTCACTTAAGTATTATTAAAACCCTATGGGGTAGGCTTTAATATTACCAGATGCAAAAAAAGAAAGAAAGAAAGGCAGAGAGGTTAAATATATGATTCACAGTCTCACAGCTTATTACTAGGGATATTGTGGGGCACCTGGGTGGCTCAGTGGGTTAAGCTTCTGCTTTTGGCTCAGGTCAAGATCTCAGGCATCCAGGCCCGCTCTGGGCTCTCTGTTCAGCAGGGAGCCTGCTTCCCCCGCCCCCCCTGCCTCTCTGCCTACTTGTGACTTCTCTCTCTGTATCAAATAAATAAATAAATAAATAAATCTTAAAAAAAAATAGGGATAATGTGATTTGAATCCAAGTGATCTAATGAAATGCGAGAGTCACTTAGTCATCACAGGTGCGTGGGTAACTAGGTGTATTGATTCAGAAGAAGAGGAGTGATTTTGAAAGGAAAGAAGTATGACCACTATCTGTGCAAAATTACAGGACAGTAGGGATGATCAGATCTTGCAAAGTTAAAATGAACACAGCTGATATAAAAATCCCTGTTTGGGGATGCCTAGGTGGCTTAGTTGGTTAAGCGTCTACCTTCGGCTCAGGATATGATCTTGGGGTCCTTGGATGAGTCCTGAGTTGGGCTCTCCGCTCAGCAGGGAGACTGCTTCTTCCCCTCCTTCTGCCCTTCCCCCCTGCCTGCTCATACTTTCACTCTCAAATAAAATCTTAAAAAAAAAAAAAAAATCCCTGTATAGCTTTAAAAACAAACCTAAGTTTGTTTAGACAAACCTAAGTTTGAGAACATGCTCCACAATTTCCCACCTTGGGGAAACTATTTAACTAAGTCTTAATGAGGATAATAAAAGCACCAGCTTCATAGGGTTGTTGCAAGAATTAAATGGCATAATGCACATAAAATGTCTATCATGGTGCCTGGCATTTAATAAACGCTCCATAAACATTAATTACTGTTACTATTATTTTTAGTATTGAGCTTCGCACCCTCGGATATCCTTTTCCCTCTGTCTTTGTGATCTAAGTAATTTTTCCTACAATGCTGAGCTGGACTTGAGCAGTACTAATAAAATAGGCAACCAGATATCTTCACTTCCTTCCTGCAACTCAATTTGCCACCCACTATATCTCCACTGATTTAGTGCCAAATTATAGATTTTCATCCACACATTTTAATTTAGAACCTTTCCTTTTATCTGGGTTTGGAGCATATTGTGTTAAATTCCCAAATGATACCTTTACAGTTTGCTGCAAAGTCCTTATCATAGCTTTCAGAAAACTTAAAGTTGTTCTTAGGGGAACAATCATTGCTTTACATTTCATTATTGAATAGAAAATCGAGAAGAATAATACCAACTTTTAAATGAAATTATACGCCTGAAAGGGGAGTATAAATGTAAAAAGGAGAGCACCTCATTATCACTCCTTCAAGCTGCTAGAGTGAAACTTGAGTCATTGCACATTCCAACATCAAAAACTCTCTTGGATATACTAAAGAACATGATTATGCACACAGCAATAAAATGAGGACGTTATTAGAGGGAACCACTAAGAATAAAAGATTGCCAAGACAGATTTCTAAAACGGATAATATAATAAGCTCGTTAATAAGTATTCTGAAATAGCTCTAACGCTTTCCAACCAGAACTGAATTCCTTGGGGTTTTTAACTAGTCAGGGCCATCAATTTTATTTTACTTTTTTTCTGTTTTGTTAAAGTATCCATACCTCTTTGCTAACCCACTGCAAGAATGTTTCTACCTATACCCATTTAAACTTAAAGACACATTTGATTTTGGTATTGGTATTTATCAGAGTACACCTATGAAAATAAATGGAATTAGACTACTTCTTAAAGACCCAGGGAACTGACAAAAGCCTTTTGAACAAAGAATAAGCATGTGAAGGAATCACACTTCACCATCTTGCTAAAATCCTATAAATTGTCTTCATAAGGCAGAAACTCTTCTAATTGCAGAATATTTAAGAATTACTAATAATTCTTAATATACATTTTTAAAAGTAATCTCTACATCTAACATGGGGCTCGAACTCAGGACCCTAATATCAAGTCATCGGTTCTACTGACTGAGCCAGCAAGGTATTCCAAGAATTCTTCATAAACCTGGTCATGAAGACTTTCTTGAGTCAATAATTGTACATTTGGAAATACATGTACCAGTTCATTTTCCTTGCTGTTTCATTTACCTCCCTTTTTTGTTTGTTTGTTTGTTAGCATTTATTTCTATTTCCATTTGCATTCAGTGTCCTGGGCTCTACGCCTCCTCATCTTTAATGTTTGTGGTTCTTATGGTGCTGCTCTTTTTTCCCTCTCCTCCATCGTTGTGTACTTAGCAAAGTCTGAGCTAATTAACCAAATTGGCTACAGTATGGGTAGTCAAGCAATTGTTTGATCCTTTCTTTAAGGCTGTTAGCTCTGCTTGGAGAGAGAAAAAGAGGTCCCAGTGCCATACTCAGCCTTAGGGAACCGCAGAGAGGTTAACTCTCAAAAATGCTTCCACCACATCAAAGCTTCTATAGCAACAATTAGAAACAAAATCAAGGGAATACACAAGAAATCACTAGAGAATAAGAAAGACAAATTAAGAAATAGTAAGGTTCTTTTTTTTTTTTTTCCTTGCCACGCAGCAAAGGTGGTGGAATTTGGGGCAAAACTGACCGCGTTGTTCTCCGAGATATATAGAAATCAGATCTGCCAGAGACAGCGCGCTCATGGAGTTGGGTACAGAGGCCAGAGCGTCCGCCTCTCCTCCTCGCCTTCTCACAGGTCCTGCCCGGGCTCGCGGGCTGGAGAGTTGAACGCCAGGCCTGCGCCCCGCCCGGGACTCAGGCCAGGTAGGCGGCTCCCTGCGGGGCCTCCCAGGCCCAACCACAGAGAGGAGGCCCCTCCCCCCACTCCGGCGTCCTAGAGCGGCCGCGGGCGGCCCGCGGGGACCCGAGCCTCGTTGCGGGTCGGGGAACTTTGACCGTGGGAGTTCCGCCGCGCGCTCCAGGTACTTGGAGTGGCGGAACCTCTGGCAGTCAGGGCGCTGACCACCTGAGGCCCCACGCCGGGATGCGACCCTCTGGCGGAGCGGTTCCCTTCCACGAGTCAGGTTCCCACCCGCCTGGCCCTGGAAGGTCTTCCTTCCGACCCCGGCGCTGCCTCTCTCCAGGGGACTCCTTCCCACTGCGGAAACGGGCTTCATCTGGGGCAGGCCGCCGGGGATGGCAGGCCGCAGAGGGCGAGCCCTGGGGCCGCCGCCCGGGGAAGTGGACAGGGCGGGCTCCCATTCCGGCGCTGTTGCTCAGGGGTCGCCTGACCTCCCGGCGGGCTGCGTACCTGGCATTAGTTTTCTAGACCGCCGTACCGGGGTTAATACGTCTCGGGTTTTGTGCAAATTAAATGAGATAATGAATGTGTGTATCAGTAAGTTCTCTTTATTTGTTGAGTGCTTCCTAGGGGCCTAGCAGTGTTAAACGGTTAAGACAAGCTCATTCATTGATTCAATAAATGCTTATTGATTACATGCTATGTCAATACTACAAGGTGCTGCAGATGAACGCTCACCCCTTGGTGAAAAAAACTGAAGGTCCCCACCCTTCTTCCCTTCTAAAGATTATTTAAGGATGATAGGTTGATTGGACTATGAGAGAACTGACTAACCACCAAACACATTATTTCTTTACAACCTTGAGAGCTTATAATAGGGAGATACTTATGGGGAGGGGATGGAGACAGGGCCGAAAAGAAAAGACTTTCTTGAGGAAATACTATTTCAGTTGAGACCTGAACAATGAGGAGGAATCAGCCAGACTCAAATGATATTCATCTAGGCCTAGGGAATAGGGTGCGTGAGGAATTGAGCTGGAGGATGCCAGTACTGGCCTAGCACCAACAGTGGAACTCCTCAGATGTGTTCCCTGCCCATTATCTTCCGTAGCCCCATAGTAGGCCCCCAGTGGATGCCTAAAACTTCCTAACCCTATATATATACTATGGTTTTTTCCTATACATACATACCTGTGATACAGTTTAATTTATAAATTAGTCAGAGTAGGGGTGCCTGGGTGGCTCTGTTGGTTAAGCATCTGCCTTTGGCTCAGGTCATGATCCCAGAATCCTGGTATCAAGCCCTGGGCTGGTTCCCTACTCAGCGGGGAGCTGGCTTGTCCCTCTCCCTCTGTGGCTACCCCTGCTTGTGCTCTCTCCCATGCTTTCTCTCTCAAATAAAATCTTAAAAAAAAAAAAAAAAATCAGTCACAGCAAAACATTAACAATAACTAATAATAAAATAGAACAATTATAATAATGTGCTATAATAAAAGTTATGTGACTGTGGTCTCTTTCTCTCTCCCTTAAAGTTTCTTATCATCCTGTTCTCACCTTTCCTGTGATGCTATGAGATGATACCTGTGTGATGTGATGAAGTGAGATGAGTGATGGAGGTGCTGTGACATAGCGTTAGGCTACTTGCTGACCTCCTAGTATGTCAGAAGGGGGATCATCTAGTTCTGGACCACAGTTGACCACTGGTAACCAAAACCGTGGAAAGCGAAACAGAGGATGAGGGAGGGACTGCTGTATAAACAACTAACTTGCTTGAAAAAATCCTCTGTCAAACCAAGGATCCAAACTCAATTCCAACTTTTGTTCTGCTGTACCCTTCACTATGTTCTTCAGCTGATGTTGACTTCTTTTGTAACCATGTACTCTTCCTCTCTATTCTCTGATCACAAGCTATTCAAAGCATCGTGCATTATGAAGCACATTGGGTTCCTGGTATCCCAAATATCTCCTTACCTCCACAAAATGTTTATTTCTTAACTACTTCCTGCTAGCACGATAGAGTAATACTAGCACTTTAAATAGTTGCAATTATTGAATATAGGCAGATTTTTGTAAGAATTCTATCCCAATCTGACACATAATGATTGTGCACTGACTCTTCTTCTTCCCACTCAGGAGCCTTTCACCTCCTACTCTTCTTCCACCCCAGATGCTCGCCAGGCATTTCAGAACCATCTGATGGTAACAGGATGGAGATTGATTCAACATCATCCCACCATCTACCTTCTGCCTCTTATTCTTTAATTTCCTTTGCTTACTGCTGCTCACAACACTGTAATTCTACTTTAAGCACCTTCTGTACATTCATGTCCATTATTTTTTTGTCTTTCCTGTTTATGATTAGAAAATTACTTTATTAGTTTTATTTATGAACCAAAAAATGGATCTAAACATGAAGAGTAAGCATAGTGCTATAGGATACTAGTAATACTAGCTAGCACAGCTAATTGTTCCTCCTCTTTGTTCCCACAATATCCTTTGGATGTGTCTATGATTGTATTTGCTACAGTGTGCTATTACCAGTTGTGTATTAGACTTCCTTGAAAATAGGTTGAGTCTTTTCCCCCCCCCATTTGTTCTCACTGTGCTTAGCACAATGTCTGGTACATTACAGGTACTCATTTAATGTATTCTGAATGAAAAAAGGAATTCATTGTTAAATCAGAGGTTTTAAGTGAAATAGGTATAAATGGAAAGCTAACTTCTAAATTGTGAACATGCCTAGAAATTACCTTTATAATCTCCTTCATCTATCTTCCTACCCTCTAAATAAATATACTTTCCCTCAAACATTAAAGATAGTAGTAAAATGAATTCTTACTCAAGTTTTTCTTGAATTGAGTTGGTGTGTGTGTGTGTGTGTGTGTGTACTTTTATTTAAACTAAAATAAAGAAAAGGAACAATATGCCAGTATGAGAAGTATCAAGTCCCCATTTTACCCAAAGAAAACACTCTCAGAATGTTAAAAATAGTAATACTTTCAGTGAAAGCCAACCAATGTTGAAATCCAGTTCCTCTGATACCAAAACCAGTGTTCTTCTTTGGTAGAAACTAAACTTTGTATTTTTCATATGGTTCAAGTAATGTAATTAATGATAGAAAAAATCAGAAATTTCAGATAAGCAAAATAAAAGGAAAAAGAAATAAAATTCTTCCAAGATTTCAGCATTCCCAGCCAACCATTGTTAACATGCTTGCATGTATATACACTATACATACGCTCACACTTTTTTTTTTAAACAAAAAATGGAACCACACTAACTTTCATCTTTTTTGTTTAACAATATGTGACAACTCCTCTCTTTGCTCATTTATTGCAGGGTTTTTCAACCTCAGCTTGATTGACATTTGGGGCCAGATAATATTTTTATTATCAGGGGGTGTTCCTGTGCTTTGTAGGATACTTAACACCATCCCTGGCCTTTACCAAGTAGATGCCATTAGTACCACTCCCCACTTCATTGCCCCAACCAAAAATATCTCCAGACATTGCCAAATGTCCCTGGGGAACTGATTAATTCATATAATAATATATTAGAATATATAACTTTGATCATTTTTTTCTCAATACCTATCTACCTAATGGCTATTAGAAAATCAATTGCAAATGCTTTTCTTTTTGATATATATATCATATATAATATATATATATATTTAGAAATGTATATCTTTTTTATCATATATATGATATATATATATTTAGAAATAATATCAAATGAATACTAGAAATTTTAAAAAATTAGATGTTTAACACTTGTTATTAAACTCTGAAGTAATGTCACCAGACTCATCATTTTAGAATATGCCCTCTTTATGACCCATGGATTTGTCATTGTTTAAAATTTAAAAGTTGGTTTTGAGTGAACAAAGCAAAAATTATCTTAAAGCAAAGACATAGCATCATAAGAACATTAGGACTGATTAACCTTTGAAAGGAATGAATTTGCTAAATGAACTTGATAAAGCTTCCATGTGCAGATATAATGTATTTGACAGACTGTAACCTCTCATATTTTTAATTTTCAAGACCTCTAAAACAAGGATATTCTTTTTTTTTTTTTTTTTTTTTTTTTTTAATTTGAGAGAGCGAGAGTGGAGGAGAAGGGCAGAGGGAGAGGGAAAGAGTCTTAAGCAGACTCCGTGCTGGGCACCGAGCTGCAGATGGGGGCTTGATCTCACCACCCTGCCATCACGACCTAAGCCCAAACCAGGAGTTGGATACTTAACCGACTGCACCACCCAGGAGCCCCTAAAAGAAGGATATTCTTATACTAAACATTCACAAACATCTTTCAAAGGCTATTAAAAAATTCAGAGGGGCGCCTGGGTGGCTCAGTGGGTTAAAGCCTCTGCCTTCAGCTCAGGTCATGATCCCAGGGTTCTGGGATCGAGCCCCACATCAGGCTCTCCGCTCCTTGGGGAGCTGCTTTCTCCTCTCTCTCTCTGCCTGCCTCTCTGCCTACTTGTGATCTCTGTCTGTCAAATAAATAAATAAATAAAATCTTTAAAAAAAAATTCAGAGTAAGTTTTTAGAGTTTGTTATATTTTACTTTAAAAATGTTTTTATTGTTAAATAAAACATGTAAGTAGAAAATTGCAAGCAACATAAACATGCAGTTTAATGTATAAACTACTGTTAACATCATGTAATCACCAATTCAGGTCAAGAGGTAGATCACTGGTTAAACTCAAGAAGCACTACTTCCATATCTATTCCCATCCACAGCATCCTCTCTTTTCTCTCTTCCTTGCTTTCCTCCCTCTCTTCTTTCTTATTTTGATGGGAAACATTACGTAGAATTTCCTGTTTTTATTCTTTTACCATCTAAGTGTGCATTTACTTAGATTAGAGTTTAATTTAACTTGTTTTTGAAGTTCATATAAATGGAATCAACACTGCGTAGTCTTTTCTCTTTAGACCAACATTATGTTTGTGAGATTCTTCTGGGTCACGGCTCCCATTATAATTCATTTATTTACACTGGTGCGTTGTTTTACACTCTATGAATATATATGACTACCATTGACAAACATTTAATCATTGCAGGCTTTTGGCCAATGCAATTCTTTTTTTTTTTTTTTTAAGATTTTATTTATTTATTTGACAGACAGAGATCACAAGTAGGCAGAGAGGCAGGCGGAGAGAGAGAGAGGGAAGCAGGCTCCCTGCTGAGCAGAGAGCCCGAGGCGATGCGGGGCTCAATCCCAGGACCCTGGGATCATGACCTGAGCTGAAGGCAGAGGCTTTAACCCACTGAGCCACCCAGGTGCCCCTGGCCAATGCAATTCTTATACATGCATGCTGGTAATCATATGCACACATTTCTGCTGGGTATATAGGTAGAAATCGAATTGCCACATCAAAGAGAACACATTCTGCAACTTTATGACATGACACAAAATTGCTTTTCAAAGTGGTTCTACCAATTTATACCCTACCAGCAGTGTGTGAGACTTCTAATTTCACTTGGTATTTTTACTTGGTATACACTTGGTATTTTTAGTCTTTTTTGTATTAGGTCCTTCTGGTAGGTTTATAGAGATTTTAATTTGCATTTTCCTATTAATAATGAAGTAGAATGAACACCTTTTCATGTGTTCATGAAAAAATGTGCTCTTTGATAGTATCAAGTTTCTTGCCCACTTTTCTATTGAGTTTTCCATCAACCTTTTTCTTAATATTTTGGAGTATTTTCTCAATCAGTTATTTGTTTCACTCTGTGACTTGCTTTTTTACTTTTTAATTCTCAACTTTTCCATGTAGTTGGTATTAGGTATATCTTTTAACTCATATTTAATTAGATTTTGTTCCATAATCTTTTTGAGGGTCATTTTGTTTCCATTGGTAAATTTATTGATATAATAGACATTCCTTCTAAATTTCCTAATTTCTTTTTTTTTTTTTAAAGATTTTATTTATTTATTTGACAGAGAGAAATCACAAGTAAGCAGAGAGGCAGGCAGAGAGAGAGGAGGAAGCAGGCTCCCTGCTGAGCAGAAAGCCCGATGTGGGGCTCGAACCCAGGACCTGGGATCATGACCTGAGCCGAAGGCAGCGGCCCAACCCACTGAGCCACCCAGGCGCCCCTAAATTTCCTAATTTCTATCTTTTCCTGTATATGATCTCTATATTTTTATATTTATTTTCATCTTATATTTTACATGTGCGTGTTTCTTCTGAACATGTTAAAAATTTGCATTTTAGGTTGTTTTTAGGCTAAAATTTACCATAAGTTTATATAATATACTTTATTTTCTATTTCTTTTTACTTTACATACACTCCTAACCATGAGTAATATCCCCCTTTTCCACTCCTTATCCTCTAAAACCTGAGTTTAATTAACTGAATGATTTTTCTACATTTTCTAATATTTACTTTTTTTTTTTTTTTAAGATTTTATTTGTTTGAAAGAGAAGGAGAGCACAAGTGAGAGAGAGAGCTATGACTGCGGAGGAGGGGCAGAGGAGAGGGAGAAGCAGACTCCCTACTGAGCAGGGAGCCAGAGGTCAAGGCCGAGGTAGAGGCCAGGCTTGATCCCAGGACCCAGGGATTATGACCTGAGCTGAAGGCAGATGTTTAACCAACTGGGCCACCCAGGTACCCCTCTAATGTTCACTTTTATATCTTGAAATGTGATTATACATTTATGACTTATCTGTCAACTTTAAAACTTGACTTTGTAACCTTGGCTACAATATAGAGAAAATCAACATCATCCACACACCCAACTTCTTCACCCCTTTCTCCTATCCTCTTTTGTTAGTTACTTTGTTTCTACATTGTCATGATTCCTGCACCTTACCTTGTAATCTGTAACCATAATTTTCATGGTTGTTTTAATCTTAGTCTTAAATTAAATGGATTCACTGCTTACAAGCACTGTTGGAAACAACACTAGCTTCCCAGGATTGTCAAGAGGATCTAATGAAAATACGGAGTCAACCTTCATGGAATTTAACTGAGCACTTAGTATTGCAGGCCCTGTGCCAGGGACCTGAGAGTACAGAGGGTAACAACATTTCCTCTGCCGTTAGGAAGTTCCCATGACTCATGGAAGACACAAACCATTTCTGTACGATAAGAGGTGTGCCAGAGATACATAGGACGTTCTCCACATTACAGATAAGAGATCTTAATCTAGGCTTGGGGATGAGGCAAAGAAAGAATTCCTGGAGAAGATGGCAGCTGATAAGATATGTCCCATTGATGATGGGGTGGAAGGCATTCCCGGCCTAGACCACAGCAAAGGCAGAGGCCTGAGAAAGAATCTAAGCTCAGGGATTTGTAGTAGTCCTGACTGTACTCAAGCATAGATGGGGAAAAGAGAAGTGATGGGGCTAAAGAAACAAGAGGGGAGTCATAAAGGCCATCCGGAACCACTGTGGACTCTTACATGAAGAAAAGACTAGTTGAGAATGAAGCATGAAGTTCCCGCTTACTGAATTTTAAAGAGCTACTCTCCTGGAGAGGAGAGGGCAGGCAGAGGTGGGTTGAGGGAGGTGAACTGCCTCAGCCTAGCCTGGTCCGGCTCAAGTGGCTTAGGGACAAATACCTGATGAGACCTGCCTGAGGTTTTCAGTACCTCCCATGACTGAGAGGACAGCAGAAGGTGGGCTGGGACTTCTAGCCACACCTCAGGTCATAGTGAGCAGTCAGCAATTGCGTACTCAGGGCTATACCGGCAACACCACGTTCCTAGGGGTACCCTGTGGGTAAGCCAATTGAATCCAGGGAGAGGGACATACTGCAGGACTTCTTTCTCTACACTGTCCCTATCAGTTCTCGCCTCTGGGCCCACATTCCCACTCATTAAACAACTTGGAGTCAACTACCATGTCTCCAAAGCCATGGAAATACATGAAAATGGGGCCATGTTTTTGAAGGTGGGCCGCATCAGGGTTGGGCCCTTTATTAGCAATATCTTCAACTTTTGCCTAGGTTCCTGTTTTTCAAACTTCTGAACTGCTATTCAGATTGCCACAATTTTAATGTAATTAAAAAGGAAAGGAGCAGCCGCAGCAGCAACTGATCAGATTTGCATCCCTTATAGAACACAGGCAGCAGCAAAGATGTGGACTCAATGAGGCCAGACTGGAAGGAGATTGGTTAGAAAGTCACCTCTGTCATAACAGTGTGATTCTTTGTGAGACTGACACCAAGATTTTAAACCATTTGTGATGAGAGACTGAAAATGAGCTAGAATGAGGTTGATGCAGTCCAGCTTCCTCTGGATTATTGATGTTCCCATGAAAAATTATTTAAAACTGAATTACTCAGACTTTAGGAAATGAACCGATACTGGCAGTGTATTCTTTTTTTTTTTTTTCTGGCAGTGTATTCAGATATGTTTATATTTGGGAGCTGGATCATGTCCCTATTAGGGAGGTGGTGAAGTTTTGTCTGCAAGGAATTTAAATTCTTCTGTCAATCATACTGAGTATGGAAACTGACAGATCTCAGACAGGTGAAGGGAAATTTTCCTTCTATTTCTGGTGCCAGGATCCATTTGGCATGGACTCCAAGTCATGGAGATTCCTAGAGCATTTCTAGAGCCAAAGCCATCTTGGCCAGGGAGGTTTGGCTAGGAATGAGGTCCCTGCATGGAATCTTTGCATGGGTCTGGGCCTGTGCAGGTTGTACATAACTACCTCATTCTACATCCTTTCTTTTTATTTCTAAACCTGCAGCAAAATTTTGTTGAAAGTTATGGTCTGGATTTAGTTTTACTGTGGGGAATTTAGGGAGGGCTTGTCCTATGCTTCAGGAAGAGATGAAAAGGTGAGAGCAGGACACCTCCTCCTTGAGATCAGTGTGTTGGTAACAGTTGGCAGAAAGCCATGCCCAGCTGAATGGTCGGGGGACCTTACAGGAAGACACTGCTGCCATCCAGCCTTAGTGGACACAAGAACCCCATGGACATTTTCAAGAGACTGCATGGTCAAACCCGGGGAGCTCTTAGAGGCAGCTGGCAGGTAATGTGATGACAGCTGATTTCCGGGAGTTAGTGAGGATTGAAGCTATTATAATTTGTGCACTAAGAAGATAGGGTTTCCGGGGCACCTGAGTGGCTCAGTGGGTTGAGCCGCTGCCTTCGGCTCGGGTCATGATCCCAGGTCCTGGGTTCGAGCCCCGTGTCGGGCTTTCTGCTCGGTGGGGAGCCTGCTTCCTCCTCTCTCTCTCTGCCTGCCTCTCTGCCTGCTTGTGATTTCTCTCTGTCAAATAAATAAATAAAATCTTAAAAAAAAAAAAAAAAAACCTAGTGGTTAAAAACTAATGTGTTATAAAAAAAAAAAAAAAGATAGGGTTTCCTTATTTTATAGCTACAAGATGGTGTGACTATTGACAATGGAGTCACATAGTAATCCAGAAAAATAAGGATGAGGCCAAACCACTGCAGTGGTGCTGAGGGCAAAGGGTGGGAGAGAGGAAAAACTGACTACAGAAAATCAGTGGGATGTGGTAACACACTGGAGTCTGGGCTAGAGATAAATATTTGAAAGTCATAATCATAGAGATGAAAATTGACTCTATGGGTATAGATAATATTACCTGCGAGACAGTGTCAAGAAAGTATTTATAAACATTATGTAAATGTTAGCAATTAATTTCATATGCTAACAAAGTGGCCTCATCATTTTATAAGCCCATCTCATAACATGTGTATTCAGTGTGAATAGATACACACACATATGTGTATATATCTTTTATCTTTTTTAACATCCAAAAATTTAAAGACAGAAATTTGTAGTGAGTCCTTTAGTTTGGGCTAGAGGAGGTTTCTCAGTCTTAGCACTATTAATATTTTGGTTTGGGACCAGATAATTTTTTTGTCAGAGACTGGCCTGTGCATTGTAGGCTGTCTAGAAGCATATCTGGCTTTAGACAGTGTGCTGGTAGCGCTGACCCTCTACCCACCATAACATATAAAAATGACTCCAGACATTGCCAAATGTCTCATGGAGGGCAAAATCAGCCCTGCTTGAGGACAGTTAGAAAACTACATATATCTGTTAAATTTACCACTGAGAAATAGGAGAGTAAAATATTTTGAAATAACAGATTCTTTAATAGGATCATTAATTCATCATTGCTATAATTATATCTAATTGTATCTGTTCTAGATACCATGCTCAGTCATTCATAAGATCAGAGATACATTTCCTATACAGCATATTAAAAGTAGTACCATAGAAGAATTAATGTGCATCAAACTAATTTTAAAAAGTTGTCAGTATTCAGATGAAGCCTTAGTTGAAGTATGCCAGTGCTTACGAAGTATTTTCTTTTTCAACAAACTAAGAGTAAATAAGTGACAAGAAGAATTTTTCAATTATTAATTATTAAGATTCTAATTTTTAAAGTATCCTTAAGTACTCTGAATTACTATTTAGATTTTAGCAACTGAAACACTAAGCAGAAATCTTTCTATATCATTCATTACATCTGGACCATAAAACTAACTTAACTAGGTATTGTACTTTTAGATCGATCAGATAATTCTGAACTGAGTTTGGAAATAAGACATTTTGTCAAATATATAATTTAGACTTTTCATAATTTATCCTCGGTGCTTCACAGTTAATGTGATTTAGACAGACGTTATCATAACAAACAAGTGTCCAAAAAATGGCCTTCTGATGTAAGAACCTGGCTTGTATTTATGTTCTTTTCTTTTAGTTTAATCCAGTTTCCTACCCATAACCAAAAAAGGAATTTGAAAGTGAGTGACAGTTTTATGTTTTCATGCTTAAATAACACACTTTTAGTATTTAAAGAAGTATTTAAAGTTTTAGGCATATAGCCTAAAACTAATACAATGTTAGACATCAATTATATCTCAATTTAAGAAAAAGGAATTATTGTTAGACTCTTCATTTTGAACATTAAGAAGTTAATTTTGGAAGAAGTAATTAATTCTAGAGTCTATAACTTTGGTATCATTTCTTCTTGAGAAGTCCTAAAGCTTCCTCAGAAAACCATATGAAAAAGTATACCCAAAGACTATAGGAGAGTAAAGAACAGGACCATTTTTTTTCTTTTTTTTTTGAAGATTTTATTCATTTCTTTGACAGAAAGAGATCACAAGCAGGCAGAGAGGCAGGCAGAGAGAGAGGGGAGGAAGCAGGCTCACTGCTGAGCAGAAAGCCCGATGTGGGGCTAAACCCCAGCACCCTGAGATCATGACCTGAGCCCAAGGCAGAGGCTTAACCCACTGAGCCAACCAGGTGCCCCAGGACCATCTTGTAATATAACTGAAAGCATCCCAGTTGGAGGATCAGAAAACAATCAATTCAAATGGCTTTATTGGTATGAGCGGGCTGTGGGCCGAATGGCTGGGTTATTTGGGGTCAAGTTGGTTAATTTAGGTTTTCAGTGTCTTTATTTAAAAATCGAGGATAGTGATGTCTAACTTTCAGAACCAAGGAATCAGAAATAATATGTGAACAAATATGTTGCATATGCAAACACTAATCACAGTTAAGCCATGTAGTAGATGCTGATTAATTTATTATTCCTAACCATAAAAATATAGAATATACATAATATATAATATAGATAAAAGTCTTTATCTGTATCTTTGACTGTATTTACCAATATTTTTTCCATAGGTAATATACAACTATTGTATACATATAAATTAAATGTATTTTTAATTTTTTTAAATTTAGGAAATGGGTTTGAATGTATTTATTTAAGTGGGCTGATGGTATAATATCATGTGTAAACCTACTTTAACAAAGGGAGTAAATATGGTTTTCTTTTTTTATATTGTGAAATATATATACATAAGAGTATATAAAATGTATACACACAATTGAAAGAAAAATAATAAACTATCTACAAGTCAGGTTACAAAAAAAAAAATTGTCAATTCTTGGAAGCCCCTAGTGCTTTTCACCTGAACATATCTTTTTCTCTCCCCCCCCATCCCCCGCAACCCTGGGGGTTACTGCCATATTTCCTTTTATGATGATGTTCTCTTGCTTGGTTTTATACTTATATAACCTATGTATGTATCCCTAATGACATACTGCTTTTGACAGTGATGACTTCTCTAATGACTTCTCTGTTTTTGAACTGTATATAATGAAATCATATTTTGTGCATTCTGTTTTTTCTTGCTTCTGTTACTCAACAATATTTTGTGAGGTTCACTCATGTTACCAAGCGTCTATTCCGTTGTATAAACATATCACAATTTATCTAGCAACTTTACTGTAATGGATTCATTAGTTATCTCCAGCTTTTGCTTATTACAAATCAAACTGGTATAAATATTATTATATAAAAATCTTTGTGCACCTGGGCAAGAATTCTTCTAGGTCACTTACCCAGGAGTAGAATTTCTCTGTGGTAGAATATGACTATAATCAACTTTACTAGGTACTGCTAATCATTTTCCCAAGGAAATTGTACCAATTAACAGTTCTACTAATAGGATTAGGAGTTTCCAATAGTTCACTAATACTTGGTATTGTCAGATTTGTTATTTACATATGCTTTTTCCTGATTACTAATGAAATTGAGCATCTTTTCTTATTTGTATTAGCCATTGACTTTCCTCTTGTAAAGTTCCTGTTTAAGTCATCTCCCGATTTTTCTAGTGGGTTATATATCTTTTTCTATTGTTTTGTAGATCTTCCTATATTCTATATACTAGCTCTTTGTCAATAATTATACTACAAATATTTGCCTTCTTTGCCTAATTTGTGACTTGTCTTTTATTCTCTTTACCATGTCTACTAATTCAGAATGGAAGTTCTTAATTTTAAGATATTTATACCTTTTGTGTCTTGTTTTAGGAATTTTTCCTATCAAAGATCATAATACTTTTTGTAGGATTAAAAAAAAGTTCTTCCTTATACCAAGATCATAAGGATAGTCTCCTATATTTACTTTCTACATAGTCATATTTTTCTCTCACATTTAGGTCTTTAACACACCTGAAATTAATTTTCATATATTCTGTGAGGTGAGAAGTCGAAATTTTATTTATTTATTTTTAGAAATTTCTATACTCAGAACCCCAATATCATGAGCTGAATGTTCTGACTGAGCCAGCCAGATGCCCTTCTCAAAATTTTTTAATCCGCAGATGGATAACTAGTTTTTTCAGCATCATTATCATCTTTTACTCATTGTTCTATAATGCCACCTCTGTTATATATTAGGTTTCCATATATATATATGGGTTTGTTTGGGGGCTTTGCTAATGTCTTAATTATCATACATTTATCATTAGCCTTGAGAGTTCTTTTTTTTTTTTTTTAAGATTTTATTTATTTATTTGACAGAGAGAGATCACAAGTAGAGAGAGAGGCAGGCGGAGAGAGAGGAGGGAGCAGGCTCCCCGCTGAGCAGGGAGCCCGATGCGGGACTCGATCCCAGGACCCTGAGATCATGACCTGAGCCGAAGGCAGCGGCTTAACCCACTGAGCCACCCAGGCGCCCCAGCCTTGAGAGTTCTAAGTTAAGTATCCTGTACTTTGCTCTTCAAAATTATATTGGCATTTTTCATTGTTTTGTTTGGTTTTTCCTTATACATTTTTTTTTTTTTTTTAAGTAATCTCTGCACCTAGGATGGGACTCAGACTCACAACCCTGAGATCAAGAGTCTCATGCTTCACCAACTGAGCCAGCCAAATACCCCTGGTTTTCCTTATACATTTAAGAATCAGCTTAAAAAACTTCATTAAGGAGCTAGAGAGTGTTACGCTAAGCAAAATAAGTCAGAAAAAGACAAATACCATATGATTTCACTCATGTGGAATCTTAGAAACAAAACAAACGAGTAAAGGGGGGAAAAAAGAGAGGGAGAGGCAAGCCAAGAAACAGACTCTTGAGGTGCCTGGGTCGCTCAGTCGGTTAAGCAGCTGACTCTTGATTTTGGCGCAGGTCATGATCTCAGGTCCTGGGATGGAGACCAGTATCAGGTTCCATGCTCATAGGGGAGTCTGCTTGAGGATTCTCTCTCTCTCCCTCTGCCCCTCCTCCCACTCATACACACTCTTTCTCTCTCAAATAAAAAAAAAAAAAATCTTAAAAAAAAAAGACTCAACTATAGAGAACAAATTGATGGTTAACAGATGCGAGTTGGTGGGGAGAATGGGTGAAATAAGTGATGGGGATTAAGGAGTGCACTTCTGATGAGCATGAGATGTTGTATGGAAGTGTTGAATCACTAGACTATCTACCTGAAACTAATATTACACTGTATGTTGACTAACTGGAATTTAAATAAAAAACTTTTTTAAAAAGTTCCATCAAATACTCTTAGTATTTTTAAAAGTTGCATTAAATTATGAATCCATTTCTGGGAAATTAACATTCTCAGAATATTGAGTCTACTTACCCATAAACATGGATTTCTGTTTAGAAAATTGTGTATTTTTTCATACACATCTTACACATTTTTTTTAAGATTTTTATTTATTTATTTGACAGACAGAGATCACAAGTAGGCAGAGAGGCAGGCAGAGAGAGAGAGGAGGAAGCGGGCTCCCCGCTGAGCAGAGAGCCTGATGCGGGGCTCGATCCCTGGACCCTGAGATCAAGACCTGAGCCAAAGGCAGAGGCTTAACTCACTGAGCCGCCCAGGTGCCCCTACACATATTTTTTAGATTTGTTTCTAGGTATCTGTGTTAGGTATCTCCCATTTGGCTTCCCTATGTCCATTCCTCACTCTTCTTCACTTTGTTCTCTACTCTGGGAGGCTGGACTCTGGGGACTATATCCATGGTCTCTTATGCTCTCAGCCAATAAGGACCCCAGCAGTAGACTAGAGAGAAGGAGAAGAGTGAGGTCCGGATTTATTGACTACTCAAGCTCCTGCAAGTGTTGCCTTAGGTTGGCTCTGTCTCCCTGAGTCTCACTTAGAGTTATTTCTCTCAAAGTAGTACAACTTTCTCTCCTTTTTAAAATTTTATTTTATTTTATTTGCTTAGAGAGAGAGAGAGAGAAAGAATGCACATGTGAGCATGCATGGGGGAGGGGCCATGGGGGAAGGAGAGGGAGACAGTCTCAAGCAGACACCTTGCTGAACACAAACCTGACGAAAGGGCTCGATCCCAGAACCCTGAGATCATGACCTGAGGTGAAACCAAGAGTCGGGTGCTGAACCAACTGAGCCACCCAAATGCCCCCAACTTTCTCTCCTTCTTTGGGCAAAAAACAATAATAGCTTCTTAGAAAATGAAGCAGAGCAATCCAAGGGTTGGACATTAAAGATTATTTAAGGTTTGTGGCCTAGAAAAAGAAAACATATTTAGTAAGTATGGAATGGTGACATGTTTCACGTGCTATAGAAATGTCAGGAGAAATAAAGACTGTGAAAGTCTTTTAAAAATAATAATCGTATGAAATTACTGGGCAACAACTATGTGCCTTGCTCTGTGCTAGGTGCTTTACATATTTTATCTCACTTAATCCTTATGGTACACTTAAGAGATGGATTTAATTATCCCAGTTTCACAGAAGAGGTTTTAAAATGCTTTCTCAAGGTCACAGAGCTAGTTAGTAAGCAGTGGACTCAGATTTTAAATGCAAGTCTGTCTGATTCCAAGACCATTCTATTAACTACCTTGCTGGTCTGCCTATATTTTACCATTAAGTTAACAATCAGGAAATTATGTCCTTTTAGAATGTAGTTTCAGTTAAGTGATCAGGAGGTAGTTTCAAAGGAGTGATCAGGCCGGGTGATCTCCAGAGGTTAAGGAATTAAGTGGGGAGGAAATCAAGATGGCAGTAGAATATGAGCTGTTTGATAAATCTAGTAGTAAAAGTTTGCAGATTTATCATATTAGTTGCAAAAATCCAATTTTTTTTTTCTAAAAAATTTATGTCACACAGTGTCTGACCTTTCTCAACCTAAGATATACTTAACTGGCTTTCTCTGAGAGTTCTACTACATTATTCCAACAGTGATGCCCCAGATCTATAGGGGTTTCCCATCCTCATAGGAACAAAGAAGCTACACAGGCTTCTTGGGGCCAGAGCATCTCATGCATCTCTGCATTCAAATTGCAGAGCCTAGTGTGCTTGGAACTAAACATGGTGATTTGGGCTCTGCTATCTGAGTCTTGCTGCAGGGCTTGTTTATCCTCATTAACATTAATACAGTGACTATCTTTCAGGTCACCTTGTCCTAGCAGCAGAGATAAAGATATTTATGTTTGTCATCCTCCTGGCTTTCCTTCCTAATAGCTCTGGTACCTAATATTTAAGCACAGACAGATGCCATTTAATAAAACCCTTATAAGAGGGTTGGGAAATAATTAGTTTTGACCTTGCATCAGCAACTCTAAGAGAGAAAAACCACTGCTATCACAGGAAACAGAAAATTTTCCAGGGATCGTATTCAAAATACAGAATGAAAACTAACACCCAGATTATGGGTGTTCGAACAGATACTGGACCAGGTAACTGAAGCCATTTTTCCTGCTCATCTTAAGCACAAATCAAGAACTTAGATCAGCCTATCTTTGACTTATGGCAGGTCTCATAAGATACAGAACTCGGGACGCCTGGGTGGCTCAGTCGGTTAAGCATCTGCCTTTGGCTCAGGTCATGATCCCAGGATCCTCGAATCGAGCCCTGCACCAGGCTCCTTGCTGAGTGGGGAGTCTGCTTCTCCTGCTCCCTCTGATCCTCCCCACTGCTTGTGCTCTCTCTCAAATAAATAAACAAATTTAATTAAATCTTAAAAAAAAAAGATAGCAAGAGATCACAATTCAGCTAACTAAACTTTGCTTCTTTCTTTTCCTATAGCTTTTTTATTCCTATGCATTTTTACTTCCTTTGAATCACATATTTTATGCTATTAAAATACGTTTTAAACAGTGTACTATAAAAGTCACTGTAACAACAACTGTCAAATCATGGAAAACAATAAATAAATGTAATTCAAATGATTGGGAAAAGCAAATATGGGAAAGGAGGATTGTGAAGACTATAATAAAAGCCTGTTAACAAAAGATCACATATATCTAACTAGCAAGCGGGGAGGGGGATTAGCAGAACATATGATGTACTTATGAAAGACCAGAGATAGTAATAATAATGACAATAATTATGGGGAAAGCTCCTATTTGAGAACTGAAATAAATAGGAAGCCACAGAAGACTGCTGAGCCTAATAGAAATGCCTCCTTTTTCTGTTTTAAACTTTAGAAAATGAATTTAAAATAATTTTTAAAAAAATGATTTATCATAGCATGGATAAGGAAAAGTGGTGCTTGGAATCAGAGGTCCAGTGGCTTGTTTTAGCCTCCATAATTGGATGACATGCAACTACAGTACATGAAAATATCTGGTCTAAGTGACATTAGAGAGGTTTTCGCTAGAGAATCCCAAGAACTATAAAGTAAAAGACAGTTTGGGAATGAGGTTGGATGTCTATGTTCTTGACAACACAGAGAATGTGAGCCATTTTTAAGTGTAGGAGGATTCCAAAAATAAGAATCTCTCACATTTCATCTGGCAAGTCAATTAAAATTTTTTTCCAAATAAGTGAAAAATAAGATGCTTTGTAATCTGTTTCCTTACCATAAGGCATTTCTTTATTTTGAAGGTACCCCATTATATTTGAGGAAAAAAGATGTTTCTTCCTAAATAAGAAGAAAATTTAAAAATTAGTTGGTAAAAGTTTGCTTGCAACATAGTGCAAACAAACCCTTCTCAGTGGTAGTTCAATATAAATTTTAATACATCTTTCCTTTAAGATTTATTTGGTTCATCTAAAATGTTACCCTATTGACAGTATATTTTGAATTTATGATAGCATGACAATAATAAAATTATCTTAACAAAATGGGGATGAAAAGTGAATTCACACTTCTCAATGTTTTACATAGATCTGACCTAATCAGATCCTCAATTTTGGTGGAAAAAATTAGAATCAGATCTATACCCCTGGAATGGACTAGAATAATTTATCTAAAGTTGTTCAGAAGATCATTAGCCACTTTAAAAAGAAAAATATATCAGGTAAATAATATTTCAATGAAAATAAATGACTGTACTATTCCAAGCTCAGTAAAACAAAAATATCCTTATTTATGCTCCTTTTCTCAGACACTGCAGCCTTTAGCATCTCATAAATCCTAGCTAATTACATGTCAAGAGAAAAGGTTAATTATAAGTTTAATAAGCTCCCCTTTTTCTATCTAATGAATCAATATCACATGGAGAATGCTAGGGGAATAGAATAGAAATGCAAATATTTAAAAATAACTACTTTAGTGGGTTCTATATGTGAAAATTTTCTAAACAATCATGCTGCCCCACAATGGAAAACACTGCCTTACTAGATAGACTATTCATTCAAAAACATCTATCAGGTGCTGAGTCTGTTCCAGCCACATTGTGCTAGGTTCCAGGTTGTATGAGGAACAGGGAGTATGTCTGGCTCCCAAAGCAATGCAGTGAGCTGCCAATAGTCACAACTGGTTGTTATTCTCTTCACTTATGATTATAATCTTAGAACATTATAAAAGCAACATGTTTTGATGGGTCCTAAATGAGGGAGCACAATGGCCCTTCCCACATCTTGATTTCGGACTTCTGGCCTCCAGGACTGTGAGAGAATAAATTTTTGTAGTTTTAAGTCATGAAAATTTGTGGTAATTCGTGATGGTAGCCACAGAAAACTAATACAACACTCTAAGAGAATAACGTAGAGCACAGAAAGGCATTTCCATTATAATCTCAGCTATATGAAAAGAGCTGTGGAAAATTTTGGAAAAGAAACTCACCACCCTGTTAGCAATGGTAGCCCCTTGATGAAGAAATCATAGTAACTACTGTTCGCTTATTTATAATTTTTGTATTTTCCAAAATTTCTAAAATAAGTATTATATTTTTATTAGAAAATAAAACATATCCCTTTGGGTCATGAAAAGCCATATGCATGGATATGTTAATTGTATAACTTATGGTGGAAAAATTAGAGGCAATCTAATTATCTAATATTTGCTAATGGTCAAATAAATTCTAGTTTGTCCTTTTGATGGAATATTAAACAACTATAATAGGACAATTCTGTAGCAATAAGGGAAGTTTTAAAACAACAAGGGACAACATAGCTTAATGGTTAAGATGGTGAGCACTGGAACCAGACTGACTGCATTTTTAAAAGACCTGTTTCCTAATAATGAAGCACCTTGACAACCTCTTTGTTTCTCAGCTTTCTATTTGAGGAATAACAGAATTGATTTACAGGTTGTTTGAAGATCAAATGGATAACATTTAATCTATTCTAATAAGAACTTTTCCACATCTTAACATCTCTGATATTGGGCTATCACTGGCAGTCGATGGTATCTTACAAGCACAGAGTTGTCTACACATGTAACCATCACTGTTCGTGTGGTTGTCACATCAACTGAATTATGTACATTGCAGTAATTTATAATTTGAATATAATTGATGTTTAAAATGCCTTAAAAATTACATTGTGATTCAGCATGGAAATAAAGGTTAGTGTGTATAGACAAAGATACGGAAGGAGAATAGAACTTAAATTTGATATTAACAAAACAACTATTTGTCCCTGAAGGAAAGACTGCCACTCTCTACTTTCATGCAAAGCAACCTTGAAGAGGAAGCTGTCTTACATTTTGGGACTAAACTATGAGCCTATCGTACATCAGCAAAGCCACTGAAAGAAAGACAACTATGAAATCCCTTTAAATAGATGAAAGATATTTCAAAGTAATAGAGGCTGGTATAACCAATTTATGCCTTATGAGGAACCATCATTAAAGTGTCAAGTGTCAGGATGTCAGAAATGTCCTGTTGCCTTTAGACAGAAGTTGCTTACCTTCTAGAGATATGAGGTTCAATAAAGGGAAAAAACCCTAAGTGTTATTTGTGTTAGAGTTTTAGTGAGCAGTTTTTTTTTAAGTTCTTTCTTAATGACACACAAGATAATGGTGCATGTTACAATCAGTAATATCTCAGTTTCAATGAACTAAGAGTCAAGAAAATTTCTAATCACCATGCCTGGCACATGGTAAATATTTCCTAAGTGTTAGTTACATATACTGTAACAATCAAAATAAAACAAAACAAAACAAACCCAAAGAACAAAACAAAAAATCCAAACCCCAAAAACGATTATAATGTTGTATGTGTACATATCTCACTGTAGAACTTCAATCAACAAAGATTTAGAGGGAATATGTAAAAACACGTTACATTATGTTAGATCGATGGGTTAATCGATGCTTTTTTCTTTTGCAACTTGTTATAGAAACTTGCCATTTTATTGTATTTTAAAATTTTTTAATTGAAAAAAATATTTTGTGAGCATGGTAAAAAAAAAAAAGACAACACTTTATTAAGGGGTATAAAAATGAAATGGAGGGGCGCCTGGGTGGCTCAGTGGGTTAAGCCTCTGCCTTCAGCTCAGGTCATGATCCTGGGGTCCTGGAATCGAGCCCGGCATTGGGCTCTCTGCTCAGCAGGGAGCCTGCTTCCCTTCCTCTCTCTCTCTGCCTGCCTCTCTGCCTACTTGTGATCTCTCTCTGTCAAATAAATAAATAAAAATCTTAAAAAAAAAAAGAAATGGAAATCTCTCTCCCATCTCAGGCTTTACTTTTATTTTCCCAGAAATAATTACTAATTTCATTTTCTTTAAAATCTTCTTGATATTTTCTATGTATAAACAAGTATATGCGTGTGCGTGTATTCTTACACGAATAAATGTATACTTTACATACCTTTTCCCTACTTTTACTTTTCTACTCTAATAGTTATTGTTTTGTAGCCTATATAGATTTTAATTCTTTGTGACATCCATACAGTATCTGTCAGGATACAGTACAAAAAAGAGAAATCACTCTAGGTATTTCAGATAGAAAGGAACTTAAAGCCAGAAACTTGGCACTTACAAAATTGTGGGACAGTATCAAGGAGTAGAAGGCAGTGGTCTGCTACCAAATATTGATTTCGAGGACCACTCTAATCCACAGGTCGAGAAATTGCTGCTGTTTCCACTGCTTGGGTGCTGGACTTCCTCAATTCCCACTGAAGTTGGTGACTAGTGCCTCTAGGACACTGCCTTCAAGCATGACAAAGCTGGTAACTCAACAATGGAATGAATGCCGAGTCCGGCTGCGAACACTAATGAGCAGCCAGCTCACTATGAAGAAGGCCTGCCTTGTACTTCCAGCATCTCATTGGTGGAAGCAAATTCTCACCCAGAACCACAGCTGCAAGAAAGTCAGAGAAAAGTAGTTCTATCCTATGGGAAGGCACAGAGAAAGGGGTAAAAATGGATGCTGAGGGCTAATTGACTGTGTGGGTGTGTGTGTGTGTGTGTGTGTGAAGGGGGTGATATGGAGGCCACTTACAGTATTTTGTATTACAAACTAGGTGACAACAAATTTCAGCCTAAATATATCTTTGAGGGGCACCTGGGTGGCCCAGTTGGTTGAGCGACTGCCTTCAGCTCAGGTCATGATCCCAGAGTCCTGGGATGGAGTTCTGCATCAGGCTCCCTGCTCCATGGGCAGTCTGCTTCTCCCTCTGACCTTCTCCCCTCTCATGCTCTCTCTCACTGTCTCTCTCTCAAATAAATAAATAAAATTTTAAAAAATAAATAAATAAATAAATAAATAAACATGTTTTTGAGCATCTTTGAGAACACCACAAACTCCAGGAAGTAAA
The DNA here is from genome assembly GCF_902655055.1 of Lutra lutra. Lineage (NCBI taxonomy): Eukaryota > Metazoa > Chordata > Mammalia > Carnivora > Mustelidae > Lutra > Lutra lutra. Next base: position 132,036,276 of record NC_062282.1, on the reverse strand, counting down.
ATTAGCGGCATTAACATTTGGTTGTACATTTCTTTACATAATTAAGAAAGGAAAAAGCACATCCCCCACTGCCTGAACACAAAATAACATTGGTAACTCAATTATATCATCAAGGGTAGATTTAAAATTTTTTTTTTCAGTGTTCATCATGTAACATTTAAATCCTACAGAAGAAAGCCCCCACCCCCATTTGCTCTGCTATATCTGTGATATACAGAAATATTTTAGAAACACCTACATTCCTCTATCTGAAAACCTACGGTGGAGCTGAGCTAGGTTTACAGGTTTAAACCTCTCACCAAAGTCTTGGTTTCCCTGTAGCTTCACTGTGTTTACCAGTCCTGCCCACAGGATGGCACAAGAAGGGTGTGGCCAACACTTGGCCCAGATTTAACCAGGCGGCCAGGGCTGCAACCCATGAGTTCCCTACGGCAGTGTGCTTTTTACCACCTACACCACCTACAGGCAGAAGTCATAGCGATGATTAGGATTCTTGGAGTGCTTGCCAGAGGCCAGACATTACTCCTTCATTTAACCCTTAGGATGAAACCATGAGGGAAAAGCAATGCATGGTACACAGATCTATTCATTTAGTTAGCCGGCCAGGCAGCCAGACAGCCAGGCAGTAATTCATTCATTAACTGGTTGCTCTTTACAGAATCCTGGAGGTCTATGGGAACTAAGAAATCAATACAATCCGCATCCTCCCTTATGCTCTCAAGGAAATCTAACAATTCGAGTAAAATACAGCACAGTATCTTTGTAACGTCCTGTGCAACTTAAAAACTTTCACACTTCAGGGGCACCTGGGTTGCTCAGTGGGTTAAGCCTCTGTCTTCGGCTCAGGTCATGATCTCAGGGTCTTGGGATCAAGCCCTGCATCAGGCTCTCTGCTCAGCAGGGAGCCTACTTGTGATCTGTGTCAAATAAATAAATAAATAAATAAATAAATAAATAAATAAAGCCTGCTTGCGATCTCTCTGTGTCAAATAAATAAATGAAATCTTAAAAAAAAAACTTTCACACTTTAATTTTTTTAACATTCTATTTATTCACTTGAAAGAGAAAAAGAGAGAGCATGAGTGAGGGAGAGGGACAAGCAGACTCCCTGCTGAGCACCGACTCAATCCCAGGACCCTGAGATCATGATCTGAGCCAAAGTCAGATGCTTAACTGACTCAGCCACCCAGGCACCCCTTTTACAACTTGATTTTTAAACATTGTTTTAAATATGTTCCTATCATTGTATGATAGGGGTTGTATGATTGAGGGAAAAAAAATCTATAAAGTGGCTCTAACAGTGAATGAACAGGTTTCAGTTCAACTGGAATAACCAGCAAGACATTATTACATGCTCAGTTCAAATTTCAACTCTATGAAAACTGCATGTATTTTTAATATTAGTTCTAATTTCTACTAAAGACAATAAGAATCTTTTCAAAACATACTAGTAAAAATTTCCCATGAAAATTACAAAAAAAAAAAAAAAAAAAGGCTCCTACCTCCCAAGTATGAACTTCAAGAATGGGAAATATTCCCTCTCCCAACAGCTCATTGACTTGGAGAGGGGGAGGAGGAGGTGGATGTTACCAATTTTGGCCAATCAGATATTCCTATGTGAGGCGGGGATGGCCTGCAATGGTTGCCTCATGGCAGCCAGCGCCCAGGAATGTGGAGGCCAGCAGGGTAGCATGAGTGTCTGATGGCAGCAGGCTACTAATGTGATGGGATTTTGTTGTGCAACTTGACCCTGCTGGTCCCTGTTCATTTCCAGATCAGGATTCCAGCTGCCCTACTAGCTCAGCGGGCTACTTGATAACTTTACAATAGATTCATTTTCTTTTTAGACTGAATTAGCCAGAATCAGTAACTGTTGTTTGCTATAAAGAATCTAGAGTAATAGGTGGTTTGGGAACTTTGGTGTAGGGGCTTGAGAGTGATGAGTGGCAATGTGTCTCCAGTGGCAGGAGTCTGGGGGATGACTTGAAGAACATCCTTGGGTCGCCGCTATACACAACACTGGCAAGAGGAGGGCCTCCAGGCTAACTCTCACAGGTCCTTGAGTTCTACCTTGTTTATAGGGAAGTGTTAGGCTGAAGTAAAAGAACACTGAACCATGAGTTGTAATTCAAGCACTGCCCATTACTAGTCAGGTGACCTTCCTAGGTCTAAATTTCTTATTCATGCTTTACAGTGAAGAGGACCAAGCACCCATAAAAACCCATGCTGTGTTAAGATTCTATAAGGGTTCTTGATCATTCCAGAAATCCAAGGTTAGGATTTTTAAATTCATTTTATTTACTTATTATCCAATAAATATCTACAGGTTATGGGTTGCTAGTAATAAACAATAAGCTTTGCTTTTATTGTTGACATAATTTGTCTTCCTGACCCTGAAACATTAACTTTCACCAGAAAGTCTGAAGCGAAAATAATTTCTTGTTACTCTGTAATATAATTGTCTTAAATATGTGTATTATATTAAAATTAATTAAAATTAATTTATTAAGTAAATAGATATTAATAAATATGTTCTTTTTTTTTTTAAGATTTTACTTATTTATTTGACAGAGAGAGATCACAAGTAGACGGAGAGGAAGGCAGAGAGAGAGAGAGAGAGAGGGAAGCAGGCTTCTTGCTGAGCAGAGAGCCCGATGTGGGACTCGATCCCAGGACCCTGAGATCATGACCTGAGCCGAAGGCAGCGGCTTAACCCACTGAGCCACCCAGGCGCCCCAATAAATATGTTCTTAAATGTCATCCAAAGATGATTTCTCACATAGCATTTCCTAAAACACTGAATTTTGAATGTGATTTAAACTTTATGAAGATTGTATTAGTCAGGATACTCTAGAGAGAAAGAACCAATATGAAATTTTGAACAGAGATCGTTTTTTTAAAAATATTTTATTTATTTATTTAACAGAGAGAGGGAGAGAGAGCACATGCAGGGGCGGGCAGCAGGAGAGGGAGAGGGAGAAGCAGGCTCCCCACAGAGCAGGTAGCCCGATGACCCTGGGATCATGACCTGAGTAGAAGGCAGATGCTAACTGACTAAACAGTTGACAGGGCTATACAAAAGGAGGCTGCTTCTAAACATTCCTTCGCATATCAATTCTCAGTGAGTAACCACTTACTTCCTCTATGAGCCTAATCAATTTTTTTTAAGATTTTATTTATGTATTTGAGAGAGACAAAGATAGTGAGAGAGAGCACAAGCAGGGAGGAGAGGGAGAAACAGGTTGAGCAAGGAGCCCGATGTGGGGCTCGAATCCCAGGACTCCGGGTCATGACCTGAGCTGAAGGCAGACACTTAACCAACTAAGCCACCCAGGTGCCCCTGAAGCCTAATTATATACTTCAGATGAAGATGAAATAATTTTTCTTGCAGAAAAAACCCAGAAAGTTATGAAACCACAGCTAACATTTATTGAATATCTACTATATGTATTGGGCAGCGTGCTAAGTGTATTATCTAAATTAACAGACACAAGACACAACACCTTAAAGCAGGTACCATTATTAACCCCATTTTACAGACACAGAAGACTGAAGCTCAGAGAGGTTAAGTCACTTGCCCCCAAATTACACAGCTAAGTAGATGGAAAGCTGGATTTAAATCTAAGGCTGTTTAATACAAAAGCTTATGATTTTAACCACCAAACTAGATGTAAAAAGGGGGGGGTGAAAAGTGCTACTAGGATAAGAAATTGCCAATGCTTCAAGTGTTTCTTAGTTTGGTTCCTCCTCAAGGCAAATACGACACAATGTGTTGGGAGTGCGTAAGCTCATCTGGGAGGTGATCTCAGGAGCACACATCCGAGGAGGTAAGGCAGAGAAAAGAGGGAAGCCGGTAAAGGGTTTATCAATAAACTGCTGTGTGGGCTCGATCCCCCAGGGAACTCTGATAGACTATAGAATGTGGCTCAGAACTGATCGGCCAAGGGGCAAGGAAGCTGGCACATTAATCTACCAATTCTCATCCTTCTTGGATTGGCCATTGTTCCTAAAGTGATGAGTTCCCTGGTATTCCTAGCCTGCAGCAGGTGTGGGCTGAGAAGGAGATGTAAGCACTTAAGAAAGGAGAACTCTTGGTGTCTACAGAACCACTGCTCAAGTTACAGGTGAGCTGCACATTAGCTCATTGGATCTGTGTGGGACACTGACAGCATCTGCTACAGGATATGAATTAATTCAAAACAAGTAATTGCCAGAAATTTTCCTTATTGTGTTAGAACAGTTTATTTCATAAATAAATGATAATGGATTTCTGCCTCAGTGAAATTGTATCATAAAACAAATTAGCTTTCATCCTGTAAATTCCTCTTTAAGGAACCTTTATAATATAAAAAAGAAACAAAAATGATATCCATTTCTAAGAACATACTAGAACTGATTATAGAGTCACACATTAAGAAATATTTGCAGCATCAAGCAAGCCAACCAAACACTGTTCTAGACAATAACTAACCATTGTCAAATAAATTGTCACTGCTTTTACTCATGCTGGAGACATATGGGATACATGTGCACGTGTGATTGGATCGCCCTTTGGAAAGCCTGCAGTTGTCCTGGAGGACTTTCTTGTCTCTCTGAAGTGCCATCCTAATGATTTTTCAAAATGAATTGTGTGGGCACACTTGTAACGTCCTTTTTGCTTTTTTTTTTTAATTTGTTTTTTGTTATATCAGATCATCTTCAATATACCCTTCAAATTTGGTGAAATCTGCTCAGCTACTTTTTCTCGCAATGTAGCAGCAAGCAAGCAGAGACTCCATTTTATTTGCAGAGCCCATTTTCTTTTTATCCGTAACAAACTGATTTCAGAACTAAAATGAGCTAACGTAATAAGCGGTGAAATCACAATGTCCCCAAAGGACAGAGCTGAAGGCTGTTTTACAATTGTTTATTTATTTCCTTATCCTATGACTGTAGTTTTTAATTGGTTTTAAATCACGGGTTCTAATAAATGTTTTCCCTGTGCTTCTTACAGCTGACGAAAAGGAGACCCAAGCCCTTTCTTTTAGGTGATGACCTAAAAATTAGCAAGTTCGCAGGGGGTTTAAGGACTGACTATTTAAAAATAAGGCATTTGTTATGGCAAAAGTGAGAAATTTATGACAAAATTTGGATCTACCTTGTAAAGGGGGAGAGAGACAATAAAGATCCTGAAGAAAAATGGAAAGGTGGAGAGACATGCCTGTTGAGTATAATAGAGTTAACCTGAGGGTGTACTCCTGGAAATACTCAATTATCATTCTATCCTAGGCTAAAAACACCCTTAGCTTTTTAGCCTTGAGTTTATTTCCTATAAATACCTCAGCTGCTGAGTTTATTCAGTAGAGACTGCAGTTATTGCCTCATAAAAAGAAAGCATCCACAGCCTATCTCCTTAAGGAGAGAGATTGGTGTTTAATCCAGAAGTGGGTATCAGAGGACTCAAAGTCCTCAGAGTTAGGAAAGTTGAAAACTACACTCATCGATGGGAAACGTGTACTCATTCAAAGGATTTTTGGGGGGGGGGCTGCTTTCTAATAGAAGTGGGTAAAAGGTCCAAATGTCCTTTAGGATGTAATTTTTATTTAATGTATCGTTGTTACCATTTATTTTCTTTAAATCTTTTCTTTTAATCAAGAAATTTTCTTTAAATCAAGAAAACTGGGCGCCTGGGTGGCTCAGTGGGTTGAGCCGCTGCCTTCGGCTAAGGTCATGATCCCAGGGTCCTGGGATCGAGTCCCGCATCGGGCTCGCTGCTCAGCAGGAAGCCTGCTTCCCTTCCTCTCTCTCTGCCTGCCTCTCTGCCTACTTGTGATCTCTCTCCGTCAAATAAATAAATAAAATCTTTAAAAAAAAATAAATCAAGAAAACTACCTCAAACGGTAGACTGAATAATAAATTGAGAATAAATATATAAATATATAAGTAGAGAATAAATATAAATGATACAAATAAATTGAGAATAAATAATAAATCAAAGTCAAAGTCAAAATCACGTTTCTAATTTAACATTCAGTATTCGAACCCACCTACGTGGCCTATTCTTTGGGAATATGGGGAATCTTCCTGTTGCAAGTTCATTAGGCAAAAACTGAATCTAAAACTACCAGACTTTTTGCCTTGTAAATATGAGATTACTCTTGAGAAATTCTCTGCTTGCCTGTTTTGTCTGCATTGATTTCTTAAATCTCAGCTGCAACTTATTTTAATAATCTGTTTGTTAGGACCCTGGGAATACAGAACATATTCTACCTGTCCTTTACAACTAATATCACCCGTCTCACCACTAGAATTATAGTATAGTATTATTTTGCTATTAATATCTGCTCACCAGATACAGGTAAATATTTGAGGTGAAAAAAAATCCTTTACTAGAAATAATAAAACATAACCATTTCCAAAACATGACAGAAAAAATTTAAATTCTACTTAGGGGGTGGTAAAAGAGCCAATCTCAGAGTCCATCTTATTTATTTTTAAAGCTGAAAAAAGAAAGCCTAACTACTGTGGAATGGATAGGAATGCAGGACTCCAGCATACAGATTTTTAGGATATTACATTTCCATAAACACAAACACAAATAAGTTTCATATAGTGTCACTTAGGAGTGTTTGTTATAGATAAAAAAATTCATTAAATTTGTTTCTATTTCCTTTCACTATCAAGTTTCAGTACAAACATTTCTTCTGCTGTGTTTCAACCTATAAATTCTCTTTGAATGAAGCTTCTTCTTCTACCTTTGGAAACATCTTTCTTCCAAGGATTTCCACGTATTTATTAAGTCATGCACATTCCACTCTTTCATAAGACAAGAGATCCCTAGAAGAGGCTTTCTGTAACTGCAGCTTCTCTGTAACCCAACTGTAATCACACATTATTATTAAAGCTAAATAAGACAAAGGATTTATAAATACTTCTGAACGTTCAAGTATCGTTTTGTGAACCTCATTACTGGCTCGGTGAATCTCAGCTTCCTCATCAGTAAAAGTGAGGGGGTAGGACACACAATCGTGAAGGGTTTCTTTCAGCTCAAGCATTCCAGAAATTAGGCTGGGGCATCAGAATGCCTAGGTTCGAACGCTGGGTATTTCTTCACCGCTTTAGGAAACAGACTTGACCTATCAAATAGTGGAGATGAGAATAACACCTACCTAATAGGACTTTATAGGAATAGGACTAATAGGAATTAAATAAGCTAATGCAGGTAAAGCACATTAGACAGAGTCTGGCATACAAGTGTCCTTTAATAAATGTTAGCTTCTGTTGCTATTTTATAATATCCTCATATTATAAGTAGATATTCATTTCATCTTTCATTTATTTATTTAACAAATATGTATTCAACACCCACTCCATAGAGATATCAGGAATTTAAAAAAAAAAAAAGACATTATTCCTGATTCGAGGATCCTAGAATTTCAGGGAGAAGAAAAACAAGTAAATAAATAATTATGATTCAGTGCAGTAAGTGCTTTAGTAGAAGAAAGAAGCTTGGGCACGGGTGGGGTGGGGTGGGGTGAGGGAAGGCTTGTGGGATGGATGAGATCATGTCTAAGTTGAATCCTCTAGTTTGAGCTACAGTTAAGTGGAGTTCGCAAGGGCACAGGGCAGTAGCCGAGGTAAGGGCTGACAGTGGAAGGAGTGAGGAGGTCCATGGAGAAAGAATATCATGGGCAAAGATCCAGATGCATGAAGCAGCATGGACTATTTAGAACTGTAGATGATTTTGCAGGTGTGGAGAGGGGGAATGCATGTGGCGAGTGGCAGACCAGCTAATGTGGTAGATGGGGGCCAACATTTAAGAGAGGAGCAGAGGTAGGTGAAAAAGACGAAGGAGGAGCAACCAAAGGGGGAGAAGAAAACTCAAGGTTAGCATGCTCAACGGTATGGGATGAGGCAGAGAGATTATTACTTTATTCCTATTTTTCTGTCTACCTTTGGATTAAGTTCTTATGTTTCTGTTTTATCTCCACTATTGACTTGTTAGCTATACTTCTTTGTTTGATAGGGTTTTTTTTAGTGCTTGTTTAAGGCAGCGTTGACAAGTTTTCCTCTAAGCGTTCACAGAACAAATATTTTAGATTTGTGGGCTGTACAGATATGAAAACAAATGGGCTTGGCTGTGTTCCAGTAAAACTGTATTTACAAAACAAATTTGGCTCGCAGGCCTAGTTTGCCAAATCCTGCTCCAGGGTTTACAATACACATCCTTAACTCATCACAGTATACCTTTAAATAATATTGTACCTCCTCAAAGTGTCTTTACAGAACTATACTACAGTATGCCTTCATTTCTCTCCTCTCGCTTTGTGCTGTTGTCATATTGTCATAATTTTAGTACTACATATTACTCCCATAATATACTGTTATTATGTTTGATTAATGTCATTGATCTTTTTTTAAAGATTTTTTTAAATGAGAAAAAATAATTATTTTTTATTTCTGGACATAGTTGCCATTTTTGCCTCTCCTCATCTCTCTGTCCAGATTCAAATTTCCATCTGATATAATTTTTTTTCTGCCTCAGTTGAGAATGGGATTCTGGAACCATTAGGGGTTAGTCAGACCTTCGACTCTTTCTCCACATGTCTCCTTCATGTAACTAGAGTGGCTTCCTCACAGCATGGCAGTCTAAGGGTAGTCAGATTTGTTACCTGACGGTTGGCCTCCCCTAGAGCAAGTGTTCTAAGAGGAAGTCATTTCAGAGACCCAGAAAGAAGCTACTAGGCTATTCATTATCTAGCTTTGGAAGTTATGCAGTTCCATTTCCATCACATACTATTGGTCAAAAGTGAGTTACAGAGTCATCCCAGACCAGGATTACACAGGACCTTAATATCAGGAGTCTGGTTCATGGAGGCAGGGGAAGGGGAAGGCATATCCTTAAAGACAAGCTACCACAGCTCAGTGACAGTAAGAATTATTGCACTTGGGATTATTGAGGAAAATATTTCACTTAAGAGATGGGACCTACGTAAGGATTTGAAGAATACATGGGTTTTTCCTAAGGAAAGAAAAGTGCTCACAGTGAAATGAGCATGTCCTCTCAAGATGATCTGGTTTTGAACCCTACTCTTAAATTTACTAATCACCTATCTTTGGGTTCAAAACCTCACTTCTTAGTTTGGGGGTAGGTTGGGAATAGTAATAATCTATCCCAAAAATCTTGCCCATTCTAGCAAGGGCTCATTAAAAGGAGAGCAATTATTAATAAAAGGACAACATTCCAAGCTGTGTAAAAATGAGAACCAAGGGGCGCCTGGGTGGCTCAGTGGGTTAAGCCGCTGCCTTTGGCTCAGGTCATGATCCCAGGTCCTGGGTTCGAGCCCCACATCGGGCTTTCTGCTCAGCGGGGAGCCTCTTCCTCCTCTCTCTCTGCCTGCCTCTCTGCCTACTTGTGATTTCTCTCTGTCAAATAAATAAATAAAATCTTTTAAAAAAAAAAAAAGAGAACCAAAACATATACTGAAGGCATAATGAGTGAACTCCAACATAAAGTCAGTGGTGTTCAGAATCTTCCCCCCTTCTGGATGCTTTTAAGATTTTTTTCTTCAGGGGCATTTGGGTGGCTCAGTCAGTTAAAGGTCTGCCTTCAATTCAAGTCATGATCTCAGGGTCCTGGCTCAGCAGAGAGTCTGCTTCTTCTTCTCTCTTAGCCCCTTCCTCGCTCAAGCTCTCCCTCTCTCAAATAAATAAATAAAATCATTAGGAAAAATATGTCCTTGAGATACCACCTTACACCAGTTAGAATGGCCAAAATTAGCAAGACAGGAAACAACATGTGTTGGAGGGGATGTGGAGAAAGGGGAACCCTCCTACACTGTTGGTGGGAATGCAAGTTGGTGCAGCCACTTTGGAAAACAGTGTGGAGATTCCTCAAGAAATTAAAAATAGAGCTTCCCTATGACCCTGCAATTGCACTACTGGGTATTTACCCCAAAGATACAGATGTAGTGAAAAGAAGGGCCATCTCTACCCCAATGTTTATAGCAGCAATGGCCACGGTCGCCAAACTGTGGAAAGAACCAAGATGCCCTTCAACGGACGAATGGATAAGGAAGATGTGGTCCATATACATTATGGAGTATTATGCCTCCATCAGAAAGGATGAATACCCAACTTTTGCAGCAACATGGACGGGACTGGAAGAGATTATGCTGAGTGAAATAAGTCAAGCAGAGAGAGTCAATTATCATATGGTTTCAGTTATTTGTGGAGCCTAAGAAATAGCATGGAGGACAAGGGGAGTTAGAGAGGAGAAGGGAGTTGGGGGAAATTGGAAGGGGAGATGAACCATGAGAGACTATGGGCTCTGAAAAACAATCTGAGGGGTATGAAGCAGCGGGGGGTGGGAGGTTGGGGGAACCAGGTGGTGGGTATTAGAGAGGGCACGGATTGCATGGAGCACTGGGTGTGGTGCAAAAAAAGGAATACTGTTATGCTGAAAAAAAAAATAAAATTATAAAAAAAAGAAAAATATGTCTTTTTCTTCACTATTCAATGTGCTCCTTTTTTTTCTGATTGCTTTTAAGATTTTTCTGTTTAGCACTTAGTTTTGGCAATTTCTCTATGAAGTGCTTAGGTATTCACATAATTTCTTGCTGCTGCAGCAACAAATGATGGCAAATTTAATGACTTAAAACAATACAACTTTTATGCGTCAACTATACTTCAATTTTAAAAATACAAATTTAGGGAGCCCTGGGTAGCCCAGTTGATTAAGTGGCTGCCTTTGGCTCAGGTCATTATCCCAGGGCCCTGGGATGGAGCGAAACGTTGGGCTCCCTGCTCAGCGGGGAGTCTGCTTCTCTCTTCTCCCTGCCCCTCCACTCCACTTGTGCTCACTCTCTCTTCAAATAAATAAATAAAATCTTTATTTTTAAAAATATCTTATTTATTTATTTGACAGAGAGATAGAGAGCGAGAGAGCACAAGCAGGCAGAGTAGAAGGCAGACGGAAAGGGAGCAGCAGGTTTTCCACTGAGCAGGGAGACCAACGCAGGGCTCGATCAGAGGACTCCTGGATCATGACTTGAGCCGAAGGCAGCCACTTAACCGACTGAGCCACCCAGACACCCCTAAATAAAATCTTAAAAAAGTACAAAAAATACAAAGTTATCATATTAGAGTTCTAGAGGTCAGAAATTTAAAAATCGTCCAATGGACCTAAAATCAAGGTTGTGGCAGGGCTGCCCTCTATTAAGGGCTCTTGGGAAGAATACATTTTTTGTCTTTTTCAGCTCTCAGAGGCTGCATGCATTCCTTGGCCCCTGGCCTGCTCCTTACATCACTCTGTAACCTCAGTTCCACTGTCACATCTCTTTCTCTCTGACTCTCTTGCCTGGGTCTTAGAAGGACTTTATATGGGGTTCTCCCAGATAGCCTGATCATCTTCCCATTTTAAGATTCTTAATTTGCAATGATATAAGGTAACATATTCACAGACTCCAGGAATTAAGACATGATTATCTCTGGGGGACCATGATTCTGCCTACCAAAATGTTGGGTTTTTTCATGTTTCTTTACTTGAATTATGTTGAGTTTTTTGTAACGGTGGGTTTACAATTTTCATTGAACTTGGGAAAACATTTCTTTAAGAAAGGTTTTTTTCTTATTTTGCAGCCCACTTTTCCTTTCGTGACTCCAATACATGTGTATGAGACTGCTTGATATGTTTCCTCAGGTCACTGATGCTCTACTAATTTTTTTTCGTCTTTTTTTTTCCCCTCTCTGTTGATAATTTCTATAGCTAGTCTTTAAGTCCAGCAATCTTTGTTTATTTGTAGCATCTAATCTGCTCTTAATTCCAAACAATGTAGTTTCCAATTCAGATATGGTTTTCAGATTTCATTCCAGATATTATATTTTCATCTCTGGAAGTTCCAAAGGTCTTTCTTAAATCTTTAGTTTCTCTTATCATGTTTATGTTCCTTCTACTTTTTTAAACATATGGAATATATCTACAATACTTATTTCAACTTGCAATTTTTATCTGCTGATTCTAACACACACGTGATTGATTTTCTCCTAGTTAAAGATCCTATTGTCCTGCTTTTTGCATGCCTGGTAGTTTTTTTTTTTTTAATTTTATTTATTTATTTCACAGAGAGATCACAAGCAGGCAGAGAGGCAGGCAGAGAGAGAGGAGGAAGCAGGCTCCCTGCTGAGCGGAGAGCCCGATGTGGGGCTCGATCCCAGGACCCTGAGATCATGACCTGAGCCGAAGGCAGCGGCTTAACCCACTGAGCCACCCAGGCGCCCGCCTGGTAGTTTTTTATTGGATGCCAGACATTTTGAATTTTATTTTGTTGAGTGTTAGATTTTGTTGCTTTCATTTAACTATTGTTGGGCTTTGTTTGGGTACATTTAGAATTTGTGTTTGATCATTTACAGGCTTGCTTTTCAGTTTGTCTGATTTGGCCCAGAACAGTCTTTAGCCTAGAGCTAATTTGGCCCCACCACTAAGGCAATAGCCATTTGAGAGGTCTACCTAATGTCTCACGTCTTAGGACATCTTTTCCTTTCGGCTGGTGTGAATATAACCTACTCCTAGCTATGCATTAATTCTAGTGATATTTATGCTTGTTCTTATTCCCTTTTGTTGGTTCACTTCCTGGCCTTGGGTAGTTTCCTCACACGCATGCCTACTCAGATCATTACTCAGATGAAGAGTTGAAGAAAGCCCTTTGTAGATCTCTGGGGCTCGCTCTCTTTGCAGCTTCCTTCTCTTCATTACTTTGTCCCACAAATTCTAGCCTCTCTGGCCTTCCTGGACTTTCAACTCATAAAACTGCCAGCCTCTATTTGGGTTCCATTACCTGTATTGTAAGCCTTTCCTGGCAGTAAACTGAGGTAATCACAGGCTTCCTCTCTCGTGGATCACAATCCTGGCACTATTATCTCATGTTTGAAAATCATCATTTTCTATATATCATCTGGTATTTTAACTGTTGAATATGGGAGGGCAAATCCAGGTCCTATTATTCCATCATGGCTCAAAGTTTTCAGTATTTATTTATTTATTTAAAGATTTTATTTATTTGACAGAGAGATCACAAGTAGACAAAGAGGCAGGCGGAGAGGGAGAGAGGGAAGCAGGCTCCCTGCTGAGCAAAGAGCCCGATGCGGGACTTGATCCCAGGACCCTGAGATCACGACCTGAGCCGAAGGCAGCGGCTTAACCCACTGAGCCACCCAGGTGCCCAGTTTTCAGTATTTATTAAAGAACAAAAACAAATATATATTAAATATATACACTTACCAGAAGAAATTATAAGCATTTATGTAACCACTCCTCAGAAGTATTCCTTAAGGCAGGAACTATATCAAATACTGTCTTAAGACTGACCAAAACTCAATTCAATCTACTGCCCTTAACAATAGCTGGGTCCATAGATCAAAGACCAATCTCAATATGGAACAGCCAGTACATTGAGAGTCTCATTTTTCCTCTCCAATCCAGTAAGATTCAGATTTTGAGTAGATGGCTCAGAATAATCTTGAGTAGATGGCTCCACTCTCTAGAGTTGAGTTCACATGGTCTTGTCTGTTCACTTTGACCCTACGTGCCATGAACACAAATGACTGGACTAGAGCTGGGCTTATCAGTGAATAGAAATCGCAATAGAGTATTATCTATCTAGCTATCTAGCTATCTTCTACCTAGCTTTCTAGAGAGATAAAATTACAGGAGACTAAGGGTAATAAAGAGAGATTCAGAATTTGTGTGGCTGGAATATGACATATAAACTCAAAAGCTAGGAGATGCAGCATTCATCGTGGACCACAATGAGTTATCCATACACATACAGAGAGAAGAATGTAGCAGATGTACATTGAGAAAAGAGACAGCAGACCATGACCTGAGTTCCTGGTGATTTTCCTGTTCTTAATTCCAATTTCTTCTTGAATTCCTGCCTTTGGGTCCTACAATGCCCTTCTGCATTCCTCTCTTCACTGAAACGTGTTTGTAGAGTTTTGCTACCCTTCTACAGACGTGGAATTTGGGTTTTCCAGAGCCAACCACTAGGAGCCCACATTTCTGAGTGTCCTTTGCTGCCTGTCAAATATGGAAGAGACCTGTTGTCCTCTGACAGAAGCTCTTTTCACCACTGTGTATTTCATTTTCCAGGATATGCTTTTTTTCTCTGCTTTTTGTCCTGCTACTTACATTCCCCTGGCCAACTGCTCCTGGGTCACTAAAGTCCGGCCTCCAAACCTCAGTGATTATAGCCCTTCTACCTGATTTCTAGGATAAGGCCCATCTAACTCAGGGACCACCCATTCATGATTCCTGGCTCCTGCACTCCTGCCTAAGAGGGACCTGTTGAATCACACTGAAAAGGCTGCCACACTTCCTACACATAAACCAGACCCAAAAGTGATATAGATTTTCCTTCTAACATCCGGGGCAGAGCAGACTGCTATACTTTGTAATATTCTTCTTTACAATACAGCCAAAGTTATGGGAGGAGTTTGGCATGAGGGAATGAGTATCATTCATCATGTCTCCCTTTTTCTCTCAAGAGAGTACCTAGCTAAGGCCAACCTATATAAAAAGGTATAATTGAACACATTAATAATGATGACTGCATTACGCTATTTTCCAGAGTTGCAGAAATGCTGAAAACTGGCACTTTCAGAATAAAAATGAACAAATGTTGCCTCCTATACCTTGAGTATATATTATTATTAGGACTCATTTTTCCTTTCACATACCCATGTTTTTCTCCAGCTGATCATAAATTTGCTAAGCCCTGACATAAAACAATTTTTAGCAAGAGGGTGCATGAGGGTAGTCATACTGGGTTATTAAAGCAGTGGAGGGAAACCTAAATATTGCTGAACAGGTCATAAATGAAGCTTTAAAATGAGCAGTTAAATAGCCCAAGAGTACTGGTTAGAGAAATAAAAAAGTGGAAGACTTCATGTGAATTTGGATTGTAACTATTAAACTCTTGCATGACTTTACCCAAACTCCATAGATACGAACACCTTTCATTTACTTTTTTAAAAGATCTTATTTATTTGTCAGAGAGAGAGAGAGAGAGCACAAGCAGGGGGAGTGGTAGGGAGAGGGGGAAGCAGACTCCACATTGAGCAAGGAAGTCAATGCAGGACTCAATGTGGAATTCGATGACTTGATCTGAAGGCAGATAGACACTTAACCAACGGAGCCACCCAGGCATCCCTGATATGAACATCTTTTAAAGAAAAGAAGCTTTTTATGTCTCTTGTGAGTTTCAGGGTTTTTTTTTTTTTTTTCATTTTAAAAACTAAAAAGCCAAGATTAATTTCTGTCCTATGATAATATGTCTTTCATCCCAACCACAAATATATTAAAATGAAAAGTATATTATGACCAACTTTTTTTTTTTGTATGTTTTATTTATTCATTTGAGAGGGAGAGCTAGAGAGAGTAGGAGCAAGGGGAGCAGCAGAGGCAGAGGGAGAGGGAGAGGCAGATTCCCTGTTGGGCAGGGAGCCTGACATGGGGCTCAATCTCAGGACCCTGAGATGATGACCTGAGTCAAAGGTATACGCTTAACCATCTGAGCTACCCAGGTGCCCCTTATGACCATCTTTTAAAAATGACTACATATCCTTAAATTTCACTTAAGAAAACAGTAAGAAAAAGTAGTCAAGAACATGAAGAGACAATGTACATTTGACTAAATACAAATGACTAATAAATATATATGAAAACATGTTTGATCCCTTTAATAAATATGCAAATTACAATATCACAGATGGTACCATTATTTCTCTACCACATCAATAAAAAGTTTTTAAAAAGAGGGGTGTCTGCGTGGTTCAGAGGGTTAAGCATCTGTCTTTGGCTCAGGTCATGATCTCCAGGTTCTGGGATTGAGCCCTGGTTGGTGGGGCTCCCTGCTCAGCAGGGAGTCTGCTTCTCCCTCTCCCTCTGCCTCCTCCCCACTGCTCATGCTCTGTCTCTGTGTCTCCAATAAATAAAATTCTTTTAAAAAAAGTTTTAAAAAGATAACATCTGGCGCTAGTAAAGGTACACTGAAATAGTTGTTCACATATTGCTGATAGTGCAAACTGATGCAGCCTTTCTCAGAATAAATTTAGCAATAGTTATGAAAAATATTAAATATGTTCATTATCTTTGACTCAGGGTTTTTTATTCAGAGATTCTATTCTGGGAAATAATCTGAAATGTGGACAAAGATTTATGCACAAAGATGGCTTAACAGCAAAACTTATAAAATATTTTGTGTCCAACTACAAGTACCAGAAATCCTGATGCAAGCTGACTTAAATATAAGGGAAACTTATCACAGGAAGAATAGAGGAGGTAAGTTTCAGGGTTGTGATTCAGTAATTCATCAATGTCATCAAAGAACTAGGTTCTGTGATCTTCAGAGCTGGCAGAAAGTAAGATGGTTATCCACCCACAATTCACAATGTCTATAAGAAGAAGAAAGATTATTTCTTCTTATAGCTCTGTCTTAGATGTGAGGAAAAACTCCCCAAATCTCTTCATCAGAACTTTCCTTCACATCTTTTCAGCTAGAAGTGGCCACATGCCAGGGAAAAAGAATTGTATTATTTTTAGGCCAACCAGGTCCTTTACTGGAACTCCTAATAGCATTCTCTTCGAAGTGCATGGTTACATGGAGAAGGAGTACATTTCTAAACAAAATCACTTTTCTTTTTGGAAAACAGCGAGAGCAACCAAAAATAAGTGTGTGTGTGTATGGATTAAACCAGCAGTTTGGTAGAATTAGCATGGTACATTTGTGCTATATGATGGATTGCTATCTGGCCATTATAAATACTGTGTTCAAAGAATGCTTACCACAGTTTTTCATTATATAATGTTTTCTTAGTCAGCTCAGGATACCATAGAGTGGGCAGCCTAAACAACAGAATCTTACTGGTTACATTTCTAGAAGCTGGGAAGTCCAAGGTCAAGATACTAACTGATTCAGTTCCTGCTGAGAGCTCTCTTCCTGGCTGCCTTCTTGCTCTGTCCTCACATGTCAGGGAGAGAGAAAGGGTAAGGGCTCTGCTGTCTCCTCTTATAAGATCATTAATCTCATCATGAGGGTCCCACTCTAATGACTACAACCCTAATTATTACCTCCAAAAGGCCTCATTTCCAAATAACATCATCACATTGGGGATTAGGTCTTCAACATATGAATTTGGAAAGGGACACAAACATTCTGTCCATAACAAAGGTTATGTCAAAAAAAAGGAGATTAGAAAACCAAATGCACATTATAGTTATAGGATACATACATGTACATGTATTGTTATATACAGAGAGAGGTCAGAAACAAATGATAAAATATTAACTATGGATATCTTTGTGTAATAAGATTACTGATGATTTTCATTGTCTTCTCTGTTTTTGTGGGTTTTTTTTTTTGTATTTTTCATTCTTTTCTACATGGATACAAATTAAAAAAGCATAAAAGTTATTTATAAAAATTCCACTCATGGGGCACCTGGGCAGCTCAGTGGGTCAAGCGTCCAACTTTTGATCTCAGCTCAGGTCTTAATCTCAGTGTTGTAATTTCAAGCCCTGTGTTGGGATCCACACTGGGTGTGGACCTTGCTTAAAAAAAAATTTCCATTCATATTTGAGGTAAATGGCAATTCTAATTCCAGTAAAGCCAATTCTTCACCTCTAATTACTCACTATATATGGTATTTTAAAATATTTGAGGGTATTCTCTTTGTCCATACTTGTGGGTTGGGTCTATAATAGACCAAGTCTGCTGAATTATTTGATCAAGAAGTCTTCGAAGCCACTTTATCTGTTGAGGAAGTACGTAGTACAATAGCTGTTGTTCTACTATTCACACCACCCAAAGATCCAGCTTATCTTTGATATCAGCATTTGCAATACCTGTGATAACCTTTTGGGCAGCTGTCCACTGCTGGGGCTTGAGGACATCTATTTCTAAGAGTATTGGTTAAGGTGGTGAAATATTTCTTTATAAGTATGGTTCAATGGCCTTCTGATTATTGCCATACTAACATACTAGAATAAGTGGGACTCTTCTATTCTGCGTGAGCCAAATCAGCTCTTTCAACCTTCTTACCATCTGTGTCTACCTTAAAGGGACACTAAAGGAGTTGGGGAGGTGGGATGCCTGGGTGTTTCAGTTGGTTAAGCGTTTGCCTTCGGCTCAGGTCACGATTCCAGGGTCCTTGGATGGAGTCCCACATTGGGCTCCCTGCTCAGCAGAGAATCTGCTTCTCCCTCCCCCTGAGGCAGAAAGTTCATTCTCTCTCACACAGACAAATTTAAAAAAAAAAAAAAAAAAAAAAAAAAAGAAAGGAGTTGAAATTGTAGGGGAAAAACTCTAAGAACTGGAAAAGGCGGCTTTTAGGGTATCCTTTCACAGACAGGTAGGGTATCCAACCATCCCAGTTTCCCAAGATCAGGAGGTTTCCCAGCTTGTGTGCTAAAACCAGGGAATTCCTGGGAAAGCTGGGATGGGTTGGTCTCCATAGTCACAGTTTCATAATCTGCTCAAGCCAAGAGAGCCACACCTGGAAAGCATTGAAAAATGATTTGGGGGAGCTAAAGTATTATTTTTGTTTTCCTTTGTTTTCTTATTAAAATCTCCCTTGGAACATTCCAGGCTGTTTCTGTTGCTCTACAAAGAAATTATTTTTTTTTCTTTTTGCCACTTTTCAGTCAAGAGCCAAGGGAAGCAGAAAGACTCAAGAGGCTGGGTGGGGTGGAAGCATCAGGAAACCTTTAGCAGGCAAAGAAAGAAGTAAAACCCAGTAGGGAGGAGGTGTACTTGCCCAGGGAGCTACAGAAACTTTGTGCATTGGAACACTTCTTTTTTAAAAAATTAAGGATTTGATCCTTCTTTGAGGTCCACAAACCAAATTTTTATTCATCTTTATCCTCCCTTGCAGTTTTCAAGATCTGTTGTCATGGCAACATCATGAATTGAGTTCAACCTTAATGTTTGTTGGTATCTGCTATGATATTTAAAACTGCACGATTTTCTAAAAAAAAAAAAAATCTTGATATTTTATCGCTCAATCTCCTTAGAAATCGTCCCATGGACTTATTATAATGCTTATGCCTGACAGGAACACCAGAGCCATATTCAACACATAAATGATCTCTAAGAATTTTATCATAGGCTTCATTCTCACGTACAGAGATTATGTGCAAAACCAAATTTTGTCTTTGTAGAATGACACAAATAGATACATTCTATATGGTATGTTATATACTGCCCTTTTTTCCCCCCACTAAATGTGATTATCAGAAAGTTAGACAGGGCGCCTGGGTGGCTCAGTGGGTTAAAGCCTCTGCCTGCGGCTGAGGTCATGATACCAGGGTCCTGGGATCGAGCCCCGCATCGGGCTCTCTGCTCGGCAAGGAGCCTGCTTCCCCTTCTCTCTCTGCCTGCCTCTCTGTCTACTTGTGATCTCTGTCTGTGAAATAAATAAAATCTTTAAAAAAAAATAGAAAGGTAGAGAAAAAAACTTAAATTATAAAAATCCCTATACAGGTAGCAATAGCATGTACTCAAAAACTTTTAAGAATATGAGAGTAAAAGCATATTTTAAAAATGAATGATTACGGGACGCCTGGGTGGCTCAGTTGGTTGGACGACTGCCTTCGGCTCCGGTCATGATCCTGGAGTCCCGGGATCAAGTCCCGCATCGGGCTCCCAGCTCCGCGGGGAGTCTGCTTCTCTCTCTGACCTTCTCCTCACTCATGCTCTCTCTCACTGTCTCTCTCTCAAATAAATAAAAATAAAATAAAATCTTTAAAAAAAATGAATGATTACCATGACTTCTAGTATTATATGCTACTTAGGGAAAAAAATTATTTAATATTTAAATTTACTGCTCCAATTCAGACAAGTCCTTAAATACTATATAAACTATATGATGGTTAAACTCAGACTCTGATGATTTCAGGCTAAGAGATGCATTTTTCTTTGTTTTCCTTAATTAGCACATAAATTCACAACATTAGCATCTTAATGCTTTCATGTTTGTTGAATGAATCAGCCTACTCTTTAGGATGTGGCAGAAAAACTTGTTCGAGAAATTAACTATATTATTTTTCTTTTTATTTCTTGTACCCTCTTTCTCTCCATCAGGCTGTTAGTTTGATCAGATGAAGAATGTGTCAGAGAGAAAAGCATCCTGGTTATCTAGGTTGACTGGCTCATAGACCATTTAGAAGTAAAATTTCTGTGCCCCAAATCTGCCACAGAAGTTTCAGAGAGCTGCTGGTTTTATAAGGAACTGTGTTAATCAGCACTATGGACCACTCTGACATAAACTGAGCTGTAGACAATTGATATTCAGAGGAGTCCACCTTGGCCCTTGGTGCCTGGAACCATGGAACAATTGGTGAGAGGTAGGCAGGGGTTGGAATGAGTCTGGCAGTTGAGAAATAAAACTCTTCAAAAAAACTACATTTAAATTTTCCAAAGGCTAAGCAAAATTGAGACTGACCAACATTCCTTTCAACTTGACCAAACGTCAGACAAACATCTTCCTGACTACAGGTTTCTGGCGGCCTTTTTCTTTCCTTCTCTCTCTCTCTCTTTTTTCCCCTTAAGATTTTATCTTTTTAAAGTAATCTCTACACCTAACATGGGGCTCAAAGTCACTATCCTGAGATCAAAAGTCAAATACTTCACCCACCAAGCCAATCAGGTGGTCCTGGCTCCCTTTTTCTGAGAACAGTTGCTTTAGAAAATTTGCAATTATAAATTATTTCTCTTTCTCCTTTAAATGTAAATTTTCTACAACACAGGGGAGCCATCCCTTTGAAAGGGAATTGTTGAGAAAGAGCCCGTCTCCACTCTTGTGGAAAGTAGGATCCTAACTTCAAAAAAACAAGACAAAACAAAATAAAACAAACCCAAAATTAGTAAATGCGGATGGCCTAATGTCATTGACTAACTTTCCCTCAATTTCTCCAGCACTTTTCCATTAGCTGACCCCAGCATTTAGGAATCTTTCTGCCTTTTCCTTCAGTAGGGCTCACCTCTTCTCTCCTCTTCTCTCTATTGCAACAGTCTCTCTCCCCTTTTGCAATAATCTTGAATAAAGTTTTCCTTGCTTATTTAACTGGTCTGGCACAATTTTTCTTTACAGGACTTAAAAGTAAACAACTAAGCTGCCATATAAAATTAAAAATTTCTATTTATTGTACAGTTCAGCTTGTGGCCTAAAATTCATTAGCCTTAAAAATAGAATCACTTCTGCTCTGTAGCTGGCTTTTGAAATCCTGGATATTTTGCATATTAGAGTCACATTCAAAAATAAACTGTTTCTTTATATGCCCGCTTCCCTTTGGAATGTTTCTTGTTCTTCTTACCATCAAAGGTGGTTACTATTTTTCCCCCAATATGATCATTTATATTCCCTTGTAGCACATAAAATTTGCCGTAAGGATTGAAAGTAGGATATGTAAACTGAATAGTACAGAACCTAGACCTTAACAGGCATTCAGCCAATGCAAAGATAATTCTTTCATCAAAGTGCTAACACATTCAAGGGCCCCCGGTACAGAAGGAAACATTCTAATTTAAGGACTTATTTTTCACAGTTCGAGAAGGAGATACAAACTTTCAATTATAAACAATAGAAGAACTGAAATGAAAACAGCTTAAACAGTAAAGACTTTTTAAATCCTACATAAGAAAAGTTGATATGATAGTTTCTATCCTAGTTTGTTGCTGTAAATAATGACTACAAACATAGTGGTGTGGCCCTCAACTCTGAGTCCAGCATTTCTTAATGGAGTCTTCTACTCAGGGGTCTTCTACTCAGGGCTTCAGGAAACTGAAATCAAGGATCAGCCAGACTGGGTTCTTATCCGTAGGCTCTTAGGAAGAGCTTTCAAACTCTGCTTTCAAGTTTCTGTTTTAAAACTCATTCAGGTAATTGGCAGAATTCAGTTCCTTGACAGTTATAGAACTAGGCTCTCCTTTCCTTGTTATGGCTCCTTCATCTTTAAGCCAACGATGACGTATTACATCCTTCTCAGGCTGCAAATATCTGAGTTCCTCTTTTACTACCAACCAGAGAAATAGCTCTGGTTTTAGGAGCTCATTTGATTACACTGGATAATCCAGGAGAATCTTCCTATTTAAGATCATCTGATTAGTAACATTAATTACTACCTGCAAAATCCATTCTGCCATGAAAAGTAACATTCACAAGAGTAAAATTGGGGGGAAAGGTCATGGGGACCAAAATTCTGCCTATCTCAGATGGATCTGAAATATATTTGGGAGGTAGAAGCCAAAAGCTTGTTTTGAAAAGTATTTGACATTTTATCTAATGAGATTTTTATCCCGTATCTAGAAACTTATTAAAGGCCTTGACCATTTCCTTCAGCACTTGCATTCCTTAGTCTACATATAATCTGCTTGTGGGCTTTCAGTGTGCAGAAAAAGAGGAAGGACAACCTATCAGTCAAGGAAAATTTGAATGTGGGGTTAAAAAGAAAGAAGAGACCCCAAATAGAGTTACTTTTGCTAAGCCCCTGCAAGGCTTAATACCTACCCTAACTATAATTTCAGCCTCTTCCAAGAGTGGATTTTATTTCTCTTTAAGATTTAAGTAATGCATAAATACATACATTTTTTTTTAAAGATTTTATTTATTTATTTGACAGACAGAGATCACAGGTAGGCAGAGAGGCAGGCAGAGAGAGGGTGGGAAGCCGGCTCCCTGCTGAGTAGAGAGCTCAGTCCCAGGACCCTGGAATCCTGACCTGAGTTGAAGGCAGAGGCTTAACCCACTGAGCCACCCAGGAGCCCCAATCAAGACTGTATTTTAAACCAATCGGCCTGGAATTTCCTGATCAGCACTAGTTAAGTAATCTGCAAAATAAGACCCCTTGCCCTTGCCCTGAAGGGAATGCCCTGTCTGAAATAATCCTTTCTTTTCTTTTGCTAATAACCTTCTTGACCTGCCCTATTTCTGCTTATAAAAACCCTTCCATTTTGTACAACTCCTAGGAGTTCCTTTCTACTTGCTAGATGGGATGCTGCCCAATTCATGAATCATTAAATAAAGCCAACTAGATCTTCAAATTTACTCAGTTGAATTTTGTTTTTTTTAACAGTGGTAATAAGAATTGTGGTTTGTGAAGCAAAAACATGATGAAATTAAGCAGGAATTTGTAGTGTGGAAGTCACTTTTCCACCATCCCCCCTCCATATGGGTGTGCTGACATGAACAGAGCAGAAGAAATTAACACAGGGGAAAGTGATCTGGGGCTTAGGGTCACATATAATATGTAAGGAGTGAAAACCAGAAGCATGTCATATCAAAGAAGGTAAAATGGTAAAGAAGACCCAAGAATTCTTAAGTAAGAAGAGGCCAAAGAAAGACAAAAACAGGGGTGCCTGGGTGGCTCAGTGGGTTGAGCCGCTGCCTTCGGCTCGGGTCATGATCTCGGAGTCCTGGGATCGGGCCCCTCATCGGGCTCTCTGCTCTCTCGGGGAGCCTGCTTCCTCCTCTCTCTCTGCCTGCCTCTCTGCCTGCTTGTGATCTCTCTGTCAAATAAAAAAAAAAAAGAAAGAAAGACAAAAACAGCATTAGGACCACACGATGTCATCAACTAGCTAATCTCTTCGGAAGAAATATTTATTGAGAGGTTCATATTAAGAAATTAATAAAATATAATCTCTACCTAGAATCAACTCCATAATTTCATAATAATATTAAATTAATTATTGAGATCCTTGTCAAGTACATCACATACATATGCATGTACATACGCACATACATATTCTTTGTGGGGAGGGAGGACTGCTATTTTGGGGAGGAAAAGGCCAAGTGAAGAGCGAGTGGACAGCTTGATAGATTTAAGACAGAAAAATATGTTAAAGCAAAAGGCCCCTCTAAGCATGTTCTATTTTCTGTCATAAGTCTAGGGCCTCTGCAAAACACCTACAACAACCACAGAAAATGCGCATTTTATTCTGTTGCTCCTTCCAGCAGACAGTGATTTGGATTTTTAATGAAAAACAAGCTTGCATTCATGATCCAAATTTTAAAGCCTCTAGGTCACTGTGTAATAAACAGATTAATAGATTTTGCTTTCCGTTGCCTTGGATCAGCTAAAACAATTATGCCCTCTAGTCTCTAAAATCTGTACTACAAAAGCCATTTTAACAGTGTTTGCTTTAGCTTTACCCTCTTCAGCTTTGGTTCTTGAAGTCAAAAGTTAGCAAAAATATGGTTCAGATTCACTAAGACTCCTCTAGGTATAAGCAAAGCAATTAATCTCATTGGGAGCATAAACACGGCTATCTTGAGGTTCATTTGCTCTCTTAGCGATACCAGAAAAAAAAATAAACTTTAAATTGCTTTTATGGGGCGCCTGGGTGGCTCAGTGGGTTAAGCCTCTGCCTTCGGCTCAAGTCATGATCTCAGGGTCCTGGGAGAGAGCCCAGCATCAGGCTCTCTGCTCATAGGGGAGCCTGCTTCCCCCTCCCCCTCTGCCTGCCTCTCTGCCTACTTGTGATCTCTCTCTCTCTCTGTCAAATGAATAAAGTTTTTTTAAAAAATTGCTTTTATGCTACTACATGCTTGCAGTCATATTTTTAATTTTTTACATATTATAGAAAAAAATACTCTCGAAAAGTTGCTAAGGAGAAAGTTATCCATCATTTTCCTAATAAAGGTGCACAACTACACACATAAAGACAAATTATGGAAGTTGCCTGTCTGAACTTCATTAGCCACCTGGCATTTAGGATGCTGATCTTTAAAAAGCCACCTTGGCATCTTTTAAAAAATGCTTTGATTTGATCTAGTTCTACTTCTTCTTTGAGGCAATCAGGCCAGGAGTTCTGAGAACACATTCTGTTTATTTGTTCCTTTGATCCCTTCCTGTCCTGTCTGCATGCAAGGGCACACCTCACCTTGAAAAGAACTCATCAGCAGTTCTCAGGAACGAGAGAGTTCAATGCTTTCATCTTGCGCCACCTTTGCCAGGATTTCATTTTTTTTCCTCTTTCATTTTGAACAGTGCATATACTTGGAATTCATATGGTATGCATAGAGTTGGAATTCAGATCAGTTGTCGGGTTATCAAAATACTTTCCCACCTAGATAGGATCGCTGTTAATTATTCTGATCAACTGTAATACATGGTTAAGACAGGAAAAAAAATTGCAAAGAGATCTTAGTCGATCTAATTTTATTTCATGGACAAAGACAAATGACTGGTTTGTTTTAGTTAGGGAGACCAGGAAGGAAGAGGAGGCAACACTAAGGATTAAATGCTTCCAGGAATCAGTTTCTGGGTCTTTAAATCTAAATGACTAATCTCACTTGGTTATTTTCAAGGCTATCTGGAAATAAAATGGGAACGGTTTGAGGTATCTTCCCTGGTATACAGAGGATATGATTCATAGCAACAGCTATGTGGGCCTGGGCATTTTGTGTCAAACAAACTTCACATTTGACATCTCTACAAATAAACAAAAGTCTCCTTGGAGCTTTAAAAGCTTAAACCACCTTGGAGCTTTGAAAGATCTCATCATTTCAGAAATGGAGGAACAGGGATCCTCAGGAGCAAAGTCAGCTTAATGGATCTTCTAAAGCCCCGGATGATGATCTTCCCATGACTTAATTATTCTTAAGTTTGTTTTTTTTTTACGTTGTCTAAAATTCTCCTCAATGAGAAATTCGTTTAATTTTTTAATGTCAAAGCCTCTTGTCAGGATAACAAACACCTTTGGGAGGGTTAAGGTAATTTCTGTCATTCACAAATGTATATATATAACCAAGACTGGTTTAATAAATCTTGGGACAAGAGAGGATTATTTTTCTTAAGTTTTCAAAATCACATCATGTGACAGGAAATTTACTATCAGTCATGTTTAGGAGGCCCTCTTCCCATCTAGCATGATGTAAGAATCTCAAAAAGCTTGTGCAGTTCAAAAAACTCAAGAGAGGAGAACCTGGTGTTGCACTCATCATAGCGGTACTGAGCTCCTCCTTCATTCGTGCTAATGTGGTTTTCTGCTAGTCATGACCCCTGCTACCTCTGCACCCAAGTTAGCCACTGGCATGACTGTCAATCCCCAGACCCCATGAACCTTCCACTTTTTCTAGTCTCTGGAGGGAGGGCATCCATTCTAATAGCTAGGTTCCTTTCTCTTGCTTAATCAACAGAGCTCTCCCTCTCTACTTAATAATCCTGTTAAAAAGAAAGTGGTGGTTGGGGGGGGGGGGGCTGGGTGGCTCAGTGGGTTAAAGCCTCTGCCTTTGGCTCAGGTCATGATCCCAGGGTCCTGGGATTGAGCCCCGCGTCGGGTTCTCTGCTCAACGGGGAGCGTGCTTCCCTTCCTCTCTCTCTGCCTGCCTCTCTGCCTACTTGTGATCTCTGTCTGTCAAATAAATAAATAAAATCTTAAAAAAAAAAAAAAGAAGAAGCAGCTAGGGTGAGAGCAGGCTTTTCAAAATAAAACTTCTTAACTTTCCACTGAGCAGAGAAGGCTCCAGGCCTTCAGAATATTTGCCATTTTGAGAAAGGAAAAGTAAAAGCCTCTTTTTTATAGAGACATAATTTGTTCAGGTTGTCTATGGCTAGGTAACAAAGCATACCAGGTTGGCTCAAAACAAAAGGAATCCTTTATTTGGCATTCAAATATGGGAGTCGACAGGACCTGGGCATTTCCTTTGGGGTCTCTCATGTGGTTGCAGTGGAAAGGTGGCGGGAGCTGGGGCCATCATGAAGGCACTCACAGAACTGAAGCCTGGACTAGGAAAACACTAACAGCTGGGGCTACAACAGTTTGGATGTCTTGGGCACTTTTTTTTTTTGTGGCTCTCCATGTGGTGTCAGGTAGCATTAAGGTAGCAAAATCCTTACAAAGTGGCCAAGGCCTCCCGGAGTGAGTAGAGCAAGTATCACAAGAGCTACCAGCACAAGCTGCATGGGCTTTTCTAATCTAGCCTTGGAAGTGACTCAGTGTGATTTCCATTGGACTCTGTTCATGGAGGCAGTCACAAAGGTCCAGTCAGGTTCAAGGGGAGGCTCTACAGATTATATCAGTTGATGAGAGGAGAGTGAAAGAATTTGTGGATGTAATTAAAAACCACCACAAGAGCCTATAAAATAAAAAGAAGAAATGACTTGTTTCTCCCATTTGTTTATCCTTCTCCCTTGTGTCCATCCATGACTATCAGGCTGCAGCAAACTCTTTGTGGCTTGGAAATTCATCGCCCTTCCATTCTCCATCCTCTTTGTAAAGCTTTCTTGCTCTCAGTCCCATTGCCACAAATCTTGATTATCTCTCTGCCTGGGGACTAAACTGAGCTGGGCTGGGTTCTGTTTCTAAACAGTTTTTGCAGTTCTGTGTATGTTAGAATCCATGGGCAAAATACTATTTTTTGCTATCTGGGGGCTATTTTTACCCCTGGGCAGGCTGCTGGGGAACCAGGTGCCAGCTCAGGCAAGAAACAGCTTCAGTTTTTCTGGAAGGGAGAGTGGGGAGGTGTCAGAGGCACCAAGGTTTGGAAGAGAGCTGGGCCAGAAAGAAAGATTTGCATGTGGAAGTGGCAATCTCTATTTTGGCAGTTCACCAGACTAAGAATTGGATAGAGTTTCTCTGAGCTTTGTGTCTTCAGTCTTGAGTGCCATGGCCCTCTCACAGGACACACACCACAGACTGACACTGCTGGTCCTGACTACAGCTCCATGCAGGTTACCTGTGAGCCTCCACTCTCACTTAAAAAATGGGAAGCCTTGTGGGATTAGGTATCTCAAGGTTTTGGTATCTAAAACTCCTCTTGTGACATGAATCTGGCCAACGCTGGCTTGCTGGCAGTACTTTTTCTTCAACCCGTGCATCCTGAGCTCTGAATTGCCCACTTACAAAATAAGTGGAAGCATAAACCTACTGTAAGTTGTGTACTACTTATAACTGGGGGTCTTACCTGATTAACAGTGATCCAGAATCAACTGGCAGCACAAATTCTTTCTGGCACTATTAGTGAACTATCATTTTTTTAAAAACAATTCACAAAAAATTTGGCAGATCTGACTCATCTTGGATTTTAAAAATATTATTTTAATAAAACTTCTCCTCAAAGAAGTGCTTATTCATGACACATAATTCAGCAAACTAGTTCTTTCAGCTCTAGTAGAAAAAAAAACACAAGGAAAGCGATTCCATTGCCTCTTTTGTGTATAATGAATCTTCTCACATTTCTTCTAGTTAATTTATTAAAAAACAAAAGAATGACAGCCTGAACCATGCTTCTCATATTTGTCTGTAATGTTGTGTGGTTAATAGTCCAGTCTCACATTTGCATGAGGCCAGCTGTTAAAGATGGCACCACAGGGAATCCACGATAATTTTAAGACATGTTGCAGAGTCACATAAGTCCATAAATCTAAATTCACTAGAATGCTTATGGGAACATAGTCATCGTTAGATTTGAAAATGAATCCTTTATTGCTTTCATTTTGAACTTTGCCCTTTACTTGACTCAAATTATCTTTATCAGATAATGGATGAAGGGCCTCATAACGAGTAAACAAGTTTCCAAGAGCAACCTCATTTGCAAAACTTCTTAAAATTCTTGTCAGAGCCCATTTTGAACATAGTCAGGGCAATTATTTCTGTTCTTGTTAAGAAAAACCTCCTTGACCTAGTTACTATCTATGATATGTTACAGTTAACATGTAATGAGAACAACAGCCAAAACCATAAACTCACTTAATAAGTGCACATTAAGAAATTTGAAATTCAGGGGCACCTGGGTGGCTTAGCTGGTTAAGCAGCCAGCTCTTGATTTCCACTCAGGTCATTATCTCAGGGTTCCTGGGAATGAGCCCCACCTCGGGCTCTATACTCAGCAGGGAGTCTGCTTGGGATTCTCTCTCTCCCTCTGCCCCTCCCCCTACTCATGTGCGCTTGCTCTCTCTCTCTCTCTCTCATTCTTAATAAATCTTAGGGAAAAAAAACAAATTTGAAATCCACACAGATTATCAACCACACCATAAAAATACGGTGTCTCATCCCACACATAGCAAAGGTTGGTATGCTCACCTACAAAACTGTCTCTCTGCTTGATAAAAATCATTTTTAAATTTATATATAAAACAGCCCTGATGTTTGTTAAAAGAGAAGAAAACAATGGAACTCAGCCCAAACACTTGCTCATAAGTTTTTGAAAAATCAATGCAGTTACTATTTATTTAGTGACCTAGAGTATTCGAACCATTTAAGTCATAGCCTCCCTTCTTGAATATTCCTAAGAATAAGTTAAAAATCTTAAATAAGTACACATTCTTAAAAGTAAGCATAAAATAATGTTCAGATGAGATTTAAGCATGAGATATCACTCTCCCCACCCCCACCTCAACCCCAGTCAATTCCAAACCTTGAAAGACTTTTTCCACACACACAACTTGAGGGAACATGGCCATGTTCTTTGAAACTCTCTGAGCCTCCAGGACTTCATCTGTGGGTGGAAAATACTTTCAGATGGGACAATTAGACAAGATGCAGGAGTAAAGGTGGTTACTTTAATATTCCATTAAGTGGGAATAGGTCTCCTTCTTTCAAATCTGGATTCTGGTAAATCACTGTTTAAAATAAGTTACCATCACCTTCCTCTTGCTTACCATTATTTCATCTGAGTCCCTGTCAGAGCCTGCCACTCCAACTCTGTATTATCATAGTTGTCTGATATTTCCATTCTAGGGGCGCCCCTAGGAGATGTTGAAGAAAATCCCATAGCTGATTTACAGATGCATGGTTCCAGCTTTAGCAGAGGCCCCTCCCCTTAGTCTTCCACGTGTCCCAGAATGTTCTTATGTCCATTCACCATCAGGGGCTGTTTCACCCAATCCCTCCTTAGTCTCCACTCATTTCCCATTCTCTCTTTCAGCAGATGATCTTTTGTCCTATAACATTAGAAAATAGGGACTCCAAGGCAATTGCTCAGCTTCCCACCCCTTCCTGCCCCCATCCTCTATTCCTCATTTCTTTAATTTTATCTTATTTCTGGTCACCTTCAGTGTTTCCCTCTTCACTGACTTCTCCTCAGCTTATGTGACTAAACCTCTCTAAGCCCAAAAGAGCTCCTTTCAATACTGCTTTCTTTTCTAGTCTCCTTCAACCCCCAAATCTTCTCTTTCTCTTTTCTTTTTCAGTTCCTGAAAGAGTGTCCCCGACTTCCGAACTTGGCTCCATTTCCATCCAGTCTGGGTCCCACTGCTACCATGCTATTGATGCTGCTATGATTAACGAGTGCACTGGTTAATTCAATTACCAGGAATGGTGCTAGGCACTGTGGATACAGTAGTAAACAACACAGACATGATTCCCGTTTTCTGGAACATATAGTAGGTGTGTCAGTTCGGGACTTCTAAGAAACAGTTACCAAGATGGGATCAGACATCCAAGAGATCTACTGGGGTAAGTGCCTGTGCAAGAGAAGGGTGTTGAAGTAGCCAGAGAGAGCTTTTAAATCACATTGCAGATCTGACTACCCGTGAAAGTAGAGATTGAAGTTAGGATTAGATGGGAAAACCACAGACCACAGTACAACTCTAAGAAAATCTCAGCTGTGCTGATGAGACATCACTGAGCCAAAGTTTCCTGTTAGAGGAATCTCATGTTGAGCAGAAGTGGACTGGCTCTATGACCCTGCTGTACTTAGCAATTGGGGGCCGTCTGTGAAAAGTATGGTCTCAGTGTTCCCAGGGTAGAAGACAGAATTCATCCATTAACTGTGTATCTTACAGCAGTTTGGAGGTCTGAACCAGCATATCTCCATGAATGCCACACTTTACACTATATGCTGCACAGATTCACTTCTCCATTCATGTTTTCCATGGTCCTCATGTACCTCTATTCCTGAAGGGAAACTTAGAAGAGGGAATTCTGTAGGGATAACTACAGCCTCCATTGCTACCATTGATCTCGAGCTTCAACGATACTCATCTTCTCCCTCCTCTCATGCTAAACTGTCTCTCCTGCCAGTCTTGTTGGCTGATCTTGTGCCATAACCCAAAACCTCAATCTTAATGGGTCTGATCTCTTAGAAATCGTAACTTTCTCAGGCTATGGTTGCCACACATGTCCATTCACAGTTACAAGCGAGAAAGTTACCAAGAAACACCCAACCAAACCACCTTTGTTGCACACATCTACTTTCCTGTCCTTGTTTTGTCAAAGCAGCCCTACCTCTTCCTGCTTGTTGGGTTAAATTATCTCTGCCAAGATATTGACTCCACGTCTTACCTGCCAGTATTTGGACTCAAGGAGTCCACAGCGATCTGCAGGAATCATAGCTTATAGTTCATGGGGATCCTTACTCTGTTTCTCATGAGAATGTAACCCTTTGGTTACCAGGACCTCTAATCTTACAGAGGCCAGAGTTGGAAGCAATGAGAAACACAGAGATCTCCACTGGGTCATTGAGAATGATGTTAAATGAGACCATTTCTATTTCTACTTCCATGTTTCCAGATCCATGCTTTCTTCCTACTGAGGCCATTTAGAGGTCTCTGATGGCACCCTATCCCTGCAGAGCACTGCATCTAAGAATGTTATTTCAGATGTGTCTTCAGTAGGTTGTTCTACTACAGTCTGGTATGAGGCTGGCTGATTCTGGAAGGTGCAATGCATAACGCAAACAGTGAATTCTTTGCTGAGGAGTGGTTTTTTGTTTTGTTTTGTTTTGTTTTATTAGATGCTATGTTATATGGATTTCACCCTATGGATCAAACATCCTGTAAGCCCCCAGATAGTGATGCTGCCTGAGGATCTATGGAAAGAAAAGGCAAACTCATATATCTACCCTTGTGAGAGTGAACCTTTTAAAGTGAAAGGGGTTCAGTGTAGTTCACTTTCCACAAAGATGATCGTCAATTTGCTGAAAGAACAGCACCAGATTGAGGGATCAACACTGTTTGGTTTCTGTTGCTCAAAGGTTGGCTATTCAGAGACAGTAACAGTTAGCAAATGAGAATACATGCTGTTATATTCATAAGTAGTCTCCATCTTTGCCACTGGGCCACTCTGATTATATGTCTCTCATTCCAATTCTGGGGTGGCAGTGATGAAAGCTAGTGATGTAAATTGCCATTTTTTCTTATTGGTTGTTCACTGTCTTCTCCATAGTTGATGCTTTCTCCTGGGCATTAATGCGTGAAAATCTTCATACTTTGTACCCACTTCCATATGCTATCCATTTGCTTTTACACCAGAAGTTATTATCTCTGATTTTCAAGTGCTTGTTCTTCTAGGTTCCTGGCCATCTGGTTAGGCTACTTGTCACTGCCCAGGAGAGAGAGAGAGAGAGAGAGAGAGTGTGTGTGTGTGTGTGTGTGTGTTTTCTTTCTTGTCTTGGGCCACTTGTTCTTGCACACAAAGCAAATCATGAGGCATATCACCTGCTCACTGGGGAGATTTTCCCTTGCCATTGTATTTCAAAGCTCTCCCTGAATGTGGCTATACAGCTGCCATCCATTTTTCGCTTGTACAGATATACTAAGATGATCCATTTGCAAACAAAACCTAGAGATTTTCCTCTACCTATGGCTGATCAAAAGGGCCCCATATACAGTCATAGATGTGGGACAATGGTTCTGATGCAACTGTGATATAGGGGTAGGCTACTTGCTCATGTAGCTTACTTGTGCCCTCTGGTCATGCTTCTGGTTGTAGATATTAGTAAATACTGGCCAATTTTTTCTCTATAAATTTTTCCACAACTCCCTAAAGTCAAGCATCCTTGGCTGCCCTACTCTCCTTACTGGTTACAGTAATTGTGACCTGCTGGCTTTTAGTAGCTGAGCCCACTGCTTGGCCTCCATTACTTTGCTTCCCCATCATGAGTCCAGCTCTGGGACTATCTCTTTTTTTTTTTTTAAAGATTTTATTTATTTATTTGACAGAGAGAAATCACAAGTAGGCAGAGAGGCAAGTGGAGAGAGAGGAGGAAGCAGGCTCCACGCCGAGCGGAAAGCCCAATGTGGGGCTTGAACCCAGGACCTGGGATCATGACCTGAGCCGAAGGCAGCGGCTTAACCCACTGAGCCACCCAGGCGCCCCTGGGACTATCTCTTTTACCATCATCCCATACCTACAGAGGAGGCCATCACTGAACATTTGGATGCTGTAGGTATACATTCCTGATGGCCTTGGTGAATGATACTTGCTCTGGGGTCCTCCATGGAATATTTTCCTACAGGAGGTCTTTTAGTTTCATATAATATATCAATTCCAGTATCACACTTCCTGCAGCCTTTTTATGCTTTCCTCGACCATATGCATGGCAACTCAGGCATTTCCATTGTCTAGCACAAGATGACATTTTTTCCCCCCAGGCTCCTAAAAGTCACCCAAGTTGAAAGTTTGCTTCATTCCCTTGGGTCCATGCCAGGGTGGTGAGTTCTATGTCCTGAGAAAGTGTTACCAGTTGCTGATTTTCTGCTTATTCAGTTTTATGCTCTGATCCTTTGATTAAACACCTTCAAAACTCAATCCCAGGGATATTCTCCTAGTGCATGTGTATACATAGGGTAATTCTTCCAATTTCTTTAACCAAAATCTCTTTCCATCCTTCTCAAGCCCAACATGCTCTCAGCCAAGTTATGTGGGGATTTAATCCTAGTTATTAGCCTGGCAGCCAGGACTGAAGGTGGGATGAGCTCCTAAGGGGGTTATCTGTTGCTTCATGGGGAAAAGAGCTTAGCTGAATCTTCCCCTTTGGGGCTTCTAACTCTTCTCCAGAGAGATGGGCCATTTCTTCAAGCTCTGAGATTTGAGGGGGTTCTACACAGTGAAGAGCCAAAGACGCACTCACTCAGATGTCTCCCTTTCATGTTTCAGGGTCCCAGGTTTTCCCAATGTCAGCCCTTACCCTAGTACATAAGACCTACTTTGACTGTGAGCATTTAAATATCAGAGTTCAGCAACCTCAGTGATCACATCTTGATCTTGCTCCTCAGATGTGATTGGCTCCTGCAGCAGGAGATAGGGCTTTTTGGTAAACTATCAGGTAAGTACTCACGTTTAGTCTTTAACTGTTTGTTAACAGCTCTTATTAGGATTTTTACTTATCCCTCTGTAAAGCTTCAGTACAACTGAATAACATTCTCATCTCTTGCTATCTGTCTTCTTCCACAAATACCTTCCTCACCATTCTCCAAGCTTTTTTTTTTGGCTACATCATGCCTACATGCCTTTGTCTATGGTATTACCTCTGCCTACAGTTTCCACTTTCACCTCTATGATCTATCATTCAAGTTCAGCTCAAGCATCATCTCCTGAGAGAGTCATAAAATACACATGCATTTAAGGTCAGACAGACCTTAAACTTCTTACTTAGTAAGGAGTTTTCTTACATAGTAAGAAGACACTTCTTACTATGCAAGAATCCAGAAGCTTCCTCAGGATGTACATTCTTCTGTTTGTGCTCAAACTACAGGCATAATGAATTTCCTGGTGAGCCACAGAGTGCAGCTCTTGGCTATGGTAAGGATATAGTAAGGTGCCTAGATTTGGTGCAGATGGGAACTGGGTTGGTGCTGGAGCCTTTTAAAATGCACCCAATGATTACTAAAGGCTGACCCACACCAGTCAGAAGAGTTGAGGTAGTGACTGATGGAATGGTGAAGTAGCTGAGTTACTGGTTAAGACTCTGGAACCAGATGTATCTAGACTCAAATCCTGACTCTGCTACTCAGCTGAATGACTGTAAGCAATTTACTTAAGCTCCCTGAGCCTCAGTTTCTTCCTGGGAAACCTGGAAACAGTAAGCCTAGTTCATATCATGGTAGTAGAGGCTGACTGAGAAAATGCATAGAAAGTATCCGGTACTCTGTTCAGCACATTGTAAGAATGAAGAATGAAAAGTAGGAATGACAGTGATAATTCTACATTCCTTTCTCAGGAGATGGTCTCTCTTTAGGATTGAAGGAAGGTCATAGATGGTAAAAGGGATACCTTAAGTGGGTTCCTTGCTTGATGAGCCCATTTGGCATCCTTTGTATTTAAGTTCTTTGCTCCTCCTCCTTTCCTGATCTTCTCCTGTGTATTTGATGCTCCATTTCTGCCCAGGCTGCTGAACACAGTTCTTTCTCCCCAATGCTTTGAATCTCATTTATTCTGTCACTTCATCAACATTTACCTATTCTGCCCTCCTTTGATTAAGGTCCTGCTGGGGAGCCACCCAATTAATCTGGTGGAGCAATTAAGGGCAGGGCATTAGTGGCTGATAATGCTGCATTCCTCCTAGGGAATCTGATGTACTTTAATAGGAGTCTCCTTAACTTGATGCGAGGAGTGACTAATGGGCTAATTTCAGAACCCTTGCAAAGTCAACATCACTGGGACAACAACCTACATAAAATCTAACTGGAGGACTGAACAGAAGAGTGAGTGCCAGACACTGGCTGAGAACAGGGCTCTCTCCTGTCCCTGGAAGTTGGTTAATGTTGCCAAAGGCCCAGAGCTGCTACAAGGAGCACACCAAGCTAAATTGGGCAGTGGAGAGTACCCAGAGAGGTACATTTCTGAACTTTTGATTCAGAGCCTCAGCCTCTCTTGCCAGGACTACCGGTGCAGAAGCCTTTTCTCAGATCTCCCTGACTCCTCCATTCTGAGAATGTCATCTCCTGGCTTAAGATCTTTCACTGGGTCCCCATTACTTACAAGGTGAGGTCTGAAGCACTCAGCCTGCCACAAGCCACTCCTGCCCCTCCTTCAGGCTTATCTCCTGCCACTGCCATCACACACGCTCACATTCCAGACCAAATGGGAAGATTTGTATTCCCTAAAGTCCTCTGGACCTAGCATTTGCAATTCCCAACACCCAGACTGTTTTCCTCCCCCCTCACTCCCTTACCACCTCAACTCCTCATTCTCCTCCTCTCCAAAGACTGCTCAAAGATTGCAGTGGTTGTGTATTTTTTCAAGACGCATCTGTTACCACATCCTGGGGAAGTCTTTGCTATTGCCCACCCTCACTTCACTCTGGCAAAGTGAGACGTTTTCTCTTTTGTCCTACCAAGCACAGTTCTGTTAAAATATTTTCACCTTTTTTGCAGGGGAAGGGCAGATAGAGAGGAAAAGAGAGAATCTTCGGCAGGTTCCAACCTTGAGATCATGACCTGAGCCAAAATCAAGAGTCAGACATTTAACCAACTATGCAACCCATGCACCCCATATTTTCACTTTAAAAGAGTTACTTATTTTATGTTTCGTCTGTGGGAGACCGCAATAAGGCTTGAGACAAGGACCAAACCAGGCCCTGACTTGTGCCTCCTTTAAAGTCCGAATAACCTAACAAAAGGTTTAGGACAGGAAAAGTTGAGTAGCACTGAGAAAGAGTCTGTGCTATGTGTTGTGCGCTCACCTACATGACTTCCCACATGCTTGCTAAATTAGAACAATTTGGTTGTGGTCATAAGTTTATGGCTGGTCCTTGCTGCCCTAGTACAGCCCATAAATTACTTTCAGATTTGCTGTATCAATATAGAACAATTGTACTGGCATCAGCCATTTGGCGTCATGAGGTCTGTTTATAGTCAAGTGTGAAACTTATGGGAACTCGTGGTTGTTTAACTAGACACAGATGTATTGCTTCTCCTATTGTAATATCACTATATATATGGCCTTAATGCTTTGAATAAACTTAGCACTGTTGGACATCCTCCTCAGTGCTCCTCCTGCCCCCATCTCTCTGCTTCTTGAGCTCTTTTCTTCATCCTCTTACCCTCACGTTCCTGGTCGATTTGCCGCGCCGGCCGCGACATTCGTCTCACATTGGGTGAAAGCTCTTTAAGCATTTGGAGCATGTCCTGTTTGTTTGAATCCTCAGCCTCAGGGCTTCAAGGTGAACAATAAATGTGTTCTGAGCAAAATGAACATAGCTCTGAGTGACCAGAATTTAATTTGCATTCTGGGTCTACCACATATTATTGGGCAATTTATTTAATTTCTCAGTGCCGCCATTTCCCACTTTGGCAAATACCTACCTACAAGGATGGAAATTAGATTTTATGTATGTGAAGTATCCTACCCCATTCTGGGCACAGAATACTGTCACATTGGGCTGCTGCCCCCACCTTTACCCACCTCAGTGTATATCTGAGTTGAGTTACACTACCTTTGAAAACATGTCTCCAGAGTCATAGGAGGAACCAAGAAACTGAGGTGAAAGCCAATATTTGCTGAGTACCTTTTGTGTGTCTAGCCTTGTGCTTGACATTTTACATGCTGTTCCCAAGGCTCTTTCTTCCACCTTGGGTGTCTGACTTGATGACTGCCTATAGCTGGGGAATAATAGTGGTTCAATAAACATTTTAATTTAAATAAACTGAACAGAATCTTTTTACATTGATTCAGAGTTTGAGGACCATTTCTTTCTGCTGTACCTTCCCAGTAATTAAGTTACAGATTTTCCTTGAATAAATACTATTAGGCAGACAGATTTATAAGCTGTTACTGCTGAGTGCTTGAAAGAGACTAGTCCTTCATGCTGGAATAAATGTGTCTGGCCCCCAGTTTTTGCCAGTTTTGTGAGTAAAGAATTCAAAGATATAAATTTCTATTTGTAAATCAAAATTTTCTCTACCAACAACAAGTAGAGGAAAGGAAAGACAGAGAGAGATTCAGTCCTATATGTGGATAGATAAATGGAGAGATAAATGTCTCCTTCACTTGATGGCTATTCAGAGCACACTCTAGCCTGGCATCTTAGAATGGCTTAATATGTTAAATACTAGGAGAATCAAGTAACTGTAAGGGATTTAAATTGCTATGGAATGTCAATCTTTGAGATGAATTGTTTGCTCAAATAAACTGACAAGGAAATCTTTTAGGAACTAGAACCAGAAGGCATTTTAGATATAAAAGGAAAAACACTACAGTGAGCTCTTGGTTACTGAATACTTTTAAAACAAAGGGAAAGACAATAAGACATCATTTCCTTGGCTTTGTGCAAATTGTGATCTCTATCTGTCAAATAAATAAATAAAATCTTAAAAAAAAAAAAGAAATGTACACCCCAAAGGGTAAATATATAATGGTACTCTGCTTATGTTTAATTTGTAAGTGTTCATTTATGATTAAGCAATTATTTATAGAATGCTTTGTATGTGCCAGATAGTGCTTTAGGCACCGGGTATATAGCAAAGAACAAGACAACATCTGCTGTCATGGAGTTGACATTCTAAGGGATGGAACTGGGAGCAGATGGAGAAAACATCTTTGTTAAATAAACTAATGAACAAGAAAAATAGTGAGTGAATAGTACTATGCACAGGGAACATAAAAGTTCCTACAATGGGAATGGGTTTGGCATGCTGAAGGAACAGAGGGCAGATGAACACTGCTGGAGAGAAGTGATATGGTAGGATGTAAGATAGAACATCAGATCTGGAAAATCCAGGTACTGAATTTGAGCTTTATTCTCACTGAAATGAGAAACTGTTAAAAGGATTTTAACCTGAATAATGACAGAATGGAAAGACATTTAAAAATGAATGCGGAGGGGCGCCTGGGTGGCTCAGTTGGTTAAAGCCTCTGCCTTCGGCTCAGGTCATGATCCCAGGGTCCTGGGATCAAGCCCCACGTCGGGCTCTCTGCTCAGCAGGGAGCCTGCTTCCTCCTCTCTCTCTCTGCCTGCCGCTCCACC
The DNA here is from genome assembly GCF_902655055.1 of Lutra lutra. Classification (NCBI taxonomy): domain Eukaryota; kingdom Metazoa; phylum Chordata; class Mammalia; order Carnivora; family Mustelidae; genus Lutra; species Lutra lutra. The sequence continues at coordinate 131,997,612 of NC_062282.1, read as the reverse complement.
TACTTGATATCTCTGTCAAATAAATAAATAAAATCTTAAAAAAAAAAATTGAATGTGGAGAGGAAGCACAAAGATGGCAGAGGAGTAGGATACCCTACTTCAACCAGTCCTCTAAATTGAGTTGGATATCTACCAGACTACTCTGAACACCCACAAAATCAGCTTGAGATGTAGGAAGATATACCCAGATCTTTACAAACAGGATATCTCTGGCAATTGGTTTCCAGGTATGAAGTGGGGAGCCATGATTCTGTGGGCAGATATCAGAAGCTAAACAGAAGGGGGAAGAAGCCTCCGGGATCCTGTGCTACCAGAGTGCAAAAGCCTTCTGTGCTGGGGACCAGGCACAGAATCAGACTAGTAGTGGGAGGGAAAGGACTTTAGGGCAGCCCCCAGACTGAAACCTGGAGTTGCAGGGGCATGTGTGCAAACTGGGGCAGCTTGCGGTTTTTAGAAGCACAAATGGTAGAGACGTGCCTGGACCTGGAAGTGAGGGCTGGGAATGTTGCTGTGGGGGCACAACCTAGGACACTGGTTTTTAGCAGCACAGACAAAAACAGAGTCAGTGTGGCCTGGAGGGCTCTCTGGAAAACAGACTGCAATCTCTTTGTTCTGAGACAGACATTTGGATACAGTCAGTTTGTTCTGTCTCTGGAAAGAGATGCAGAAAGCCACCATGGAAAGCACCCAGAGAACAAAAGCCCCTCAAAACAGGTTTTCACTGAGCCCATTCCAACCCCCCCAACAGAGGGCAGAGCAACTCTGCCCAAACAGGGTTGCCTAAATAACAGAGTGGCAGGCCCCTCCTCCAGAAGACAGGCTGGAAGAACAAAAGGCCAACAACCTTAAGGTCCCTGCAAAACAGGTGCATCTTGCTTCAGTTGTGGTCAGTAATTTAGACTCTGTACATTCCCTCAACTGCCCCTCAACAGAATGACTAAGAATAGGAACCCCCAATATAGGAAAAATTCAGAGACTGTGATCTCTACCACTCAACTAACTAATGGAAATGGATAGAAGCAAGATGTCAGAAATAGACTTCAGGGTAACAGTTAGGCAGACAATACCTAGGATGGAGAAAACCATTAATGGCAACATAGATTCTCTAAAGGCAGAAATAAGAGGTGACCTGGCAGAACTTAAAAATGCTGTCAGTGGGGGCACCTGGGTGGCTCAGTGGGTTAAAGCCTCTGCCTTCAGCTCAGGTCGTGATTCCAGGGTCCTGGGATCGAGCCCCACATCGGGCTCTCTGCTCAGCAGGGAGCCTGCTTCCCCCTCTCTCTCTGCCTGCCTCTCTACCTACTTGTGATCTCTGTCTGTCAAATAAATATTTTAAAAAAATGCTGTCAGTGAGATTCAATCTAATCTAGATTCTCTAACAGCCAGGGTTAATGAGGCAGAAGAATGAATTAGTGATCTAGAAGACAAACTGATAGAAAAGAAGGAACAGGAGGAGGCCTAGAATAAACAGCTTAAAATCCATAAAACAGAATTAAAGAAATATATGATGCCATGAGATGTTCCAATGTCAGAATGATTGGGATCCCCGAAGGGTGGAGAAAGAAGAGGACCAGAAGATATATTTGAGCAAATTGTAGCTGAGAATTCCCCTAATCTGGGAAATGAAACAAGCATTCATGTCCTAGAGGCAGAGAGGACCCCTCCTAAGATCAAGGAAAACAAACCAATGCCCAGCCATGTAATAGTAAAACTTGTAAATCTTAAAACCAAGGAAACCATCTTAAGGTCAGTTAGGGCGAAGAGATTCCTTACATACAGAGAAAGGAACATTGGAATAACGTCCGACTTGTCCACAGAGACATGGCAAGCCAGAAAGGTCTGGTAAGACATATTCAGGGTACTAAATAAGAAGAACATGCAGCCAAAAATACTTTATCTGACAAAGCTGTCATTTAGAATGGATAGAGAGATAAAGACCTTCCAAGACCGGCAAAAACTGAAATATGTGACCAATAAGCTGGCCCTGCAAGAAATATGGGGGGGGGGGGTCTATAAAAGGAGAGAGGCCCCAAGAGTGGTATAGACAAGAAATTTACAGAGACAATATATAGAAACAAGGACCTCACAGGCAACAGGATGACAATAAAATCATATCTTTCAATAATCTCTCTCAACAGGAACAGCCTAAATGCTCCCATAAAACAGCACAGGGTTGCAGACTGGATAAAAAGACAGGACCCATCTATATGGTGTCTATAGGAGATTCATTCTGAACCTAAAGATACATCCAGACTGAAAGTGAAGGGATGGAGAGCTATATTTCATGCCTAGGGACCTCAAAAGAATGCTGGGATAGCAACTCTCATATCAGACAAATTAGATTTTAAGCTCAAGACTGTAGTGAGAGATACAGGACACTATATCATTCATAAAGGGTCTATCCAACAAAAAGATCTAACAGTTGTAAATACCTATGCCCCCAACGTGGGAGCACCCAACTACATAAGCCAACTGTTTATCAAAATAGAGACATACTGATAATAATATATTAATTGTAGGAGACCTCAACACTCCACTCTCAGCGATAGATGGATCATCTAAGCAGAAAATTAACAAAGAAACAAGAGCTTTGAATGACACACTGGAACAGATGGACCTCATAGATACATACAGAACATTCCACCCTAAACCAACAGAATACTCATTCTTCTCGAGTTCCCATGGAATTTTCCCCAGAATAGACTACATACTAGGTCACAAATCAGGTCTCAACTGATATCAAAAGTCTGAGATTATTCCCTGCATAGTCTCAGACCACAATGCTGTGAAACTGGAACTCTGTCACAAGAAAAAGTTTGGAAGAAATTCAAACACTTGGAAGTTAAAGACCATCCTGCTCAAGAATGTTTGGGTCAACCAGGAAATCAAAGAAGAACTTAAACAATTCCTGGAAACCAATGAGAATGAAAACACTTTGGTCCAAAAGCTATGGGATATGACAAAGGCAGTCCAGAGGGGGAAATACAAAAGCCATCCAAGCCTCACTCAAAAAAATAGAAAAATCCCGAATACACAAACTATCTTTACACCTTAAAGAACTGGAGAATCAACAAATTAAGTCTATCCTCCTGCATGAGGAGGAAAATAATTAAGATTAGGACAGAGGTCAATGAATTATAGTAGAACCCAGAAATATAGTAGAACACATCAATGAAACTAGAAGCCGGTTCTTTGAAAGAATTAAAAAGATTGACAAACTACTGACCAGACTTATCCAAAAGAAAAAAGACACAAAGTAATAAAATTATGAATGAAAGGGGAGAGATCATGACTAACACCAAGGAAAGAGAAACAATCATCAGAAATTATTATCAAAAGCTATATACCAGTAAGTTAAGCAACCTAGAAGAAATGGATGCATTACTGGAAGCCTATAAACTTCCAAGACTGAAACAGGAAGAAATTGACAAGCTAGATAGACCAATAACCAGTAGCAAGACAGAAGCAGTGATCAAAAACCTCCCAAAAAACAAGAACCCAGGGCTTGATGGATTCCCTGGGGAATTCTACCAAACATCCAAAGAAGAATTAATACCTATTCTCCTGAAACTGTTTCAAAAAATAGAAACAGAAGGAAAACTTCCAGACTCTTTCTGTGAGGCCATTACCTTGAATCAAAAACCAGGCAAAGACCCCATCAAAAAGGAGAATTTCAGACTAATATCCCTGTTCAATATGGATGCCAAAATTCTCAACAAGATCCTAGCTAATAGGATCCAACAGTACATTAAAAGGATTATCTACCACAACGAGGTGGGATTTATCCCTGGGATGCAAGGGTGGTTTCACATTATAAATCAATTAATGTGATAGAACAAATGAATAAGAGAAGAGGGAAGAACCACATGGTCCTCTCAATTGATGCAGAAAAAGCATTTGACAATATACAGCATCCTTTGCTGATTAAAACATTTCAGAGTATAAGGATAGAGGGAATATTCCATGCTCATGGATCAGAAGAATAAACATTGTTAAAATGTCTATGCTGCCCAGAGCAGTCTATACTTTCAATGCCATCCCAATCAAAATACCATTGTCACTTTTTTAAAGTGCTGGAACAAACAATCCTAAAATTTGTATGGAACCAGAAAAGACCCCAAATCACCAAGGAAATGTTGAAAAAAGCTGGTTTCAAGCTATATTACAAAGCTGTCTTCACCAAGAGAGGGTACTGGCACAAAAACAGACATATGGACCAATGGAACAGAACAGAGAGCCCAGATATTGACCCTCAACCCTATGGTCAAATAATCTTCGACAAAGCAAGAAAAAAATATCCAATGGACAAAAGACAATCTCAGGGCGCCTGGGTGGCTCAGTGGGTTAAGCCTCTGCCTTCAGTCCAGGTTATCATCTCAGGGTCCTGGGATTAAGCCCTGCATCAAAAACTGATGATGTTCTGTACGGTGACTAACATAACATAATAAAAATAAAAAAGAAAAAGAAGAAAAATAATGGTGAAGAATAGATTCCAGTGAGTCAAGAGCAGAAAGATGTCCAAGTAGAAGGATTCTGAGTTGTAAAAAACATGATGGTAGCATACACTATGGCAAACTAGTGAAGATGGAATCAGTGGAAAGAGCCTACATATGATTGACTTTTGCTTCTGTTTATTGATACATCATGAAACTTTTCAAAACAAAATTTTAGGCATGGGAACAAATTCCCATGAGAAAGTATTCCAACCCTGCCAGGAGGTGACAGAAGAACTAAAGTATCTTTGTCTTTTTGACATTTAAATATTAAACGTAAGCTAAGCACTATGAGTTATGGTTTATCTCATTCAATTCTCATTACAATCATATGGATTGATATTATAATTAGCCCTATTTTATGAGAGAGGGAAACTGAGGTTTGGAGGTCTGAGGTCATACATCTACTAAACGGTTTCGTGGGAACTTGTAATCCAGGCCAGCTTCTACCAAAGCACGTAAATTTATACCTTAACTACAAATTTAAACTGCTTTTTAAAAATGAAGTATATAAGTGATTTGCTATAAATATCTAGAACATTTTCTTCCTTTCCATCATAACTTTATCAAGGACACTAAATTTTACCATGGGATAAACATCAGGGTCAGGAGCACATAACTTGAGTCTATAGCTCTAACTGTGGAATGGGATTATAACAAGGAGGACCAAGGGGCTGCCAGATGGATCGTACATTTCTCATACTACCTCATCAAGCACTTACAGGACAGTCTTCTTTAGCCTGAGACTTGCTGAGCAACCTACTTTGTGTTCTGATTTTAAAATTCTATTGATTCTATTTCAGTGCTTCAACCCCAGTGTAGCCCCTCTCCTACAGCCTTTTTTTAATACCCTTGTTCAGGCCCTTATCACCTGGTCCCTCATTAAAATACTTTTGGTGGTGCTTTATGGTTTACAGATCATCTTTCCACATTATTACCTCAACTCCTGTAACAATGTGATATAGATAGCAATACATGTTGTTGGTTTATTGATAAACATATCTTTTCTCACATTTTAACATATTTGCAAGTGAAATAGGTTTTTCACTCTGTGGCAACTTACAGTTGTTATTGGCCAGAGAGCAGTCGTAGTGCATTCATCATGGACTATGTTAGCTCAGTCTGACATATTTTTCCTGGTGGTATGAATGGAATTCACTGTTCTCGACTGCTAGCTCCTAACAGAATGCGTAAGGAAGGAATATGAGCCCTGACTATTATCTGAAAACCTCTATTAAACACCCTGAGATTTTTTTCCATAAACAAAATTTTCAGAATGAAAGGGGCTTGAAAAAAATTGCGGTGACTCTAGTGGAACACTCTTTAGAAAATGAGGCATCACCAATGCATCTGATGGCACGGAAGATAATGTATAGATAAAACAGAGGTGCAGACTCTGAATCACAAGAGTGATCCAGAAGAGTTGCTCTATGAATGTGAAGAAGTTTTAGGAACATCTCAACCCACAGATTCCTAAACTTCCCTGGTTAACTGCATTTCTAGGGTCTCAGCTCTTTTTCACAGCATGAGGCCAAAAGAAATATCTAACAGTTGTATTTATTAAATACTTAGGTCCAACAATTTAGTAGCCATTTGGAAATCTGAAAAAATAATATTTTGTTTCATTCTTTTTTTAAAAAAAGATTTTTTTTATTTATTTGACAGATCACAAGTAGGCAGAGAGTCAGGCAGAGAGAGAGGGGGATAAGCAGGCTCCCCACTGAGCAGAGAGCCCGAGGCGAAGCTCGATTCCAGGATCCTGAGATCATGACCTGAGCTGAAGGCCGAGGCTCAACCCCCTGAGACAACCAGGCACCCCAATTTTGTTTCACTCTTAAATAACTAGAATTACTTTCTAATGTGGCAGGTATGCTTTTGGGCACTGCACAACTCTTAATCCTATTCCACATTATTTTGCATTATTTGCTTTTTTATTACTATAATTGACATATATTATTTTCAAGTGTACAACATAATGATTTGATATTTGTATATATTACAAAATGATCATGACAATAAGTCTAGTTAACAACCATCACCATATTTATAATTTTCTTCCTTGTGAGGAGGAATTTAAAGATTTACTCTCTAAGCAAACTTTTAAATATCAAAATATAGCATTATTAACTATAGTGACCACACTGTACATTAAACCCCATGACTTATCTATTTCACAACTGGAAGTTCAGTATTTGTTTTTTTCTCACAGCAACTGCCAATACTCCAGCTTCACAAAATACTGAAAGGAATATAGAATGTAGCCTGACCTAATGTTAAAATTATGAATAACCTCAAGCTCGTTGTTGGCACCAGGAATAACAGATGTCCAAGGATCACTGTGTTTCCCATGAAAATATAAAATATCCCATGATCCTGCTATGAGTTTCTTGAGGTGGCTTGGTGCATATTTTGGGAACCATGGCTTTAACCATCCATCTGGCTCATAATTTACTTTTATAAATGCTCAAGAGTAATATACAATAAAAATGAGAACAATATCTAAATAACTATACAGAAGCAATTCAATATGCATAAGATAATATTCCAAAATGATAAATCATTTTGTTGTAGTTTTATTGATAGGAATTTTTCTTTTTTGGGGGTATATAACTACTTCTTATAACTGATGGCATCTTAGATTTTATTTTATAGATGAAGGTAATCAGGCATTAGATTCATCTCCTTGCCTCTAGGCACTTATGCTGTACTTCATTGCCAGACCAGTTGCCCCAACTTATCATTTCATTATGTCACTTCCCCTTATCAAAATATTCCATAATTTGTCTTTGCTTGTACTACAAAATCGAGGCTTCTCAATGTGACTAAGTAATGCTCTCTGCAGTGTATTTTAATGTAACTACTTTTGTAGCCTTAGCTTTTACTTTCAGGGCCAGGAAACTCTCAGCCTGCATCTTCTACTAATTGGGAAAGCACTTTGCCACTCTACACCTCAGCTTCTCCACCTATAAAATGAGAGTTTGGATTAGATTAGTGGTTCCTAGGCTTTTGAAAAAAAAAAAAAATATTGGAGACCGACATAGGGTTGCCAGAGTTTTAGTCTATGACTAACTCTGATATTCATATAGTCTATCTTAACATTGTATTGCAAATAAAGTGAATTATAACAACATAAATAACAAGAAAAAACTGAATAAAATTATATAAAAAATTCAGTTTGTTACCTTTATTGTTTTCATTTAACTCTGGACTTCGTAGACTGTTGAGTACTGATTCTTAGATCAGCATCTGAGACCAATGGATGGCTCCTACTACTCATTTTTTTTTTTTTTTTTTTTTTTTTTTTTTTAAAGATTTTATCTATTTACTTGACAGACAGAGATCACAAGTAGGCAGAGAGGCAGGTAGAGAGAGAGTAGAGGACGCAGGCTCCCTGCTGAGGAGAGAGCCCGATGCGGGGCTCGATCCCAGAACCCTGGGATAGTGACCTGAGCCGAAGGCAGAGGCTTTAACCCACTGAGCCACCCAGGTGCCCCAGCTCCTACTACTCAAATTGAAGCCTTTGCCTAGGGCATCGTATCACCTGGAAGCTTGCTAGAAACGCTGAATTCAGAGTCTGCATTTTAAAATGACCCCCACGTGATTCATATACACATTAAAGTGAGCCTTAGACCAGATGCTATCCAGCAGGAACATTCTCTGTTATCTACGATTCTCCTGTATGGGCTTGGCACAGCTGTCATACCATGACCTGTCCTGTGACTTGCATCAAACTAATCTCATACTTTTCTTCCATGTTTCTTGTCGGTTGGCCACCTCCTTGTGGCCATGCCCTCTTACCTGTTCTTCAATGGCAGGCTCAGGTTTCATCTTTGCTCCTCTGTCCTTCAGCTTGTGTGACATCAGGCAAGTTGATTTTTCCAATTCAAGTCACAGTTTCCTCAGCAATGAAATGGGGATAATATCTATTTCATAAGGCTGGTGAAAGATTAAAATGAGCGAATATTTGAAAACTCTGTACCACAGTGCTAGACATCATAGGCTCTCAATAAGGAGTAGCTGTTACTGTTGCTGTCTCTGTTCTTACTGCAACAGTAATACTAATTTACCAAACACACTAAATTCCTTGCCCCTTGGGGCTTACTTCTTAATGGGTGCTGCTGAACAAATGTTTGCCGGATACTATAGTCATATCTTGATTTGCCAGGCATTGACGCATAGTAGGGATGCTTAGTGGACGAGAGAATTTTAGGAAGCCTCTCAGCTCTCTCTTTATCCTTCCAGTGGAAGGCTGTTGTGGTCATGGCTGCTCAAGCAGCCATCTTAGAAAAAGGTGTTCCTAGTTCCAATCAGACACTGTTCTCTGAGTTATGCTGTGTGTCCCTGCTATTTAATATGGATATCTGTATTTCTAGCCTTGCTATCTTTAAATTGCTGTGTCATTGACTCTGACAGCTTGAGGGAAAAACTTCTAGCTAGAAAAAAACAATGCCAACCACAGGCTGGTCCCAAGTGCATAGGTTTTTGTATATCACATATTATGCCAACATACATTCATTTTCTCTGGCTTTTTGACATGGCCTTTCTTATAGTGTCAGATCACTATTGATCCTGGAAACTTTTGGCTTAAATATAAAAACTATCTCTAAAGCAATTTCAGGAAAATAAAGAACTGCCTTATGATTCCTTTTGGCCTTGTCTGCCCCAAGATCTAACTGATACCCATTCTTTTTCAATTAAATCTCCAGATTCATTTTGGCATATATAATGTTAATACAATTTATCTTTCTACCACCCTCTTTGGTAAGGTCCAGGCTGCTGCTTTCATGAATCAATTCCTGAAACCAGGTCAGCAGGAGCAGAGAGGGCTTGGAAACCACAATTCACTGGAACAGCCTAAAATCACCTCTCCAGCTGCAGTTGCCTTCCTCACTTCTGTCTCATCACCAATGTGCTGATACGCTTCTCTCTAACAAACCCCAGTAAAGCTGCATCCCTTACTAAAAACACCCATGTTCTCTATATCCTCAAATCCACCATCTAAATCCAAGATGCTTGGGGAGATCATTAATTCAGACATTTGACTGAACAGAGCCCTTTATCCTATTTTCCCCCAAATAGCAAGCTATGCTAAGTGTAGGGTAGGAAAACTCAATAACTCATGGCAAATGCATTCATTTGACTTTTAAATTTCAATCACCAGGGTGAAGGGTCAAAAAAGGCCGTAACAGAAATTCTTGCAGAAGAAAATCCCCCTGTTGCCCTGCAGCCAGTCATCTTCAGGCTGAATAAATCATTACATTCTGTGGAACGTCAGCGCCAGCTGTAATCAGAGTACTGAAGAGAAGGGCTTTTCTTTAGGGCTTCTATTTATTTTGGTCAGCCTGACAGATGAACAGCCTTTTCAAAACAGCAAGATTCATTAAAGAGTCATTCCTTCGCATACACTTGGTGCTGCCTGGTCCCACAGTGGGAATGAGGAATTGCTCCCCATCTGCAGCACACACACACCTCCCAGTCCCCTCCAATGTCACCTGTGGTGGCTGTGCACATCCTCCTACTTTACTCCTTTTGTCAAGATACCACAATATTTAAAAGACAAGGAGGATGTAGACTTTGACTCTAATCTGTAGCAAAGGGACAAAGGAGAAAGTCCTGCCTTTTGCCTCTCTCAAATGGCACTACTTCCCTTTCATCATCTGTCTTCCCAGGCCACCTGTACACCTGAGCTCATCACCCTCCCCCCAGGGCTCTGAGACTCCCACACCTGCACCCAGCCCCTTTCTATTATGTGCCAGGCTCCTTCCTACAGTACATCTAATGACAATATGCCCCTACCTACATCATACCCCTATGTTCTTGGTTAGCACTAATGCTAAAATAGTATTCTGATTTATTCGTGAAGGTTGAGAAAAAGAGATAGCAGCTCATGGGTTTGGAAGGTCCTTCCACCTTCCTCTGCTTCTGCACACCCTGAACCTCATGAGGGCCTTTACCATGAAAATAGCCTCACTGTGCTTACAGTGAAGGTGAAAGGGGAGGGATCACATACTTCCTTCTGCTCAGGCACAATGTCCCTGTGGAAATGAAGACTGTCCATAAGACTCTCAAAGTGTGTCCATGTGATTCTGGGGTGGAGGGAGGTTGGAGGTGGAGGAGGATCCTATAATGAGTGAAGTGAAAAATTCAAGAACAGAAAGACTGAATACTTTTCCAGCCTTGAACTCACTTGCCAATTATTTTTCACTAGGACACAAAACCAGGCAAGTTAAACACAACACTATTGTTTCTGTACACATGTATTTCACTTAATCTTCAGGACAACCCTATGAAGTTGGTATGTTACTAACTCTTTTTCAGATGAGGAAACAGGTTTCAAAAGGCTAGTAACTCAGTCACAGTCACCCAGCAACTCTGATACATAGCAAAGATCTTAGTCCAACTTTAAATGGCTTCCTTCACAGGAGCCACTGGAATGAATGTTACAAACATGGGGAAACTGATAATCCACAGAGGAGCTATTCTGACAACAACTAACTAGAGACTGGGGAATGAAAACAATCTGCAGACTGGCTAACCAACTTGGAGGATTAGTCTATACACAAGGACTGAAAAGTAAGAAAGTGGAAGAAATAAGAATTTTCAATTGTTAGGGGAGAGATGAAGAAAAGAATCAGCTGGTCACATAATCTGCCCTGTACTCTTTCCTTGTCTCTGTTACTTATCCACAGTGACCAGCTGGGCAAAAACCCCAGGCCATTGATTGTCTTCAATACCTGCTGGGACTCTACACACAACTTCTGGCCACAAACATAAGAAGCATTTGGATTGGTCACTCCCTGCTTCAGAATGCTCTTGTTTATCCTGACCTTTCTGCCTTCTGGGGTTATCTTGGTGTTTCCCACTGTTTGGATCTGGCTTCTGGATTTTACTCAGACTTCACTTCCCAGATGCCTGATAAGATCTCTACTGGGAGAACCACTTATCCTCAAACTCAGCACTGACAAGCTAAACTAGCTTCATTCTCAAATAACTTTTTTTTTTTTAAAGATTTTATTTATTTATTTGACAGAGAGAGATCACAAGTAGATGGAGAGGCAGGCAGAGAGAGAGAGAGGGAAGCAGGCTTCTTGCTGAGCAGAGAGCCCGATATGGGACTCGATCCCAGGACCCTGAGATCATGACCTGAGCCGAAGGCAGCGGCTTAACCCACTGAGCCACCCAGGCGCCCCTCAAATAACTTCTGACACCCGTTTCTCCAGTTGACTAGATTTGAAAACACAATTATCTTTGATGCCTCATTCTCTTCCACAGAATTCATCCAATAAGCAATTGGTGCAACTTACAAAATGTCTCTTTATTCCACTGTCTCTCAAATATCAGGGCCAACATTTCTAGTTCATGTCCTCATTTTATTCTTCAGACAATTATCACTGGCTCCTCTCATCTCTTGTCTGACTTTCAGTCACTCCCACCTCTTCCTTGTCTTCCATCCTGGACCAGATCATTCTTGGGCAGCTCTAATCATTGTACTTTTCTTCATAAAAATGTTTAATGGTCTTCCACTGCTGAATCAGGTGCGTGTTCATCAGCATGGTTTCAGAGCCCCCAAAATAGCTTTGTAGGAGGGGACATCTGCAAATTTTCCTCCCCAGAAGCCAGTTCTTTTGTGGTAAGTGCCTTTAAGATTCCTTGTGGGGACCCCCTACTCACTAATACATTTGGTTTGGTTGGCACTGATCCCTCTTCTTGGCTCTAGACGTGGACAAATGACACCCTCTAAGACACAGTAATTGGTTCAGGGAGAGGCAGAAATGACTTAAATCAGAACAGTGAGTCTCTATTCTGAGGCTTTTGCCTAAACATTTGAGAAAGAAGCTCATTTTCTGTGGAAACTGTTAGGTGTAACAATGATAAAAGATCGGAGCTGCCAGGAGTTAACAAGTATAACATGATAATGAAGCCAACAGAGAGAAGAGAGGTGAAGTGTGGAGAGCAAGATGGGAGTCCCTGGATCCAGCTCTACTGAAGCCAGAGCATCCCTTGTCTTTCCAGGGAAGTGGGCCAGTGCATGCCTTTCCGAGCTTTGTCCAGTTTTACTTGCACTGCAGTGACCTTCCATTTAAAGAATTCTGACCAATACTGCCTCCATTTATCTTTTTGAACGTCTCCTCCTATCCTTCTACAATTATGTTAAACTATTTGCTCTTGTCTTAAAGTATAATGATTTTACACATTTCTGCTTTTGCTCCCACTGCTCTATCTAGAACACAGTCTGCAGCCATCTCCACAAGCCCGATCTTTTAAGGTCTCTTTCAGGTGTTAAATTCGATCTGGTGTCTTTTCTGCCCTTCAGCCACGTAGTGTTATCCCCATTTGAATCCCCCCACCACCACTGAGTCTTCTGTGCCATTAAAGATTTAACATCCTTCACCAGAGACCGACATTAGATGCTCAGTAAGTTCTTGTGAATTAAGTCAAACTAAAAAGGAGGGGCCTTCCCACATAGAAATCAAGTGAATACTTGTTGGATTGAATTGACTTTTAAGTCCTGAGGAAAATAATAGGAAACAGCTTATCCTTCCTACATTATACCTGGCTTTTGTTCCTTCCAGGAGATAGGCATTTTCACTGTTACTTTCTTAACCACACAAGCCACTGTAAACTATAATTCTGCAGCATAAAAACACTTTAGTTGGAACCTGTGGGAAGCAGCAGTACTTCTCGTTATAGGAGGGCATTTTATTTACTTTAATATTGGTTGCTTCCTTTTACATAGAGACTTTGTTGTTCTTTTTTTGGTGTCCTTATCATGTTAGTGTTTGTTTTTGCCCCCTCAAATTCAAAGTTGTAGATTTATTTCACTAATAATATCAGTATTTCTGAGGCTTTTGTATTGTGTTCTTTGGAGTACTGCAATTCTTTGAGCCTTGTTGGTTTTACTACGGCACTATTTGAAAGGAATGTTCACTTGCATTTGGTGTTTATATAACACCTGCCAGTTGATCTTCTAAATAATTTTTAGCCCTTCTATGGAAGAGGAAAATAACTACATTGTAGTCTGACTGAAGAGGGGCTCTTTCTATAAATGCTAGCCGGAGTGGTTAAACATATAATCCAGTGCCTCAAGTCGCTTTTCTATGTGATGTCACAGACACTTTTTGCACCTTAAGTTAAAATAGTTACTTTGATGTCACATAAACACAACCTATGGAATCAGACTTTGAATTCAAAAGAAATCCTAGGACTGAAATCCAGACTTTCTTTTCCCCCTTAATGCCACAGGCTACATCTTCTTGAAGAGCTGCTTTACTATTAAGCAGGAAAAAAGAATCAGAGAATGTATATTTGTCTTGGTAAGCAGCTTAGAAAGAAACTCTACATAGTCTATGCCCTTGTTCACATTCAGCTCATAATATCATTGTGAAATGTTTTTCTTACTGACACTGAAGCATAGGGAACTTCTAACTTTAGGGTTTATATGTATGTAATGTAAATTTCTGAACTAAAATATTTACTGTTTCTACCTGATTTCATAAGCAACACATATTCACTGCTAAAAAATCAAGATCCACAATGAAATACTATTTTATCACTACTTTTTGGGCAAAATTTAAGAAATCTGGCATTCTGTGTATTGGAGAAGATGAAGCAACAGCATATTTCATATGTTGCAACTAGGAGTGTAAACTGGTTCAACTAATTTGGAAAATAATTTGGCATTATCTTGTAGAGTTGAACATTCACATACCCTGTAGCATGAAACTATACTCCTTAGTATTTACCCAAAGGAACATGCACCGGAGTTTTATAAAGAATGTTTACAGCAACACTGTAATAGCAATAACCAAACAAAAACTGGAAACAACCAAAATGCCCAGAAACAGGGAAATGTACACATTAAGTAGAGAATATTATGCAACAGTGAAAATGAATGAATTGTAACTATAGGCATAGTATATATGAATCTTGGTAACATACTGTTAAATGAGAAAAGCAAATTTTAGATTATATACAACATGATGCCCTTTTAGCAAAGTTCAAAAACAATTAAATAAATATTTTGATTAAGCATACATTCATATAAGGAATAAGAAAGCAAGATAATGGTAAACCCTGATTTTAGGAAAATGGTTATTTCTGTCAAGAAGGCAAGAGCATGCTATGGGGAGGAAGACATGGGAGATTCAAATCATTGTTAACATTCTAATTCTTGGATTGTGTAGTGGTTTGTGGGTATTACCAAGAAATAAAAGAAAATGAAAGAGAGAGGTGCCTGTGTGGCTCAGTAGGTTAAAGCCTTTGCCTTTGGCTCAGGTCATGATCTCAGGGTCTTGGAATTGAGCCCTACATTGGGCTCTCTGCTCAGCCGGGAGCCTGCTTACCCCCCTCTCTCTCTGCCTGCCTCTCTGCCTACTTGTGATCTCTGTCAAATAAATAAATAAAATCTTAAAAAAAAAAGAGAGAGAGAAAATGAAAGAGAGTTATGAATGGACCAATGATGGCAGTATGCCATTAACGAAGATTTAAATTTAAGGTGAATCCAATTCTATGCATTGAAGTCCAGAGTTAAAAAACAAAGGACAACAAATAAATACAAAGATAAAAAGAAAGGACACATCACCTGAAATTTTTCATTTTTAGGTAGTGGAAAACTCATCTATAGTGGCTTAAGCAAGGAACAGATTTCTTATCTCTTCCTGCGTTGACATTCTTAGTGTATAGGACTTTCATTTTCATGAAAGTCTAAAAGCCAAAGAAGCATGTTGACCAAGGCCGTCCTCTTTAAAAGGATTCCCCAAAGCCCCTTCAGCTTCTATTGGCACATTCATTTACTTTTTATCTCTATTTTTACTGCTTCTGCTGCTTCTAACTACCTTCTCTCTACTTTCCCTCTCTTTTCTACATCACTTCTATTTCATTCCTCCTGAGTATCTATGACTTCAGTGTCTTACCTTCCCTCTGCGTGCTTCACTTTGCTCCCAAAATGAATGGTTCATTCTAATGCCGTAAGTGCAGACCTCCTTGAGAAAGATCTATTTAGCCAAAGCTCACATGTTGCCCCCTAAACTGTCCCCAGCCAGTGGGTTTGATTGGTTACCTTGGTTCATTCTCCTGGGGCCATATACAACAGCGAGGCCCCTTTAGGGATGATCTCTTCTGAAAAAGATTGTGGGTAAAGCAGACAGTCTAAAGCTTGACCCATCAAAGACAAGCCAGCTATAATGTATAGCTGATATATGGTCCGCAGTATAGCCTACAAGAGTATATATAAATGGTAAAGAAGAGGAAGGATTTCTACAACCTTATGGTAATGGGAAATGTTACAATCTCTTTTTAGAGAAATGTGTAAAGGATTCTTGAGGGAGATTATTTTTTTGAAAGAGGAAAAGAAAGGATGAGTCTCACATATTATTATTGGGTTTATCCCTCTTCAAATATCTTTACTGTCATTTCTTTTTTTTTTTTTACAAGACTATATATATATATATATTTTTATTTTATAATATTTTATTTTTTTATTAACATATAATGTATTATTAGCCCCAGGGGTACAGGTCTGTGAATTGCCAGGTTTACACACTTCACAGTTTACTGTCATTTCTATGGGACACTGGAGAGGAGAAATAAATAGAGGTTTTCAGTCATCTTCTTAAATCAGAACCTGGCTTCTGCATTTTGATGAGCTTAGTTCATTTCAACATCAGTTGCATTCTTGAAAGCAATATATTTTCACAAAATAACCCTTCTTTACTGGTCTGGTAACACACTGAACAAGAAACTTTAAAAGAGGTAAATTTTGGGAAAAGCAAAGTCTGAACACTACTGCAGGCAACTGAGTCAATGGGCTAATTTGTGGTTGTGGTTTCATTACATGAGAAAGAACTCATCCTCCAGAAACTTTGCTGTGACTGATCATCAATGGGTTTTTCCAGATATACGTTGCACCTGAGAAAGAATTAAGACTAATTTCTAGATGGCTGAATCATATTTTCAGGATGGGCTGAAGTGGGTAAGAAAAATCTAGAAACTCAGCGCAGGCAGGCCAGCAAATAGCATGTGTTGTCTTGTTAATTGTGTTATTTTTTTTGTTTTGTTTTTTAAGTAGCAGTTGGTATAAATGGCATCATAACACAATCACAGAACAAGCAGGAGCAAAATCCTCAAAACAAAAAATTCTAAGTAAATTCAAATATGTCTTCTCCTCATCTCTTACTGACATTCTTTTCCTCAGTGATATAATAGGCTGTAATAAATCATTTACACTTGCTCAGATGGTTTCTACTCTAAAAGATGGGATATATTATTTGCAGGGCAGTTCCAAGAGGATATTTAGCCTTTGGCTGTGGGATGGGAATTTAATCTGAGCAAGGACAGTAACCCATTTGAGATTTAAATATGTGATCATGCCTCTAATCCATGTACCCTAGATGGGGAAAAATCAACAGGCCACCAGAAAGTACTTATCTACTTAAATATTTATTTACTATTTTCTTTTTTAAAAAAGATTTTATTTATTTATTTGACAGAGAGAGATCACAAGTAGGCAGAAAGGCAGGCAGAGAGAGAGGAGGAAGCAGGCTCCCTGCTGAGCAGGGAGCCGGATGCAGGACTCCATCCCAGGACCCTGAGATCATGACCTGAGCGGAAGGCAGAGACTTAACGCACTGAGCCACCCAGGCACCCCAATATTTATTTACTATTTTCTGTAGTGTATTCAGTATTATGGCATGTGTTAAGGATGGAGGAGTAGAATGGGATCAGCAATCAAAAAGTAGAAACGCCATTTATTAACTGTCAATCTAGTTAGCTAAATAAGATAGATAATACTGAAGCAAATTGTAAGGTGGAATGCCAGTGATTTTCAGCCTTAACTATACATTGGAATTACCTGGGGAGCTTTAAAAAAATACCAGTGTTGATATTCATTATACAATGTACTTAGAATACAGTAAAGTACTTGTCTGGTGAGGACTGTAAGTCCTAGTGCTTGTTTTTAACATTAGCAGCACATTTAGAGTCACCTGGAGACTTTTAAAAGTCCTTGCACCCAGCTCAATAACATGAAAATCTCTGGGGATGGAACCCAGCCATTAGTTGGGTTGAGAACAATATCTTTAGAGAAATTCATAGCAAAGGGAAAAAAATTGTCTGGTGCAGTCAAGAAGATCCCATAAAGAAGGGCATAGATATATTTGGCACAGAAGAAGAGGGTAGACTTTCATGTGGTGATAAACATGAGCAAAAGCACAGAGCTGGGACAGAGGCCCGTGGGAACCCAGAACACAAGCTACACAACAGTAGGATGTTCCTGTTTGAGAAGAGTAAAAATAAATTTGCAAAGACAAGGTGAATTGAAAGAGGGGTTTAACAGTCACACTGCACACTTATTAGAATGAAGAAAACCCCAAACACTGGCAACACCAAATCCTGGTGAGGATGTGGAACAAGAGGAACTCTAATTGACTGGTGGTGGGAATGCATATTGGAACCGCCACTTTGGAAACAATTTGGGTGGTTTCTTACAAAAAACCAACCAACCAACCAACCAACTAACCATATATTTGTCATACATTTCAGCAACTGCACTCCTTGGGATATACCCAAATGAGATGAAAACTTACGTCCATACAAAGCCTACACACAGATGTTTACAGCAGCTTTATTCATAATTGTGAAAACTTGGAAGTAACCAAGATGTCCCTTAGTAAATGAATGGATAAATAAACTGTGGCACATCCAGATAATGGAATATATTGTTCAGCGTTAAAAAGTAAAAAAAGACATGGAGAAAACTTGAATGCACATTACTAAGTGAAAAAAGCCAATTTGGAAAGGTTGCATGATGTATTATTCCAACTTTATGACATTCTGGAAAAGGCAAAACTATGGAGAAGGTAAAAGGATCAGTGGTAGCCTGGAATTGGGGAAGAGGCAGGGAACAGAAGATTTTTAGGGCAGTGAAACTACTTTATATCCCACTACAGTGGTGGATACACATAATTGTACATTTGTGGATACATTCTTTGGAATGTGCAAGGAATGTGCAACATCAACAGTGAACCCTAATATAAACTATGGACTTTGGGTGATAATGTGTCAATGTTAACAAATCACCACTTGGTGCAGATTGTTGATAGTCGAGGAGGCTGTGCATGTGTGAGGTCAAGGAATGTATAGGATCTCTTTATAATTTCTGAATTTTGCTATGAGCCTAAAACTACTCAAAAAAATAGTCTATTTTTTGGGATACCTGGGTAGTTCAGTCAGTTAAGTGTCTACCTTCTGCTTAGGTTATGATCCCAGAGTCCTAGGATCGAGTGCCACATGGGGGCCCTTGCTCAGAGGGGAGCCTGCTTCTCCTTCTGCCTGCAGCTCCCCCTGCTTCTGTGCTCTGTTAAATAAATAAAGTGTTTAAAAATAAATAATAGTCTATTTTTTAAAATGGGAGGGGAGATTCAGGATGAGGAGTTGAAGGTTTGGATTAGAGGCAACAGGGTGCTTTTATATCTCCTGACCTGGGAACCATGTGGTAAGAGCAATGTTTTAAGAATACTTTTGGGGTGCCTGGGTGGGTCAGTCTGCCTTTAGCTCAGATCATGGTCCTGAGGGTCCTGGGATCGAGACCCACATAGGGCTCCCCATTCAGGGGGGAGTCTGCTCCTCTCTCTCTCTGACAAATAAATAAATAAAACCTTTTTATTATTATTTTTTTAAATACTTTTGTCGCAGTGTATAGAGTGGATGAAAACAGCAAGACACTACAGAAACAATATAAGAAGCAAAATGATGAGAGAGGGTTGAAGATTTGGTGATGATCTGAGCCTCAATGGGAAGGAAGTTTTAATATTGACATCTCCTCGGGGCGCCTGGGTGGCTCAGTGGGTTAAGCCGCTGCCTTCGGCTCAGGTCATGATCTCAGAGTCCTGGGATCGAGTCCCGCATTGGGTTCTCTGCTCAGCAGAGATCCTGCTTCCCTCTCTCTCTCTGCCTGCCTCTCCATCTACTTGTGATCTCTCTCTGTCAAATAAATAAATAAAATCTTAAAAAAAAAAATAAAAAAAAATATTGACATCTCCTCATCCTGAGCCCTGTGGATCTCTTTTCATTACATGATAAAGAAAAGTGGTGTTGAAATTATCTAAAAATGAAGAGTTGAAATGTGTACTAGGCTCTGAAAAATCTGTGCTTCAGAATGAGGCTAGAAGGCGGCATATGGGAAGCACTTGAGTACATTAAAAAGCCACCATGTGAATTATTTTAAAAATCTAATTTGCAAAGGCCATTGGCATTGCTTGGGTGCATTTGTAAATCAGGCAGTCACTAAGTCATCTTGAATAGTTAAAGCTATAATTTCCATGAAAGGGCTCAAAATATTAAAACATTAATTGAAAAAGAGCACTTTGAAAATCCTGTTTGTGGAGTTCATTCAGCTGGGCAGGATAGGGTCAAGCTAGTTTTTCATCTGCAGGGTAGGCTAAGCCTTTTTGCATGATTGCCCTGGAAAACAAATCCTTCATATTGTAAATGAATGACTCCTTGGTCTGTTTGCTTTATTAAAGTCTACTGCAGTCCTTTTTATTTATGATGCTCTCAGTTTCTACTAAACTCTCAAACTTGAATATAAAATGTCCCGTGTTATTTAATCTGCTAGCTATTGTTTATCCCCTCGTCTCATGAAGCCAGGGCTGGCAGACTCAGCGTTTATTATAATGGCCATAAAGTGTCATTTTGGGGGTGATGGGGATCAGCCTGGCAGGACAGGGGTCTGCTGTTCCCTGCTCTTCTCCTGTGGGCTGGCAGGTGGGCACAGATGCTCCCCAAGCAGTCCCTCCCCAACAGCTCCTGCCAAACCTTAGATCACCTTTACAGAACAGAGGGTAACTCAATGTCAGCAACTCACATAGGCTAATCTTTCCTCTGAGGCAGCTGACAAAAGCTGCTAAGAACAGAAGATTGACTCTGGGCTCCCTCTTTGAAGGTCTTTGCTGTTTCAAGGTCAGGTAGGTAATGCACATAGTGTCTTAATTAGAGTAGACGCTACAAAGTCTGGAAGCGAATGGAAAAAAAAAAGGAAAGACCTGTATGCCTCTTCTAGTCCAGGTACTTTACATTAGCATAGTTTATTCTCTTACCATGTTAGGAGAGAAGCAACATTATTTCCTTCATTTTACAGGTGAAAAAAATGAAGGTATAAGGAAATAAAGTAACCAACAGGTAGGCATGCTAAATTATCAGTAACTGGCAGAACAGGGGGGGTTAATCTAGAGCCACCCAATTTCAGACCCTCAGTACTTTTCATTCCACTAATTCTTGTCTTGGTTCTGTTACCAGGCCTGTCTGGACCTGCCCGTGCTCTGTGCCTCTTGTCTGTGTGACCCATTCGTGCATTACTTCTGAGGTCCTTGCCTGAATGGCAGAACCCAAGGACTCACCACCCATGGAAAGTTACTTCTCTGTCACTCCCAGACTGCAGGTCGGCTGGAAAGTCCTCATTCTTGTCACACACATGGGTTTTTGTCAGTGGTAGGATTAATTTAGCTCATTAAGCACCTTCCCATTAGGCTTGTGGCTTAAGTGAGGTGTCAAAATTTGATGACTAATATTTTATGAATTACAGTGATGTCCTACTTCTTTGATCCCTTTTCATAGACCATGTTATGGCCATCTGGACACTTCCTTCTCTTGGAGTTTTTGGGATGGCAGCCAAAGCAAGTACAGAATGCTGAACAGATCAATATAGTTAAGCACATTAACATATTCCACAGACATTAAAACGTCAATACCTCATTCCCCTGACAAAACTTCTATCAAACAGAAGGCTCAATGGCACAATAGATAGATTCATTAGGCTTTCACCTCTGGGAAGGGGTTTCAACACAGCCTAGGTCACTTGAAAAAGATGAATTTCATGGTGTTAACTTTGCCAAACTTTATTTATTGGCATTTGGGCTCCAGTCACAATCCAATCATGTTGGCAGCTTTCCTTACCAAAGAGGTACTCTCCACACTTGTCTCATCAAACACAGGAATTCATTTGAGCTTTGTGTGACTAGCATCCTGTTCTATTAAAAACACTTGCAAACATTAGACTGTGAAGCTTCACACATAACCGTATCAGTATGTTAAGCCAAGACATGAAAAATTTTAAAACTCAATGAATATTTTCTGGCCTTAATCTGTGTGCACAGCACTGCTCTAAGTGCCGGAGGTGGAACAGGGGTATACAACAGACTAGAGGCTTCCTCTTTATGTTGTAGGCGGGGAGACAGACAAGCAAATATATACGTAAACTAAATTCAGGTAACTATAGACACTATGAAGAAAGCAGATCTGAAAACGTAGAGTAGAGTGGTGAGGGCAGGGCTTGCTAAAAAGCTGAATCCAATATGTGGAGAAAGGAGCAAGGAAGAAGTTCAGAAGTTGTGGGAGAGGCATTCTAGGTGGAATAAGGAAGTACGATGCCCTGAGGTGAGAATGAGCTTAATTCATGTGAGGAACAGAAATAAGGCCAATGAGAACCTTAAAGTCAAGCTGAAGCTGACATGGGGCTAGATCATGCAGAGCCTTCCTAGACATGATGAAAGACAGGGGGAGTCATGGAGGGTTTAAAGGAGGGAAGAGACATAATTTCTTTACTATTTCATTTTTTATTTTAATATTTATATCATAATCAATCATGATTCATGTTCTAGATAAAAATTGTTCTGGCTAGGCAGTTGTTCTCAGCATAGAGTGATTTTGTTGCCCCCCCAAGCAACATTTGTTAATGTGTAGAGATACTTTTTGGTCATCACAACTGGGGAGCCCTACTAACATCCAGTGGGATGCCGCTAAACATCCGATAATGCCCAGGATAACCCCCACGACACACCAGCTAGTCTGAAATATCAGTAGTGCTGTGGTTGAGAATCCCTAAGCTATGAATGGTATGGAGAATAGATTATTCAAGAAGGGGGAAGAGTGGAAGCAGAAGGGTAGGATAGTAACTGATGAGAAATTCTGGTTATTTGGACTAGAATTTCAACAGGAGTGTTGGAGATAGGTAAAGTGACTAAGGATGTATTTTGGAGATAAAGTTGAGAGGACTTGCTGATAAAATTGGCTGTAGGAAGTAAAGGAAAAATGAGTCAAGGATGTCTCCCATGTTTTCACTCTGAACAACTGGGTAAACAATGCTGTCACTTACCAAAATGGGCCAGAATAGACAAGGGATAGTTTGAGAGGGGAAAGATCAGGAATTTTATTTTGGGCATGTTAAATGTAGGATCTGTTAGACTTCTCGGTAGTGATATCAAGTGAGAGGCTGAATATATGAATCTGAATTAAAGGTAGGGGTCAGTTATTCAGCATGTAGATAATATTTAAGTCTGTGGACTCAAGAGGAGGACTAAGAGGAACAGAGAGGACAGTGCAGCCCTCTCCGATATTTAGGGGACAAACTGAGGAGGGAGATCAGCAGTGTACACTGAGAAAAAGGTGTTAGGGAAGGAAGCAAAAGGAACACCAGGTGAATGTGGTGGTATCCTTGAAGATAAGGAAGGAAAGGGTTTGCAGAATGGAGCTGTCATCTATGCTGAATGTTTCTGAGAGGTCACATAAAATGAGAGAAAGAAAAAAAAAGACCTCGAATTTGGCTGGTTCAATTTGGCCAATAAAGTAGTGACAAACTAGAGAAGACATGACTGATACTGAACCCTGACTGGAGTAGGTTGAAGAGAGCATGTTCAGATGTAATGAAAGAACATGAATTCTTTCAATAAATATTGCTTAAAAGAGGTGACAAATGAGACGGTGACAGAATTCTAATTGTAGAGTAACAAAAGAGAGGAGTTTTTTTTTTCTAATTGATTCCTTCCTTTGTAAGGTGCAATGCATTACATTTACATATGAAATTAACTGATAATAATTTAAACAGATAATTTCATGATTTTCTAGGCACTGGTTTATAACACAAGCATTTTATCAACAGTGGAACTCCATTTCATGAATGAAACTAAAATAAAACATTCCAGAACCACTGAACAACCATGAAAGCTTCAAAAATAGTTGTTTTTCTAAGAATGTACTTGGAAAAGCACTATATAAAGTTCATTTAATTTTTTTATAAGAATTATTTATTTATTTGACAAGAGAGAGATCACAAGTAGGCAGAGAGGCAGGCAGGGGCAGGGAGGGGGAAGCAGGTTGCCTGCTGAGCAGAGAGCCCAATATGGGGCTCAATCCCAGGACCCTGAGATCATGACCTGAGCCAAAGGCAGAGGCTTTAACCCACTGAGCCACCCAGGCACCCCTAAATTTCATTTAATTTAAATAACAAAATTTCATGAGTCAGTCAGTAGGAGGATAAACTTGTCCTCTCAGTAAATTCCTTCCCCTGAACCTGAAATTATAGCAAGAATTTAATCTTGCTGCTGTCACTTCTTAGTTCTTTGTGCAAGTTGCTTCATTTCTTGACACACAAGATTCCTCATTTATAAAACAGTAGAGGTTAATATGATGATTAAATGAAATAATACATGCAAGTTGTATGTGTCCTCACTTGGGACCCATCCCCACCCTTCTTTCTGGCACCTTCAATCCAGGACTTTCTGACTGAGGCTAGCTTTGTAGTAATTTTGTGCTAGAATATCATATGTGGCAGTGCTGGTTATTATGGCGAGTTCTGTTTTTCCCCTGCATTTCACCTGTGATGTTTTCCCACCCGAGCTAGTACACAGTCCAGAATGTAATGGAATTTGCATAAACTTGCTGCCTATTACCCTGAAGCCTCTAAACAACAAAGCAAGACTTATTTCTGAGGTTTCTGGATTTCAGTGTACAAAACATTGTGGATTACCAAATATGTAAGCTGTGACAAATTCAAAGGGAGAACACCAAATTTTTGGTTCAGAGGTTAGATATAGCCAGGAAGATAGCAGTTACTCTCCCTCAATTATTCAACCACAAACAGAAGATTTCTCTAAGAAATAAGGGGAAAAAAGACCCAAAATTACAACAGTAACTCCTGAATTATTTATACAAGTAGAAGTGAGAAAGTCTCTTCAAATCTAAAAAAATTGCTACTGACCTAACATTTAGATTTTCGAAGAGAAAAGAACTTATTTGTTGATTGTATTTTCTTACAAAAAATGGGGATTGCTAGGAGAAATCCATAAAGACAAGCAAACTGTAATCATGAAACCTTTGTATAATTTAATTAAAGCAATCAGTCCTCATACACCAAACCACAGGACTCTAGAGTTCACCAGTTCAGAAGAATGACATGTTCACAAATACATCCTTAGGATTTGCTAAATGTTTCTGGTCTTGTTTTTCATTTTTAGACAATGCTGGGAATATCTGTCAAATAGTGTTCATCTTTCTGTGCTTCCAATAAATGGATGCTGATAATTCATTTTCTGATCACAAGTATTTTGGAAATATCTTTTATTTCTGAGTTGCCTAGACTTTCCCTGTCTCTCTGCATACATTTAGGGAATAAATTTGATGTGAACGTCTCAATAATTACCTCATTTTTAGCTTATTTCTGTGCAATTCCCAAGTTCTATCCAGTATTAAACTGATTTAAATGAACAAAAGACATCATCAACTCATAGACTAGCATTGAAAGAAAGGTGAGAAAGCCAGAGGCCCATCTTTTCCTCAGCAATGACTACAATCAGTGGTCATCTAGATTTACATTCCACCCTATAGAGATCAAAAGGTGAATATACAACAAGGGAGCCCATGCTGATTCCAGTCTGTTTGAATGGCTCTAAATTCATCCTCTGAAGCCACTCAAAACCAAACTAATTTCCTTTTCTAGGCAGGCACTGGCCATAACTCAAATCAGCTCTGCCTAGTACAGAGGGAAGGCTAGGGGGATCAGGGGAAGAAGAGGAGCTAGTTGCTATGGGAAGGTCACCAGGCACAAGGGGAAGTACCTTTGCTTAACCTGAGAGAAGAGTATAGGTAAGTGGGGATCCTGGGAGTAGACAATGTCCTTTGCTAATGCTAAACACTTTTCAAGTCATGGTTTGAATCTTATGCATAGACTGAAGGATGTATGTAATTTCAGGCCCAGTTATAGGTGTTAACAAGTGAGTATCACACATTTGTCCTTTCCAGTGTCAAATTCCCCACTACCACTCTGCATTTCTTACCTTAGAGCCTGAACATTCCAGTATACCACCCATGTGAATATTCTGAGCTGTGCCTAATGGAGGAGGGATAATGCCCTTGGACTAGAGGAAAGACTGTTCAACTGTTCAACTGACTGACCTATGTTCAAAAACCTTCCTAGGGCAGTTTCCACAATGAATGAATTCTGTCTTCAAACATGGAGCTCACTTGCATTTTGAAATACGAAGTTAGAGCCAAGCAAGACCAATCAGGGTCTGGCAGCAGTTTCTGTCATGAAAATCTCTATTATGTTGTCTTCTTAGGGAGCTTCCAAACTCATGGAGGTGGGGAGTGATAACAGAAAGTCCACATTACCAGCATCTTCAGTACAAGACTTCTGATACAGACTTTAACAATAAAGCAGCAGGAAGAGAAATTCACAAAACAATCCCATTTAAAATTGCACCAAAAGCAAGATATCTAAGAATAAACTTAGTCAAAGAGGTTAAAGGCCTATAGCCAGAAAACTATAAAATATTGATGAAAGAAACTGAAGACAACACAAAGAAATGGAAAGACATTCTACACACATGAATTGGAAGAATGAATATTGTTAAAATGTCCTTACTACCTAAAGCAATCTATAGATATAATGCAATCCCTATTAAAATACCAACAGCATTTTTCATAGAACTAGAATAAACAATCCTAAAATTTGTATGGAACCACAAAGACCCCAAATAGCCAAAGCAATCTTGAAAAAGAAAAACAAAATTGGAGGTATCACAATTCCAGACTTTAGGTTGTATTACAAAGCTATAGTAAGCTGGCATGAAAATAGACATACAGATCAATGGAACAGAATAGAAAACCCAGATATAAACCCATAATTATATGGTTAATTAATCTTTGCCAAGGAAGAAAGAATATGTAATGGGAAAAAGTCTCTTCCACAAATGGTGCTGGGAAAACTGCACATGCAAAAGAATGAAACTGAACCACTTTCTTATACTACACACAAAAGTAAACTCAAAATGGATCAAGGACCTAAATGTGAGACTTGAAACTATTAAAATCCTAGAAGAGACTATAAGCAGTGATTTCTTTGACATTGGCGGAATCAACATATTGCTAGATATACCTCCTGAGGCAAGGTAAATATGAGCAAAAAAATACATATAATAATTAGGACATATAATACATATAATAATCGGGGCACCTGGGTGGGGCTCAGTGGGTTAAAGCCTCTGCTTTCGGTTCAGGTCATGATCCCAGGGTTCTGGGATCGAGCCCCGCATCGGGCTCTCTGCTCAGTGGGGAGCCTGCTTCCCTTCCTCTCTCTGCCTGCCTCTCTGCCTACCTGTGATCTCTCTATCAAATAAATAAATAAAATCTTAAAAAAAATTAGGACTACATCAAAATAAAAAGCTCCTGCACAGCAAAGGAAACAATCAATAAAACTAAAAGGCAATCTACTGAATGGGAGAAAATACTTGTAAATGACATATCCAATAAAGGGCTAGGATCCAAAATCTATAAAGAACTTATCAAACTCAACACCCAAAAAATGAAAAATCCAGTCAAGAAATGGGCAGAAGACATGAACAGACATTTCTCCAAAGAAGACATCCAGATGGCAGGCCAACAGACTCATGAAAAGATGCTCAATATCACTCATCATCAGGGAAATACAAATCAAAACTCAAATGAGATAACACCTCATACCTGTCAGAATAGCAATCACAACATAAATAACAACAAGTGCCAATGAGGATGTGGAGAAAAAGGAACTTTCTTGCACTGTTGGTGGGAAAGCAAACTGGTACAGCCGTTCTGGAAAACAGTATGGAGGCTCCTCAAAAAGTTAAAAATAGAACTACCATACCATCCAGTGATTACAATACTATTTACTGCAAAAACACAAAAACACTAATTCAAAGAGACATGTGCACCCCTATATATTTATTGCAGCATTATTCACAATACCCAAATTATGGAAGCAGCCCAAGTATCCATCAACAGATGAATACACAGGAGGGGAGTGGGGGGTTGAGTGAGTCTGGTGGTGGGTATTGTGGAGGGCACGTATTGCATGGAGCACTGGGTGTGGTGCATAAACAATGAATTCTGGAACACTGAAAAGAAATAAAATAAAATAAGTGGAAAAAAAAGGATAGGCTTTTAAATGATTTCTAAGGCCGTTTAAATGCAAATATACTGGGATTCTATAATTCACCTCTAAAATTCACTATGGCCCATGGGCTAATCCAAAATGCAAGTTATAGGAAAAACCTTGGCTAGATTTCTTCAAAGCACATATTTTCTATAGTACAGATTTGAAGCCACTCTTTAAAAGACAGAAAATGAAAATCTGTAAAATGGAAACTAAACCTATGCTTCATTTCCAGGGACAGGGCCCCCAGAGATTTTGTGTTTGTGGTGCTGAGAACTAGAGCTCTCACCTATAAATGGTCATCAGCCAGCAAGAGTTGAACAGATGCTGTACATGGAGTTAACCTTCCAGCCCATTTTGGTCTACCTATCTGTCTAGTGTGGGGTGAGAGCCCATCAAAGGTCTCTTCGAGGACAAATGTTCCAGGAATTCACACGTTACTGAAATCAATTCATGATTTCCCTTCATACAACCAGTACAAGTGGGCACCATATAAAAAGCCCCTGTACAACACGTCACTCCTTTATCCACTGCCTTTCTACGAATGCTGTAGCTTTGGTCACAGCCATCATCTCCATGACTGCTGAAGTTCGAAGTCTTTCTTTAACTTTTTTTTTTTTTTAAAGATTTTATTTATTTGACAGAGAGAGATCACAAGTGGGCAGAGAGGCAGGCAGAGAGAGAGAGAGAGAGAGGAGGAAGCAGGCTCCCTGCAGAGCAGAGAGCCCGATGTGGGACTCGATCCCAGGACCTCGAGACCATGACCTGAGCTGAAGGCAGAGGGTTAACCACTGAGCCACCCAGGTGCCCCCTCTTTCTTTTAACTTTAATCCCCACCCCCCCACCCTTCAATTTTTTTTGGATTATTGGGAATTATATGAGGAAATGCCAATACTCACTTATGTCATCTTCTAGACATGAATCCCAAGATTCACACCCTTTCTTACAATGACAGAAATACCATACATGTGCATTTAAAATATGACTTTCTTAAAAAAAATAAAAAAATTAAAAAAAAAAATAAAATAAAATATGACTTTCTTTGGGGAAAAACAGCCTTAATTTCACAAACAGTTTATTTGGTTTGGCATTTGAAATTATCTTGAGTTTTTAGTTTTCATGATTTTGTCTTGAAATATATTTTGCTTTAAAAAATATAAGTAATGGGTGCCTGGGTGGCTCAATGGGTTAGTCCTCTGCCTTCAGCTCAGGTCATGATCTCAGGGTCCTGGGATCGAGCCCCACATGGGGCCCTCTGCTCAGCAAGGAGCCTGCTCCCCCACCTCTGCCTGCCTGCCTACTTGTGATCTCTCTCTCTCTCTAATAAATAAATAAAATCTTTTAAAAAATACAAGTAATTAAAATTTAGTGTTTTGAATTAACCATAAATCAGTATTATTTAATAAAAGAGGATATGATACTTTCAGTGATCAGCTATGAAGCTCACAGCACACAAGTTCCTGACAGATATTTTTGGACAACTCATGTCAGCTACTAATATTATAAGCTTCCTTTTATTCTCTACCACTTTCCTTTTTAAACTTGTTAGATACATTCACAGAATATCACATTTCCCCCACAAGCTGTTTTAATTTGCATTTTTCTCAATGACTAATCTGACATACCAGATAGGAGATTCTTATTTTTTCCATTTTAGTAAATGCTAATGAAGTATTTTGTTTTGTTTTTGTGAATTCTGAGAGTCTAGCAATAATAAAGAAGAAATAAAGAGTCCAATGTCTGCATGTTCTTGTTCTCAACATGGCCATATTTTTGAGATTATCCTTTTTGCAAAACGGCAGTCCATGTTTCCATTTCAGTAACTTTGCTGTAATGGAAAGTCATACCAGTGTTGCCAGAATCAATATTTTAAATTCTTGTGTTGGTTTCAGACAGCAGTGGTAATGCTGTAAACCATGTGTTTCTATTTGAAATTATCTGAGTTTCTTGTTTGTAGTTATGCTGCAAGATGGTGTGATTCTGAGTCTCCTTTTCTCCCAAAGCTTTTATTGCCTTGTTTTTTAGAATAAAATTTCTTATTTGTAAGACATTGAGAAATTATGCTATTTCTCTGAATTTTTACCATTAAGAAGGAAGCAGTTATCCATTTCTGTTTCTTTTCTTGTCACATTAGTTGCCAAGCTAATCCTCCTTGTGCTTCCAGTGTACGTTTGTCTCCTGGTTATTTATAGTCAACTAATGATCACTCTTCCGGAACTTTGTCTGTGTTCCACATGTTGTGTTGTAATAAGGCAGTCAGTTGGCAAGAAAGTTCAATGAGGAAACCCCTCAAAAACTGGCTTCAGGATATTCCATGTTTATTGTTGGTTAGAAATAGGACTCAGGAAGTACTCATTCTGCACATGTCATCAGTAACACATCAGGGATTTACAATAAATGGAGGAATCCCCATGTGATTAGTAATCTAGATTCCTAAATGTAGGCTATACGTGTGATTGTACTTTTGCCATTGGTGTTTACATACCATAAGTAAATCTTGCATCTGGAATACAGGGTAAGTCTTCTAGAAAACTCTCCTAACTGTGGCTGAGGAAACCACAAAGTTCAAGGGGGAGCGAAGAGTTGAGGCTGGGGGTAGCAAAGATTGAGGAAGAGAATCTATTTCAATTTGCAGAAGGAATGAGACAAGTAAATGTCCCGACTTACTGGTAGCTTTATTTCTGAGTCATCAAGATTTCTTGAGAAGTTAGGCAGAAAGACCTCAGACTGAGAATAGGGGTGAGACAAAGGTTAAACAGTCACCTCCAGACTAAGAGAAATAAGTAAAAACCATTTTTAAAGCTGGAGAACTCAAGACTAATCCATCCATTTAGTAGCATTTATTGAGAACCTATTGCATGTAAGTCACCAATTATTATGCACACTCACCTCACTACTGCACAGATTGTTCCCCTCTCCCCTTCCCTTGGGAATTGTTCCTTACTCACTTCAGCCACGTGACTCTCTTGAGGGATGCAGATCATCATACTCTATCAGGAGAAGTAGACCCCTGTTCAGGTCAGCCAAACCTTGTATACCTTCCCCCTGGCCACAGTGACTACATTAAGAGTGTGTGATATATGTCAAGCCAATGAGAGCCTTTCCTCAGGATTTTCCCAGCTGGGGCTGGCAGGGAAGAACACTCTTTCAAATCTAGTTAAGAACTTATCAAGATGTAAGCCTAAATCTGGACATCATTAGAGACTTGTGAGGACCTAGCCTCAAAGACCAAAGTTGACATACAGAAAGAAGCAGAGAAGAAATTCAGAGACAGAGTCAGAGGTTGTCCTGTTGACCTTTGAGTCTTCTATCCAATCATCCATGGGGTCAGATCCCAGATTTTCTATGGTGTGTAATGTGAACCAGGAAATTCTTCCTTCAGGTAGCTGGAACTGTGTTTCTATACTTTACAACTGAAGTCTTCAGTATCCATGGAAAATGTTGCTTTAGCTAAGAAAATGGAAAGAGACTACCACATAGTTGTTATGACTATCCTAGAAGGGATTTTTTTAAAAAGGGTTGGAAAGAAAAGGTGTATATTGAGAAGTTGAAGATCAAAAAACAGATGAAAAACTATATTCCCAAGGTTTGGCCAGCTGGGTGAAAATTCACCAAGCCCCTTTCTGGGTGAGAAAATTACCAAGCCCTCAGTAAAAACCAGGGAAGGCAAGGATCAAATCACAAGCCAACACCAATAAGACACAGCTGGTTCATGACTCAAATACCAGATCTGTCCAGAGCCAGCCTCAATGAAGATGATCTTATCATGCAGTAACTGATAAAGTACAAACTCAGGTTTGTTTTCAAAATTCAAATTTGTGATTACATGGTTTAAGAATTTACTCTATTCAAGCAGTGTAGTATTTAGCTCATCCATTTTTTTCAGATCAGGCAGAAGTCAGGCACTCAAAATAAGAATATTCAAACCTTGAGTCTCCTGGAAAAGGCAAAAACAATAGAACAGAATAAAGATTTTAAAACAATGACAAGGAAGGAGGAAAGATGGCGGAGGGTTAGGGGACCCCGTTTCAACCAGTCCCCTGAATTTAGCTGGATATCTGTATCAAACCATTTTGAACACCCACAAAATCAGCCTGAGATGTAAGAATACATATCTGAATCTTAACAAGCAGAAAAGCACCTGTTTTTTGCAAGGTAAGACCTGCAAAGTGGTGAATCCGCAGGGAGATATTGGAAGATAAACAGAAGGGGGAGAGAGCCTCCATAACCTGGCTCCTGGAGATATAACACCAGAACCCTTAGAAACCCTTAGAAATCTGCTCTAGAGAGACATCCTTCTCTGAAAGAGGCTCTGGAAATGAAAAAGCAGAATTCTAAATAGGGCATTATGGTCTCGGGATACGAGGAACTACAGAGCAAAAGAGGGTTCCTGAACTGGTAAAGGGCCTAAGCAGTGTCGCTGGGAAGCAGATTATGGTCACTAAGCCCAGGAAGTAACTATCAGGTCAAACTGCCATAAACCATGAGCCTGGATGGTTGATAATTGGTCTTTTCTTGAGCAGCCTAAAAAAATCTGGAACCTGGATCCATGACCAGGCAAAAACTCACAGGGCAGTAGCAACCTGGAAAGGA
Source organism: Lutra lutra (assembly GCF_902655055.1). Classification (NCBI taxonomy): domain Eukaryota; kingdom Metazoa; phylum Chordata; class Mammalia; order Carnivora; family Mustelidae; genus Lutra; species Lutra lutra. The sequence goes on along the minus strand of NC_062282.1, from coordinate 131,965,290 downwards.
CATTAGAGTGGTACCCAGACATGATCCAGGAGCTTCAGGGGTGCATATGAGCCTGCAGCCACTTGCGAGTTAAGAATCACAAAGGGCAGTGACATTCCCAGGCCCCTGGGTCTACCTCTGAGAGAGTTGCTATGGGCATGCACCGCTGGAGGCCGTGGTTCTCCATGGCACATACAGAAGTGGAAACTGTGCTGGAGGGTTTATTAAAGAGGGCAGACTGCAAATTTTCTGCTCTGGGCCAGAGGTTTCTTTGTGACCATTTTGCTCTGATCCTCTGAAGAGGTGCAGAAAGCCCCCAGGGAACAAAAGCCACACAAAAAATCTGTTTCCACTAAGCCCATCCCCCTGACAGGGGGGCAGGGGAACTCCAGACAGTCAGGGTTACCGGACAAACAGCGCACCAGGCCCTTCCCCAAGACAGGCTGGAAGAACAGGTGGATGACAATCCTGTGGATCCCGTAAGACTGTAAAATCCTAACGCTAGGGGAAAATGTGTATTGAGTTCTACGTGTGACCTCACGACTTGTTTATTTTTCAGATAAAATTCTCCTCTTCTTTTTCGTATGCTTTTTCTCCTTTTTTTTCTTTTTACCTTCCCCTCATTTCAACTAGATGCTTATTATATCAACTTATATTTCATAATTGCTTTTTAACTTGTATTTTTTCAAACCTGTATTTTTTATACATATATGCCTCATTTTAGTCCTTTTTTCACCCTATTCAATTTTACATATATATATATATATATATATATATATATATACATACATACATATATACATACACAAGTTTTACTTTCCTTGTAATTTTGGGACGTAGCGTCCTCCAACATACAGACCAGAATACACCCAGGACAAACAGAAACACCCTGTTTTTTCCACACTGAGAGATTAGTTTCCCCATCCCCCTTTAAAAATTTTTTTTTAATTTTTTAATTTTATTCTTGTGTTTCTTTTTGGCTTTGTTTTTCAGTGATGGCTTCTGACCACTCTGGATTTTGCTAGGGTGCATCTTGCTTGGGTCATGGTTGATATTTTGGACTGCTCGATCACTCAACCATCCCCTGACAGAATGACTAGGAGGAGGAACTCTCAACAAAGAAAAGAAACAGAAACAATGTCATCTGCCACAGAAATAATGGATATGGTAATAAGCAAGATATCAGAGACAGAATTCAGGATAGCAATCATAATGTCAATAGCTAGACTTGAAAAAAGCATTACTGACAATACAGAATCTCTAAGAACAGAAATGAGATCTAATCTGGACAAACTAAAAAATGTTATGAATGAGAGGCAGTCTAAACAGGATACTCTAACAGCCAAGGTAAATGAGGCAGAAGAGAGAATTAGAATTCTTATCTAGAAGATAAGCTGATGGAAAGGAAGGAAGTTGAGGAAAACAGAGATAAACTGCTAACAGCACATGAAAAAAAGATTGGAGAGATTAATGATGCCATGAAAGGTTCCAATGTCAAAATTATTGGGATCCCTGAGGGAGTGGAGAGAGAGGGCTAGAAGGTATATTTGAGTAAATCATAGCTGAGAACTTCTCTACTCTGTGGAAGGAAACAAGCATTCAAGTCCAAGAGGCACAGAGGAAGCCTCCAAAAATCAATAAAAATTGACCAACATCTCAACATATAATAGTGAAGCTTGCAAATTTTACAGCTAAAGAAATTATCCTGAGAAAAGCTAGGGAGAGGAGGTTCCTTGCATACAGAGGGAGGAACATCAGAATAACATCAGACCTGTCCACAGAAACCTGACAAGCCAAAAAGGGCTAGCAAAACATATTCAGGGTACTAAATGAAAAGAGCCTACAGCCAAGAATGCTTTATCCAGCAAGGCTATCATTCAAAGTGGATGGAGAGATGAAGAGCTTTCAGGACAGGTAGGAACTGAAAGAATATGTGACCACCAAGCTGGCCTTGCAAGAAATATTAAGGGGGATTCTGTAAGTAAAGAGAGGCCCCAAGAGTCACATAGACCAGAAAAAACAAAGCAAAACAAAACAGAAGATCCACAGAAACAGGAACTTCATAGGCAATAAAATTCGTATCTCTTAATAGTTACTCTGAGTGTAAATGGGCTGAATGCTCCCAAGAAAAGACAGAGGGTTCCAGATTGGATAAACCAAGCAGGACCCATCCATATGCTATCTAAAAGAGACTCATTTTGAATCTAAAGACACCTCCAGATTGAAAGTGAGGGGATGGAGAAACATTTACCATGCTAATGAACCTCAAAAGAAAGCTGAGGTAACAATCCTCATAGCAGACAAATTAGATTTTTAAACCAAAGACTGTAGTAAGAGATGTACAGGTACACTTTATCATACTTAAAGGGTCTATCCAACAATAAGATCTAACAATTGTAAATATCTATGCTCCCAACATGGGAGAAGTCAATTATATAAACCAATTAATAACCAAAATAAAGAAACATATTCATAATAATAAATTAATAGTAGGAGACCTCAACACTCCACTCACAGTAATGGACAGATTATCTAAGCAGAAGATCAACAAAGAAGAGCTTTGAATGACACATTGGACCAGATGGACTTCGTAGCTATATACAGAACATTCACTCTAAAACAACAGAATATTCATTCTTCTCGAGCACATATGGAACTTTATCCAGAATAGACCATATACTGGGTCACAAATCAGGTCTCAACCAATACCAAAAGATTGAGATTATTTCCTGAATATTTTCAGACCACAATGTGTGAAACTGGAACTCAACAAGAAGAAGAAATTTGGAAGGGAACTCAAAATGCTTAGAAGTTAAAGAGCATCCTGCTAAAGAATGCTTGGGTCAACCAGGAATTTAAAGAAGCACTTAAACAATTCACTTAAACTAATGAGAATTGGGGCACCTGGGTGGCTCAGTGCTTAAGCCTCTGCCTTTGGCTCAGGTCATGATCCCAGGGTCCTGGGATTGAGCCCCACATTGGGCTCTCTGCTCAGCAGGGAGCCTGCTTCCTCATCTCTCTCTGCCCGCTTCTCTGCCTACTTGTGATCTCTGTCTGTCAAATGAAAAAATAAAATCTTAAAAAAAAAAAAGAAAGAAAGTTTGAAACTGATGAGAATGAAAACACATCAGTCCAAAACCTATGGGATACTGCAAGGAAGGTCCTAAGGGGGAAATACATTCCCATCCAAGCCTATCTCAAAAAATGAGAAAAATCCCAAATGCACAACCTAACCTTACACCTAAACGACCTGAAGAACAGCAAATAAAGCCTAAACCAAGCAGGACAAGAGAAATAATAAAGACTAGAGCAGAAATCAATGAAATAGAAACCAGAAAACAGTAGAACAGATCAACAAAACTAGAAACTGGTTCTTTGAAAGAATTAATAAGATCAATAAACCTCTGGCCAGACTTACCCAGAAAAAAAGGGAAAGGACCCAAATCAATAAAATCATGAATGAAAGGAGAAAGATCAAGACTAACAGCAAGGAAATAGAAATAATTATTTGAAATTATTATCAGCAACTATACGCCAACAAATTAAGCAATCTAGAAGAAATAGATGCATTCCTAGAAACTTATAAACTACCAAGATTGAAACAGGAAAAAACAGATAATCCATACAGACCAATAACCAGCAAGGAAACTGAAGAAGCAATCAAAAACCTCCCAAAAACCAAGAGTCCAGGGCCAGATGGCTTCCCAGGGAAATTCTACCAAACATTTAAAGAAGAAATAATACCTATTCTACTGAAACTTTTTCCAAAAATAGAAATAGAAGGAAAACTTCCAAACTCATTCTAGGAAACCAGCATTACCCAGATCCCAAAACCAGACAGAGACCCCAACAAATAGGAGAATTACAGACCAGTATTCCTGAAGAACATGAATGCCAAAATACTCTACAGGATCTTAGCCAACAGGATCCAACAGTACATTAAAAAGATTATTCACCACAACCAGGTGAGAGTCAAGGTTGTTTCAACATTCAGAAATCAATAATGTGACAGAGCACATTAATAAACAAAAAGACAAGAACCATATGATCTTCTCAACAAAGCAGAAAATGCATTTGATAAAATACAGCATCCTTTCCTGATTAAAACTCTTCAAAGTATAGAGATAGAAGGAACATACCTCAATATCATAAAACCATCTATGAAAAGCCCACAGCAAATATCATTCTCAATGGGGAAAAGCTGAGAGCTCTTCCCTTAAGGTCAGGAACACGGCAGGGATGCCCACTCTCCTTTATTGTTCAGCATAGTACTAGAAGTTCTAGCAACAGCAATCAGACCACAAAAAGAAATAAAAGGCACTCAATTTGACAAAGAAGAAATCAAACTCTCCCTCTTCCCAGATGACATGATACTTTATGTGGAAAACCCAAAAGACTCCACCCCAAGTTACTAGAACTCATAGAGCAATTCAACGACATGGCAGGATATAAAATCAATACATAGAAATCAGTTGCATTTCTACACACTAACAATGTAACTGAGGAAAGAGAAATTAAGAAATGTATTCCATTTACAACAGCACCAAAAACCATATGATATGTAGGAATAAACCTAACCAAAGAGGTAAAATCCTTACACTCTAGAAACTACAGAACACCTATGAAATAAATGGAGGAAAAACATCCCATACTCATGGATTGGAAGAATAAACATTGTTAAAATGTCTATGCTGCCCAGAACAATATTTATCCAACATAGGGATTTCAATGCAATCCCTATCAAAAAATACCATTGACATTTTTTCACAGAGCTGGAACAAACAATGTTAAAACTGTATGGAACCAGAAAAGACCCCAAATTGCCAAATTGCCAGGGGACTCTTGAAAAAGAAAACCAAAGCTGGGGGCATCATAATGCCTGACTTCAAGCTCTATTACAAAGCTGTGATCATCAAGACAGCATGGTATTGGCATAAAAACAGACACACAGATCAAAAGAAAAGAACAGAGACTCCAGAAATGGACCTGCGAATCTAAGGTCAACTAATCTTCAATAAAGCAGGAAAGAACATCCAATGGATGGGGCGCCTGGGTGGCTCAGTTGGTTAAGTGACTGCCCTTGGCTCAGGTCATGATCCTGGAGTCCCGGGATCGAGTTCCACATCAGGTTCCCTGCTCGGCAAGAGGCAAGCTCCTGGGATCGAGCCCTGCTTAGGGCCCCCTGCTTGGCAGGAAGCCTGGTTCTCCCTCTCCCACTCCCCCTGCTTGTGTTCCCTCTCTCACTGTGTCTCTCTGTCAAATAAATAAATTTTTTTAAAAATCTTAGAAAAAAGAAGCTAAAAATAGAGCTACCCCACAACCCAGTAATTGCATTACTAGGTATTTACTCCAAAGATACAGAGGTGGTGAAAAGAAGGGTCCCGTGCACCCCAATGTTCATAGCAGCAATGTCCACAATAACCAAACTGTGGAAGTAGCAGAGATGCCCTTCAAGAGATGAACGGATAAAGAAGATGTGGTTCATATATACAATGAGATATTACTCAGCCATCAGAAATGATGAATTCCTATCATTTGCACTAACATGGATGGAACTGGAGGGGATTATGTTAAGTGAAATAAGTCAAGCAGAAAAAGACAATTATCATATGGTTTCAGTGGTATGGATCATAAGGAATAGCATGGAGGACCACAGGGGAAGAGAGGGGAAACTGAATAGGAAGAAATTAGAGGGAGACCAACCATGAGAAACTCTGGACTCTGGGAAACAAACTGAGGGTTACAGAAAATAGGGGCTTGGGGGGATGCAGTAACTGGGTGACGGGTATTAAGGAGGACACGTGTTGTGATGAGAACTGGGTGTTTTAGTAAACCAATGAGTCATTAAACACTACATCAAAAACTAATGATGTACTTTATGGTGGCTAACTGAACATAATAATAATAATAAAAAGAAAGAAACAGACTTTTAACTACAGAGAACAAACTGCTCGATACCAGACAGGAGGTGGATGGGGATGTGAAAAAATAAATAAATAAAGGAAAAGTAAAGGAAAGTAAAGAAAAACAATGACAACAATAACATATTTTAGGCCTTGTATTGGCTAAAGAAAGTAACTAAGGGTAAGTAAAAATTCAATGGAAATTAGTAACAATAACTGAAAATGCAACTCAAACTGGCTTAAGCACGGAAGGGGGGTTTATAGCTTACATCGTTTATGTTTCGGGTTTCAGATGAAATTTGATCAGGGTTGCATCCCTTTTCTGCAATTGTCTGGGCTTTTTAAACATGGCTAGACTCCAGATTATCAGTCTTCCAGAGAGGCACTCTCTTAGAAAGTGTATACTCCCTGCTTTGTCTTTGTACAAACCCTCTTAAGCCTAAGCTTGTCTTTTTATTTTAGAATCATACTGAAGACTATGTGGCATTTTATCCTACTGAATTTTTTCTTACCAGTTTTTCTAATAGCCTCAGTTGGCACATAGCAAAACAATTAGTTAAACACAGATTGCTAGCACATGAAAAAAACTGCCAACTTCCCAGACTAGAACAAAGGTGTGTTCGCACCTTTCCATCTAATTCCTACTCCGCAACTCCCACTTTTTATAGTCTGTTATTTTCAACACCTTATTTCTGGAAACAAATTCTCTGTCCATTAAGATGTATTTGGCTGGAAGTAACACAACATGCAGAATGGCTTAAACATCAAAAGTGATTTATTGGCTCATGTAATTAAGAGTTGGCAATCATGTAGGCTTCAAGCATGGTTTGATCAGGGCTCTGGCTCCGTTTTTCCCTGGTCCTCGGCTCTGCCCTCTTCCTTGTGTTAGTCTGGTCTTCAGGCTGGCTTCTCTCCTGGTAATGAAATGACTGCCAATGGCTACCAAGGTTACATGTTTTTTGTTTACAAATAATAAATTTCTCTCTAAATTTCACATTGTTTCTGTCACATAATAGAGAGACTCTGGTTCACAACTAAGCTGTAGTTTATGCTTTCCCCATCTTCATGTATAACTCAACAGGTACCTCCTGATAAAATATAATTCCCTCACCAAATAAGGAGATAGGAAATCTCAGTCCACTTACCTATTTTCACAAGCATTTTATTTCAGGATACTTCGTGTTAAGCACGTTTTTCTCTTACCAGACTCTAAAGCCCATTTCAATTTTCCTTTTGCCCTCAAATAGAACAATTTTTCTTCTTTCTAAATTGATGTCTGAGAGCAAGAAGGACACATGGTGTTGACAAAAATGGAAAAACTTTGGGAAAGAAGTTGTCCCAGGACAGAACACTCTATTATGCTACCTCTTCCTTTATGACTCTCCTCCTGCTCTTTAGAGATGTCAATAGAAAGAAAGTCATCCTTCAAAGAGAAATAGTCATAGGAATGATCTTACCAACTTATATATACACTCTGGAATTTAGATATCTGGTTGCAGAATTTAGATATCTGGTTGCAGTCTGCTCTTCCACCTCTATATTAGCTCTGCAAAGAGTCCCTGTGCACCACTTTGTACCTAGCACAGCTGTATTTTACAATCAGCTCTTGTTACTCTATTCCTTTTCGCTAAAGCATAAGCAAACACATTAGGGTTTTCAAATAGAATTCAAACCATTTTCATAACAAACTCAAGTATTATAAGCTCCTGTATAATATAGGTTAACTTAGAACATCCAACACATGTTCAACTAAAAAGGAAATAAAACAGGTTATGAGGAAGATGTAGTTAGAGTGATTCCTAGAAATCTCCCAGTTTGGAGTCAGAGTATCCAACCCTCTGACTCCATATCTGTGAAATGTATAGAGATGTACAGAAGACCTGGGGGAAATCAGGGGAAAAGATCTTTTCTTTCTTAAAAGAACTTCTCAGAAATTCTAAAAGAGTAAGCATAGAAAGGAATTTGGAAATCTGGAAAACACAACACAAATAGCTCAGATGTTACAGCAAACATTATTAGATTTGGTGGTTCAGGTTCATAATTCTCTCCCAAAATGCCATTATTTGGAACCATATATGGAATTATATCTACAACCCAGATTTTCTCCATGACAATGCCCTTTTTGATTAAGATACCACAACTGACAGAATACGGTCTAACACCACCTCAGTAGTGACAACAAATTAAGAGTATACCATCCACTGCTAGAGTTCAGCCAGTGGACAACAGTTCTAAATGGCTCAAGGTCTGGTGGCAAGGGAACCCATGATGTCTCAGAACAGCTCTCACTGCTCTCCTTAACAGCTCTCCTGTTTCCCAAGCTGCTCAAATGCCCAGAAGTGAGTGAACTAGAATTTGACCGGTTTACCTCTATGCTCTTTTCATTACATATTTCAATTCTGGGTATGTGACTACAAGAAAATAGATTTAAGGGCGCCTGGGTGGCTCAGTGGGTTAAAGCCTCTGCTTTCGGCTCAGGTCATGATCCCAAGGTCCTGGGATCGGGGCCACATTGGGCTCTCTGCTCAGCAGGGAGCATGTTTCCCTTGCTCTCTCTCTCTGCCTGCCTCTCTGCCTACTTGTGATCTCTGTCTGTCAAATAAATAAATAAAGTCTTAAAAAAAAAACTTAAAAAAAAAAAGAAAATAGATTTAAGTAAACCTTTCACACTGTGGGCCTGACCAGTTTTAAGAGTAAGTACTACATGGGAATATTGTGCCTGGGGGGGTGGCGCAAATTACTAATACCTAAAGTAATAAAAATTTCTCTCCTGTTTTTACACCTCTACAACCTTCTCTTTCTCTTCCTTTTTCCTATTTCCATAAGCATGGGAATTTGCAATAGAATAAAATAGTAATTCTAGAAGATATATAATTATATTCCTCTAAAAAAAGTGGCCACCCAGGAGAACCCATATAATTCCTTCCTTCTTCAAAAGTCACCCTTCCTGGGGCACCTGGGTGGCACAGTCTGTTAAGCATCTAACTCTTGGTTTCTGCTCTGGTCGTGATCTCAGAGTCGTGAGATCAAATCCCTTGTCACGATGAGCGTGGAGTCTGCTTGGAACTCTCTCCCCCTCTCCCTCTGTCCCTCCCACTTGCATTTCCCTCCACCCCCCCCAAATAAATAAACAAATCTAAAAAAGATGAAAGTCACTATTCCAAAAAACAAATACAAAACAAACAAACAAACAACAACAAAAAACCAGATAGGAATGAACACACACACACACACACACACACACACACACACCCCTCTCAGAAAAATTCTGCATGTGTCTCCTAGACTGGCTGGTGAACTTATGGAAAGAAATCATTGTCTTGGACTTCGTCAAGAACTAAGAACTCATCTGGGAAGTGAATAGTGGTTTGGCTGGCTTCGCCACTGCTCATATGGCTGGGGTGGATCCAAGGGTTTGTCCTAAGGTTGGTTGCCCAGGGCTTAGAGAGATAAGGGATAAAGGAAGTCACCCAACACCCTGCAGGAGATGCGGGTCAGGGTCAGAGGTAGGACTGAAGCTGAAAATGCAGAGCCAAAAGGTTAGCAACTGGTGGAAGCAGAAATCTAGGTAAAAGGAGGGCGAAACAAGAGTGAGGACAATCACCATAACAGCTTTGAATATGTAAATCTTTCCACTTTGGGATGGCCCAATTTTTAAAGAATACCACAAGTAAGGTGGGTGGTATGTGGTAGAATGCAAAAGAACACAGGATGGAGACTCACAGAAATGATCCATAAAATATATGGGGGCTTTATTGTTGTCATTGTTGTTACATGACCTTAGGTCAGCACTTCCCAATCCCAAAAGCTAACAGCTCTATTCTTTGTTCCTTTCCTTTCTATGAGGATAATCTTCCTGATGCACACATGTCATTGCACTTCAATCTTACGTGTTTTCTTACCTCATTTTTCTTGACATGTTTTCTATTATCTACATTATTCCAAATGTAACTTGCATGCATTCACATTTCCTACTTAGTTCTATAGCCACTCATCTGCCTCCTTTTCACAAAATTCCCTGAAAAAAGATTTACTGTCTGTGGAAACAGTGCATTACTACCTACGAAGGAAAATGGAACACTCAGAACATCAGCATCCAGATAATTCTTTAGCCATGAAACCCATGGGAATCTGTTCTCTTATAAAAACATTCCCCTTTAATGTTACACATAGAATAATCTGGCACGTAAAGAGTTCTCCTATCAATTAAATAAACTTGCCTTGCAACACCCATGTAAGGGACATTGTGATTCAACCTTGAATAATAAAACACTGAATTACAAAATACTGTTGAGCCTGCTGTTGTGCTCAAAATAAAACTGACACAATTCTTAAGCTAAAATTCAGAAAGTAGACTGTTACTATCTAAAAGTGGGCTTAGATCAGAATGGGAACCCTCTCAGAGTGTTTGCCTGATTCTACACCCCTCCTTAGGGAAGAATAGCACTTGGAGCTATCTTTCCTTGGTTAATGCACTCATACTCTGTCAAGATTAAAAAAAAAAATTCAAATACATGTATCCTGAAAGGAGTATCACTGAAGCAGAGGAACAGTCTGTCAATCCCTCTACTTGCTCTGTGCACACTTCTTCAGAGAATCAGAGAGGTGTCAAGACCCTAGGGTCTGCAACCAGGTTGATTTCAGTAAATCTCTAAACCAACTCTAAGTCCCACTTCAGCAGAAATCCAGAGGATGATATTTTCTGCCCTCTACAGAGGGCAGAGCTATAGCTCTGGAGAATGCTTTAATAGAATGTCTCAAATCAATACAATTCAAGTCACGCTCTAAAGTTCTTCAGGACTAAAATTTACCTGAGAACAGGTTGTCAGCATACTGAGCCAGAATTCAAAAATTTCTTTTGAACCCAGAAAATCTCCTGAGGTTGCTTCACTACATCACCACACAGTCCCCTTAGTGTGCTTGTGGTGTTTGGGCTGGCTAAGGGCAAATCTGAATGCTATCTCCCCTAAAATATCTGCTTGAGGCTGAGAGACTCTAACTTAGTATTTGTTGTGTTTGCAGATCTTTTTTTGGTCTCTTACGGTTTGGAAATGGGAATGCACAGCTGCAGTGTGGCAATCAAAGTGGGGGAGGTGATCATTTACATTCTAACACCCAGAGACTTCCTAGTCAAGGTTACTTATAAATCAAATAGATGTCATTTCATAAACACCCCGAACAACTGTACTCCATTACCAAAATAGGAAGCAGTGCTGTTAATGGGTATCTAAGGACTGAAATCAATTTAACTTACAGGCACTCAGCTGCTACAACAGTTGTGGACATGTCTGAATGTTAATAAACACTGATTAGTATTAATATCAGACAAGACTTTAAATGTGGCTTGCATGAAATTTTCAATCTAATGAACAGATAAGCCTGTTGACAAAAATATATTCCCTATTCCCATGTCTAAAGAAATTTTCCATAGGTTTGACAGTACTACCATCAGTTTCACAAAGATATTATGGCATTTCTTCAGTTTTAGATACTATAACACTCTCATGAAAAGAGAGAAAGTTGAAGACTCACTTGTCACTCAGAGACAACACCGAAATGATATAGAGCAAACCCAGAAGCAGCAAGTGGAATGCGAAAATTAGGAGGAAAGACAGTGAAGATATGCAGACCGTAATAACACACACAGCTGGGGAATGAGGGGCTGCTCCTTAGAGGAGAATTTGACAGCAGCCATAACCTGCATAACGAGCGATAATGCTGGAACATGGCTCCACTTTTGTCTCCTTTCAGCCAGAGTGTAAAGGAGCAAAATGACAGGAAGTGAAACATATCAACTGGAATTGCAAAGATGTCTGATTTTAGCAAGTTTCATGTGACCCCTGAACTCTGATTTCCTTCTATTTTCTCACTCACCATTATTTGCCTTGACTACCCTGTGATATGAAACTACTGGACTCAGAGTGGATGGTTAATGTCAGGATTGATATGAATCAGTGGGTTTTACTTGAACAGTATCTGTTATCTGCATAGCTATATATATATTTAATAGATATACTGAGATATAACTGACAAAAATTATATATATTTAAGATGTACTACTTGATGTTTTGACATATGTATACATTGTGAAATGATCACCACAATCAAGCTAAGTAACACATCCATCACCTCACATAGCTACCATACTTTTCTTTTACTTTTTTTTTAATGGTAAGAACACTTAAGCAAATTCCAAGTACACAATCACTATTGTTAACTATCATCACCATACTCTACAGTGGGTCTCCAGAACTGATTCATCAGAAAGCTGACACTGCAGTGCAATGGAAGAAAGGATTATCTTTTCAATAACTGGTGCTGGGTACATTAGCTATCTATATGGAAGGGAAAAAAAAGAATCTATAACCCCTCCCCAGCCATATACAAACAGAAAATTCTAAGAGGGCTGCAGATGCAAATGTGAAAGGTAAAGGTTTCCTGAAGAAAACAGAGTATCTTCTGACTGTGACTCCGGCAACAATTCCAAAACAAAACACACCAAGCATTTAACTGTATAAAGAAGACAACTGACAAATTAGACTATTAGATTAAAAAACTGTTTCAAAGGACACCATTTTAGGAGAAAAGCTACAGCCCATGGTGTGAGGAAAGACATTTGTAATATAGAAAACCAACCAAAAACCTGGAAACAGGTTATGTAAAGAATCGTGCAAATTAACAGAGACAGACAACACAAAAATAAGCTTTTACTTGGACAGAAAATATCCAAATAGCTAATAAACACATGAGAATATATTCAACTTTGCTGGTGTCTCTCTTTCACACACACACACACACACACACACACACACACACACACACAAAACGCCACACCGAATTAAAGCTAACTTGTCAGAAGTATGTTTTTTGTCACCTTTGGAGACAGTTAATAATTTTATGTTCTTTCCTCCATGTTCTTCTGTTAGTATATATGGCCCACTGTGACAGGTGGGTCTTGTGTTAGTATGCACACGGGCAAGGAAAGCCGTACTTATCTTCTTCTTGGCTCATGCGTATAACCATTCCCCTCACCTGGTATGTTGACTCAAAGTCTATTCTACTTCAACACCATTCTACTTCAACACCATCTATTCCTTACTGTATTTCCACTCCCACAGTGAGAATTCTGGTTCTAAACATTAATACATATAATCATTGGCTGCATTCTATAATAAAAACAAAATTATTTCTGAATCAGTATACTTATGCTACTACCAGTGACAAGCCAGGTAAAATCCCACATTTCTTTGCCTTTCTGCATGCATAAACTGTGTGCATACAGTGTAATGTGTTCAGGCCCTACTTGAATTGATTCATTTTTGTGCTTTTATTGTAAATTTGACATTCACAAATTTAGGTTCTTTTTTTTTTGCTTATATTCAATTTTAGGTTTTTTTCTTCCTTGTTGATATAACTGTATTGTTTAAAATGAGTAAAATAATGACTTGCTTTAAAAGTAAAATAGACGTTAACAGATAACACTGCATTCCCTATTCCTCCCATTCTGTTATCATCCATCACTTGCAGGTAATCAGTTTTATTAGTTTCTGATTTACACACACACACACACACACACACACAATTTATTTTCCCTCATTTACTTGAATGAAACACAAGGGATAGATTTAGGTGAGATTTTCTCACAGTTTTCTTGGCTTGTAAGTGCAAATTTATTTGTAAGAGAGGAAAAAGTAAAGTTCCGATTTTTCTGATAAGCATGACAACTGACTTAAAAGATCAAAAGCTAATTAAAAATAAAATCTATATGCAGAGAACTCTTTTCTTCTGCACCAAAGTTCCAAACATAAAAGCATAACAGGGAATATAATTGTTAGATCAGAACTGTGATAAACCTCAATTTTTCCTCTCTCTTCCCTATTTTTTCCTTCTTTTCTTCCTCTTCCCTATCTCCTTCCTTTCTTTCAGGCCTTTTTCTTTTTATCCATATATGTATATGAACACATAAAAACATATAGAATTATTTTTACTTTTACATAATAATACTGAAGTTATATAACAGTAGATTGTACTTCAATTTGCCTTTTTCACTTAATGATGTATCTTGGTAAACTCTCCCTGGCCATGATCCACCTCATTTTTTTAAACCTGCTCCGTGCAATATTTCACTGTAATGCTCACACCATGTAGTCCATCTATCTGATGGATATTTGGTGGTTTTTAGTTTTTCACTACCACAAATAATATCTCAAACATTATTGTTCTTGTCTCTTGGTGAACATTTCTGAGTATTTTTCTAGAATAGACATCTGGAAGTGGATTTTCTAGGTCATAGGTTAAATCCAAAGATTTTACTAGATAATACAAAACTGTCCTCTAATAAAAGCTTGGTTACTATATACAAAGAATGCCAGAGAATTTGTTTCCCTCACACGCTTGCCCTCAGTTGATAATTTTCTGCAAATAAGATAGAAAACACATTTTGTCTATTTACTTTACTAGCACTGTTCTCACATCTAAGGGAGTGGACTGTTTTAGGGACGCCTGGGTGGATCCATCGGTTAAGCATCTAACACCTGGTTTTGGCTCAGGTCATAATCTCGTGGGTGGTGGGATCCAGCGCAGTGTCAGGCTCCACACTCAGCAGGGAGTCTATTTGAAGATTCTCTCCCTCTGCCCCTCCCTGCTCTCTTTTTCTCAAATAAATACATAAATTTTTAAAAACAAAAGTTAACTATTTTAAATTATGTTTATTAGCTATTCATGTATTTTTTTCTTTATAATGCTTGTTCTCCTTATGCATTTTAAAGTTTGAATGTCTTTTTCTTAATGATTTGTAAGAATTCATTATATCATTTTGATAGTGATTGGGGTTATTTTTTACTCATCTTTTAACTTTAAGATGACATTTCATCTTTCAAAAGTTTTCAATTGTAACCCAAGTTCTTAGTTTCTTTCTTTATGGCTTTATATTAGGGTATTGTTTAAGAAAGTCTTCACTCCAATGTTACAAAAATATTCTCTATATTTGCCACTAATACTTTTGTAGGTTCTTATTCACATAGACATTCCTTATTCATAAGAATTTCTATACGGAGTTAAAGTATTAATCTAACCTTTTCATGTTTCAAAATGGAAAACTAGTTGATCCAACTGTTACTAAATAACCTATCCTTTACTCATTCAGTAATTCATCAGTTGCATATAGCACCCACTGCTCATCGTATCACATGCCCTCTTTAACGCCTATCACTATTACCCACCCACCTCCCCTCCAGCCACCCTCAGTTTCTTTCCCATAGTTAAGAGTCTCTTATGGTTTGCCTTCCTTTCTGATTTCTTCCCATTCAGTTTTCTTTCCCTTCCCCTATGATCCTCTGTGCTCTTTCTTATATTCCACATACGAATGAAACCGTATGGTAATGGTCTTTCTCTGATTGACTTCTTTCGCTCAACATAATTAATACCTTCCAGTTCCATCCATGTAAATTTTAAGATTCTATCCTTTCTGATGGCTGAGTAATATTCCATTGTATATATATATACCACATGTTTATCCATTCATCATCTGTCGATGGGTATCTCGGCTCATGCCATAGTTTGGCTACTGTGTATATTACTGGTATAAACATTGGGGATCAGGTGCCCCTTCAGATCACTACATTTATATCTTTGGGATAAATACCTGGTAGTGCAACTGGTGGGTTGTAGGGTAGTTCTAGTTTCAGCTTCTTGAGGAAACTCCACACCGGTTTCCAGAGTGGCTGTACCAGCTTGCATTCCCACCAACAATGCAAGAGGGTTCCCCTTTCTCCGAAACAACAAAAGTTGCTAAGATTTTTTTACAGTTCTTTTCTGTCCTCTGAATTATCTTTGCTTTCTCAGAAGCCATTCTCTTCATTCCTCTTGGTCCTTCCTATTCATGCATTTGGTACCTTGGTTATCAGGGTACTTCAATGACGGAAAACACTAGGTCAAATAAAAGGTAGTACATTCATTTTCTATTGCTACATAACAAATTACTACAGATTTAGCAGCTGAAAACAACACAAATGTGTTATCTCATAGTTTCTGTGCATCAGGAATCAGCATGGGTCAGCTGGGTCTTCTATTCAAGGTTCCACCAGGCTGAAATGAAGATTCAGAGTTGGAGTCTCATCTGATGCTCAGGATCTTCTTCCCTACTCACTGGTTGTTGGCAGAATTAAGTTCCTTGTGGTTGTAGAACAGAAGCCTTTGTTTCCTTGGTGACTTTCTGCAGGGTCACTGTCACCTCCTAGAATCTTGCGATAAGCAGCTGACCACATGAATTTTTTCTTCTTCAGTGACAGCAGGAAAATACCTCTGCTGCTATAAACTTCCCTGACATCTTTAGCAGGTTCACCTGATAATTCCAGGACTATCCAGTGCAATGGTCTTTTTTATTAACTCAAAGTCAATTAAGTAACCTAATCAAGGGAGCAAAATCCTATTGTAATCGTAAGTCCCACCCACACATAAGGGAAAGAGATTAGGGATTTGTACACTGGAGGGTAGGTATCTTGGATGCCATCTCAGAATCTGTCTATCACATGTGCACTGAGTTTCTTTTTGTAAGTCTGGATCTTTTCCCCTACAGGCTCATCATTTATCTTATAGGATGGTGAATTGAAAACTCTAGCAAAGTGAATTGGTGGTTAAGGCACACTGGCTGGCTGGTTTTACAAGTTACTTAAAATAAGGAAGCTTTACAAGAGGAATGAAGGTCCTTAGGACATTTTACTCCAGGATAAAAGAGATTTATCTGTTGGATATACAGTAACTATAAAGTCTATTCTCCTCCCCTTAATTCCCTACCCTCAATGGAGAACGCTCTCTAGTAAGTAGTTCACTTTCTTTATCACATAGGTCTTGGATTTTAACCTAAGATCAAGTGTCACTACATCTTACTGCTGAGGTTGAGTTGGGAATTCCACTGGCCCTGGCATTCTTCATCCATCTCTTTATTTAATATTTTTAATAGCTAGCCCAAGACCCCCTCTTAAATGTGCTATTTACTCAGTCAGAGCTTGAAGTTTCTCTGGATGTGTCATTACCTTTAAAGTTATTTGGTGGTGGTGGTGGTGGTGGTGGTGGTGATGGTGGTGGTTGTGATCACGTGCGCACGCGCATGCACGTGTGTGTGTGTGTGTGTGTGTGTGTGTGTGTGTGTAAGGCTATTTTTTCCTCCATTTTTGTCCTATCTGCTTTCTACATTCCAAGAATTTCCCAAAATTCTTTATCTGTTGATAGCACAATTTTTAGATTTGCTTTCTTGGGCTGCTAAAGATTTATTCATTGTAAAATATATTTTCTGTTGCTAAAAGGGACTGATATAGCAAGAGAAGTACATACATGTGCTCATTCCATTATTTTGCTCTCATTTCTATTTTGATTCTTTTAACTTTACATCAAGGTTTTTTGCAATTAGGGTCAACTGCCTACAAGCAGATGATTTCATCAACTCTCAAGTTGATGTCCCCATCTAATTTTTGTTCTTCCCTCCTTAGTTCCTTAAATAAAGAGAACAGAGAGAGGGCAATAATGAAAATCAAATGCCACATTTCCTTCTGTGTTCCTCTACCGTGGGAAAAAGCTGATTTTGGTTGAAATTTCTGGCTAAAATGAAAGCCCTGCAGTATTAGTAGATTTCTTCCCCATCTGAATACCCAATGCATGGATAACAGAGCACTATCATAACCTTCAAGTGACTAGAATATTTTGATGAAATAAGCTTATTCAATAAGCCATCAAAAGCAAAAAGAAAGTGTAATCAAGTTAGTAACCTCTCCTAGGGAACTAAGAATGAAGTACGGACAGAGCACAACATCACACAGAAAAATAAAGTTTCCTAATTGGATTACAAAGTGCTGAATGCCTTATCAACAAGTAACATGGCATTGTTTAGCCCATGATTTAAGGGAAAGATTTTAAAGAAATGGTTTTGAAAGGGACATGAAAATATTGAGATCAAACAACATATATGACTTATAAATATATACAAATATATAAACAATTTGCTTGTCCAATTCACAGAACAAGATGGTCATATTTGAACTAAAATTACAGTAGACTTGTATGCTACATGCATATGAGAGACCAGAGCATAAATTCGAACCCTGAGAGAGTAATAGTAGCTGACATATAGGACAGAGGAGAGCTGTTCTACATGTTCTTTAAGCAGAAAGTAGAGTAAAGGGAATCAGAGGATAAATGTTTCAGAGAAAGCCAAGTCTTGCAAAATGGAGCAGGTGAAAAGAATATTAATTCTAATATACAAGGCAAGCATTCAAGGGTGAAGGACTAGAGATTGTAATCTATCCTTTTCTATGCCAGATTGAGTGCCACCCATACCATGCCAGGAAAACATTCTATTCAGGGCCATGAACTCAGTGGAAAACTGAGTAGCATCTATAAATTCTATTCACTCCCTTTTCCAGATCATTAAAGGCATTAAACTAGACCAGCCCCAACACAGACCCTTGCAACACCTGACTACACATTGCCCTAGAGTTAATTATGCTATCATTAATCATTTGCCCATTGTTTATAATCACCCAAGCATTTTTAATATAACTAGATTCTTATTCAAGTCTGTTTTAAATTAATTTTGCAAATAAAATTTAGAGGGCTCACATACAATGATAGATTGACACCTATATCCATCAATTATGCAGTATTCTCCCTCTTCCTCCCTGGGAGTTTTTTTGATAGGATGTACCCTCCCCACAGATCTAAGCCTTATGTTAGACATAGCTCCTCTGCCTAGTTGTTTACAGTTTTTCTCTTTCAGTAGCTGCACCATAACTG
Organism: Lutra lutra; assembly: GCF_902655055.1. NCBI lineage: Eukaryota > Metazoa > Chordata > Mammalia > Carnivora > Mustelidae > Lutra > Lutra lutra. The sequence continues at coordinate 131,946,622 of NC_062282.1, read as the reverse complement.
TTTAATCTGTTGACATAAGAACAACCAGATGATAGTGACTTGAATCACACTTGTTTCTTAAAAACTGGTAACAGATCTGTAAACTGATAACACATTTGTTCTGTATTCACTTTTCCACCTACCATGCTCCTGTCTTTGTTTTCAGCAATATGCCCTAGTTCTCCATGGAAGTGACTAGTTGATATATTTCTTTAAGACCATTTAGGTCCTGGGCGCCTGGGTGGCTCAGCGGGTTAAGCCTCTGCCTTCAGCTCAGGTCATGATCCCAGAGTCCTAGGATTGAGTCGCACATCGGGCTCTCTGCTCAGCAGGGAGGCTGCTTCCCCTCCCCTCTCTGTCTCTCTGCCTACTTGTGATCTCTCTCTCTGTCAAATAAATAAATAAATAAAATCTTTAATAATTAAAAAAAAAAGACCATTTAGGTCCTTTTATGTTTGGATGTGTGTCACACACATTGCCATTTTGGATTTATTAAATAAATAACATAACTTTCTCAGACTACATTTTGAAAAGAGTTATTTTTCATATTTTTTTCTATAGACTTCAAAAACATTCCATTTCTTCCTTTTAAATAAGGTATGAACCTCTGCATTTATTACTGATTTTATTTTTCCTGTACTCTTTTCTTCTCTAGCTCTGGTCTCTTTCCCTATTTTTAACTAATAAAATCTAAGTTTTATATGCATTTACTTTAGAATCAAATAGTTCTACAAGGTTTGTAATGAGAGAGAATACTCTTCCATCCCCACCCCAGCATTTACCTCTCCAAGAAACAACCAATTTAAACTCTGTAAATATTTTAGTATTTACCTCCATCACTCAAAATACTGTACTTGAATTTTTACCACTGACTGTTATTTTAGACATTATCTAATGTCCTCCCACCATGGAAGATGAAGGTTTTGCTCCTTTTCCTTCCACATTCCTATCATACATGTGTTCTCATTCCTTTATCTCATCCTTCCAATATGATTATATCATAATTTTAATTAGGTTAATACCAGAGTTTATTTTATTATGCTGATGTAAAAGTTAGCTTTAGCAAAAATAAATGGTAAACTCTAATGACTTATTCTTTCTTGTATAACTTTTTGTTTTCTCAGGAATTAATGACTATCTTAATTTTTTGTTGTCTTGATTTTTTAAATTTACTTTTCACTAATTCATCCCCTGACTTTTTTTTTTTTAAGTTTTTATTTATTGATTTGACAGAGAGCGATCACAAGTAGACAGAGAGAGAGAGAGGGAAGCAGGCTCCCTGCCGAGCAGAGAGCCCGATGCGGGACTCGATCCCAGGACCCTGAGATCATGACCTGAGCAGAAGGCAGCGGCTTAACCCACTGAGCCACCCAGGCGCCCCCATCCCCTGACTTTTTAATCAGTTGTCAAAAGCTCCTCTCAAAACTGTTGAGATTCATTACCTCCATTTTATCTTCCTAATGAAGGGCCTCAAACAGCCTCTGACTTCTTCCAGTCTGCAATGGTAGCACTTGAGGTCTAATGGATAGCTCTCATCCTGGGATCTTTCACCATCATCCTAGCATTCTTTTAGTCTCCTCTTCGGTTGGCTCTCCTGGTCTTTGTCCTATGTTTTTCTCTTTCTTGACTTAATCTTCAAGAGTCCTGAAAATACAGAAATGGGAGGTGATGTTCTGTGGAAGCTGTGTGTTCCGGAGATGCTTTATGTTGTTCTAACACATTGTTGGCTGGGGAACAGAAATCTCAACTGGGACGAAATTCTTTCAGATTATTGAGGCATTATTCTATCAAGCTCTAGAGCTTTCAATGTTACTGCTGAAAAGTTTGAAGTATTCAGAGTCTAGCTTCTTTAGCGTTTGACCAATTTTTCCCCCTTTCTCTTTGTTTCTTGTTTTGTGCTCTATGTTCTAAAATTTCACAGTAATAAACCTCAATATAGTTCTCTTTCCATTCATATGTGCTATATACTTGGTGCACCCTTTCGGTCTAGAAATTAAGTCCTAGAAATTCTAGGAATTTCTTCCCCTATTACTTTGTTGATGATTTCTTCCCTTCTATTTTTCCTTCTTTCCTCTTTCTGGAATTCCAGTTATTTGAATATTAAACTTAGTTATATATACATATGTATATTTAGATATACATTTGTGAAAATATGGATGGAACTAGAGGGTAGGGTATTATGCTAAGTGAAATAAGTCAGAGAAAGACAAATACCATCTGATTCCACTTACATATGAAATCTAAAAAACAAAAAAAATGAACAAATAAACAAAAACAGACTTTTAAATACAGAGAAAAAACCTGATGGTTGCTAGAGGGGAGGTAGGTGGGAGGATGGGTGAAATAGATAACAGGGATTGGAGGTACAAACTTCGGTTATAAAATAATTAAGTCACGGAGATGGAAAGTACAGCAGAGGGAATATAGTCAATAATATTTATAATACTGTCATATGGTGATATATGGTGACCACTTGTGATGAGCACTGAGTAACAAATTGTTGAACCAATATATTGTACATCTGAAACTAATAAAACATTGTATGTTAATTACACTTCAAAAAATTACTAAGATTTCCAAGTTACATTGTGTAATAAGAGACTGATTTCTCTTGATGGTTTTATTTATTTTTTTAAAAGGTTTTATTTACTTATTTGTCAGAGAGAAAGCACACAAGCAAGGGGAGTGGCAGGCAGAGGGAGAAGCAGGCTTCCCCCTGAGCAAGGAGCCTGATGTGGGACTCGACTTCATCCCTAGAACCCTGGAATCACGACCTGAGCTGAAAGCATACAATAAACCGACTGAGCCACCCTGAGCTGAAGACAGACACTTAACCGATTGAGCCACCCAGGCGTCTCCTCTTGATGGTTTTTAAATGAACAATGTGTTTGAGGCAGGTTTGGGGCAAGTTATTTTACAGAATGAGGATAATATAATATTACCTTCACCGCATTGTGGAGATTTATTCAGAGGAGCCAGGCAAATACCAACCTCTTATTATAAAACACATTTTGGGGGGCTCCTGGGTGGCTCAGGGGTTAAGCCTCTGCCTTCGGCTCAGGTCATGATCCCGGGGTCCTGGGATCGAGCCCCGCATTAGGCTCTCTGCTCAGCAGGGAGCCTGCTTCCCTTCCTCTCTCTCTGCCTGCCTCTCTGCCTACTTGTGATCTCTCTCTGTCAAATAAATAAAAATCTCTATAAAAAAAAAACACACACACACATTTTGGTAGAGAAGGGGCAAAATGTGGAGAAGTAGGAGACCCTGTTTCAATCAGTCCCCTAAAGTGTGCTAAATATCTACCAGAAAACTCTGAACACCCATGAAATCAGCCTGAGATGTAGGGTTATACACTTCTGGATCTCTATGGGTACAGAAGACACCAGTGGAGAGGTAAAGTGGAATGGGAATGCTTGGACTGATATTAGAGGATAAACAGAATGGGGAGGGAGCCACCAGAAGCAACCCATTGAAAAGTAATACCCCAATATGAAAGTGCCCTGTGGTTGGGGACTAGCATTAACTTGGGGTCTGGTTAAAAGCACTCAAAAAGAGCAAAAGAACTTAAGGGGAAACTGGTGGAATCAGGTGGTCACGGGCACAGGTCTACTGCAATAATATTTAATATTACAAGTGATTCCTGGCAGCTTATTTTCTAAACTCCCACACACAACATCAGATATATTTTTGAGAACTATCTCTCTAAATTAATTTCCTGTCCAAAATACCGTATTAGTGGAGGTGTTTATTAACGTGGTCTCTCTCTTCCCTCTAAAAGTCAAAGCTCACAAGATCTGGTGGGCATCTGTCCCAAATGCTTGTGATCCAACTATAGACTATGTGACTTCCTTAAAAAAAAACAAACAAACAAAAAACAGCTGGGTCAGTAAGATTCTTTTCCTGAAACTGGGGAATCAAGAAACTCAATCAGTTAACAATAACACTGAAAGGAAAGCAGAAACAGAGAGGCGTTGATGACCTGTGTTAAGAAAGCCAAAGTTAAGGGCACCTAGGTGGCTCAGTTAGTTAAGCATCTGTCTTTGGCTCAGGGCAGGATTCTGGGGTCCTAGGATCGAGCTCCACATTGGGCTCCCTGCTCAGCGGGGAGTCTGCTTCTCGCTCTCCCGTTGCCCCTACCCCCTGCTCCTGCTTTCTCTCTCAAATAAACAAATAGTAATTAAAAAAAAAAAAAAGAAGCCAAAGTTATGGGAGGAAAAACTCTAAGCAAAACCAAGAAAAGCAAATCAAGTAGAGTGTTGCACCAGGGCAGTATTCTTCCTCCTGTTCTCCCTTTCGGGGAATGACACCGTCTTAGAAGAAATGATACACTTCTTTTTTTCTTTTTTCTTTTTTTAGATTTTATTTATTTATTTGAGAGAGAGAGACAATGAGGAAAAGAGAAAACATGAGGTGGGTAGGGTCAGAGGGAGAAGCAGGCTCCTTGCTGAGCAGGGAGCCCGATGCGGGACTCAATCCTGGGACTCCAGGATAATGCACCTGAGCTGAAGGCAGTTGCTTAACCAAATGAGCCACCCAGGCGCCCAGAAATGGCACATTTCTTAGAAGGAAACGTAAGTGTAGATTTTTGTGACCTTGAATTAGGCAATGGCTTCTTAGATATAACACCCACCACACAAGTCATCAAATAAAAAATAAGTAAAATGGATTTCATAAAGACTTTATATATTTTTTAAAATTATTTATTTATTTGAGAGAGAGAGATCACAAGTAGGCAGAGATGCAGGCAGGGGTGGGGAGGCGGCAAGCAGGGTCCCTGCTGAGCAGAGAGCCCGATGCGGGGCTCGATCCCAGGACTCTGAGATCATGACCTGAGCCGAAGGCAGAGGCTTAACCCACTGAGTCACCCAGGCACCCAAGATTTTATATTTCTATGCCTCAAAGGATACTATCAAAAAAAAGTGAAGTGACAGACCACAAAATGGGAGAAAATATTTGCAAATCACATCTAAAAAGCATCTAGTATCCATAATAAATAAAGAACTACTGTAAATCAACAATAAAATTTTTTTTAACAGGCAAAAGATTTGAATCCACATTTCCCCCATGAAGACATACAAATGGCAGACAAGCTCATGAAAAGATGTTCAATACTGTAAGTCATTGGGGAAATGCAAAACAACGAGATATACTTAGCATCTACAAGGATAGCCATAAAGAAACAGAACGAAAAAGGAAAATAACTGTGGATAAGGATAAGGAGAAATTAGAGCCTCCATAATTTGCTGGTAGGAATTAAAATGGTATAGCCACTTTGCAAAATAGGTTAGCAGTTTCTTAAAATATTAAACATAGAGTTTCCATTTGACCCAGCAATTCCACTCCTATGTATATACCCAAGATATTTGAAAACATATGTCCATACAAAAGTTTGTACATTAATGTCCATATTAGCTAAAAAGTGGAAACAACCTAGATGTCTATCATTTATGAATGAATAAACAAATGTGGTATAGCCACACAATGAAATACATTTATCCATAAAAAGGATGAGATATTCATGCTATAGCATGAATGAACCTTGAAAAAATTAGGCTAAGTGAAAGAAACCTGATACAGAGGACCATATATTGTATGGTTCCAGTGATTCCATTTATATAAAATACCCAAAATAGGCAAATCCATAGAGACAAGAAGTAGACTGGTGGTTGCCAGGGACTGGAGTAAATGGGGAATAGAGAGTGACTGTTAATGGGAAGAGGATATCTTTGTGGGGTAATGCAAATGTTTTGGACTTAGACAGTGGTGATGGTTGCACATCTATGTGAATATACCAAAAAATCACAGATTATATGCCTTAAAAGAGTGAATATGGGTATATGAATTATATCTCAATAAAAGAAAAGAAAAAAAACCCAAGTACAAATTACAAGCACATTAAAAATATTCCAGTATAAACGCATTATGTTTTCTCAATTTGAGCTGTAACTTTTAATTCTTCATTAAATGTTTTAATTAGCTTTGAATGAAAGACAACTATTGATAATTTTCTATAAAACAAAGTTAAAGCAAAAACTTGGAATAAGTTAATTCAGGTAATTTTGTTCTTGGTCATTTTGTACGTCTCACATGGCCACTGAACACATGAAGAAATTTGCTCCATAACCTGTTGCCCTCCCAGATTTCATACCTGTTCTCATGATGTCCTGCTATAGTATGGTACCTATCTCTTGATTTCCATAAGAATGCCTCTGTAGCTAAAATAATCCTCATTTAAGTGGGCTGACATAGTTGAGTTACTGAACTTTGCAGTCATACAAACATGATAAAAATAAGCATTTATGGAATATTACTCAGCCATCAAAAAATGAAATCCTGCCATTTGCAACCACATGGATGGAACTAGAGGGTGTTATGCTAGAACTAAATCAATCAGAGAAAGACAATTATCATATGATCTTACCAATGGGTGGAATTTAAGAAACAAAACAGAGGATCATAGGGAAGAGAGGAAAAAATAAAACAAGACAAAATCAGAGAAGACAAAACACAAGAGACTCTTAATTACAGGAACTCAGGGTTGCTGGAGGGGAGAAGGTTGGGGAAATGGGGTAAATGGATGATGGACATTAAGGAAGGTATGTGATGTAATGAGCACTGGGCATTACATAAGGGGAGATGAATCACTGACCACCACCTCTGAAACCAACAATACATTATATGTTAATTAAATTTAAATAAAAATAAATTGGAAAAAAAAAAAGAACAAGCATTTACTCTACCTTCCGTTTTGTAACTCTTTTTTTAAAGGCTGAGTGTAAAGCTCTGCTCAAGGGCATGCCAGTTTTCTAGTAACTTCTACATATTACTTAAAATATTAAGAAAGAGTGATTCTGATTTTTCTTCTGTTTTCCAACCTGATTTTGTATCTTGGTCTTTTTCTTTTCTTCTTTTTTTTTTTAAGATTTTGTTTATTTATTTGACAGAGAGAGAGAGAACGAGAGAGCACAGCAGGGGGTGTGGCAGAGGGAGAAGCAGGCTCTCCGCTAAGCAAGGAGCCCAATGCCGGACTCCATTCCAGGACCTTGGGATCATGACCCGAAGGCAGACACTGAACCACCCACGTGTCTCTCTTGGTCTTTTTCATTCACAGTCAACACTCTGACCCACCATTGACCAAGTTAGGATCCTAGACTTTTCTGGGAAGATTTACTACGGGTTTTTGTTGTTGTTGTTTTCTTTTAAGTACATAAAGATTTGTAGTTGGAAGTTCTTTGTTCTTCCATGTTAAGGAAGCATGTTGAGGCTGCTAAGTGACTGGGGAAGGAAAGTACATTTGTATTCATTGTGTGCCTATATTTCTCTGCCTAGATGAATTGAGCCTATTGGTATCATGAAAAAGTTTATTGTTGGCATCTTTGCCATCTGCGTGCTTTTCACACTTGTGCTGATTGCTTTTCTCAGCTTCAGATTTCAGTCTTCATTTCACATTGGCAATGCAAAGATGTGAGTCACTGTGGCTTAACAGTGTGAACTGAGCCCCTCAAATAGGATCTTTGGGTACTCTCTGCTTGGGCAGGGACTCTCCTTGCCACAATGGACATGCAGCCTATGCCCTGTGTGAAGTCAAGAAAACAGTTTGAAAAACAGAGAGGTTAGATTTAGTATTTTGGTTGTCCTCTTCTAATATGGGTTGTGACTTTGTAAGAAGAATGTTCTTGGACTTGTGGTCTGTGAGTCAGGGCAGTTTTGCCCTGAAATTTGAAATGGAGTTTCAATGGAAAAATTCCATTGAGTTTAATACCAAGTGTTTAATTCAGCACATTGATCAAGCCCTCAATTTGTCCTAGGTACAATGTGGGCAGAGACATGAGTCTTTCTTTATTCAGCTGACCAGACGAACTCTTGGCTGAGTAGAGACTTCTCCAGCTATTCCTTCTCATTCATGGTTGCCTTGAGGACAGTGAGGTGGTCCACAGGAGCTGTTTGGAGGTCTGGAGGCCAAATAAAAAGATGTGTAAGTCAGACTACAGATAGTTAACCTGGCTCTTTTCAAAATGTTTTCCAATATTTCCGGCGCAGGGCAACAATTATCCAAGTTCTTTCATCTGAAAGTTCTAGTGCTCCACATTTATGGTATGCATGGGAGTCCAGACTATCCCTGAAATTAAACTACATCAATGTCACTTGCAGTTGAAATTATTTTACACATGACTAGTCCTTTCTTCCTCAGATCCTGTCATTTTGCATGCAGACAATTTCTGTGGGAAACATGTGCAATATTCAAAATCATCTTTTGGCCTTCATAAATCCTACATGTACATTTCTGATGAGCAAGTGTCACTTCTCCAGAATTTGCAAGTATCACAAATGCTTAACATTTTCTTCCGAGATGCAGCTTTGAATATACTTTGGCTTATATATCTGATAAGCTCTTTATTCAACTGACATTGGAGGGAAGGTTTCCAACAAATGCATTATTCTTTATTTCTTTGTTTTACAATGTACAAGTCAGAGCCTTGCTGGAGCTTTTTCCCTCCAACTTTGATTGATCCATTTAATTTTCACTCTGGTTTGGTGATTACTTAATCAGTCCAGCAACCATGGCCCTGCACCATGTACTCTTTTCATCTTAGCCAGGCTGTGTCAAAAAAATGCCCATTTTTGTGTGCACCCCCTAGGCCTCATGGATTTTTATCTATTCAACTTTTTTTAAATTTTTTTATTTTTTAATAGACATATAATGTATTATTAGCCCCAGGGGTACAGGTTTGGGAATCGCCAGGTTTACACACTTCACAGCACTCACCATAGCACATACCCTCCCCAACGTCCACAACCCCACCACCCTCTCCCTTACTCCCCTCTGCCCAGCAACCCTCAGTTTTGTGAGATTAAGAGTCTCTTATGGTTTTCAACTTTTTTTTAAATCATAAGTTACAATTATTCTTCTTTTGCTAAAACTGTCTCAAATTTCACCAGTGGGAGTCCCTCTTTTTTGAAAAAAGATTTATTTATTAATTTGAGAGAGAGAGTGCACATGAGTGAATGGGGGGGTGCAGAGGGAGAGAATATCTGAGCCAACTCCCACTGACCGTGGAGCCAGACATGGGGCTTAATCACAAGACCCTTGAGATCAGTACCTGAGCCAAAATCAAGAGATGGACACTTAACCAACTAAGCCACTCAGGTAACCCTAGTAGGAGCCCCTTAAGATGGCTCCTGTATTCTTTTAATACACCTTCATTAATCCTTGACTACATATTTGCTTTTTGGCAAAACAGCTTATATTTTACCTCTCCTAACCCTAGAAACAGCAATTTCTCCAAGAGCCCTGATTCCTGTTAGGGGGAAATATGGAAATCAGGATCTGAGTACTAGATATGCTCACGGATATCACTATGTCATTGCCTCTCAGCAAATGGAACTAAAAAATACACGTAATTTTAAACCATAGATTCATTTAAAATTTTCCAACTCAAGTATAACATTATAGAACTTTTCCTTAATTTCTTCGATTTTATATTGTCTTTATTTTCCCTTACACTAAAAATCAGTTCATAATTATATATATTTATGTATTATATAATATCTCATTATATATATTTAAACTATGTTTATATCTATTACAATTATGTATTTTCTCTTTATATATAGTTTTAGTTATAGTATCGTATTATTCCTAACAGCAAAACTACTGAGTGAAGTTTAAAATTTCTTTGCAATTCTTTTTTGTCATCATCTAAGGATATATAGTAAAAATTTTATGTACAAAAGTCACTTGAAATAATTCTTCTGTGTAGTCACTAATTTGGTATACAGTTAGATTCATTTATTTCACTCTATTTTTTATTTGGGGGTTTTCTTTTTTATTTAATTTTTGAATACATCAAACATTTATTTAGTTCAAAAGTCAAAAAGAAGTCAGATATATCAGAGAAATTTCATATTTATTTCTATCCTACCCAACTCCTCTTCCCTCCATTGAAAATTATTTATTAGTTTCTGATTTATGTTAGCTTTTTAATATTTAGCAAGTATGTATATATTCTTACATCTTTTTTTATACAAAATCTAGCATAGTACATATACCCTGTTGTACAGCTTTCTGTTTTCACTTGCCTAGAGGTCACTTTATATATGTTATCATGATCTTTTTAATTATTTTATGATAGAAGGATAAATAGTCCTTCTTTATAGTGATGCATTATGATTTATTCAACCAGTTATTCCCAATCTTTTGAGATTAAAAGTAGTGCTACAATTAATAACCTTGTGTATATGTTTGTTGTACATTTGCATAGATACAGTGTCAGGACAGATTTATTACAGTGGATTGACAAATTCTTCTCCATAATGGCTGTACCATTTGCATTCCTGCTAGTAATGTATAAGAATGTCTGTTTCTCCAGGGTGCCTAGGTGGCTCCATTGATTAAGCATCTGATTCTTGATTTCAGCTCAGATCATGATCTCTAGGTCATAGGATCAAGACCGGTACTGAACTCTGCACTGAGTCTGAGCCTGCTTGGGATTCTCTCTCTACCATTCCCTGTGGCCATCCCCCACACAGTGTCTATCTCTCTAAAAGTAAAACAAAACAAAAAAGAATGTCTGTTTCTCCAAAGTCTCGTCAATAGCATATGTCATCAACTTCTGAATTTTTGTCTAATGGATGAAAAATGATCTCAGTTTTGAATATGTACTCAAAATAGAGCATCTCTTCCTGTTTAAGAGCACTTGCCTTTCTTTTTTTTTTTTAAGATTTTATTTATTTATTTGACGGAGAGATAGAGAGAGAGCGCAAGTAAGCAGAGCGGCAGGCAAAGGGAGAGAGAGAAGCAGGCTCTCTGCTAAGCAGGGAGCCCGATGCCGGGCTCAACCCCAGGACCCTGGAATCATGACCCGAGATGAAGGCAGCTGCTTAACCAACTGAGCCACCCAGGTGCCCCAGCACTTGCCTTTCTAAACAGGTATTTTGCTAATATTTCCTTCAGATTTTTGTTCAATTTCTGCTCTGTTTTCAAGACCTCTTTATATATGAGGAATATTAGTTCTTTATCTGATAAGAGTTGCAAAAGTTACCTTCCAGCTTGTCATCTGTGTTTGACACTGGATTTTTTTTTATTGTCTTGATTTTTAGCAGCTTTATTGAAATATTCATATACTGTATAATTCATTGGTTTTTAGTATTTTCACAGAGTTGTATATTCATTACCATAATTTTAAAACATTTTCATTACCTTAAAAAGGTATCCCACACTTCATACTCCCAGCCCTAAAGCAACCACTAGTTGATTTAGTTTCTATAACTATTAGTTGGGCTTTTTTTTCTCCCAGTTTTTATGTAGTCAAATTTATCTCCCTTTTTTATTGCATCCAGATTTTGAGTCATAGTTTAAAAATCTTTCCTTATTCTCAACTTATAAAGGAAACTACCCTTGACTTCTTGAAACCCATTTCAATTTTTATAGTTAGAGCTCTGATTTTTTTTATATTTATCTGGTAAATGACACAAGGTATGGATCTAATTATTTTTTTCCAAATACCATATAGTTCTCACACCTTCACTGAGAAAAGGCTTTTGTACTAGTTTCTATGGCTGCTGTAACAGTAATGTCAGTCACCTTTTGTTACATATTTTTATTCTCATTACATTTCCTATAATTTGTCTTATCCAGCTGCTGTGTTATTTGTGTGTAGGTAATTATAACTGCTACCGTTTCATTGTGAATTATGGCCTCTAGCATCATAAAATGCTCTTCCTTATCATTTACCGCTTTTTTTTTTTTTAAGATTTTATTTATTTAAAAGAAAGAGCAAGAGAGAGGGCAAAGAGAGAAGCAGGCTCCTGCTGAACAAAGAGCCTACCACGGAGCTTGATCCCAGGACCCGGAGATCATGACCTGAACCAAAGGCAGTTGTTTAACCAACAGAGTCACCCACATGCCCCTCATTTACTGTTCTTTCAGTTATTCTACCATGTCACATATCAAAAACACAAACTTTTTTTTTCTTTGCTTTAGCCTCATATACATTTCCCTATTTTCAGTCTTTCAGAATTAGTTTGTTTTAGGTATATGTCTTTGCTTCGTTTTATAAGACATTGAAATCCTTTATTTTAGCAGATGAGTTAAGCCCACTTAACATTTATGAATAAAGACGAATTTTATCTCAGGAGTGTAATGGATCTTATGTGAATGTGCCTTTCAATATGTAATCTGTTCTCTTTGCTCTTTTAAAACTTAAGGAAAATGTTTAATATTTATACAAGTTTGGGTTTTTTGTTCATGGCAGCCTCTATACAAATACCTTAGATAACATCTAGTCCCTTTTTTTCTTATAAACTTCTATTCACAAAAATGTTACAGTCTATGCCTTGACTGCCATCAGTTCCTTCTACAGCAATCAATGAGATTTTTCTACTTCCTTTCTTTCCCCTTTTTCCTCATATTTGTTTTAGTTTTATTATTTTTATTTTTCAAAACATATAACATTTTTATACTATTCTTCCACTCTTCTCATCTTGTTCTAATCTTAAATCTTCAATTAAATATTTTCAGGTGCACCACTAGTCCTTTTGCTGAAGTTTCTCTAATTATCTTGTAGTTAAACTCATTCCCTAGTTAAACTCATTCCCCTACAGATTCTTTAAGAAGAGTTTTAGAGTTCTGTATTTTTCTAGTTAACTATTTTTGCACAATAAATTTTCCCAAACTTCATGATTGAAAAACATCATGTTAGGGGTGCCTGGGTGGCTCAGTCGGTTAAGGCAGATTGAAAAACATCATGTTAGCGGTGCCTGGGTGGCTCAGTTGGTTAAGTGTCTGCCTTTGGCCCAAGTCATGATCCCAGGACCCTGGGATCAGCCCCACTTTGGGCTCCCTGCTTGGCGGGGAGCCTGCTTCTCCCTCTGCCCCTTTCCCCGTGCATGCTCATGCTCTCTGTCTCACTAAAATAGATAAATTAGATCAAAAAAAAAAAAAAAGGAAGAGGGAGACAGGTTAAATAAATAAATAAGTAAATAAATAAAATCACATTATTATAGTTCATGACTTTGTGAACCAAGTATTCAGATGGAGCTTGGCTGGGTGGTTCTGCTGTTCCACGTAGTACTAACTGATGTCACTATATGGTATTCAGCTGGCATCTGTGCTAGTCTTAATGGTCCAAGACGACTTCCCCATACAGCTAATGCTTTGGCAGGGATGGCTGAGAGGCTGAGCTCAGTCTCTTTCCGTGTAGTCTCAAGGCTTCTTCACCTCTTCATGTGGTCTTCCCAGTAGGACAGTAGACTGCGTAAGTTGTAGCTTTAGGGTTACTTGAAATAGTTTTTCCAGACATAGGAAGTGGAAACTCTCAATATCTTAAAGTCTGAACCTAAAAACTGACTCCGTGTGACTTCCACAATATTCTATTGGTCAAAGTAGTCATTGGAGCCCAGATTCAAGGGGAGGGAACTTAGAACTCAGTGGAAGGAGTGTCAAAACAATTTCTGACCATTTAAAATCAACTATAAATATTTTCTGAACTATTGCATTTAAAAATAATGTTTTATAGCCTTTAAAACAGCTGGATTTAAAATCTTCAGTTCATATTTTCCTTAAGTATCTTGAAATTGTTTCTCTCCTTTTTTTTTATTGCTATTGAGAAATTTGATGCCAATTTTATTTTCTTTTGTAAGTGATCAGAGAACCCAAAGGGTATTTATTTTTTTAAGATCAAGGAATTCTACTAATTCATCCTTTGAAGTTGACTTACTTGGGACAATTTTCCCCAGTATAGACTGGATTCTTTTATATGTAGATTCAAGACTTTTTTCTTTCAAAAAACTTCTTGAATTTACTTTTAAATATATAGTTCTATTTAAATATAGTTGTATTCTATCATGCTGTATTTCCTTTCCTGAACTTCAACTATATGTACTTTGGATCTTCTTTTCCTGAATTACTTTTCTTTGTTCCTTTTTTGTCTCCGCCTTAATTTTTAAAATTTTCTTGGCTCTTTTAATTTCTATTCTCTAAGATCTTAGTGTACTGGGTCCTATACATTTTCTCTGGGCACCTTATAACCTAGTCTTCACCATCAAAATGATTTTGTCTTAAAAAAAATGATTTTATCTTTTTAAAAAAAAACCTTTTCCCTGAGTTTATTCAGATCCTATTTCATATTTTCTTACTGCTTGTTCCTTTCTATTCTGAATTCTTAATGTCTGATTTGTGGGCTTCATTCACAGCTATGATTACTTTTGTGATTGTATTTAGCTCATCACAGGATTTTTGTTTCATTTTTTATTTTCCTTCATTTTGTTTTTTAATATTTTCATCTGCAGTAAACTTTTGAGTGTCACCTTTTTTTCCACATAACTCTGCATGTAGCCTAAGTTATTTTTCATCATTATTTGAATTGTGCTTTCTAGGCCCAGAAATAATAAGCAGTCCAATAGCAAGTAAGAAGGGATTTCGTGGCTTACTTTGTTTCTTAGTTCAGGATTGCCTTCTTTTGTTGATAAAATACATTTCCCTTAATAAATTTTGCTTTAGAAAATGTTATTTTTAATTTTTATTTTACTTTAAAGGTCTTTTTACAGAGCTACTTCTTTCTGTGCCTTTACCACTAAGCTAATAAGAGATACCACCTCCTTCTCAACCAGAAATAGTGCTTTTCCAAGACTGACACCTCTGGTTTAATACATTTTCCAACCCGTTCCTTCCTTCTTTCTTTCCTTCCTTCCTTCCTTCCTCCCTCCCTCTCTCTCTCTCTTTCTTCCCTTCCTCTCTCCCTCCCTCCCTCTCTTTCTTTTTTTTTTCCAACCCCTTTCTTTTCCCTAATGTTCAGGTCACAGATTTGCTGTTAGGATTTTCCCATGCAAGCAGAACTCTCACCATTTTTGAGATGAACTCCATCCTCCACATGATTCCTTCCACCCAATCCTCTCCATATATGATTTTTGGGTGAACATCCACGTGATCATCTTCCACATGATCCCTTCCTAAACACTAAATCTTCTGTGTGATTTGGAATTGATGGTGCTTGTCTTGGATGTTTGTTTCTAATGTAAACTGAAGTTCAGAGCATTCTGTCTCCTATTATGATAGAGATGGGCTACAGGTAATTTTTATTATTCTACCCAATGCTTTTATTATAAAAGATACACAGTAAAAATACAAAATAAATATGATTTTCCCTTTCTCTCTCTCTCTTTCTCTCTCATACACACACACACACACACACACACACACACAAATTCTCTTTTCTAAAAGTTCTTCTCCTTGAAGAATCTGCTGCATCCAAACTGCTTTCTTTTGTTTTCTTGTTTTAATCTGTCATGTTGGAAATTCTCACCCAATGACTGGTTGTCCTCTGAAGCTTTTAGCCTTCTGTATAGAAACAATCAATTAACTGCCTCATTTTCAGTGTCCCCTATTCTAGATACTTTCTCTTTTATTCTCTTCAAGGAAGAGTTTTGCTGCAGGAGGGCAGCATCAGGTACCTGGCTGCGCAGAGCTGGGAGAAAATATGGGGATCTAATTGCTTCTTAAGCAGACTCTCACCCAGACTTCCTTACTTTCTGAATTCCCCTTACTCTCACTTTTAGAGGCACATAGTACTACCTATTTCTGAGGCATCTGGGGATTTGATGATATAAATCAGGTTGTTTCTCTGCTTTCCTCACAGCTGGCTTAATGTATAGTTATTTTCACATCTGTCCTGATATTTAACACTTACTCATCTGCTTTCTGACTTCCAAAATACTGTTGCTGTTTTGTTCCTAAACTGTTCTCTGGTGTCCGTATAGGTATATGTTTTTTTAAATCCCATCACTATTATTTAGTGGGGATGCAAGAAAAAAAAAAAAGATACATGTTTTTTGCAATGTGCACCTTTGCTATTTGTCCTCAGTCTGGAATTTTCCCTCAAGGTATTTTTTCAAATCACATTTACTCTTTATCCCACTAGTCAGTATTACCCCATTCTAATATAAAACCACTCTTACCAAATCCCAACTCTTCATTTATATCTTTATCCAATTTTTTTTTTTGAAAAAGCATTTTCTTATTCATCTGCTCCCTCTCTTTTTATCCTACGCTCAATACTAGGAGCCTCAGTGCTCCAAATTGTTCTTCAGGGAACTGTATTAGAGACTCCTTGTGTGTCATATTTCATTTTTTAGAAGAATCACATATAGATGTACTTCTGGGAAGATGACAGAGTAGGAGGATCTTAGACTCAGCCCATTCCATGAACACACCTAGATGGCAACTACATTAGTGTGTCCAACCCAGAAAATAAGCCAAAGACTGGCAGAACAGACTCTCCACAGCTGATCGTAGAGAAGAAAAAAGGGTAGGAGGGGCAGAGATGCAGTTGGGAGCCAAACTCCCAGTGAGACTAACCACAAATGGGAGGGACACCACAAGAATGAAAAAGGAAGAAAAGAAGACCCCACACCAGGCACCCTAGACATGGGGGACAGGCACTGGGAAGATGAGTCCCCATACATAACATTTGACTTTGAAAAGCAACTGGGTTTAACTTTGCAAGTATTTATAGTCAGCAGAGCTTAATTTTCAATACTTTAAAAAAATCAGCAGGATTGGCTCTGGCAGAGCTTGGAGGGCTATAGGAAACTGAGTCTCCACTCTTAAAGAACAAGTATAACAAACAACCCTGCTGAGATACAGCATAGAAGTAAAAGTCTGAAAAGCACCTGGAATTTATGTGAAGATTTATTTACTAATTTCAGAATGAGTATTAGAGGTGCAGGGATCAGAGACTTCTCCAAGAACAAAAGAGCTGGTGGAAACAATTTTTCTCTCTCCCCACCCCAAGTCTAGACAGCCAGACATTTGTGGCAACCAGCATGAACACCCTCCACCTACATTGTTCACTGGACTCCTGCATTTTTCTGGGGATCCATCCCTGGATCCAACCTGCCCTACCTGGCAAGAGTCCCTCCAAAGTGAATCCTACCATGTCACAACCTGCAAGCAGCCCCAACAGGGATTAACACTACTCCAAAGTGACTCCTGCCCTGGGGAGAAGAGATGATAACCACACACACCAGTTTGACTGCATCCCCAGCAGACGGACAAGAGGCAGACATCTGGTCTGACTGCTACCCAGCTGATCAACAAAAACCTCTCAAGAGGAACCACAGAGAGAATCCTGTAGCATGGTGCAACCACACCCTTGGGGGTAGGCATGGGGTCCAATTGTTGTCACCTCCCAACTACAAGCCCATGACAGCCTCCAACTTGCCCCTCGCTAGCACAGGATCAAACCCAAAACAGGGTAAGAGAGCCACTGCAGTCAACTGGGCTGAAGAAAAACAAGCTTAGCCACAATAGGACACACACAATACACATAGAGATTCTCTTAAAACACCTGGTTCTGATGAATAGGGCACTCTAAGCTATAGGGTACCACACAATCTCTTCTTCATAAGGCCATTACTCTTAAGATCAGGAGATGTAGCTGACTTTCTTAATACACAGAAACAAACAGAGAGTTAGACAAAATGAGGAGACAAAGGAGTACATCCCAAATGAAAGAACAGAACAAAACCACAGCAAAAGAGCTAAATGAAATGGAGATAAGCAATATGCCTTATAGAGAATTCAAAAGTAATTCTTAAAAAGATACTTACTGGACTTAAGAGTGGAGGATCTCAGTGAGACCTTCAACAAAGAGATAAAAAATATAAAAGAGAACTAATCAGAGATAAAGAACTCAATAACTGAAATTAAAAAATACACTAATGGGAATCAATAGTGGTTTAAAGGAGGCAGAAGAAAGGATCAGCAATCAGGAAGACAGAGTAATGAAAAGCACCCAAGCTGAACAGCCAAAAGAAAAAAGAATAATAAAAAATGAGAATAGGTTAAGAGAACTCAGTGACATCATCAAGCATAATAACAGCATTATAGAAATCCCAGAAGGAGAAGAGAGAGAAAAGGGGGCAGAAAATTTATTTGAAGAAATTACAGCTGACAATTTCCCTAATCTGGGGAAGGAAAAAGAAATGCAGATCCAGGAGGCACAAAGAGCCCTCCCCAAAAAACCACAAAAAACAAAAACAAAACAAAACAAACAAACAAACAAAAACAAGAAAATCCACACCAAAACACATAATAATTAAAATGGCAAAGAGTAGTGGTAGAGAATTTTAAAGCAGCAAGAGAAAAGAAAGCAATTACATGCAAGGGAAATCCCACAAGGCTATCAGCTGATTTTTTCAGCAGAAGCTACAGGCCAGGAGAAAGGGGCATGATATATTCAAAGTGCTGAAGGGAAAAAAAAAAAAACAAACCTGCAACCAAGAATATTCTATGGAGGGGCGCCTGGGTGGCTCAGTGGGTTAAAGCCTCTGCCTTCAGCTCGGGTCATGATCGGGTCCTGGGATCGAGCCCCGCATCGGGCTCTCTGCCAGCAGGGAGCCTGCTTCCTCCTCTCTCTCTCTCTGCCTGCCTCTCTGCCTACTTGTGATCTCTCTCTGTCAAATAAATAAAAATCTTTAAAAAAAAAAAAACCTCTCCCTAGTAAGACTATCAGCATAGAAGGAGAAATAGTTTCCCGAAGAAAAGTTAAAGGAATTTATCATCACTAAGTCAGCCTTACAAGAAATGTTAGAGGGGACTCCTTGAGTGGAAAGAAAAGGCCATAATCAGGAGTAAGAAAATTAGGAATTTTCAGATAAATGCAAACATAATAAAAGCAATAGATTAATCACTTATAAAACCAGTGCAGAGGTTAAAGCACAAAAGCAGTAAAATCAACTATACCTATAAAAATCAGTCAAGGGATTCACAAAAAAAAGATGTAACCATCAACAAAACAAAAAGACAACCTACTGAATGGGAGAAGATATTTGCAAATGATATATCCAAAAGGGCTTAATATCGAAAATATATAAGAGCATATACAACTCAATACCAAAAACACAAACAATTCAATTAAAAAATGGGCAGAGGACCTAAATAGACATTTTTCCAAAGAAGATAAACAGATGGCCAACAGACAAAAAGATGTTCAACATCACTCATCATCAGGGAAATGCAAATTAAAACCACATGAGGTATCACCTCACACCAGTTAGAATGGCTAGTATCAAAATGACAATAACAAGTGTTGGCAAGGATGTGGAGAAAAGGAGCCTCCTGCACTACTGGTTGGAAAGTAAACTGATATAACCAGTGTGGAAAACAGTATGTAGTTTCCTCAAAAAATTAAAAATAGAAATACCACATGATCCAGTAATTCCACTACTGAGTATTTACCCAAAGAAAATGAAAACACTAATTAGAAAAGATATGTGCACCCCTATGTTTATTACATTATTTACACTAGCCAACATATGGAAACAACCTAAGTATCCCCCAATAGATGAATGGATAAAGAAAATGGAGTATGTAAACACATACACACATGCATACAGCTATTTACAAAAGGTATTATTCAACTTCTACTTTTAAATACATCAAGCATTTCTAAATATCTAGAAAGACTAGATATTGCACATAAAATCTTATTTGTCTACTATGTACACAGCACTGTTCGATAAAATTGCATGCATGTAAAAATGGTTATAATCAAGTTATATCTTATGAATAAAACCATTTTGGTTTTACAAACATTCCCTTCTCAGTTTCCTCTCTTTTCTACTACACCAGTAGACAAGAAGCATGGGTGTGTGTAATGCTTAGAAGTGATTCAACAAATTATATCCAAAGGCCACATACAAAAGACAAGCTTACCTATGAATTTCAAGACAAAGGGTACAAAATGTGCTAATTTTACTACTTTGTCATAGACTGGCAACCTCTTTGACATCTAGAGACTAGATGTTGCAACATTAGGATTCATTTTTCATTAGTTAAACTATAATCACAGCAAAAAAATGCACATAACATACAGAAAAATAGTTTTGTTGGAAATGTCAAAGAATGGACACATTAGCATATTAACTTTTACAATTCTTTCTTTCCCACTTCCTTCAAACCACTGAACAAGTATAGATAGTAGTATACTATTCACAGAGGTGATTTAACAATTCCATTCCCAAGAGACAATACTGCGTATGAATTTTAGCAAAAAGATATTTACAAAGTGCTATTTTACTACCTCCTCTACTTTAACATATATCAGGTATTTCCATTAGATGTTTCAAATAAGGACTTAATCTGTTCATGATACACACAGCAATCATTGAATTAAACTGCAAACATGTAACAACAATTACAACTCAAAAGTGTCTTTAAAATATAAACATTCTGGCCTAAAATCCTCCTTTCTCTCCCTCTTCCACTGGACCCATAATGTTCCATATGGAACATTGGACCCAGTGGACCATAATGTTCAAATTTTCAGAAGACAACCTTTCTTAAGAATTTTAGCACAAAATGTACAAAATATGTTAATTTACTACTTTTGTCATATACTGGCAATCTTCTTAACATCTAGAAAGATTGGATGTTGTAAATGATGACCCAATTGTCTATTTATACCCTTATATCCTGAAGAGTTAAAAAAAAAATGCATGAACATAAGGAACAATGGTTAATTTTACCTCACTATAAACACACTGGCATAGAATTCTCTACATTTCCTTCTCCTCCCTCCCTTAAGCAGTGCACAAATACAATGTGTACTGCTTGAAGAGATGGTTCTTCCAAGCCCTTCCCCCCAAAACAATATTTCATATGAATTTTAACAAAAATATATTTACAATATGGGAAATTTTATTATCTCTATTTTCAACATCTATCAGACAACTTCAGAATATCTAGAAAGATATTCAATAAAGCACTCAGCACTGTCAACCAGATCTACAGTAATGAGGAAAATGCACACACAAAACAATGGTTATAATATGAAGATGTCTTCCAAATATGACCAGTCTGGCATAGAACATTTTTCTTTTCTTTTTATATAATGTAAACATCTAACATCTGCTTGTCATTCCACTCCTGATTTTTCTAGTCCAGTCCTATCATGCAACCTGCTTGTGGCTGACATCAGTAATTATCAGTGATGCTGGGACCACTGTCTGATTTTTCCTTAGTTTTCCTTCCCAATTCTTGGCCTTTATTTGGTTTTAGTGGCCCTTCCACAAGGCTTCACTCATTCAGCCCCAGGCTAAATCCCAACTTTGGAAATAACATCCCAATAGAAATCTTTACAGACTATAAATTTCCCTGAGTCTCAGCCAATATACTTGTATAGTTTGCTTTTTTACAAGTTGGGGCTGAATTGTAGTATAAATATAGCATTTGGTTAGTCCTTGAAGGCCACCTTAATTGGATTTGATTTGAAGATTCATATTATAAAACTCACTCAACCAGACCTTTCATTCTCTGAAATTCTTTTTTTTTTTTTTAAAGATTTTATTTATTTATTTGACAGAGAGAAATCACAAGTAAGCAGAGAGGCAGGCAGAGAGAGAGGAGGAAGCAGGCTCCCTGCCGAGCAGAGAGCCCGATGCGGGGCTCGAACCCAGGACCTGGGATCATGACCTGAGCCGAAGGCAGCGGCTTAACCCACTGAGCCACCCAGGCGCCCCATTCTCTGAAATTCTTAACCAGGGGAGGATGCTAGGAAGTCAGAAGTGTAAATGCGATTATGTTTTTTATTTTAACATCAAAAAAACTGAAAAGCAATCAAAGAATTGGAAATTTCTTCATCACATGTAAACTTTTCTCTTAAAAATATGCTGTACATGGCTAAGTTCACCAGAGTGTTAATTAAAAAAGATAAGTGGGCTAATATTAATTTTCTATCATTTATAATAAAAAAAATTTCCATATTATGACTTTGTGAGTCAAAACAAGCTCATTTTTTTTCTTTATAAGCTCTTAAACACTCTTTTTAATGTTCTATAATCACACTAAACAAAAAATTTTGTCCCTCCCCCCATTTTGAGAGTTGTTTACTAAGCAAATCATAGGATGTCTTATCATACATTCAAAGAATATCTAGCCAAGGAGCTTATTTTGTATAGACATAAGTGACACAAATATCACAAATATCCACCTACCTCTGAACTGCAAATATGTTTTGCTCAATAGAGTGATACAATTATGACTATGGATCTAATAGTAGAAAGAGGCTTAAATTTACATATATTACTCTTCAGGAACTGCATAAAATGCAATCAGAGAAATGTGTTTAGAGTAATTACTTTTCTTTGTAGTTACATTTTTAAAATACATACTTGCCAAAAAACTTTTGTGTAAAAATTTGACCAATTTAATTATTATATTTCTATCAGAAGACTGTTCCTTTATCTGCTATGTGCAGGAACAAAAAGAACGCTGAGTCAGATAAACTGAGGCTTTGGAGCTAACAAAAAAAAAGGTGTATTTACCCACTGATCAATTATCTAATGCTATCTATGCCTCACGAAAATAGAGAAAGGGTTCAGCTCTGGAAATGGTGACCTCTTTCACTTACCAGTTAACAAAACCAAAGCAGGGGGCGCCTGGGTGGCTCAGCGGGTTAAAGCCTCTGCCTTCAGCTCAGGTCATGATCCCGGTGTCCTGGAATCGAGTCCCGCATCGGGCTCTCTGCTCAGCGGGGAGCCTGCTTCCTTCTCTCTCTCTCTGCCTTCCTCTCTGCCTACTTGTGATCTCTGTCTGTCAAATAAATAAATAAAATCTTAAAAAAAAAAAACAAACCAAAGCAGGATTCTTAATTGCATGTAATTCTATATAGCTGACAAATACATACACATTCAAGATCCAGATGCATTCTGGGTTAGGTTTTTTGGGTTAATGTCTATTGGTTGTCCCTTTTCTCCACATGATGGTACTCCATTAAGTGGGACATGTCATGTTGGTCCCCATACACAGGGCTCACAAGACTTACAGCTGGACTAATGACTGCTTCCATTATGCCAGAAAACTAACTCTTGTAAGTGGAAAGGAATGTTCAGGTCTGAGTAGGCCTCTTGCTTCTATACTCTCTAAAACTATTTTATTTGGTAGATCCATTGATACCATAAATCTATATTAGGTTAGAATAATCAGAAATCAGAAATATGTGTCTTATTTTGACCATCAAACATTTCTGGATATATGTTTTGGAGATGAACTGCATAAAAAAGATGAAAGGCCTCTCCTGGTGGGTCTTGCTCCATTTTGGTTAGTCCTAAAGGTGTTTGGCAAATACTGCTAATTATCCCTCATTCATTCTCCATAAGTTCCATTAATAAAAAGATGCCCTAAGGTTTAGCTTGGCACATCACTAACCAGCTAGAGACTACTCTTCTCAGGCTACCATACAACCATGTAAGGCCAAATGGGATTTAGGTCATTGGGATGGGACAATAACTGATGTGTGAACTTCTTATCTTGTCCATAAAGAAACTCTGGGCTCCCTCTTTCCTCTTTCCAGACATCAGGGGAAATGGCAACAACTAGAAGAGTTGCCTTGGACCTAGACACGGAGCTGCACATTAAGGATTGTTGCACCAAACCAGCTAGTCTCTGGATAAACACACAGAGCAGACGTTTGCTTCTGGATTGTTACATAAAAAGGAAAGAAACTTCTATCTAAATTAAGCCACTGTATTTTGGGATCACTTTGTTACCACAGTTAATCCTATGCCTCTCTGATGGAACAACTCAGAAAACTTTAACTACTGTAAGAACCAGCCTAAACATCATCATCATTTTCATTGTCATGACAACAAACCATTTGTTATCAACTGATGTATCCACTAATAAACTGCTCATGTCAAGATTACTTTATTAAAAAATCCACAATAACAACATACAGGGTAATACATGCAATAGAACCGATGATATAGGTTATAACGACAACAGCAAATGTGCATCCTGAGCAGCCCATTTGTGCTGAGTACTGTGCATGTGCAGACTTCACATCTCTTCACTAAACACTGTAGTATCAGAGAGGAGGTGACATGCCCAAGGATCCTTTGAGAAAGGCCAGAATGTAAATGGGAAATGAAAATGGAGAGATGTGGCTTAAGTGTGGAACCACAAGTTCTCTCTCTCTTAGACACACATTTGCTGCAAGGAACTGGTACTAAAATAAATCTTTAATATTGACGGTTTCAGTAAAACTTGAGGGCAAATATGCTACCCACTGAGGGCAAAAAGGCACAGGAATAACATGAATCATCCAATTTGTGCCTTTAGGTAAAATCCATCACCTGTTCTGACTGCTGTGGATCAGGCCTGTGTTCTGCCACTCCTCAGACTCAGAGCAGCTGCAGGCTGATAGAAATTCCTGGCAGTGAAGTTGTCTTTAAATTTCTCTGTGTTATTAGAATTCCATTTCCAAGGATTTTTAATGCAGCAATGGAATATATTAGAATACTTGTATATGCACTAGTCCGGCTTAGTTACACACAAAAGAGTTTATTCTGGATTCAGGGCAATGTCTCTGGGTCTTAGAAGTTTCACAGATGTGTGTATTCCTTTGTACCATCTGGAAAAGAGGCCAATGTGAGAATTTCTCCTTGGAAGAGTAAACAGCCTCAAGCATCTGAGAGCTTCCTTCCACAAATTTTACCCTCCCCTGAGAAGCTCCAAATCTCCTCTCCAAATGTATGAATATGTATAGAGGATCTTGCCTTTCATGCCTGAATACATGGGGCATGTGCTGCTAAAAATCCCTAAAAAAACAGACTTAATTAATACAGGAATGTGTCTGAAAGCACTCATATAGGGACAAATCAAATGACTCTAACTTTATAAAGCACAGCAAACTGAATGCCTCCTGCCCACAGATATTGAAAATAAAAGTTATTCATTTTAAATGCTTACATTTACAATTCACCTTAGTGAAATTATCATATTCTAGCAAGGTCACTGAAATTAGCATTTCTCTAACCTCTCTACTGTGTCTCATCAATCATTCAATATATTAAGTCACTCTTGAGGGCCAGGCACTGTGACTGGTCCAGATCGCCTTGTGATAGGAATGCCTTCCCATTGACATCATAAGACCAGTTCTTAATGTGTGTTAGGAGTTGATTAGTCCTAGGGATGCCTGGGTGGCTCAGCTGACTAAGCGTCTGGCTTCAGTTCAGGTCATGATCCCAGTGTCCTGGGATCAAGTCTTGTGTTAGGCTCCTTGCTCATCAGTGAGCTTGCTTCTCCTCTGCCTGCTGCCCCCCGCCCAAGACTTGTGTGTGCTCTCTCTTTCTCTCTGACAAATAAATAAATAAAATCTTTAAAAAAAGGAGTTGGTTTGATCTAAAGAATAATGACAGTCTGTCCTTGCTTTTATGAAACTTAGAAGATGGCTAAGGAGCAAAACAAAAATATGACAAGTAGCATTTTTTCAGAGACCTCAAAGGCCAAACTAATTAGCAGCTAAATAGAATGAGTGGTATAAAAAATTAGTCAAATTCTTAACAAGGCACCCAGCCAGGGATCAAGGAGGACTTTCCAGTTATTGTCTCACCTAATCTTCTTCACAACCTCTGAAGTATTAAACCTGTTTGGGGAAACTGAAGTTAGAGAGATAAAAGTAATCTGATTAAATGCACGCAATGAGTAAGTGAGGGATCTGGAACTGGAATCCAGACCTGAATCCTACAATGACTTGAATTCGGTGGGCCAGTTAGACCCTTCAAGAAAAGTGACCTGATCTATGCAGAGTCTTAGAGGAAGGCACATTTGACCAAAAAAGAACAAGGGCCTTCACAGTAGTGTCTGAGGTAACAAAGGACTGGCAGGCAGGAGCCTAAGGCTCACCTGCCTACCCAGGAAATGCCTCAAATGCTAGGAGAGGTTACTTCTTCCTTTTGTTACAGCATACAGTGAGCTAAGCAGTTGTCTCTACTATACTCACCTTCCATGTTAACATTTACTTTCTGTTGCCCTGGTGGTCTAACCATGTGAGTTCATTTTGGGGACAGAAAAAAACTGCATTCTATAATTCAAATTAAAAGTCCTGTTTCTTTCTGTAAAAGGGCATCTGGATATTAGCATTTCCAATTGTGCCTAGAAGTCAAGAAGTAGATAAACACATAGAAAAGTTGACTTTTCATTATGTCCTTGAGCAGATCATTGCCACGAAAACTTTAGTCCAATTACGGTTTATGTTGCAGACCTAAGGTTCCAATAAAGCTACTAAATTTGTGAAGAAGATTCTGTTTTAAACCTGCTGGAAATTTCAAGCTGGTATCTCCTAGGGTTTCCAAGATACAGTTGTCTCCAAATTGGCCCTTTGTGTTGTGCCCTAGGGCAGCACAGCAGTGCTGCAATTGTGTCTAATTAACCTCCTGCTAAACACAAAATGTCAGAAAGGCAAATCACCAAACTAGAGCAAGATGCTGGGTTGTTGTTATTTTCAACAAGGATAGAACTAGCTGTTTTAGGTTTTGAGGCAACTACTCAGAAATCTGGTAGGATATTAGCACATCAGTATTAGGGCATTTGTATGTCAAAGATGAGATCTGAATAAGTCTTAACTTTGATGAGGTTACATTTTAAAACCAGTAGCTGAGAAAGATGAAGATTATTATAGATGAATACTAATTTAAAGAAAAATACTTTTTAACCAAGTTTGGTTCCATGCAAAATTCTATTCTTTGTGTAACTTAAGGTGACTATCATATATCACAGAGGGATTTTTTCTTTATTTAATAATATAGGTTACCGGAGGGGGAAGTAAAAGACTTGCATTATAATTCAGCTAGTATAGGCCAAACTACTCTACAGCAACAACTCCTAAATCACAGTGGTTTTAAATACCAAAGTTTCCTTTCTTTTTTTTTTTTAAGATTTTATTTTCTCTACATCCAACATGAGGCACAAACTCACAATCCTGAGATCAAGAGTCACATGCTCCACCGAACAGGCCAGCCAGGCCCCCCCAAAGTTTTATTTTTCAGTAACACTACATTTTCACTGGGTCAGCTGCGACCCAGTTCGCAGGAGGTTACATCTCTGTACTGCTGCAACTGACAATTAGTTTTCTATTGTTGTGCATCAAATTACCACAAACTTAGCAGCTTAAAACAATATACACCATCATCTTAAAGGTCATCTTAGAGTCTGTCCACTACCCAGCAAGACAAAAAAAAAAAAAAAGTAGTGAACATGAGAGGCCATGGACTGGCTCTTAAAAATATATCACCTCCGCTTAGTCTTCATAGGTCATGTCAAGTCAAATAGCCATATCTGTCTTGGAAGAGAGGGCATGCAATCCTACAATATGCTTAGAAAGAGGAGAAACAGGGGGTATCTCTGTGGTTCAGTTTCATTGAATGTCTGACTCTTGATCTCAGCCCAGGTCTTGATCTCAGGGTCGTGAGTTCAACCCCCACATTGGGCTACATGCTGGGCATATAGCCTACTTGGAAAAAAAAAAAAAAAGAAAGAAAGAAAGTAAAAGTAAGGAGAAACAGAACATTTGCCAATAGTCCCAGTGACAACCACATTTTGTCTATGAAATAAAATCACTTTGGTCTCTGTAGAGGAATTCATCAGTTACAAATAATACATAAAATAACAGGTTAAAAATTAATCAGGGGTGCCTGGGTGGCTCAGTGGGTTAAAGCCTCTGCCTTCGGCTCAGGTCATGGTCTCAGGGTCCTGGGATCGAGCCCCGCATAGGGCTCTCTACTCAGCGGGGAGCCTGCTTCCTCCTCTCTCTGCCTGCCTCTCTGACTACTTGTGATCTGTCTGTCAAATAAATAAATAAAAATCCTTAAAAAAAAATTAATCAAGGGGGCGCCTGGGTGGCTCATTCAGTTAAGTATCTGTTTTCAGCTCAGGTCATGATCTCAGGATCCTGGGATCAAGCCCCACATTGGTTCCCCACTCAGCAGGAAATCTGCTTCTCCCTCTTCCCCTCCCGCCCTCAAATAAATAAATCTTTTTTAAAAATTAACTGGGCACCTGGGTAGATCAGTTGGTTAAATGTCCGCCTTTGGCTCAGGTCCTGGGGATCAAGTACCACATGGGGCTCCCTGCTCAGCCATAAACCTGCTTCTCCCCCTGCGCCGCCCACTGCTCATGCTCTCTATCTCTTTCTCTAATAAATAAAATCCTTAAAAAAAAATTAACCAAGAAAATTATACTGTTACACACCATTGTCTTAATTTGGGTTCCCCTAAAAGCAGACCTTGAGATGAGAAATTGAGTGTAAGTATTTATTTTAGAAGTGATCACAGGGAGTGAGGATGTAAGAGAGGAAGGGAATAAAGCTAAAAAAGTGTGTGTGTGTGTGTGTGTGTGCGCGCGCGCACGCATGTGCACATGTGGTAACAGTTGCTATTGTGGGCAACTGAGCTCCAACCTTCTGGGAATCAATCTATCTTTCTTTCTTTCTTTCTTTCTTTCTTTCTTTCAAGATTTTATTTATTTGACACAGAGACAGAGAGAGAAGAGAGAGAGAGAGAGCATGAACAAGCAGGGGGAGTGGCAGAAGGAGAGGGAGAAGCAGGCTCTCTACTGAACAGGGAGCCCAATGTGGGAGCTTGATCTTAGGACCCTGGGATCATGACCTGTGCAGAAAGCAGACGCTTAACCAACTGAGTCACCCAGGGGTCCCGCTAAGAATATGTCTAAAGAAATAAAATCTGGAGACATTTTTAGGATGCCTGGCTTCTAGCTCAACATATTATTCAAAGAAGCTAAGACTTTTTGAATCTTATTTTCCTCATCTATAAAACTGAGGAAACTTGCTCCAAAATTTTCTTAGGTCTTGTAAAAATAATTTATTTCTGATACACATAAATTATTACATTATTTAATATGAGATCGATTCTACTCTGGTGCCTGAGTCTTTCTGTCACGTTTGAAAGAAACTGAAGTTCCACCATTACAATGTACTATGTCAGACACCTTTAGGCAGACATACAAGTAAGAATCATGACACCTCTCATCAGAGAGGTCATATAGGAGAGACAGACATGTACACCTTTACCCTACTCCCTTCTTCCTCCCCCACCTTAATATCACCCATGTCTGTATTCGGTGTTCAGAAGAAATATCTGCAGCAAAAGATACAATAAAGTGCTATGTAATTTCTCCATTTATCTTTATTGTATCCAGAGAGAAAAACATGCTGACATGAAAATCAGTGACAGGTTAACTGTCCCTTTCTCCTGACAAAGGAAATGTTTTAAATGGCTTATTAGAAAAAATCAAACTTGGACCTCTTGTGACTTCCTTTAAGTTAAAATTAGCATAAAGAACTGAATTACAAACAAATGCAGAGCCGTGGGCAAGTTTGACTAACCCCAGAAAACAGTGTCACGTGTTAGAGAACTTCTGCATGTTGTGGGCAGTGGATGAAACAAAGGGAAAGCAGCTCTGCTTCATACTCTATGCTGTCTCTTCTCATGAGATTCTCAGTGTTCCCTGGGGTCATGATTCCAGATGTTGTGAGTAGACTTGAGAGTAGACTGCTGAGCAGAGCTTCTCAAGAGATTGGTACCTCCATCTAGTGTATGGTTGCCAGATTCAGCAAGTAAAAACAGGATGCCCACTTAATATGAATTTTGGAGAAACAATAATTGTTTTTAATGAGAATGTCCCAAATATTGCATGAGACTTATTTATACTAAAAAATGTTTTGTTGTATCTCTGAAATTCAAATATAATAAGGCATCTGAGATTTAATCTGGCAACCCTATCCTACGGAGCCTTTCCAAAATTTGTGGAGGGAAACTTTTTCATCACAATGATGGAAGGAGCAGGGATGCTGGATATTATTCATGTATTGGACAATCTTACATAATAGAGAATTGTCTCATAGCCATATGACTTTTGAATATCCCATTGGACACTCATGAAAACAAAGTAAGCTGGGATGGTTTTAATGTACAATGAATTTTTTTCAACATACAATGGAATCTTAAAAATAAGAATGCAACAAGTATGTAAATCAAGGGATAATTTTACTTTTTGTTTAGTATGTTACCAATAGCCGTTCATCATTCCAGAAAATTGGGTATCACCTTTAGGAACACAGTGGTATTTGAGTCATCAATATGCCACACCTGAATCATTTGTAGCTATCACCATCATAGAGCTTGTATCTGTTTACGCAAGCACCTGATTCTGATTTTTCATTATTCTTGCAGTATTACTGATCTCAAGTTCTTACATGTTAAAATATTGTATTATGAATTATTTCCTTTTATTTCTCTTTTACATTTAAGTTAGGATATTATATATTTTGTTCAAAATATTGCAGAGACAGATTATGTTACCTATGAATTTCATCTCACAACAGTAAGGGGGCTTGGGTTTGATTGAGTCAATACTCACTGCTTGAGTTACCCAGGATTTTAGATTTGTCTACTATGCCACATGGGCAAAAAAGAACTTTTGAAGGAAGAAAGGTTCTAAAATTTTAATAGAAAAATCAAGATGACGTGACTATGCAAACACACTGCAACCTCCTCACCCTCTCCTTTCTCATCTCTCTAAATCTCTGTAGAAAGCACAAATACTCAATCCTGATTCTGCTTTAAAATTTTTTAAATACTAATTTTTTTCAAAGGTTTTGGACAAAAATTACATCATTGTATGTTGATGTATTTCTTTGCATTCATCAAAATTGTGTTTTATGAATCCTAGCAGATCTAAATGGAAAAGAAATCAAACCTTGAGGCTGTTCAAGGTTTATTACTACCAACACTTCTGTCAGCATAAGGAATGATAGTATCGATAAGGACTTTTTCTGAGTGAATACAATGTCCTACCAAGTAGAAGACAGACCTAGGTCCTCTTTACGACCAAACATAATTACTACAATTCACATCCTATGCTATTAAGCAATTTTCTGGCATTTAGATTTCTATATGGTTCCTTGAAACACTGTTATTATAATAAATAGCATCTGGATATAATCAATGTTGGGGATGCTATGAGACCATCCTCAGGAGAAGGGGAGAAAATGGGTGCTGGTGACCAAGAAGAAAGACAGCAATGAGCATGGTTGTTCTGGTTATGAATTGCGATGTAATAAAGTCCTCCAAAAACTGGTGACTTAAAACAAGTCTATTTAATTATATCTCATAATTTGCAGTGGTCAGGAATTCAGGTAAGGCTCAACTGGGCAATTCTTTTGCTCCACAAGAAATCCACCTGAGTCACTTGGGTATTCAGCTGGAGTTGGTCTGGAGGGTTTGGGCTAACTTCCTTCACATGCTCAATGC
This sequence comes from Lutra lutra, assembly GCF_902655055.1. NCBI lineage: Eukaryota > Metazoa > Chordata > Mammalia > Carnivora > Mustelidae > Lutra > Lutra lutra. Next base: position 131,915,538 of record NC_062282.1, on the reverse strand, counting down.
CTTGACAAGGAGAGTTTGAAGCATAAACATAGCTGGACTTCTTGTCCTCTCCATGTGATCTTTTCTGCAGGGGAACTGGGCTGCTTCCATGGTAGGTTCAAACTGCAAGAGTGTTTCCTATGAAGTAGAAGTAGCTGGTCTCTTAGGGACTTGACCCATAAACTAGTGCGGTGTCATTTCTGCCATATTCTATGTTGCACATAGATGGTGCACAGATTCAGAGGGAAGGAAAACAGCGTTCACTTCTCAATGGGAAGAGGATCAAAGAATCTGTGGCCACTTAACCCATCAGATTTGAATGAAAAAAGGAGACAAGCAGGTTGATGGACATACATTACACCACCCCAAGATGCCAAGTACCATGTCCATGTAAGAAAGACACTGTAAAAAGAGAGAAAGGGAAATAGTGCAATGCAAAATGAACAGTAAGGTCACCAGAGGTACTGTTTACTGTGGTTCTGAACAAGTCTGACAACAGGTTAAATTTATAATGTCATGAAAGATATAACATGATATAACATGATAATGTCATACTAGCTAACACTGAAAAATACAACAGGCTCATACTCTGAGATATTGTACTATGGATATTTTATTCCCATAAGATTACTTCTCTAAAGGCCCTCTTCAGAATAAGGAAAGAGCACAGCAAAGACCAAAGATTTAATGTTCCTGTTCAGACTTCCACATTAAGTTCATGAAGTTCACTTCATATAAGAGTGTAAGAGTCAGGTTGTTTAGAGCAAGAAGAAATTGTAGTATTAAATGATGAATATCCAACTTTTGTATCAACATGGATGGGACTAGAGAGTATACTGGGTGAAATAAGTCAAGCAGAGAAAGTCAATTATCATATGGTTTCACTTACTTGTGGAACATAAGAAATAATGTGGAGGACATTAGGAAAAGGAAAGGAAAAGTGAATTAGGGGAAATCAGAAGGGGAGACAAACCACGAGAGTCTGTGGACTTTGAGAAACAAAGAGCGTTTTAGAGGGAGTGGGGTGGGAGGATGGGTGAGCCTATGTGGGTATTAAGGTGGGCATGTATTGCATGGAGCACTGGGTGTGGTACATAAACAATGAGTCTTGGAACACTGAAAAAATAAAATTAAAAAAATTTTTTAAAAATTTAAAATTAAATAAAAATAAGGTATGTATACCATAAAATAAATAAATAAATGAGCCTGAACTTAGTAAAATCAAAAAGAATAGAGGCTATAAAGTAGACCACAGAATAGTAAGAATACAGGCGTGATTGTTTTGCCAAGAACTGGGGACGTGTTATGCCACTCGCACAGTGACCTAGTCTTTAGATGTGTATACTGCAGACATGAGGTTTCTGGGCAGAGAAAAGAATCCTCTATTGATACAACCAGATCAACAACCAGAATAACATTACAGTGTCTGTCCCCCACACCGATTTCCCAGACTTTTCAATGACAGCCTTGGAATCTTTTAACTTGGGGGGAGTGGGGCAGAGAATAATGGATTTTCTCCATGTATAACACAGGAGAGAAGCAGCTGTTTCCATGCCATTCCCCAAATAAGAAAGGAAAAAAACAAAAAAACTTCAGATTCTTCGGGGATGGAAACAATGCTGGGTTCTCACCCTGTTTGGTTTGTAAATAAAATCTTTCTAGGTGTGAAAAAGCCTGGAGTGTTCCAACCTAGAGAGGTCCTGCCTCCATCTCTTTTTATATATAAATTCCTAGGAGCTAACCTAGGTGGCTACCTCAGGATGTTTGACTTTAGGAGAGATAAGATAAGTTTTATTATCCTTTCAGATCAGAGCTGTTAGCTACATCATTAGAAAAATAAATGGCTACAGATCTAATCCTTATGGCATGCGAAAATGCATCCAGGGGGAGTAAAAGCCAATATTCTCGATCTTTGTATCTTTTACATTTCTGTGTCTCAGGAGACTGCAGCTTTTTGCATGAGCGCTGAGGAATCCAGGGAAGTTTTATTTCCCCACAATGATATAACAGTGGTTTCCTGACACACAGAATGTCAATAAGCACTTGTTAGTCTGGGGGTGAAAGTGAAAGTCCTGGAGGCCATGCATATTTAGGAATGGCAAGACTAAGATCTATATGGTGCCCAAGTTGATCAATTTTTATTGCTTTTAGATACATGTACAAGTGACATGATCACAATGACTTAAGTAAATAGTGGTTATTTTTTCTCTCTAACAAGAAGTTTGAAGATAAGTAGTTCATCAGCAGTCCAGACTCCTCCTGGCATCCTATTGCACTCTTAGCTTATGGCTTGCCAGTTATAAGATGGGTACTCTACCTATTAGCAACATGAATGCACTTCAATAAGCAAGGAGGAGAAAAGTCAAAAGCAAAGATACATGTCAGCTTTTTATTTTTTTAACTCCTGGAAACAAAAACTTCTGAGAAGCTTATCCAATTATTTCCATTTATATCTTTTTTTCCCATTTATATCTTACTGCCCGTCACTAAGTAAAAGGAAATCTGAAAAGATGAATATTGATACTAATCACACTGGTATCCTGAACAAACTGGGTTTCTTTTAGCAGGAAAGACCATAGGAAGAACTATAGAACAGCAATCCCCCCTATCCCCATCCCCTAGGCCTCAGTCTCAGGAAAGAATGTAATACTACAAAAATCCCAGGTGGCTTGGAAGTAGGCTGAACAGCGAGAAGTTCTCCCGCCCACCTGGTTGTCTCAATCTGTGAAAGGAGATTTCCTCTCAGTGTGCTAGGATTGTCACAGGGTAGATGGAGTTGGGTAGCAAGGCAGGGGTTGTATGTTTAAGCAGAGCGAAGACCTAAGCACAATATGGTGGTCATCCACAAGTTCATGCCTCCCTTAAATGGTACTGAGCAGGGCCATAAGGGCCAGAGGAATGAAAGAGACCCCAGTTGGTGTGACGAGATGTAGAAGACATGGACCCAGTCACCAGAGGCTCTGGCAGGGACAACAAACATCAGCATCATATTTCTGTCCAAGTTCCCCAAGCAGGTATGATCAGATATATCAGCAGCAGGTATGGTGCTTCAGAGGCCAATCCCTAAAGAGCTAAAGGAAGCTTCTGAAGAGCCAAGGCTGGTCTGTAGACTAGACATGCTACCTGACATAATAGTACATATTGGGGAATGGAAAGAAAGGCTACAAACTTTGAATTGTGTGACTCTAAATTCTGACCTGAATATAATTAGCTGAGAGACTAAATTTTAAATTGAATTTGACTAAATTACCTTTAATCTGCAAAATCAAGATCATCTTTCCCAACATCTGAAGAAATGGTGAGTGGAGATAGGATAGGGTCTTAAGAAAGTTGAATTAAATCATGGAGATACCAAAAAACTGCATTTTTGCATACTTCAGTGGAATATAAATTTAAAATCTATGGTCATAGGTAGACTTATGGTTATGGTGTAAAAGTTATTAAAAGTTAGAAATAAGTGACCATTTCTGATATCTAAGCAAAGTGTCATGATTAGGCTAATTCCTTTATTCAAGGCACAAACAATGACTAAACTTCCCATGAAGAGATGCAATGCTACATGCTGGTGGCCTGATTTGAACTACAACAGTGGAGCTATAGACTGTCTCTGGGACTTTCTAAGCATGAGAGAGGGGGCTCCGCAATGGTGAGTGAAGCACAACAGCTTCTTCATGTTCAGGTTCTGAGTCAGGAGACTCAGGTAGGCATTAGGCTGAGGAATTCTTAGCAGTTTGGGGTAAGTTTGGGGGCTAGACTACCTGAAAAGAAAAGAAGAAACAGAATATTCCTCAGAACTTGACTGTCACTGGATAATTTGTAAGAAATTCTCAGGAGGAAATCATAGGAAAGGGAGATGATAAGTTAATAATAGTAGTAATAATAATTATGAATACTTAAAACAGCTATTATTGGCTGTGAATTTCTATCTCATGGGAAACATGGAAAATAGTTTATTATCTTCAATTCTCACAACAATTCTTGCAGGGTAGGTATTTTTATCCTCAATTTTGCATACAAGGAAACAGATTCAGGGAGATCAAGGCATTTTCCTAGGGCTACACAGTTAGTAACCATCAGGATTTAAACCCAGGTCAGTGAGTCTGATACCCAAGCAGGGCTCTTTTCACTGTGCTGTGCCTACTGCACATAACCAGGGAGAACAGTCTTTGGCCATTTACCCAAACCTTCTCACTCTAGAAATGGAAAAGGTTCTTAGACACAAGCAGTGGGGTTTTACCCCATGTCCCTAGATATCCCACCTCCCATTCCTGCCAAAAAGTCTGTAGCTAAAGGTCCCCCAAACTTACATGAGTTCCAACAAAATCTGGGTGTGTAAATAGGAAGAACAGGATCTTTAACAGACAGTTTTGTGGTAACAACAAAAGACTCTTGATTCCTAAAAGATGTTCAGTCTTCCTAGTGTAAACACAGTGAACTTTCTGGGATTCATAACCAATTACATATGCATTTGGGATTTTTCCATTACATTCTTTGAGCTACTCCCTCTTAACCTCATAACAAGTGATGTCAACCCTGGAGGGAGACCAGGGAGCACAGGGATTTCATGTGTCTTAAATCTGTATCTAGATTACAATGTTGTAACTAAGTCACATTACAGTATTTGCAAATATTCAACTCATTGTTTTCTTTGGATCACTGGAGTGCAGCACTAAAATAATCCAAATTTCAATTTTTGGTTTATTTCTCAGAATAGAATTCATTATGTCCAGAGCTTTATGGGTCCCTTTAGGAAGACAAGTACAGATCTCATTCTACTCACCACAAAGGAAACCAACAATAAAGACAACCTGTGGCTTGCCTCTCCTATATCTAACTTCCTCCTTTGGTCCAAATTTCTAAGGATTCCCTGGGGTGAAAAGATAGAGGAGCTTGGAAAGAAAGGAGAGAATGACAGTGCAGTTTATGTCACTAGCCTACCCAACGCAAGAAGATCCAAATCTTGAGAAATGATCATCCAAATACTTTGTGCTTTTCAAATACAAAGAAAATAGGGAGAAAAAAAAGTGGTATTTATCGACATGTTTCATCAGTTAAACTTAAAACATTCCTGCTAGAGGCTCTGAATTGTAGTTATTTATAACTTAGCCCACATTTACACGTCCAATGATATGGACTTAAAATGGAATGTCATCTCTTGTGTTGCCCACCAGATCCTCAAAGTGATCCTGCAAGAAAAAGGGAATAAGCCCAAAATGGCAGGATGAAGTCTGGGCATGATTTCACAGTAAGACAAGTCACAATGTTTTAGGGGGTAAGCACACCTGGCCTTGGCCTTAATTGGATCTGATAGATGAAATTTGCCAGAAAGAATTTCTGGAGTAGATTAAGGCAAATTATGCTTGCTGGGCCACGACTCTAGCCAAGTGTTGGAGTAGAGCACAGGGTGGCTACAGGAAACAGATTTTAGTCCTCTAGAGAAGGGAATGAAAAGAGCTATGTGGGGCTTAGGGTAGGGTTCTAGTACAGTAGGATGGAATATATTCAGAAACCAAAGCAAAAGCCAAGTTATAAATTACAGAAGCACCATGAGGTTGAAGTCTGTAGCTGTGTAAGCCCAAGAATGCCTGGAGGCTTACGCTAGGTACCACAGGTCATGCCACATGCAGGAAGTGGGTATTTAATAGGTTCATGAGCTGATTCATGGATGGTGAGTAACAAGGCTGCCTCATTCCACAACCTTGATGAGACATGTGAAGGACACCCCTTGGCTAACTATCCAGTGGCCAGGACTCAAAGACAATACAGTATGAATGGTGTCTACTGGAGTTGTTCCACAAACCAGCCCTGAGTGCCAGATATTTAGTCTGCACACTGGAGGTCTTTGGAACTGTTAGCATGGTGCAGAGAGAGGACACTGAATACAAATTTCTATTTATTTGTGTACATTTAGAAATAATTCTAAAACATCTTGCTCTAAGTTGAGCAGACCATATTGCTGCATGTGAAGAGCCAGAGAAGCAATTCAGTTGATGCAAAATTTACTGGTTAAAGATAAGGACCACAGATTTTTAAATACTAAAGTGCTTTGACTCTGATCCTTAGATTTATTTGTATATGTTGCTCACCCAAATCTAGACATTTTTACAAGGGAGATGAACAAGGAGCTAAGTGAAGCTAAGTAGGTTGAAAATTTGAACCCACAGCGTTTCCTGGCTAGTGAAGCACATTTATTTCCCTCCATTGCTACATCTTCAGGGTATGCCTGAACTCCTCTCTTTTTTATCCTGGAGCCCAAACTCACCCCCACTCAGACTAGAATGATAAACTACACTCTGAAGAATTGTAACAACATGCCCAGAAAATAATTCTCACTCAGATTTTTTTCTGGCATCTCGTTTGGTCCAGTGTCTGAAACTATGATTGATGAAAGCTGATTGTGATGGCACAAAGCTGGAGTTGTGATCACTCAACATTCCTTCATCTGAGAAAATAAATCAAGAGGAACAGCATCATGTAGCAGGGTAGTGAGGTATCCTAGAGCTATTTCTGTGGCAGGCTGGGGGAATAAGTCATAGTCTCCCACAGAGCCTGAGTCTCTCAACTTCATTTTCATAATCAGGTTAGCTACTTTTCAAAGATGCTCTATGACACTCATGTTGGGAAGAGCTTGTGTTTCTTGGCTTAGCCTGATATGCTGACAGTGAAAGGGTTAGGGAGGCACTTCCCCTCTTTTTTCCCTTAGTGAATTGAAAGGCACTTTGAAAATATATTTAGTATCTCTGAACATTTCTGGGCTGCTGGTAGCATTTACAGAAGCACATGGTGATATAGAAGCCTCACTCTCAAAAGCAAGCTCGAGATGAGTGAAAATAATGATCTAAATATTCTGTCCTAACTTGGGTGAGAAGGTGAGCTGGGATGACAGTGGTTCCTAGTTACCAGAAACCTTCACTCCCTTTGAGGCCTTCCTCTCCCTTTATACCCCTCCAATCTATCACCTAGCCCTATTGAGGTTTCCTTCTAAATATCTCTTGAATCCCTCTTCTGTTTCCATCTCCACCACTAATACCCGGCCTTCAGTTCTCATCAGGGGACAAACAGACACACACACACACACACACACACACACACACACACACCCTGCACTAACCCATGGTCTCCTTCTTCCTGTTCTGTGCTCTTACAGTCCATTCCCCACAGAGCAGCCATAGGCATTTTTACAATATCAATCAAATTATGCCACTCTCCTGAACCGATTCCTTTAATGGCTTCCATTCATACTAGAAATATAACCCAAACTTTTGAGCATGGCTTTCCAAGCCCTCAATTATCTGACTTCTCTATCTTTCTCCATTTTTATCTCTTAAACTCTCCTATCATTCATAGTGCTCCGAACACCCTGACCTTCATCCTGTTTGTCCTACCTTGTGTTTACTTCTTTCTCTTTCCAGAATGTGCTTCTTTCTGAAATTGGCTCTTCTGTACCATTCTGATAATCAGATTAAACCTCCACTCTATAGAGATTTATTCCTGACTACTGACAGACTTTCTAGCCCTGCCAAATCTGTCATATTTTGTAGGTTACTTTATCATTTACCCATTTACTATTAACCTCCAATAAATTATAGGATCCATGAGAACAAGTGTCTCACCCTTTTGTCTAGTACTAACTGGTAGGTAGTAGGCACTCAATAAGTATTTTTTAAGTGGAATGAAGTGAATAAATGAAGGAATGATATTCTGGCTCTAACATCTAATTCTCGGTTGCTGGGTCACTGTTCCAGCTAACTGGCTAACCTGCTGTCCAGTACTACATTATCTTACTTTCCTTTGGTTAAAGGCATCCCAAAAGAGAGTTTAATATATCAGTCCTGTTTTGACCTATCCTGCTTTGACTGAGTCTGCTTATCTCAGTGTGCTAAGCAGATGATGCGGTCCTAACAAAGAGTACAAATGATCCTAATCCAGTTTCACTAGCCAACAGGGGATATATGTTCAGGAAGATATATCCACTCCTCTTGAATCCGGTGTCTCAGCTCGCACTTTCTGCCTCTAGGAACACACTCTATTATAGCCTTGAGCCATCATGTAAGAAGTTCAGTTACTCTGTGGAGAGACCACGTGGAAAAGGAAAAGCCCTGAAACAATAAAAAAAGGGAGAGGGACCCAACTGAGCTCAGACATCATCAATACAAATAAGGCACCAGACATGTGAATGAATCCTTCTTGGACTCTCCAAAGCTTGATAGCCACCAGGTGTATACAACTGAGTGACCCCCTTCAGGGCTCCCTGCAGCAGAAGAATTGCCTATCTAAGCACTGCCCAAATTCTTAACCCACAGATTTTGAGCTTAATGAAATGACTATTGTTTAAGGCATCACATTTTGAGCAATTTGTTAAGTGATGAGGATAGGTGGCGACTAGAAAAGCAGGTTAACTTTTATCCTTTCAAGAAGGCATGACCCGCCACTCCTTTGAAAAAGATAGTTGAAATCAGTCAACAATATGGTGCAAATAAACCATAATCAATACTTGGGAGGGAGGATGATATATGGTGACTTCTCAGGTTCAGAAGCAGATTCCTGCCTGCTTTCTAGGATGCAAATTTAAACCACAACAATATCAAGACTATCTTATCAGAACAACTGATAAATGAAATATGCTGCCATAATATTTAGTTTAATTCAATTCCGTTTTCCTCCAGGCCTATCTGATGAATATACCCAAACAGTGTGTGATATAGTAATTATTGGTGTACTTTATCAGCTGCTGACCCAAGGATTTGATCATGATTTCTAGATTTATTGAGGATATACAGCACTCTCAGAAATGAATCCCAAAAAGCTTCCAGCACTCTCTACCAGCCATCTAACAACCCCATTAACAGCAAATAAGAGAGTCTATTTAGCAATTTTTCTTGCAGAGTCAAGACTTTCTTGAGATTGTATGAATCTCATATGTATTAGATTATACTTTCTGTCTGTTTTAATGACTGGTGTATCTCCAGCAACTAAAACAGGGACAGGACATAAGTAGGAGCTCAATAAATACTCCTAATAAAATAAATCATCACATTAGGAAAAAAAATCAAAGAGGCAATTCTGAGCTAAGGTGGTCACTCTCCAAAGATATCAGATCACTAGCATTTCCACAGGCTTCAAGCATGCCCAAGGGCTGTTAAGAAGATTATGACACCAAAATATTTCATTATAAAAATTTAAGTTTATTTTTTAATATTTTTTAAAAAGGGGAAATGAAGAAAAACATAACTAAAACTTATGTACTACCACTTAGCTTAAGAGACAATATATTGTCAAAGTTGTTCAATCCACCTAGTGTGGCCCTTTTTAGGTGAGTTCCCCACCCTCCCCTGCAGTATAACCACTACTTAACTTGGTGTTTATACACACATACACACACACACACATACATTCACACTCACACATATACACACATATATTAACATATATAACCTCTCATATATAACACCTCTCTTTTAATAATGGTATTATGTGAATACATATCTGAAAGTACTAATAGTATTGTTTCATTGTGTTGCCTTACAATATGAATTCTTCTGCAATTTGTCTTAGTCTATATTTAAGAGTTCATCCTTCTAGAAGTATACCATATATATATATATATATATATATATATATATGGTATATACATGCCACACACTGATACAGACATACCATATATGCTACTTTGTAACCTCATTTTTAAATTTTCTTTATGGTCTTTCACTCTGAAATACTTCACAAATACAAAAATATAAAAACTCAGGTGGACATACCCCAAGAGTAAAACACTGTAAATATACTAGAAGCCCCATGTATATCCTTTTTCCATTGCATTCACTTCCTTCAGTCTCCCTCCTCTCCTCCTCCTATAAGCAGTTTGGCATTTATATTTTATACCTCTCCCAAATATCTGAAATCAATTTCTACTTTTAAAAAACTGTATATATCTGTATATATCATTCTATTCTACAAAGAAAAAGAGAACACTGACTTTCTGAGGGTCTGGACTTTATGCAGGGGGGGAAGTTCCAGCTCCGCATGTGGAGAAGCCCCTATACCTAGTCTCAGGTCCCCTCACAGCCATTAAACCTCTCCTCTCTAGATTCATTAAGACTCAAGATGTCCTGGGGTGCCTGGGTGGCTCAGTGGGTTAAAGCCTCTACCTTCGGCTCAGGTCGTGATCCCAGTGTCCTGGAATCGAGCCCCGCATCAGGCTCTCTGCTCAGCAGGGAGCCTGCTTTCCCCTCTCTCTCTGCTTACCTGTGATCTCTGTCTGTCAAATAAATAAATAAAATCTTAAAAAAAAAAAAAAAAAGACTTGAGATGTCCCAAGGCAACCTGTGGGCATCATGAACAGGCTTTTCTTTCTCTCCATTTTTTTAAAAATATTTTATTTATTTATTTGACAGAGAGACAGAGATCACAAGTAGGCAGAGAGGCAGACATCTTTCTCTCCATTTTTGACACTTATAGATTTTTCACTGTTTTATTGTGAGCTCATCTTTACATTTTAAAAGATGTATATTTGATCTTAAGCAGTGTTCTTAGGTGCTTATACTAGGAGAGTTTTTCAGAACATCTACATCTGCCAAATTTCTAGAAGTAGAAGCCATAAAAGTATTTGCCAAATATTTTAAATATATTATAGTCAGCACAAGCATACAGTCATTTCCCATAAGAATGATACAATTTAAATAGCTGACAAATATTTATAAAACACTTTCTTTTTAAAGAGGTGTACAATTTCATCTAAGTAACTCACTTCCTGTCAGTGTTAGTATCTTTATATGATTTTTGTTTACGTAAATATATTTTTAAAATTTTTAAGTAAAGAATAACAACACATGCCTAATATGTTAAAAAGGAAAACTAACAGACTTTTCCTGGATTAGGATAAAACAATGAACTATTTTAGAGGCAATAAGTAGTTAAAAAAAAAAAAAAGAAGAAGAAGAAGACGACAAAGAAGGGGAGAATCTCCAAAGTGGTCAGGCAGGGCTTAGAGGGAGAACATTTGTGAATGGGGTTGACTAATGAGGAAGGGCCCAACATCTAGAAAAGGAGAATTTTAGTGATGATGGTATAAGCAAGTATAATTCTTAGTTATGGCCATTATCTAGCCTCTACCCTATTCTGGAAGTCCCCTGGAGGCTGAGGCACTGTCACAATGGTCTCTTTTGGACCCAACTTTCTGTTGAGTTCAACTAATGAGAGGCACCAGGATGGGACTGGAGTGTCAGAAAGAGAATAAGTTGAGTTACTTATTTCCCCAGGACATTCCCTGACAAGATAGTCATGGATTATCAGCCTTCTCCTACCCAAAAGACAATATTTCTATCAGATAATATTTCTATACAGTTACTATCTCCTGGTTATGGTAATTCTTCCCCCATTAGGCATTAGGTGGTCCCAGTATCATTACTACTAACCCCAGGGGTCATTAACACGGCCTATAACTTTATTAGCCTCTCCTCAAATTATCCAACTCGATTTTATCATCTAATTTGTGAAGGAGCCCTGCATGATACAGAGGAATAATTTTGGTATAAGATGAGACAGAAGAGATAGATAAGGAAACAACCATACTAATATGGTATGGGTTTTTTGTTTGTTTGTTTGGTTGGTTGGTTGGTTTTTTTTGTTTGTTTGTTTTTTAAGATTTCTCTGGGAGGAAGCTGGGAAGATGCTATAGTAGAAGGACCCTAGGCTTACCTTATACCACAGATACAACTAGATAACACTCTCATCACTACAAAACCAGATAATGACCGAAAGAGTGGCAGAACAAACTCCACAACTAAAAGTATACAGGAGACTACACTGAAGAAGGTATGAAGGGCAGAGAGAAATGGTTTGGGAGCTTAACAGACTATCTGTAGTCAGGACAGGGCCAGTGGCATGAAGAAGGGTGAGAAACAGACTATCACACTGGCAAGCCCAGGAGAAGATGGATCCCCGTAGCATTTGGATTTGAAAGCAAGAGGGGCTGAATTTCATTAGCTCTTCAACCAGCGGGACTTACACCCTGAAATTTTAAAAATCAATGGCTCAGCTTTGGGAGAGCCCAGAACATGTTAGGAAGCTGAGTCCCTATACCTAAAGAAAGAGCTGACAAATAGCCCATGCAGATACAGCATAGAAGCAACAGTTTAGAAAATGTCTGGGGTATATATGGGAGGGAGAGTTATGTACTCATCTTAGAGTATGGGATGACAGGGAAAGCCCTCCAGGAATAAAGGATCTGGCAGATGCCATTTCCCTTCCCTGGTGGTAGCATAAACACACGGACACCTATAAGATCCAGTGCAGCACTGACATGTGCTACTTCACTTGCTTACGCCAAGCCCCATGTCACATCACTTTCCCTGATCCACCCTTCCCAGTCTGCCTGCCTCAGTCCCCATGTTGCAGGGCCCCTCCCCCAGGAGACAGGTTCAACCTTGCCAACACCATGACTCTGACCCTTGCATTTTGTGGAGTGCTGGTTCTAAGGGCAGAGGCAGGTCTCACTTCACAAGCAGACCAGTGTGCATGCTGTTAAGATGTGCCCGACCCTGGCTGGGACCAAACAGTGCCCACAACAGGCAAAGAGAATCTCTGCAGATGACTGGACTGAACAAAAAAGCAGCCAGGACACACAGGGCATTGGCAACACACACACACTCCCTGAAGCACCAAGTCCTGAGGAACAGAGGACACTGCACTGCAGAGCATTACAGAACTTCTTCATAAAGCCATCACTTGCAAAAGCAGGAAGAGTAGCTGGCTATCCTAACACAGAAACAGATACAGAGAGTCAGACAAAATGAAGAGACACAGGACTGTGTCCCAAATGAAAGAACAAGACAAAACCACAGCAAGAGACCTAAGCAAAATGGATACAAGTAATATGCCTTATAGAGACTTTAGAGTAATGATCATAAAGATACTCACTGGACTTGAGAAAAGAGTGGAGGACCTCAATGAGACCCTTAACAAAGAGTTAAAAGAGAAGCTGAACACATAAATGAAATTAAAAATATATTTGATAGAATAAATAGCAGTCTAGAGAAGCAGAGGGATGAATTAATGACCTTGAAGACAGAGTAATGAAAAGGAACCAAGCTGAGCAAGTAAGAGAAAAAATTATGCAAACTGAGAATAAACTTAGGGATCTCAGCAACTTCATCAAGCATAGTAACACTTGCATTATAGGGGTCCCAGAGAAGAAGAAAAAGAAAAGGGGGCAGAAATGTATTTCAAGAAATAATAGCTTAAAACTTCCCTAATCTGGAGAAGGAAAGAGATATCCAGATCCAGGAGACACAGAGATAGATTCCTCAACAAAATCTACCCAAGGAAGTCCACACCAAGACACAAAGTAATTAAAATGGCAAAAGGTAGTGATAAAGAAAAAAAATTTTAAACCAGTAAGAAAAAAGACAGGTACATACAAGAGAAATATTATAAAGCTATCAGGAGAGTTTTCAGCAGAAACTTTGTAGGCCAGAAGACTGTGGCATGATATATTCAAAGCGCTAAAAGGAAAAATTCTGTAGAATACTCTATCCAGCAAGGTTATTACTCAGTATAGAAGGAGAGATTGGTTTCTCAAACAAACAAAAACTGAAGGAGTTCATGACCACTAAACCAGCCCTACAAGAAATACTAAAGGGGACTCTTTAATAAGAAAGGAAAGACCATATGGAAGAATGTGAAAAGTAGGAATCACAAAAGCAGTTAAAAAATAATAAGTATATCTATAAAAATTAGTCAAAGGATTCACAAAATAGAAAAATATATAATATGACACCATATACCTAAAATGTGGGGGGAGAGAAGTAAAGAATGGTTCAAACTTAATATAGATTGCTATATACAGGTGTGCCTGGATGGCTCAGTCATTTAAGTCTCTGCCTTAAGCTTAGGTCATGATCCCAGAGTCCTGGGATGGTGCCCCACATCAGGCTCCATGCTCAGCAGGGAGTCTGCTTCTTCCTTTGCCCCTTACCCTGCTCTCATGCTCTCTCTTTCTCTGTCTCTCAAATAAATAAATAAAATCTTAAAAACAAAAGATTGCTATGTGCAGCAGATGTTATATACAAACCTAATGGTATGCACAAATCAAAATCCAGTAGTATATTTGCAAAATATAAAGAGAAAGGAATCCAAATATATCACTAAAGAAAGCCAGCAAACCATAAAAGAGAGCAAGAGAGGAATGAGAGAAAAACTACAAAAACAACCAAAAAGCAAGTAAAAAAATGGCAATAAATACATACTTACCAATAATGACCTTGAATGTAAACAGAAAAAGTGCTCCAACATAAGAAACAGCTACAGAGTAGACTAAAAAAAAAAAAAAGACCCATCTATATGTTCCCACAAGAGACTCATTTCAGACGTAAAGACACCTGCAAATTAAAAGTGAGGGGCCACTGGGTGGCTCAGCCAGTCAAATGTCTGCCTTTGGCTCAGATCATGATCCCAGGGTCCTGGGATGGAGGCCTGCATTGGCTCCTTACTCAGTAGGGAGTCTGCTTCTCCCTCTCCCTCTTCTTTCCACTCCCCCTGCTCATATCACTTGCTGTCTCTCTCTCTCTCTCTGACAAATAAATAATAAATACATTTTTTTAAAAAGTGAGGGGATGAAGAAACACTTATCATGACAATGGATGTCAAAAGAAAGCCAGGGTAGCAATACTTTTATCAGACAAAACAGACTTTAAAGCAGATTATAACAAAAAACAAAGAAGGACATTAATAATAAAGAAGAAAATCCAACAAGGAGATATAACAATTGCTTTTTTTCCCCTACCATTTTATTTTTAAATGATCTCTACACACAATATGGGGCTTGAACCCAAACTCTTGAGACCAAGAGTTGCATGCTATTGAGCCAGCCAGGCAGCCCTTAATTCTTTTTTTTTTTTTTAAGATTTTATTTATTTATCTGAGAAAGAGAGAGAGAAAGCATGAGCAGTGGGGAGAGGGAGCAGCAGGCTCTCCACTGAGCAGGGAGCCTGACATGGGGCACAATCCTAGGACCCTGGGATTGTAACCTGAGCTGATGGTAGAAGCTTAACCAACTGAGCCACCCAGGCGCCCCCATTTTTTTTTATTAAATAATCTCTATGCCCAACGTGGTGCTTGAAATCATGACCCTGAGATCAAGAGTTGCATGAAGATATAACAATTGTACATATTTATGCACCCAACATAGAAGCACCCAAATACATACAACAGTTAACAGCAAACATAAAGGAACTAATCAATAGTAATAAAATAATAGTAGGGGACTTTAACACTCGATTTACATCATTGGACAAATCATCCAAACGGAAAATCAACAAGGAAACAGTGGCTTTGAATGATATACTAGACCAGACATAACAGATCAATTCAGAACATTCCATCCTAAAAGAGAAGAATACACATTCTTTCCGAGTGTACATGGAACATTCTCCAGAAGAGATCACATATTAGGCCACAAAGTAAGTCTCAGCAAATTCAGTCATACCACACATTTTTTTTACCGTAACAGTATGAAACTAAAAATCAGTCATAAGAAAAAATCTAGGAAGACCACAAATACATGAAGGTTAAATAATATGTTATTAAACAATGAATGGGTCAACCAAGAAATCAAAAATTGCATGGAAACAAATGAAAATGAAAAACAATGGTCCAAAATCTTTGGGATGCAGCAAAAGCAATTTTAAGAGGGAGTTTATAGCAATAAAGGCCTACGTCAAGCAGCAGGAAAAATCTATCAAATAAACAACCTAACCTCACACCTATAGGAGCTACAAAAAGAACAACAAACAAAGCCTAAAACCAAGAGAAGAAAGGAAATAATAAAGATTAAAGCAGAAATAAATGACACAGAAACTAAAACAAAACAAAACAAAAACTATAGAAAAAATCAATAAAACCAGGAGCTGGTTCTTTAAAAATATCAACAAAATTGATAAACCTCTAGCCAGACTCATCTAAAAAGAGAGAGAGAACTCAAATTAACAAAATCACAAATGAAGGAGGAGAAATAACCAACACAACAGAAATAAAAACAATTCTCAAGAGAATATTATAAAAAATATATGCCAGGGGCGCCTGGGTGGCTCAGTGGGTTAAAGCCTCTGCCTTCAGCTCAGGTCATGGTCCTGGGGTCCTAGGATCAAGCCCAGCATTGGGCTCTCTGCTCAGTGGGGAGGCTGCTTCCTCCTCTCTCTCTCTGCCCACCCTCTCTGCCTTACTTGTGATCTCTGTCAAATAAATAAATAAAATCTTAAAAAAAAAAAAAAAATATATATATATATATATATATATATATGCCAACAAATTGGACAATATAGAAGAAATAGGTAAATTTCTAAAAACATATAACCTATCAAAACTGAAGCAGGAAGAAATAGAAAACTTTAACAGACTGATTACCAGCAATGAAATTGAATCAGTAATCAAAAAACTCCCAACAAACAAAAGTCCAGGACCAGAGAGCTTCACAGGTGAATTTTACCAAACATTTAAAGAAGAGTTCAGGGACACCTGGGTGGCTCAGTTGGTTAAGCCACTGCCTTCAGCTCAGGTCATGATCCTGAGGTTCTGGGATCAAGTCCCTCATCAGGCTCCTTGCTCAGCAGGGAGCCTGCTTCCTCCTCTCTCTCTGCCTCCCTCTCTGCCTGCTTGTGTGTACTCTCTTTCTCTGACAAATAAACAAAAATCTTGAAAAAAAAAAATAAAGAAGAGTTCATACCTATTCTCAAACTATTCCAAAAATTAGAAGAAAGAAAACTTCCAAATTCATTTGAGGAGACCAGCATTACCCTGAAACCAAAACCAGATGAAGATACCACAAAAAAAAGAGAACTATAGGCCAATATCTCTGATAAACACAGATGCAAAATCCTCAACAAAATACACGCAAACTGAATCCAACAATACATTAAAAAAATCTTTCACCATGATCAAGTAGGTTTTATTCCTGGGATGCAAGGGTGGTTCAACGTTCACAAATCAATCAATGTGGCAAATCTCATCAATAAGACAAAGGTTTAAAAACATATCATTTCAGCGGATGCAGAAAAGGCATCTGACAAAGTACAACACCCATCCATAAAAAAACAACAACAACAAAAACAAACCCTCAACAAAGTAGGGTTAGAGGAGACACACCTCAACATAATAAAGGCCCTAGATGAAAAACCCACAGCAAACATCATACTCAATGATGAAAAACCATTTTCCCTAGTCAGGAACAAAACAAGGATGTCCACTCTCATCACTTTATTCAACATAGTACTTACTAGAAGTCCTAGTCACAGCAATTAGACAACAAAAAGAAATAAAAGGCATCCAAATTGGTAAGAAAGAAGTACAACATTCACTATTTGCAGATGACATGATACTGTATATAGAAAACCCTAAAAACCACCAAAAACCACTAGAACTTATATATGAATTCAGTAAAATTGCAGGATACAAAATGAATGTACAGAAATCTGTTGCATTTCTTTTTTTTTTTTTAAGATTTTATTTATTTATTTGACAGACAGAAATCACAAGTAGGCAGAGAGGCAGGCAGAGAGAGAGGGGGAAGCAGGCTCCCTGCTGAGCAGAGAGCCCGATGCGGGGCTTGATCCCAGGACCCTGAGATCATAACCCGAGCTGAAGGCAGAGGCTTTAACCCACTGAGCCACCCAGGCGCCCCATCTGTTGCATTTCTATATACCAAGAATGAAGCAGCAGAAAGAGAAACTTTAAAAAATCCCATTTATAATTGCACCAAAAGTAATAAAAAAAAAAAAACCTAGGAATAAATTTAACCCAAAGAGGTGAAAGACCTGTACTCTGAAAACTACCGAACACTGATAAAAGAAATTGGAGATGACACAAAGATAGGGAGAAGCATTCCACACTCATGAATTAGAAGAACAAATATTGTTAAAATGTCTATACTACCCAAAGCAATCTACAGATTTAATGCAATCCCTATGAAAATACCACAAGCATTTTTTACAGATCTAGAACAAATAATCCTAAAACTTGCATGGAACCACAAAAGATCCCTGAAAAAGAAAAGCAAAGCCATAGGAATCACAATTCTGGGATTCAATTTACATTACAAAGGTATAGTGATAAAAAAAATATGTTACTGGTACAAAATAGACACCCAGATCAATGAAACAGAATAGAAGACCCAGATATAAACCCATGGTCAATTAATCTTCAACAAAGAAGGAAAGACTATGCAGTCGGGACAAGACAGTCTCTTCAGGGGCACCTAGGTGGCTCAGTGGGTTAGGCCACTGCCTTCGGCTCAGGTTGTGATCCCAGAGTCCTAGGATCAAGTACCGCGTGGGGCTCCTTGCTTGGTGGGGAGCCTGCTTTTCTCTCTGCCTCTGCCTGCAGCTCTGCCTGCTTGTGCTCTCTCTCTGACAAATAAACTCTTTAAAAAAAAAAATACAGTCTCTTCAACAAAGTGTTGGGAAAACTGGATAGATACATGCAAAAGAATGAAACTGGACCACTTTCTTACACGACACACAAAAACAAACTCAAAATAGATCAAGAAACTAAAAGTGAGACCTTAAACCATAAAATTTCTAAAGGAGAGCACAGGCAGTAATGTCTCTGACATTGGCTGTATCAACATTTTTCTACATATGTCTCATAAGGCAATGGAAGTAAAAGCAAAAATAAACTATGAGGACTACATCAAAATGAAAAGCTTCTGCACAGCAAAGGAAATTATCAACAAAATTAAAAGGCAATAAGAGAAGATGTCTGCAAATGACACCAAAAAACAAATAATCTAATTTTAAAATGGGCAGAGGCCCTAAATAGACATTTTCCCAAAGAAGACATCCAGACGGACTACAGACACATGAAAAGATGATAACATCACTCATGATCAGGGAAATACAAATCAAAACTTAAATGAGATATCACCTCATACCTGCCAGAATAGCTAAAATCCATGACACATATAAAAACAAGTGCTGAGGGGGGCCTGGGTGGCTCATTGGGTTAAAGCCTCTGCTTTCGGCTCAGGTCATGATCCCAGTGTCCTGGTATTGAGCCCCACATCAGGTTCTCTGCTCAGCAGGAAGCCTGCTTCCCTCTCTCTCTGCCTGCCTCTCTGCCTACTTGTGATCTCTGTCAAATAAATAAATAAAATCTTTAAAAAAAAAAAGTGCTGACGAGGATGTGGAGAAAAAGAAACCCTCTTATATTGCTGCTAATCAGAATGCAAACTAGTAGAGCCACTCTGGGAAACAGTATGGAGGTTCCTCAAAAAGTTAAAAATGGAACTACCCTATAATCCAGTAATTGCACTACTGGGTATTTACTGCAAAAATATAAAAGCACTAATTGAAAGAGATACATGCACTCCTATGTTTATTGCAGCATAGCCAAATTATGGAACCACCCCAAAGGTCCATCAACAGATGTATGGATAAAGATGTAAAGATGTGATACACAAACACACACACACAGAGAGAGAGAGAGAGAGAGAGAGAGAGAGAGAGGAATATTATTCAGCCATTAAAAAGAATGAAATCTTGCCATTTGCAACAACATGGAAGGAGGTAGAGAGTACAATCTTAAGCGAAATAAGTTAAGAGAAAGACAAATACCATATGATTTCTCCCGTATGTGGAATTTAAGAAACATAACAAACAAACGAAGGAAAAAGAGAGAGAGAGAGAGACAAACTAAGAAACAGACTCTTAGCTTTACAGAACAAACTGATGGTTACCAGAGGGGAGATGGGTAGAGAGATGGGTGAAATAGTGATGGGGATTAAGGAATGCACTTGTAAGGAATTAAAGAAAGCACCAAGTGTTGCATGTAAATGTTGAACAACTATACTGTACATCTGAAACTACTATAACACTTGTGTTAATACTGGAATTAAAATGAAAAACTTAATAAAAAAGTTTTTAAAATTTCTCTGGCTGTAATTAAAAAAAAAAGAGTAAGAAGGCAGAATGATTATGGGGAGACTGATTAATAAACTTTATCGGGGCACCTGGGTGGCTCAGTGGGTTGGGCCTCTGCCTTCAGCTCAGATCATGATCTCAGGGTCCTGGGATTGAGTCCCACATCGGGCTATCTGCTCCGCAGGGAGCCTGCTTCCTCCTCTCTCTCTCTCTGCTTGCCTCTCTGTCCACTTGTGATCTCTCTCTGTCAAATAAATAAAATCTTAAAATAAATAAATAAATAAATAAACTTTATCAATTGTCCAAGAAACACTAGCAGTACTTGTCATAGATTAGATGAGGAGATAATGAAGATTAATCCTAGGTTTCCCAGTTTGCATAATCAGATCATACAGAGCCGTAATATGGAAAATGCAGGAAAGAACCAGGTCTTCCAAGTCGATTCAAGCAAGTACAATGAGAAGTTCCTTTAATCTGATATAGAATGTTTAGTATAAGAAGCATTTGGGACATCTATGATGAGAGCAGGTAGCCAGCTGGATGTAAGGTCTGGAGCTTGGAAGAGAGGGTTTAAAGATGAGCATCTGTGAGACATGAACATGGATCAGATAACTAAAGGACAGAGTGAAGAGTTAAAAGAAAGGAGAGAGAGAGGAGATTTGAGGAATGCCGTCATTTACTGACTGGTTGAAGGCAAAGTATGCAAATGAAACTAAGAAACAGCCAAAGAGAAAAGAGGAAATCCGCTATTGAAATAGGTCTATGTACATACATATATCTGACAGTCAGAAAAATAAAGAGTTTTCCCAACATTCAGACCCATCTCATCTGGTGATGACGGCCTAGAGTTACAAAGTTAGGTTTGCATTATAGGTTTCTCTCCAACCTTAGAAGGCTACAGAGACAGTGTAGTTAAGGCAGGGCTTAGGAATTGCTGTACAGAGTCAGATAACCCATATTTTCATGCTAGCTTCCCTCTCCATTATGACCTCAAGAAAACTGCTTAACCAGTCTCATCAGTAAAATGGGGATAAATTATTATTTTTATCTCAAAGTTTAGTGAAAATTAGACAAAGTAATGTATTCAAAATCTATAGCACAGTATCTGACACACAGTAAATGTTGGTCATTCTTATTTTTCATGAAAAGATTACAGAATAACACTAGGAAAGCAAAACAAACAGAAGATGGCCAAAACCCAATAATGGAAAGTCTGGATGCACATCAGTCAGTAGGTTTGAGGTACTGGGAACTGAAGGTTAAAGCAGGGTCAGAACACCAGTAGCAGCACTAACCCACAAGAGTTTTCCCACCAGCTTCAGTGCCCAATCTGGTGTTCTTGGGGGAAAAAAAAAAAAGGCAGTGAAATGGCCAAAAAGAAAAGTGGGAAAGTGAATGGGGAAGTTGGGCCTTCCATAAACTGCATAATTAGATTTTGCATGACTGAGAACATGGTATATTTTTTCTCCTACGTCATTTTCCTTCATCACATCCAAACTCACAAATGCACTTCTGCAATTCAGTGACAATAATTATATGTGAGTTACACTGAAGTTTCTGATTCAAGAAATTTTATTTTATTTTATTTTTTTTTAAAGATTTTATTTATTTATTTGACAGAGAGAGATCACAAGTAGGCAGAGAGGCAGGCAGAGAGAGAGAGGGAAGCAGACTCCCTGCTGAGCAGAGAGCCAGATGTGGGGCTCGATCCCAGGACCCTGAGATCATGACCTGAGCCGAAGGCAGCGGCTTAACCCACTGAGCCACCCAGGCGCCCCTGATTCAAGAAATTTTAGAGACCTACAGAGTCATTCCATTTTGGGAAGTGGCTGCCCTGTCATGATTTGTCTAGGACTTTCCTGGTTTTAGAACTGAAAGCCCCATGTCTTGGGAAATTCCTCCCTTTTGGAAAAATTAGAATGGTTGCTCACCTAGTGAAACATCCCTCTAACAGTGGAAAAGAAGACTCATCCCAATCAGTTTGACAGCACAGGCTATAACCAACTTGCTATTTGTATAGAAAGAGGAGTTAATCCTTACAGTGTATAATTTGAAGGGACATCAAAATCCTTTTGCCTTCAAACTGTTTCTTACCCTCAGCCCTCCTCTGCTCCCATTCCATTGACTGAGACTGACCCAAGTTCTGAACTGCCGAACTCCTTGGTTGGGGCTACTGAAGTTTCCTTGCAATGCTAATGTGATTTGGGAAATAAGGAAGTTCTTATCAGGGACTAATATTTTACCTGATTATAATGTATCAGATTAGTCAAACCTCTGGCAGATTATGGTAGAAATGAATGGAAATCATGCAAATTCTGGTGGAGTATGGAGCAGGTCAAGGAAGATTTATATATATATAGTTACCGCCTCCCACTGGTATGGATGCCAAATGGTGTAGAACTGCATATAAGGAAAAATGTTTCAATCAACTTATAGGAAGGAAGAAAAACAAACAAAGAAATGAGTTACTGCCTTAAAAAAATCATTTTTTTCTTTTGTTGCCTGTACCTTTGGTGTCATATTCAAGATATCACTGCCAAATCCAGTGTCATACATCTTTTTCCCCCACATCTTTTTCTAAGAGTTTTATAGTTTTAGCTTTTATGTTTAGGTTTTTGGTCCATTTAAAATTAATTTTTGTATATGCTGTAAGGCACGGATCATATCACTGTTTCAAGGTTGTTTGTTGTTTTTTTTTGGTTTTTTTTTTTTTTTTTTTTTTTTTTGAGAAAAAGAGAGCACAAGTTGGGGGTCGGAGGGCAGGGGAAGGACAGAGGGAGAGGGAGAAGCAGACTCCCTGCTGGACAGAGAGCCCTATCTCAGGACACTGAGATCACGACCTGAGCCAAAGGTAGACACTTAACCTACTGAACCGTCCCTAACATCGTTTTGCATGTGGATACCCAGTTTTCCCAGCACCATTTGTTGAAAAGACTATCCTCTCCTCCACTGAATAGTCTTGCCACCCCAGTCAAAAATAACTTGATTTATTTGCAAGGGTTTATTTCTGGGCTCTATATTCTATTCCATTGGTCTGTATGTCTGTCTTTATTCCAGTTCTTCAGGTGAAATTTTGATGAGAGAAAAATAACTATAGTATCAGTAAAGGATCAAAAGAAATATCAGAGCTTTAGAAATATGGGCCAATATCTTATTTTTAGGCTGGCAACATTTAAGCCATATATATTTATTACATAATTTGTGTTGGTCTCCAGTTTGTGTTGGTCTCTTTAGAAGCAAAAGAAATAGCACCATATAACCTCTGATGTTCTCTTATCATCCCTCTTCTTGCATGCCTATGTGGTCCCTGCTTGCTATCTCTGCCCTTCTCCCAATTCCAACAAACGGGCTAAGATGAAGGGCAGACTTTCATTTTTAGCTTTTAAACTTTGTATGAAATAAATTTAAAAACTGAGTTGTCAGTCATTTATACTTTAGTGTAAAATACAGAATGTTGAGACTTTGGGATACATAGAGACCACTGAGATATAGAAACATCTTACCTGACATCTACCTCATTGTAAGTCAGAACTATAAAAACCTAGATATCCATTCAGTGTTTTCTTCACCCTATTGCCTCTTCATGATGGAGACAAGAGCAGGTGTTTTACTAGAAGGGGTATTAGGAATCTTCAATGATTTGGGCTAAGTTGTGAATGCCAGCAATGTGGGAAAGGGTACAAAAAAGGAAGATACAGATGAAAAGCATTTCCTGGCTTTTGTATTTTGCTGAGTTTTTGCTCTTGATCAAATCTGATTAAGAGAGACAAGTTGCATATTTTGGAATACTGAACTAGCCTCAAAAAAGCTGATGTATGTCCCTTTCTAGTGAAGTTTTGCAAGATGTTCTGAGGCTCTTCAAAGCACACATACAGAACACGTATTTGAATATCAACAGTGAGGATAATTCTTGTCCTAAGGTTGAAGAGAGGATTTCTGGCTCATGATTTCACATTCTGTTTGTTACAAAAAGAGAGAGGTGAAATTCTCTCACAGCTGATAAGGCTCTTTCCTCATTTGTAAAAATTCTTATATGCACTATGGCTTCTAGCTATTCTCTTAGTCTCTGTTCCTTTGATTTTCTGATTTTATCATATTTACAGGAAAGTCTTATGATACAGGGACATCACTAATGATGGCAGCTTAAAATAATGCTATGCAAGAAAGAAGTCTTTGGTGAGTTTGATATGTAAAGCAGGCAAAAAAAAATAAAACTAAATTTACAAAATTCATACATTTTCTTCATGATACCTAAGGGGCACAGCCAAAGTAAAAATTAAAACTGATCAAATTTAGGTGGGAACACACTATACTGCTACAGCTTACTTGCAATTCCTGCCTTTGGAGCTTTTTTGTTACTCATTTGTCATTCTCCTGGGCTACCATGCGGATATAAATTTGGGTATTTCTAAAATCCAGTTTGGGTGTGAAGATTTTTTTTTTAAAGATTTATTTATTTGACAGAGAGAGAGAGATCACAAGTAGGCAGAGAGGCAGGGAGAGAAAGAGGGGGAAGCTCCCCACCGAGCAGAGAGTCCCATGAGCCTCGATCCCAAGAACCTGAGATCTTGACCAGAGCCAAAGGCAGAGGCTTTAACCCACTGAGCCACCCAGGCACCGGGTGTGAAGATTTCTTATTTAAAGATGTAGTTAAAACAGAAAGACAAAACGTAATTTCACCAATTTGAGACTATGGCTGGATTGTATTTATTCAAAGAAAAGTTCTTCTGCTATCATTTTTTTTTTAAGAGAGCGCTATTTTTTTTTTTTTTAAGATTTTACCCATTCATTTGAGAGAGGGAGAGAGAGAATGAGAGAGAGCATGAGAGGAGAGAGGTTAGCTGGAGAAGCAAACTCCCTGCTGAGCAGGAAGTCCACTGCAGGACTCAGTCCCAGGACTCCAGGATCATGACCTGAGCCAAAGGCTGTCGCCCAACCAACTGAACCACCCAGGCACCCTTCCGCTATCATTCTTAATAGCCATTAGTAGCGGTCTAAGGTCAAACTTTTTGCATGCCTTTTAAAATCAAGATATTTTAAAGAGGTCTTTTTGACACTGTGTGTTCAGCCTTGAAATTATTTCCTCAGATGTTGCTGCCACAGCCTCAGTGATGTACCTGGAAAGGTTTCAGTGGATAATCATCTAGAACATTTAGAATACTCAGAGGAAATAAGCATTTGAATGAATCATCATTGACCCAAACAAGAAAAGCTTTCATGTTATTTAAAATGCATCAGAAACCCTAAAATAATTAGTAGCAAATTTGAGTACAGAGGAACATCCCTAGATCCTTGCTCCAAGAGCAAAGTGATGAATCACTCTTCTGTGGCTCATCTAAAATTAATATTCTTCAAGACTCTCTTTATAGCACTTACTGTAGGGTATGTTTCACTTCATCAGAAAAGAATATGAGTAAGCTAGTATTAAAATATGCAATCTAGCCAGAAAAAAAATCATTATTCCTTACAATTTTCTGCTCTTTTACAAATACAACTTTTTGACATCGGTATCCAAACAACTCTACTAAATAAATAATGAAAATTAAAATGCTAACTGTCTATAGTCTCTAATCTATCCAAAATGCTTTATCTGTTTGAAAGACTTATTTTTGCATTTCTTTTTGGAATTAACAATATTTCCACAAATGCTGAAAACATTATATTTCTTGATCTGGATGGTGATTACATGAGTGCCCTCACTTTTTTTTTTTTTGAATCACTAATTTAAGTATGTTTTGTGTGTATGCTATACCTCAATAAATTTAATTTTTAAAAAACAGCTACTATAAAAGCCTCTAAGATAACACACTTGGAAAAAGTATTCTCAGATTATATCAAAGACCAAGGGTTAATTTTCCTAATTATATATAAACCTTCTAAAATAAAAAAGATCCACAAACCAAGGGAAAAAATGTACAAATGATATAAACTTAGAATTCACAAAAAAAAGAAATACAAATGGGTCTTAAACATATAAGATAATGTTAAATCTCACTTAGAACAAGAGAAATATAAATAAGATTTTATTGAAACAGCATTTTTTGTTTACTAGCTTGTCAAAAGTCAAAAAATGTTGGTGAACACTATGTGGTAGAGGGGCGCCTGGGTGGCTCAGTGGGTTAAAGCCTCTGCCTTCAGCTCAGGTCATGATCCCAGGGTCCTGGGATTGAGCCCCACATCGGGCTATCTACTGAGCAGGGAGCCTGCTTCCTCCTCTCTCTCTGCCTGCTTCTCTGCCTACTTGTGATCTCTGTCTGTCAAATAAATAAATAAAATCTTAAAAAAAAAAAAACAAAAACACTATGTGGTAGAATCAAGGAGATTAATAGACATGCTTCCCCACTGTAGAGAAATGTAAACTGGTAACAATTTTCATAGAGGACAATCTGATGGTATCTATCATATTTACAAATGGATTTTTTGGACAAAGGAGCTCCACTTCCAAATATTTAACCTATAGGTATGTTTAAGCATGTGCAAAGTGACACATATACAAGTATATTTATGGCAGCATTATTTGCAAAAGCAGAAGATGGAAAACAACCTAAATGTTTATCAGTAGACTGGTTAAACAATGGTACATTCACACGATGAAATATTCTTAAACCCAGAAAAGAATGGAAATGTTCTTTATAAGCTGACATAGAAGGATTTCCAAGATCCACCATGGGTGAAAAATAAAAATAAGGTGCAGGACAGTATGTATAATTAACACACTATCATTCACCTGAGAAAGACAGTATATTACTAATATTTTCATGTTTATTCACAAAATATGCCTGGGAAGATATACCAGAAGCTCCTATCATTAATTGCCCAGAGAGGGGAACTGGGTGGCTTGGGAACAAAAGTTCAAGGAGGACTTTTCACTATTTGGCTGTTTGCACATCCTGAATATTGAACTAAGTGAATTTATTATTTCCAAAAATATAAATATACATTTTTAAAAATACGCCCATGAATTTCTTCCGCTTAAGTAATCCTAAAATCCCTTGCATATTGGAATAGATAAGAAGTGCTGTAGGTGCATAAACTGATCTCATCCTGCTTTAAAGGTTCAAAAGGAGGGGCTTCTGGATGGTGCAATGTACATCTGTCCTTCACTCATGATTTTCATCACCTGGTCCAGGTGTTAC
Organism: Lutra lutra; assembly: GCF_902655055.1. Taxonomy (NCBI): domain Eukaryota; kingdom Metazoa; phylum Chordata; class Mammalia; order Carnivora; family Mustelidae; genus Lutra; species Lutra lutra. Next base: position 131,888,513 of record NC_062282.1, on the reverse strand, counting down.
CCAACTTCTCCATTCTGTAATCACTGGGATCTTTTCCCTCAGTTGCAACCAATAAGTCTGTGGGGAAGATTCTTCAAGACTATATAAATATCTTGCTCTTCACTAAAATTTCATCTTAAGTTTAGCATGCATTGATGACTCTTATATGATCCAGTCTTTACCAGTACAATTGCAAATGACAACTTCCTAAATCCAGCACTCTATCTACATTTACCAGTAAGGCCCAGTCATTCTCCTTTAAGCAAGAGAACTCATCTATCTATTTACCTTCCTAACAATCATCAGTAAAAATGCATGAGTTCATTTTTTTTCAATCACTGATAACTTATTTTACTAAATTATTTAGATGTTCAAATAGTCAAGATTTGGTGGTGGATCCTTCCAGCCAGCTTCTGCATCCTTGGACATTTCCCTGTCATGTGTTTGGGTATTTCTTGATACAGGAACATGATAGAGGAACAACCTAAGCAAAGGCTGTTCCTGTATCATCTTCTACCTACCTGCTCCAACCCTGGAATCAACCACTTATCTGAGAGGCCCTATTAGTTTTTACTGAGAATGGTATTAGAGATTAAAATCTGGTTGCTAGGTATGCTGATTGCTACTGCCATGACTTTGCCTCTTGGCTTTTTCAGTAGACAGAGCCAGGAAATACATGTATGTCTAGCCATATATACATGCACATCCATACAAATAAACATGTAGACATACACATATACACACATACACATACACATGCATTGTGACAGCCTGACTTCAAGATGGTGCCAACAATCCCTGCCTCTTGGCATTTACACCCTGGTGCAAGGTTTTGTGAGAGGCTTGGTCTGAGTAACCAATAGGACACAGCAGAATTGATGATATGTCACTTCTGAGATCAGGTTATTAAAGACATTGTAGGGCTTCCATTTTTGTTTCCCCCTCTTCCTCCCTCCCTTTACTCTCTCTAGGAAGTCAGCTACCATGGTTTAAGCAGCCTGTGAAGAAGCTCACATAATGCACAACTGAAGCTCTCAACCAACAATCACATTAGTGAGGCTGGAAGTGGGTCCCCCAGCCTCAAAGAACCTTGAAGATGACTGCAGCCTTAGTCAACAGCTTGACTGCAAACTCATAAGAGACAGGGAGTCAGAGTCACCCAGCTAAGCTATTCCTGGATTCCTAACCCACAGAAACTGTAAGATAATAAATGTTTGTTGTCTTAAGCTGTTAGAAATATATTAATATATGCATCTACACACATACACATTTTAGAAATCATGACTATACACCAATATTTCCAATTCTAACCCCTGCTCATATTCCACATTTGTATGTCCATTCTTCCTCATTGAGAATTCTTTGTTTTTTTTTTTTAAGATTTTATTTATTTAACAGACAGAGATCACAGTAGGCAGAGAGGCAGGCAGAGAGAGAGGAAGGGAAACAGGCTCCCTGTGGAGCAGAGAGCCCAATGCGGGGCTCCATCCAAGGACTCCAGGATCACGACCTGAGCGGAAGGCAGAGGCTTTAACCCACTGAGCCACCCAGGCACCCCCCTCAATGAGAATTCTTGCTTCCAATATCAACATGTTTACTCATTTGCTTAATCCTATTATGCATTCAAAGTCATCTCGGAATTTGTTGCCATACCACCACATAAATAAACCTACTTAAAAGTGTCACAAGGGGGCGCCTGGGTGGCTCAGTGGGTCAGTGGGTTAAGCCGCTGCCTTTGGCTCGGGTCGTGATCTCAGGGTCTTGGGATCGAGTCCCGCGTCGGGCTCTCTGCTCAGCAGGGAGCCTGCTTCCCTTCCTCTCTCTGTCTGCCTGCCTCTCTGCCTACTTGTGATCTCTGTCTGTCAAATAAATAAATAAAAATATTAAAAATAAATAAATAAATAAAAATAAAAGTGTCACAGGGGTACCTGCCTAGGTCAGTCAGAAGAAAATGCAACTCTTGATCTTGGGGGTGTGAGTTCAAGTCCCATGTTGGGTGTAGGGATTACTTAAAAATAAAAATCTTAAAAAAAAAAAAAAGTGATCACAGTCTGTTTGCGATTCCTCTCTCTTCTTAGCCTCTTCCCTATTCCAAAATGAGGGTATATAGGGAAAGCCCATGTGCATAAGTTATTGTATTACTTCTTTCTTGATTTCTTTGTTTCCTCTCCCTGAGGATGGTTCTGGTATTTATTTTATATAAAAGCAGTATAATTTCTTTCAAGATTTTTTCCCTGTTCTCATACTTACTGATTTAATTTTACTTTTGAATATATAGGATATTAACATGCTTTGAAAAGCCAAAACTATACAAAAAGTTACACTAAGAGAAGTGTTACTCTCACACGTGTCCTTTCCACTTTATCCCCTCCCACACGTTATAAGTAAACTTAAAAAAAATGGTTTCTTATTTATCATTTCTGCTTTTTTACTTTGCAACAGGATGTGAGTATGATGTTCTATTTTCCTTTCTTTTACACAAAATAATGCATACAATATATGCTCTTTTGCTATTTACTATTGTTTCCTGGAAATCATTCTATATAATTTCATAGAGATTGTTCTCATTCTTTTTTGCAGTTGCATAGTGCCCCATTGTATGTACCATAGTTTATGCTGGAATATTTAGGCAATTCATAATATTTTGTACTTATAATGCTAAAGTAAATAGGCTATGCATACATATTTTTATACTGTTGGAGATGCATCTTCAGGAGAAATTCCTAGAAGTGAGATTTCTGGTCAAGGGATAAATGCATGCATCATTTTATTTGACATTGCTAAACTCACTTCCGTATTGCATTCCAACCAGCAATGTATGAGAGTGCCTGTTTTCCTACAACCTTATCAACAGAAAGTGCTCTCCGGCTTTTCAATTTTAGTTATTCTGTTGAATGAGAAATACTGTCTCAGTGTAGCCTTATTTTGTATTGCCCTGATTATGAGTGATGTTGAACATCTTTTTATGTTAAAAAGCCAGTTTTATATCTATCTTTATGAATTATCTGTTTATGTCCTTTCCTCAACTTTTTCTATCAAGATTTTATCTCTGGGGTGCCTGGGTGGCTGTCAGGTTAAGTGTCTACCTTCAGCTCAGGTCATGATTCTACGGTCCAGGACTGAGCTCCATGTCGAGAAGAGGGATCCTTCTTCTCCCTCTCCCCACTGCACTCTCTGAAATAAATACAATATTTTACATCAAATGGAAAATTTACTTTTTGTCTCTCAGGAGTGTCTTATAATTTTTTTATATAAGTTGTAGTAGGCATAAAATGGCTTCCCATAGATGCCTACCTACATGTTAATCCTCAGAACTTGTGAAAATTTTACATTAAATGGCAAAGGGGAATTAAAATAGCAGATGAATATAAGGTAACTAATCAGCTTATCTTAAATAGGGAGATTATTCTGGATATCTGGATGGGCTCAAAATAAACAACAGAGAGAAAGAAAGAGAGGAGGGAGAGATGCAGAAGTGCAGAAACACGGAAGAAGCAGGCAGAAGGGTCAATGTCAGAGTGACATGGTATGAGAAAGACTTAACCAGCAATTGCTGGCTTTGAAGATAGAAGAAGGCCATGAGCCAACAAATGCAAACAGCTTCTAGAACTTAGAAAAGGTAAAAACCATATTCCCCCACAGCCTCTCCAGAAATCAATGCAGCCCTACAGACTCCTTGATTATAGTCCACATCTCACCATTTTTGACTTTGAACTTCCAGAAATGTTAAATAATAAATCTGTAGTGCTTAAGCCACTTAATTTTATAGTAATTTGCTATAGTAGCAATAGGAAACTAATACGTAAGTTTTGAACATTTCTTGTTAGGTTTACTCCTAAGTATTTTGCTTATTGCTATTATTGTGGATAGGGTTTTTCCTATTTGTTTTACCTTGTAACTTGCTATTACTCCTGTATATAAATGCTATTTGTTTTTGCATGATAATTGTATATGCCACTACACTTCTGTACTCTTTGTTTATGTTGCTTTTATCATGAATCTCAAGAATTTCTCAGGTATACTATCATATAACTTGCAGAGATAATTTTCCTTTTTTGTACTTACACCTCCAGTTGTTTTCTCTAGTCTAATTATATTGGCTAATGCCTCCAGAATAATGTTAAATAGTGGAGTGTTATAGACTCAATGTTTGTGTCCCTAAAATTCATATGTTGAAACCCTAACCCCTAAATATGATGACATTAGGAGATGGGGCTTTAGGGAGGTAAGTAGGTTTTGATGCAGTCATGAGAGCAGATTTCTCATGAATGGCATTAGTGCCCTTATGTGAGTCATGAAACTCATTAACTTTGGGCCTTTGAGAAGTAATATAATAGTCAAGACAAACTCTTGTGGAAAAATTCAAGATAAGGGTTCCTAGCTGGCTCCATTGGTAAAGTATCTGACTTTTGATCTTGGGGATGTGAGTTTGAGCCCCACACTGGGTGCAGAGATTACTTAAATAAATAAAACTTTAAAAAAATAAAAATAAACTAATAAAAATAAAAACTCAGGATATTTAACATTTCAGATCTACATCCTAAGTCATTTTATTTACTTTTTCGTTTTTCAAATATTTTTGGTCTTTTTATCTTAGAGTAAAATTGAACTTTTATCATTTGGTATATAGTTCTATTTTTTTTTTAAGATTTTATTTATTTATTTGACAGAGAGAGAGATCACAAGTAAGCAGAGAGGCAGGCAGAGAGAGGGGGAAGCAGACTCCCTGCCGAGCCTGATGCAGGGCTCAATCCCAGGACTCTGAGATCATGACCAGAGCTGAAGGCAGAGACTTAATCCACTGAGCCACCCAGGTGCCCTAGTTCTATGGTTTTTAACTTATGGATAGATTTGTGTAACCACAAACACAGTCAGGATACACAGCAGTTTCATCACCCAAAACTCTCTCATGCTCTTTAGAGTTATTAATTTCTTTTTGTTTTATTTTATTTTTTTAAGTAATCTTTATATCTAACATGGGGTTCAAACTGACAACCTTGAGATAGAGTCACATGCTCTATCTACCAACTGAGCCAGATAGGCATCTCCATTACTTTCTTTTTAAATGAATATGATACATTAAGAAAATTCAATTTCTTGGCATATCCTTTCATTTCCAAATATGTATCTTTTTCTTTATTCCATCATAGACACAATTTAGTTTTCTACTGCTGCACCACAAAATACCACAAAATTAATGACTTAAAACGATATCCTTTTATTATCTCAGTTTCTCTGGATCAGGACTTTGGGTATGAATTACCCAGATGCTCTGCTTAAGGTCTCACAAAACTGAAATTAAGATAATTAAGCTGTCACCAAGGGATAGGGTCTCATCTGATATTCTGGGTCCTCTTCCCAAGCTCATTCAGGTTGATGGCAGAATTCAGTTTCTTCAGTAGTAGGATCAAGAACCTCAGTTTCGGGCGCCTGGGTGGCTCAGTGGGTTAAGCCGCTGCCTTCGGCTCAGGTCATGATCTCAGGGTCCTAGGATCGAGGCCCGCATCGGGCTCTCTGCTCAGCAGGGAGCCTGCTTCCCTCTCTCTCTCTCTCTGCCTGCCTCTCCATCTACTTGTGATCTCTCTCTGTCAAATAAATAAATAAAATCTTAAAAAAAAAAAAAAAAAAAGAACCTCAGTTTCTAGGGGTGCCTGGGTGGCTCAGTGGGTTAATAAGCCTTTGCCTTCAGCTCAGGTCTTGGTCTCAGGGTCCCAGGATCGAGCGCCATATTGGGCTCTCTGTTCAGCAGGGAACCTGCTTCCCCTTGTCTCTCCGCCTACTTGTGATCTCTCTCTCTGTCAAATAAATAAATAAAATCTTAAAAAAAAAAAAAGAACCTCAGCTTCTAGAGACTACCCTTCTATGTACATAGTTCACCATATGACTGTTTTCTTTTCCTTGAAATCATGAGGAAAGTATCTGCTGTTGCTTCTTTTTTCTTTCAGGGCCCACCTAATTAGGTCTGGCCCAATCAGGATCATCTCCCTTTCAATTAAGTCACAGTTATCTGTTAAGGAACTTAATTACACCTATAATATTTCCTGCCATATAACATAATCACAACAGTGACATCCATCATTTTCACAGGTTCAGACCACACTCAAGAGAAATGATTATACAGAGGTTGCTCACCAGGAGGCAGGAATCTGAAAGCCATCTTAGAATTCTGCTATCGATACCACAGATACATTTTTTTTTTAACTTTAAGTATTCTATTTTGTTATAGTAGTACACTAAAGTGACTACAAAGGCTGGGCAAGTGACATAAACGAATAACCTGAACCAGGCGTGGTAAATAATACAGCCACATTCTGCTTAGCCAGGGATGGGAGGAAAGGAAGTATGCAGTTACTTAATCCCAAGTATGTGTCAGTCAAGACATGGACAACTATTGTCAGATCACCTGACTTTTTCAAGAGATGTTACAAATTTGAATTTGTATATGTAATCTGCCATTTTTTAAAACTTACGCAACTAGGTCAAATTTTTAAAAAATACTGTGTGGGCTAAACAATTTGTAATTATCATTCTTAATTCTTAATTCTATAACTATCAGTTATAGAACTGACTTACAGAGATGTCATGATTGTTAAAATAAAGTAACTGAGGTTAGGAGACCTGCCCAAACATCACTGAAGTCCTCAATGTCAGGGTTTAGAACAGAACTCCATTCTTGTGGTCCCTAGCACTCCCTTTATCTTAAATAATCATTGAACTTATTCCACTGTTATGTATTCAAATAACCCACTTGAAATTCACAGTGCTTTAAAGAGGTTGATCATTTCTCAAGACATTTACCTTTCAAACTAAAAATTTTGAATAATTTTCCTTTCCTTTTATCTTGAAATCAAATGCCAAAAGGCAGATTTTTATTCATGGTTCCTCTATTAAGACAAGGTATAATTTATCAAGTATTTGTAACACTTTGAGTATTGCTTTTGAAAAAAACATCTGCCAAGAGATAAATGATGTGATATCTGGATAAACAGTTGCCTGCAAGTTGAGAAGCAAAGGTTCTTCTCAATTAACTTATACCACATTAGACATTTATGTCAAGGGGTGCTTCATGGAATTTGACATCAGGACAAATATTATTAATAGTAAATCTATCTTTCAGGTGTATTGTAAAGTATAATTAGTTACAATCTGAAGAGTACTTTGTACGTAGAAATTACTTTATAAATCCCAAGTACAATTTCTCACTAATAACCCTGAATGCATTTGACATTAATCAAATGTGAATTAATTTGACATGAAAATTGCCCATGACCCAGGAGTGGTATAAATGATATAATTATACAATACAGTATTATTAACTATAGTCACCATGCTGTAAAGTTGATAAGAGAGTAAATCTTAAAAGTTCTTATCACAGGAAAAAAAAGAGAATCTATAACCACACACAGTGATGAATGTTAACTACACTTACTGCTGTGACCATTTCACAACATATATGAATAGTGAATCATTATGTTGTACCTCCGAAACTAATATAATGTTGTATATCAATTATAGCTAAAAAAAAAAAAAGATTATGAAACTCAATGAGTCTGACCAAATAGGAAGGAAGAAACAGTGGAAATAATTTTAAGTATTTGGAAAATAGTTACACACTAAACCAAAACAATTTGGAAAACCCAAGGAGAACTGTTACACAGAAAAATAACAAAATCGTAGGGGGAAACAGTAAGATTTAGGTATTTGACTATTGTACTGGGTTAAAATGAGTCTCTTCTTTTTAGAATTAATCATTTGACTTTTGCGAAAACCCCACAGGAATCTAACACAGGAACTAACCTCCATAAATCCCTGAAGTACTGAAAGACTCATAAAAACATCCCAGGAATTACAGGTATATTTTATTATTGGGCTGAAGAAGAGCTCCATTTCAAACCATTGCCCAGCAGCTTTGAATGAAAACTACCGCTGTGGGGCGCCTAAGTGTCTCAGTCAGCTAAGCATCTGTCCTCAGCTCCAGTCATAATCCCAGGGTCCTGGGACTGAGTCCAGAGCTGGGCTCTCTGCTCAGTGGGGAGTCTGTTTCTTCCTTTCCCTCTCCTGCTGTCTCGGAGCTCTCACTCTCCATTTCATTTTCTATCTCTTTAAAAAAAATAAACAAACAAAAATAAAACTACTGCTGTTATGGGGGCCTGCATGGTTCAGTCAGTTTAATGTCTGACTCTTGGTTTTGGCTCAGGTGGTGATCTCAAAGTCCTGAGATTGGGCCCCCAGTTCAGGCTCCATGCTTAGTGGAGAGTCTGCTTGGGATTCTCTCTGTCTCCTCCTCCCCCCAGCCTTCCCCCGCTCCCCCGCGACATGCTCTCTCTCAAATAAATAAATAAATAAATTCTTTTAAAAACTACTGCTGTGGGGTGCCTGTGTGGCTCAGGTAATGATCCCAGGGTTCTGGGATTGAGCCCTGCATTGGGCTCCCTGCTCAGTGGGGAGCCTGCTTCTTCCTCTCCAACTCCCACTGCTTGTGTTCCCTATCTCGCTGTCTCTCTCTCTCTGTGTAAAATAAATAAGTAAATAAATAAATCTTAAAAAATAAAAAAAAACTACTGCTGTTAGAACTTATATCACTCAATAATAAAAAGACAAATAAGCCAATTTAAAAATGGGCAAATGCCCCTGAAACAAATAGTACATTATGTTAATTAAAAAAATCTTTGAAAATAGCATTATATTATTGAAATCTCAGATTAATCATCAATAAAATGGTATTTTACCTTAAAAAAAATGGGCAAATGATCTGCATAGACATTCTTCAAAGATATACAAGTGGCCAATAAGCACATGAAAAGATGATCAATATCATCAGTCATTAAGGAATTGCAAATTTATTTTTTTAAAGATTTTATTTTTTAAATACTCTCTATATACAACGTGCAGCTTGAACCCAGAACCCTGAGATTAAGAGTTGCATACTCCCACTGACAGAGCCGGCCAGGCTCCCCAAGGAAATGAAAATATAAATCACAATGAGATATTACTTCATACCTACCAGGATGGCTAGAATCAAATCATTAGGTAATAACAAGTGTTGGCAAGGACACAGAGAAATTGAAACTTTCATACACTGCTGGTGGGAATGTAAAATGGCACAGTCACTTTGGAAAATAGTTTGCCAGTTTCCCCAAAAGTTGGAAACAAAACAGCACTTCATACCTACTAAGATGGCTATAATTTTTTTAAATGATAATAACAGGTGTTGGTGAGAATGTAAAGAAATTAGAATACTCATATATTACAGATGGGAATAGAAAATGGCACAACCACTGTGGAAAATGATTTGATGGTTCTTCAAAAATGTAGACATAAAATTGTCATATGATCCAGTAATTCCACTTCTAGATGTTTACTCAAAAGCACTGAAAGTGGGAACTCCAACAGGTTCCTTTGGAGTACCTCCAACAGGTACTCATTTGTCAATATCTATTGAGGCACTGTTCACAACAGTCAGAAGGTGGGAATCAACAAATGAACTGATAAGCCAAATGTGGTATGTACATATATACACACACACAATGAAATATTATTCAGTTACAAGAATGAAGTTCCAATATATGCTTCAACAGCTTCAACATTAATGAACTTTGAACACATTATCTAGGTGAAATAAGCCAGACATAAAAAGACAAACACTGTATGATTTCAAATATATGAGGTACTTAGAATAGGCAAATTCCGAGACAAAATTTAGAATGGGGTTTACCAGAGGATGGGGGAGGGGAACTGGGAATTATTGCTTCACAAATAAAGAATTTCAGTTTAGGGTGATGAAAAGTTTTCATAGTGATGGTTGCATAACATTGTATTAATATATGAATGCAATTAGTGTCACTGAATTGCACAGTTAAAATCATAAACATGGCAAATTTTACGGTTATATGCATATACACCACAAAACCAAAATTAAAACTTGATAATGTATCATACCAAAAACTGTTGGTTTGCATATTTTAAGTGGGTAATTTGTGCATTATATGAATTATATTTCAATAACTCTTTAAAAATAAAACTATTGCTGGGATGTCTGGGTGGCTCAGTCCATCAAGTGTCTGACTTTAGGTGGGGTCATGATCTCAGAGCCATGGGATTGAGCCCTGTATGGGAGTCTCTTAGAAATTCTCTCTCTCTCCCTCTGCCACTCCTCACGCTCATGCTCTCTCTCTCTTGCTCTCAAATGACAGAGAGAGAGCATGAGGCGGGAGGAGCAAAGGAAGAGAGACTCCTGAAGCAAACTCCACGCAGTATGGAGCCCCAATGCAAGGCTTGATCCCAGGACCCTGAGATCATGACCTGCGGATAAATCAAGAGTCAGCCACTTAACAGAGCCACCCAGGTGCCCCAATAAAAAAAATTAAAAAAAAAAAAACCACCAAATTATTGCTGCTAAAGCCCCAGATATTTCTCAAACATCATTTACACACGTACCCAAACAAATATGTTTGCACATTGCACCTGTGATCCCAAGCAGCCTTCCTGAACACCTCTTATCCCATCAAAGTTAATTCCATGATATTCCCTTATAGTACTTACCACATTTGAAACTTTTTCCCCTACAAGATTCCTAACTCCATAAGAGCAGGGTCAGTTTGTTTGTTTTTTTTGTTTGTTTGTTTTTTTTAAAGATTTTTTTTTTTTTATTTGACAGAGAGAGATCACAAGTGGGCAGAGAGGCAGGCAGAGAGAGAGAGAGAGAGGAGGAAGCAGGCTCCCTGCAGAGCAGAGAGCCCCATGTGGGACTCGATCCCAGGACCCTGAGATCATGACCTGAGCTGAAGGCAGAGGCTTAAGCACTGAGCCACCCAGGTGCCCCAAGGGTCAGTTTGTTTTTAATTCACTATGGCTTCACAGTGGCTAACACAGTGGCTGGCACATAATTGGTGTTGAACAAATGAATGGCTGGGTGCAGAGATTGCATGAATAGCTGTGGGTTTATTAGTTGATAAAGTAACACTTGCAGAATCTATGAGTTCACAGCACAAAAAGTTCATAAAGGCAGTGAATAGTGCACGACTTTGCCTTAGGAGCCCACCGCAAAAGATTCATCTTTAAATATACTAATTACAGTATGTATGTGTCTATGTTTTTTAAAGATTTTATTTATTTATTTGACAGACAGAGATCACAAATAGGGAGAGAGGCAGGCAGAGAGAGAGGAGGAAGCAGGCTCCCCGCTGAGCAGAGGGCCCGATGCGGGGCTTGATCCCAGGACCCTGAGACCATGACCTGAGCCAAAGGCAGAGGCTTTAAACTCACTGAGCCACCCAGGTGCCCCTGTATGTGTCTATTAAAGAAAGGTTCACCCAGGGGAGCCTGGGTGGCTCAGTGGGTTAAGCTGCTGCCTTCAGCTCAGGTCATGATCCCAGGTCCTGGGTTCAAGCCCCACATCGGGCTTTCTGCTCAGCAGGGAGCCTGCTTCCTCCTCTCTCTCTGCCTGCCTCTCTGCCTACTTGTGATTTCTCTCTGTCAAATAAATAAATAAGAATCTTAAAAAAAAAAAAAAAAAAAAAAGGTTCACCCAACTGTGATTTGAAAGGTGACAGAAGAGTTTTCACTACCAAATAGTTAGGGTGCTATGTTATATTTGCATAAAAGATGCATTTAGATACTATGTGAAAACTGAATTTGTCAGTTAAAATACTGAGAAAAACCATGGGGCGCCTGGATGGCTCAGGGGGTTACACCTCTGCCTTCAGCTCTGGTCATGATCCCAGGGTCCTGGGATTGAGCCCCACATAGGGCTCACTGCTCAGCAGTGAGCCTGCTTCCCCCTCTCTCTCTCTGCTTGCCTCTCTGCCTACTTGTCATCTCTCTCTCTGTGTCAAATAAATAAATAAAATCTTTTTAAAAAATTAAAAATAAAAATAAAAAATATTGAGAAAAACCTTAAATTCTAGAAACAAATGAAAAAATAGTTGCTGATATGAGAAGAAAGCTACCAAAAAGAGGTCAAGAGATCTGATTTATTTAGATTAAAGAAATGACATTTCAGGTAGAAAAAAACTTTTAAAAAGTGCCTGACTTGAGAAGAAAACAGATTTTAGACTGAAGAGGTCTGAAGAACAGTAAAGCAAGAGCAAAGGGCAAACTCAAACTGAAACTGGGAAAATATTCCTGGAGCTAATTACAGTCAGAAAGTGGAACCATTTCCCTAAAGAGGTAATTATAGCAAACTCAATAGCAACATTCAAATGGAAATTAAATGTTTATGAAAAATGTGGTGTTCATTTTTCTGATACAAGAAGTTCTACTAGCTGACTCATGAATTCATTACCTTCTCCCATCTACTCCTTTTATCCTTTTGCTTCCTATGAAGTTTTTCATTTTATCTGAGCCTGGGTCTGATGAGTGTTTTACAATTGTGTGCTTAGTCAGCATTTTATATTTTATAAGAGGCATTTATCTGAATGTCATATTTAAAACTTCATCAAAAGACTAGGCCAGTGAAGGTTATACAATATGATTTTCTCAGCTTAAGTTCAGTGCAAGAAGCTCTATCTTAGGCCAAGATTTCCCAATCTAAGTGACGTTGTCACTTAGTAAAATAATCATTTCTCTTATTCAAATATTTAACATTCTATAGAAATACAATGCACTTCTTATAAATTTCAAGATAACAAATTGGGATTTCTGGTTCAAGTAGCAAATTCAGAACAAGTGCTTATCTCCTCTTTCTCCCTATACCCCAATCATATAGTAAAGGGATAAACCTAGTGACAAATGATCACTATACTTACTGTGTATATATATTATTGTGTATATATATTATATATATAATATATATATAATATATACATAATATATAATATATATAGTGTATATACATTATATAATATATATTATATGGTTAGTCTCTTATGGTTTGCCTCCTTCTCTTTTTTCCCTTCCCCTATGTTCATCTGTTTTGTTTTTTAAATTCCATACGAGAATAAAATCATGGTAACTGTCTTGCTCTGATTGACTTATTTTGTTTAGCCTAATATACTCTATCTCTATCCCCATTGCTGCAAATGGCAAGATTTCATTCTTTTTGATAGTAGAGTAATACACATACACACACATCTCACAACTGGACCCATTCATCGGTCTGATACCATCAGTTCTTGTGCTTTTCCTTCCTCATCAAACTCTTAAATTCTATGATGGAAGGAACAATATCTTGCTTAGAGTCCCAGCACTTACAACAGTGCCTGACATATAATAAGTCTTCAGTAAAGTTAGCCTTTCCCTTTCAAGCCCCCCGCTCAACATCAGTTCACCACCACTGAGGCAAAAATTCCTGCTCCAAAGACAAAGCTTCCACACCTTGTAGAATGGGGGGTAACAGGTACAAGAGGCCATTCAGAAGTCTTTTAAATAACTGCAACAATACTTAATTTTTTTTTTAAGATCTTATTTATTTAAGAGAGAGAGACAGAAAGAAAGCACAAGCAGGGGGAACAGGAGAGGGAGAAGCAGGATCCCCGCTGAGCAGGAAGCCCAACATGGGGCTCAATCCCTCCTGGGGATCCCTCCTGGGATCATGACCCGAGCCAAAGGCAGATGCTTAACTGACTGAGCCACACAGGTGCCCAATAATACTTAATATTTTGGGGGCATTTAGCATGAGACAGGCACTGAGATAAGCATTTTATCTTTTTTAAAAGGTTTATGTATTTATTTGAGAAAGAGAGAGATACAGCACAAGCAAGAGGGACAGGTTGAGAGAGAGAATCTCAAACAAATTCTATTCTGAGCACAGAGTCTGATGCAGGGCTCAATCCCAGGACCCTGAGATCATGACCTGTGCTGAATCCAAGAGTCAGACACTTAACCAACTGCATCACACAGGTGCCCCAAGATAAGCATTTTAAACGTATTAGTTTATATAATTCTATCAATAATCTATGAACTAGGAACTATTCTTTTAACCATTTTACAAATGGAAAACACACAGAGAAGTTCAGTAATTTGCCTTATATTACAAATAAATAACTGGCAGAACCAACTTTCCAATAAAAAATCACTGCACTATATACTGTGTTGTTACAACATGGATCTTCTAATGGTAAAAGTGGTGTAAATTACTACAATTTGTGAAAGCCCGACCATTAACTAGGCAGTCAAGAGGTACTGTTGGGCAATTTTCCTAACAAACATAGATTCATGCCATTTTTTTTAAAGTCACAAACTCAGTATCTTTGCCTTAGATATATTTGCGGTTGTGTTTAAACATTGCACATATGAACATAATATACATGGTTTTATTTTTTTTTTAATATACACGATTTTAGACATGCCAGGCACTTCTATAGAAATTATTATTCCAAGGCACTGAAGCTTCAGGTCAATTAGCCCTATAGATGGATCAAAACTGGAAAATTCTGATTGGCTTGGTATCAAACACTGTATTTATGTACTACAATGTGCTAAAACTCCCAATTGTGGGTATATGCAAAGTAGTGGACATTGATGAATGCCTTGTATCTACCCACCCCCAAGTTATAAGTGAGAGAGATGGCCCTGCAACTAGTCCCCACAGCTCCCAGATTTCAGTTGTTTTCTGTCAGTGTGGTCCTGGGCAACACAAGGAAGTAGAAGAGTCCACTGCTGTCCCCACAGAGGATTCTATAGAACAGAATTTAACCTTTGGCTTCTCTGTTTTTTCTAGTTTCATGTTCCATATAGCTCTACCTTCAAGTTAACAAGGGAGGTCTGGCCACATACCTTTAAGTCTATATAGATGGTGCCCTCTCCTGGCTGCTAAAAGAATGACATGTATAGTTAAATCACTTACCTCTACCCCAAAAATGCCCAAAGGATTTAGGAGGACCAGCTGACAAATTAACAGAATTACAGTTGGCCCTTGAACAACACGAGGGTTAGGGGTGCTGACACCAACCCCTCCCTGTGCAGACAAAAATCCATCCATAACTTTAAATTCCTCCCAAACTCACATACTGTTGACACAGAACCTTACCAACAGCACAACTGGTTAACATATTTTGTATGTTACATGTAATATATACTGTATTCTTATAATAAAGTAAGCTAGAGAAAAGAAAATGTTATTAAGAAAACCAGGGGCACCTGGGTGGCTCAGTTGTTAGGTGGCTGCCTTCAGCTCAGGTCTTTTTTGTAAAGATTTTATTTATTTGACAGAGACAGAGCGAGAGAGGGAACACAAGCAAGAGAAGTGGGAGAAAGAGAAGCAGGCTTCCCCACTGATCGAGCCCCACATTGGGCTCCCTGCTCAGTAGGGAAGCCTGCTTCTCTTTCTCCCACTTCTCTTGCCTGTGTTCCCTCTCTCACTGTGTCTCTGTCAAACAAATAAATAAGATCTTTACCAAAAAAGAAAAAAAAAAGAAAAGAAAGAAAGAAAGAAAAGAAAACCATAAGGAAAATAAATTTACAGTGATGTACTGTATTTATCAAAAAAATCCATATATAAGTGTACCTACATGGTTCAAAAGGGGTCAACTGTTTTTATAGGACTGTAAGGAATTACTCCAGTGTTGGTATACCATGCAATCCAATAAAAATACTTTTAAAAATTCTGAAAGCTGGGGAACCTGGGTGGCCCAGTCAGTTAAGCATCTGACTCTCAATTTTGGCTTGGGTCATGATCTCAGGGTCATGGTATCAAGTGCCGTCAAGCCCTGTGTCACACTCCACACCTAGCATGAAGTCTGCTTAAGATTCTCTGCCCCTCCACCTGCACCCCAATGTTCATAGCAGCAATGTCCACAATAGCCAAACTATGGAAAGAGCCCAGATGTCCATCGACAGATGAAAAAAGAAGATGTGGTATATATATATATACACACACACACACAATGGAATGTTACACAACCATCAAAAAAAATGAAATCTTGCAATTTACAATGACGTGGATGGAACTAGAGGGTATTACACTAAAATAAGTCAATCAGAGAAATACAATTATCATATGATCTCACTAATATGTGGAATTTAAGAAAAAAATAAAACAAGATGAAACCAGAGAGGGAGATAAACCATAAGAGACTCTTAATCATAAGAAACAACCTGCAGGTTGTTGGAGGAAAGGGGGGTAGAGAAACAGGGTAACTGCGTGATGGACATTAAGGACAGCATGTGATATAATGAGCTCTGGGTATTATATAAGACTGATGAGTTACAGACCTGTACCTCTGAAGCCAATAATACATTATATGTTAATTAATCGAATTAAAATAAAAAATTAAAAGCATATAGCCACATAAAAACCTGTACACCAATGTTCAAAGCAGCATTATTTACAGCAGCCAAAAGGTAGAAATAATCTAAAGGTCTATTAACTGATGAATGACTAAAAAAATGTGGTATATCCATAAAATAAAATATATATTAAAAAGAGATTATTTGCCACTCTCCACCTCTTACGTGTCCCTCCTCTCTTTTCTTGTAAAGATTTTATTTATTTGAGAGAGCGAGAGAGAGTGAGAGAGAGAGAGAGAGAGCATGACAGGCGGAGGGCCAGAGGGAGAAAGCAGACTCCCTGCTGAACAGGGATTCCAGGATCATGACCCAAGCAGAAGGCAGTTACTTAACCAACTGAGTCACCCAGGTGCCCCAGCTCGCTCGCTCGCTCTCTCCCTTGAAAGAAAGAAAGAAAGAAAGAAAGAAAGAAAGAAAGAGAATTCGGAAAGCTTCCTACCACTTGGTTTCTCGTAAACTATTATTATGAAAACAGTTCACCTTTGCTTTATATATGAGAGGGTAAAAAGTCCAAACTACTTGTATCAAGCAAGATCTGACAATTAAGGTTTTGTCAAACCAAAACAGTGAAAACGTATTTCATAGGCTCTGGAGCCAGCCAGCAGGTTGGGGTCTGATCTTGGTTCTACCATTTACCATCTGAGTAGCTTTGGGCAAGGTACTTTACCTCTGAGTTTCAAATACCATAAAATGGAATCATATACATTATCGACTTCATAGAGTTTATTGTGCAGGTTAGATTTAACACATTGTGACATAAAGTACTTAACGCTGTCCCTGGCACATATTAAGTACTCAATAAATGGTAGTAATTATTATGATAACGAAAATGATATAAAACTATGATCTCCAAAGGTCTTTGATTATTCACTTCTATCAGAAAAAAATTTTTTTGAATAATGTACCTCAACACATATATATATTTCTTTATAAATGATTTGCACATACACCAATGTGTTATGTATAATATTTAAAAAAAAAAGAACTATTTGAAGGGTGCAACACAGTGTTTATATTTAGAAACACAAATATAATAAAAGTTCTACTATTTTCTTTCCACATCCCAATGAATTACCTTGTGCAACTCCTGGTATGTGTGCACCCTACTGGATACTACTTGTCCAAAGGCTCAAAATAAAAGGCATTTCCCAGAGGATCTACATCCAATTCAAATTCGTATTTCTCCTCTAAAACCCCTTACCACCCTTCTCTCTAAACATATCTTCTACAAAACATAAAGTCCTACAGACTAATGTAGGGAACTTGCTTTCTGTCTCTCCCTTAAGTCATATTTACTGCACTCAATGGCAAACACTAGGACCCAGGACTAGTTCTGTCCGGTCTACTGTCAGCCCCACAGGAATGTGTACTATTTTAGTCTCTACTTGGTTTATATTTGTACACATCTTATCTCTCCAGCAAGGTTAAAAGACCTGAAAATAAGAACCAAGCCCTAGGCTTCTGGTGAACTCTAGCGCCCAGATAGCCCTGATGCTGGTGAATGTAAGATCTTCAAAATATACCTGTTAAAATATTTACATGAAAGTTTTCTTTTTAAAAAGTATTTTACAATGGCTTCCTTGTCTAAAAGCTTGTTCTATCACATAAACTAACCATAAAAATTAAAGTTTCTTGTCACATATTATTCCAATCTACTTTTTTTTTCCTAGAGACAGTACAAGGAGAGAGGGGCAGAGGGAAAGAGAGAATCTTAAGCAGGCTCCATACCCAGAACAGAGCCTGATGCAGGGCTCCATCTCATGACCCTAAGATCATGACCTGAGTCAAAATCACAATTCAGACAATTAACTGACTGAGCCACTGACTGACTGACCCTAGAATCTACTTCTTAGAATTAAGCAAACTTAGAGGTGAAAAAACTGCCTTAGTTTTCAAATGTGAAAACCAGGATTTGGAGATTAAGTGATTTCATTTTTTTAAACATTTCCAAAGGAAATTTTCAGAGTTCAAGATAATTCTTAGTTCATCAGAATAAAAACGTTTGGAGTGGAAGGGGAGAGAATTTAGACATTCCTTTTATAGCTTGGTTCAAATGAGATCCTTTAGGACAGGAAAGCTTCTATCTGTCTTCCTTGTCTCTGCACCTCATTTCTCTATGGCTTTAGGTATTTTTTTATGTTGTACAAAAGCATGAGGCTTTTAAAATCTGTCAAAAATAAATAAATAAATAAGCCACTCTTTTTATATAAAGGTACCCTGAGAATTGAACATAAGCAGTACTAGGCAGTTAGATCACCTAAGTATAAGATGATGACTATCGAATAGAGAAAATCAATTGCCTTTTTTTTCCCTCCTCAGAAAGTGCCCTGTAGGGGATAAATAAGTGTAGGCTGTAAATAGTTTATTACTTGGTAGTTCTTCCTAATGGCAGGCAGCACCAAAGCTGACAAGGTAACAAGTAGTCACTCAGCCAAAGGTCACTTTCTGTGGCCCAGCAGCCTTTCCACTTGGAAATACAATCTGGGTCTAATGTTGATTTGAAAGGAAAGGTCATTATACCACCCAGCTCTAGGCATCAACTTTCTAAAGGTTTTTAAATTGTGCTTCTTTTAAAAAAGAACTCAAACCTGTGGTATTTGTGCTTTACTGCTAGTGAAAAGACCTGATTACCGTGGTCAGCTTAACTGCTTTTATTGAGAAGTAGAAGGCAAGTAGTGGAAAATAAATCTTGTGGCTCCGTGTAGGAAGTCTGAAATAAAATTCATCACTCCAGTGCACTTTCAGAAATAAAAGCAATGAGGATGGGGCTCTGGTTTCTTTTGATTTACCACTGCCTGTGCAAGTACATAAGGACACTGTGTAGGGTCAGAAGCCTGCTGCCCTGGAGAGGGTCACTGAGGATTACTGAGGAGAAGGGAGAGACCTCTGGACAGTACTGGCTCTTGAACAGTACCAAAAGATTAGTTCTGAGTCACACCTGCACTGGGGAGAAAGACCAGAACACCGGAGACAATCAGATTTACATTTAAAGCTCCCCATCACCTTCCTCCCAAATAAACCTACCCTTGAGGGAAAAACTAAGCAATTCTACCAGGAAGGATAAGTGGAATCTACATTTAAGGATGTAATTTGATACTAATAACAATAGATCGCTGGCCACAATCAGTTCAGTCATTTGGCAATGATTCAGGTTTGGCTGTTTGGGGGCCAATTAGCTCCAAGTTCAATAATGCTGATTATTACATATGATATGTTTTTCCTAATTATGTCCCCTGTTCAATCTCTTACACTATCTATATTCACAAACTGTAGAACATATGCTTGAATATATCTCCCACACCTGTTGGTCTTCACAGCAACTCTGAAAACAGAGGTGTATTAACTGCTTATTTCAAAATTCAGCCCATACGGTGTGAAGAAGGAAAATGGCTTAAGCTCAATCCATGTGCATTTCCACAGTTTACATTTTGAAACCTAACTACAGGCAAATTATTCAGCACATCCAAAAATTCCTTTGGGAATTTTTTTTGATTATGTGAATATACTTCCGAAGTAAGTTACTCAAGCTAGCTCGGGTTTGTGTGCTGAGTATGTAATAATTCCCCAATATATTGGCCACAATGGTCAGGTGAACAGCCCCTACTTGTCCCTGATGCAGCAATGCCCCTTTATCACGAGGACATCCCTGTCATCTCCACTCCTGAGAAGCACATCATTACAGGCCACCTTGAAGCTCATCAGGCTGAAATCAGAGCTGCAGCTTCTATATCTCCCTGAAGAAAATGTATTCCTCAGTTTTAAGCTGACTAAAATGAAGGAAGAGCTGGTTTTGTTCCAAGGAGAGTGAATGCATTCACAGCAACTTATAGTTTAAGAAAACCAGAGGTTGGGAGAAAAACTGCCACAAAAATGAAGATGGGTTTATATCAGTATTATGAAAGGAGTGATACACATCAATAAGAAAAGCAGAAAGACTCTAATAAATAAAGTACAAAATGAACAAAAAGACAACCCTCAAAAGAATACAGCCAGGAAGCAAACTTAGGAAAAATGTTCAGTACTACTGAACATTTCAGAGTAATCCAATAAATGCAAATTTCAAAAAGAAGATACTATTTTCATCATTTAAATCAGCAAAAAGATTAAACAAAATTTAAATACCCAATGCTGCTGATGTGGCAGTCTGTCAGTCTGATGCAAACTAGCACATTTTAACTGGCTCATCCCTTTAAAGAACATTTTGACAATAAGCACTGAGAATGTTAAAACTACGTATTTTGGGTTAATCGTTCCTAAGAAAACAATCTAAAATGAAGAATCTCATGCATAAAGACATTCATTTCAAAATTAATTACACTAGCAAAAATTTGAAATAACCTCCGTTGTCAAAAATAGGAAAATGTTAAGCAAAGGGCATATTAGATAGCCATAAATTAATGCTATCATGAGTATTTATTCATACCTAAAAAAATGTTTATAGACTTCTGGTCAGTATGACAGTTTTGAGCTGTGTGAAATATTTCTCCTTTAACTTAATACATTCAAATTTCACTTAAAATATAACTTTAAAAATCTGAACCTATAAATAAGCAATTAAAAAATATTTTAAAGTCTCAATGTAAAGTTGAACAATAAACTAAATACATCCTAAAAGGAAGTAATGAATTGGGAGAGAGATCTAGGAATCTCCCAGAGAATTCAAAAGCAACATAAAGAGATAGAAAATATGCATAAGATAAGAAAGGACATGGGGTATTAGAATGATCAGGTCCAGTATCTAATCGAAATTTTAGGAATAAACAATAAAGACAATAGGGAGAAGCAATATTTAAATAAAAAAGTGGTTTAGAGTCTCCAAATATAAAGACACGTGAGGTCACAAATAAAAGAGATATACCATGTCCTGAGGAGAGTAAAACCAATGCACATCTAACCACATCATAGTGAAACTGAGAATATTAAAATCACAGAGGATATCCTAAAAGCTACCAGAGAGAAAAATCAGACTGCCTACAATAGAACAATAATGGACTTGGTAACTCACCTCTGAAGTATATCCACATAAAAAAGAAAAAATTCCAAAGATAATACTGGAAATGCTGAAGTCCTTCACCAGCAGTTGGGTTTTTTAACACTGCTTATGCATACCTATAAAGGGATACTTATTTCTATATGATTGTGTACCCTGCTGCCTTACTGAATTCTCTTGATGTTTATGTAGTTTTTCATTCTTTGGTACTTTCCAGGTGAATAATTTTATCGCCTAGAAATAACAATGCTGTTACCTCCTTTTTATTAATGTTTATTCATTTGGTTCCTTGCTTTATCTAATTGAGTTAACCAGAACTTCTGGAACAATATTAAATAGGGACATCCTTGTCTTGCTTGTCACTTTACAGACTATTTCCAGTATACAATCTTTTTTTTTAAGATTTTATTTATTTATTTGAGAAAGAGAGAAAGCATGAACGGGGTAGGGGTAGCAGAAGACAGAGAAGCAGACTCCATCCTGAGAAGAGAGCCGGACACGGGGCTTGATCCCAGGATCGTGAGATCATGACCTGAGCAGAAGGCAGACGCTTAACCAACTGAGCCACCCAGGTGCCCCTCCAGTATCCAATCTTAAATTAACATGATGTCACTTGAAGGTGGAGATGAATTATTCCTTAACATGATAAAATACATCTACTGATTCCTGTTTTATTACTTAATAATGAATGGATGCTGAGTATTATTAAATACGTTTTCAGCATCTATGAAGATAATGATATAATTTTTCCATTTTGATTATTATGATAAATCTTATTAATAGTTTTCTGATGTTGAATTTATTCCCATACTTCTAGATAAAACGCTACTGGTCAGGTCATGATTTATTATCCTTTTAATGTACTGCTGAGTTTTGTTTATTAATGTTTTATTTAACTTATCAACTTATTAACTTATAGTCACAAGAAAGACTGACCTGTCATTTTCTTTTGTTTTCTTTTCTTTTTTTGTTGTCTTATCTGGGTTCTAGTATCAATGTTTTCTCATTCCATAAAAAAGATTTGGAAGCTTTAGTTCTTCTATATTCTGTAAAAATTTAGATAGTATTGGAACTATCTGACTTTTAGCAGCTAAATAAAATTCACCTGTGAGAACATTTGGATGTAATGATGCTGGGGGGGGGTTGCTTTTTTTTTTTTTTTTTTTTGGACAGAGAGAGAGAGAGATCACAAGGAGGCAGAAAGGCTGGTGGGGGCGGGTGTTGGGGGTGAAGCAAGCTACCTGCTGAGCAGAGAGCCCAATGCAGAGCTTGATCCCAGGACCCTGAGATCATGACCTGAGCTGAAGGCCGAGGCTTAACCCACTGAGCCACCCAGGCACCCCTGGGGGGTTGCTTTTTGACAACTTTCCACACTTCTTCTCTGGTAATTCCTGTCTGTATTTTCAAATCTCTCCTAAGATCAGTTTTGTTAATTTAATTTTTTTTCCTATGAAATTTATCATTTCATCAATATAATTATATATATTATACATCCTACATGTGCATATACATAAAATCTCAAACTTACAGAACAGTTGCAAATACAAAGTTGTTTTTTCTCCAAACCCTGAGTGTGCCTTGTTGACATGATGCATCATTATCCCAAGTATTACTGTAATTTTCTTAAAAACAAGGAAAGTCTCCTCTCTAACCAATATACAGCATCAAATTCAGGAAACTAACACTGATACATTACCACCATCTAATCATCAATCTTCATTTAGGTTTCACCCATTGTACTAAAAATGTCCCTTAATGCTGAAAGATCTAATATAGAACCACGTGTTCCCTTTAGTTATCACATCCCTCCACTGTGGAAGGAGACTCATTCTGTCAGTGAGTTTCATGATCTTGGCACTTTAAAACATTGTTGACCAGTTATTTTGTAGAACATCACTCAATTTAGGTTTGCCTATGATTCTTTATGATTAAATTCAGATTAAGTTGTTTGGTAGGAGTATCAAAGAAGTGATGGGAAAAAATATTGATTTTTGTGGTTAAATTCATCCCTCTTTTTTTATTGTTTTTAGATTTTGAGTCAGAATTAGAAAGATTTTCCCATACTAAGATGAAAGATGCGGTAACCCATATTTCCTTGTACTTAAATTGTTAGAACTTTACACTTTGATCTCTGATGAACTTGATGTTTATCTTGTGTATACTATAATATCTCATTTTATCTTTTCCCAGATGGCTACCCAGACAATCTATGACTTGGTGATTTGAGATGCTACCTTTATCATATACTGGATTTCTGTATGAACTTGGATCTATGTCTGGGCTCTCTATTCTGTACTACTTGTCTGTCTGTCCATTCTTGCACCAGTATCATACTGCTTTAATTATAGGAACTTTGTATTATATTTTAATGCCTGGTAAGAGTAGTCCTTCCTTAATTTTTGTTTAGTGTTTTTTTTTCCTGGCAATTCTTACTGTTTGTTTTTCCATAGGAACTTTAGGATTAACTCTTCTAACTCCATATTAAAGCCTGGTGGCGTTTTTACTGGATTTGCATCATATTAATAAATCCACTTTGGGGGAATGTCATATTTTCCTATTCAAGAATAGAGGACATACTTTGCATTTGTTCAAATCCATGTATGTGTCTTTCAGAAGTGTCTCAAGATTTACCTTGCAGAGGTGTTGGATATTTCTTAATTTTATTCTTCAATACTTGTTGCTATTATAAAAGGGAGTTTTTATCTATTATATAGAGGACTTTATTTTGAAGCAAGACAAAACTGCTTCACCTTCAAGCTCCCTCTCTTTCTTCTTCTACCTAACAGAAGTTGTTTACTCCATTAGTAATCCCTTCTAGGCACAGGGCCACAGCATCTGCTCTATGTAGGTAGTGCACTGCGTATCTCCACAGCATACCATACATCCGTATGTGAAGACTTTGCCAGGAAGCCTACAACATTACCTATGATATCCATACAGAAAAGATATAGTAAGGTCTGTAGAGTATGACTTGTAAGAGAACTATATGTGGCAACGTCTAGCAAGCAATCATTGGTCATTTTGTTCTCTGAGGAGCTCATCTAATTAGTTATAATTAGTTATTTGATTATATGTCCATCCTCCTCAATCTGAATTCCTCTTTGAGAGGTAGAATGCCTTAGTTATTTATTAATTAACAGTACTTGGCATGTATAATACCAGACATAGATGTTGCCTCTTCTCGTGGTTTTGTTTTCTCTCCCATGCAAATTTAAAATTGAGAATATTTTTCCTCAGAGTAAGAAGAGAATATAGAATTTTATACTACTACATTATAAAATGTGATATTTCTCCCTAAAGTAGTTCTCATAGTGTAGCTAGTTCTCCACAGATTGTTAGATCCTCCCAGTGCTTCTCCTTAGTGGTTACCTCAATTTATTAAAACAACTGAATTCCTCATGAACACTTCACATGTTTTCAGACATCACAGTTTCAGACATCACAGTGACAGATTTGCTGCCCTCAAGCCAGGGGCGCCTGGGTGGCTCCGTTGATTGAGCATCTGACTCTTAATTGGCTCAGGTCATGAGATCGAGCCCTGCATCAGGATCCACACTCAGTACTGAGTCTGCATGTGTCTCTCTCCCTCTGCTCCTTCCCCCACCCCCCAGCTCCTGCCCCCACCCCCAGCTTTCAGGTACACACTCTGTCTCTCTCAAATAAATAGATAAAATTTTCTAAAAAACAAAAACAAAAACAAAAAGACTCCTCAAGGATATTAAACAAAAGAAACTTTTAGTTGAAACCCACTGAACTGAGCACAACCACATTCTCTCACTCTAATTTTTAACCCCTCTAAAATCTGAAATTCAACTCACAGAGCTTTCAAGCTTCAGATGAATACAGTGCTTTCTCACATTTTCCTGGTTTTCTTCTCCAAGAGAAGAAAGAAGTTCAGTCTCATTCTGAGAGGCATTCAATTTGGTAAATCTCTTCACAAATCCAAAAATAAACAAATAAATAAAATTTTATTTTACCCAGGGTGCCTGGGTGACTCAGTCATTAAGCTCCTGCCTATGGCTCGGCTCATATTCTCAGGGTCCTGGAATCAAGCCCCCATCGGGCTCCCTCCTTGGCTGGAAGCCTGCTTCTCCCTCTCTCATTTCCCTGTTTGTGTTTCCTCTCTGTGTCTCTCTCTGTCAAATAAATAAATAAAATCTTTAAAAAAAAATGTTTCAGGCCTTTTCCAAGCACATAGCAGTTTTCTTCCAAGAACCTTCAAGTAGTAAGCAAACAAAAGCAATATTCTTAGGAATGATTATGAAAGGAAGTAGATGTTACCACTGAATTTCTTCTCCTGTTGAGAAAGTATGACATGAGAAGGTAAAGCAAAAAACTGATGTGAAAGACAAAAGAAAAAACTTCAGAATCTGATCAAATCAAAATCTCTCAAGTATGCGCCATCAATCTTTCAGAGTCAATATCCTAATGATCATCATCTGTCACCTGATGGGCTTTGGTTTTCAGGGCATGGGAGTGGGAAATGTGAGGGAGATGGGACTGTGTGATGACTAAGCCCAGCTCATTTAGTTAGGGCTAAGCAGGTGGTGGTTCTTCAACTCTTCTGACTAGATGGGGAAAGCCCTTCTCATGAAGCATCAGGAAGGACTCCTAAGTCAGAAAGGAAGGGAGAGCATTCCACTTTGTGCTATGGGAAGATGCACTTGAAATGGCCAGACAGGAAATACCTACAAAATACAGTACAAGACATGCCACTTGTGGGAGGCCACGGTAAGGCTTGTGATGAGAACCAAACCAGGCCCTGACTTGTGCCTCCTTTAAAGGCTGAATAGCCGAACAAAAGGCTTAGGTCGATAAAGTCAAGTAGCACTGAGAAAGGGTCTGTGTGTGCTATGTGTTGTGCGCTTGCCTACGGGACTTCCCACACATTTGCTAGTCAGATAGAAATGATTTGGTCGGGGTCAGAAATTCTTGGCTGGTCCTTACTGTCCTTGCACGGGCTATAGACTACACCACTATAAGACTGTGCTGTGCTTACATAAACTATGTCTTGAGTAGCCTTGAAGTCAGTACATCTGGCACTAGAGGGTCTGCTGTTGGTGCTTGGGAAACAGATAATGGGAAAGCTTGAAGGATTTTCTGTGCATGTTGCAAACTCTTTAGTAATCAGCTAAAAATAGATACTTTCTTATGATTGTTTCTGTTAGCTATATAATGCCTTGCTGCCTTGAATAAAATTGGCACTATTGGACATCCTCCTTGGTGCTCCTCCTGCCCCCATCTCTTTGTCTCTTAATTTCTTTTCACCATCCTCTTACCCTCTCGACCCTGGTCGATTTGTCACACCGGCCACGACAGCCACTGGTGTCTAAAGCCACACTGAAGGCAACTAAAAAGTGGCCTGTCATTCTTGACCCTAAAAATATAGATTGTTATCTCCTGTATTCTCTCAAAAAGGGTTTTTAAGAAATGTCACTTGACAGAGTTTGTGGTGATGAACCTTTATCCTTACAATTTGGGAGAGAATATTACATTTCAGACTTCCAAATCCATTTTATCTCTGTTCATACTAAAAATACAATTCAATCATGAAAATTACCTCTAAATATTAGTGGGTGGGTTTCCTGTCATTTCAGGGGGAAAAAAAAAAGGGGGTAGGCAAGTTAACAGGTGATCCCAGCACAGGCAGCAAGTGTTTGAGTACACAATTATTTCTACAACCACTATTTGATCTACATATACATTTTTAATTCAAAATGCATAATGTCAAGGTGAAAAAAAGATCATTTTCTGCCATCATCATTTCAGTGTTGCAAATGTAGAAATTAAAACTTCTCTTCAGATTCAGGCCATCACAAGAATTTTTGAAAAACACTTGCAATTCATCTTATTGGGACTCATTTTACTCTAAGGGAGATTTGCACAGTCTATGATCACTAGAGGCTTAATGGCATTTAGAGCTGTTATTTTCTAACTGCCTGAGAATCAAAATTAAGTCTTGATCATAAGATTAAAGGTTATCATCACCTTAAGAGTAAAATCAGGATTTTTAATATAATTCTATTGACAGATCTTAGTTAACTGGAACATAATTCACCCAGTTGTCTTTTAAATTATTGCAGCCATTCTTTTGATTTTCCCTATAGCAATAGAACACACCATATCACAAGAAGAACGACCATTTTCTCTGCCTTGGTGAACTTTCTTTTCAGGAATCAAAACAATAGGTAAATGAATCTACTTTAATATACATAAAAATACCAAAAGTTTTCAAGTTTTATAAGGGATCCATAACTACTTTTCTCCAGAACTTGAAAACAAGCAGGATATGCAAGAAAACCAAAAAAAAAAATTATGGTTTTAAAATCCCTGTGGCAACTGTTAATCAGCAAAAACTGAACAAGTTATCATCTATGGCTAAATTCAAGTGATTATTATGGTCAACAACTCTGGTATTAAATTGTTGCTATCTACCACTACATAGCTTATATTCGTAGTTGTGGGGAAAAAGCTGAACCACCTTTGCCAAGTTCAGAGACTCAACTTGTGACTTCAGCTCACTTTCACTGTATTAGGTATAGCCAGCACCTCTATGATCAACAGTGGAAAACAAGAATGTTCTCTTGTAATAAATATTAGCAAAGGACGTGTATATTTCTGCTCTTCAGATGACTGTTTCATTTTAATCTAATTTTAGTTCAGAAAGTCATTCATCTCTGGTTCTGCATCAGAGACAAAAATTACTTTATTTGATTAACTGTGAGGACTGGGAAGAAGTCTTCCATATATCTTAATATTCAATTCTAATGCATTCATTAGAAAGAAACAATTCCATAACCTCAAGTAAATCGTCTTAAATTGGAATGGTCGAAACAAAAATGTTAATATCCAAATAGAATTTAGTGTGTTACATAAGCATGTGCAATCATCTAAATTAAAACTAATCACTGTGTATCAGAAGCAGTAATAAAAGCCAAGTTCTGCCTCATTGTTCTCCAGCGAAGCATGAATAATTCATGACTCAGGTAAGCTTTCCATCTCCCCTGTGTCTTCCACAAGATTTTACCAATTTTATTATTCAAACTGTGCCTCTTTAGAACACTTTAGCCAGGCTAGAATTGAAATGATACTAGATGTCACAGTTTCTGATGTTACTATTTGTAGATCTGTTCTTAGGCTGTGAGGCAAAGCAGTTTTGACCAAGTTTTACAGGACAAAACAAGATCCCAGAGCTGAGACTTGCCGCAGGGCTTTCCACTCTCCTGATTCTGCGCTGATTCCTCTCCATATTCCCCAAGACTTTCTCTGGATTCAAATTTTTTCTCATTCAGAAGTATCTCATCCTATCTAGTCTTTCCAGAAAGCTGCTCTATAGTAGAAAATTTAAATTATCCTGTTTTATAAGCTGAAAATTCTTTATATTTTTTAAAGATTTTATTTATTTATTTGACAAACAGAGATCACAAGTAGGCAGAGAGGCAGGCAGAGAGAGAGGAGGAAGAAGGCTCCCAGTTAAGCAGAGAGCCCGATGCAGTGCTTGATCTCAGGACCTTAGAATCATGACCTGAGCCAAAGGCAGAGGCTTTAACCCACTGAGCCACCCAGATGCCTCTGAAAATTCTTCTTTTCATAGCACTTTTTACTTTACATTAAATGTACCACCAGTTTCGTCCATCACATTTATGCATTCAGTAAACCTTTACTAAGTCCTACTGTGGGTGATATGGTAACATAACAAAAAAGACTCAAAACTCTGCCTCCACGGGGATAACAAATGTAGTGAGCCAAATGTTAAAACACCGGTGCTAAAAGTGAACAGGAGATGTGGAGAAGGATCCCAGAGAAAGACAATTATACTCCTTAAGGATGAGTAAGAGTATCTAGGTGACTTCGGAGAAGAGAGAATAAGGAAAACAACTCTAGGATGAGGGGATGAACATCTACAAAGATGGAGAGTTATGTACGAAACAGATTTTAGGGCAGAGGTTCCGAAATCAGTATAGATGAGCAAAGCCAGCTCAGTGCAGAGCAGTAAGAACTGGGGGGCACTGTTCTTGAATTGAATTGAATGCTGGCCAATTCAAAGGCCATATAGTAGCCATGAGGGGTGCAGGTTCACAGAGGTCTCAAGAGAAGCCAGAAATCTGGATTTTCATGTAATACCTTATATTTTTTCATGGTTAGCAAGTTTTCTTGTTTTAAAATTACCACTCTGTAGGCAAAACCAAACATATTGTGAATTTTGGGGTGGGCTGAATAATGGTCCCTAAGATATCCAAGTGTTAATCCCTGGAACCTGTACATATGTTACCTTACATGGCAAAAGGGACTTTGAGATGTGGAGATTATCCTGGACTCTTTGCGTAGACCCTAAACATAATCCGAAGTGTCCTTAGACCAGGAAGGGTAGGGGAGATTTGACTATAGGTGGGAAATGGGGTAGGAGATAATTAATGGAAGCAAGAGGATGGAAAGATGTGAGAAAGGGGTCAGGAGCCAAGGCAGTCTCAGAAGTTAGAAAAGGTAAACAAATGGATTCTCCCCTAACGCCTCCAGAAGGAACCAACCTTCTAACACCTTGATTTTATCCCAGTGAAACTAATTTCAAATTTGACTCTAGACCTAGAAAGCAATTAACCTTTTTTTTTTTTTTTGCGGTTTTAAAAAAAAAAGTTTAAGATTTTATTTTTAAGTAATCTCTACATTGAATGTGCAGCTCAAACTCACCACCCTGGGATCAAGAGTTACCCGCTCCTCCAACTGAGCCAGCCAGGTGCCCCAATCTGTGTTGTTTTAAGCCACTAAATTTATGGTAATTTGTTACAGCAGCCAGAGGAAAATAACACATCTTCTGCCCTGATTCAGCTCTTTGAGTTGTCAACTGCACCTGTTTGGGTGCCCAGGTTGACATTAGACTACACAGGTGAGCCTGGACTAGGCTCTTGGTATTCCATCTGCTTCCCCATTTGGAAACATTTGTTTATATTTCATTCTACCCTATTCCTTAGAAACAGGGACTGCATCTCACTCTCTCTCTGTCTCCACTGCCTAGCAGAGCACTTAGCACATATTCTTTGCTTATTAAACAAATAAAAGGCAAGGTAAAAAGGGAGGCTAGAACCAAATCACCAAGAGCTTATTACTGCCATGCCAAGAAATTTAAATTTTATATTGCAGGTGAAGAACAAATAAAATATTTCAAGCATGAGAGGGACATGATGGTTTTGCTTCTTAAAAGTTGACAATACCTGGGGCATATGGGTGGCCCAGTCAGATAAACATCTACCTTCAGCTCAATTCATGATCCCAGGGTCCTGGGATCAAGTCCCACAACAGGGTCCCTGCTCCGCAGGGAGCCTGCTTCTCCCTCTCCCTCTGCCTGCCATTCCCCCTGCTTGTGTGCTTGCTTATTCCCACCCCCCACAACCCTGTCCAATAAATAGATAAAATCTTAAAAAGGAAAGAAAAAAAGAAAGAAAGAAAGGAAGGAAGGAAGGAAGTGACAATACCTGAAGGGCAATTTAGACAAGCACAACTGAAAACAGGAGTTTGGTTGGAAAGCTGTTACAATATATAGTAATCCTTTAAACCAAGACTAAGTCAGTGCCAGTCGGGATATAAAGAAAAGTGATCATACAATGGGGTTTAAACTGAATGGACTTAAAGACTGATTCAGGGGCGTGTGGCTGGCTCAGTTAGCAGAGCATGTGACCTCTGATGTAGCAGTCATGAGTTTAAGCCCCACACTGGCCACAGAACTTACTTTAAAAAAATTTTTTTTTAATACAAATTTTACTGGTTAAATAGTAAGAGAAGGAAAAGGAGAAGTCTTAGTTGACTCTCAGGTTTGTGGTGGTAAAAGTAAGGTGGAAAAGGAGAAGTATGGGAAAGAAGATGAGATGAGTTTTGACAGGCTGAGATTATAGTGCCCATGCAAGGTCATGACCTGAGCGAAAATCAAGAATTGGATGCTGAACCAACTAAACCACTTAGGTGCCCCTCATCTGTTCCTTTTTAAAATAAAAGTCTCAATTCTTTTATCACAGAGAAATAAATGTTGTGAAATCCATTTGTTTTACTTGCCCAACATCCCCTAACCAACAGTATTTCCCACTGCTTACCTATCATGTACCTCTGCAGTGTGTCACCTGCTTCCCTGTCTTTCTGACTCATAAACGCTCATGTTCATCCCCAGGTGTTCTCCATGTGTCTCCCCCATCTGTAATATTGCTCCCAAATTTTCTATCTAAATTAGTTCATTCTTCATGGCCTAGCTGAAATTCCATGGTTCCTATGATACCTTTCCTTGACTATCTCTGAATTACTTTACTATATATTATAGCTTTTAGAACCATGCTACCTCAAAGTATTTAGCACAGTTCATGGAACTGTGAGAAACAGTTCACATGTGCTAAACCTGTCTTTTCAAATAAGGTTCCTGAGGACAGAAATGTTGCTTTATAACCCTAGACTCCCATAGTGGTTTGTAAAGTGTTAAACACACAGTAGATGTTTCAGAGACAAATTAATATGGCAGAAAATATCTGAGTCAGACCTCATTTTTTAATTCAAGCTTTGCTCCTCAGACTGAATTATTTTTTTAATAAGCATTTTAATTTTTTAAAAATTTTTAAACATTTTATTTTTATTTGGGGGAGTGGGAGTGGGAGAAGCAGGCTTCCACAGAGCAGGGAGCCTGATGTGGGGCTCTGGGATCCCAGGGCCCTGGGATCATGACTTGAGCCGAAGGTCAATGCTTAACTGAGCCACCCAGGTGCCCCAGACTGAATTCTTTTTATTTGTGAACTAAGGAACCAGTATCCTGATCACTAAGATCCCTTCCACCTGTTACAATCTGATTCTAATACTAATTATTTTATTTGACCAGAAGCTGTGATGGTGTACATCAAGCACATCATTTGGCTTTGATTCCAAGATTCTATCACATAGCATGTGTCATATGTAAAAGGATATTGGGTAAATCTTCAATGTACACTTTAATTGTAAGAGTCAAGTTCAATGTAAGGGTCTAAGATATACATTTCATAAATATTTAGTAAATTCCTTCATTATTTCAACAAATATTTATTGAGTACCTATGACATGTCAGGCATAATTCTAGGCTCTGTAGGACACAGTGGTAAATAAGCTAGACAAGGTCTTTGCTCTCTTGGAGCTTATATTCTCATAGAAACAAACAGTAAATAATCATATAATGTCAGCTGTGTTATGTCACTTATGTCAATAAGTGCTATGAAGAAAAAGTACTGAAAAGGAATACAGAAACACAGGACTGGTTATAGATGAGACAGTCACCTTAATTTTAACTTTTCTTCTTTTTTTTTTAAAGATGTTATATATATGAGAGGGAGAGAGAGAAAGAGCACAAGTAAGAGGAGGGGCAGAGGGAAAGAGAAGCTGACTCCCCTTGAACAAGGAGCCTGATGTGGGGTTTGATCCCAAGACTCCAGGATCATGATCTAAGACAAAGGCAGACACTTAACCAACTGAGCCACCCAAATGCTCCAATTTTAATTTCATACAGGAAAGATATGGGCATTCTTGTAGACATGAACATGGACATGTATATAAATATAAACATAAATATAGATACACAGGTAAATATAGATGTAAGTGTTCTAGACATAGCACTACGTGCCATGTAATGAGCTAAAATATGTCATGCTCACAAATCTATTTAATCTTTCTAACAATCCTCTGAGATATACTACTCCATTTCACAAATGAAAAAACTCATATTCAGAGAGTAGTATGTCCAAAGCCACTTAGCTAGAAAGTGTCAGTACTGGAAACCACATAGCATTTGCATGGCATTTGCATGAGTATGCATACTATGTTAATTTTCTTGGGCAAAAATATTCTAAATTAGAGTAGGAAGATAAACCGTCAGGTATTCTGATTACCAGGAAAAGAAATGTATTTTCATTTTAAACTTTTTTTTTTTTAAGATTTTATTTATTTATTTGACAGAGAGAGAGAGATCACAAGTATGCAGGGAGGCAGGCAGAGAGAGAGGGGGAAACAGACTCCCCGCTGACCAGAGAACCTGATGCGGGGCTCAATCCCAGGACCCCGAGATCACAACTCGAGCTGAAGGCAGAAGCCCAACCACTGAGCCACCCAGGAGCCCCTGTATTTTCATTTTAAATATGTCTTAAAAGATTAGAGGTCGTTTGTGTATTTAAGAATTGTGATAGGGGTGCCTGGGTGGCTCAGTGGGTTAAGCCGCTGCCTTCGGCTCAGGTCATGATCCCAGGTCCTGGGTTCGAGCCCCACATCGGGCTTACTGCTCAGCAGGGAGCCTGCTTCCTCCTCTCTCTCTGCCTGCCTCTCTGCTTACTTGTGATTTCTCTCTGTCAAATAAATAAATAAAATCTTTAAAAAAAAAAAAAAAAAGAATTGTGATAGAATATTATATTCACCATAAAAGCCAAAAGATTGCTGAATCTGAAGAGATCTCCAAGATATATTGTTATATGAAAAAGCAAGGTGTAACAATGTAATATATCATGCTGCCATTTGTGTATAAAAATAGATGGAATTCTTTGTGTATATATGCACAGAATATCTCCAGAAGGTTAAAAAAAAAAAAATGTTGGTAACAGTGGTGGCCCTATAGATCCGTAAGGCGGCTCACTTTTTACTATATATATGTTTTATAACTCTTAAAATCTTTTCTATGTGAATGTATTGCTTACTTAAAAATTAATCTTTAATTTTTAAATTAAAGATTAAAGGGCGCCTGGGTGGCTCAGTGGGTTAAGCCACTGCCTTCGGCTCAGGTCATGATCTCGGAGTCCTGGGATCGAGTCCCGCATCGGGCTCTCTGCTCAGCGGGGAGCCTGCTTCCTCCTGTCTCTCTGCCTGCCTCTCTGCCTGCTTGTGATCTCTCTCTGTCAGATAAATAAATAAAACCTTAAAAAAAAATTAAAGATTAAAGATACTTGATATCAACAGGACACCCAAAATTGTTGATAGAATAATCTTGTACAAATAGATCCTTTTCTTAACAAACCATAAAAGTTTTCCATGAGAGAGGCTTCATTAATGTGTGGCCTCATTGAAAATCAACATTATGATAAGGATGGCCTACTATATGATTGCTGAACCACAATCCTCTATAGGCAAAGAATAAATGGACAATTGGACAATACCCAGAAAGTAAAAAGTGACAACAAAAACTATCTAAGCTCTACAGTTATAAAGAGTCATTTTCTGCTAGACATCTAAAGAATAAGAGCTCAAAAGCTGCTTGTAAGTATAATGGAATAAAAATCTGGATTATTTTTCAAACCTTTCTTCTTAAGATGGTATTTTCCCTTCAAACTTTCAAATCTCCACGAAGAACTTATGAAGGAACATGTTATTCACAAGAAAGGGGTGGGAAATAAATGTGAAAATATCAAAATTCTCTTTGTATAAACTTATAAGACACCAAAGGCCAGTATTATCTTGTTAATTAATATATTTTAAGTATAAAATATAGTTTATACTAATCCTTTGCCCCTTCGAGTCAAGAAATTTAAGTTTTTTAGCTATAACAGGTACAGTAAAAAGTTTTACCTAATTCAAATTCATGCCTCTGCATTAAAATAGGAGGTGGAGTGCAGGATACAACCTCAATATAATCTACTGGGAATTTAGACCTATAATTATCCATCCTTGGATATCACCATTTGCTGTTCAATATGACTGCAACTGAGAAAGCATTTATATGGCAATAAAAAGCTTTTTATGTGTTATATGTGTCCGCTTTGTGTAGTTAGATCTGTAATTAACTCTTCTTTATAATAAACTTTGGGGAAGAAGGTAGGAGTACAGTTGGTGAAATCGCGGCAGGTTGATGCCCTATATCATTTTGTGGGCCAGTTATGACGCCAAAAAAAGAATGGGGCTGGGTCAACACAAATTGGAACACAGCACTGCAGAGATCTTTAATTTCTGAGATTATTTAAAAATAAATAACCATGGTTTGACATACATTGACCCTGCATACACAGAAATATGGGCTCTTTGCTTTGAAACTTCGCTCCCAGTGGTGAGGCTGCCACTCAGTTCCTTCCTGACAGCAGGTGGATTACTGAGATAGCTGCCTACACTGAAAAAACAGTGTACACATTTAGAGCAGAAATTTCATTAGCATAAAAACTAACTGGGCTGGGCGCCTGGGTGGCTCAGTGGGTTAAGCCGCTGCCTTCGGCTCAGGTCATGATCTCGGGGTCCTGGGATCGAGTCCCGCATCGGGCTCTCTGCTCAGCAGGGAGCCTGCTTCCCTTCCTCTCTCTCTCTGCCTGCCTCTCTGCCTACTTGTGATCTCTCTCTGTCAAATAAATAAATAAATAAAAATCTTTAAAAAAAAATAAAAAAATAAAAAATTAAAAAAATAATATATAGGAGAATTCTTTAAAAAAAAAAAACAAAAACTAACTGGGCTGAAATGAGGCTCTTCTGACCTTATCATCACTAGCATCCTGTTGTAACCAAACTCAGATACTTTTGAATCCTTTCCTGGGTTCCATGAATTATTAAGTGGAGACTCTGATGGCTTGCCCAATTAATGATACACATTTCATTTCCATGAAGGGTTTTATTCATTTCTAATAAGTGTTTGTCATGTTGTGAGATTTCACTCAATCTTAGCCAAAAGGCTGAGAAGCAATGTTGTTTTGAGATTAAAAAAACACACACACACACACACACACACACACTTGGAATTTAGGTCAAGAAAGCCCACAGGATTTATGTGACTCATTAACAAGTAGTTAGAGTAAGAGGAAAATAACTTTCATCTGAAGGTAAAAAAAAAAAAAAAATCAGTAGAGCAAATTTTCCATTAGAGTGGTTTCAAAGTGGAGAAGAAACTTAATGGAAAAGACTCCCTTTGACAAAACATAAACATGGAGATGGGAATAACAATTATAAAAAGATGCTCTTCTGGAAAAAAATTGCTCTTCCATAATTGGACATATTAATGGTCCATGATTAGAGAATGTATCAATCATGTATCTGAACCATATACTGAAGACAAGAAATCCTCTATCTGAAAAAAAATGCCTGAAACCATCCTATATCTACAAGTGGACCTGATATCTCACTTCTGTGCAAGCAACTAGATCCTTTGAACTCAAATTTCTTTTAAAGCCCTGCACAAATACACATGAGTGATCAAGGAATCACTTTTTTCCACCCACTCCAATAAAGTATGACAACATCCAGACTCTTTTCTACAAAGAAGGCTTGTGCCAGGAAAAATAAAGATACAGACAAAGAAGGGCAAACAATTTTGCTCAAATCACTAGATTTCTTGTGCCTCACTGTCACCCCTCACTGAATAGATGTCATTTCCTTTCTCCCAGACATAAGACAAGATAATGGGAAGAATATAAAAGAGATAGTAATAATATTCTTTTCTTCTCTGTACTGAAAGAACTTCTCTGTACTGAAAGAACATATATTTACTCAGAGTAGATAATAGCATACTTAGAGATAATAAGCATATATACACCCAAATAGAGAATGATAAGTAATAGTATTTGACCAGCTCCCCAATGGGAAAAACTATGTAATTACAGGCAATTAGAATGGGAAGGGAGTCATGTGGTCCAGAGTTGAGAGTCATGAAAACATCTGTCTGTGAGATGACTTAAGGAACTTAAGAAGAGGGGCATCTGACTGGCTCAGTTGGTAGAGCATGCGACTTCTGATCTTAGGGTCATGAGTTCAAGCTCCTTGTTCAGTGTAAAGATTACTTTAAAAGAGAAGAAGAAAAGAGGGAAGGGAAGGAAAGGGAAAAAGGAAGAGAGAGAGAGAAAGAAAAGAAAGGAAAGAAAGATAAGAAGGTTGACAGGATAGGAAAATGTGCCTTAACTCAAAGCAACAGTGTAAATATTACGTTAAGCAAGGTATATCGAGGAATCAGTAATGAGGTCATGACCATCTTAGATTGGTAGAGAAGGGAAAGGGTAAATTTGGAAGAACAAATGATATTTGGAAGAACAACTGATAAAAAATATAGAACCTAGATATATTCCTCTTGAAATTAAATACTCCCATTGGAAGGTCAGAAGCAAGGTATTAAGCAAGTGAAAATAAATTATACGTAAGTATAAAGCTTAGCTACGGAAAAAGTCCCTGAAATTTTTAATTTGTTATAAAATCATATTATTTAACCAAAGGCTACATCTTCACCTGGACATGATGAGAAACCTAGAAGAAACACAAGCCTTTAAATATACAGGGAGAGGGGCATCTAGGTGGTTCAGTTGGTTAAGCATCTGCCTTCAACTCAGGTCATGATCTCAGGGTCCTGGGATCAAGCCCATGTGGGGCTCCCTGTTCAGTGAGGAGTCTGCTTCTCCCCCTCTTCCTCTGCCCCTCCCTCCACTCATGCTTGTGTGTGCGCATGTGCTAAATAAATAAATAAATAAATAAACTATGCAGCCATCAAAAGAAATGAAATCTTGCCATTTGCGACGACGTGGATGGAACTAGAGGGTATCATGCTTAGCGAAATAAGTCAATCGGAGAAAGACAACTATCATATGATCTCCCTGATATGAGGGAGAGGAGATGCAACATGGGGGGTCAAGGGGGTAGGAGAAGAGTAAATGAAACAAGATGGGATTGGGAGGGAGACAAACCATAAGTGACTCTTAATCTCACAAAACAAACTGAGGGTTGATGGGGGGAGGGGGTTGGGAGAGGGGGTGGGGTTATGGATATCGGGGAGGGTATGTGCTATGGTGAGTGTTGTGAAGTGTGTAAACCTGGCGATTCGCAGACCTGTACCCCTGGGGATAAA
The DNA here is from genome assembly GCF_902655055.1 of Lutra lutra. Classification (NCBI taxonomy): domain Eukaryota; kingdom Metazoa; phylum Chordata; class Mammalia; order Carnivora; family Mustelidae; genus Lutra; species Lutra lutra. The sequence continues at coordinate 131,850,534 of NC_062282.1, read as the reverse complement.
AATATATGTTTATAAAGCTGTAAAAAAAAAAAAAAAAAAAAAGAAAGAAAGAAAGAAAGAAAGGATGAATCCCCAAGTTTTGTAGCAACATGGACGGGACTGGAAGAGATTATGCTGAGTGAAATAAGTCAAGCAGAGAGAGTCAATTATCATATGGTTTCACTTATTTGTGGAGCATAACAAATAGCATGGAGGACAAGGGGAGATGGAGAGGAGAAGGGAGTTGAGGGAAATTGGAAGGGGAGGTGAACCATGAGAGACTATGGACTCTGAAAAACGATCTGAGAATTTTGAAGGGGTGGGGGGTGGGAGGTTGGGGGCACCAGGTGGTGGGTATTGTAGAGGGCACGGATTGCATGGAGCACTGGGTGTGGTGCAAAAATAATGAATACTGTTATGCTGAAAAAAAAAATAAATAAATAAATACAATGGAAAAAAAAAAATAAATAAATAAATAAATAAAATCTTTTTAAAAATCCAGGGGGGGAATCACAAACCAACACACTAAAATCACTCAGTTCACCACTACAAAACTGACTCTCTCTCAGAGCCTGTTCACTTTTATTTTAGAAAGAATCTAGAGCATGTGGGTAGCTCAGTCCATTAAGCGTCTGACTCTTGATCTCAGCTCAGGTCTTTATCTCAGAGTTGTGAGTTCAAGCCCCCTGTGGAGCCTACTGAAGGAAGGAAGGAAGGAAGGAGATAATAGGAGGCAGGGAAGGAGGGAAGGAAGGAAGGGAAGAAGGGAGGGAGGGAGGGAAGGAAGAGAGGAAGGAAGGAAGGATGGAGGGAGGAAGAAAAGAAAAAGAAAAAAGGAAAGGAAAAGGAAGAGGGAGGAAGAAAAAGAAAAAGGGAGGAAGGGAGAAAGGGAGGAGAGAAGAGGAGAGGAGAGGAGGAAGGAAGAAGGGATCTAATTCTCCTCTCCACCGCAGATTAGAAGCCAGAACTTAAAAGGGGTAGCTTCTAGACTCAGGCATGCTGACAGTTTTAATATTTGATAGTTGGCAGTCTGACAATGAAGGAAGCAGAAAAGTATTAAAGGCAGTCACAAATGAGAGATGTGGGTAATTATTTACTCAAAATTGAGATCAATTACCTTAGTAAAAAAATTATTAAATTACCTTAATGCTTTATTTTTATTCTCTAACAATTTTATTCCTATAACAGAAGCTCATAAGGAGCAATTCAAGCCAACAAATAACAGCCTAAAAGTACCAAAAAGCCAACAGTTCCATGATTTTCTGACCATTACATCTTTTTACTTTTTTCCCATTATAATATGTGGTTGTACTTACACTAGACAGCTACAATATTTGCTTGAAGAGAGCTGAATGAAGGCTATTGTGCAACTACAATGTCTTCCTTGTAATGCTGTAATCACATTTTTGCAAGGAAAGAACACATTTTTAAATAACAATGTTTATGGGGCGCCTGGGTGGCTCAGTGGGTTAAGCCTATGCCTTCAGCTCAGGTCATGATCTCAGGGTCCTGGGATCGAGCCCCACATCAGGCTCTCTACCCAAGGAGCCTGCTTCCCCCTCTCTCTCTGCCTGCCTCTCTGCCTCCTTGTGATCTCTCTCTCTCTCTCTGACAAATAAATAAATAAAATCTTAAAAATAAATAAATAAGGGACGCCTGGGTGGCTCAGTTGGTTAAGCCGCTGCCTTCGGCTCAGGTCATGATCCCAGCGTCCTGGGATCGAGTCCCGCATCAGGCTCCTTGTTCTGTGGGGAGCCTGCTTCTCCCTCTGCCTCTGCCTGCCACTCTGTATGCCTGTGCTCGCTCTCTCTCTCTCTCTCTCTCTCTGATGAATAAATAAATAAAATCTTTTAAAAAAATAAATAAATAGCAATGTTTAAATGCATATATATATATATATATATATATATAGTCTAAGAAAACACCTTTTCTAAAATCTATCTAGGCAGAGTTCTTGCCAACACAGTTCCTTTCTCATTGATTTCATATCATACAAACTGCTATAAGTGAGCATATAAAAATGGAAATTGCTTCAAGGCTGAATATAATCTTGATATAGCAGTCATACTTTGTTGCATTTCTATATTAACCATTAACCCACAAGAAACTGAAAACATGCTAAAGTCTAGGTGGTTCAGTTGGTTAAGCATCTGCCTTCAACTCAGGTCATGATCTAGGGTCTGTCTTCGGACCCTGGGCTGCCATACTCATGTCCAAATATGTGTGGAGAAACAGATGAGGATGGTATCACCATGAACAAATCTGGAGTTCCTTTCTGGGACCACATGTTGTAATGCCTAAAAACACAGGCGAATGATAATCATAACCAATGTATTTTGAGTACTTACTACGCCCAGGCACTGTTCTAACTTGTTCCTTAAATTAACCCGTCTATTTTTTTTTAAAAGCCCTATTAGGCAGGACTATTATATCTAGTCTAAATATGAAGCAAATGTGACTGAGAGATTAAGGAACTTGACCATGATCACAAGGCTGGAAAACAGAGCCTAAATTCAAAAGCACATTCATCACACGAAAATTCTTTGGTACCTCAATTAAAATTTCCCCTTCTACTGATTAATTACTACACCTGTCAACCAAATACTAAGATTTGTTTTATGATTACAGAGTTGACAAGATGATATACCACCAGCATTTCCCTAATTATTGTTCTCTGACATTCTAGTTTTACAAATAGGATAAAGGACAGCAAAGCAGAACTGTAAAACAACACCAGCAAAGTGAAGCACACTTTTTAACACCAGAAAGTGAAGCACACTTTCTACTCTTCAGGAAAATGTCAACTGTTTACATCCTTGAGAAGGCAAATAAAGCCACATCACTGCTCTTGAAATGTGATTTATGGTCATCTTCGTTGTGTTATCCGGGATTCTTTTGGTTGCAAAATGCAGAAAACAACTCAACTAACTTAAGCTAATGCAATATTAAGGGTTTGTTACTGGCTTCCGGTAAAGCTAGATGTAGGTACTCAAGCAATGTAGTTTGTATATTCTCCATGTCCCAGCTTGGCTTACCCCATGTTGCTTTCATTCTCAGGCTGAGCTCAAGTGGTGGCAAAATGCCCATCAGAAGGTATAGGCTTAGCAACCCCCGCAGACAAAAGAGAGTTTCTCTTTCTCACTGGTTCAAGCAGAAAGTCCTAAACTGATGTTTATAGCTGTGACTGGACTGCCTGGATCACAGTCTCTATGAACTACCTTTGAACTAGTCTCTATGACCAGGGCAAATGTTGCTCTCAACTTTCATGTACCAACCACTGGCTCTAGAGGAAGATTCAACTCCAGCTGAACCACAGGCATCAACTGAGTCAATGAAAGAGAATGGTTCTTTAAAGGAGTATATTTTTACCTCAATACAGGGAAATGGATGTTGAGTATGGATAAACCACAGATATCCATTATATCTACCCTGGCATGCCAGAAGAAGAGTTGCCATCTTGTCATACCACTTTGAGGAGATTTTGAGTTCTTCATCAAAATGACCTCCCTACAATGAATTAATCTATAGTGAGTCAAAGCACAAGTGAGCTGAAAAACATTAACAAGGTTTCACAGAATCGTATCAATGCCGATGTATAGACACAGCAGCAGCAACAAACTTAGCCAACTATGGCAGTCATAGATGATGGGGCTATTTGGGCAAAGGCAAACTTTAGCAGAGAGGGTAGAGAGGTACTGGTTCTAAAGTCCTTTGCCACACCACAGTCAAGAGATCAAATTCACATGGATGATGTCTATTTTGAAAATAACTGTAAATAATGCATGCATCAGACTCTGTAGTTTTGCAAACAGGCAGAGAAAAATGTTGTCAGCATTAATACGTTTAAATGCCAAGAACGCTATTTAGAAATAAAATATGAAAGAGCTTCAATATTCTCCTACACACAAAAGTTATTCTAATTTAATCCAATTTGTCATGCTGCATAGGTCCCTGTTCATTGCAGTCGCCTGATTTAGGTGGTTCTCTTCTTGTAAATACATTGTGTTAAAAAGTCTCATTTGAAAAAAAAAAAGTCTCATTTGTCGGGGGTGCCTGGGTGGCTCAGTCGTTAAGCATCTGTCTTCAGCTCAGGTCATGGTCCCAGGGCCCGGTGATGGAGCCCCACATCAGGCCTCCTGCTCAGGGGGAAGCCTGCTTTTCCCTCTCTTACTCCCCCTGCTTGCGTTCCCTCTTTCATTGTCATTGTCTCTCTCTCTCTCTCTCTGCGTATATCAAATAAGTAAAATCTTTAAAAAATGATAGCTATTACTATTGGTTATAATATGGTAAGGATAAACAAAATAATCAAAATATTTTTTAAAATACTAAGAGCTAAACTAATGAGCATTTACAAAAATGACAGACAGGAACACTCAGTGTGTTACTATGAAAAAACAAGCTATTTGTTTTAATTCCTAATTCCACTTCAAATAAGAAGGTATTTAGTATTTTTCAGCTTAATGATTGTTTATTATTGCTAAAAAAAGAATGTAGAAGACTATCTTAGTATGTTTCAGAATACTATTTAAATTATATTATAATTAAATTTTGGGATTCTATGTGGTTGCAAAACTGAATCAAATATTTTGAGTACTGGGGCGCCTGGGTGGCTCAGCGGGTTAAGCCGCTGCCTTTGGCTCAGGTCATGATCTCAGGGTCCTGGGATCGAGTCCCACATCGGGCTCTCTGCTCAGCAAGAAGCCTGCTTCCCTCTCTCTCTCTCTCTGCCTGCCTCTCCGTCTACTTGTGATCTCTCTCTGTCAAATAAATAAATAAAATCTTTAAAAAAAAAAAATATTTTGAGTACAACTAGATCCATACAGCTGGGAAAATTTAATGAATTCCTTTTTATTTACCAAGAACTTTTCATAATTTCTCTTCCACATGCTTATATCCAATCCAATTCCATTTATAAATTGAGGACACGGTATATTGCTATTACCAAAAAAAGAACTGTAATGGGGACATAGCCATAATTGAATTTACATCTTAATTATTTACAGTCTTCTCTTTGCAGCCTGAATATTCTATGCCTCAGAGCTGTTTTGCAGACAAAATAACATCCAGGATTAGTAATGCAGATACTCTTTTGACATAAGTGACAAGTTCTTTTGGTAACTTGCAAAACTTCTCAGTAAAATTTACTTCATCTAAAAATTAATTCCACAGATCTATTATAGAATAATCTGATGCTAATTCTGATGTTTTTGAAATTACTTAAATGCTAAAGATACCTAACTGCTATCATTTACCTGACCATTTTTGCTTTAGTGGCAATTCAGGAGAAACTATTTTAAATCAACTATCTTTAATAAATAAATGTAGAGGGGGCGCCTGGGTGGCTCAGTGGGTTAAGGCCTCTGCCTTCGGCTCAGGTCATGATCTCAGGGTCCTGGAATCGAGTCCCGCATCGGGCTCTCTGCTCGGCAGAGAACCTGCTTCCTCCTCTATCTCTCTCTCTGCCTGCCTCTCTGCCTACTTGTGATCTCTCTCTCTGTGAAATAAATAAATAAAATCTTTAATAAATAAATAAATAAATAAATAAATAAATGTAGATGGTCATGGGTGTCTAAAAAATTTCAAAGAATTAGTGTAAGACTGCCTCATTAGGGTTTACACTGCTACTTTCAAAGTATCTGGCATACAACCACATACAAAGAGAGATGAAATAGAGACATCAGGGTGACATGGGTGGCTCAGTCCGTTAAGTGTCTGCCTTTGGCTAGGGTTACGATCTCAGGGTCCTGGGATCAAGCCCCGCGTCCAGCTCCCTGTTTGGCAGGGGGTCTGCTTCTACCTCTCCCTCTGTCATTCCCTCCCCCAGCTCACGTTCTCTCTCTCTCCCTCTCACTCTATTGATCTCAAATAAATAAGTGACATTTTGAGACTTAAATAAGAAAGTAAACCATGCAAAAATCAGAGACAAAAAAAAAAAAAATCAAAGACAATCGGGAAGTGCAAAGGCCCTGAGGTGGAACAATCTCACTGTGTTAAAGTCCAGCAAGACCACAGTGACTAGAACAAAATGAGCAGGCAAGAAAGAGAATGATAAAAATGAGGTTACAGAAGCAGGGAGGACCAGAGGACCACAGAAGCAGGGAGGGTCAGATCCTATAGTGTGTGCAGGTCACAGTAAGGAGTCCGGGTTTATTTTAATTGCAATGGATATTCCCACAGGATGTTGGGAATGAGAGAATGACATGATAGGAAGTTTGGAAAAGAGGCTCTAAGGAGGCAAGGAAACCATTTCAGTCTGGACAGGGTCTGATACCAATACACAATTATAAAATTGACTCTCTACTGCCTAATTTCTAAGATGAAAAGTAAAATTTATTAGGAACAGAAAAATCAGCTATTTAACTGGAGTGGAGCAGATGTGGTTAGAATGAAATACCTGAAACTGCTTACCTGAAGGTTTACCTCAAGTACCAATTTACAGAGGCTCTTTGTGGATGGTAAATTAGAGAAAAATGCAAAAGGTCAGATTATTATGAAATACATATACTACCTTGTCTCCCTTCCTTTCCCCCTATCAACAGCCTGGCTCCTGGGTGCTGTTATGAATAGAAAAACATGATGGGTACCACAGGAAATAAATACCTTCTTCTAAAGTGAAATGCTGCCATCTTGAGGTTTCCAGAGAACAAAAATAATGCAAAAAACAAAACAAAAAATCCTGTTTCTGTTTGTCATTTCTATACGCAAGGTATTTGATTTGGGGGAAATAATGATAAAGACCATTAATTTAAAAGAATCAAGAAGTAATCTAACCAGTCACACTCTTGCTTTGCTAGATCCAACCTGTGCACTATTAAATAGAACCTGTTTACAGTCGATTTTGAAAATTTTTTAGTGGGCCTTAAGTTCATTTTGGTAGAGAGTGTATGTTTGTTTTGGATTTTTTTAAATTTTATTTATTTATTGACAGACAGAGATCACAAGTAGGCAGAGAGGCAGGCAGAGAGAGAGAGGAAGGGAAGCAGGCTCCCCGCTGAGCAGAGAGCCCAACGCGGGGCTCGATCCCAGGACCCTGAGACCATGACCTGAGCCAAAGGCAGAGGCTTAACCCACTAAGCCACCCAGGCGCCCCTTGGATTTCTTTTTCCTCCTTTGTAAGAACTAACACTAGGCCCAGTACCTTTTCGAACGATAAATCCCCTGCATCCCTTTCACAATGCCGGACATATTCAAGTTTTTTTTATTTATTCGATTTTGATAATTTATATTCTAGGAAAAAAGCAATTTCCCAGATTTTTAAACTGTCATAGTTATACATAATACTCCTCCATAAAAGTTTTAGTCTAAAACAAAATTTTTTTAAAGTTTTAGTCTCTCATCTACCCACTGATATATATTTATTCTTTTTCTTTTTTTACTTTCTCCTTTTATTGCAGGATTTTGAGCAGAAGAATGATAAACCTGGACTCTGTCCCAGGAAGACAACAATCACGATAATGTATAGGGTGGATTAAAAAGGAGAAGACATGGGAACACCATTTAGGAGACAACTGTGCCATCTCAAATTATTGATGACAAGAGTCTGAGCCAGGGAAAAAGAGACTTAATGGATCCTGCAAAATAAATCAGTAGGAACTGATGACTACTGATGTGTTTATAAGAGAAAGGAAAAGGTTAACATGATCTGCAGTTTCTAGCCTAGGATGATAGGAATGTCCTTAACCAAAGTGGGGAGAATAATGATTTCCTCTGAGGACATTTGAGAGTTTCAGGAGATAGAAGGATATCTTTGTGAAACTGTCCAATCAGTTTGGAGCTATAATTACAAACCAAAGCTAGGGATTATAGCTGAAGCTGTGAGAATACACAAGATCAGCTGGAAAAAATATACAGAGAGAAAAAAGTGAGTGCATTAAGATGTCAATAATTGAGAATTTCTTCCAATGACTTACTTTTGGGCACCTGAATAAATCACAGAGCACAAGGAAAAGCCAAAAAAGTACAGAATTTTAAGGAAGAGGTTTAGAAACAGCGTAGCAGAAAATATGTAACATATTAAAATGATAAAAAAAATTTTGCTATGCTAAGAAATTATAATTTACAACCTAAATAACTTTGCCCAAAAATTATTAATTTCTATTTAAATCAACTTTGAGGAATAATTTACATAAAATAAAGTGTGCCCATCTTAAGCAAAAAAAAAAAAAAAAAAAAAAATGATCTAACTACACAAAAAGAGAAACTTTGATGTGGAACAAAGTACCATGAATAAACTAACATAAAAACTGGAAAAAATATTTCCAATACCCCCATCATTGGACCAATTTCCCTAATACATGAGCACTTAAAAATCAATAAGAAGGCTATAAAAGAAAAACTGATCAGCTGAAGTTTATCAAAAATTAAAACATTTGCTCTGTGAAAGGCTCTATTAAGATGAAAAGACAAGGAAAATACTTGCAAACCACCAGGGAATTTCGTCTGGAGTATATAAATAATTCTAAACTCTCAATAGCAAAAATAAACAAATAACCCAGTAAGAAAATGAGTGAAAGGGATACTTGAGTGGCTCAGTGGGTTAAGCATCTGCCTTCAGCTCAGGTCATGATCCCAGAGTGTGGGATGGAATCCTGGATGGGGCTCCTTGCTTAGCGGGGACCCTGCTTCTCCCTCTGCTTCCGCTCTCCCTCTCTCTCTCATAAATAGAGTTTTTTAAAAAGAAAGAAAGAAAACAAAGAAGAGAAGGAAAAGAAAGAAAGAAATAGGAAATGAGTGAAAGACATGGGTAAAAAGACATTTTATCGAAGATGAGTTATGAATGGAGACTAAGCCCATGTAAAGATGTTCAGCATTACTTACTACTAGAGAAATGCAAATTAAAACCACAATGAGAGGGGCACCTGGGTGGCTCAGTGGGTTAAGCCTCTACCTTCTGCTTAGGTCATAGTCTCAGGGTCCTGGGATCAAGCCCCACATCGGGCTCTCTGCTCAGCAGGGAACCACTTCCCTCTGTCTCTGTCTGCCTCTTAAAAAAAATAAAAATAAAAATAAAAATAAAACAAAAATAAGGTATCATTACACACCTATCAGAATGTCTAAAATAAAAAACGGTCATAATATCAAACACTGGCAAATATGCAGAGAAAATACATCATTCATACACTACTGAGGGGTGTAAGATGGTACAGCCACTCTGGAAAATAATTTGGCAGTTTCTTATAAAACTGAACATGCATCTGGCATACCATTGCCCAGTAGTCACACTCTTAGACAATTATCCCAGAGAAATGAGAACTTACATTTCACACAAAAAACCTGTGCAAGAACGTTCATATCAGTTTTATTCACAACTGTCAAAACTGGAAACAACCCAAATGTCCCTCGATAGGTGAACAGTTAAACAAACTCTGGCATATCCAAGGAGTGGAATACTACTCAGCAGTAAAAAGTAATAAACTACTAAAAAAAAAAAAAGTAATAAACTACTGATGAAACAACTTGGATGGATCTCAGGGTCATTATACTTAGTAGAAAATTCCAATCTCAACTGGTTACATACTATATGCTTGCATTTGTACAAATACAATTCTTAAAATGACAAAACTAAAGAGATGGAGAACAGATCAGTGGTTATTAGGGGACAAGGACAGGTGTAAGTGCAACTATAAATGTGTAGTACAAATAAGTTCCTTTTTGGGGATAAGAGTTCTGTATCTTGATTATGATGGTGGTTACACAAATCTATATATGAGATAAAACTGCATAAACTTTACAGACACAGAGGAATAAAAACTGAATAAAGTCTGTAATCGAGTTAAAAATTTTGTGCCAATATCAATTTCCTGTTTTTGATTTAATACTATAGCTATATAAAATGTCATGATTGGGAATCACAGACCTGTACCCCTGAAACAAATAATACATTATATGTTAATCTAAAAAAATGTCATGATTGGGAAAAAACGGGTAAGGGATTCACAGAGCTCTGCATGCTATTTTAGCCACATCCAGGGGAGTCTATAATTATTTTAAAACAAAAAGCTTTAAATATGAGTAAATATGTTATTGCCTAGACTGACGGACTGACAAATATGGAAAAATTGCTTTTAACTTTATTTACATAGTATAGTGACTGTTTTTGCAACATTTAATTTCATTATTTAATGTGTGAAAATAAAAGAAAACAGGAAAAGAATCACTATGAAAATGATACATCAATAGAAAAATAAGCAAAGAACTGTAAGAGGCCATTTAGCAAGACACATACAAAATGGTGAATAAACATGTGAAAAATTATCATGCTCATTCCTTAATAAAGAAATACTAGTTAAGGGGCACCTGGGTGGCTCAGTAAGTTAAGCATCTGCTTTTGGCTCAGGTCATGATCCCAGAGTCCTGGGAACGAGCTCCACTGGGCTCTCTGCTCAGTGGGGAGCCTGATTCTCTGCCTACTTGTGCTCTTTCTGTCAAATAAATAAGTAAAATCTTAAAAAAAAAAAAAAAGAAAGAAATACTAGCTAAAATCAGGTATTATTTTTGCCTAGCACATTAACAAAAACTTAAAAGGTTTCTAATATTCAGAATTTGTGTGACTATGGGGAAATAGGGACTTATATGTCCTTGGTGCCTTTTTGGAAGGCAATCTAGAAATATTTATTATATTATATTATGTTATATTATATTATATTATATTTAGTTATATTTACATATAATATATGACATACTATATTTATATATAATATACATTTCTTTATATTTAATATATCATTATATTTGTAAGTGGTCATTTTATGTAACACTACTATACTTAAGAATTTATCTAACAAAAACATCTAATGTTCAGGAGCACCTGGGTGGCTCAGTGGGTTAAGCCTCTGCCTTCAGCTCAGGTCATGATCTCAGGGTTCTGGGATCAAGCCCCACATCGGGCTCTCTGCTCAGCAGTGAGCCTGCTTCCCCCCACCTCTCTCTGCCTGCCTACTTGTGATCTCTCTCTCTGTCAAATAAATAAATAAAATCTTTAAAAAAATTTTTTTTAAAAAAGCATCTAGTGTTCAAAGATCTATGTACACAGATGATCACTGCAACACTGTTTATCACAGATAATTATTATAAACATTATAAACTTCCAATAATAAGGGACTATTTAAAAGTTAAGATATGGTCAGGCGCCTGGGTGGCTCAGTGGGTTGAGCCGCTGCCTTCGGCTCAGGTCATGATCTCAGGGTCCTGGGATCGAGTCCCGCATCGGGCTCTCTGCTCAGCAGGGAGCCTGCTTCCCTCTCTCTCTCTCTGCCTGCCTCTGTCTACTTGTGATCTCTCTCTGTCAAATAAATAAAATAAAATCTTTAAAAAAAAAAAGTTAAGATATGGTCATACAATAAAATATAATAGGGCATCCAATTAATGCTATTTCCTTACTGATTACCTATTATTTATTCTAATTGCCTTATAGATATTAACTCAGGTAACTATCACAGCATCCCTGTATGGTAGATACCATCATTATCCCCATTTTTTTTCAGGTGAAAAAAAATGAGCCAAAGACTGGTAACAAGTGAGACAAATAACTCACTCAAGATACTCAGCTAGATGCAAGTATTCCTTCCTTTACACACTAATGTAGGACCATAAAATGGCAATGCACGTTGAAAATGGTAAAGTGAGCTTGTAATCAATGAGAAAATAATGATTTAAAGCTTTTTTTTTAAAGATTTATGTATGTATTTGACAGAGAAATAGAGAGCACAAGTAGGGAGAGTGGAAGGCAGAGGGAGAAGCAGGCTCTCCACTGAGCAGGGAGCCCAATGTAGAGCTCGATCCCAAAACCCTGGGACCATGACCGGAGGCGAAGGCAGCCGATTAATCAACTGAGCCACCCGGGTGGCCCATGATTTAAAGATTTTTATCAAAAGATTACAAATACTCATACTATTACTGTCTATTATAAATGCACAGAGAAATGAAAACAATACAAATGATAGTATACTCCAATATACTGAGAATTAAAAGTGTTTTCTTTCTTTGTAAAAATACTCATCAGAAAGTTTGAACATTCATTCAAATTGTATCTCATATAATTTGTGCTGGGGAGCATCTTTCTATGCCTTGGCAAACTGTAATGTCATTTTTCTAATTTCTTTTTTTCTTTTTTTTAGAGGAGAGGTGGGGAAGGAGGAGAGGGAAAGTGGGCATCTTATGCAGGCTCCATGCCCAATGCAGAGCTGGATACCGAGTTTGATCTCACAACTCAGATCACGACCTGAGCTGAAATCAGGGGTCGGACGCTTAACTGACTGAGCCACCCAGGCACCCAAACTGTAATTTCACTTTTCAGTTTGAATCACTTTCCAGTATTTTATCCTTTATGCTTTCAATGTTGTGAAATAGCTCCCATGGTGTCTGTGATGTGAAGTTTTTGCAGGTGTCACTTCCTCTGGGACATCTTCCTCCTTTCCATCACAAGCACATTTCCTCATTTTTCCTCACCCTCACTAAGTCATTTGGCTGCATATTTGTGTCTCTCACGTGGCAGCAATGTCAACATCCCCCTAGTCAGTCATTTCTTCTAGAAATTCTACTTGAATTTCACTTTCAGCACTATCACTTTGTTTTTTTACTGCCTTTCATTGTTATTAGCCAATTCTCTTTTTTATTAACCATAAAATGTCACATGGGTTTATCAATAGGAAACATGGAAGCATCACAAATCATGTGTTTTATTGTGTGTAGGTGAACTGAGTAACAGATGTACAATGACCAATCGCCAACAGATTTTGAAAGAAATTATGTGACTGGTCACTGGTCTGAAAGGTAGCAGCAACATTTCTTCTTTGAGCAATTACTTAGGTGGTAAACTGAAATCTGAATTGTGTTCGGGGTTTTTGTTTGTTTAAGATTTTTAAGATTTAAGAATTGTGTTCGGGTTTTTGTTTTTTTTTAAGATTTTTAAGATTTTACTGGGCGCCTGGGTGGCTCAGTGGGTTAAGCCTCTGCCTTCGGCTCAGGTCATGATTTCAGGGTCCTGGGATCGAGTCCCACATGCAGCTCTCTGCTCAGCAGGGAGCCTGCTTCCTTCTCTCTCTGTCTGCCTGACTACTTGTGATCTCTCTCTCTCTCTCTCTGTCAAATAAAATCTTTTTTTATTTATTTATTTGAGAGACAGAGTGAGTGAGAGAGATAGCACATGAGCAGGGGCAGAAGGAGAGTCCGAGGGAGAGAGAGAGAGAGAAGCAGGCTCCCCTGCCAAGCAGGGAGCCTGACATGGGGCTCTATCCCAGAACCTGGGATCATGACCTGAACTGAATGCAAATGCTTAACCAACTGAGCCACCCAGGTACCCTCTGAATTGTGTTGTTGAGCGTCTAGTACTGTTTAACTATAGCAACTGAAATTCAGGCATAACAAAACTACACAAAGAAAGGACTGACTGTTGTAGCTTAGCCAGAATTTGAACCCAGGCAGTTTGACACAAGAATACCGTCTCTTCAAACCATAAGAGACTCTTATCTCGCAGAACAAACTAAGGGTTGCTGGGGGGCGGGGGGTTGGGAGAGGAGGGTGGGGTTATGGACATTATGGGGGGTGTGCTGTGATGAGTGCTGTTAAGTGTGTAAACCTGGCGATTCACAGGCCTGTACCCCTGGGGCTAAAAATACATTATATGTTTATTAAAAAATTAAAAATTAAAAAAAAAAGAATACTGTCTCTTAACCACATGGCAATAATACCTCTTAGAAAAGAAAGTGTAAGTATATTAAAATTATACATATGTCATTACAATAGAAAAAAATTAATGGTTAACATATAATATGATCTGATATTTGAAAATATAAGTTATTGCAAAAACAGTCATTTATGTGGGTATTAATATATTTTAAATCTATAGGAATATTCACCAAACTGTTGTACATCAGTAATTATCACAGAGCTTGGGTGCAGATTCTGAGACCTTTATCTTATATATTCTCTCTCTTTAGAGCCAACATGAAATATTAAGTCAATGGAAGGGAGGACAAGGCGATAAAGGACAGAGGAGGAGAAAGTGATGGGAGGACGAGACTGCTGTCAATGTTGGGGGCTGTACAATGCAAGTAAGACAATGCCTGTGACACTGAGAAACTGCCTTCATAAATCCTCTCGTCTCTTCTCCTCTTTCAGTCCCTCTCCTTTCTAATATGCTCAGATATACCTCATTTTGGTTAAAAAATTTAAAAGTTCCTTCACCCTGTGGATTCCTCCAGTTCCCATTCTTGGGATTTTTTTTTTTCTTTTCTTAATGACCAAAATCTCAAATGAACACTTTTCCTTCTCTATCCAATCTTTCCCGTCATATCATAACCCCGTTCCCAGAACAATATCTACGCTGACATTGTTCTCTCAAAGGTCAGTAGCAAAACAACCTCCTTCCTGCTGCCGCCCCTTCCAACCTGGTGCAGACATGGCTCGGGGAACCTTCGGGATCACGCAGCGAGGCGTACTGTGTTCTGCCGGATGCTGAGGCGAGAAGGCAGCTCTGAGTAGAGGCCGCCAATCACTCAGGAACAAGCAGGGCCCCATCTCTAGGCCGGAAACCGGAACTAGAGAGGCAACAGACCGGCATCAGGCTAGTGTGCAGGCCGAGGAGTTCTGACCGCATTCCGGCCCTCAGCGTTGTTGCAGGACCCGGATGTTGGAACCTGTTGGAACCGGATGGAGCGTGGCCGGAACAAGATGACTGGCTGCGAGTTTAAAAGGGGGTGGGACTTCCCGGCTCTGCGGTCCTCCATCATGATCATTGCATGACAGTATGTAATTTTATAAAGAAATCAACAGTTTTGGGGCGCCTGAGTGGGTCAGTGTGTTAAAGTCTCTGCCTTCGGCTCAGGTCATGATCCCAGCGACCTGGGATCAAGCCCCGCATGGGGCTCTCTGCTCGGTGGGGAGCCTGCTTCCTCCTCTCTTTCTCTCTCTGCCTGCTTGTGATCTCTGTAAAATAAATAAATAAAATCTTTTAAAAAAAAGAAAAAAGAAATCAACAGTTTTTCCTTATAAAATGACGCCTTTATTACTAAATTCAGAGTACAAATACATACCCGTACTCTGTATGTATACCACGAGTTGATCAGAACTGGCATGGGGGTTTGGGCGGGTGGGGGGAGGGTGATGACCCAGATCTTATGCAGGTGAGAACCTAAATCATCTTCTCCTCTGATGGAAGGAATAAAGGAAACGCCTGGTATAGGGAAACCCCTTCATTGTGGCTTCCCGTGTTTTTCTCCCCCACCCAGAGCAGCCCAGAGTGGTGACTGAAGAAGCTCCAGGCCGTGGGGCTGTGACCAGTGGAAAAGGGGAAAGGAAACTCTAGTAGCTACAGCCACTGGGTCTCCCCTCTTCTGCCCGGGTCCTTTTGGGCTTTGAAAAAGGGTCAGAATGAGACACTGCTGGCTGTGCAGGAGGGAAAGGGATGGATCCAAAGAAGGGGTTTGCATTGCAGCAGAGACCATCTACCACAGTGCCAGGGACTTCAGACAGTGATCTTGGGGAGGACAAGTCCTGGAAGACTACCCCCAACGTCCTGTTGTGCCTAGCCCCAAAGTAGTAAAGCCCACATTGCTTCACAGACCTCTTTCATTCTCAGTGGACATAGTCCAAGTTTCAGAATGAAGAATGGTGATACAACCAGACATATTTGGGCCCTGTGGGAATGGGGGACAGCTCTGGAAGAGAAAGAAGTATCCCTAAGAACCTTGGGATTGTGGTGACATTAGAAAGAGCTTCATGGGAAAGGAATTTTCCCACATCTCTTTACCAACCTGGCTCCTTTTCAGCCCCAGCTCATAGGTCACCTCCTCCCTGAGGACCTCCAAGATTGCCCAGACAAGGCCCACTCCCTTCCAACTCCCCAACGATCCTGGTTATTACCTTCTTTGGGTCCTGACAATAATCAGAATTAATTATTTTGTAGATTTATTTCTTTGACTTGTTTATTGTGTCTCCCAAATGATAAATTCCATAAGAAGAAGACCATATCTGCTTTATTTCCAGCTTAGTTAGGTTCCCTCCCCCCCCAACCAAAACAAAACAAAACAAAACCCACGAAACTGAAAAAGATGTGATGGTAAGGTAAGTCCAAACAATACTAGAAGGGAGGGAACAGGGAAGAGAGACAGGGAAGGGAAGAAAGCCAATGAAAAGAACGTCAACGAGCAGATCACCACTGGGAGCAAACTGGGCCTCAGTCATCCAAGGGTAAGGGGACTATTACATTTATCAAACATCTCCGGGATCTCACTGGTTGAGGAGCCCATCAGAGGTGTTAACACATTTCTGAGCATATGCCTGCATCTGGCAAAGACCCTCAGCAGAGAAACTTAGGTATCCTGTGTAGGAAATGTGTACAGGCATCCTCCAGAGCAGGCTGGGCAGACACGGGCTGGGCAAGAATGGTGTAGACTAGGCCTGTTACAGCATCAGTTCATAGATCAGGCTCTGGCACCTGGTGTATACTCTATAAACTACAGCTGAATAAACAGTAGATTGAAACATGAATGAATAAAAGAGAAGATAAGTGGGTTTCTAGTAATAATGTCAGAAAGGACTGGTTTTTCTTTCTTGGTGTTGACATTAATTTTATTAAAAGATTTTAATTTGAGAGAGAAAGCACAAACAAGAGGGGTAGAGATGAGGGAGAGGGAGAGGGAGAAGCAGACTCCTTGTTGAACAGTGATCCTGACATGCAACTCAGTCCCAGGACCCTGAGATCATAACCTGAGCTGAAGGCAGATGCTTAATTGACTGAGCCACGCAGGCACCTCTTGCCCTTACTTTGGACCCCAATTCTTTACATTCCCTTTCAGCCAGACTGAGAAAGATCTATTAGATTTTTTGCCATGTCCATTTTCCTTCTCTTCCTCCACACCTTCACTGCAGTATACACCTTCCAGAGAGAGGTGTTTCCCTATGCTCATGCTCAAAAAAGCGCTTTATGATTGACTTTATCCCTGCTCGCTTTTCATTGAGAAAATATTGCTAGGTTTCTTGGAAATAAATATAACGTTGCTTATTGATCCAGATTTCCTGGTATGTAAGCTCTTGCCTATAAATTAGTTGGCCTACTTTTAGAAGTTGCATTATTTCTTTTGGGCCAATTGAGAACCCTTTAGTGCACAAACAGCAAGAAAAGTTAAATTTACAACATTGCACACTGGAACCATTAATCTAGATCAACACATACTAGGAATCACTTCCACCATTCCTCCTTTTTATATAGTTTTCATCTGGCCTATGAATAGGACATCTTGTCCTGGGCAAAGTATTATATCTTCAAGGTTTTCAAATTCTTGATTAATAATAGTAAAACTCTTTTAACCTTAAATGAAATTGCTGATGTGCACGTTCTTTTTGTTTTTCTCCCACAACTCCTGGTTCATATGAGCTTGGCCTAATTCTATCACATTGCAAATGCTCTGTGAGAGTGAACTTTCTTTATGTAAGCAGTAGTAATGCATTTGAAGTCATCAAACACATTTGATTATATTTTCTAATTGCTTTCTATAGGACCTCTCTCTCATTTGTCATAATCAAGAGGTTTTTTTTTTCTGACTTCATGATGACCTGCTATAATACTGAATAATAAATGCAATTTTCTTGGCAAAGGTCATCTAAACAGTATTACTTGAACTTAAAATTATTAAATAAGGGCGCCTGGGTGGCTCAGTGGGTTAAGCCGCTGCCTTCGGCTCAGGTCATGATCTCAGGGTCCTGGGATCGAGGCCCGCATCGGGCTCTCTGCTCAGTAGGGAGCCTGCTTCCCTCTCTCTCTCTCTCTGCCTGCCTCTCCATCTACTTGTGATCTCTCTCTGTCAAATAAATAAATAAAATCTTTAAAAAAAAAAATTATTAAATAAATCCCCTTCTCTTTATGGTTGCTCTGATGGTTAAGTCTATGTGTTAAATTGGCTATGCCATGGTACCCTAGTTTTTAACCAAGCACCAATATAGATGTTGTGATGAAAGTATTCTTCAGGTATGATTAGTATTTAGATCAATAGGCTTTGAGTAAAGCAAATTACCCTCTGTAATAAGTCCCATCCAATAAACTGAAGCCCTTAAAAGAAGAGAAGGAACAAGGAATTCTCCAAGTAGATTGCCTTGAAATGTGAGACTGCAGCATCAGCTCTATTCCTGGGTCTCCAACCTACCACCAGTCTATCCCAGAGATTTCAGATTTGCCAGCACCCACAATTTCATAAGCCAGTTCCTTAAAATAAATCTCTCCATATATATATATATATATATATATATATATATATATATGCAGTTCCTAAATCACAGAGGAAGCAAATCGTCAGAGGAAAGTCCTATATCAGTGTTTGTATGTTTGGAAGAATTGTGTCCTTGCTTCTCCTCTGTCCTTCCAGCCATAATATTGAGTATTAAGAACACAAAAATGGAAAGTCATGGGCACTGCTCTGAAGTTCCAATACAATAAGATGATAGCAAAGATAGAAGAGAGGCAGAGGCATGCAGAGGGAGGTAGACATTACCCAATGCCAGGAGAAGCTGGGGAAGCAAGTCACCGTTAAGCTGGATCCTGAGAGATTTAGTAGGAGTTGATTAACTGATATATGAACAAGATCCTCTAGACAGGTATAATATTTGATTGAAAAATATGACAACTACCTGTTATACTCATTAATTCATTCAACAAATATTTATTAAGTGTATGTTTTTTTACCAGAGATGGTTTTGTCCTTAATTTTGACTCCTGTTTTTACACCCTCCTTCCCAGCCTAGGCAAAGTCCATCACATTTCTTCTGCTAGATGGCTGTCTTTCACTGTTCAGCTCCCATCACGTCCCATAGCAGATGTTGCGGATAAAATGGTGAGTAAAAACAAACAAATAAAAAAGAATTGCTTAGGATTCACTTTAGCAACCCGTGACAAAAACCCCCAAAATACCAATGGCTTAAGCATAATAGAATTTTATTTTTCTCTCATCGAAATATCCAGATCTATCATCTAGATTTGGAATGATAGAATTAGGCTTCATTTGCCTTGCTGCTCTGTCAACTTCATTCTGCAGCCATCACTTGTTTAAAAATGGCTGTTCCAGCTCCAATTCTCTTGTGTATCTACATTAAGCCAGCAGGAAAGAGAAAAGGAGGAGGAGATGAGCATTCATCTTCTCTTTACAGACACTTCTGGAAGTCACATCTATCATTTTCACCAAAATCCCATTTTCCAGAACTTAGTTACACAACTACAACTAGTCTTCATTAGTGGCAGCCATATGCCCAGCTAAAAGTTGAAAAAGGAAAGACAAATATTAAAGACAATGGACTGTGTTGCAGAAGGGAGAGAATCAGAATGAATATCACTCTGAAGGTTACACTCTTGACTGAAAAATAGGGTTGAGAAACAGAATTTAATTATTGTTTTAACATCTTTTAAAATCTTCACTTACAATTACATTGTTTTATTTTATTTTATTTTATTTTAAAGATTTTATTTATTTATTTGAGAGAGCAAGAGCATGAGCAGGCAGAGGGGCAAAGGGAAAAGGAGAAACAGACTCCTACTGAGCAGTGAGGCTGATGTGGGACTTGATCCCACTTGGGATCATGACCTGAGATGAAGGCAGACGATTAACCGACTGAGCCACCCAGATGACCCTACATTGTTTTAATGATAGTCATTTACAGCTTAGTTATTTAGGAAAAAAAAGTATACTCGAATTTCTACAAAAATTAGGAAACAAGTTCATATTTTTTGTGCAGGTTAATCGATCAATGGTTAAGACTGTTGGTTGTTTTTTTTTTTTTAATTTTTATTTATTTGACAGAGATCACAAGTAGGCAGAGAGGCAGGCGGGGGTGGGGGGGGGAAGCAGGCTCCCCACTGAGCAGAGAGCCCGATGCGGGGCTCAATCTCAGGACCCTGAGATCATGACCTGGGCTGAAGGCAGAGGCTTAATCCACTGAGCCACCCGGGCGCCCCAAGACTGTTGGTTTTTAAAGGTGAATCCCTACGCAATAGGTATATCTTTATTCTTTCTCATTATGAATTCTTCAAATGATACATGTGAGAAGAAATCACAAGCACTGAAATCTCAAAATAGAAGTCAATAACAAAGTTTCTCACTAATAGCAAAAGTCTGAAACATTTTTTAATTATTGCATTAAACCATATCTATGTGGTGGCCATGGAGAAGCACTGCCCATTCTTCCCTCTCAGAGAAACTGCCGTGAGGAGCATTATTGACTGACATGCCTCTGGATCCTTGCAAAGTTCACACAAAGGCCAGAGAGCCTCTGACTGTTCCTAGCCATTGGCTGAACACAGTGAGAGTATGAAAGATGTAACTTATGAATTTCCAAGCCTGGTCCTCAGGGAAACTTTCAACTTCTGCTCTCAGTCTTCACATGCCAATACCGCATCTATGGGGAGAGAATGGCTTAGTTGACAGTTGACAATAATTGCCAGACTTATGAGGATCTCGAACTACCTAGCACCAGTCAGATTGCTAGGTGACTTGTAACCACATGAATAATTCCAAGCAAGACCTGCAGAAAAATTGCCTGTCTGTGTCCAACACACATTGCTGACTCACAAAAACATGAGCAAATCAAGTGATTGCTTTAATAAGCTACAGAATTTTGGAGCTGCGTGTTAAGAAGCAGGAGATAATTGACACTAAAAAATAAGGTACATTGTGGCTGAGATTGACTACACACACACACACACACACATACATATATATATACATATATATGACAAATACTAACAAGATGAAAGTCCAACTTTCTATTTTAATATCAAACAAAATAGATTTTAAGACAAAAGCCATTGCAGAGTTAAAGAGAGTCAACATAATTCTAAACTGTATACACCTAATAAACTGTTCTCAAAATATATAAAACAGGAAAAAAGAAAAAGATAGAACTACAAGAAAAAACAGTAAATCCAACACCATCAACACAACACCATTAGTGATTAAAATAGATCAAACAGATGAAAACAATAAACAGAAAGGAGATTTGAATGCACAGTTAAAAAGCTGGATTTGGGGCACCTGGGTGGCTAAGTGGGTTAAAGCCTCTGCCTTCGGCTCATGTCATGATCCCAGGGTCCGGGGATAGAGTCCTGCATCGAGCTTTCTGCTCAGCGGGGAGCCTGCTTCCACCTCTCTCTTGCCTGCTTCTCTGCCTACTTGTGATTTCTGTCTGTCAAACAAATAAATAAATAAATAAATCTTTCAAAAAATAAATAAAAATAAAAAGCTGGATTTAATCAACATATGAAGACCCCTATACTCTATAGTAGGAAGAATCTGATGTGGTCTCCGAGATTCCCACCCCTTGATGTGCATGCCCTATATAATTCCCTCCCCTTTAGCTCGTGCAGGACCCATGGATATGATGAGATAGATACTTATTTGATCACGTTATGTTACATAGGACTCCATCATTTCAGACTGGAGAGAGATTCTCCTCCTGCTTTAAAAATAGTAACCTGCCATGTATGAAAGGACCACGTATCTAGGACCAGAGGGGCTCTAGAGCTGAGAGCAACCCTGGCCAACAGCCAGCCAAAATATGAGGACCTCAGTTCTAGGATGACAAGGAATTGAATATTACCAACAACCTGAATGAGTTTGGAAGACCCTGAGCCGCAGATGAGAACACTGCTAATAGATACCTCAATCTCAGTCTTATGACACCCTGAGCAGAGAACCCATGCCCAGACTTCCAACTTACAGAAACGTGAGATAATAAAAATTGATGTCATTTTAAGCCTCTAAGATTGTGTTAATTTGTTACACAGGAATAGAAAACTAATATACACTCAACCATTAGAAAAGTATATTCTCGGGATATCTGGGTGGCTCAGTACTTTAAGCGTCTGCCTTCTGCTCAGGTCATGATCCCAGGGTCTTGGGATTGAGTCCCACATTGGGCTCCTTGCTCTCGAAGGAGTTTGCTTTTCCCTCTGCCTGCCACTCCCTGCTTCTGCGTTTACTCTTTCTCTCTTTCTCTGACAAATAAATAAATAAAATCTAAAAAAAAAAAAAAAAAAAAAAAAAAGAAAGAAAGAAAGAAAAGCATATTCTGGGGCACCTGAGTAGCTCAGTCAGTTAAATGTCTGACTTTGGCTCAGGTCACCATCTCAGGGTCCCTGGGATTGAGCCCGCTTGTCCTTCCCCCTCTGCCCCACCCCACTCATGCTCTTTCTCTCTTTCAAACAAATAAATGAAATCTTTAAAAGAAAGAAAAGAAAAGCATATTCTTCTCAACCTCCCATGCAATATTTATTAAAATTGATCACAAACAATATCTTAGAGCTGGTTCCAGCAAATTTCAAAGATTGATGTCTCATAAACTATATTCTTTGATCCCAGTACAATTAAAACCATAATCAAAATTCATGAATTTTGGGGAATCCAAAAGTTTTCAGTGCCCAAAGTTAGCCTAAAAGTGTTACGACAGCTGACTATACATGAGCAAAAGCCTGACGGCAGGAGAAAGAGGCCACCATGAATGGAAATGTTGGATCCAAGGACAAATAATTGTGATCAAGGACTGACTCAGCAGTGGTACCTATGCCCAAATAGCTCACAACAGGCCACAGAGTAGCTTCCCTTCCACAGTCAGTGGTCTGAAGCAGCCGAGCAGCCACTTGGCAAGAAGACCAGCAATGAGTCTGTGATGTTTTTCTCCCTACCATCCCAGAGTCAAGAAAGCCCCCAAACACCTAACATTATCTGAAGAGAAGCAACTAAGAGGGAAGAGAAATTAAAGACTGAGCACCGAGCCCAAAGAAAATGAACATCCTCAAAAGACAATTAAAATGGAAACAGATACTATAAAATCTTTAAAAAAAAAAAAAAGGGGGCACCTGGGTGGCTCAGTGGGTTAAAGCCTCTGCCTTCAGCTCAGGTCATGATCCCAGGGTCCTGGGATCGAGCCCCACATCAGGCTCTCTGCACAGCAGGGAGCATGCTTCTCTCTCTCTCTCTCTCTCTGCCTGCCTCTCTGCCTACTTGTGATCTCTGTCTGTCAAGTAAATACATAAAATCTTTAAAAATAAAATAAAATAAAATAAATAAAATGGAAACAGATACTATTAGATGCAATTGATTGACAACTTTTAATTTTCTTTACTTTCCCTGCTGTGCAGCACAGGTGGCTAGTGGGGTATTTTTTTCCATACCTGAGAGGAGTGTAATAAAGAGTTTTTTAACACACCATGCAAAATTTTCTTTAAAACTCATTTACAAGAACAGTACCTAAATCAATTATAACGTAGCTTCTCCTAACAGGTGTCTGTTTGTCAAGCCTGTTTCTATACTGGGATCTCAAACTCAAAAGTTTAACAAGGACCAGCATATAACCAAATGAAAGAAGCAGACTAAGTTTTAAAGAATAGGATATAGTGGAGTTTTTGGTAACGTGAAGAGCATATACCCCCAAAAAAGATCTCAGATTCTGTGGACTGGTTCCAGTGGGCTACCATTTTGCCTCTTCCATAATATGCGATAGGCATGCATATTCGTTATCCCTAATACAGTTTGATCAAATTAGGTCATAGTTTAATATTTTTATATCTGTTTCCCCTACAGTGATATATTCCAAACGCTGGAACAGCTTTCTATTCATCTTTATATCCCCAGGACATAACCCTTAGCATAGAGTAAGCCTGGAGTAAATACCAGTGGTGGAAATCATGAATGAGGGGCCCATAGCAACAAATCATCCAGATCAATGCATTAAATGAATGATGACAAGGGTAATCAAATCACATACATGAGCATGAAGCACCCCACAAAGTTCAGCCTCTCTGCTGTGTGACGTGCAAACAGCTGACAGCTCTCTGCTTAATGACAGACTGTAACCTGAGATTCTAGAAGCTCAGTGTTTGGAAAGGCACTAATTTCTTTCATTTTTAATTAGGTAACCAGTGATTAGATTATTATTGCTAGAGACAAGCTGATTAAGAAGTCACTGACAAGTCGTTTGTCCTCCTCCAAGGGCTGTCACAAGGATACATTTACATAATGACAGCTTCCCAGCTGGGAACTCTACTCTCTACTAGTGTCACTTCTGGCAATAAATGCTGGTCCCTTGCTATTTGGGATTTAAGTAAATTTTCCAAACGGGAGCTAGTCTAGGGACAATTCTTACTGAAAAATCTTAGAAATGGAAATGCACCCAAAGAGAATTTGCTAAGGCCTCTCTCTCTCTCTTTCCTAGAAAGTAAGTTTCTTTTTTTTTTTTTAATTAACATATAATGTATTATTAGCCCAGGGGTACAGGTCTGTGAATCATCAGGCTTACACACTTCACAGCACTGACCATAGTAGGAAGTAAGTTTCTTAAGGATGGTGATGACAGGATGGTGGAGGAGGGGGAGGGTCTGTCAATTCTGTCTTAGAAAGAACGCTTAGGGGAACTGGTTAAAAGAACACCACCTTAAAGGGGGTGGGAGGTATAGGGGAGTGAGTGAGTGAGTGAGTGTGTGTGGCGGGGGTGTGGGCTGAGTTGGAGAGTGGGGGATGGGGGTGAGTAGGAGGTTCTCTCCTAAATATTTGAAAAGCAGGAAAACATCTTTCCACTTGATAATTTTTTTTTTTTTAGTAGGCTCCATGCTAGAGCCCAATGCAGGGCTTGAATTCATGACCCTGAGATCAAGACCTGAGCTGGAATCAAGAGTCAGATGCTTAATTGACTGACCCACTCAAGCGCCCCTCACTTGATAAATTTTTCAAACTAGAGCAGCCCCAAGCCTCTAGGGGGCCTTGTTACTTTTATTTTTTCTTATTTTTCATTTTCAAAAGCCTCTCAAGGCTCATTGTGTTTCTCTCTTTTTACACAAACAGTTGATTACATTCATTAAACGAAATGTTCAGTGGGATAAGACAGAGAGAGAGAGAGAGGGAGAGAGAGAGAGAGAGTCCTACCTCAGATTATTTCAGATTAGTGAAGCCTCAGTTGCTTTCTGAATGGAATGCCATTCATCAAGTCCCTAAATTGAATCACAAAAAAGACAAATGGAAACACTGAACTTCAAACACAACCTTCAAAATAGCTGAAAAATTTAGGAGAAACTAGCTCCTTTGGAGTAAGTGTTCCAAATTAAAGAAAATTCTAATTATATAAAGTAAAGCAAACTGTATTTTTCAGGGCTACCAGGCAGAAATTGCTCTGGACTACTTCATCATGTTCTATCCATATGTCTGAGATTTTCTGAAACAGGGGGAAACATTTTTGATGCATTTTTTACATTATTAACTTGTTTGGTAAATTGTTTGGTAAATTTGGTAAATTCGTATTAACTAAATTTGGTAAATTTGGTTGTTTTTTTAAGATTTTATTTATTTATTTGAAAGAGAGAAAGGGTTCACAAGTGGGCAGGGCAGCAGGCAGAGAGAGCGGGGGGAAGCAGACTCCCTGCCCAGCAGAGAGCCCGGTGCGGGGCTGGATCCCAGGACCCTGAGATCATGACCTGAGCCGAAGGCAGAGGCTTAACCCACTGAGCCACCCAGGTACCCCATAAATTCATTTTTTTCCATAAATGATCATGATCCTCAGTATGGGGTCCAAATGATGGGAGTACATCAAGATAGAAAAGGGTATATTCCAAGAATATAGTTCAATATCAGAAAATGTATTAATGAAGATCACCATATTAGCAGATTAAGAGGAAAAAATGTAATACCAATCATTCATTTTCTCATGAGATTTGAGCAGGCCTTGGTAGATGTACTCCAACTCTGCTCCCTACGGTTTTTGTTGACGTGGCTTGACTGCAGCTGTCAATTCAAATTCCAGGTTAGCTCATTTCCATGGAGCAAGTTCATTCGTACTGCCCTCTAGAAGGCTAGCTACAATCTTCAGGGGAGCCTCAGTTCCTTTCCACAGGGCTGCTTGAGCTTCTATCCAGCATGCAGCTAGGTTCCATAAGCAAGTGTTCCAAAAGACCAGGGTGGACATGATAAGACTTCTTAGGATTTAGCCTTGGACCTCAAATGCCCACAACATTCTGTTAGTCTTGGTCAAGCAAGTCTCTTAGGCAAGCCTAGATTCAGGGGGAAGAGACTGCATAGTCTGGTTTGGGACTTCCATAGGAGTTGTGTGAGAATACTAGCTGCTTGCACTTGATGATGATGGGGTCTGTGGAAAGAGCTAGCACTCCCTTTTCCAGGGGACAGAAGTCACTGATCCCAGGGGAAGCTGAATCTGGGTACGGCCTCTCCAGCTGACAAAGTAACCTGATGCCAGTTAGCTTGTCGACCAGCTGATTCGGTGAACCCCACAGTGAGAATTTTATCCAATCTCGCAGCCCTTCAAGTCTATTTGCCCATTGCATCTGTCGTCCCAGATGCTTCTGGGGCCCCTTCAATCAGGAAACGCACATCCTTCGATTTTTGAATGATTCAGTTCTCTTTGTCATCTCTTCTTGAAATTCCTAGTATTTGGACATGGGATAATGGACTCCTCCTCTAATTTTCTTATCTTTTCATTCCCATTTTCCATCTCTTCACATCTTTGCTCCACTTACAGGGGCATCGTCTCAATTCCATCTTCGAATATTCCGCTGAGTTTTTTCCTGCTGCTGTGATGTTTTAAATTTCCACATCTTCTTTGTTGTTGTTGTTCTTTATAAATTGTTTATCATCCTCTTCTTGTTTCACAGCTACAACAGTCTGTCTCTCTGAGAATATTGAAGATCATCCTGGGTTGGGTTTTGGTTTCATTCAGTTCTGTTTTTTTTGTTTTGTTTTGTTTTGTTTTTTAAGTTTTCTTCTACCTGGATAGCTTCTGTTTCCTCCAAGCTGCTGTTTTCTGTTTGTTTTTGTCCTTATTTTTTTTTTTTTTTTTTGTTAGCTTTCTTCATATACCTGGAAATCCTTAGCCGTCTGACCTTGATTAAGAATAAGGAACCGGGGCGCATGGGTGGCTCAGTGGGTTAAAGTCTCTGCCTTTGGCTCAGGTCATGATCTCAGGGTCCTGGGATCAAGCCCAGCATCTGGGCTCTCCGCTCAGTGGGGAGCCGGCTTACCGTACCACCCCTCCCCCCGCCTGACTCTGTCTGTCAAATAAATAAATAAAATCTTAAAAAAAAAAAAAGAAAAAAAAGAAGAAGGAACTAAAAAGCTCATTAAGAGACTCCGAGCATGTGAATGAGACCTATAAACTATGGGCTTCTCTTTAAGTTTATCTGGACGAGTCATTTGTTAGGAAAGCCCTGGCATCGATATATTTTCTGGTACTTTCTTTTGGCCTAGTCATATTTTTAGAATCTTCTGACCCTGCCTGGAGAATGAGAGTCTGGCTGACTAATCTGGAGGCCAAGTAAGGGATGATGTCTAGAGGGTTTTGCATTCAATACTCAGTATATGGTAACTCATTCCTCCTGTTTTTGGCATTGTAGCCATGTTCTCTCAACTTTGCTTAAAATGCTCTTCCCCATTACCCTTTGTGCAGAGATCCTGCTTTGCAGTCTCCAGATATAAACTCCTAGTCTTCTATCCAGATGGACAATGAGCACACAGATGGACATACGCACACAGCCAAGGAAAGGAGGAAATTTAAAAATCTAACAGGCAGCAGTCACCCATTCTTTTTTTTTTTTTTTAAGATTTTATTTATCTGACAGAGAGAGATCACAAGTGGGCAGACAGGCAAGCAGAGAGAGAGAGAGGAGGAAGCAGGCTCCCTGCAGAGCAGAGAGCCCAATGTGGGACTCGATCCCAGGACCCTGAGATCATGACCTGAGCTGAAGGCAGAGGCTTAACCACTGAGCCACCCAGGTGCCCCCACCCATTCTTTTTATTATAGCATGACTCCAATGCACACACACATCCACAAATGGACACATTTTTTTTTAAGATTTTATTTATTTATTTGACAGAGAGAGAGAGATCACAAGTAGGCAGAGAGGCAGGCAGAGAGAGAGGAGGAAGCTGTTTCCCCGATGAGCAGAGAGCCCAATGGGGGATTCAATCCCAGGACCCTGAGATCATGACCTGAGCCGAAGGCAGAGGCTTTAACCCACTGAGCCACCCAGGCACTCCACAAATGGACACATTTAACATCCAGTTCCAAATGTACCTGGAACTAACAGTTTCTGAACTTTTTCAAGACTCTGGAGTAAATCGGGAATTGTATTTGCTCACAGCCTTCTAGGCTGTTAGGTTGAGATCTGGTCTCCCAGTTTGTTTGTTCTCAACCATCAGATTTCCACCCTACAAAATTTTGTTGCTGTTTTCTCCTATCAGGTTGTCATCACGTTGAGTTTTGATTATTTAAAATATACATTGTCTGTAATTTTAATATGGTTTAGGTAAGGAATTAAATTGGATGCCCCATCTTATCCCAGTCAACATCTTTGTATTTATTTTTTAAATCTCGGTACAGTTGACACACAACATTGCATTAGTTTTGGGTATACAGCATAGTGATTCGACAAGTTTATCTATTACCCTGCGTTGACCACAAGTGTGGCTACCATCTGCTCTCACATAGCTCTATTATAATACCACTGATTCTATTCAGCATCTTAACCTAGAAGTGTTAATAGTTTTATTTTAACAACTAATTTTTGTACATACTTTTTTTCCCCCTCTAGCTGCTGATCAGTGTTTAAGTTTCTTTTCTACTAGAACATTAGATTCTGAAAGCGAGTAGGTGAGACTGACACAAAAATAATCTGGCCTGTAGGCTGAAGTATATAGCTTTCTGATTTATAACCACACTTGTAAAACCACTATAAAATGGCTAACTACCCTATATTCTGTGGTAGCTTAACTTCAACAAATATTCATTCATTTATTTATGTATTTATTTATTTTTAACTTCTACAAAATTTTTAATAGTTGATTGGTGTATAAAAGTTTACTGAGTGGCATGGCAGTAGGTTCCCAAACCAGACTTCATGATCTGATTGATCTTGAGTTGTTCATGGAAATCTTCTCAGAGTCAAAGAAAGAGTTTGTTCAGTTCTAAGAAAGAAATGATGAGAGGTGCCTGGGTGGCTCAGTTGATTAAGCACCTGCCTTGAGCTCAGGTCTTGATCTCACAGATTTGAGCTCTGCGGTGGGCTCCCTGTTCAGCAGAAAGTCTGCTTCTCCCTCTCCTTCTGCCCTTCCACTGCTTGTGCACATACGCTCTCACGCTCTCAAATAAATAAGTAAAATCTTTAAATTTAAAAAAAAAAAGAAAGAAATGATGAGTATGGACCCCATAGGTTTATTGAGAGAAATAAATGAGTTAAAACATAAAAAGCACTTTGAATAGCGCCTAGTATCTAGGGAGTACACAATAAACGTTAGGAATTAGAATTGAGATGCAATTTCATATATTGACATTAAATTTTTTTTGAAATGTGCAAATCCTTAAGATAACTTTTGTATAGTATTTATGAAATTAAATCATCTTACATGCCACCGGAAAGAGTGATCTCCAAAAAGTTAACACTCGCTATTTCCTTAATAGGAGAATTCAAGACATTTATAATAATTTCTAGTTTGTACTTAATCAGTTCTGCCAAAACTGAGGAGAAACTGATACTTTAAATTTCTACCATAATTGTGCTGGGATAAATTTAAACTATGAAGCAGCTATTGTACATGTCAATTTAATAAAGCCAATACATAATTAACACAAGCTAAGCTCCATGCGATAATTTCTTCATTCCTTAGGTGACAGGTGTTTTAAAGAATTACCTCTTTCTTGTGATAATTAAAGTCAATAGAGAAGGTTTTTGTTGTTGTTGTTTTTCCACTATCAACGTGAACTCCCTTTTATGTCTTATTGTTTAATTAGAGGATATAAGCCTTCCCTGCTGATAAAAATATTTCACCACTTGAAAATCAGCATTCTCGTTAGCTTACTCTGCACTGGGTGAAATATGACATGGAGCAAGAGTGACATCTGGTGGTCATATAAGTTCATCACATATAATTATGTCCTTGGAATTATTTCAATTGTATTTTAACGCCTCTTTTTATTTAAAAAAAAATTTTTTAAAGATTTTATTTATTTATTTGACAGAGATCACAAGTAGGCAGAGAGGCTGGCAGAGAGTGAGAGAGGAGGAAGCAAGCTCCCTGCTGAGCAGAGAGCCCGATGTGGGGCTCGATCCCAGGACCCTGGGATCATGACCTGAGCTGAAGGCAGAGGCTTTAACCCACTGAGGCACCCGGGCGCCCCTAAAAAAGTTTTAATAGAAACAAAACCTTTTAAGTGAGTACTTTCACATTTTATGAACTCCAAAATTTGTATTTAGATAAAACATGTAGACGTTATGAAACTATAAGAGATTTGCTACAATGAAAATCAACTAGGGGATATTTTGTACTCCCAAAACACAAAAAAATGGCAATTAGATATATCTTGTTTTGTTGGTAGGAGAGGTGAAACCTGCTTTTTATGCTGCAGAAAGTGTATTGATTCCTCCCATAAATGAATTTAAAAGAATTTGAAACAACAAAAAAAAATCCAACAACAAATAAAAGCAAAGTACAAAGACAATAATATCAGTATTGGACAAAGGGGACATATCTGATCTTGTCTACAAACTTCATGAGGCACCAATGAAGAATAATTCAATTTAGAGCACAGTAAATGTAAATACCAAAAGTCAAAGAGAATTTCCTTTCTGGAAAGACCAAAATGGGAGAGTAAGATGTTCTCAAAAACTTCCTTGGAGCTATCCAATTCAGAAATACCAGAACTAATGACAGTAGCATACTAGGAGAAAGATATGGAATATATTCTTTGAAGTCCTCTAGCCAGCACTCCGAGACAGAAACTAGAAGAGAAACCAAGCAAGAGGCTTTCCCCTAGATGCATTACAAAGTGGGAGAGAGGGGGTGCCTGGGTGGCTCAGTGGGTTAAAGCCTCTGCCTTCGGCTCAGGTCATGATCCCAGGGTTCTGGGATCAATTCCCACATCAGGCTCTCTGCTCCACGGGGAGTCTGCTTCCTCCTCTCTCTCTCTCTGCCTGCCTCTCCGCCTGCTTGTGATCTGTCAAATAAATAAATAAAATCTTAAAAAAAAAAAAAAAGTGGGAGAGAGATGGGAATAATTGCTAGGGGCCACTATCTTGATCCTGAGTGATAGTGTCAAGTGAAGGCAAATAAGTGTGGGGATACAGGCACAGCTTCCCCTGCCCCCCCCCCACACAGAAGACAAAAAATATTTTAACTGTTCACCAAAATGGTTCATTCATCCTGAAAGAAGAGCAAAACACTGAAGGTAATATGTCTTCACAATTTGTTAGGAAATATCACTGTCCCAACTCGGCTAGCTGTGGGTGCAGGGGTTTCAACAGCATTATGAAGAAACAGAGAGCAGAGATAAATTTCTCTGAATACAGTTGCCTATAGACGTAGCTTCCTCCCACCCATCTCATACAGCCGCATAATTGAACAGGGAATACAAACCAACATATCTAGTCTTCTAGCTCTAAGTGAAGACTCCAATACTGCCTGGGGAAATAGGAAAAGAAGTCAACAAGAGGCCATATATGGTATTGGGGGGTGCAAATCATAATCCTGGATAAACTATTCTGATTCAAAGTGAGAATAAAAGAGATAATCTTTAATGATGCAAAGTGCTACACTATGAAGAGTATAACAAAAGGAAAAAAGGAAGTGAACACTGGTATCCAAAGTTACCAGAAGCCCCCAGATACCCTGGGGGCACCTGGATGGCTCAGTGGATTAAAGCCTCTGCCTTTGGCTCTGGTCATGATCCCAGGGTCCTGGGATCCAGCCCAGCATCGGGCTCTCTGCTCAGCGGGGAGCCTGTTCCGCCCCCCCCTCTGCCTGCCTCTCTGCCTACTTGTGATCTCTCTCTCTCTGTCAAATAAATTAAAAAAACAAACAACAAAAACAAAAAGCATACTCTGGAAGAAATTTATTCCGACAAAAAGAAAAAAATTTAGAAAACAATGTTTAATAATGTCAGGAAAATTTGATGTAGAAGAATAAAATAAAAATAGATTAGCATGAAGTATATTTTAGGAGGAAAATGATAACATTGCTGGACCCCAAATTCATTAGGAGCAAATATTACCCTACAGAAAAGTGAACCGATAACACTGAAACACATTTAATATATCCACGTATTTCTGATTTAATTATTCAGTTCCCCAACTGATTTATTAGCAGGAAGTCTAGTGTCTCCCTTTTGAACCTCCATCCTTCTACACATCTATCCAATAATTCTCATGGCCATTATAATCCCCCAAAGGTCAGAAGGAGATCCATCCTCCTCTACATCTATACAGGTAGAACTGCACCATAATCAGCCCACTCTTGTCATTAGTCTCCACTGAAGCCCCACGGGAACTGAAAATCAGTCCTTACAACCGGGGGGAAATAGCAAATCACCATTAGACAAACAGCACAGTAATAATGTGCAGACAAGAACCATCAATGGATGCCTAAATTAGTGGGTAATGAATAATGAGAAATATCAAACATCAAAGAATTTCTCTCCAAGACATTTTTTAAAAGATTTTATTTATTTATTTATTTATTTATTTATTTATTTATTTATTTGAGAGAGAGAGAGAGAGCACATGACTGGGGGGAGGGAGAAAGTGAGAGGGAGAGAGAGAATCTCAAGCAGACTCCATGCTGAGCACGGAGCCCCACACAGGGTTCGATCTCACGACCCTGAAAGCATGACTTGAGCTGAAATCAGGAGCAGGTTCTCAACAGACTGAGCCACCCAGGCGCCCCTCCAAGATAATTTATTAATTGAAAAGGGAAAAAATAGAAACATTATGTTGGAAAAACCCAGCAGACACCACTTTTACCAAGTGATCAAAGTTAATGTCGTCACCAGTAATATGACATTAATATCATGTTCTTTCTGATAAGACTGAGAAAAGTGTCTTCACTTCTATGGTTTTTTGCCCCAAATTCATAACTTCCATCTAACCATGCATGGTAAAATACCAGAAAAATACAATTGAAGGGTGTTTAAAAAAAAACAAAACAAAACAAACAAAAAATAAAACCACACACACAAAAATCTGACCAGGGCGCCTGAGTGGCTCAGTTGGTTAAGCGACTGCTTTCAGCTCAGGTCATGATCCTGGAGTCGCGGGATCGAGTCCCACTTCGGGCTCCCAGCTCCATGGGAAGTCTTCTCCCTCTGACTTTCTCCTCTCTCATGCTCTCTCTCATTCTTTCTCTCAAATAAATAAAGAAAATCTTAAAACAAAAACAAAAACAAAAACTGACCAGTAAGTACTCTACGAAAGTGTCAAGATCATGATAGACAAAGGAAAACTAAAGAAATGTCACAGATTAGAGGAGATGAAGAAAGCATGACAACTAAATCCAAGGTGGGTTCTTCAATGGAATAGAAAAACGACATTAGTGAGGAAACTAACAAAATTTAAATAAGACCTGCAGCTTCGTCAATATTCTTGTTCCAGTGTTAATTTATTGGTTTTAATTGTTATGATTATGTAGTATGCTGTTAACATTAGGGGAAGCTGAGTGAAGGGCATATGGGACTTTCTATACTATTTTACAACTTTTCTGGAAGTCCAGAATTATTTCAAAATAAAAAGTGTTTTTAAGTCCATATAATTCATTTAATCCTGACATAAATCTCAGTAGAGGCACATTGTCCTTTGAAAGGGGGGTGGTCCCTCCCCTCAGTGCCAGCTCAGCCAAGTGTGTCCCCTGCTTGGGCTCCTTGGGAGAGGAACATTTTGTGCTCAGCTCCTTCTATTTTTCATACACAGACACCTCTCAGGGGTTCTCTTAGGCCAGAAGAACTGGGGCAGGACTGGGTTCTGGTTTTGGTCTCTTTAATGCCAAAACTATGTCTGCCTTTTACCACAGAGAATAATCCACAGGGCAAGCAGCATTTTTAATTCTTAAAACACAAAGGGTTTGGGGGCACCTGGGTGGCTAGTCGATAAAGTGTCTACCTTCATTTCAGGTCATGATTTCAGGGTCCTGGATCGAGCCCCACATTGAGCTCCCCCCTCAGCGAGGAACCTGCCTCTGCCTCTCCCTCTGCTGCTCCCCCTTCTTGTGTTCTCTTTCTCTCTCTCTTTCTCTCTGTCAAATAAATAAATAAAATCTTTGGAAACAAAACAAAAAGAAACAAACAAACAAAAAAAACCGTGAAGGGTCTGGTTATTATCCTTTCCGTAAGCTATCCTTCCACTAGTTTAGTCCCTCTGTAGTCATCAAACATGGTTGTTCCCCATCCCCTGTCCCCTCAACCCCATGAGTTTACCTGCATCCTCTGTAGACAGTTTCCAGCATGGTGGGGTGCACGCCTCTCACTTCTTTGCCTGAGAGTTCTTTATGACACCTAAGGAGCTTACTCCTGGCCAGCAGGAATAGTTGGCAGGATAGGGGAGTTTTAGCCCCTGAGGGGCAAAGCATGAAGGAAGGATATGGATGAATAAATATTTCATCCTTCCTCCCTCCAGACTAAAACTCAGAGGTATTTTCTTTTTTTTTTTTTAAAGGATATGCGCTTTCAAGTTATTTTTTTTTTTTAGGAGTTTATTTATTTATTGACAGACAGAGATCACAAGTAGGCAGAGAGGCAGGCAGAGAGAGAGGAGGAAGCAGGCTCCCTGCTGAGCTGAGAGCCCAGGACCCTGGGACCATGACCTGAGCCGAAGGCAGAGGCTTTAACCCAACTGAGCCACCCAGGCGCCCCACAGAGGTATTTTCTAAACATTTCCTCAGAGGGCTCTGGGGGCCTCGAGCGGCTCCTGGTGCCAGCAGGCTCCTCGTTGCCCTCTTTACAAAGTTTCACTTTTATCCTTCTCACTGCCACCCTGTCTCACTTTTACCGCTTGTCCACGTGTCCTTCCTGAGATCACCCCCCCAAAGAAGCCAGTTGTACCCAAATTGTGACAGTTATACTTAATGATATAAAAATGTTTTCAAGTTATTCTGAACTGAAAATAAAGCGTTTTAGAAAGTAACATCGCCAGTTCCTAACCAGCGTGGCCTGTGGCTTCCTCCCCTACAACCAGCCACATATATGGTGCTAAAGCTAGAGGGTGGTTGGTGTGTCCCAATGCTAACCCCCAACTGTGGGAAGCACAACGGTTGTGGAGAATGTGCCTAGAGGGGATAACATCATGGAAGGGAGGGGGATATGCAAGTTAGAGTAGATGAAGGCCGGACACAAGGGACAAGCATGGGATAGAGAGGGTTTCATTAGTTCTTCCCCTGTATCTCCCCACGTTTCCTAGACAAGCCCATTGGCTATTGCAATATCTTGGGTGGCTACTCCATCCAGGTGCAAGACCAAGGTGTTGAGTAACATTGGCTAGTGTAAGAACTCAGCTACAGGCGGAAGCCAGTAAGGGCCAACATTCTCCCATCTCACCGCCCTTTCGTGTCATCAGGGATCCACCCACACTCCTCCCCGCAATCATGGGCTTAGCAGTTATAATAAAGTGAGGCAGCCTCTCTTCCCCGAGCAGTAGTCCTAAGAAATAAATGAGTGGTCCAGCCCTGATTGCTTTATTCCTCAACACAGCATGACTGTCAACTAATAATCTAGGATGACACAAAACAGGCCCTAGGTTTGCATGTCCCCGGGCCCCCACCCCACCCCAGCTAAACATTTTCGGTGAGGGCAATCCAGCCCCAGGGAATATAAAATGCTAAAAGGGGCTCTTGGAAAAGCCCAAGTACTATAAGCAAGATTACTTTTGTAATTTTAAAAAAAGTTAGAAACAGAAATGATAAGACCCTCTTCACATGATTATTATGGCGATGAAGTGTAATGCTTGGACAGGACTGCCCAGTATACAGTTCTGTGCCTGCATCACAGGGATACAGAGCACGGAGGAGGTTGAGTCTGAATGTTTGCAAGTGGGAAGAGAGCATCGCTGATTGCTTCTATTATCTTTGTGAAGTAAGGGACGTGTGATGACTGAGAGCAAAGGGGAGGGTTTTGGAGTGTTTGAGGGGATACAGAGGGGAGCTAGGAAGATTGGAAGCTTAAAGAAATAGCCTCGTAGAGGAAGACCATGAACTGCTCATATAAATCCAGCAGGATTGAAGTCAATAATCATGAGTTTGTAGTAGGGACAATCTTCTCTGTTGTGTGACTTCTGTCATCATTGTTTAGCTGTGGTTTTGTGGTTTTGCAGACATGAACAGAGCACGTAGTTGGCTTTATCCAGGATAAAGATTTTGCTAGACATGGGATGAAAAGATAAAAGGGCATAGGAGTTTAGAGAATTGCAGGAGGTATTATTAAAACAATAAACCATTTAAGTTAAGCTGGATAAAGTGAAATGCAGAGAAATGCCTGGGCAATAGGGAGAACGTGGAGAGGCCAATGACTAAATTTATCTTTATGCATTTCTGTCTTTACGGATTTCCTGCAGCTTGCTGAATGAATCATTCTTTCAAGAGACTGTGGCTTTTATTTTATTCTTTATACTTTACATGGTATATACCCTTGTTGGTGTTTAATTTTAATTACCAAATATTTTATAAAAAGAGAAGGCAGAGGTGAGATTATAAGATTTATTTCTCTAATAAATCTCTTTGCAAAACAGATTTATATTGACAAGGCTTTTGTTTTACAACTGATGACACTCATGCTTTGTTTCTCAAATAGAGGATTTTCCCTTTCTTCTGAAGAAAATAATCATCCTTAGTTGATAGTATGTTAGAAACTGTATTTCAGGGGCCAGTTGGAGCAAGGTGCTTCCAAGTGGGGCAAGAATTCAGTTGCCGGTAAAAGGGACAAAACGAATGCAGTATTCCTCTCAGGAGCCTTGCTGATCAGATGGTCACCATTTTCCAGGGGCTTGTCCTCCAGTCGTGCTAACAAACTCTCCTGCTGCCATGGTCTGTCCAGCAAGGTCAGGTGGAGTTACGTCCAGGTGACGTCAAGACATCAGTGACAAGCTGGCATAACCCTGGGGTCGTAGGGGAAAACTTCACAGAGATTTGCCAAACCCTGTATGGACGTCTCCACTACAGCCAACTCAGCATTCAAACCAAATCTGCGGCTACCCGTGATTTTGTGGGTTAATATCCCATCGGAGTCTTGTAAGTGTCCTGCTGTCATCTAGTGACCACTGATGGAAATGCAGACCCAAAAAAACTCCCTGAAAGACTGCAGAACAATGGTATGGCCCGGGGTTAGAGGTGACCCTAAGAGAAATAGGGAAGAGATTCGGAAGGTGAGAAGTGGCAGCCATTGCTCTCTGGAGGTCACTGGGGTAGAGACCATGTGAGAAATGGACACAGAGGTGCTGATGGGATCCAGTTTGTACTCATTCTTTCTGGCCCCATTCCCAGTCCTTCCCAACAGCAGACAGTTCTGACCAACAGCAAAGCAATCGCAGGCCCACCATCAAATTCTTTGCTGTGAACCCAGAGACAACCGCCAAGGCGAGGGAACAGCTCACTTCAACACCAGCCTTTCAGGGTCCCATTCTAGCAGCTGGATGTGCCTGGTTTCCCACGTCTGACTTGTTCACCCATCCCAGTGTTGCAGAACCACTGGCCTTTTCCCTAATCGTCCAGTGTTGGAGGGGGGATTTACTGCCCCAGCCCTTCTTCCAGTTGTGAACTGTCAATTCCTACAATAAATCCTTATTTCGTATACTCATAATGGTCCCGCTTCCCTGAATGAACTTCACTGACACACTCCCTCTATAATAATCTATGACAGCAGAAGGGATGCCCTGTTACCCCACCTGTATCCCTGCAAAACTCAGCTCCAAATGCAAATCCCAGAGGTTACATCTGATTGGTGGGATCTAGTTCATGTTTGCATTCAAGCAAATAAGGAAACTGGGAAATGTACAGGTTTTGTCTTCTTTTTAAGTACAAAAATGTGGAGAGGGTGTTTGTCAGGGTCCTGTTTGGGACAGACAACAAACTCCCTTAAACAGGATAATTTGGCAAGAATTTAAGATGTGGGTAGGATTTAAGGAAGGTGGTTAATGGTTGGCAACCCCTTGGCCTGAGAGGTAAGTAAAGGGAGCCGCAGATAATACAAGCATGGAGGGGGCATCTGACAGACGCTGGGGCCTTCCACAGAGGCACACAGCTAACCCACGTCCACATGGCAAGAATAAACAAGCTGACCACTTTCTCTTCCTGCCCTCTGGACCTCCTCTGGGGTCTGTATGACTTCAGGGCCTTTGCTCATGCTATTGTCGACACGTCTCTGTACAGTTATTTTTTTAAGACCCTTCTGATACTACATCAACTATTACTTCTATCAGAAAGAAAAAATAATTTGCTCCTTCTGCTCGAAAAAGACTTCTATATTTGCAGCAAAAATCTTTAAAATCCATGTTGAAGATATTTAAGCCCTTTTTTTTTTTTTTTAAAGATTTTATTTATTTATTTGACAGAGAGAGATCACAAGCAGGCAGAGAGGCAGTCAGAGAGAGAGGAGGAAGCAGGCTCCCCGCTGAGCAGAGAGCCCAATGTGGGGCTCGATCCCAGGACCCCGAGATCATGACCTGAGCCGAAGGCAGCGGCCCAGCCCACTGAGCCACCCAGGCGCCCCTATTTAAGCCCTTTTAATAATGATTCTCAGTTTTAAAATTTCACTTGATTATAGACCAATATGTTGGTAAGTTACAAATCAATTAATTAGAAAAAAATGAAAATAAAAGCAAATAAAATCCAAGTCAAAATATTTTACCATCGGAACACCTGGGTGGCTCAGTTGATTAAGGAAGGAACTGCTTTTGGCTCTGGCTGTGGTCCCAGGGTCCTGGGATCTAGCAACGCTCCTGCTGCTTCCTGGCTTGTTGCTTCGGGCTTCCTGCTCAGCAGGGAGTCTGCTTTTCCCTCTCCCTCTGCTGCTCCCCCTGCTTGTGCTCAATCTCTCTCTCTCTCTCTCTGTGTCAAATAAATAAATAAAATCTTAAAAAAAAAGATTTTATTTATTTATTTGACACAGAGAGAGAGATCACAAGTAGGCAGAGCAGCAGGCAGAGAGAGAGGGGGAAGCAGGCTCCCTGCTGAGCAGAGAGCCCGTCCCTGGACTCAATCCCAGAACCCTGAGCCAAAGACAGAGGCTTAACCCATTGAGCCACCCAGGTGCCCAGTAAAATCTTTTTTAAAAACATATTTTACCATTAAATTCAACAGCATAAAATTATTCTGTCAAATTGGCCTTAACAGGTTTTTGTCCTTTAAATTTTATTTAAATTCTATTAGCCAACATATAGTATATCATTAGTTTCAGATGTAAAGTTTGGTAATTCGTCAGTTACATACAACACCCAGAGATCATTACGTCATGTGCCCCCCTTGATGCCCAGCACCCAGTTACCCCAGCCCTTTGCCCCCCTCCCCTCCAGCAACCCTCAGTTTTTTTCCTTTAGTTAAGAGTCTCTTATGGTTTGCCTCCCACTCTGTTTTCATCTTATTTTATTTTTCCTTTCCTTCCCCTATGTTCAACTGTTTTGTTTCTTAAATTCCACATATGAGTGAAATCATATGGCATTTGTCTTTCTCTGGGTTTAACAGTTTCTTAATACATATCCTCAATTCTTTGTAACCATTGATTTATTACCTTTGCTACATTCACAAGTATAACTTAATATACTTGAAAAAATCACCTGGAAAGATTTTTTTTTTTAATAGTGCTAATTCTTTATATCAGACCAACTAAATCAAAGTCTTTGGAAAATGAAGCCTGGCATATGCATATATTTTTTTAAATTCCCCTATATGATTCTAATATGAGACTATGGTTGATCATCAATTACCCAAACTGAAAAGTTAGCTAAAAAAAGAGAAACTGAATCTTCTTTGTACTCACTAAGTCATAAAGTCTAGGATGGGTTTGTTTTTTAATACCAAATACCAAAATGATTTATTTATAAAATATTTACATTGAAAACCTCTCATCTAAATATTTTGCTTTTTTTTTTTTTAAGATTTTATTTATTTATTTGACAGAGATCACAAGTAGGCAGAGAGGAAGGCAGAGAGGAGGAAGCAGGCTCCCTGCTGAGCAGAGAGCCCGATGAGGGGCTCGATCCCAGGACCCCAGGATCATGACCTGAGCCGAAGGCAGAGGCTTTAACGCACTGAGTCACCCAGGTGCCCCAATACTTAGCTTTAATTACTACAGTACATTTAGAAAACCTGCCATTTTGCAAAAGCAGTTGCTTCAATACTCTTTTTTCTTTCTTCAATATTTTCCCCCTCCAAAGTAGTTTATCTTAATTATTGAAGGCACAGGGGAATTAATTGTTTAGGAAATCTTGTACAATGATTTTTCTTTTTCTTCTTTTTTTTCCCTTTCCCCTTTTTTTTGAAAAATTTATTTAAAATAATTACTTCTGTGAACTTTTTAACCAATTCTGATGCTTCTTCTTGTTTGAGCAGCCAAGCCTAAAAATGTCAGATAGTATAATCTGTATCATCAAACATCTTGGAAGATTTTTATGTGAATTTACTCATTTTTTCCCACTAAACATATTCTCTTTGTGTTGTCTTTTTCTCTCTTTGTTTTGCATCTGGGCCTTTTTTTTTTTCTTAAAAGTTTTCATGGAGCTTCTCTAGTTTCCCCACAAATATTCTTATTTCCTCATACTCTTACAGACCTAAGACTGTTTGCTTTTAAATAAGTTCTACCATTTTCTTTATTTGAGCTGTAAAAGGAGATTTTGCAATGGAGCAATCAAACCTAGCTAAGAGAGACTTTTTTAAAAACAGGTTCAGGCTGCCATAAGGGAGGAGGAATTTATGCAAGTCCTCATCAGGGAAATCATGAACTTAAAAAAACAAACCAACCAACCATAAAAACAAAAACAAAACAAAAAACAGATTTTTAGCCAGCTGTAAGCCCCTCAGCCTGGACTTAATTAACTTCCTCCTCATCATGACGCCTGAATCATCTGCATTCTTCATGTCAAAAGGAGCCAATGTTTTAACAAGCTTGATCTCTCTTTTGCATATTAATCCAACCAATCCCAGGTAACTGAGTTTCAATCCCTATTCGTGGTAGGCCTAAATGTGAGCTATATTAGTAGCCTTTTGCCTATATAACTGCTCCCTTTTTGTCTCCCCAGGAACCTGATCCAGGTTTCTACCTGAATTTCTATCTCCCAAATTACAGCTGTAATTGCCCAAATAAATGTCTATTTGCTTAAATTGTCAGTGAATTCTTTTTTTTTTAAAGATTTTATTTATTTATTTGACACAGAGAGATATCACAGTAGCCAAAGAGGCAGGCAGAGAGAGAGGGAGAAGCAGGCTCCCCACTGAGCAGGGAACTTGATTCCGGGCTTGATTCCAGAACCCAGGGATCATGACCTGAGCCGAAGGCAGAGGCTCAACCCGCTGAGCCACCCAGGCGCCCCTGTCAGTGAATTCTTTCTTGGTCAACAGAACTCTGAAGATTTTAAAGAGTCTTCATGAAGGTTTTAGGGGTCTTGGAAATTATTTAGGAGAATTTGAAAAATACATTATTCTTTCTTTGCCAAATTTATGTTCTTAAAGAACTTAGTAGATTTTTCTAAATGAGAGTCTTCAAAGCAACTTTCTTTCTTTCTTTCTCCTTATTTTCTTTCTTGACAGAAATTGAAAACTCCATAGGAGGTCCTGGGGAATACTTTTGGAGGCTGTCACCAATTCTATAGCCTTCTCTTCTACTTAATAGAAGTTTTTTTCCTTCCTCTGGGCTAGAAAGAGTTTTTTAATGAAGAGTTTCCCCCTCCTAGTAGCATAGTTTCAAAGTGAGAGTGAATTTCTTAAACATGAAAATTTTCTGGGGCTCACCACTTCTTTTTCACCTTTAACAGTCACTGGCTTCTTGTGAGAAGTCTGATTTAATAAATCTCAAACACACTGGGGAATTAATTATTGAGGAAATTTTGCATGAAGCTGTAGCTTTCCTTTCCACTTCAAATACCCTGTTCTTTCTGCAAGCCCTAAGACATGAGATGGTGTTCTCTGATGAAGAACGACATCGTGTAATGAGAAGCACTGACTCAACCTGGTGTACCCTCGTGGTTGTGAAATTGAGGGATGGATGAAAGAACAAAGGTTTTAGAGCCAGAATACAGAGTTCAAGTTTTCTGTCCCTACACCCTAATAACTGTATTTGTAACTGATTTGCTTCATCTCTCTCAACCTCATTTCCTTTATCTTACATCTACTCCCTCAGAGTTCTTGGGAGAAGCAGGCTTTCTGCTAAGGAGGGAGCCCGATTCAGGGTTCCATCCCTGGACCCTCGGATCATGACCTGATCCAAAGGCAGACACTTAACGACTAAGCCACCCAAGCACCACTGAAGAAGGTCTAATATCCAGAATTTACCAAGAACTCTTACTGTAGGGACACCTGGTGGCTCAGTGAGTTAAAGTCTTTGCCTTTGGCTCGGGTCATGATCTGAGGGTCCTGGGATCAAGCCCCACGCTGGGCTCTCTGCTCAGTGGGGAGCCTGCTTCCCCTCCTACCCGCACCCCCCTGCCTCTCTGCCTACTTGTGATCTCTGTCTGTTGAATAAATAAATAAAATCTTAAAAAAAAAAAAGAACTCTTACTGTTCGTAGTAAGAGAAACAGTTCAATTAGGAAATGAGCAAAAGATATGAACAAATAATTTGAGTGATCATTTTTTAAATATTTTCTGTTTTGTGATATTTTGCTGTCTTACAAAGCTTGCTAGCCTGGGATAGACTGTGTCTTCCAGGGCCAGCCAATTCTTTGAGATGGAAGACTGGGCTGAGAGCACATCTTCATATGCAAACTGATCCATCTGAAATCTGGAGCTCCAGCCAGCTCCTTAGGTCTAACTCTCACACCCTAAGCCAGTATTTCCCCTACCTTAAATCTTCCCAGGGCCAGATACAGACAACCAGAGACCACCCTTGTAGATTTGCGGTTGCAATTATTCAAACTTTAGCCAATCCTAAACTGTTACTCTGCCCAAGGAAACCCCAATAAAGCTGGTTTCTACTTCCTTTTCTTTTGTCCAATCTCAAATGGAGGGGTGGGAAGAGGGTGGATTTAAATTTAGTAGACGGCATTAGAGCTGCTCGTTTTGGAAAATAGCAAAGTAAATGCGTTTGGATTTTTCAGCAACCTCTTTGTCCTGTCCCCCAAGTTTCCCAAGGTCTCCCCTTCTCCCTGTCTTCTTATTCTCACTGCAAGAACCAAGCCCCCCCCCCACCCCGGTTCTCTTGAGCAATTGTTTTCAAACATTGTTGTTCATTAAAATAAATATGGGGCGCCTGGGTGGCTCAGTTGGTTAAAATAAATATGAAAATCTGTGTATGTGCCTGTTCGTTTTTAAGTTAACAGCTAAACTGTTACCATATATTTAAATAAGTTTGTTTCTTGTTAATAGAAGATAGACTATTAAATATTTTATAAGTTAAAACAGGATAATTGATTATAATTGGAATCGGTGACTGAAGATTTGCTGAAATAGGTCTAAACTACCTCTCTGAATAAGCATATTCCACCTAAAGAAGCAATGTTTCATTTTTATCTGTGGGTTTTATCCAATATATTTCAAAATTTCGGTAGCTTCACAAAGCATACCATTTCTGTTTAAAAGAATAAGAATCATCATCTACTCTTCCTTTTTGTTGTGAATTCAATGCTTCCACATGGGTCAAACCCTATTTCTCAAAATTTCACCTTTTTTCTTT
The DNA here is from genome assembly GCF_902655055.1 of Lutra lutra. Taxonomy (NCBI): domain Eukaryota; kingdom Metazoa; phylum Chordata; class Mammalia; order Carnivora; family Mustelidae; genus Lutra; species Lutra lutra. The sequence goes on along the minus strand of NC_062282.1, from coordinate 131,806,951 downwards.
ACTTTTTAAAAGATTTTATTTATTTATTTGACAGAGAGAGATCACAAGTAGGCAGAGAAGCAGGCAGAGAGAGGGGGCGGGGGAAGGAGGCTTCCCGCTGAGCAGAGAACCCAATGCAGAGCTTGATCCCAGGACCCTGACATTGTGACCTGAGCCGAAGGCAGAAACTTAACCTACTGAGCCACCCAGGGACCCCAACCTTTCTTCTTTTAAGATTTTGTTTTTACTTAATCTCTACACCCAACATGGGGCTCGAACTCACAACCCCAAGATCAAGAGTTGCATACTCCACCTTGTGGAGCCAGCCAGGGACCTCTCAGAACTTCATCTTTAATGGAAATACATATAAGACACATATGCCTTAATTAATCACTGTCAGGTGTTTCCTTGAAAAAAAATTTTGATTATTTCTTTGGTTCCTCATAGGGGTTTACATTCCTGAGCCAAGCGCCCTAGTGAGATTTGGGGTGGAGAAGGAGAAGGATATGCCATTCTTTTATACCAATGGTGAATCAGACATTTCAGACAGATCAATTCTAGGAAACAGTGCATAAGGATGTTGACATGCCTTAATGCACATACTGGAAAGTTTCAGATATCACCACGGTGTGCGCCTATTTTTACCTTTTAAAACTTAACTCTAATTTAAACTTAGTATTTATGGAATAAAAGGATTCATCCTGTTGGGTCCATGGTCAAAGGAACGAGACTGATACAAAGCAAAGGTCAAGCAAAGCTTTATTTCGCACCAAGCATCGAGAATCAAACTGACCAGCCAGGGCCGTCTCTTACAAAGAGGTGACCCCTCCCTGCCTTACCGACTAACTTTTAAAGGGCAAGGGCCATGTGGTTGGGCCTGGCCACACACAGGTGGCCAATGAGATTGTAACACACAGAGAAAGCTGCACAGTCATGCTAGGTCATACATAAGGGACCAATTGAATTAAAATTTACCCATAGTAGATACTTGAACTAGCCTATCACCTTGGTCAGAATTGGGGAAGGGCCCATACTCCTTGGTAGCTAGGGAGACAGTATGCGCCCCCACTGATTGGATACCTCCACCTAGCCTGACCCACCCTTGTATTTGGGCTTTGTTACATGGGACTGGTTTCTGGGACTTGTTTTTAAGTAAGTTCCCTGGTGGGGGGGGGGGGGGGCCAGGCAGGGTCAGTTTAAGTTTTACTGCATAAACAACAAAATCACTGTTTAATTGGATGGAGCTGCTCTCGCTAAATAGGCCCTTACAATCCTGTTTAAAGAAACTTTCAGGTATCATAAAGCTGGTGGTGAAAAGTACTTGGGAAGGTGCTGATGCTGGGTGAACTGAGGAGTCCATGGGCCCTGAGGCCTTGATCCAGCCAGACTCAAAGGAGTCGCCAAAGGTTCCTGGTCTTGTCACACGAATGAATTCAAGGACAGACACAGCACAGTGGATGAGTAACACAAGCGGGAAAGTTTATTAAAACAAAAGTACACTCGAGATATGAGTGTTGGTGAGCTCCAAGGAGAGAGAGCTGTGTGCCCTGCCAGGGGGTGGGGGGGAGAGTGTTTCTATCTTTTATTGACAGCTCTTAACTAGGGGGCAGAATATTTATCACCTGGGGGTAGGAAACAGCATTTCTTGCTTTTTCTTCCTAATTTGGTCAGGGATTTCCTGTCATGGCAACCATCATTGAGCTTGTCTGGTTAGATCTGGCCTCTTGTGGGGTGCTGCCAAGACAGGCCTGTGACCTTCCTGATAGCTGGCCATGACTTCCTCATTGCTGACTTCTAGGTATCCTGTTAGAATGTAATTGCCTTCTCTAAGAGTGCTAGAACTTGTCCATTGCCCTGGAAATTACTCAGTGATGGCTGTCATCTAGTCTATGAATAAAGTCCACTCTGGCTTTAGGTTCTTAAGAAAAAATCCACATTTAAGGTTTATTTCTGAATATACCTTGTGTTTTACTTCTGAGCTATTAAAACATAGACTTTGGGACGCCTGGGTGGCTCATTCTTTAAGTGTCTGCCTTCAGCTCAGGTCATGATCCCAGGGTCCCGGGATCGAGTCCTCTGTTGGGCAAACTGCTTGGCAGGAAGCCTGCTTCTCCCTCTCCTACTCGCCCTACTTGTGTTCCCTCTCTCATTGTCTATTTCTGTCAAATAAATAAATCTTTAAAAACAAAACATAGATGTCTTTTTCAGATTACTTTCAAAAGCTATTTTTTTTCCTATTTTATATGTAATCTGGTCATAAAGAAAAATCTTGTATCACTTAAGAAGATTTCACTACATTTTCGTGTATATGTTTGTCTTAAATATATAAATGCAGGGACGCCTGGGTGGCTCAGTTGGTTGGACAACTGCCTTCGGCTCAGGTCATGATCCCAGGGTCCTGGGATCGAGTCCCACATCGGGCTCCCAGCTCCATGGGGAGTCTGCTTCTCCCTCTGACCTTCTCCTCCCTCATGCTCTCTCACTGTCTCGCTCTCAAATAAATAAATAAAATCTTAAAAAAAAATATATATATATAAATGCATTGCTTGACAGATTTTAAATGGGATTAATTTTTCTCTTTCTGCCATAATTTCTCATTTCTTCTTTCAGTGGCCTATAAATAAAAACCTAATTATTTTAACAAGTTACGGCTGAGTCAGAGCTGAGCAAACTATGCCCTGTGGGCTAAATCCGGCCCAATGCATATTTTTGTATGGTCCATGAGCTATGAATGGTTTCTACATTTTTAAATGGTTGGATTTAAAAATCAGAAGAAAAACAGTACTTTATGATATAAAATTATATGAAACTCAAACTTCAGTGTCCAAAAAGTTTTATTGGTGTTCCATATTCTTTTGTCCATGGTTGCTTATGCACCCTAATAGCAAAATTGAGTCTTCGCAACAGAAATTACACAGAATGAAATGTCTAAAATGTTTACAATCTGGTCCTTTACAGAAAATGTTTGCTGATCTCTACATCACATTATTATCATACAGTTAAGAGTATGCTCCAGGGTAGAAACACAATGGTGTACATACTGGGGCACCTGGCTGGCTCAGTTGGTAGAGTGTGCACCTCCTAATCGCAGGGTTGTGAGTTCAAGCCCCAAGCTGAGTATGAATCCTACTTAAAAAAAAGGGGGGGGGGCACCTGAGTGGCTCAGTCAACTGAGCATCCCACTCTTGATTTTGGCTCAGTTCATGATCTCAAGGTCTAGGGATCACACCCCCACGCTGAGCTCCCTGCACAGTGGGGAGTCTGAGGATTCTCTCCCTTTGCTCTTCACACATACTCTCTCTCTAAAATAAATAAATAAGCCTTAAAAAAAAAAAACAACTATTCATCCTTTTACAAAAAAATGGTGTACAGACTGAGTTGATTTTCAGCATTGGTCCTTTTTTTTTTTTTAAGATTTTATTTATTTATTTGACAGACAGAGATTACAAGTAGGCAGAGAGGCAAGCAGAGAAAGAGGGGGAAGCAGGCTCCTGCTGAGCAGAGAGCTGGATGCGGGGCTTGATCCCAAGACCCTGAGATCATGACCTGAGCCAAAGGCAGAGGCTTTAACCCACTGAGCCATCCAGGTGCCACTGCATTGGTCCTTTTTTAAGGCAGAGAAATCCAGCTTGAAATGGAATTGTGCCTAGTGGTTTTCCATCCATTCAGAATGACGTTCCAAGTCATTATTATGGTAAAGAAAGTAATTCTTGAATTGCCCTTACCTGCCACTGTAAATCCTACTATACTCTGCCTCCATCACTCTGGTTCAGTTACACTGGCTCCTTGCGGTTCTGGGATTCACACCTCAAAGACTTTGCATTTACTGCCTCTGCCCCTCCATTGACCTCCCCTCCTAGAGATACCAGCATAGCCTACTTACATATTGCATTCCTTGCTCTGTTCAAATATTACTTAATCTAGGGCGCCTGGGTGGCTTCGGGCTCTCTGCTCAGCAGGGAGCCTGCTTCCCGCTCTCTCTGCCTGCCTCTCTGCCTACTTGTGATCTCTGTCTGTCAAATAAATTAAATAAATAAATAAAATATTACTTAACCTAGAGGCTATCCTTAATCACCTTATCTAAAATAGCTCCCAGCCCCCAACATATATTTTCTTTATTCTACAATCTAAGTTCACTAGGAGCAGGTATTCTCATGGTTTTATTCAGCACTGTGTCTTAGAAGTGTTTGGTTCGGAATAGGCGCTCAAAACTATTCCCTGATTGAATGCGTAAATGATCCCCCAACTGTATATATGTGAGTTACCATATCAAAGGGAGATTCATATCTAAAATGCTGCAAGTTCCACTGGAAAAAAAAATGTGCATGCACATGTATACTACCCTGCTTGGTTAATAGAATGATTTAGGGAAGGAAAAAAAAAAATGAGTAAAACATCTGGGAACTGTGAAGACATTTGAGGATAAAACTGAACGACTATTGGCCAAACTACATAAACCTGATAGTTTTGGAGCCTCGAAAGCCAGTCACAGAGGATCCGTGGTGTGCGGAAGAGGCACCTTCAAACTGGGTGATTATGAACCTACAGGCTGTGTGTTAGGTAGAGCCTCTCAGAATTGCTCATTAACCATTTAAGAGGTCTGTGGTGTAGAACTTTTTACAGATAAGAAAACTGACTCCCAGAGAAGGAATTTGCCTTAACTTTCTCTTTATTAAGCGTCTAACCTAGTGGATTTAAAAACGGCAGGATTACCAAGCGAAAACATGGGTGCTGTTTTGCAAAATGAAATTTTGCTTTACTGGAATTCTTCCAAGCAGAAAATGTGTATAAAGGGGACTAAGGGCTGACATAGTTTTTCCTAATGATTTAAAATGGAAATTAGGGAAATTGGTAGGAATTGTTGAAAACTGAAAGCCAGCCTGGAAAGAGGAAGTGAATGGAGGAGATAAATGAGAATGTGAAAGCTTCATTTCTTAAGAATTAGTGGTAGTATCCGTCTTAGCATTTTTATAAATGATCTGGTGGAGGCTCTCACAGAGAATTAATGGATTTAAATAGACTTTTCCTTTGCATAGCAGGAAAGGTTTAGATAAGAGATAGCCATCATTGGGATGTTAATGAATCCTATTCCCCACCTGAAGGATTTGAATAGCTGACATTGAACAATTAAATGCGCTATTACCATCCAAAAGAGTGTGTGTGTGTGTGTGTGTGTGTGTGTGTGTGTGTGTGTGTGTTGGGGGGTAGTGAGGGAAGTATCCACTGACTGAAGTACTGACTCACTGATTGAAAGTAAAATCAAAATGGAAAATTTTGGAAGGCATGGGGCCAGAATGAGTTTTGGGTTACAAAAACTATTAATACTTTCTAAGAGGTAACTGAAACCTCTCCTAGGAAATTCTGACATCACCACCACCACCACTCACAGAAACAAAACCTCCTTTCTTACTCTTTTATGTAAAAGTGTGGGGTTGATATAGTTGGAATATTGTGTATTCTCTATGATTGCTCACTGTGATAAATGGGATTTTTGAAGGGCCACTAAACTCACTAGAAAGCTGTGGGTAGGAGATAGTTGTGTTATAGCATTTGAGAGAGCTTAAAATACTCAGCCGAGAAGAACAGACAAATACCAGGGTGAAGAGAACAGTGACTTTTGCACTGTAGATTTTGCCAGTCAAGATCTGTTCTGCAAGATTGCCTATCTATTGCTGATTCCCTAGGTGTAATTCCAGACTTAACGTAACTTGGGTTTAAAATACCTTCCCCAAATTATCTTTCATACCAGCCTCAGACCACCATCAAGCAGCAGCATCAAAGTGCATCTAGTACGTTCACTGTTGTCATTGTCAGTATCATCCTTAAAAAAAAAAAAAAAAAAAAACACAATTCAACTGGGTGCCTGGGTGACTCAGTGGGTTAAAGCCTCTGCCTTCAGTTCAGGTCATGATTCCAGGGTCCTGGAATCAAGCCCTGCATCAGGCTCTCTGCTCAGCAGGGAGCCTGCTACCCGCCCCCCACGCCTGCCTCTCTGCCTACTTGTGATCTCTGTCTGTCAAATAAGTAAATAATTAATTAAATTTTAAAAAATTTCAACTGCCCTATTCTGAAGAAGCCTTTTCAAAAGATCTCTCCACTTCCCTCATTGGAATTAGATGATCCTTGTTTTCTGCCCTCCCAAAAGACTTGTTATACTCTTCATTCTCAGCATTCCTTTCATTCTGTCTCTTTCCTAGCTAATTGCTTTTTCCTGTCCCCTCCCTGTTATTAGTTTTCCAAGCGAGGGCATCTTGACAAAACAACTTCGGTTTGTTTGTTTAAGTAATCCTACACCAGATGTAGGGCTTGAACCCACAACCCTGAGATCAAAAGTCATATGCTCTTCTGTCTGAGCCAGTCAGGTGCCCCTCATATTCACCTGCAAAGTTTGCTATGTATTTCCTTAAGATTTCTACAAGATGTATACAAAGAGGGAACATTTTAGTGTTTTTCTAAGATGTAATTGATTTCTCACAAGATTGCAGGAATATTTAAAAGACTTGGGATATGGTGTATATTGTTTATGACTTTTTAACACAGCCAGGGTGAGTCATCAATTCCTGTCAGAGGCAAGTAATGGCAAATGAGAAAAATTTCTTTTTTTTTTTTTTTTTTTAAAGATTTTATTTATTTATTTATTTGACAGACAGAGATCACAAGTAGGCAGAGAGGCAGGCACAGAGAGAGAGGGAAGCAGGCTCCCTGCTGAGCAGAGAGCCCGATGCGGGGCTCGATCCCAGGACCCTGAGATCATGACCCGAGCCGAAGGCAGTGGCTTAACCCACTGAGCCACCCAGGCGCCCCGAGAAAAATTTCTTATGCTATGGTTTTGACATATACATTTGGTACTTCCTCAAAATAATTTTAGAAATTCAGTTTGGAGAAAGGAAAGAGAGTTAGAAATGAATTCTAGCTTTCTGAAGATAGTAGATTATAAAAATAGAGTTTGAAGAGATGATAAAATGAATACTTTTTTTTTAAAGAGTTTATTTATTTATTTGAGAGAGAGAGATCACAAGTAGGCAGAGAGGTAGGTGGGGGGGTGGGGAGCAGGCTCCCCACTGAGAGAGGGCCCTATGTGGGGCTCAATCCCAGGACACTGAGACCATGACCCAAACTGAAGGCAGAGCCCAACCAACTGAGCCACCCGGGTGCCCCAAGATGAATACTATTCTTTATTGATTGCTTTCTCTCAAAAATGAGGATAATAATCTTTCTCAAGATACTACCTGCCAACAATTCTTTCTTCTCTTGTGTTTCCTTAATTAATGAAAATCAAATACATAATTTTCCCTACAGAGTTTTTCTCTAAACCGTTTTTTAAAAGATTTTATTTATTTATTTGACAGAGAGAGAGATCACAAGTAGGCAGAGAGGCAGTTAGAGATAGTGAGGGGAAGCAGGCTCCCCACTGAGCAAAGAGCCCGACACGGGGCTCAGTCCCAGGACCCTGAGACCATAACCTGAGCCAAAGGCAGAGGCTTAACCCACTGAGTCACCCAGGTGCCCCTAAACCATTTTTAAAGAAAAATGAAAATCAATGACACTTGTCAGAGATGGTAAAACAAACTTTATTCAGGACCATCAAGTTAGGTGTAGGGACCACTGCGATGGGATTTTACAGTTGGTTTCCGGGAGAGCTTGGGTTCCACTCTGAATATAGCACAGACCAGTGGCCATTTATAGCCAAGACACAGGGTCGGGGGGTCAGTGAATGGAAAATTACCAAGAAAATATCAGGGGTGAGGGTGATTCTGGCTAAGCCAAACTAACAGGATTCTTGCTGAAGACAAGACAGAGTGATCAATCATCATGGGGTGGGGTGGGGTGATGTGGAACCTGATCAGATATCAGGTGTGATCAGATCTGCAGGGTAGGGGGTTCTGGTTAAACTAACTTAACAGAGTTCTTGGTAAAACTGTATTTTACAAGGAAGTGCATGGATGGGCCTAGGAAAGCTTCAGGAGCCTGTCTAAAGTTTAGTGAAACAAAGAATCTGCATCATCATAATCAATGAGAGAAAATATTTTAATAGTTTAAAAATAGACATATGTAGGAACACTTGAGTGGCTCAGTTGGTTAAGCGACTGCCTGTGGCTCAGGTCATGATCCTGGAGTCCCAGGATAGAGTCCTTCTTAGCGCTCCCTGCTCAGGAGACTGCTTCTCCTTCTGCCTCTCCCCTCTCATGTTCTCTCTCTCTTATTTTTTTCTCTCTCTCTGATAAATAAATAAAATCTTAAAAAAAAAACTTGATTTTGGCTCAAGTCATGATCTCATTGTCGTGGGATCAAGCCCTGTGTCAGGCTCTGAGCTAGGCATGGAGCCTGATTAAGATTCTTTTCTTCCCCTGCCTCTGGCCCTCTCCTCCTAAAAAAAAATTGACATATGTAGTAAGTTTCAATAAATTCTGAAATGTTAAAAATGCCAGGAGATGGAAAAAAATGTGAAAATAAAAATAATATTAAAGACTATAACATTGAAGATTTAATTATTTTGACTCATTTTAATAAAATAGGAGACATTACCAAATTGAAGTGCTCTAAATCATCACATTGAAGTATTTACTTTTGTTTTAACTAAATAAAAAACTTCATAACAGCTCTATTTTCTACAAAATAGGAACCATACTCCTCATAGCATTTTGTCACTACAAGATGACTTACATAAACAAAAGATTTTAAACAACTAGAACTTAGTCATTTACTTAGTGATTACTGTCCCCTTCAAAGAACAGACAATTATAGATTTCTAAACATGCCACTTATAAAAAACTCACCAATATACCCGCGAGGACCTCTGACCTCACCTTTACTCCCCTGAGCACTGGAACTCATATAAACTTGGCTGTGAATTTGTCTGTGAAGCCAGAAATTCTGACATGGGAGACTTCATAAGGAAATGAAGACCTAAAAAAGTGGTTAAACCTGAATGTTTCTGCTTTTTAGGTAGATAAGGGAATTCAGGGACATAAATACCTTCTGCTCAAAGTAACTTTTATATCACAGCGGGCGTCGTATTTTGGACTCCTTCATGTATATTTTATTTACTCAGATTTTTTTCCCCTAAGCTTCACATTTATTAATCAAATAAGCTGACATCGCTACTACATGATGTTTAGAATTTTTTAAATGTAAATATTGTTCAACTAAATTGAGTGATTATTCTGACAAAGTTGTAATTGCAACAGTAATTTTGTTTTTTAGTATGTTGGCTTCAAGATAATTTCCAAGATCTTTAGGTAACTTAAAACCTTGGACTGTGCTGTGCCTGGGTGGCTCAGTGGGTTAAAGCCTCTGCCTTGAGCTCAGGTCATGATCCCAGGGTCTTGGGATCGAGCCCCGCATAGGGCTCCCTGCTCCGCGGGGAGCCTGCTTCCTCCTCTCTCTCTACTTGTGATCTCTGTCTGTCAAATAAATAAATAAAATCTTAAAAAAAAAAAAAACAACCTTGGACTGTTATTAAATTGAATTAATAGATAATCACGGAATACAGGACAATTTCTACACAAATCAGAATACTGAACCATTGATTATGAAGCAAAGTTTGAAATTTACCTACTTTTCATCCTAGTTCATATGTTAAAAGAGCTATAACCTTCAGTCATATTAACGAAGTGTTCCTTTTTGCCATCTTAACAAGGTATAAAAGAGATATATGTTATTGTAGAAATTATGCTACTTATGTTCATATGCTAGTTTGCTCAAATGATTGTGTATAGTGAACAGTTGTTCAACAATCCATCTCTGTTGAGAGAGAAAATTTTTCTATAGCCACTTATGTTCATTTCCTAGGGACCTGCAAATTAACTAACAATAGACAGGAGAAAAGACAAGGTTTATTTAGATTTGCTCACAAAAGTCACCAGTAATGAATGACTCACTGAATAGACAGAAGTAAAGGTTATACCAACTTAATAAACAGATAGGTTTAGGGCTTTAGTTGGAAAGTTTGGAAGGTTTCATTGCTCTTTATTATTTTGTTTTCTGTTGGTCTTTATGATGCTAAAGGAAGCTGAATTTGTACATCCTGGTATTAAGGGCCAAACTTCTTCCCAATGAGAAAAATCTCTCAGAGAGCAGTCAATGGCAGCTGAATTTTGGGGAGTATCTACTTCAGTTTAGATGTTTCTGTGACTGCTGATTGGTCAGATGTTTTAAGTTTAAAATAGTTCTAATCACTTCTCCCCTACACCATCATTTTCTCTATGAAATAAAAGCCAATTTCTTTCTTTTTTTTTTTTTTTGCCAATTTCTTTTTTTAAAGATAGAATTAGGGGCACCTGGGTGGCTCAGTGGGTTAAGCCTCTGCCTTCGGTTGAGGTCATGATCTTGGGGTCCTGGGATGGAGCCCTGCATCGCATGGGGCTTTCTGCTCAGCAGGGAGCTTGCTTCCGGCCTCCACCCCTCAGCCTGACTCTCTACCTACTTGTGATTTGTGTCAATTAAATAAATAAAATATTTTTAAAAATAAAATTGGAATTACTAGGAGTGGTTGAGGCCATAATAGGAGCAAGAGTGACAGAGAAATAAAATTATGCATGTGCTTTTGTTTTTCAGAGAAAAAGAGTAGGGTTTTTTTTTTTTTTCTCTTAAAAATGTAATTTTTAGGGGCGCCTAGGTGGCTCAGTGGGTTAAAGCCTTTGCCTTCAGCTCAGGTCATGATCCCAGGGTCCTGGGATCAACCCCGCATGGGGAAAAAAAATCTCTGCTCAGCAGGGAGTCTGCTTCCCTTCCTCTCACTCTCTCTGCCTGCCTCTTGTGATCTCTGTCAAATAAATAAATAAAATCTTTTTTTTAAATAAATAAAATCTTTAAAAAAAATGTAATTTTGGGGGTGCCTCGGTGGCTCAGTTGTTAAGCGTCTGCCTTCAGCTCAGGTCTTGATTCCAGGGTCCTGGGACCGAGCCCCACATTGAGCTTCCTGCTCAGCGGGAAGCCTGATTCTCCCTCTCCCACTCCCCCTGCTTGTGCTCCCTCTCTCATTGTTTCTCTCTCTGTCAAATAAATAAATAAAATATTTTTTAAAAATGTAATTTTTAGGGGCCTCTAGGTGGCTTAGTCGGTTGAGCGTCCCACTCTTGATTTCCACTCAAGTCATGATCTCAGGGTTGTGAGATGGAGCCCTGCATCAGGTTCTACACTGGGCATGGAGCCTGCCTAAGATTCTCTCTCTCTTCCTCTCCCTCTGCCCCTCTTCCACACTTCTCCCTCTCTTAAAAAAAAAAAAAAAGTATTTTTAAAAAAATTTTTATTTATTTCTTTGACAGACAGAGATCACAAGTAGACAGAGAGGCAGGCAGAGAGAGAGAAGGAGGGGAAGCAGGCTCCCCACTGGGCAGAGAGCCCGATGTGGGGCTCGATCCCAAGACCCTGGGATCATAACCTGAGCTGAAGGCAGAGGCTTTAACCCACTGAGCCACCCAGGAGCCCCCAAAAAATAATTTTTTAAAGAAGATTTTATTTATCCATTTGAGAGAGAGAATAAGAGAGGAAACACAAGCAGGGGGAGCGGGAGAGGGAGAAGCAGGCTTCCCACGCATCAGGGAGCCCAATGCAAGGCTCCACCCAGGACCCTGAGATCATGACCTGAGCCCAAGGCAGACGCTTAACGACTGAGCCACCCAGGTGCCCCCCAAGAATGTAATTTTAAAAAATCTCCATATTCATTTACACTTAAAAAATTATTGAGGGGGTGCCTGCGTAGCTCAGTTGGTGACTGCCTCCAGCTCAGTTCATAATCTTGAGGTCCTGGGATCAAGGCCGGCATCAGGCTCCCTGGTGAGCAGGGGAGCTTCTCCCTCTTCCACTCTCCCTGCTTGTGCTCTCTTTCTCTGTCAAATAAATAAATAAAATCTTTTTCAGAAAATCAAAAATTATTCAGGACTCCAAAGAGATTTTGTTTATGTGAAAAAATGTAAAAAACATTTATTTTTTGAATCTTTGGAAAACAGCAATATCATATGAACCTATCACATGTTAAAATAAATACCATTTTTATGAAAAATAACTATATTTTCTAAAACCAAAAAATTTGAGAAGAATGGCATTTTTCACTGTTGGGAATCTCTTAAATGTCTGGCTTACTAGAAAATAGTTGGATTCTTGTATCTGTTATTGCATTTAATCTGTTGTGATATCACACTCTGTACTTTATACTTGCAAGAGAATGAGAAAGAAATGGGCAAATGACATCTTAATATTATTATGAAAGTAGTCTTTACGCATCTTCTAAAGAGTTTTAGGGACCCTACAGGTTCTGAGACCACACTCAGTCCTCTCCATAGATTGATTGTGTCCCTCCAAAATTCATATATTGAAATTTGATCCCCAATGTGATGGCATTAGGAGGTGAGGCTTTTTGGAGGTGATTAGGTCGTAAAGGTGGAGCTTTCATGAATAGGTTAGGGCTTTCATGGAATAGACCGCAGAGAGCTCCCTTACCCCCTTCCAGCCATGGGATGACACAAGGGTTAGCTGTCTATGAACCAAGAAGAAGGCTCTCACCAGACAATAAATCTCCAGTGGTTTTATCTTGGACTTCTTAGCCTGTAGAACTGTGAGAAATAAATGTTGTTTTAACTGCCCAGGCCATGATACTTTGCCATAGCAGCCCAAATGAACTAAAACAATCCTTAAGGAAAGGGTCAGTTTATTCCAGAATATAACATAATATAATGGAGAAGACTTATAAAGGGAATTTTATCTACTTTGGTTTTATAATACCTCAGTCTGTAATAGGTTATAAAATATGTTAAATTTTAGCAAAGATTACTTAGTTTTAATAGCTTACTTCCTTGGTTCACTGATTAATAGCTAGCACTTACAAGATGAAAGCTCATTCTTAACCTTTTGTGTTATCTGCCTACATAGCAAAAATTCTGTAGCTTATCAGAATAAATTTATTTGTGCTTTATGTTGATTTTATAACGTTTTTTATTATTTCTGAAAAAAAAAAGAACAAAGTGTTCCCACTTTTTTTTTTTTTTTAAAGATTTTATTTATTTATTTGTCAGAGAGAGAGAGAGAGCGAGCACAGGCAGACAGAGCGGCAGGCAGAGGCAGAGGGAGAAGCAGGCTCCCCACAGAACAAGGAGCCCGATGTGGGACTCGATCCCAGGACTCCGGGATCATGACCTGAGCCGAAGGCAGCGGCTCAACCAACTGAGCCACCCAGGCATCCCAGTGTTCCCACTTTTGAAAGTGCCAATGTTCTTTGTAGTCCTATTAATCTTCTAGGTTTACTTTAAAAATCTTTTATTGTCACTTTGATTAAATAAGTAACTAAGCATTGTTTCTCAGTAACCCATGATCCTATCTTAACTGTCTACACATCCTCTGACAACTCTTCTGAAATTGCCTGCCCCAAGTCAGAACCCTAATTTCACAAATAAATAAATATTTCGGTATACCTGTTATACCTATAAGCATCTTTGAGATTTTCAAAGGACCCCAGGAAAAAGTCACAAAGATTTGCTTTCTCACCTTATAGAAAGAGAGATGTTGGGGCTCCTGGGTGGCTTAGTGGATTGAGGCCTCTGCCTTTGGCTCAGGTCAGGATCCCAGGGTCCTAGGATCGAGCCCCACAGCCAGCGGGCTTTCTCCTCAGCAGGGAACCTGCTTCCCTTTCTCTCTCTCTCTCCGCCTGCCTCTCTGCCTACCTGTGATCTCTGTCAAATAAATAAATAAATAAATAAATAATCTTTAAAAAAAAAAGAAAGAAAGAGAGATGCTAGAAACAATTTGGTTTGAGATACTTCTATTGTCAGAAGTGGATGGCAAGAGTTGTGCGATCAGAAGAGATGTTCCTCTTCACTAGCATATAGATTTGTAAGAAACGTTACTGAGATACATTTTCAGAACTTACGTGCTTTATGGGACATCCCTAAATGTTTGCTGTCTATATTTTTACTTCCAGGGGAAGCCAGAATACAACTTAGGAAATAGTTATGCAGTGCACCCCAAGAGAGAATTTTACTTTCTTCCACTCTAATATTATTGGGTGCAGTAATAAATGAAACATGGCCATTGAGACTTTGTCATCTACAGATAAAATTGTTTTGTTTTGTTTACTCTAAAGCTTGCCTAGGGACTGCTAAAAACTACAGCCAGAAAATAAAAAAATAAAAAAAAAATTACAGCTAGAGTTTGTCTTCAACAAACAAGGACAGTGTTAGAGACTAGTGGAAAAGGACTAAAATAGGTACTTTCAATTATTGGCAGTTCAAAAAACAGACTCTTGTTCTAGCTTCTGAATTGAGAGCACTTAGATAACTTTCAGACCTTACAAATGAACTGAGTCATAATTTTCTAATTCTTTTTCATTCAGAGGTTGGTGTCTTCATGAGAGCAGACTGCTAGCTAATCAAGATCTAGAAGAGTGAAAGTTAATTACAGAGGATTGAGTGGAGTGATGAGGAAAATTTTATTGTGGTTATTCGTTTGGAATAATGTTTATTGTGTTATTATTTTGTTTTGTTTGTTTTTTAGGCATATGAGGAAGCCCTTTTTCTTTCTTCTTAAGCAATCTGTAACCCAGAACAATTTATTTATTTATTGCGTTTTTTTCTTTTCTTTTCCTTTTTTTTTTTTTTAAATAGACTCCACGCCCAACATGGGGCTTGAACTCACAACCGCGAGATCAAGAGTCACATGCTCTACCGATTGAGCCAGTTAGGAGCCCCTATAACCCACAACAATTTAGTATTCTGCTTTTATAAGCTGAAATAAAACATTTTCACACGATATTTGATTCTTACTGACACACCTAAATTCAGAAACTTTACTAAGTCTCATTGCTTTTCATAACCATATGGTTGCATATGTTCAATAAGAATCTATCTACCTTTAAACCAGGTATAATTAGAGAAATTGCCTGGAGTGTATGATTTGAGAGTGGTGCATTTGAAATCAGCGACAAAAGAGGTCGACAAATAAGTAAGAAGAAGGTCACTTACTGGCAAGCCAGAAAACTTGGCCCGTTTTGAGGACCTCAAAAATGAGGCAATCACTGAATTTATAGGTACTGCAGAAGAAGTCTGGTTTTGGGAGAGATGTTTTGGGACTTGATTTCTTAGCCATAGGATAGCCAGTAATGGAAGCTTTTAAGATTCCGGTCCAAGACTCCTTATTAAATTTCCCAATCAGAAGTTTATTTTGCGGACTTGAAGTTTAGTGCTTAAGTTGGAATAGCAACCTCAAGGTAGCTTATATAATTGGTTAATACTGTTGTTCATAAACGTTTCTCCAAAAGCCAGGAGTAAATAATCTAAGCTTCCAGTAAGGCCAGGAACAGGGTGAGGTGAGTGAGATGTAGCACTGCTTTGCCAAGCTGTATTGGAGCCTGAGGCAAATGGAAAAATCAGTAATAGTCATTCTGTGTTTGTTTAAAGCTTTAACTATTTTTTTCATTCCTCTTGATTTTTAAAAATATTGCATCCAAGTAAAATTCATTCATTATTCATTACTCAGGGTTTTTTTTTTTTTTTAAGTTTATTTATTTATTTATTCAGTAATCTCTACAACCAATGTGTGGCTCAAACTCACAACCCCAAGAGCAAGAGTTGCATGCTTTTCCTACAAAGCCAGCCAGGCACCTCTATTCATTACTTAGTTCTTGGTGCCCCCTCAAACCTTGTGCCCAAGATAAGTACCTCAATTGCTCACCCTAGTTCTGGCCTTGGTTTGTGAGCCTGTGACAACTTCTCAGCTCTGTCATTATTGTTGGAAAGCAGCCACAAACAATATATAAGTGAATAAGCTGGCTGTATTCCTATAAACTTTAATTATGGAGACCAAAATTTGATTTTCACAGAATTTTCATGTGTCACAAAAAGTTGTTTATCTTTTGATTTTTTTTTCAACCATTTAAAAATGTAAAAAGTATTTTTAGCTCCAGCAGGTACAAAACCTGGAATCAGCCCACAGGTTGTAGCTTGCTGTGTTTAAAAAAAAAAAATTCAAATGAGATTAAATTGACTTTATTCAACAATTCACAGATCAGGCAACATCCCTTCCAGCAAATAAAAAGAAGCTCTGAAAAGCTGAACAAAACAAGACTTTTATAGGCAGAAAAAGACAGGGACAAGGAAATAGCAGAATAACTCATCTTTCTTTGGGCTACACAGAAGGGGTCTATCTGGTGGATTGCCTCATTGATGCTGACCAGGAAATTCCAGATATGCTGGTTTAAGATAACATTCCTGGGAGAGATTGAAACCGCAGTTAGGTTACGTATAAGTCTCAGGTTGGTGACATTGGTTTAGCATCCATTTTGGGGGTGTCGTCTCTTTTGTAAGAGCTAACTCCTCCTGCCCTTGCTTCAGTTGTGAAAACAATGAAGCCAAACTTAATAAAATCAGTCTTCTGGTGTAATTAAGAATAATCTTTGAAATTATTATGCTCACAAGAAGAGACTGTCCAGAAGAATTGTGAAAGACTTTGAAATGACAAAGGAAAAAATATCACTGAAGGCAGAGGGAGAAGCAGGCTCCACGCCAAGCAAGGAGCCCGATGTGGGACTCGATCCCAGGACGCTGGGATCATGACCTGAGCCGAAGGCAGCTGCTTAACCAACTAAGCCACCCAGGCGTCCCTCTATCTTTATTTTTAATTTAATTTTTTGAAGATTTTACTTATGCATTTGAGAGAAAGAGAGAGAGACAGAGCACAAGCAAGGGGAAAGGCAGAGTGAGAGAGAGAAGAAGATTCCCCGCTGAGCTGGGAACCCCACATGGGGTTCAATCCCAAGACCTGGAGATCATGACCTGAGCTGAAGGCAGAAGCTTAACCATCTGAGCCACCTAGGTGCCCCTCGTGGTTCTATCTTTTAAAAAAAAAAGTATCCTTTAGCAACGAGTTAAGACAATTTACTGTTAATGTCCAGTTCCATACCCAGGCAAAGTGAAGATAGTTTTTGGATTATTCTATTAATTCAACACTTACTGATAACCAACTATGTGGCAAAATGTTGGGGATACAAACATGAGTAAGGAAGAATAGTTCCTTCCTCTCAGTTCACAATCTAGTGAAACTCCTGGTCATTTCTATTGACTTATCCATTCTCTCACTCTCTCATACTACAGATATTTACTGAGGCTTACTGTTACTACTATAGCTCCATCATATTTGGATTAAATAAACTTTTCCAATCTGCACTTTCATGTCTTACCAACATGTTCAACACTGTTGTGTGGGAGAAATGTGTTATGCATTCCAAGCAGCTTTTGTTGATTATATAAAAACATTAGTAACATTTCTACATTTCTTGAACAGAAGAGGAAAAGGTTCTACTTTCATAATTTTTTATCACTACAAGATTAGTAATAATTTACAAATGAATTTTCGACTACTTCTGCCTAATTATTATTCATGGGTTGCATATCTTTTAACAATGATGCTGTTATTGTTGACAATATTTCTTGAAATTCTTCTGTAAGATTGCTTTGAAATGTAGAAGTGTTCTATTATGAATACCTCAGTGTAGATATTCATTCGTTTAAGCAGGATTTGGTTTTAGAAAGAGTCAAAAGTCTTTTGGAAAGAATTTTAATCTCATTGTGCAGATATGAAATTAAGCATTAAAAATAAGGCTTTAGATGACCTCCTTTTCTACCTTCTTTCCGCCTTGAGTCTTTTACCACAAGAAAAGTAGAAATCATCCAAAAGTCTTTCAGCATTTTAAAGTGTGATAAAGAGGCACCTGGATGACTCAGTGGGTTAAGCCTCTGCCTTCAGCTCAGGTCATGATCTCAGGGTCCTGGAATGGAGCCCCGCATTGGGCTCTCTGCTCAGCAGGGAGCCTGCTTCCTCCTCTCTGCCTGCCTCTCCAACTACTTGTGATCTCTGTCTGTTAAATAAATAAAATCTTAAAAAAAAAAAGTAAAGTGTAATAAGTATTTAAAATATTAAGTACAGAGTATTAAATAAAACTTCTATTTGGGTCCTTCCAATTTTTGCTCCTTCACCTCATTTACCAGTAAGTACTCCTACTTCATTATCATCTGTAGCAACACCAAATTATTTAGGAACTTAAAAAGATTGATCTAGGGGTGCCTGGGTGGCTCAGTGGGTTAAAGCCTCTGCCTTCGGCTCAGGTCATGATCCCAGGGTCCTGGGATCGAGCCCCGCATCGGGCTCTCTCCTCAGCGGGAAGCCTGCTTCTCCCTCTCTCTCTCTGCCTGCCCCTCTGCCTACTTGTGATTTCTGTCTGTCAAATAAATAAATAAAATCTTTAAAAAAAAAAAAGATTGATCTATACATACAAATCACATATATATTTTTAAAACCTAGAATCATGCAGTACTTATTTTCCTAGATTTTTCCTTTTAATAATAACCACTATGGGCATTGGTATGTAAAAACGGTAATATCTCAGGTTCTAGTGTTATCACAACACTTAAAAGACATTTTTCTAATGAGCTCAACTCATGTCAACAGACTCCTCATCTGGTTTTAAAAATGATCAGCATTTGGGGGCATCTAGGTGGCTCAGTCTGTTAAGCATTCGACTGTTTGGTCCAGGTCACGATCTCAGGGTTGTGAGACAGAGTCCCGGGCTCTGCACTGAGCACAGAGCCTACTTAAGATTCTCTCTCTCGGGGCACCTGGGTGGCTCAGTGGGTTAAGCCTCTGTCTTTGGCTCAGTCATGATCTCAGGCTCCTGGGATCGAGCCCCACATTGGGCTCTCTGCTCAGCAGAGAGCCTACTTCCCCCTCTCTCTCTGCCGGCCTACTGTGATCTCTCTCTCTGTCAAATAAATAAATAAAATCTTAAAAAAAAAGATTCTCTCTCTCCCTCTGCACTTCTCTGCTCCCTCTCTCTAAAACAAACAAACAAAAAAATCAGCTTTTTTGGTAGCTCCATTTGAAAGTAAATTGTAAATATCATTATATTTCATCTTAAATATTTCAGTATGAATCTCCTAACAAAAAAAGACATTCTTATATATAATCATAATCTTTTGATGCCTAAGAAAATTAACAATAATTATGTAATATCATCCAATAGTCAGTCCATATTCAAATCCCTATTGTACAAAGATAATTTTCTTAGTTGTTTTTTTAAAAGATTTATTTATTTATTTGACAGACAGAGATCACAAGTAGGCAGAGAGGTAGGCAGAGAAAGAGAGAGAGGAGGAAGCAGGCTCCCCACCGAGCAGAGAGCCCAATGAGGGGCTCGATCCCAGGACCCCGGGATCATGACCCGAGCTGGAGACAGAGGCTTCAACCCACTGAGCCACCCAGGCGCCCCTCTTAGTTGTTTTGTTACAGTATTTTAAACCAGAGGGATGCCTGCGTGGCTCAGTTGGTTGGGCGGCTGCCTTCGGCTCAGGTCATGATCCCAGCGTCCTGGAATCGAGTCCCACATTGGGCTCCTTGCTCGGCAGGGAGCCTGCTTCTCCCTCTGCCTCTGCCAGCCACTCTGTTTGCCTGTGCTCGCTCTCGCTCTCTGACAAATAAATAAATAAAATCTTAAAAAACAAAACAAAAAACCCCCCCAAAAACCCACAATATTTTATTTTATTTTATTTATTTTTAAATGTCCATGTTCTTTTTTTTTTTTAAAGATTTTATTTATTTATTTGACAGAGAGAGATCACAAGTAGACAGAGAGGCAGGCAGAGAGAGAGAGGGAAGCAGGCTCCCTGCTGAGCAGAGAGCCTGATGTGGGACTCGATCCCAGGACCCTGAGATCATGACCTGAGCCGAAGGCAGCGGCTTAACCCACTGAGCCACCCAGGCACCCAAAACCACAATATTTTAAACCAGAATCCGTTCTAGGTTCGTACATTTCATTTGGTTTTTTTGTTTCTTTAGACTATTTACATCTAGTTCAGATATCTTAGTTTTTATTTTCATAATCTTGAATTTTTGATTCTAGATTAGATGTCTTATAAATTTATGTCCTATATTTCTTCTTTTAAAGTTAGGTTTACAGAGGGATGCCTGGGTGGCTCAGTGGGTTAAGCCTCTGTCTTTGGCTCAAGTAATGATCTCAGGGTCCTGGGATTGAATCCCACATTAGGCTTTCTGCTCAGCAGGGAGCCTGCTTCCTTCTCTCTGTTTGCCTGCTTGTGATCTCTCACTCTCTGTCAAATAAATAAATAAAATCTTTAAAGAAAAATAAAGCGAGGTTTATGGAGACATACTTTATGTAGTGTAAATTTCATCTTTTTCAGTGTATATTTCTATGATTTTTGATGAATGAATTTAGTCTTGTAACCCACAATCAAGTTATAGAATACTTCTAACTCTCCCAAAACTTCCATTTAAGCAACCATGGCTCTATTTTCTGTCCCTACAATTTTGCTTTTTGGGGAATGTCGTAGAAGAGAAATCATACAGAATGTAGCATTTTTGAGTCTGATTTTTCCACTTACTGTAATGTGGTTGAGATTTATCCATTGTTGTGGATATAACACAGTTTATATCCACTCGCCAGTGGAAAAATGAGTTATGTGCACCTCATAGTCATACTATAAATAAAGCTGCTATAAATATTTACATATAGGCTTTTGTGTAAACATACTTTTTCTCTTTAGTAAATACCTAGGACTGAGCTTGCTGGATCAAATGGTCACTACGTGTTTAATTTAATAAGAAACTGGCAGCATGTTTTCCAAATTGGCTACCATTTTGCATTTCCATCATCAGTGTATGAAGGTTTTAGTTGCTCCCTATCCTTGCCGACATTTGCTATAATATCAATCTTTTAAATTTTAGCCATTTTAGTAGGTGTGTGGGGATATCTCATTATGAGCTTAATTTAAATTACTTTAAGGATTTTGAGGATTTGGGGGACAGGAAAGGGTGGTTTCTGGACTTTGTGCCATTAGAAAGATTCCACCCTAACAAAACATTAAATTCATTCCCCTATTGTCTTTTTTTTTTTTTTTGTTCTCCTTTCAAGGTTTCTCTCTTTTGGCTGAAATTATAAACCCAGCCCCATGCCTGTCTCAGTCTTTTCAGAAGGGTCCCAGAATTTTCCCAGCCCTGAGAATATATATATATATTTTTTAGATTTTTATTTATTTATTTGACAGAGAGAGAGAGATCACAAGTAGGCAGAGAGGCAGGCAGAGGGAGAGGGGGAAGCAGGCTCCCTGCTGAGTAGAAGGCCTGATGCAGGGCTCCATCCCAGGACCCTGAGACCATGACCTAAGCCGAAGGCAGAGGCTTAACCCACTGAGCAGCCCAGAAGGCCCCAATCCTGAGGATTTTTATTTGCTTGTATGTATTAGCGTTTCTCTACTAAAGGAAGGGACTGAATTAAAGGTAGGAGTTGTTTGGTATTTCTTGAAAATTATTATTAATGGTAGGATAATACAAAAGGAGAAATTTTCTATCTCTCTGTCTTTCATACATACCTCATGTAATCTAAAAACCAATAGCTTCCCAGAAATTGTGTTGCAGGTTCATATTTTATTTTATTTGGAACAATTTTTTGAAGTTTTTATTTATTTTAGTAATCTCTACACCCAATATAGGGCTTGAACTCTTGACCCTGAGATCAAGAGTTGTGTGCTTCCCTGACTGAGCCAGCCAGATATCCCCATATTTTATTTTAGAAACTAGTATTCCCCATTAACCCATTCTTCAAAATTTCTTTTCAGAGTAATCATTATCCAATTTGATCTTGCAAATATTTCCTATAATGTGCCTGAAAATGATTGGTAATTTTCCTCATAGACTATTCTCCAAACCATATCTCCAAGAAGAGACTATGAAGCAAATCTCAATATTGTTGAGGTGTCATCTGGAATAGAAAGGCATAGTTAGAAATGAGACATTTCAGGAGCGAAGAGAGACTGGTTGTTAATTAAAGTAGATGAAATAATATGAAATAGGCAATACTATTTAAACTAGGTCTTAGGGTTAATTTCTCTTAGAATTAGAGTTTCTTTTGAAATAACCAGTTTTCTTGTAATTCTTTATAGATTCTGGTCACTTTCCACTGGCTTTGTGCTCCACATATATTTTGGTGAAGATCCTAATACACTTCGGTGCCCCTAAGGCTTCTAAAGTAAATTTTCTTCTTCCTCTTCTTCTGCTTCCTCCTCCTCCTCCTTTTTCTTCTTCTTCTTCTCCTTCTCTTTCTTTTAAATTTATAAGAATATGTAGAGTGTTGGTGATTAGGGAACTATTTATCCTTTCAAAATTGACATGGAAAATGACTATATTAATTTTAGAAATAGAGTTCCTCCAGATCCACAGCACTTGAAAATGGCATCTATCATTACCTGCATTTGTTATCTATCAGTAAGCCAGCAGTGAACATCTTTGATTTGTAGTTCAATAAAGATTCAAATTACCTAGAGCACCTGGGTGGCTCAGTTGGTTGAGTGTCTGCCTTCAGCTCAGGTCATGATCCGGGAGGCCCCAGGATCATGCCCTGCATCGGCTCCCCTCAGCAGGGAGTTTGCTTCTCCCTTTACCCCTCACCTTGCTTGTGCTGTCTCTCTTTCTCACAAATAAATAAATAAAATCTATTTAAAAAATTTTTAAAAGATTTTATTTATTTATTTGACAGAGAGAGATCACAAGTAGGCAGAGAAGCAGGCAGAGAGAGAAGGGGAAGCAGGCTCCCCACCAAGCAGAAAGCCCGATATGGGACTTGATCCCAGGATGCTGAGACCATGACCTGAGCCGAATGCAGAGGTTTAACTCACTGAGCCACCCAGGTGCCCCAATAAATAAAATCTTTAAAAAGAAGATTCAAATTACTCAACCTAGACCTAATTCATTATTGTTTTGGGATGTTACTTTTTACAAACACAGAAGAACTTTTATTTCAGTAATCTCTACACCCAATATTGGGCTTGAACTCTTGAGGAAATATATTGATTTGTAAGGGAAAATCATTGGCAAAACAATAGGAACTGGAAAGAAGCCCTGACTCTCCAATACACAGAAACATACATAGGCACGTGCGCACACACACATTCTCCTAAAATAAGATTGAAAGTAATATATGAGGCAGAGGGGAAAGGAAAAGAAGTCACAGGGGACAATATGCTTCTTGTAACAGTGGTTCTCAAGCTCTGGGAATCAGTTCCCTTGGAGGGGAGAAAAGACCCTGACATCCGTATTTTACTTATTCCTGTTTTTCAGATGCGGTAAGAGAGGGGATTTAATAATAAGTGTTACTGACCAACCAAATTTAAAGAAGAGGTTTATGTTTGCTTTAACAATTAAAGACAGTATAACTTTTAATCCCTGTACTTGGATCGTAACATGTAGTTAGTAGAAAATAATGGACCCCAAACTGGGCTGATGCATTTGCATCATTATATAAGCATAACTGGACAGAAACACACAATAAGCTAAATTTAAAATGATAAAACAAATGTAGTATGTAATTAAAAATCAAATAAAACAGAATGGAAATTGACAGCTTCTGAAGATAATAAAGGCGATATATTGATAAAATGTCCTTCCAGAAAGTTGAGGGAATTTATGTAACTTAAGAGGTTAAAGACAACTGATTCCCAAATCATTTCTTCCATTCTTTTTACACTTGGGTATTACTCTAACTTTCTATTTTTAGAGAGGAAAAATAACTTAAAAAAAGTATTTTTGCACTTTTTTTTTTTTTAAAGATTTTATTTATTTATTTGACAGGCAGAGATTACAAGCAGGCAGAAAGGCAGACGGGGGAGGGGGGGGAGCAGGTTCCCTGCTGAGCAGAGAGCCCGATTCGGGGCTCGATGCAGGGCTCGATCCCAGGACTTGATCCCAGGACTCCAGGATCATGACCTGGGCCGAAGGCAGAGACTTTAATCCACTGAGACACCCAGGCACCTCCTTTTCACCTTTCTATACCCAAGGAGTATTAACCGATCTCTGAGGAGTAACAAAGAACAATGCCTCATCACTTGGCTGGGGAGGCAGCATAAGACAAAAAGTCCCCTTATCCAGGGATTAATAAAGCCAACAGTATCAGAGGATCAGAGGAGAGGTGGGTTTGATTCCTGAATCTCTCCTCCTGCCACTCTTCCTCTGCCCTCTACCCATGCCAGGAGGCATTACACATGTAATTTGAAAGGCTTTTTTCTTTTCAATTTTTTTTTTTTTTTTTTTTTTTTTAAATTTTTTTTTTTATTTGTTTATTTGACAGATCACAAGTAGACAGAGAGGCAGGCAGAGTGAGAGAGAGAGAGAGAAGCAGGCTCCCTGCTGAGCAGAGAGCCCGATGCGGGGCTCGATCCCAGGACCCTGAGATCATGACCTGAGCTGAAGGCAGAGGCTTAACCCACTGAGCCACCCAGGCACCCAAATTTTTTTTTTTTTTTTAAGATTTTATTTCTTCACTTGAGAGGGAGAGAGAGAGAACCAGTTGGGGGAAGGACAGAGGGAGAAGCAGACTCCCCACTAAGCAGGGAGCCCAGAAGATGTGGGGCTCGATCTCAGGACACGGAGATCATGGCCTGAGCTGCAGACAGAGGCTTAACTTAGCCAACCAGGCGCCCCTTGAAATGTTTTTTTAATCCCTTCAGTTTGTGGATCCTGGTTATGAATGGGAGAGAAAACCCATTTTATCTAGAAAACTAGCTAGAAAGGGGCATCTGTGACAAGTTATTAGACCTGGGAGTGAGGCAAACAAAGCTAGAGCACTGACATTCGTTGATTACTGTACTGATGCCACAAATTGTCAATACGTAGAATTGTGGCTTGCTATTTGTGAGTCGCTAGAAGTAATTTTTTTGGGGGGCTGAGGGGCCATGGGAGTGGGAGAGAGAGAATCCTAAGCAGGCTCCACATCCAGCGCAGATCCAGATGTGGGGCTGGATCTCACAACCGAGATCATGATCTGTACCGAAATCAAGATGGGACTCTTTACCACCCTGGAAAGGAATTTTAATTATCTGGCCTTTCTTTGTTTATTGTGAGCAAGCATGTATTTTAAAATTATATAGTAAGAAACCCAAATGTTTTTAAACTTTGGAGGAAAAACATAAAATTTATTAGGGAGACACATGTAACTCAATTCTTTTATCTAAAATCCCTGTTCTAGCAGTTGAAAATGAGAAAAACATCAATTACAATGGAGGGTACAGCTGGACACAGAACTGAGAGATTATAAATGGAAGAACATCTTTGTGTTGTATTAATTTCATTTAAGTAGAAGATAAACATGTGAGTCCTAAGCAAAAGAAAGAAAAGTAACCCCCCAGCTTTGCCTCAATTATCCCATTAATTTACATAAAAGTGGAGAACAGTGAATTCTCTCCATTAAGTCCTGATTGTCTCCTTTCTTGACTTTGAATTAATCTTTGGAGTGGTATGGATAATTGATTATTTCCTTTCTCCTGATAAGTGACATTAAGTCTTTGTTTCCACAGGGCTGTGTTTCCTGGCTAAGTATATTTCCTATCTCCACACAACAAATGATCACACATGTAGTATTTAAAACAACGCTTATTTACTATTTCATAATTACATATATCAGAAGTTCTGGCAAGGGGTCAACTGGATTATCTGCTCAGGTTCTTACAAGGCTGAAATCAAGATGTCTGTGGGCCTGTGCTCCCTTCTGCATCTCGGGATCATCTTCGGAGTTTATGTATTTGCTGACATAATTTAGAACTCTATAGGTTGGAGGACTGGCCTTCTTGCTGCCCATCCACCAGGGCTACTTAGTTCCTAGGGACCATCAGCCACATCATTCTCTCCGCAACATGAGAGTTTGGTTCTTCAAGGCCAACAGTAAAGCATGTGCTGCTGCTTTGACTCTCTCTGACTTCTTGGATCTTCTTTTAAAGAGCTCACCTGATAACATCCTGTCTACCCAAGATAATCTCTCTTTAAAATGCAACTGATTAGTGAGTATAGGTGCTAGTGATTCGGGAGAGAGCTCAGTTTGAGAGTAGGGCTTAATTCTGTTGTAGGCAACAGCCAACCAATTCTCAAACACAGCGAATGCGGGAGCTGCTGAGAGAGAAGTGAAAAGCGCACTGTGACAGAACAACCAGGGCAGAGCTCTTGTGACAGGTGCTATCTGGGCTGAAACCCAGAAGAGGAGCATCAATCAGTCATGAGATGAGCTGAGGGAAGAACAGTGCAGGCAGCAGCTGAACTTTTTTTTTTTTAATAATAAGCTCTATGCCCATTGCGGGACTTTGATTTATGACCCTGATATCAAGAGTCACATGCTTTAGCCATTAAGCCAGCCAGGCTCCCCCGCACCAGGTGAACTTTTATACTGTATCTGAAACAAACTATGCAAGAGTACAGATTGTCCTTCTGAAGGGAGTTCTCTAAAAGCTTGTTTTCTCTATTATATTTGGCTTTAAAGTATTTCAAAAGCGGGTTTGTGTATTAATTTTGGTTTTGAGTATTTCAAAACCACAATCCAATAAGGAATTGAATTTATTGAACACTTAGGGTGCTGCATGCTTTTTCCACACATAAGACAATGTCTTCTGCTCCTAGAGTGTTCTTCTAGGCCATCAGTTGCACCTACCACAATCGGTGGGATCAGTGGCTTGTTATTTGCGTTCTACTTATTTCACCGGTGCTATAGGATGTTTTACCTGTTTATAACAACCATCATTACCCAAGTGGAAGCATTAAAACCTTTTCTACTTAAGTGTCTTCTTATAGACAAATGTGAATTTCAAAGTAAGTATATTCTATGTCAGCAAAGAAGAAAGAAGAGGCTTTTCTTTAAACTGTCTTTCAACATTTTAAATTTATATACTGGCTTTCAGTGTGAATCTATGTCATAACACAAGTCAACCCTAGGTTTGAATTTTATTGAAATATGAAAATACTTATCATAGAACCCACTATTTCACCACAACTAGCTACACATTGGGAAAAAAAAAAAACATTTGAATAAACAAGTCATTATTTCAGTGTTCTTCATTTCCTCCCTACCCATCATCCCCTCTTCTCTACCTCATTCATACATTATGAATTCCTGAAAACTCCACATAAGAAATAATCCTGAGGGCGCCTGGGTGGCTCAGTGGGTTAAAGCCTCTGCCTTCGGCTCGGGTCATGGTCCCAGGGTCCTGGGATCGGGGCCCGCATCGGGCTCTCTGCTTGGCAGGGAGCCTGCTTCCTCCTCTCTCTGACTGCCTCTCTGCCTACTTGTGATTTCTCTGTCAAATAAATAAATAAAATCTTTAAAAAAAAAAAAAAGAAAGAATCCTGAATCCTACCCCTACTTCATCTCCTTACGATAATTGCCTTCTCATGCTTTTACGTTCTCTCCATTGACCCTTTGAACAATCTTAACTAGTCTTCCTGCTAAGAGCCTTTTCCTTCTCTAGTTCATCTTTTATATAGTTACCAGATTATGGTTCCTAAAAACTGAACAAAGTCACTGTCTTCCCGGAGTCAAAATAAACATGTGATAATGAGGTATAAAGAAAATAGAAAAAGGATAAGAGGAAAGAATAAAGGAGGGAATAATTCAGTTTTAATGGGATAAAAATGACATATAACTATGTAAGTTCAGGCTATATGCATCAGGAAGGAGTAATTTTAGGTAGGGTGGTGACCTTTGATTATAACAAATGTTAATGACCGTCAGCCAAAAGGCCAGCAGGAACGCACCCCCAGTCAAACCAAGTTGGGTTTATTGGTTTGTCACAAGGACACAGCACACCAAGAGGAACCGCGGAGAGTCTCAGTAAAAAAGGTATAAGACTTATTAAAGGATTGGACTTGTGCTAGGTGATTCTAGGAAAGTTCAAGGCTTTGCTCTGAATTGGATGCTGTCAGGAAGCAGGTAATGCTATGATTGAGTATTTTAATAACTGTTTTCTAGAAGGTAGGAAGAACAGAGCAAAGCTAAGTTATAATGGTTAAAAAACAGAAGTCATGTATATTAGCCCGAATGCTTGGTCATTCTTGTGGTATGGGGAATGTTCTTGTATTTGCTTTGTTCAGACATGATTACAGAAGGGTCTTATTTTTGGCTGGTCTCTTATGGTTACAGAGTAGCCATGAATGATATTGATGTTTTGTGAGATTGTTGATGTTCAAAAGAACACTCAGACCTAGCTGAGCATGCCAGTTAACACCAAGGCCCAGCTAATAGTTCCAGGCCAGCTTCTTGTTGTTCAGGAGCTGCTTTTCTTTTTCCAACTAAAAAAAACCATCAAGCACTATAATTGTTTCTAAATTGCTACTTATAACTCTTACTCATAACTTGGTTTCCTGAATATTTAGAATATTTATCAGGGTTATTACTTAGGGTAATTTGTTCTAAAACTCATCTTGGCTCTGGTGACCACAGCAGTAGCTTACTTAATCATTACTAAAATACACAAGATTCTCTGCTACATGCTGTGTTCAAAAACAGCCACCCGTTTATGACTGAACAGCTCTGGAATTGGAAGAACTAGTGCTGTAAATTTCAAAAACCACTTCAAAAGTCTGTCACATACCTCATATTCTGAAAGCAAGAAGTTAGAGTTAGATTATATGTATAATTCTGATAGGTCTGCGTGGTGCCCAGCTGTGTAGTAATCACATGGGGAGCTTGTTAAAATCAGGTAGAGATTCTAGGGCCCCAACTCCAGAGTCTGATACAGCCTAAGTTTTTGACATTTATCCATGTTTTAAAATTTTCTTTCTTTTTAATTGCTGAGTAATATTCCATCAAATCAGTATACCAGCTTATTTACTGATGGACATCTGGGCTGTTTATAGGTTTTGGTGATTGTGAATAAAGTTACTATGAATATTTATGTACAAGTCTTTTTGTAGATACATTCTTTTCTATTTCGCCAGTAAATACCTGTAAGTGGAAATCCTTGGTATTAGTGTATATTTAACTAATATGAAACAAATGGGTCCACAATTTTGACATGAAGCAATAAGATTAGAATGCCCTCTACATTTGCTCAAAGTGCAGCTTGGTAGAGATGGCAAAGGACCTGTTATAAGGCCTTAGGCAAACCCTGTCACTACCAACCTCTTCACCTCAGTATTGGAGCTCTGCAGCCCTAGAGGATTCCTACACAGTCCCAGAGGGACCAGAACTGTGTGTATATTTGTAGAAATGTAGTTTGGGCACTGCATTTGATAGTAACAAATATGTAAAACCCTTTGACACATCTTTGCCTCTAGGTTTCTTGGAATTCCACTGCACTGTGATCAAGCTTAGAAACAGAGATCCCTGAATGCTGACAGGCCTAAAATAAAAGTCATTCTTGACAAAGAGGCCATTATTAGCAAAGGTTTGATGGTAAGTTTGGGCAAAGACAGGGAGGGTGAGGCTGGCCACAGGGGTGGGAGAAGTCACACAGGCTCAAACAACCATCTCTAAGCTGAAGGACCTTGAATCTTGACATACTGCTTCCTCATCTCTCTCAAGTTATTCTTTTTTTTTTTTTTTTTAAGATTTTATTTATTTATTTGACAGAGAGATCACAGTAGACAGAGGCAGGCAGAGAGAGAGAGGGGGAAGCAGGCTCCCCGCTGAGCAGAGAGCCCGATGCAGGACTTGATCCCAGGACCCTGAGATCATGACCTGAGCCGAAGGCAGTGGCTTAACCCACTGAGCCACCCAGGCGCCCTCTCTCAAGTTATTCTTAGCAGCTTTTTAAAATACTGCCACTTTCCTTCCACTCTAGCAGGTAACCAAGCTCCACTTAAAGTAAAATAGAGACCCGGTAAAAGGAACTTTTTCACTTCCATATCTATCTGTGTCCATTCTTTATCTTTCCCTTATCCCTCCTGCTCAGTGAAGACGGTATCCCTCCTAAGATACTCTGCCATTCCACCATCTCAGGGGTCTTGTATTATCCCTTTCCATCTCCTTACCTCCTCTTTTATTCTGATGCATTCCCATCATCTAAGCCTCTTTCCATTTGTCTCGCAATACCAGGTACCGCTCTAATCATTGCCCTGTTTCTTTGGACTCACGATAGTCAAGCTTTCTAAAGGGTTGTCTGCGAAGCCTATTTCCTCTTTCTCATCTGGGTCACCAAAGTCCGCCTAGAACTGTTTATCATACAGTAGGCAGTGCGCAATCATTTTTAAGGTGTAGGATGGATGGAGAGATGGGACTCTGAGAGTGCAGATGATAGTCATCTTGCAGCTTGATTGCTGGATGACTCCGTCGGTTGAGAAACTGTTTTATCTTTTCGGCGTGCATAGGTAACTTGATATATGCTTTCACTTTGAAATAAAGTTATGAAGTCAGCAGTCGGCCGCAAGCAACAAGTATAAAAACACGTGGAATACATAAAGATGCGGCACCACTCATTAGCTCCTCACCTGAGAACGCAGGGTCACACCACCCAAAGGCCTCACATCTGGTGCTGCACCGGAGAGGCAGCAGGGGGACCCAAGTCGGCCTTCCGGCGGAACCCTTTACGGCTCCTCCGTGGCTTCGGTCTCCGAGACTGGGGGTGGGGGTGAGGGGAAGAGCGCAGCGGCTCCCGGCCAATGGCAGTTCTTGAACTTACACCTACAGACGTCAGCGCGGCTGTGCAAACGGATGTCACACAGCTGGCTCGGAAGCGTCTCCTCCCGTCCCAGAAAAGAGGCGTGGGCCCAGCGGCCTCTGCGAAACCTTGGGCGAGGGAGGGAGGGGCGTGCGCCTCTCCCCGCGAGCCCCGCGCGCTCGCTGGCCCGCTTCTTCCCAGCAGTCCCCTGCCTAGCGGCCGTCCCCGGTGAGCAGCCGGGCGCCCGCGCCCCCGCCCCAAGCGCGTCGCCGCAGCCAGCTCCGCCCCCTCCCCGAGCGGGCCGCGCGCTCCTGCGGCTCCGAGCTGTGTCGCGGGCGCGCGCACCGCCGGCGGAGCCGCAGTTAAAATGGTCCGAGCGGGACCCCGCGTTCCCCCCCCGCCGCCGCACTGACTGAGTCGGCGGGTCAGGCTTGGACTGGTTGCCTAGCCGGCAGGCTCGCTCTCTCCGTCGCGTCCCCAAAGCTCGCGCCCATCGTTCTCCCGGCTTCCCGGGGCAAAGCATGTAGCCCCCGTCGGGCTCCCGGGCGGCCCGCAGCTGACGCCCACCCCCCACCGTCGCGTGTGTGCCCGTGTGTGCGTGTGTGTGCGCAGGGCGGGCGACCCCGCCGCGGGCCCGAGGCCGAGCCAGCGAGAGGCCTGTCCCGCTGCCGGAGCTCGCCTCTCCGGGCCTCCCTACTTCCCCGTCCCGGTCCCCCTCCTCGGGGCCTTCTATATGGGCCACCTTCTCTCGAAGGAGCCGCGTAACCGCCCGAGCCAGAAGAGGCCTCGCTGTTGCAGCTGGTGCCGCCGCCGCCGCCCTCTCCTCAGGCTGCCCCGCCGGACCCCGGCCAAGGCGCCCCCCCAGCCGGCGGCGCCCGGGAGCCGGGACTGCTTCTTCCGCGGGCCCTGCATGCTCTGCTTCATCGTGCACAGCCCCGGCGCGCCCGCCCCCGCCGGCCCAGAGGAGGAGCCGCCGCTCTCGCCGCCGCCGCGGGACGGGGCCTACGCCGCGGCCGCCTCCTCGCAGCACCTGGCGCGGCGCTACGCGGCCCTGGCTGCCGAGGACTGTGCTGCCGCCGCCCGCCGCTTCCTACTATCCTCGGCCGCCGCCGCCGCAGCTGCCGCCGCCTCGGCCTCGTCTCCTGCCTCCTGCTGCAAAGAGCTGGGGCTGGCCGCGGCCGCCGCCTGGGAGCAGCAGGGCCGGAGCCTCTTCTTGGCCAGCGTGGGGCCCGTGCGCTTCCTGGGGCCGCCCGCTGCCGTGCAACTCTTCCGGGGGCCGCCGCCGCCGGCCGAGCCCCCTACGCCCCCAGAAATGGTGTGTAAGCGGAAGGGGGCCGGGGTTCCCGCCTGCACGCCGTGTAAGCAGCCCCGCTGCGGCGGTGGGGGATGCGGCGGCGGCGGCGGCGGCGGCGGAGGGCCTGCGGGGGGAGGCGCCTCGCCGCCGCGGCCCCCCGACGCCGGCTGCTGCCAGGGCTCCGAGCAGCCACCGCAGCCGCTCTGCCCCCCGCCCTCCTCTCCCACTTCCGAAGGTGCCCCCACAGAGGCCGGCGGGGACGCGGCCCGAGCGGGGGGCACCGCCCCCTCGCCCGCCCAGCAGCAGCATGAATGCGGCGACGCGGACTGTCAGGAGCCCCCCGAAAACCCCTGCGACTGTCACAGGGATCCACCCCCTGAAACCCCAGACATCAACCAGCTGCCGCCATCCATCCTGCTCAAGGTGGGTCTGGGCGAGTGGCGCAGGGATGCGTGCTTTCCCCCAACCCCGGCCCCCGCCTCGGAGGTTTTCTCTCTCCTCCCCCTAAGTGCGGAGGAGGGGGTTCCCTGATAGCCAGAGAAGTCCGAAGGGGAGAAGCCAATGGGGAAGATGCTTATGGCCTGTTTTTTGAAGTAGAAAAACTTGGGAGTTTGG
Source organism: Lutra lutra (assembly GCF_902655055.1). NCBI lineage: Eukaryota > Metazoa > Chordata > Mammalia > Carnivora > Mustelidae > Lutra > Lutra lutra. Next base: position 131,774,656 of record NC_062282.1, on the reverse strand, counting down.
TTAGTGTCTTTTAATAGCTTGGGTTACCACAATTCCGGATTCATCTGTTACTGGATTCCCACTAGTTTAGAAACTCTTCTTAGATTTTCCGCGAAAATATTTTTATCAGTTGAGCGATTTACATTTACTACTAAAGATTTTGTATATTAGTATTTGAAGGTCTTCCAACAGTACTTACCGGTTTGATAGCTGCTAGTTGATGTCATTAACTGTGATCTTTAATTGAACATTTACCATGATCAGGCACTGTGCCTGAGCTTTACATACATAATATCTTAATCACCAACTTAACGCTGTGAAATAGGTATTAACAACACCACTTTATACAAGAAAACATTGATATTTCAACGCCGTGTGCCTACAGTAATAAGTAAGGCAGAAGTGGTCTTTGCTCTCTGGAGTTTAGAATCTAGTGAGGCTTGGGGCGCCTGGGTGGCTCAGTGGGTTAAGCCGCTGCCTTCGGCTCGGGTCGTGATCTCAGGGTCCTGGGATCGAGCCCCGCACCGGGCTCTCTGCTCGGCGGGGAGCCTGCTTCCTCCTCCCTCTCTGCCTGCTTGTGATCTCTCTGTCAAATAAATAAATAAAAAATCTTAAAAAAAAAAAAAAAAGAATCTAGTGAGGCTTAAAGAGTTGAATGACTTGTCCAAGGTCACACACACAAAGGGCCAGTCTGGGGAAGTTAAGTCTGCTGGACTTGAAAGTCCTTTGGTTTATGTTATGTTTTGTTGCCTTCCTACATTTTATTCCTTATGTAGAACCATGCAGTTTGTCAGAAGGTAGAGACAAAAGTATTTTTTTGTTGGGAATATGGGTGAGTGGAGAAGACGTGGTTGTCCTATGGGAGCTTTGTCTCACTTTCTACTAAGTAAAATTTGCAGTTTTGTTAATGCTAGTTTGAAACTTAAGTGACAAAGTTAGTGTTATTATTGCTAGCAAGTTATTTTTTTCCTCATTGCCCATCCCCACCCCCTTGGCCAACTTAATAAATATGAACCTTCTTTTTCAGTATGGGAGATATTTAATACCAGGTAAAAATAACCTAGATAAGAATTTGGCTACGTTTACTGTTACTGATGTAACTATCATCAGTTACAATTGTTACTCTCGCAAATAAAGTTTTTTGATTAGAGTTTTTGCACATTTATAATCCTGTGTGTTTAGATTCGTTTTACTGTGATACCGATGTTCTTGTAAATAATATAGCAAAAGAATGGGAAAGCACAACTTTTCCTTGAGTCAAAATGTAATGATTTAACTCTTATGGAGGTGTGCTTTCTGGAGGAGTAATTGCCTACTCTGTGTTCAGGGTATGCATTTTAGGAAAGAGCAACTTTCTTGAGTCTTTTAAATCAGCAAATGACAAATGTCATCAGCTATTTGGTATAGAAGTTTGATTGCTGTCTTGTTATTTGGCAGGTAAGACTGTTTAAAAACCAAAACAAAATGCAGGTACTTTCTGCTTTCCACCCAAATCACATTTCAGGAGGCAGAGAACATTTTAATGCCCCTCCCCCCCAAAAAAGGGTACATGATCCCATAATAAAGAAAATTTGTTTAGAATAAGTTTCGCTAGAATAGATTATCTGCTAAAAATGTTTTTTCAGATTTCTCTCTGGACTGTTCAACACTTGGTTTGAAGGACATTTGAGGATTTCTCATTGGATTTGCCCTGTTGTGCTGGAGTGTTTATTTATTTTAAAGGTGGGGGGTTTCTTTTTTTTTTTTTTTTTTTTAAGATTTCATTTTTTTATTTGACAGAGGACAGCGAGAGGGAACCCAAGCACAGGGAGTGGGAGAGGGAAAAGCAGGCTTCCTGTGGAGCAGGGAGTCCAGTGCCTGGATCCATCCCAGAACCCTGGGATCATGACCTGAGCCCCAGGCAGATGCTTAATGACTGAGCCACTCAGGCGCTCTGTGCTGGAGTATTTACACATGTTAGGTAGATTTCCTTGTATTAGAAACTTGAGTAAAGATTCTCTGTGTGTGTCTTATAGTCATAGATGTATTCAGCACGAAGTGAGTTAGGCTATTGGAATGAATTGAATTGAGGTTTTTGAGTGTTTACCAGTGCATTCCAACTTTTAGGAATAGGGCTTTTGGTGGAAGAGGCTCAATCAACATAGATTTTGTTCATTGTTCTATCCACTCCGCTAAGTGCAGTGGCTGGTATTTAGTAGGTTTGAGTAAATATTCATGAACAAATGGATGGCTAGGTATTTAGGAAGTCTGGGCCGATACTCTAGGTGAATATGCCATGCCACTAAGAAAAGCCTCTAAGAAATGTTAATATCCGGACCTGAGTTGTTTTGTGAGCCACAATAAAAGCCATGTGATGGTGAAAGGGTCTGGCTCAATTTTTGGTTAGAACTGGAGGTGTTTTTCTTGTAGAAGAGAAGACTTTGGGAGCTATGATGATGTTTTCATTTTTTAATTTATTTTTTAAAGATTTTATTTATTTGAGAGAGAGAGGGGACAAGTAGGGGGAGGGGCAAAGGAAGAGGGAGAAACTGTCTCCTCACTGAGCAGAGAGCCCAATGCCAGACTCAATCCCCAGACCCTGAGATCATGACCAGAGCTGAAGGCAGACATTTAACTGACTGAGCCACCCAGGTGCCCTATGACTATGTTTTTATAGTACAAGAAGAACTGTTGCATACAGAGATACAAATCTATCACCTCTATTGGAAAAATTCTTAGAAAGCATGCCCTTCGTCCCTAATTATGGATCAGTAGCCTTTATGACTATATTGCTGTTATCTTTTGTACCAGAAGTTACTGTAGTTGTGAAAAGGGGGGGGGTGTGGGATGTGGAGGAAGGAGAGTTTGAAAGAGAAATGTAAGGAAATGTGATTTAAGGGTTGTTTTTAAGGAAAACTACCAACTTGTTCCAGGTAAATTTTTTTTTTCCAGGCAAAAAGCAAAACAAAACAAAACAACCCCCCCCAAACAAAAACAAAAACAAAAAACAAAACAAAACCAACAAAAAACAAAAAACAAGACCCAAACAAACAAAAAACCAAAACCCTACCTAAATTCTTTTTATGGATGGCAGTTCATAGGGCAGAGTTTTGGTTCAATATCAAAAGATTTTCTTTTAAAATTTTCTTTTTATGTAACTTGTCTTAAAACATTAAAATAATGCAGGTAGGACAAAAGTTTGTCTAGAGTCACCCCTAGTTTCTCATCTAGTTTCCCCTCCGGAGGTAACTAACCACTGTTACTAGTTTAGATTGTTCTACCAGAGCTGCTCTGTACAGTAGCTTAAAGTAGTTAAAATTAAATCAAATTTAAAATTCAGTGTCTCAGTCACAGTAGCCACATTTCAGGGATTAGTAGTCATGTGTGACTGGCTGGTACCATACTGGACTGTGCAGATGCAGAACATTTCTGTCTTTGTAGGAAGACCTGTGTAAACCTTCATAGCTTTTTTTCATAAATGGCATCAAAATGTACATGTTGTGAATTTTTTGTTTTGTTGATAGTATGGTTTGGAAGTCTTTCCTTATTAGTAAGTAGTGTATGTATATAGTTTCTTTCTATTTTTCTCATTCTTTCTTTTTTTTTTGGTAAAATGTTTATTTATTTAGGGGTGGCTGTTGGCTCAGTTGGTTAAGCATCTGCCTTTGACTAAGGTCATGCATGATACCAGGGTTCTGGGATTGAGTCCCACATCAGGCTCCTTGCTAAGCGGGGAATCTGTTCTCCCTCTGCCTGCTGCTCCCCTTGCTTCTGTGCTCGCTCGCTCTCTCTCTCTCTGAAAAATTAAAAAAAAAAAAAAAAAGAAAGAAGTTTATTTATTTAAGTAATCCCTACACCCAGCCTGGGGCTTGAACTTACAAACCTGAAATCAACAGCTGCATGCACTATGGACTTAGCCAGCCAGGCACCCCTTTCTTCTTTCTTTTTTAACTGCTGCATAGTATTCCACAATGTTATACCCTACTGTAGTTTTCTATTATTGAATGGTTCCAACTTACTGCTACTACCAACAATGTTAACGGATGTTTTCTGTGCATATGTAGTCAGGTTTTTTTTGGGTAAATTTCAAGAAGGTGGAATTTTAGGGTTGAAGAATGTGTACATTTAGAAATTTAGAAAATCCTTTCTACCAGCACGAGCTGTGTAAAAACAATGAATTGTTTCTTGAAATAGTGAGCTTTAACTTCAGAATCTGAAGAGACATTTGAGATCTGGTTACTCCCCACTTCTTTCACATGAAAAAACAAGCCTGAAGACTTTAAGACATTTTAGATAATGAAAGTCGGGCCCTGGACTGGAATCCCTCTCCGTGTTTGCAGGCCTAGAGAGCTTTCCAATATATTATGAAAGAGGGTCTCAGTAATCTTCTCTTAGAGATTTTATGAAAGAGATTCCTGAATTGGGGTTGGCAGGGAGGAGCTTACACTAGACAACTTCTTTTTTTTTTTTTTTTTTTAAGATTTTATTTATTTATTTGACAGAGAGATCACAAGCAGGCAGAGAGGCAGGCAGAGAGAGGAGGAAGCAGGCTCCCCGAGAGAGCAGAGAGCCCGATGCGGGGCTCGATCCCAGGACTCCGAGATCACGACCTGAGCCGAAGGCAGCGGCCCAACCCACTGAGCCACCCAGGCGCCCCAACAACTTCTAAGCTATTATGAGTCACAGGCTAATTTTATAATTGGGTCTGTAGGGTTGAATTGTGGTCTTTAAATATAAGAAATCTGAGAAGTAGGGAATGGCTCTTCAAAGGTCATCTGTGGGAATAGCATTTTCTTAAGGACTTTAGCCTGTCACAGTTGATCTTTTACTGGTTGATGGCTTGGTTTGGATGAACTGAGGTCTTTTTTTTTTTTTTAAGATTTTATTTATTTATTTGACAGAGAGAAATCACAAGCAGGCAGAGAGGCAGGCAGAGAGGCAGGCAGAGAGAGAGGAGGAAGCAGGCTCCCCGCTGAGCAGAAAGCCCGATGCGGGACTTGATCCCAGGACCCTGAGATCATGACCTGAGCCGAAGGCAGCGGCTTAACCCACTGAGCCACCCAGGCGCCCCCTGAACTGAGGTCTTTGACACCTGTTGCCTTTATAACTTAAAACAATCCTGCCTTGTGATATCACAATTAGAATTTTATATTGTAGAGCCACTATGCAACAATTTTACTAAATGATAGCAGTGGAATACTTTTCTTTCAGTGTTACTATTTGAGTAACTGGTATTTTGAGATCTGTATTTAATATTTAGAGACTTTGTGTGCTTTTGTTTAGGAATCTTGCTCTCTGTCAGCAGACCTGTTTTTTTTTCCCCCAAAGAAAACCAGGTAAGAGATCTAGAATCTGTCACCACAATTAGAAAACTGCTGCACCATGCGTGCACCCCTAATAATATGTTGGTAGGTATTAAGTCTTGATTTTTTACAGCTTTATTGCTAGCAGCTTGTTCTAGTGATCAAGAAAGAATTTTATAAGAGAAATGTGCTTTGGGGGAAGGCTTATATACTTGACTTTTTTTTTTTTTTAAAGATATGAAAATAAGGATGAAAGCAATGGAAATGGGAGTCAAAGAAAAAAGTAATACTGCTTTTTTATTTTATTTTATTTTATTTATTTGTCAGAGAGAGAGGGAGAGAGAGCAAGCACAGGCAGACAGAATGGCAGGCAGAGGCAGAGGGAGAAGCAGGCTCCTGCTGAGCAAGGAGCCTGATGCGGGACTCGATCCCAGGACGCTGGAATCATGACCTGAGCCGAAGGCAGCTGCTTAACCAACTGAGCCACCCAGGCGTCCCGTAATACTGCTTTTTAAAGCCTTGAATGTAACTACTAGTGGGTAAGAGGAACGAAGTTATATGTAGCATTTCATGAATGCTTAACTTACTACTCTAGTACCAGATAACCTCTAGAAGGTATATCTCTGCAATTCTAGGGATGAGTTTAGTAAGCTCTGAAATGGAATGTTGTTAGGAAGTCAGTTTCAAGATTTTTCTTTGTTGAAGAATGCCAAGTAATCTTGATTAACTTAGACCACAAAAGGTGAGATTTGTTTCTTATCTTGAGAGTTCTGTACGTTTTGGTGCCTTGTAATGTAGCTGTCAAGGGGATAATGCTGGGCCTTTCCCCCCCCAGATTTGGGATACCAGGTTGTATAAATGTTAGGGAATACGAAATAATAAGTGAAGGCGTATATGAAAACATTTAATATTAGCATAATTTCCTAAAAAGTTGCTTAATTTTGGCTGAATATAATTTTTGTTTGTCAAGAGTCTTGCTCAAGTTTGGAGCCAAAGTGGTGTGCTAAGAGCATCTATGTGGAGGAAGAAGCTAGAATAGTGATGGGTGATTGGTTACATGCATACATACATATATAAATATTCCCTAGTCCTGTCCACTTGAGAGGGCCTTACAGAAGCAATGCCCAATAACAGTGTATGCACTTAGAATCCAGATCTTAGCCTCTAAAAACCATTCTCTCCTAAAATGAATCAGTGTTGTTGGAGAAATGGCTGATTACAGAACTGGTACCAGGAAAGTACAAGATGAGCCTAGAAAATTTTGTCCTAGAGCATAAGGAATTGCTCAAAGAATAATGGGTATATGTCGGAAGGACACATCCTTTCTTAGTATCTCCTCCTAAAATACTTAAAAAAAAAAAAGTTTTGTGTTTTGTTGAATTCTGTGACTGGCTCTAGAATAAATCTTATTTTTCTGTAAATTTCATAATATCTGACTGTACTGTAGAGTAGCACTCTGTAGTAATAGTTTGGATTTTATAATTTCGCTGTGCCTTAAATTTTAATGATTAAATTGCTAGAAATTATTTTAAATTATAGATAAGGAAATAGTTTTATGTGACTTTCCTGTGGGTGTGTGGTTAGAAAAGTACCAGAAGTAGGTTTTGCGTTTCTGTTTTTCTGAACAGTACTTTATTCAAGAGACTATTTAGTACATGTTACTTTCAAGATTTTGGCAGGTAATATGAGTAGAATATTTAAGAGGCAAGGGATGATATACGTGGAAAAAAGTTGAAAAAGGGCAGAAAAGTAGAACTTTGTTGAAATAGTTAATTCTGAGATGATTGCGAAGAGGAAATCTATCCGAATCTTAAGGATATTATCTGCTTAGTTATTTATTGTAACAGGTGATGTTCGCGTATGTGCACTTATGTTGTCTTAAATAGGAATTCAAAGATTCTGGGAAGAAAAATGATAGAATGATAGAAATACAGAGCTTTGTGGATGTTTTGGGGGAAAAACAGCTATATTGATATTTAATTTACTCATTTTAAGTGTACAATTTGAATTTTTTTCCTTTTAAAGATTTTATTTATTTGAGAGAGAGAGAGAGCGCATGAGCAGGGGGAGGGTCAGAGAGAGAAGCAGACTCTCTGTTGAGTGGGGATCCTAACAAGGGGCTTAATCCCAGGAAGCTGTGATCATGACTTGAGTTGAAGGCAGATGCTTAACCAAATGAGCCACCTAAGGCACCCCTACAGTTTGAGTTCTAACAAGTGTTCTGGGCTGTACAACCATCGTTATAATCCAGTTTTAGAACTCCTCAAATAGTTTCCTTGTGCCTCCTTGCAGTCTTACTCTGCAAAAGTCTTTGCAATTTCTGCTCACACCCCTATCCCCAGGCAACTACTGATTTGCCTTCTGCCTATATAGTTTTGCCTTTTCTAGGAATTTCATATAAATGGTATCATACAATAAGTAGTCAGGAATATTACGGGGTTTTTTCTTTTGAGACTTTATTTATTTGACAAAGAGAGCAGAGGGAGAGGGAGAAACAGGCTCCCTGCTCAGGAGGGAGCCTGACACAGGGCTTGATCCCAGACCCCAGGATCATGACCAGAGCTGAAGGCAGATGCTTAACCAACTGAGCTACCCAGGCGCCCCAAGAATATTGTGTTTTATCTTGAACACCTCTGTGTCTCTCATGATACCCAGCATAGTCCCTGACACAACAGGAATCAATATAAAATAGCTACACAGGTTTGCTTCTTTTATTTCTATAACTTGCATGCCATCTGCTTATTCATAAACTTTTATAATAATACTTGATAACAGATAAAATCTCCTTATCAAAAATTAGATGGCCAAATATAGGTATTGGCTTTTTTGATTTTCAAGTACTATAAGGTTCTGTGGGATAGGTCTGAGCAAGTGTTAAACAACAATGCGTTTTGTGGAAGTTTTTTCAGTTTGAATTATCTTCTGAAATTTTATACTGATGCCCTGGTCAAAAATAGAATCTTTCAAGGCTTAGGAATATTTGGATGTTGCTGGGAGTGATTATTTCAGATTATATCTGTGATATGATTTGTACATTTTCTGGTAATTCATATTTTATTTATTTATTTATTTATTTTTAAAGCTTTTATTTATTTATTTGACAGAGAGAGATCACAAGTAGGCAGAGAGGCAGGCAGAGAGAGAGAGGGGGAAGCAGGCTCCCTCTGAGCAGAAAGCCTGACATGGGGCTCGATCCCAGGACCCTGGGATCATGACCTAAGCCGAAAGCAGAGGCTTTAACCCACTGAGCCACCCAGGTGCCCCTGGTAATTCATATTTTAGTTGTGTTTTCCAGATCCGCCACCAAAGATCAAGAATATTAAGTTTGTTTTCAACTGAGGTCCTGATTAGAAGTCACTGCTGTTTCCCAGTGTCCATTCCCCTCATATTCTTTTTAGTAACGGAATTTACCATGTTCTAACGTGGCATGTGGTCACCGAATTAAAGTCTGTTTTTCAGCCTTTCTTGTAGATAGGTGTAGCTCTGTGACTAAATGTTAGGTAATAGAATATGAGTGGAAGTAATGTGTACAACTTCTTAGTCATACCATAAAAGCAGCTGCTTGCCCTTTGCTTCTTCTTCGTTTTTTTAGGGCTAGACAACCCGGATTATAAGAATAAGCCATCTTCCATTTAGTAGCTGAAGGCAATGATGGCAGAACAACAAGGTACAAAATGATAGCTCCCTGGATCTTCTACATACTTAGAATGCCTACACCTACTTAGTTTGAATTTCTGTCATGTCCAAACTATTGGTAACACACCTATGTTAAAGTAAGCAGTTTCCTGGGTTGATACAAGTGACATGCCAATGTTCTTCAGGCTCCTTTTTCCCCTTTATAGTTTTCTTTATTCAATAAAAATGTTGTTACAGGTCAGTCCTTGACAGACCAACATTCTCTTTCTTCAATTTTGAAGTACACTTTCTCTTGAATCTCAAATTATCCAAAGAAAATTCAGAAATGCCTTTGACTATATAATTTAAAAAAAAAAAGATTTTATTTATTTATTTGTCAGAGAGAGAGAGAAAGCACACAAGCAGGCAGAGAGGCAGGCAGAGGCGGAGAGAGAGGCAGGCTCCCTGCTGAGCAAGGAGCCCGAAGTGGGACTCGATCCTAGGACCCTGGGATCATGACCTGAGCTGAAGGCAGCAGCTTAACCCACTGAGCCACCCAGGTGCCCCATTATTTTATATTTTCTGTGGGGTATTAATCCCTTTGAGATTTCGATGGGTCCCATTTGATCCCGGGTTTCTTACGTGGCTGTATTCAAGGTGTTGACTGGAGCTATTCAACTGGGGTTGAGGAATTCCTGTCCAAACTTACTCGTGAAATTGTTGGCAGGCCTCAGGTCCTCATTGCTGTTGGCTAACATGCTTAATTAAGTTACTTGCCATGCCCTGTGGCTTCTCCATAGGGCTAACAGCAGTGTGGCAGCTCACTCCTCCCAGAGCAACAGATCCAAGAACACCCAAAAATGGAAGCCACAGTTTTTTTTGTTTTGTTTTGTTTTGTTTTTTTAACGTAATCCCAAAAGTAACATCCTAGCAGTTTTGCCATACTCTGTTCATTAGAAGTGATCAGTCATTAAATCCAGTTCACACTCAGGGAGAGGATTATATAAGTGTAAATAAATAACCATTGTGCAGATTGCCTGCCACAAACAAAGATCTATTATATATGTATTGGAATATCAGCTTAATATTTTGCCTTTTTATTTTTAATCCATCTTTTCTGACCAGTTTTATCTACCCTTCACACACTTATGAGATTTCCTTTCAGCTGGATAACTAAAACTCATGGAGATCCACCTAGATTTAGTCAGTTATCTGTGGATTATAACAATCATCTCACTTTAACAAAAGAGCAAGCTAATGTTCAAAGAAAGTACAATCCAAAGTCAGATATATTTTAAACAAGGTGCTTCTTGGTTCCATGACCATATTCTACATATCTTTTACTTGTTAAGGGGTGGATTAACTCCTTAAAACCACATAGTTCTTTAACTTTAAACAAATGGTCTACTTTCCCTGACTGAATCTTTATTTTTTCATCTTATAAAATGAGGAGAATGAGCATAAAAATAACTACAAAAGAGGGACATCCAGCTATAGCTGCAGGAAGAGTGGCAAATCTTTTCCATAAAAGTAAAGTAAAACTGGGCAAAATTGCCTACAACTATTTGGGCTTTGGAGATTGACTGAAGGCAGAAAAAAATTGAGAAGCATTTATTCTTAGGAAAATTGCTAGTGCTTATAAGAACAGTTGATGTCTACAGCATTCTTGCATTCCCCAATTCCTTTGGCAAGAACCAGAGTTTGGGAAACTAGGAGCCTTGCTGCCAGAGGCTAAGTCAACTTGTGGCAACATGTAAAAACCTGTATGTGTCAACTTGAAGTGATGAACTTGGTAGGAAATATAATAGTGAAAACCCACATATTTGTAAGTCTTAGGTTTTGGTGCCAATTGGGATGGGTCAGACCTTGGAAGTGAGAAAACTATAAAGGGATAAGCTCTCCGCATATCCCTTGTTAACTGTGAAACCACGCACATGTACAGGGGAGACCTGAAGTGTTTAGCAAAAGACAAGGGCCAAGGCAGACTTGAGAACTGGCTAAGCCTTGAATGTGCTCTTCCTATCCCAGGCACAGATTGAAGAGCAGGTTTGAGATGTATGAGCATACCTTTGCACAGACAACTAGCTGAAAATTAAGCTATGCAGACAGGGTAACCTCCATTGGAACCCAGAGTAAAAAAGTATGTAAGTATTAAAACCTGAGCAGAGATATCAACACTGCAGGGGACATAGATCCCACAGTTTAAGGCCAGGGAAATTAAAATGTCAAAAAAATTCGGGGGGTGGCTGGCTGGCTGAGTTGGTAGAGCATATGACTCTCGATCTCAGGGTTGTGAGTCTACTACAGGGCTTGAACTTACGACCCTGAGACCAAGACTGGGCTTGAACTCATGAATCAAGAGTTGGATGCTTAACCAATTGAGCCACCTGGGTGCCCCTAAAATATCCTTTTTTTTTTTTTTTAAGATTTTATTTACTTACTTTAGAGAGAGGAAGAGAGAGAGAGAGGAGAGAGCATGAGTGAGAGGGAGAAGCAGACTCCCCATTGAGCAGGGAGCCTGATGCAGGGATTGATCCCAGGATCCCAAGATCATGATCTGGGCTAAAGGCAGATGCTTAACTGACTGAGCCACCCAGGCACTCCTAAAATGTCTAGTTTTTAATAAGAAGCTATGAGACATGTCAAGAGACAGAAAAATGTGACCTATACTAAGAAAAAAAAAGTAGTTAATAGAAAATAACTATGAGTGAGCTCAGATATTAGATTTAAAGGACAAAACTACAAACATGTTAAAAAACGGAAGTATTCAAATTATAGCAAAAAATATGACACTGACTCGACAAATGGTGAATCTCAATATGAAGAAATGGAATCTATAAAAAGAGTATTTCATTTTTTTGGGTGTTATTATAAATGGAAATGATTTTTAAATTTCATTTTGAATTATTCACTGTTAATCTGTGGAAATATTTGCTTATTAGCTCTAAATTTTTTGTGTGTATTCTTTAGGATTTTTTATATATAAGAAAGATCATGATATTTGTGAATAGAGAACATTCTAATTCTTCCTTTCCTGGATGCCTTTCATTTCTTTTTCTTGAATAGTTGCCCAGGTTGGAATCTCTAGTATAATGGAGAGAGCAGACATCCTTGCCTTGTTCCTCATCTTGTTCCTCATCTCAGGGGAAAATGTTCTGTCCTTCACCATCAATGTTAGCTATGTGTTTTTAATAGATGTGCTGTCTACCAAGTTAAGGAAGATTCCTTTTATTTCTGGTTTCCTAAGTATTTTTATCAAGAAAGGGTATTGGATTTTGTCGAGTGATTTTTCTGCATCTGTTGAGATGTCATTAAAAAAAAAAAAACAATTCATAACATCTAAAAGCAGTGAGAGGAAGATAGTGCTGTATATAAATGGAACAATATTTTAAAGGATTCATAGCTTCAAAAATAATGGATTTTAGAGACTATTGAACCAACATTTTTCCAGTGATGAGTGGAAAAAACCCCCCACAAAAAACCTGTATATACACTCAATTCTGTATACACTCAACAGTTGTCTTAGGAAAAAAGGAAAAAAAGAAACAAAAATAATGTGTTATGAACAAAACTGAGAAAATGTTCATCAACTCATATCAGCTACAAGAAGTGCTAAAAGATGTACTTTAGTTTGAAAAGCAATGAAACGGATGGAAACTTGTATATTCCAAAAGGAATGCAAACTGTCAAAAATGCTATTGCATTGCCTTCTTGATCTACTGGAGGAGGGGGTGGAATTCATAGGTAATAAAATAAAAATTTGATACCAAAAAGCCCCCTTCATTTTATTAATATGGTATATTAAATGGATTTATTTCTACATTTGGACCACTTTTGCATTCCTGGGGTAAAGCCTACTTCACCATGGTATATAATGCTTTAATATGTACTGGATTCAGTTTGCTATTTTGCTGAAGATTTTTGCATCTGTATTCATAAGGGACATTGGTCTATAATTTTCTTGTGATGCCTTTGTTTGGCTTTAGTATCAGGGTAAAGCTGACCTCATAGAATGAGTTAGGAAGTGTTACTCATCATCCACGTTAGATCAAAAGCAGTTGCTTCAATACTCTTTTTTTCTTTCTCCAATATTTTCCCCCTCCAAAGTAGTTTATCTTAATTATTGAAGGCACAGGGGAATTAATTGTTTAGGAAATCTTGTACAATGATTTTTCTTTTTCTTCTTTTTTTCCCCTTTCCCCCCCCTTTTTTTTTGAAAAATTTATTTAAAATAATTACTTCTGTGAACTTTTTAACCAATTCTGATGCTTCTTGTTGTTTGAGCAGCCAAGCCTAAAAATGTCAGATAGTATAATCCATATCATCAAACATCTTGGAAGATTTTTATGTGAATTTACTCATTTTTTCCCACTAAACATATTCTCTTTGTGTTGTCTTTTTCTCTCTTTGTTTTGCATCTGGGCCTTTTTTTTTTCTTAAAAGTTTTCATGGAGCTTCTCTAGTTTCCCCACAAATATTCTTATTTCCTCATACTCTTACAGACCTAAGACTGTTTGCTTTTAAATAAGTTCTACCATTTTCTTTATTTGAGCTGCAAAAGGAGGTTTTGCAATGGAGCAGTCAAACCTAGCTAAGAGAGACTTTTTTAAAAACAGGTTCAGGCTTTTCTGGTTACTATTTGAATAGAATACATTTTTCCATTCTTTTACTTTTAACACATGTGTGTCCTTAGATCTAAAGTGAGTCTTTTATAGACACTATGTAATTTGATCATCTTTTTCTTTCTTTAAAGATTTTATTTATTTATTTGACAGACAGAGATCACAAGTAGGCAGAGAGGCAGGCAGAGAGAGAGGGGGAAGCAGGCTCCCTGCTGAGCAGAGAGCCCAATGAGGTGCTCTTTGATCCCAGAACCCTGGGATCATGACTTGAGCTGAAGGCAGAGGCTTTAACCCACTGAGCCACCCAGGCGCCGCTGACCATCTTCTTGTTTCATTACTTCATTCTCTATTTCTAAGTTGGAGAGTTTGATGTTTTTATATTTGATGTAATTATGATAAGGAAAGACTTTCGCCATTTTCTTATTTGTCTTATACTTTTTGTTCATCAATTTCTCCATTGCTCCATTTGTATTAGACATTTTTAATGTACTATTTTGATTACCTTCTTTTTCTTCTAGTGTATGTATGTGTGTGTGAATATATACATAAATATACATTTTATATATATTTTTAGTTACTTTCTTAATATTTGTTGTGGGGTTATAATTAACATTATAATTTATAACATTCTAGTTTGAATTAATACTGTTCTGTTTATCTTGAGCCTACTGATGGTAGTACCCCCTGTCAGAAATGTCTGTAGTGTTTGTCTGGGCACACATTATTTATGGCATGTTCCACAGACATTTCTGCTACCAGGGCCCCTATTAATAGCTGGGCCAGGTCTTCTGGTTCTTATTATGACATATGTTACACACCAGGCACCATCTAGCCACGTTGAGGGTAGAGAGAAAGAGTAGTCTTGGGGCTCTGCCCTTATTAGAGTTCAAGGGTGGAATGTCAAGGGTTTTGCAGGTTTACTCTCTGTTGTTTAATTTAAAGCAGAAAAGCAGGAATTAGGTCATGAGAAGGGAGAAACAGGGTCACTCAAGCAGTCAGTTATCTAAGTTACCTGGAGTTTTCTGAAAGACGTTAATGGGTGGTAAGAACCTAGTTCCTTTTGTTGTTTTTTTAGTAGTTATGTCATACAGTTGGCAATATGTTTACTCAAGATAAATGTTTTTTTGAAATGGATGTCATGGCAATTAAATGCTTAATATTAGACATACTAAAGTGAAAATTATTGTCAGACACTTAAACTATGAATACCAATATAGTTTCATGGTATATAAAACTTTGTTCTTATATTTATGTTGTTATTGTTACAACTTAACTTTTATGTGGGCTTTGTGCCCATTCATAAAGATTTATAATTAATTATTTTATATAGTTGCCTTTTCAGTCATGTAGAAAATAAAAGGGGTGCTAGGGGCCATACTCCCTCAGTTTTTATCTAGAAATATTCTAATTTCTCCATCATTTTTGGAGAATAGTTTTGCCATATATAGAGTACTTTCTTTAAGCACTATATGTGATCTCATTGCCTTTTGGTTTACATAGTTTCTGATGTGAAATAAGTTGTTCACCTTATTGAGACTCCTTTGTACATGATGAATTGCTTTTCTCTTGCTGCTTCCAGGGTTCTCTCTTTGTCTTCTGACAATTTGATTATAATATGTCTGGGTATAGAGTCTTTGAGTTAATTTTATTGGTGTTCACTGAATTTATGAATGTCTAGATCCATGGCTTTCATTAGGTTTGTCAGGGATCAGCATTGTTTTATTTATTTTTAAACATTTTTTAAAGATACTATTTATTTGAGAGAGAGAGGAAGAGCCCACGCAAATGGCAGAGGTGGAAGCAGAGGAAGAGGGAGAAGCAGACTCCCCACTGAGAAGGGATCTGGACATGTGGCTCAATCCCAGGACTCTGATAGGATCATGACCTGAGCTGAAGGCAGATGCTTAATTGACTAATCCACCCAGGTGCCCCATTTAGACTGAAATTTAGACTGTTACATTTAGACTGAAATTTATCTTCTTTGGCCTGTGATTACAGTTTTGGCTCAGTTTTGAAAGACTTTGCTGTACTACTTTGTGTTTCTTCTGTACACATGCAGCTTTGTGGTTAACTTGGGATTTTTGTCACTTTATACACAGAGTTAAGAGTTTAAGGGTCTTCTTTTCTCATCCTTCCTTTACACTCTTTAACTTAGAGGCCTCTTTTCTTGGTTCTCTGGCTGGAAAGATAGAGTTTCTTTCAGAGTTAGAGCCGCCTCTGCTGCTATCACTTTTGTATAACTGGAGCTACTTTTATTTTATTTCTTAAAATTTTATTTGCTTTACAGGGGGAGGGGCTAAGGGAAAAGGAGAGAGAGAATCCTGAGGAGACTCCCTGCCCAGTATGTAGTGTGATGCGGGCTTGATCCCATGACCCCAAGATCATGACCTGAGCCGAAACCAAGAGTCAGATGCTTAACTAGCTGAGCCACCTAGGTGCCCCCAGGGCTACTTTTATGGTGGAATGTTAAGAAAAAGGTAGTGAGGATTCCTTTCACACTCTTTGGTCCACAGAGTTCTCTTTGCTGGTTCTACTGACTGGAAAGATGGTTTCACTTTCAGGGTTTTAGGTGCCTACATAGCTGCCACATTGCAGCTCTGTGACTGAGGCTGTATTTGGGACTTGGCCAGCAGAGAGAAAAAAGAGAAAAGGGAAAGAAGAGAAAACCCAAAACAAGGATTCTTCTCATAATCTCTGGATCACATTCTGTCCAGAAAAATGGCTTTCTCTCTGTATTTTAGTTGTGCCTTACATACACTTATGCACAGGGGTCATCCTGTTCCATGATGGGAGGTAAAAGGAAAAAAAAACCTCAGGAAACTCATTACTTTTATTAGTCATTCTGTAAGTTTTGGCTCACCTCCCTGGTCCATCTGTTATTAACCTTTTAGAGTCCTGAGTTAATTGCTTTTGTGTTGTCATGAGTGGGTGTGAGAGGCTTTAGTGGGCTTGACTCCATCTTTGCTTATGATTCTTAAATATATTTTTTATTTCTCACTAGACCCTTGGAAGAGGAATGATAGTTGTGAAGAGGAGGTAGTTATTTTCCCCAGGTTAAAGATTTAAGCATAGTAGAGTTTTAAGCTTAGATGTCTACAACTTTTGTTGCCTGGAGGTTTCCATTTTAGATCATAGTTATGATAGGAATCATTTATATACTGCTTAACTCTGTTCAAGACCTTTCCCCCCAAACTTTATCTATACTTGTTTGGTCCTTGCAGTAACTTTGTCAGGTCAATACTATATTATCCCCATTTTAAAGATCAGGAAATTGGGGTGTCTGGGTGACTGAATTGGTCAAGCATCTGATTTTGGCTCAGGTCATGATCTCAGCATCCTGGAATTGAGCCCCGGTGTCTGGCCGCCTGCTTAGTGGGGAGTCTGCTTCTCCCTCTCCTTTTACCCCTCCGCCACTCGTGCTTGCTTGTTCTGTCTCTCTCAAATAAAATCTTTAAAAAGTAAAGATAAGGAAATTGAGGTACAGAGAGATTAGGTAATTTGCATGAGGTTACATAGATAATAAATGGTGGAGCCATGATTTAAATCTAGCATAAGACAGTTTAGTGTTAGAGCATATGTTCTTACTAAAATTTTCACTTAGTATTATGGAAATTTTCACATACAGACCAAAGTAGAAAATATTATAATGGACATGGCCCCTGCCATGTATCATTCAACCAGTTTTAATAGTTTTCGGTATTATTCCTTTCTTGTTTCTTTCACCAACTTTGTTTTTGATAAAGTATCTGAAAGCAAATTCTAGATAGCATTTTAGTTATAAACTCTTACGTATATAACTAAAATGCATTATTTACTAAAATGCATTATAGCTTTTAAAACATAATATAGCTACAGTATGGATATAACCACTATATAATCAAAACCTAAAAAGTGAAGATTAATTTTCCTTAAATCATCTAGTATCTATTTTGTGTTCAGTTTTATCTGATTGTCTCAGGACAATCTTCTCATAGTTCAGTTAAGGATTTCAGTATAGTCCACACATTGTATTTGTTGGTACATATCTTAATTATAAAGATTCTATATTGGTCCTAATCCATCTTTGTGATTTTAACTTTTTAAATCTCTTTTAAAAATAAGCCTTTTATTTTAGAATAATCTTAGAAAAGTTGCAAAGATAGTATAGTTTCCTGTATATTCCTTAACTGTTTTCAATTTTCCCTAATTTAATTATTTTACTTTACCGTGGTACATTTACCAAAACTGTAAAATCAGTATCAGTATAGTCCTTCTATTGATGTTTTTCCAATTCAGGATTGCATTACTTGTCATTTCTCCTTATTCTCCCCTGATCTGTGATAATATCTCCATCTTTCCTTGTTTTTCTGACCTTGAATTTTTTTGAGAAGTTCTTATCAGGTACTTTTTAGGCTGTTCCATAGTTAGAATATATGATATTTTTCTCAGGTTTTGATTGGGGTCATGAATTCCTGGAAAAAAATATGATGGAGGTAAAATGTCTTATGATTTATTTTCATCATTCTTTTAAAAAATTATATGAAAGTTCACCAGGTTTCAAGATCAGAACTGTAAAACTACATACCTTTAAAATAGTCTCACTTTCATCCTTCCCTTACTAATCTTTTCTCCTTTTCCCTAAAGGTAAGCATTTTTATTAGTTTTTGGCTTCTCGAGCCCATCCTTTTTTTTTTCTTCTAAATATTGGCAAACTCTCTCTTTGTGTTCCCTCTGCTTCCCCACTCCCTCCTTTTACATGAAAGGTGATATTAGCACATATTCTTAGCTCTCATACTGTACTTCCTCTTTAGGCTACTCCTTAACAATGACTTTTCTAATAATGGCCTTTATATTCAAGATGGTTTTCTGTTTTAAAAGTTAATGTTTTCAGGGTGCCTGGGTGGCTCAGTGGGTTAAGCCGCTGCCTTCGGCTCAGGTCGTGATCTCAGAGTCCTGGGATCGAGCCCCGCATCGGGCTCTCTGCTCAGCGGGGAGCCTGCTTCCTCCTCTCTCTCTGCCTGCCTCTCTGCCTGCTTGTGATCTCTGTCTGTCAAATAAATAAATAAAATCTTTAAAAAAAAAGTTAATGTTTTCTAACTAATAAGAATCTTCTCCTGTGCCTTTTTAAAGTGATTAGTTCATATTATATGGTTCCTTTTTTATTTACAGATATTTTCCAATTTATCCCTGGATGAGCGTTGCCTTTCTGCCTCATTGGTTTGCAAGTACTGGCGTGACCTTTGTTTAGATTTCCAGTTTTGGAAGCAGCTGGATCTTAGTAGTCGTCAGCAGGTATGGAATCTAATTCTAAGAAACTCACTTTGACCTACTCAAAAAATGTCTTTATTCCTCTTCAGAAATAACTTCTTTCATGTTGTAGTTTTCAAGATAGTTCAAGTGACTGTAATTTATAATTACATGTTTAGTAATTTTTTTGTGTGTGAATCATGTTAAAGCTAGGTTTGTGATGAAGAAGATATTTTTTAATGTGGATTGGTAATTTTGGGTTGCTTCTTAATCTTCTTTGTCTAAATCCTCTATATCTTCTCCCTTTTTTCCTTACCTTCAAAGAAAGTTATTAAACTTTTCACCTTTTTTAGGGGAGGGGTTATAATCATGAATATTAGTTTAATAGTAGAAAACGATGGCAAATGTTTATATAGTACTGCTGATATGCCATGTACTATTCTATGGGCTATACACATACTAAAGGATTTTATCCTTCTAACATTGTTATGAGTTGATACTAGTATTATTCCTTTTAATATATTATTATTACACTATTAATAGTATTCTTATACTATTGTTATAGGTGAATAGTATAAATTTTTTTTTCAAGGTTTTATTTATTTGACAGAGAGAGATCACAAGTAGACAGGCAGGCAGAGAGAGAGGGGGAAGCAGGCTCCCTGCTGAGCAGAGGGCTGGATGTGGGACTTGATCCCAGGACCCTGGGATCATGACCTGAGCCAAAGGCAGAGGCTTAACCCACTGAGCCACCCAAGCGCCCCTAGTATAAATATTCTTATACAGTTTTTATAGTTGAAGATTTAGAAGTAGAATGGACTAACGTATCTTGTTTTAATTTTCCAGTCTTCTTTATTGCCTGGCTGCCTAGTGTGTGTCTATATGGCGGCATAAATTAGGAAAAAAGATAGAGTTAGTAGTGTTTATTTCATATAATTTGTTGTACTTGTTGGATTCTTCTTTTAGACTTGGTTGTTGGTATTTTGCATTAGGAATACATAAAAATATCCAAAAAGAATACGATTTTATTGGAGTGCTGAACCTGCTCCAAATCCTTCCATGATATTTTTAGGTAGTGGGGTGCTGGTACGTGTTGAATCACTAGCTTTCAAAACAAATAGAAAGCTGTGTATTATAGTATTTGCTGGTTTTTGTGGTACAGATGCTCCCAGCGTGGCCAATTTCAGGCTACCAATGTGGTATCACTGAATGCAATGATGTCACTGATTTGGAAAGAGGTACATGTTACAGGCTCTTGTAAGTTCGTACAAGCCAAATTCAGCACACCACTGGTAGTTCGTGTGTGTGTGTGTGTGTGTGTGTGTTTGTGTATGTGTATAACTCATTCACTTTTAACAAAATAAGCAAATTCCTGAGCATGTAAGTTCCTTTTTGTTTTTCTGCCTCATTGGTTAGAGGTTGAAATAATTACAGAATTAGTTATTTCCCTGCTTGGGTCCATGAAATTTGTGTCTAGGAAAATGGTGAGTATTTAGCTAATTGTGGCTGGAAGAGTGGGAAGAAGTAATGTGAAATAATACATTGGCTCTTTACTTAATTAGTCTTGGATATTTGAGCTATTTGTTATAAAATCAGACCAAGAATAGCCTTTCACCCCTCTGGTAGTTAGGTCTGGAGATGAAAAACAATAAAAATAGAAGGGGAGGTATGCCAGAGTTTTAGCTTTGAAGGTAACTCTCTGCATTTTTTTGCTTTTCCCAGCAAGTATAAAGGTAGTTGCAACCTTGGCTCTTACTTAGTATTCCTGAACACTCCAGTTCTTTCTTGTGTTCTAAATTTCATCATGTGCATTTTCTTTCATCATTATTTGTCCTCAAGGGACTTGAATAATACTAACTTTGTTTTCTTTTAAAATTTTATTTATTTATTTTTTTTGTTGAAGTTTACCTGATGTACAATGTTAACGTTAGTGTCAGGTGTCAGGTATATAATATAGTGCTTTGACAATTCTGTATGTTATGCTGCACTCATCACTATACAGTGATTGCCACACCATTGACTGTATTCCCTATGCTGTACCTTTCATCCCCGTGATTTATTCATTCTGTGATTGGGTAGGGAATATGTAGAGGTTGATTTTTTAAAAATTATGTTTGAAATTGAGATGACCATGTGAGTTTTTAACCACATGAATTTTAATGTTACTTGTATTTGGGCTTATTTGTATTGGGCTAAAAATAGACAATAAAACATTTAAAATCCTCAATACAGTTTTGTTTATGGGGAGTTTTTGGTGAGTTTGAAAGTTAAAGTAACTTTCCTAGTAAGGATAGATCTTTAAGATTTTAAGGAAAACTAACAAATATATTCTTTTTTTTTTTTTTAAAGATTTTATTTATTTATGTGTCAGAGAGGGATTACAAGTAGGCAGAGAGGCAGGCAGAGAGAGAGAGAGAGGAGGAAGTAGGCTCCCTGCTGAGCAGAGAGCCCAGATGTGGGGCTCGATCCCAGGACCCTGGGATCATGACCTGAGCTGAAGGCAGAGGCTTTAACCCACTGAGCCACCCAGGCGCCCCTAACAAATATATTCTTGCTTGGTGTTTTCGACAGCACTTCCAACACCAAATGTGTGGAGTTTTTCATTCTAGCAATCTCTGACAATAGCTGGGTGTCCAACAATTCAGTTCAATTCTGAAAGTAACTCCTGGGGTTAGTGCAAAGCCTCACAGGTTATTGGCTTAGTCCCATAAGACTGTCTCCACTTCGCAGGCCTGTCACAAGTCCCAGGAGTCCCCTGTACTTCTCACTGACTAGCTGTTAATTCAGGAGTTCCCTTGACCATTTTCTCAGGTTTGGTAATTTGCTAGAATGACTTGCAGAACTCAGGAAAATACTTAGATTTACTGGTTTATTGTAAAGGATACTACTCAGGACTGGCCAGGTGGAAAAGATGCATAGGACAACATAAGTTGGTGGGGCGAGAGAGGGAGAGGAGAAGATGTGGCGCTTCCATTTGGTCTGTGGGCATGTCACCGTCCCAGTACTTTAAGGTGTTCACTAACCCAGAAGCTCTTCAAATCTCAATGTTCAAGTGTTTTTATCACCCAGTCTCTAGCCCACCTACCCTCCTAGGAAGTCAGGATTTGGAGCTGAAAGTTACCACCCTCTAATCACATGGTGTTTGGTCTTTCTGGTGACCAGACCCTAACATGAAGCTTTTGGGGAACCTCAGCTTAAGTCATTTCATTAGTACAAACTCCTGTGTGGTCAAAAGGGGCTTGTTATGAATAAGAAAAGAGACTTCTCTTAATCAGGAAACGCCAAGAGTTTTAGGAGCTCTGTTCCAGGAACTGGGAAAAAGACCAGGTATGTATTTTGTATTATAGCACAGTTCTTGTTACGCTTTAATATTAAATAAGGTTTTCTTTTGATTGTGCTATTATATTATTTATTAGGGAAAATTTAATAAAAGAATAGAAAGTAAGTTTCTTGTAGCAAAATTTTAAATTTATTGCTTTTTTTCTCTCATAGGTCACTGATGAATTATTGGAAAAAATTGCATCAAGAAGTCAGAATATAATTGAAATCAACATTTCTGATTGTCGCAGTATGTCTGATACTGGCGTATGTGTTCTAGCATTTAAGTGTCCTGGACTTCTTAGGTATACAGCCTACAGGTGTAAACAGCTTTCTGACACTTCTATTATTGCAGTTGCCTCTCACTGTCCTTTACTTCAGAAAGTTCATGTAGGCAACCAGGACAAACTTACTGATGAAGGACTCAAACAGGTAAATTTTAGCATCTATAAAATGATTTTACTCTGATTAACTCAAAATGTTTGCTTTAAAAGATTATTATGTTAAAAATAATGTGTAGAGACTAGAATAAGCCATCTTTTTTTTGTACCTATAAATGTTTATTTTAGTGAACTAGAATGTCATGTTTATAACTGATAAGTTAACTTTGTTGTGTTTTGTAGTGAGTGCCTGAACTGTGACAACCCATTTATTTATTCTTTTGTTACTTAAATTTTATACCAAATTTTGCTTTAGGTACCAGTGGTGTGCAGTTCGGGTCAGCATGACATTTTAAAAATTAACTTTTAATTCCTCTTTTATGTTACTAGAGGATTCGCTTATGTGCTTTAAAATATATGTTTTAAGGCATAAACGAAGTCCAAATTAAAGAGTATAAAATGAAGTAAAGGGTGGTAATTACCTATATTTAGACCAATAATTGTATTAAAAATACTGTTACTTGTGTTTTTTCTTTGATGCACTTCTTTTGGAAATGGCATTTAAGATTTCTTGTCTCAGAGTGGATTATTTATTCAGTGAATATTGAATGGATTCCATGTGCCAGGCCCTGAATTTGTGAATATTTAGTAATGTTCCCACTATTGTAGTAGGCTCTTACTGTATTTTAACATTTAACCCCTGAAATAACTTTGTGAAATAGTTTGTATTAAACTCATTTTGTAAAGGAAGAAATTAAGGCTTAGAGAGATTTAATTAACTTACCTAATGTTTAGCAAATGATGGAGTTGGGATTTAAAGCCTGGGTTCTTCAAAATCTCTTCCATTTTTCCACTATTCCACTCCACTAGACTAAAGATCTCCTTTGAAAGACCTTGAATAAAGGGACCTGCTCTATGAGGGCAGAGGCCATGCACATTTGCCATTCTACCTACCGTTCCTTTGGCAAACATTTTTGGAAGAAAGAATTAATAATTTCATTCAAGAACTTTGTCAGGATTAATGTTTAAATTCAGAATTGGGGTGCTGTTCTGACTTTTCCCAATAAAAGCTGAGTATCAGTAAAGGCCTAGATTTAAATCTGATTTGAGATGAGCTTAGAAATAAATTGAAAAGCCCTTCCTTAATTTAAACACTACATATGAATTAACTGAAAGCTTGGTATTAGATGAAATTTGAGAATATTCTGTCCTAAATAGTACTGGGTGTGTCAGTCTAATTTATATATTAGAATGCTAAAATGTATATGGAAGTCTGCTTTGTCTGCAAAGGGAAATTGGGCAATAACAGTGTTACTTGGTTTAATATTTGTCCTGATCCATTTCTGTTATATATAGGATTACTCACTAGCAGCATGGAGTTTTTTTTTTTTTTTTTTTGGTTTTGTTTTTGTTTTTTAAGATTTTATTTATTTATTTGAAAGAGAGAGCATGTGCGTGAGCAGTGGGGCGGGCAGAGGGAGAGGGAGAAGCAGATTCCCCACTGAGCAGGGAGCTCAATGCAGGGCTTGATCCCAGAACCCTGAGATAATGACCTGAGCTGAAGGCAGACACTGAACTGACTGAGCTACCCAAGTGCCCTGCAATATGGAGTTCTTAAATGTATTAGAACAAAAGAATCTTTAATGGGGAAATTATAAATTTTATTGACATGGTATGACTTTTTTGTGATATAAATGTCCCAGCAAATTATACTTCACAATGAAACATTTTTAAAGGTGTGTGTATTTATGAAGAAATGGACTAAATTTGTTATATATTTAAATATGATATAATATGAATAGGTACCAGTTGAGCAGACCGTTAAGGGTGTTCCTATTAAGAATAAGATCCATAGTTATGGTTGAAATAGAGGGAAAATAAAAAGTCCTTTAAGGAGCTAGACTTAAATATGCCAGTCAAGTATCATGAATTTATCTATCTTTACAACTTTGAGATGAGTTATGTTAAATCTTCCCTAGAATGTAAGGTATTTTGAAACCCATTAATTTATGATAAATTAGATGTTTAATTCAGATTTTTATGGTTTCTGAATTATAGTTATATGTGAGATAATAATCCTGGTAAAAGTGTTAAAAAAAATCTAAATCTTTTTCATCCATAAGTAACTTTCTTAAGTAATTAAATTACGTTAAGTAACTACAAAGGAACCTCATTTAAGTATACTTTCTTATGTATACTTTGCTATATATAATACTTTTCTATGCTCAATGTACTGTAGCAGGGTGTGTCTTATTTTAGCTTCTTTTTTTTCTGATGGAATAGTGTTGTGGTATAGTAGAAAGAGAATGGCTTTCATATATACATAAAGTAGAATAAAAGTTTTGTGAAGCAATACATAGCATTATGTACAGTATACATTAATGTTTTCTTTTCTATACTATTATGTTATATAAATGTTGCCCTTGACCCACCCACTCAGTAAATTTATTTCATGTCCCATTGATGTTTGATGAGGTGTGCTATGGAGTATGCTATAGTTTTAGTGAACTAACAATTGAGAAATATTATATAAAGTTTCACAAGACCTAGAATGGAACTGTTCATGATTGATGGATTTTCCTTGGATTTTTTTCTTCTTTTTTTCTCTTTCAAATATAGTATTTGATTGAGTGGTTGATCCTGCAGTTAAAGTTGTAGGGTTTTGGGTTTTTTCCCCTCTCTTCTGTTAGTAAAAATTGGCAAATGTTTTAGAGTGATATACGTGTATTTATGATAACGTCTTTATATTTTTGTCATAACAGCTATAATTTTAATTGACTTTAGCAAATACATGAATGTATTTTTGAGTTCTATGTGTTTATTAAAATAGTTACATAAAGTATTTCAATTTAGAGTTCTGATGGATCTAAATTTTAATATTTTAAGTATTGCATTCTACTTAACAATGTTTCTTAAACTTAGGTGAAACACCTAAATATCAGACTGTTTTTGGCTGAATAATATGTTCTTTGTGAAATACCACCTTGAAATCGTGGTATTTTTATTTCCATAAAAATAACTTCCAAGTAATTTTACCAATGGAATATAATTTCTGTCATGTACATCTTTTAAAATTACAATAACATTTTTGGAGGGGAGAAGCATTAAGAATAATAAGCTCTTTGAGTTTTTCTAGTATTTCATTGCCATCTAACACTTGCCAGCAAACAAGAGATAGTGATAGCCATAGTATTCAAAGAAATCTCAGAATTTGTATCCATTAAGTTAATCTTTTATGTGACTGCTTGTGTTTGATTTTAGGCAATTGATACAATTCATGAATTTCTATAGAAATTTGGAAATATTCACTAGAGGTATCTCCTCAGATTAAAATGGTACCCAAATAATAAATGTTGCATTAGTAAATTTGAGTCTTGCTTTATAATGAGTTTTTAGGTCTTTAAGTATAAATATTTAGAGTGACATCTGCAAAGTATCAGAGTAGGCAGTTCCAAAATCTTACTACTCAACAGAAACCTAAAAAAAACAAGCAGAGACTGTTAGAACCAACTTTGCCAGAACTCTGGAAAACATCTGTGCTTTTGAGCAACCAAGCGAATGTTGAACCAAGGAAAAGGCAGTTAAAAAATGGTAGGAAAGCTTTGTGGCATTTTTACTTGTTTGTGTCCCCTACCCTCTCCAGCTTGTCCATAGTCATGAAGATAGCAGCCTGGTTTCAGAGGGAGCAAAGCAGGGTTTATTAAAAAATTATCATCCTTGCCTATTCTAACCTGACTGGGAGCTTCTTGAAGGATTGATGAAAGGTTTTTCCATCTATTTCACCTAACTGAGGCTCGAGAAGCAGTGGGCATTGATTGAAGCACTGTAAGGCAAATGGAAACCTGCAGATGCTTGGGGCAAAAGATTATGGCTAGTCATACCTTAAAGCTGAGAAGAAAAGTCAGGTAGATAATTCCTTTGGGAAATTGGAACAGTCGAAGCGCCAGTGTATACAGGGGAATTTAGAAAGCCATGTGCATGCCCAGGGCAGGACTCATGCTCAGGAAGTACCTTGAGAAACCCTTAAACTTTCCCTGGCTCATGTCTAGGCTTGTTGCAGGAAGTGAAGGCCAAGGCAGAGTTGTAAATGGCATGCCTAAGTATTAAAGGAATACTCCAGCACAAAACCAGTCTGTAAAATCTAGGAGAAATGTTTGTTTTTGTTTCATTTCATTTCATTTTGTTTTGTTTTGTTTTTAAGCTCTTTGTGTTCAAGGAAATATCAGTCAGAACACTGGCTGAACATGAGCTAGACCTTTAATAATTATAGAAGTTACCATGTTAAAATATAATATCTGAATGTCCAGGTTTCAAAAACAACAACAAAAAACAAAAGGTTATGCAAAGAAACAGGAAAGAAGTTGCTGTGGCTGATATTGAAGAGGTTACTGCCTATGTTCTCCTCTAGGATTCTGATGGATTCCTGTCTCATGTTGAGGTCTTTTATCCATTTCGAGTTTATCTTTGTGTACGGTGTAAGAGAATGGTAAAGTTTCATTCTTCTACATATAGCTGTCCAGTTTTCCCAGCACCATTTATTGAAGAGACTGTCTTTTTTCCACTGTATATTTTTTCCTGTTTTGTCGAAGATTATTTGACCATAGAGTTGAGCAACTTCTTTCAAGATATGTCTCCAAAGGCAAAGGAAACAAAAGCGAAAATGAACTTTTGGGACTTCATCAAGATCAAAAGCTTCTGCACAGCAAAGGAAACAGTCAACAAAACAAAGGGGCAACCCACGGAATGGGAGAAGATATTTGCAAATGACAGTACAGACAAAAGGTTGATATCCAGGATCTATAAAGAACTCCTCAAACTCAACACACAAAACAGATAATCATATCAAAAAATGGGCAGAAGATATGAACAGACACTTCTCCAATGAAGACATACAAATGGCTATCAGACACATGAAAAAATGTTCATCATCACTAGCCATCAGGGAGATTCAAATTAAAACCACATTGAGATACCATCTTACACCAGTTAGAATGGCCAAAATTAGCAAGACAGGAAACAACATGTGTTGGAGAGGATGTGGAGAAAGGGGAACCCTCTTACACTGTTGGTGGGAATGCAAGTTGGTGCAGCCACTTTGGAGAACAGTGTGGAGATTCCTCAAGAAATTAAAAATAGAGCTACTTTGTGACCTTGCAATTGCACTACTTGGTATTTACCCCAAAGATACAGATGTAGTGAAAAGAAGGGCCATCTGTACCCCAATGTTTATAGCAACAATGGCCACGGTCGCCAAACTGTGGAAAGAACCAAGATGCCCTTCAACGGACGAATGGATAAGGAAGATGTGGTCCATATACACTATGGAGTATTATGCCTCCATCAGAAAGGATGAATACCCAACTTTTGTAGCAACATGGACAGGACTGGAAGAGATATGCTGAGTGAAATAAGTCAAGCAGAGAGAGTCAATTATCATATGGTTTCACTTATTTGTGGAGCATAACAAATAACATGGAGGACATGGGGAGATGGAGAGAAGGGACTTGAGGGAAATTGGAAGGGGAGGTGAACCATGAGAGACTATGGACTCTGAAAAACAACCTGAGGGTCTTGAAGGGGCGGGGGGTGGGCAGTTGGGGGAACAAGGTGGTGGGTATTAGGGAGGGCACGTATTGCATGGAGCATTGGGTGTGGTGCAAAAACAATGAATACTGTTATGTTGAAAAGAAATAAAAAAAAAAAAGAAACAGGAAAGAATGGCTCACTCAAGAAAAAAAAATGATAGAAACAATTGTTGAGGAAGTCCAGACGTTGGCAAATATTTTAAATCAGTTATTACAAACATGCTCCAAGAGTTAAGGGAAAGCATAGACAAACAACTACAAGTTCTAGCAACTGAGACAAAGAATTCTAGAAAGTGATGTATGAAAAAATTGAGAATATCAACAAAGATTTAGCAATTATTGAAGGTAACTTAATAGTAATTCTGAAGCTGGAAAGTATAATAACTGATATTTAAAAATATGCTAGAGGAATGCAACATTAAGTGAGGGCAGGCAGAAGAAAGAATCAGTGAATCTAGAGACAGGACAAAGTGACTTACTGTGTCTGAGAAGAGAAAGAAAAAAAGAGTGAAGAAAAGTGAATAGAGCCTAAAGGATCTGTGCGATAACATAAAGGAGAACACGATTTGTATTATGGTAGTCCCAGAAGGAGAAGGGAGAAAGGAGAGGCAGGAAGAATATTTGGAGAAATAATGACCAAAATGTATAAAATTTGGTGAAAGATATGAATCTATATATCCAAGAAACTCAACGAGCTCCAAGTAGTTTAATTTCAAAGAGACCTACAATGAGACACATAATAGTTAATTGTCAAAAGCCAATGACAAATAGAAAATCTTGAAAGCAGCAACAAGAGTAGCCACTCCTAGCATACAAGGGGTCCTTGATAAGACTAACAATTGATTTCTCATACAAAACCATGAGAACCAGAAAGTAATGGACTGATGTGTTTAAAGTGCTGAGAGAAGAAATATCAACCAAGAATTCTATGTCTGGCAAAACTGTCCTACAATAATGAAGGCAACAATAAGATAAAAATTGAGGGAGAGGAACCTGCCTGGCTCAGTCAGTGGACATGTGATTCTCAATCTCGGTGTTGTAGGTTCAGGCCCCACACTGGGTGTAGAGGTTACTTAAAAAAATAAAAAAAAAATTTTTTTAATAATCGAGGGAATTCATTGTTAGTAGACCTGCCCTACAAGAAATGCTAAGAAGAGTCCTTAAGGTTGAATAAAAGGACAGTAACTAGTAACTGAAAGCTGAATGAAGAAAAAGGAACATGATAACTACATAAGTAAATATAAAAGACCGTTCTACTTCGTTTTTGGTTTGTAACTCCTTATTTTTTCTTATGTGATTAAAAAAGCAGATGTGTAGAATAAGAATTAAAAATTTATGTTAATGAGCATATAATGTGTAAAAATGTAATCTGTGGTAACAATTTCAGTAGAAGGGGTAGAGACATACAGGAATAGAATGTATGCTGTTGAAACTATATTATTCAGATTATGCTATTAAAGTTTAAGATGTTAATTGCAGTCTCCATGGTAACCATTAAGAAAATAACTGAAATATGTGCAGGAAAATAATGGGAAGAGAATAAAATGGTATACTGCATAAAATCTATAAAATACAAAAAATGCAGTAATGGAGGAATTGAGGGACAAAAAACTTGGAAGACGTGCAGTAAACAAATATTTTTTTAATGGCAGAAATAAATCCCTATCAGCGGTTACTTTATGTTAAGATTGTTAATTGGGACACCTGGCTGGCTTAGTCAGTAAAACATGTGACCCATTTTCTTTTTTAAAGTAGGCTCCCTGCTCAGCGTGGGCTTTGTAAAAGATTTTTATTTATTTATTTGACAGACAGAGATCACAAGTAGGTAGAGAGAGGCAGGCAGAGAGAGAGGAGGAAGCAGGCTCCCCACTGAGCAGAGAGACTGATGTGGGGCTCGATCCCAGGACCCTGGGATCATGACCTGAGCTGAAGGCAGAGGCTTTAACCCACTGAGCCACCCAGGTGCCCCTCAGCGTGGGCTTTGAACTTAACAACCCCTGAGATCAAGATTTGCATGCTCTTGGGGCGCCTGGTGGCTCAGTGGGTTAAGCCGCTGCCTTCGGCTCAGGTCATGATCTCGGAGCCCTGGGATCGAGCCCCGCATCGGGCTCTCTGCTCAGCAGGGAGCCTGCTTCCTCCTCTCTCTCTGCCTGCCTCTCTGCCTGCTTGTGATCTGTCAAATAAATAAATAAAATCTTTAAAAAAAAAAAAAAAAGATTCTCTCTAAAGATTTGCATGCTCTACTGACTGAGCCAGCCAGGCACTCTCTGACTTTTTGAAAATTTTATATTTATTTATTTTTCTTTGTGATCCTTAAAAAAAAAAAGTTTTATTTTTAACTAATCTGTACACTCAACATGGGGCTTGAACTCACAACCCTGAGATCAAGAGTCATATGATCTTCCGAATGAGCCACCTAGGCACCCCAAGCATGTAACTCTTGATATCAAGGTCATGGGTTCAAGCCCCATAATGGGGGTGGAGTCTACTTAAAAAAAAAAAAAAAGTTAAATAGATTAAACTCTAGAAGACAAAGATTGGCAGAATGAATAAAAAAATAATCAACCATGAATATAATGTCTATAAGAGTCTCATTTTATTTTATTTCTTTTTAAAGATTTTTATTTATTTATTTGAGAGAGAGAGTGAGAGAGAGCATGAGAGATGGGAGGGTGAGAGGGAGATGCTGACTTTCCGCTGAGTGAGGAGTTGATGCAGGGCTGGATTCCAGTACTTCCTATCATGACCTGAACTGAAGGCAGATGCTTAATGGACTGAGCCATGCAGGTCCCCCGAGTCTCATTTTTAGATACAGATAGAATGAGGTTCAAAGTAAAAGGGTGGAAAAGGGGGCGTCTGGGTGGCTCAGCGGGTTAAGCCTCTGCCTTTGGCTCAGGGCATGATCCCGGGGTCCTGTGATCGAGCCCCACATCGGGCTCCTTGCTCAGCGGGGAGCCTGCTTCCTCCTCTCTCTCTCTGCCTGCCTCTCTGCCTACTGTGATCTCTCTCTGTCTGTCAAATAAATAAATAAAATCTTAAAAAAAAAAGGGTGGAAAAGTCCATTCAAATGCTAAAAACCAAAGAGAATTGGAGTAGCTGTATTGTCAGAAAAAAATCAATTTTAAGTCAAAAGTTTTGCAGCAGACAGTGAATCTCGCTATGTATTGATGCAAGTTTTAATTCCTCAGGAAAATAGAACAATTATAAGCACATAGGTACTTAACAGAGTGTAATATATGAAGCAGAAACGGAAAGATTTGAAGGGAGTGATAGATAGTTCTCCATTAATTGGAGATTTTAATACTGCATTTCAGTGAAGAATAGAACCATCAGACTGAAGATCAACAAGGAAACAGAGGACTTGAACAATGCTCTAAACCAATTATAACAGACCTATGTAATACACTGTACAACACAAAATATATAATTTTCAAGGGCATGTGGAACATTTTCAAGATTAGACCATATTTGGACCACAAAATAAGTAGTAAGTTCAAAAAGATTAAAATGCAAGTGTCTTTTGTGATCACAATGAAACAAATCTAGAAATCAGTCACAAAAGGAGAACTCAAAAACATCTAAATATATGGAAATTAAACAAAACACTCTTATACGATCAGTGAGTCATAGAGGAAATCATAAGAGAAATTGGA
Source organism: Lutra lutra (assembly GCF_902655055.1). Classification (NCBI taxonomy): domain Eukaryota; kingdom Metazoa; phylum Chordata; class Mammalia; order Carnivora; family Mustelidae; genus Lutra; species Lutra lutra. The sequence goes on along the minus strand of NC_062282.1, from coordinate 131,742,996 downwards.
AAATACCTTGAAGTGAATGAAAATTAGGATGCAATATACCAAAAGTTCGAGATGTAACAAAAGCAGTGCTCAGAGGGAAATTCATGGTTTTGAAAGCTTACATTACAAAGGAAGAAAGATCTAAAGTAACCAAAAAAACAAAGGAAGAAAAATCTGGAATTAATAATCTAAATGTATACCTGAAGGAACTTGAAAAAGAAGAGCAAACTAAACCCAAAGTTAGCAGAAGGAAGGCAGTAATGATCAGAACAGCGATAAATGAAACAGAAAAAAGAACTGTAGAGAAAAACTAGTTTTTCTGAAAATATTAACAAAAATGACAAACTTAAGTAGTCTAAGAAAAAAAGAGGAAAGACTTAATTTACTAATTCAGAAATTTAAGCATGAACATTACCACCAACTTCATAGAAATAAAAAAGATTATAAGAAAATGATGAGCAATTATAAACTAACTGGAGAGCCTAAATAAAATGGGAAAATTCCTAGAAATACACAAATTACAAAAACGAACCCAAGAAGACGTAGAAAATCTGAATAGACTTAGAACAAGTAAGGAGATTGAACCAGTAATACAAATCCTCCCAACAAAGAAAAGACAGAGACCCGATGGCTCCCCTGGTGGATTTGCTCAAACATGTAAAGAGTTATTATGATTCCTCCTTAAACTCTTCCAAAATGTTTGAGAGGCAACAGTACTTCCTGACTCCTATGAGGCCAGTATTACTCTGATGCTGAAGCGAGGCAAGGAACTATCAGAAAAGACAATTATAGACCAATATCCTTGATGAGTATAAATGCAAAAATTCTCAACAAAATAGCAAACAGAAGCCAGCAGTATATTGAAGTGATTTATTCCTTGATTGCAAGTGTGTCTCAGTATATAAAACTTGATCTATCTAATATACCACATTACTAGAATGGAGGAAGAAAAACATAATCATCTTAATTGGTATAGAAAATGCATTTGATGATTCCAACACCTTTCCATGATAAAATCACTCAATAAACAAGGAGTAGAAGGATACTTCCTCAACGTAATAAAGTCCATTTATAACAAAGCTATGGTTAATACCATACTCAATGGTGAATTGAAAACTCAATGGTAATTGAAAACGTCCTCTAAGTTCAGGAACAAAACCAGGATGCTCACTTTTGCTATTTTTCTTCGATATTGTACTGGAAATTCCAGCCAGAGTAATTAGGCAAGAAAAAGAAATGAAAGGCTTTAAAATTGGAAAAGAAGAAGTCAGGCTATCTCAGTCTGCAGATGACATGGTTTTATACAGCAGCATACCTCAGAGATTTTACAGGTTCGAGACCACCACAGTAAAGTGAATATTGTAGTAAAGCAAGTCAAACGAATCTGATTTCCCAGTGCATTTAAATGTTAAGCTTATACCAAATTGTAGTCTACTAAGTATGCTGTAGCATTATGTCTAAAACAATAATGTACATACACTGTAATTAAAAGCTACTTTATTGTTGAAGAGTGCTAGCTGTCTTCTGAGCTTTCAGGAAGTCATAATCGTTTTGTTGGTGGAGGGTCTTGTCTCCATGTTGTTGGCACTGATCAGGGCGGTGGTTGCTTAAGTTTGGGGTGGCTGTGGCAGTTCCTTAAAATAAGACTGTAGTGAAATTTGCTTCATCAGTTGCTTTTTCTTACTTGAATGATTTCACTGTAGCATGCAATGATGTTTGATAGCATTTTACCCACAGTAGAACTTCTTTCAAAATTGAAGTCAGTCCTCTCAAACCCTGCTGCTACTTTATCAGCTAAGTTTATGTAATGTTCTAAATCCTTTTCTGGCATTTCAACAGGTTTCACAGCATCTTCATTAGGAGTAGATTCCATCTTATAAACTACTTTCTGGGCACCTGAGTGGCTCAGTGGGTTAAGCCTCTGCCTTTGGCTCAGGTCATGATCCCAGGGTCCTGGGATCAAGGCCCGCATCAGGCTCTCTGCTCAGCAGGGAGTCTGCTTCCCCCTACTCTGTCTCTGCCTGACTCTCTCCCTACTTGTGATCTCTCTCTCTCTTCCAAATAAATAAATAAAATCTTAAAAAAATAAAATTATAAAAGAAACTACTTTCTTTGCTTATCCATAAGAAGGAACCCTTTAGGGGCACCTGGGTGGCTCAGTGGGTTAAGCCTCTGCCTTCGGCTCAGGTCATGATCCCAGGGTTCTGGGATCGATCCCCATGTTGGGCTCTCCACTCTGCAGGGAGCCTGCTTCGCCCCCAACCCCTACCTGCCTCTCTGCCTACTTGTGATCTCTGTCAAATAAATAAATAAAATCTTAAAAAAAAAAAAAAGGGAACCCTTTATCTGTTAATGTTTTATCCTGAGATTGCAGCAATTCAGTCATCAGGCTCCATTTCTCATTCTAAAGAAAGTATAAGTGTATATCTTTATGACCTTGGATTTGGTCATAATTTCTTAAATATGACACCAAAAGCATAGGCAACAGTGTAAGAAACATAAACTGGACTTGATTAAAATTAAGAACCTGTGTTTGAATATTCTGAAGAGAATGAACAGGGAACCCACAAAATGGAGAAAATATTTACAAATCGTATATCTGAAAAAGGTTTAATATCTAGAATATCTAAAGGACTATTAACAGCTCAAGATTAACAAAACCCCTTCCAAGAACTCAATTGAAAAATGGGCAAAACACTTGAATATGCTTTTATCCAAAGAAGAGATACAAATGGCTAAGAATCACATGAAAACATGCTCAACATCATTAGCCATTAGAGAATTGCAAATAAAAACCACAGTGAGATGCCACTTTATACCTGCTCTGATATAAATAAGTCCAAACGAACCCCCAAAAAGAGAAAATAACAAAGTGTTGATTTGGATTTGGAAGATTTAGAATTTTGTACATTGCTGGTGGGAATGTAAAATGGTGCACCTGGTGTGGAAAACATTTTGGTGGTTCCTCAAAAGATTCAACACAGAATTACCATATGACTCAACACTTCTACCCTAAATATATACCCCACATAATTGAAAACAGTGACTGAAATAGGCACTTATTTATATTAATTTTCATAGCAACATTATTCAAAAAATGTCAAGGTGTGGAAACAACCCAAATGTCCATTAAGAGATGAATGAGTAGGGGCGCCTGGGTGGCTCAGTGGGTTGAGCCGCTGCCTTCGGCTCAGGTCATGATCTCAGGGTCCTGGGATCGAGCCCCGCATCGGGCTCTCTGCTCAGCAGGGAGCCTGCTTCCTCCTCTCTCTCTGCCTGCCTCTCTGCCTGCTTGTGATTTCTGTCAAATAAATAAATAAATAAAATCTTTAAAAAAAAAAAGATGAATGAGTAAATAAAATATATATATGTTTAATGGAATATTCTTCAGCTATATAATAGAATGAAATGCTGATATAGGTTGCCACATGAATGAACCTTGAAAACATGCAAAGTTAAATAGGCTAGACACAAAGAACAAACATAGTATGATTCTACTTATATAAAATAATCTAAAATAGACAAATTAATAGAGATGTAACATAGAGGTTTTCAGGGGCTGGGGGGAATTAGGAAGTGGGGAGTTGTTGCTTAATGGGTAAAGAGTTTGGGTGATTTGGAAATAAATATGGGTGATGGTTGCATAACACTGTGAATGTAATTAATGTCATTGAATTAAATACCTAAATATGAGTAAAATAGCCGTTTTTATGTTCTATATATTTTACCACAAAGGAGAAAAAGGAATACCTGTTTTTAGGTTCCAGATTTGTATAAGATAAAGGAAAATATGAGTCTCATCTGTTCTGTCTTTATAGATCTGAGTGATGTTCAGTCAATCAGAGAATGAGCAGGTATTGAGCATCTACCATGTGTCAGGCACTGTTCATATGTTCTTACTATATTTTTATATGTTTAATTCCTTTTTTTAATTCACATCTACTCTATGAGATAGGTATTAATCCTTGTGTATAGATGAGGAAGCAGTTACGGAGAGATTATAAGTAATTTATCTGAGGTGAAGTAGTAAGTGTTAGGACTGACACTCCTATCCAGGGGCGTCTAGAGTTCATACTAAACCTACTTAGTTCTTCCCTCCAGTTTTCAGATGACATGACACATGTCTTATCCCTATATTGATAATTGATGTTTATTAGACTGAAAAACTAGAGATCTTGAAAAACCTTTTTTTTTTTTTTAAGATTTTATTTATTTATTTGCCAGAGAGAGAGAGAGTGAGCACAGGCAGGCAGAGTGGCAGCAGAGGCAGAGAGAGAAGCAGGCTTCCCGCTGAGCAAGGAGCCCGATGTGGGACTCGATCCCAGGATGCTGGGATCATGACCTGAGCCGAAGGCAGCCGCTTAACCAACTGAGCCACCCAGGAGTCCTGAAAAACCTTTTTTTATCAAACTGTTATGTTTAAAGGATATTTTAAGTATTCTCTTTCTAAATGAGCATTGCAAATATATGTTGGTTGCTTTTTGTATATGCTACACAATTGAATCTTTACAACAGCACTGAGGTGGTATTTCAAGGTGAAAAATGTCATTTCATGGAAGTTAAGGAATTTGCTCAAGTTCATATAGCTGGGAAAGTATGGAGCCAATATTCTTTTTCAATTCTGCTTGATCTCTGAATCATATCATGTGGTGTCATGTCTAGGATTTTATGCTGGGATATCCAATTCTAGAGAGTCCAATGACTAGAGAGTATTTTTCATCTATAACTAGAAATGTAGAGCCTTTATTATAATGCCAAGAGGCTTTTTTTGTCCTGGAAATCATCTTTATGGCATTTCTGACACATTCCCTTTACATGGATCCTACTGAAGAGTTTTCAAATAGCTTCCTTCTTTACCCATTAATAATAATTAATAATGATACATAACATATATGAAGCACTTTTATATGCCTTGCAGTATGTTAATTAGCATTTCTATGTGCATTTTCATTTTTTAATCTTCTCAACAACTCTGTGAGTATAGGTATGCATTGTATAAGCTTGATTGGCCCAAGATTAGAAGTTAGTCAGTTAACTAAAAATCAGTTAAGTAATAGAGTCACAAAAATCAATCTGTATTATAAACATTTTAATTAAAAAATTATATAATTCATTAGTGAGTCTTTTGTCTTTTGATACAGGGTTAAAGCCTTTTTCTAAAGTTAGAGATGACTAGGTAGAGCTTGGACTTTTTATGCTTAAACTATAACAATGATGTGACCTCCATGATTTTTAGTTGTTTTTTCATTGAAATAGTACAGGAACTTAGAACTACTAATGAAATAGGAGTGCAGCTTTGTTCAGAATATGATTTTTCCAGTACAGATCTTCTTCAGTTTACCATGGGATTACATTCAGTGAACTTATCATAAATTGAAAATCCCCTAAGTCAAAAATGTATTTACAATTTTTTAGAGGAGGGGGAGGGGCAGAGGGAGAAGAGAGGGAGTATTTTTATTTTTTTTAAAAAATATACTTATTTGAGAGAGAGAGTGCAAAGCGAGTGAGAGAGAATACAAGGTGGGGGGGGAGGGGCACAGGGAGAGAGAGAAGCTGACTCCCTGCTGAGCAGATAGACAGCCAGCTGCTCCATCCCAAGACCCTGAGATCATTACTTGAGCCGAAGGCAGACCCTTAACCTGCTGAGCCACAGGTGCCCTGGGAGAGAGAATCTTAAGCAGGTTCCATGCCCAGTATGGAGTGTCCAGCACTGGATCTCTTGACCCTGAGATTAGACCCAAGCCGAAATAAGAGTTGGATACCTAACCAAGATACCCACTCACCTCCAAAATGTATTCTGTACACCCAACCTACCTAACATCATGGCCTAGCTGACTTTAAACTTGTTCAGAACCCTTACATTAGCTTATAGCTGGGCAAAATTGTGTTAACACAAAGTTTGTCTTATAATAAAGTATTGAATAGCTCATGTAATTTATTGACTATTATATGAAAGTGAAGAAAAATGGAATGGCTGTATGGGTTAGAATGATTTTAAGTGTACTGGTTATTTACCATTGTGATTACATGGCTGACTGGGAACCATGGTTCCCTACTGCTACCCAGCGTCGAGAGAGTGTATCTTCATATTGCCAGGCTGGAAAAAGACCAAGTTCAAAATTTGAAGTATGGTTTCTGCTGAATGTGTATTGCTTTTGTACCATCTTTTTTTTTTTTTTTTAAAGATTTTATTTATTTATTTGACAGAGAGAAATCACAAGTAAACAGAGAGGCAGGCAGAGAGGAGGAAGCAGGCTCCCCGCTGAGCAGAAAGCCCGATGCGGGGCTCGAACCCAGGACCTGGGATCATGACCTGAGCTGAAGGCAGCGGCTTAACCCACTGAGCCACCCAGGCGCCCCTGTACCATCTTAAAGTAAAGAAATCATAGGTCAAACCATCCTAAGTTGGGGACCATATGGTTGTCTTACCTAAAACTAATTCAGCAGCAGCTTTTTATGTCTTACCTTCATTGAATGCAAAACATTCAACCTAGTTTTTATAGCAACAAGTTTCTTTTTTCTTCTTATTAAGTCAGTTCATTCATTTCTTAATATAATTATATTATAAAAATTACAATCAGAAAAAACAGATTTGGGTACAAACATCCCTGCTTCTTGGCAGTGTTTTCCCTCACTTTTATTGGCACTTTCTATTTCAGTATGTTGATATCTTTTATTGTGGTAAAATATACATAACATTTACTGTTTTAACCACTTTTAAGCATACGATTCAGTGGCATTAAGTACCTATACAGTGTTGTGTAACTATCACCAATATCTATTTCTAGAACTTTTTCATCATTCCCAAGAGTAATTCTATACCAATTAAACAATTACTTTGTATTCTCATTTCCTTTCTCTCTCATCTTCTAGTAATCTCTGCTTTGAGTTCTGTTTTATGAATCCTATGCCTATTCTAGCTATTCCATATAAGTGGAATCATACAATATTAATTATTTTGTGTCTGGCTTATTTCACTTGGCATGTTTTCAAGGTTCATGTATGTTGTAGCATATAACAGTTTCATTCCTTTCCGTGGCTGAATAATAGTCCATTGTATGTATAAACTTCATTTTTTCTATTCATCTGTTGATGGATTTAAGTGTATAGCTTTCTGTGCTTTTAAAGTTAAGTTGGAAAAATTTTGTTCTCAATATTTTCTTAGTTGAAACAGTAGTGACAGAGGTTTTGGGAGAATTGGTGCTAAATAGCATTCTTGCTGGTTTTCTAAAAAGTAAAATATCGTTTCAGTGTGTAATAGATTATAATCAAATGATTATTCCATATATGTTAAAATGTATTATTCCATATATGAATTTTCATTTACTCTGAATTTTAATTAAACACCCTGCCAATAAAATTTAAAAAAATAGTATTGGCACATATTTTGGGAGCTTATGTGGCATATTTTCATTGTATTGACTGGAATTTTTTTTTTTTAAGATTTTATTTATTTATTTGACAGAGAGAGATCACAAACAGGCAGAGAGGCAGGCAGAGAGGGAGGAGGAAGCAGGCTCCCTGCTGAGCAGTGAGCCCAATGCGGGGCTCGATCCCAGGACTCTGAGATCATGACCTGAGCCGAAGGCAGCGGCTTAACCCGCTGAGCCACCCAGGCGCCCCTGGAATTTTTTTAATTAAAAAAAATTTTAAAGTTTTTATTTATTTATTTGACAGAGAGAGAACACAAGTAGGCAGAGAAGCAGGCGGGGGATGGGGGGAAGCAGGCTCCCCACTGAGCAGAGAGCCCAATGTGGGACTCGATCCCAGGACCCTGAGATCATGACCTGAGCTGAAGGCAGAGGCTTAACCCACTGAACCACCCAGGTGCCCCCTGGAATTTTTTTTTTTAAATGAGGCAAAGTTGATATAAATGTAGGGAAAAGATTCAAATTTGAGTTCTTATAGTGGGTCAGATGAGTGGCATTTTGAAAGATTTGCATTGCTTTCTTCCATATCTCATTGTCTGTGCCACTGTACTACAAATGATGAAACTAATGAACCAAATTATAAAATTGTCATTTTTATGATTTTTATAAATATGAACAGTTAACGTAGATGGGTGAAGTTGCTAGAAGATATGGATTGAATTTTATTCATTGTTCTCATTTGCATTTGTATAATAATTACAGTGGTGACAGATTGGGAATGGAAAGTAGAAGGAATAACTTTCCTTATCTAGTGAAGGCAACATATTTTAAAAAATATTTTCTTAATAATGGTTTTGAGCAACTTTCATATGGCATTGGAAAACCTAATCTTGTTTTTATCCCATAACATTGTTGTGGTTTCATTTGTCTAGATTCATTGTCCATTGAAGTATACTCTTCCTAAGGTTTTGTTTTATTATAAAAATTATGTGGTGATAACAGATGTCTTCCTTTTTAAAAAAAAGATTTATTTGTTTATTTTAGAAAGTGAGAGAGAGGGGCGCCTGGGTGGCTCAGTGGGTTAAAGCCTCTGCTTTCGGCTCAGGTCATGATCCCAGGGTCCTGGGATCGAGCCCCACATCGGGCTCTCTGCTCAGCAGGGAGCCTGCTTCCCCCTCTCTCTCTGCCTGCCTCTCTGCCTACTTGTGATCTCTCCCTGTCAAATAAATAAATAAAATCTTAAAAAAAAAAAGAAAGAGAATGAACAAGTGGTGGGAGGGGTGGACGGAGAGGAGGTGAGAGAATCTCAAGCAGACTCCCCACTGAGCATGGACCTCTGTGTGGGGCTTGATCTCATGACCCTAAGATCATGATCTGAGCTGAAACAAAGAGGCAGCTGCTTAACTGACCGAGCCACCCAGGCTCCCCACAGATGGTTCTTAAAACAGATTCTCTATTATGAATTCTCAAGTGTAGTGTTCAGTAAGTATTTTAATTAAAATTTGAGATGGGTAGGAAAATTACCTCTCAACATTTTATAGAAAAATTTGAAAAATACCTTTGGGTGTGTTTGAGCAAATTTGTGAATAACCTTGAATGATTACCATAAAGAAGAAGAGAATGAATCAAGAACAATCCATTTTCTATTTATTTACTTCAGTCCATTTGTAGTTCTGATTGCTGTCACATGTGAAAATGAACTGTGGCTTAATGCGTGGATGGAGTGGATTCTTTTACGTGATGGAGTGACCATTGGCACCCTTTTCATTTAACACTTCCCTTCAAGGTTGACTGGTGGGTGCCTTTGACACATTATTGTTCTTCCTGAGTTACAGAGGGGTCTTCTATCACTATTTATCTGACTTGTCCCTGTTACAGGTACCCAGATACTGAACCGATGTTGATAAAAATTCAGAACCTCTTAAACTGGTTTCTATGTGTTAGGTCCATAAGATCATTTACTTGGGTGAAGAGTGATCTTTAGGATTGTATTTGGCATGAATGCCTCAGATACAAATAGCAATGAAGGGCAGGCTGGGTGAGAATGGAGAGGTGTGACTGGAGCTAAAATTCCAAAAGATTGATAATCTCCATTACCAGGCAGGGCTCTCAGGCAGCAGTTTCAGAGTACCCAACCAAGGTAAGTGATGATATTCATCTAATCAACATCAGCCAGATAGGGATTTTTATCTAATGATGAGTAGTTAACATTTCAGAGTGTTCTTTGGCAAGGTAGAAAGTAATATGGGGATAATTTTGAGGTGTTTGTAAATCCTTTAGGTACTAATTTTTGCTGGGATAAGAATTAATGAGACTAAACTATTTACTTGATAACAGAAGGAGATGGATTATAATTTAGGGTTTCCTACCCTGGCACTGGTTCCTGTAGAGGTTTCTTCTAGTGGGTTTCTGCTCTGCCAAGTTGTTTTTCTATGTCCATCTTTTTGTCTATCCAATTTTGGGGACAGAGGTTTTCCTTAAAACCTCACTTCTCTAAGAAAAGTTGTTGATTTTTCAGTTGTTCAGCTTTTTACTTGTTAGTATGGAGTGGTAACTTAAAAGCTTCCTCCTACGCTGGACTGGAACCTGCAGGTTGATTTAAAAAAAAATACTATTGCTGTATGATAATCTTAATCTTGTTTACACTCAGTTTTATGCTTAATATAGTGTATTTGTGGAAAGTACAGTGTCTATAACTTGAGTAATTTAGAAAGGCCTTATACTGGGGCTTGGTTCTTACTCTATAGTACCACCTTTTTATATCCCATCTGATAGCCAGGGCTCTCCTTCTTGGTAGGGCCATAGCATCAATGTCTCTAGTACTGTCTTTCTGAATAGAGAATTCCACATTTAGAAGAGTTCTATACCACTTCTGTGGTTTTTAGGTAGAGGAGTAATTGAACTAAATTTAGCGCATATTGACAGGGATATTCATATAAGCCTTGGTTAATGACCCCTGAATGTTTTCCTATGGACAATGGACAAGACAGTTGCAGCATTGAGAGAGCTGAACATTAAGAAAACTGGAAAATATACCGGGTAAAATGACTGATTCTCCAGTGACTGGATAACCTGGAACCTTAGGACATTTATAGTTGGGGTAATGTGATTAGTATAGATAGGCAGTCATGGAAATGTAGTCTTGCCTCTCATGCCCAGTGGTGATGTCTAGACTAGAACATCAGTTTCTGCAGTGAGGATAAATGACAGTAATTACCTCCTGAGGTACTCTTTTCTGGTAAGTTTCTGGGACTTTCCTAATGCTGATGTCTGTTGAAGCCATCTACATTGTTCTTATTTGTGTATGGCTACCCGTGTAGCCCCTACTTATATGGAAAGTCACTTATTTGCATATAAGTCCATCAAAGACACTTGTTAAAGTCAAAATACCAGGTAATCAGCTTAAAACTTTCTCTCTCGTAGCCTATAGCAGTGTGACTTACATGTGTTAACATGCGACTCTGCCAACCTAGCTACACAAACTAATGTCTAAGACCCTACCAGATACCCGCCCCTAAAAAAGATTTTTATTTATTTAAGAGAGAAAGGATGAGTGCACGAGCAGGAGGAGGGGCAGAGGGAGAAGCAGATTCCTGAGCAGGGAGCCCAATGGGGGCTTGATCCCAGAACCCCGAGATCATGACCTGAGCTGAAGGCAGACGCTTAACTGAGTGAGCCACCCAGGCGCCCCTCATTCATTCCTGCTATATAGATTCTGTTGTATTTTTCAGTGATCTTGGTTGGTGCATTAAGGTGTTGAGGCCTCTTTACTTCCTAGGATCTAAACAAATTAACAAGAGAAGGGAATAGGGACAGAGGAAAAACATCAAATCAACTTTGTTATTCAGAAAGGCTAGATTGGAGAATATTGTTTAGAGTTAAATGGGCTTGTTAATTCTGGAGTTTGGCCAGCAGACCCGCTCATAATCAGCCCAGTCAGGCCAGCAGAGGGGCCTGCAAATGTAGAAGGGATGCTTGTTTGCCGTGGTCCAGGAGGAAGAAGGGTGGAAATGAGCTGAACATGTCCAGTTCATTAAACACAAACTAATCAGCAGAGAGACAAGGAATTAGGCGAATCGAACTTTCTTCAGAAAAAAGAAGCAATTCCCTTCCAAGCCCATCTATATTTTCTTGATTTATCCATTTCAGACTATCTAGGCTGATTCCTTACTATGGAAGATGGGAATTTAGCTTACTTACCCTTCCTTGTCTCCTATTTTCTCATCCTCCCAACATAATTCTTTTATAATTTTGATTACATAAGTATTTGATATTTACACTTTACAATTATGTACATACCTTTTTTTCTCTATAGAATTTTGTTATTATTGAAATTAATAAATGTCTTTTTGTCCCCTTTAGTTTACTTTTTTTTTTAAAGGTCTTAACACAAATGGAACTAAAGGTTTTTCCACAATTGCATTAGTATATTGATATGTAGATAGTCAAATATATCTTCTCATAGCAGATTTTCTGTGGATAGTCTGAAGGCTCCATTTTGGATTTTTCTCATACAAGTGCTCTTGCAGTAATGGTCATCTGAGTATCTTAACCTTTACCATTATTCTTGAGGTTTCCTGATCTTGCAGTTGTTTTAGATATCCTATTAGATGTCATAGGTTCTTTCTCTTGGTGTATTCTTATGTTTTGTAGAGGACAGATTCTAGGAGCTTCCTGATAAAGAATATATGGGAGGTAAACCTTTTGAGAATTTGCAGTCTGAAAATGTCTCTGTTCTATCCTCACACTTAATTCATAGTTTGAATCCTGAGTATAGGATTCTAGGTTTGAAGTCCTTTTCCTACAGAATTTGATGGCATTGCTCTGTTGCCGTCTTTCAGCATTGTCATTTGAGGCATTGCTCTGTTGCCGTCTTTCAGTATTGTCATTAAGAAGTTTGATGCCTTTTTTATCCTAATCCTTTGTATGAAATCTGTTTGTCTCTGGAAGTCTATAAAATCTTTTTTTATATTCTTTAATTCTGACATTTTGTGTTGATTTGCCTTGCCATGGGTCTGTTTTTGTCATTTGTGCCGGACATGTAAGTGAGCTCTTTCAGCTCACACCCTTTCATCCCGGAATATTTTATAGAATTATTCATTTGAATTTCTTCATTTCTGCCTTATAAATTTTCACATCACCCCCACATTTTCAGCAGTATGCTTTTGCTGTCAGCTATGCATGGTGTACCCCAGTCCAAGAACCCTGTGTTTTACTCGCCCCAGTGAACTCTGATCTTTTTGCTCTTGTGGGAGAGTGGACTTGGCAGTGATGGGGAGGGGATCTGAGTGGTTAACTTCTCTCTAAATAGACTTTAAAGAATCCTGGTGTTTTTAATGCCAGCTGCACTCTCAATGCCAGACGTGTGTGAGCCTATAAGGAGTTTTGTAGTATAGTGATTATCAAGTTGCTTTTACACTTTACCCACTGTTGGCTTTGGAGTCAGCTTTTTTAGGTGTGAGTGATGTGCCATTGTACATTTGTTCTTGAAGTATATGTGTGCTTTTATACATTATTAGATCTGGTAGTTGATCTAATGAATATAATGAATACTAATGAACAAAAATGGTATTTCATGCTCTCTGCAGTGGTAGTAATATTACATAAAATTATCTTTGATTTTTGTTGTTTACAAAGTCATGATGTATTGCCAAACTACTGTGATTTTTCATTTACATTAATAAGTGAAGCAAAAGCTAGAGTTCAGTTAGAGGATAGTATGAAAGTTAAAATGTACTCCTTTTTTCTCATCTGCTTTCCTGGAATTCCTGAAATCTACTTGTGGACCCAATTTAGAATTCCTGAATTAACTGGAACATGGTGGTATATGAGACCATAATTATGGTTTCCCATATTCGTCCATTTTTCAAAGAGGCCTCTTTACATCACATAGCCAGGATCAGCCTTTTCATTCATTCAACAAATATTTACTGAGTATCAGCTAAGTTAAACAGAAGACACTGGGCTCCAGGGACAGTTAATTATCAGGCAAACTTCTTTCTTTGTGGAGTTTACATTTCTAGTGGAATATATAATTGGTTATAGTGTGGCCTAGATGAAAATAACATAGTGTAACTATATCAGCACCCCTGGAAAAATTAACTGAGTTCACATATCATTGCTTTACTTGAAACAGAACTTGAAAGTTTTCTTTAGTTATTAAAGTAACATTTATTTTTAAAAAGATGTGAGAAGATTGATAGGCAGAAAAGAAAAAAATGCATTACTGCACTAATCAGAAAAAAAAAACCACTGTTAACACCTTGGTGTAATGTCAGTCTTTTCTATAAGGATATGCACATATGTATATTTAAATGTGCATAATTTGCAAAAATTGGATTATATTATAAAAACTTGTGTAAAAGTTTCATTTTTCTCAAGTGTGTACTTCATTTTTAATGGCTATATAATTTAATGGCTATTTCAGTTTTCTGAAAACACTGTAATTTGTATCTTTAGGTTGTTTTCTATATGTTATGATTAAAATATCCCTTTTGCTAATTTCTTATAGTTAAATCTTAGTCAAGTACTTCTATTTAATTCCAAGTTTATTATAAAAAATTTATCTTATGGAAATTTTGAAAGAATTTTACAGTGAACACCTATATACCCACTACCTAGATTGTATATTTAATATCTTTTTTGTATTTTTTAAAATTTTTATTTTAATTGCAGTTAGTTAACATACAGCATTATGTTAGTTTCAGGTGTATAATGTAGTAATTCCACAGTTCCATACGTCACTCTGTGCTCATCATGACAAGTGCACTCCTCAAACCCCATCACCATCCCTCTACCTTACAATTAACATTTTAGTATGCTTACTTTATCACATAATCTATCCAATTATCTATCCCTCTGTAGTTAATTTTTTGGTAAAACTAAGTCATATTTTCTTATTTAATGCTGAGTAGCCCTCCAGGAAGATTTTTAGTATTATTTACACTCTTACCAGTGGTATTTTGCATACTTCTTTCTAATCCTTGCTGACACCGAGTTTTATTTAATGTAATTTTTTAGATAATTTTTGATATAAAGTTTTACTGAATAAGTTTCTTATTTTAGCTCTAAAATGACTCTATTCATATGTAATACTCATGAAATAGCATTCATTTATAGTTTGCTTTGATCATCTAATCTCAGGTGTAGCTTTTGAAAAGAAATGTATGTAATTTGTTCCTTGTGCTGCTTAATGGTTTTAATGGGAACATTTTACCTGTTTGGTAACTCTTTAAGGTACAGTGGGATTTCAGTCAGGAAATCTTTAGTTCTTGTGTTTTCAGTTTATGCAATTCCGTATGTCAGTAAGTTCTCTAAAATATAATCTATAGCATATTCAGACTTTTTTTCTCTTTCACAGAATAAGAGCTTTTGGAGAGAAATGATTGATTGGGGTAATCAGAAGTGGAAGAATCTAATGAATTAAATATTCTTTCATTCGTTAGACCTTTGCCTCACTTCTTAGACCTTTGTTTTATTCCTTGGAATTGGGCCCTGCAAATATAGTAATATAAATGATCAGGAGAAATAAAAATGTGAATCTGAGGTAAATGTTAAGGAATCTAGGCACCTTGGGTAGGCATATAATATAAGGTAGTTGATGCAAGGAAGTAATTATAAGATGCTAAAACTTACACCATACTGCTTTAAGTTATAGATTGCCTACATTCTGTTTTATTTTAAAAGTAGTTTATATTTAACTTTGGTATTGCTATTTTTAAAACTTATATGGATATCCCACTAGGAATATGTTATCTTTGTTATTTTCTCAGCATTCAGTCAAATCTCTCTTTTTTTTTTTTTTTTTACAGCTGGGCTCAAAGTGCAGAGAACTCAAAGATATTCATTTTGGCCAGTGTTACAAGATCTCAGATGAAGGCATGATCGTCATAGCTAAGGGCTGTCTGAAATTACAAAGAATATATATGCAGGAAAACAAATTAGTAAGTACTTGTTATCATCTTTGTGTTTTTTATTTTGTTTCTGACCTTTCATTTCCTTATAACTTCGCTTACAAATTTTTATCTGCTTATTTTGGTGTTTTAGAGGCAAATACTACTTAAAGCAAGAATCCTCTCAAAACAATGATTTTATGAATTGATCCTATAACTCTACAGGTGCTTTTATGTGATACTTGAAAGTTAAAAATTCCTTTTTTCTATGTTCTGACAGTGAACTAACTCAGGTGAATTGGAAAAAAGTGTTTGTAGTTGCTAAATATAAGTATGTGGTTGTTGTTCCTTCTGATTCCCTAAGGATTGTAATACTTTTAGGTAGTTAGAATTTTTTACTGTTAAGAAAGATGTACATATGTGAAGTAGAACCTTTCATTTAGTATGGTGAAAAATGGGATTTATTAAACTGAGGCAGATAATGTTTGTAGTTATATAGATTTTCATGTTCTAAGCACATATATATATAACTCATCACTCTTAATGTGTGATAAATTTTAAAAACCGTTTAATTTTCTTTTATTGAGATATAATTCACATATTGTCAAATTCACCCTTTTAAAGTGTTACAACTCAGTGGTTTTTAGTATATTCACAAAGTTATGCAGTCGTTATCACTATTTCTGGAACAGATTTGTTATCCCCAAAGAAACTTTGTGCTTGTTAGTTGTCACTATCCATTCGCCCTTCCTTTAGCTCCAGGCACCTGGTAATCTACTTTCTATCTCTATGGATTTGCCTGTTCTAGGCATTTCATACAAATGGAATTTACATAGTATTTGGTATTTTGTGTCTGACTTCTTTCACTTAGCATAATGTTTTCAAGGTTCTTTCATGTAGTAGCGTGTATCAGAGCTTCAGTCGTTGTAATGGTTGAGTAATACTCCACATCTTTTAGATTTTGATGATAGGTATAGTATAAGTTAACAGAAAAGGTTGTCATCGGGGAGGCACTTGTAGATTCTCCATGTTGAGCACTAGTATACTTAAAAATGTAGGCAAGGTGTTGTTGCATATTTACAAAGGAGACCTGATATTTAATTGTATTCCTCAAATAAGGAGCTCTTTTTGTTGCTCCTTGGAATTAGTTTATAAAATTTGATAAATACATCTCATAAATTAATGTAAGTTTTGAAGGGTCTCTAGAAGTGTCAGCACTTCAAATGAGATAATGCTACTATTTATTTATTTATTTGGGAGAGGGTGGGGATG
This sequence comes from Lutra lutra, assembly GCF_902655055.1. Classification (NCBI taxonomy): domain Eukaryota; kingdom Metazoa; phylum Chordata; class Mammalia; order Carnivora; family Mustelidae; genus Lutra; species Lutra lutra. The sequence continues at coordinate 131,726,483 of NC_062282.1, read as the reverse complement.
GGGAGGGCAGAGGGGCAGAGGGGCAGAGGCAGAGGGAGATAGAGAATCTTAAGCAGGCTCCATGCTCAGCATGGAGCTGGCTGTGGATTTTGATCTCTCAACCCTGAGATCATGACCTGAGCCAAAATCAAGGGTCTGACACTTAACTGACTGGATGACCCAAGTGCCCTGAGATAATGCTACTTTATTATTTTTTAAAGTTTTTATTTATTTATTTTGAGAGAGAGAGAGTGTGTGATTGCCCAACCTGGGGGAGGGGAAGAGGTAGAAACTGACTCTGCTCTGAGTCGGGAGCAAGATGCAGGACTCTATCCCAGGACCCTGGGATGCTGACCTCAAGCTGAAGGCAGATGCTTAACCTACTGAGCCACCCAGGTGCCCAATAATGCTACTTTAAAAGAAGATTCCAGTTAGAAAAATCAAAGCACTATGAATTAAAAGTAAATGCTTTTATTATATAGAATTATATTTGCCAATAGAATTATATTTTCTCCTGAGAATATATGGTAACAATCCTTCATATTTCTCTTTACATTTAATACAAATTTAATAACTTCTTTTAAAACAGTATGATCTTGTAGAATGAACGAAGTCTTCTGGGTCAGAGATAGTGAATTTTTTTTTTTAAAGATTTTATTTATGTATTTGACAGAGGGAGAGAGAGAGCAAGCATAAGCAGGGGGAGAGGGAGAAGCAAGCTTCCTGCTGAGCAGGGAGCCCAGTGTGAGATTCAATCCCAGAACCATGGGATCATGACCTGAGCCGAAGGCAGATGTTCAACTGACTGAGCCACCCAGGTGCCCTGAGATACTGAATTTTTTAAACCTGGTATTCACTCACTTGTATTATGATTTTGGGGGAGTTACTTAAGCTCTGTGAACCTCCCCTGCAGACAGGATTATTAATACTTGTGTTTTTGCAGGTATATAGCTCTGAGAATTAAATGACATAAGGCCCTTAAATTGTGTAATATAAACTTGAACCCATAGGAGGCACTAAAAAACCAGAATGACATTCTAGTTTTATGACATTTTTTATGACATTCTGTCTGTATTTGTTGTCTTTTGGTTTCTACTTTATACTCAAATTGAAGGATGGTGAACCCAACTTAAAATTTTTATATTCTTTACATAATGGGAATATTTGTTGAGTAGTTATTATTTATTTCCTTGTTGAGTAAACACAGAGAAACATTTTCCTTAACACATGAAAATTTTTAGTCAACAGTTTCCCAAAGGAGTTAACTGTATATATTTTGAAGGTTCTAGTTATGTTCACATTTGTTTTTCCTTAATATTGTGGTCCGTTAAAAAGATGTTATATACTTAACATGCTAAGGGAATCAGTTTTACATGTAATATTACTCAGTAAACATTTGATTTCATTGGAAATTTGAAGTAGTTTTAAATCTTAAAGTTCAGTTCAATAAAGTTCCTTCAATTTAAGGTTCTAGAAAGGGAAACTTAGAATCATTTAAACTCTTTGCACTGAGCAATTGAATTATTGATAGCTATCCTCCCATTCGAGCTTTGCTTTGTAGTTTTAGAATTCATGAAATAATGAGAAATCCTTAAATTCTTACAAAGCTGTAATTTTAAGCAGTTAAGGTCTTTTCATCCTGAGAACTATTATTATTAGTCTTTTAAAAACAAGTATTTTATATGGGGTGAGTAGAAATAATAGCAGTCTGGTTAAAGGCAAATAATATTAATATACTTTTATATATTTATAAAATTATACTGCATATGTAATTATAGGCGGAATTATCACTAAACATCACTAAATTTTTTTAAAATTAACAACTAATAGAGCTATTTAGAGAATGCTGTGTCTGAAAGGATGCCAACAGAATTTGATTTGTACCGATACTGATCATTAACGAAATTATTTTGCTAATTCTCTTATTGTTTCTTCTCAGGAGTTTTAGAGGTTCATTGTATAGTCTAAATATAATCATAGCATAGTGTTTCTTTGGAAATGTAAACTTTGCTGACTTTAAAATATCAAATTCTCTGCTTTTTTATATTGGCAGTACTTAAGTATATGTAGTCTTCATATTCTATCTTGACCTTTAGATGGCAGCATTGTCTTTGTATATTTCAGTGACATAGCTTTTGTGTCCTTGATATTAACTATAAAGATATAATGCTTGTACATAGTTTCTACAGGCATTATAGTTTATTTTTAATTTTTGTCCTTTAGGTGGTTTTGGTGTGAATATTTCTTTAAAAATTTTGAAATATTAGTTGCATCTGTAACGTTACAATATAAACTTGCTATTTTACACAAAATAGAAAGCTATTTGAACATTCTCTGTGGCACTGATTTAAGTGAGGTAAACTTTAGGGGAAGGATTCCTGTGTTTGTCAGAAGGAGAAGTTTTACTCAGGTGGAAAGTGAGGAAAATGACTTTACATTTTAAGGTAAAGTATTGAGAGCATGTACATGTAAAATCTTCCTCAACAGAGAATGAATTTATGTTTTAGTCATTTTTGAGTGAGACAAGTACCGTGATCCTCTATGATGTATTTTGTATTTGCTATGAATCTGTTGTATAGACTTTAGAAGTAGATTTGAAGAATGCAACTATGATGAGCTTCTTGCATATTGTATACAGTTATTTTCCTTCTTCTGGTGTGGCTTTTATATCACATCTGTGTAGTACTGGCTACAAAGTTATTTTTAAGTCATATTTAGTTTGTATGTACAGTTATTGATTACCTAGACACCTTTTTAAGTATATTCTCTTTGCTTCTTACTCTACTTGCTCCAGATTCTGCTCCTTTACTAAAATTTAGACAGAGAAGTTCTTTGGCTATCTTCTTATTCAGTTGTGATGGGGTCAGAGGGATTGGATTATCTGCCAATTATTATACAACCTGACATTTGAAAGTACTAGGATTTTATAATTTATTTCAAAAATAGCTTCTATGAGGGTCATTATATTTTGTTTAGATCTGTATGTGTTGTGTTTATTTAGTCTCTCTTTTTTTTTATACCTTCTACTCTATAGAATTGAGTTGTGAACTACTAGGATAGGTTTCTGAATAACAAAGAAAGTAGTAATGTATTGTGTGTATGCTAGTACACATAATGTATTATGAATAAATTTTAGAAAATTTTAGGGAAGTAATAAATGTTTCCTGGTTAAAACTTGATGTCCTGAAAGTTGTTTGTGAACTTTTATTTCTCAATCTCTCGATGAATTTTTGCTTTATTAGTTTTATAATTATATGACATCTCATGGAGTTCTTTGGTGGCCGCCATGACATTTTTTAATGATGTTTTTTGTTTATTTATTTATTTTTGGAGGTTTGCATGTATGAATTCACATCTTCAGGCCTTCTTAGAGGCTGTAAGCATTTTGAGGGGTGATTGAGGCAAATGTCCTATTTAAGTTGAACTAAATTCAGTTCATACCTTGATCCTAACGTTTCTCTCTCTCTCTCTCTTTTTTTTTTTTTTAGATTTTATTTATTTATTTGACAGAGAGAGAGATCACAAGTAGGCAGAGAGGCAGGCAGAGAGAGAGGGGGAAGCACGTTCCTTGCTGAGCAGAGAGCCTGATGTGGGGCTTGATCCCAGGACCCTGGGATCATGACCTGAGCCAAAGGCAGAGGTTTTAACCCACTCAGTCCCCCAGGAGCCCCAATCCTAATGTTTCTTACTCATGTGACTTGGGTTAAGTTCTTAATTTTTGTGCTTTCATTTCCTTGTTTGAAGAAAGGGCATAATGCTACCTCAAACATGTTCTTATGAGCATCAGACTAAATGAGATTTAGAAGCAAAGTACCAGGTTTGTTTTACTGTCCCCAAAATAAGAAGTCTTCGATAAAGGTTTCTTTACTTCCTCTTCCTTCCAGAGTTTACTTTCTGGAGTCTACCAATTTGAATTGGGCTGTCACTGCCCAATATTACCTACAGTGATCTGATTTCACTCTTAAGCTATTCACAGTTTCATTCCTCTTTGCTGCTTGGTGTGATTTGAGGTTGTTGCTGCAGCTAAGTAAATGCCCTGGTAGTCATGTTATCATCAACTGGTGTGTGTAAAGTAAACATTTGCACCAGAGTTTAATAGCAGTAGCTAATTCAGCATTATATTAAGGCTTGTGTTTCCTGACTCTATTGCTTTTCAACTTAGAGTTACTATGTTAAGGGATTTAGTCCCCCTCTTTCCATCAGTTCTCCCACTGTATTTCTTTTATCTTATTTCTCAAACACTCCTTGTGTGGTGAATTTACCTGTAATCCCAGACTTAAATAATTTACATTTGTGAGGGATTCCCTTTTCTAAATATTCATTTTAACTTCCAAATCTCCTAGGGTAGATATTTGCCTTCATTGTCATTTACCCTCTTCTTCTTCTTCTTCTTCTTCTTCTTCTTCTTCTTCTTCTTCTTCTTCTTCTTCCTTTTTTCTCCTTTTTAGAGTGGGAGATAAGTGGGGGAGGGGCAAAGAGAGAGGGAAGAGAGAGACTCTTAAGCAGGCTGTATGCTCTCCTCCTGGAGCTTGATGGTGGGCTTGATCTCATACCCTTGAGATCACGACCTGAGCTGAAATCAAGAGTTGGAAGCTTGGGGCACCTGGGTGGCTCAGTGGGTTAAGCCGCTGCCTTCGGCTCAGGTCATGATCTCAGGGTCCTGGGATCGAGTCCTGCATTGGGCTCTCTGCTCAGCAGGGAGCCTGCTTCCCTCTCTGTCTCTCACTCTCTGCCTGCCTCTCTGTCTACTTGTGATCTCTCTCTGTCAAACAAATAAAATCTTAAAAAAAAAAAAAAAGAGTTGGAAGCTTAACTGACTGAGCCATCTAGGCACTGCCCTTTTCTCACTAAATGGAATAGGCATGTACTCACTTACATCCAGAGTGGTAATTTCCAGTAAACCCTGGTGCATGAATGTGGCATTGTAAAGAAGGCTACCTAAAGATACTGAACCTTATCTTATTATTGAATGCTACATTTCAGAATTTTGCTGTCATTTGTTGTTATTTAAAAATATTTAGTAATTTTTATTGAGTATGATGTGCCAGGCAGTATGCAGTTTTACATAATTAATCCTCAAAACCATTATATGAGGCAGTCTTATTTTTATTCTATTTCACAGATGAGGAAATTGAGACCTAGAGAAGTTAAGTAACAATAAATAAGTGTCAAAGTCGGCATTGTAACCCAGATCTGTTAGATACCCAAACTTCTGTCCTTAAACCTTTTCATGGAAATCACAGATGGAGTTAACCTTTTAACCATGCAGTAATTTCCAAAAGACCTTATCTGCCTTTAAAACACTTACTGACAGGTGCTGTGAGATGTCAAAGGATGAGATGTTAATTATTAGCATAAGCAGAAAAGAGACATATCTTTTTGCTAGGATGATAACTGATTTCAGGGGAAGTACCAATGGAGATTTATTGAAACTCTTCCTGGAAAATTCCTAAAATTATCAAAGGAAAACGGTTTTATAGGTGGTGTTTTTTTTTTTTTAAGATTTTATTTATTTATTTGACAGAGAGAGAGAGATCACAAGTAGGCAGAGAGGCAGGCAGAGAGAGAGGGGGAAGCAGGCTTCCCGCTGAGAGAGGGCCCAGTGTGAGGCTGGATCCCAGGATCCTGAGATCATGACCTGAGCCGAAGGCAGAGGCTTAACCAGGTGCCCCCATAGATGGCGTTGAATATTCATCTTAATCCTATATGAATATGAACATAATTAACTTTAATAGTAGAATTGCATTCTTTATGCAAAATATTTTACTTTGTAAAAGCATAGTATTTTATATTTTTTGTGAAATTTGTATTCAGAAACTAAATACCATTTCATTTTTGTCCAGATTTAAAAGAAATGTGAATGAATCAATGAACTGGTAACTTTCTACTCTGTTTCTTAATATTGTCTCAGATGTTCATTCAGTTCATTTAATATTTGAATACCTAGCATGGGCCAGGCTCTATGAGAAGTGTTGAGAAATTAAGTTATACTGCTAAAGGGAGGAGATCCCTGTCTAGTTATAAAAGTGCTATGGAAATGCCAATTACAAAAGTAGTTACTTCTATAAGAGGTAAGAGAAGAATCAGGAAATCCTGTAAATAGTAGCTGACATTTGAACTGGGTCTTGAACCATATATAGTGTTGTGATGAATATGGTGCAGGTGAACATTTTTTGGGGTGCTTGCAATTGTGAGAAACAGTACTAACAAAGACAAGGCATTGTGAAAATATATGGAATGTTTGATATGTTGTAGGTGTTAAAATAAGATTTTATAGGCAGGGCAGTGGGGGAAGTAAATTAAGTAGAAGTGGAAGGAAGTAGAAGTGGAAGGAAGTAAAGGAAGGTTGGGATCAGGATAAGACTTTTGAATGTCATGCTGAGGAATTTGTGTCTCTAGGTAATGGGAAATATAGCATGGGATTTCAGCAAATGTGAAATGTGATCAAATTTTGGAGTCTTATATATATATTTTTAATTTTGAGAAATTAAGAAAAACAGAATACAAAAAGTGACAACATCTATATGCCCATTGTCTACACATTGACAGTTGTTTAACATTTTGTTAAATTTACTTCTTTTTGAATTAATAAAGCAAATAAATTTTAAGTCTCTATTGTCTTGCTCCCCATATCATTTCCACTATCTCCTAGAAACTACTATGATGACCTAAAATTTAATTTAAAAATTAAAAAGAAAACTTTAACATACAAAATAGACACCATGAACAATATAGTATTGTTTAGTTTGTATAACTATATATATAGTTTGTAAACTATAGTTTTTGTAAAATATGTACAAACTATAGTTTGTAAACTATATGTATACTTTTTATTTGATGTCATATTGTTAAATATCTGTTTTTACAAAGTATTTATCATCCTACAGTTTGCATTTTTACTTTTTAAAAAAATATTTATTTATTTGACAGAGAGAGAGTGAGAGCACAAGCAGGGGGGGAGTAGCAGGCATAGGGATAGGGAGGGATAGGGAGGGATAGGGAGAAGCAGACTCCCAACTGAGTAGGGAGCCCAACACAGGGCTCAATCCCAGGACTCTGGGATCATCACCTGAGTTGAAGGCAGACGCTTAACAGACTAAGCCATCCAGGTGCCCTTAAATTGTTTTTGACATCTAGCCATAATGAATATGTAATTCATTCTTTGTAACTGTTAGTGTTCTGTCCATTCCTTACTTACTGGAAGACACTTGTATTGCTTCCAGTGTTTTACCATTACAGACAGTGTTGCTGTAAAATCCTTGTGTAAGTCTCCACACTTATCTCTTAAGAATTTCTCTAGGATCTACATCTAGAAATGTAATTAAGATATGTATATTTTCACATTTTTACTACATCATGCCAAATTGCTCTTCACGAGTAATTGAAATCAGGGTTTGCAGGTTTATCCTGATTGTCAACTTTTTTATTTTAAAGATTTTATTTATTTATTTGACAGAGATCATAAGTGGGCAGAGAGGCAGGCAGAGAGAGAGGAGGAAGCAGGTTCCCTGCTGAGCAGAGACACCTCCCCACTCCGCCTCTCGATGCGGGACTTGATCCCAGGACCCTGGGATCATGACCTGAGCCAAAGGCAGAGGCTTTAACCCACTGAGCCACCCAGGTGCCCCCATTGTCAAACTTTTTTGAGGGCAGGGAGTATCTAGTTATTCTTTTATCCATCCCCCATCATTGTGCACATAATAAACATTCAATAAATGTTGGTTTAGTGACAAATGGATTATTACTGAGTTGAACATACTTTTAAAATGTATTTTTTCAAGTGTTTTTGGAATATGCTTTTTTTTTTTTTTAAATTTTATTTATTTATTTGTCAGAGAGAGCGAGGGAGAGAGAGCAAGCACAGGCAGACAGAATGGCAGGCAGAGGCAGAGGGAGAAGCAGGCTCCCCGACGAGCAAGGAGCCCGATGGGGACTCGATCCCAGGACGCTGGGATCACGACCTGAGCCGAAGGCAGCTGCTTAACCAACTGAGCCACCCAGGCGTCCCTGGAATATGCTTTAAAAAGAAGATGGATTTAAGTATATAAAAAAAAACTTGAAAAATAGCTTAAAGATTCAGAGTCAATAGTTTTCTGACTTCTCACATAAGTAAATTTCTTTGTTCTGGATATTATATTAGTGATACCATTCTTTATGTATCAAATGTATCTAGCCAAAGTCACTAATGAAGGAGATTATTCTAGAATGGTTTCTTTTAGCCATACGCAGTTCTGAACAACTAGATTATAATTTATATTCTTATTAGAATTACATGGGCTTATACATTCTTACTGTTAACAAAATTAGTTTTGTTTTGTTGAATAGTATTCAAAAGACCCACTTTAATTAAAAGAAGAAGTTATTTGGCAGAAAAATAATTTGAAAAACAAAGTTAAAATATTATTGGCAGATTTTTCAATCTGAAGAATAAGTATGTTTTTACTCATTGTATATTTTTTGCTAAAGCTTATCCTATCTATTTTTAATCTATTCTTACCTTTCTCCTGGGGTATCCTTTTTAAATGTTTTTTGAAATTACTTTTTCTCTTTTTAAAAAAAATTGTAAAAATTTTATTGAGATTTTTATTTTAATTCCACTGTAGTTGACGTATAATGTTATATTAGTTACAGATGTACAATAGAGTGACTCAACTATTCTATACATTACTGTCATCATTTAAGTGTATGCCTCTGGGTATCTATATTAGGTTTTTTGGTAAGGATATAAATGAATTGTATTCCATCATTTGAAAGGCAGAGAAAACTTTGCGTGTGTATGTCTGTGTGTGTGTGTTTTGTGTCTGGTGTGTGTACCTTTTCCTCCCCTGTGTACCAGTGTGGCATGGAGGGCTGGCAGTGAGTTGAATAATATCCAAAGAATTTGTATTCAAAATGCAGTAGTTTTTTACCCAGCATATTTACTTGCCTAATTGTATTAGTTTAGTAAAATTAAAATTGGTTCACGAACTCAGGACTTATCAAGTGATGCTATGAGATGCTCAAATACAAATAGCATCTCCGGAGGAAGCTAACCTATTATTACAAGTTCCAATACAGATAGTCCAGTTTTGACAATGCAGAATTTATTATGGCTAAAAATAGGAGACTCCAAATGGTATTTACTTGGTCTTTAAACATTTTTTTTTTTCTGGATGGAATTCTAGATTACTAAAAATATCCAACTTGTTTTGGGTTTAAAATTTATAGTTGGTAGTTATTTCTAGTGTTGGGATTCTTTTGCTGGTGTTATTTTCCACTTACATATTCTTTACTTCAGAGATTTTTTTTTAAGAAGATGTAATTTTTGTTTACTTTCTTTTAGCACCACATGTTTAAAAAATCAAAGATTTGGAGCAAGTCAAATTATCTTAGATACAAGTGTGAAAGTGCTGTCTAGGGTTTTTACTCAGGTGTTGGTTACAGGAGATTGTGGATTGAGAGGGAAATGCCTAGTCATTAGACTTAACAAATAGAAATTTTCTAGCGTTGGATGGCATTGGGATTCTGGGAGTGCATTAGGCCTGTCAGTTATGAGTACATGTTCTTCAGCTACCTTTCTAGACTGTCAGTCAACAAGTAAGATGTATTGTTTGGATCTAGTTGGCTTGTGTTTAGCTTTCCACAGTAATGAGGTGCTAGGGTTTTAGGATACCTAAGACTTAATCCCATTTATTATTTTAGTGGTTAAGCTTAAGGGGAAAAGAATTAGCGGATTTAGGGGTTTTTTTTGTTTGTTTATTTGTTTGTATTTTTAGATTTGCCTTTCTGAATATCATTTACAAACTACAGTTGAATTTGGCTACCAGGTGATAGGATGCTTCTTTTCTAGCATTTTTTTTACAGTTATTATCAAAAAGATAAGTTGCTGTGAAAGTGCTATGCCTCTTGGGCTTTCACCAGTGATCCTTTCTCCAGGTAAAATGTCTACAGATTGTGCTCCTGTCTAGGTAACTTGTGTGGTGAGTACTGTTCGTAATCCTGCTACCAGACTTTGCCTATTCATATTATACCTAGGTTATCTTCCTTTGCTGTCTTTCTTGAAGTTCTTGTTAAAAGTCTAAACATGAAGTTTCCTACTGGTCAGTTGAAGGCTGAATCGTCCTGAGAGTGTTGGGGTAAATTCTTTTCCTTGGATTGTACCTTCTGGTTTTTAGTAGTTGAGTACTTGAAAAGCCAGATGAAGTTTGTACTCTTTTTGATATGTACTTAGTTTTTAAACTCTCTTACTGCATCTTACTTGTGTAGCCACATCAAATTTAGATCACAGAAATGACCAATATAGTATTTTTCTTTAGTAGCTACTGTACTTCACTATTTTGGGTTTCTAAAATATAGAAGTGAATTACTTTAGGAGTGTACTTGGGGGGTAGAAAATTTAGAGTGTCTATTACCAGGTTTTCATGGACTGTTTTTGATTTAAGCATAAAATCTAGAATATTTGTCATACATTTTAATATATATAAATGGATATCTTGAGAATGTGTAATTCAAAGAAAAATACTTATAAATCAGAGTCCTTCTAGTTGAACTATATTTGGGTGATTATTATCTTTTATTTTTCTCCTTTTGAGTATATCTTTGAGAAAATAAAGAGGAAAATTATTGCTTAAATGCCTATCTGAATGCCTATAGATTATAAAATTATTTTCATGATGTATGTTAGCTTTTCATTTTGACTCATCTGAGAACATGGTAGAATTAGGTTAAGTTTTGATTTGTAGATTTTCTGACTAGTGAGTCAAATGAATTTCCATGTCTTTTTACTAGGTTAATGTTAACTTTAAATATTTGAATATTATTTTGAGTAGCTTTATATTTCATATGTTTTAAGGTGTTGCAGGACATAATTTTGTACACATGTATATACCCTTCTACTGTTGACATATTAATAAGTATTTTTCTCATTATATATAATTGTAGGAAGTTCTATTATGTGATCTTGTATACATTCCATAAATTACATTTGTTTTAAGCCTATGAGTGAAGAACTTAATGCAAAACAGTGTGAAAGATAATGATATATATTCCACTGAATTCAGTCATGTCCTAAGACATTTCTAAAGATTGACCTTTTATTTTTCACATCCACAATCCAGGAATGCTCTTGATAAAATACTATTTTCATCATTTCAGAAATCTATAATGGCTAACTTCAAAGATTGCTCCAGTTACTAGTCTCTATTCTCATTACATTATCAACTTGTCCATTTACTCTTCATTTTTCTTATCATCTTGCTTTCTTCTAATAAGTGTTTGATATGTTCAAACTCAGCTAAATATTATTTTTGTTAAACTTTCTTTAAGAATTCCACCACATTTATTACCTTCCTATATCCTATCAGCTCTTCCTATATTTTATATTTTATTAATCCATTGATACCTTGTTGTAGGTTTCAAGGCTTTAGTTTAATCGTATAAGCTCCTTGTAAATGGGAGTGATAATGTCTTTTTTTCAACATGTGGTTAGTATCTGACTTATCTGTCAGTGTTTTACTTAAATGGCTTTTAGGAGTTCTTAAAATTAAAGGTCTTCTACATAAAAATCGTAAAGTTTTTGAAAAGGACTGTTAATGAAAATGAACCATTAGTTCTGGAAAAATTACTTTTGTGACAAGGAAGAAAGCTGTTAAAAATTAGCATTTTTAATGAGACACATTTTAATAACTTTTTAAAAAAAGATTGTTATTTATTTGACAGAGAATTCGAGAGAGTGCAACCACACAAGCAGTGGGAGAGGCAGAGGGAGAGGGAGAAGCAGGCTCCCCACTGAGTAGGGAGCCCAATTGGGGACCCAACCTAGGACCTGAGCTGAAGGCAGATGCTTAACCGAATGAGCCACCCACGCATCCCCACATGCCAGAAACTTTAAAGATGACTGTTTATACTTTGGTATATACATATAATGTAGCTTTCAGTACATAAGATTCAGTTTTTATTAACAAATGAATTGGTGAAATATGCTTTATTCTATAGCAGTGTCAAGTGATTTTTCATTAGTGTTCATACCAGAAGAATGTCAGTGATAGCTTAAGAAAGTAAAAATCCCAAAGAAGTCTAAACTCTTCAAGAATTAAGTAGTTTTCAGGAAATGATTTTATAAAAGTGAACATTGAAATTTATGTCTTTAAAAATTTTTTATTGTTAATTTCATTTCTTGGTTTACATCCCATTGAGGATATTTGACTTTAGTGCTTCCACCAGTGCATTTTTTTTCCCCTGCTTTCTAACAGCTCTAACAAAAATCTCTCCAAGACTGCTAAGAATTGTGTTTTTTTTTTTCCTTTTGTAAAACTTTAATCACTTGAATCTTGAAAAGATGGAAGTTATCAAGTTGCTTCTGTGGATGAGTTTGTTTAGAGGAGCTTGCTTTTATTGTTGCCATTAGAAAGAGATAGATGAAATATAATTTTTGATAAGTATCTTGGTTGCTTGGTACCAACAAAATGTGCCACAAATCTGGTGTTAAATTTACTTAGGATACTGATGTTGCATGCTTAGAGAGTAATACACTATACAGAAATGACACTGACAAGTATTCTTTCAAAAACACTTTATGTAAAAGTCTTAGTCCATAATTTCATAAATTGATTCCATTTATATTATTATCTTTTTGCTCTTTAAAATGTTCTGGTGATTTTGTAGAGTCAAAAATTGGGGAAAGAATAACCAAAAGAAGCATAAATAGGTATCTTACTAGAATAATGAAGTTTATATGTTCTTTTTCTTGGAAATTGAAGTGGCATTTGGAAAACTTAAGGAAAAAAAATTAGGCAAGTATTTGCTCAGACAACTGTATTTTAATCTTGGGTTAAGATGTATTTTTTTCAGTCTAGAAATGATATCTCTTCTGGTACATGTTGATGGTTTTAGGCTGTAAAGTTAGTCCAAGCATATAGGAGTCATCTCTTTTTAATATATAAAAGTGTATTTAAACCAGTCACATTTTCTAATTTTCTCTACATTATGATATTTTTTGATTACAGAGTCAGAGTCAAGAATTTTTTTTTTGTTGCTTTTTAGAAGAATATAATTAGGCAGACTGCTGATCAGTATAAGAATAGGAGATACTTCATGTATAATCTTTTCTAGTGGTAAATCATTTTCACTCTAGTGTATGCATTTGCCTAGTGTCACAGGTTAATTCTTTAAATGTTTGTGCCTTTCCCTTTTCTATTAAAGCATACCTTTCTTCAGCTGTTGTAGAAACTGATTTCTTTCAGCTATTATAATCAGCTTGTAATCACCTTAATGCTTACCTCCCATATTTGCGATTTTGTATTTGCATATGTCTAAGATTATTTATTTTTATGCATTATAATATTAAAGGTGCACTAGATTTGCTTGCATATGTTATTGATCATGCACTTCCTTCTTCTGAGCTTTTAAAAAGTTAAGAAAATTCCTGTTTCTTAAAAAAAAAGCTGATGACTTAACCTTGAAAGTGATCTTAAAGGCCTCCAAACCTGCTTCCTATAAATCTCTTTATTGCATGCCTAATAATGAGCTATCCATCCTTGTGGATGTGTATGGAGAGGATTATTTATTGATGAATACTCAAGAACTCATGCAGTATTTTAATGACAGTTGAAAAATTACTAACAGAATGGTGCCAAAATGATATTTGATTAGATTTTTCTTCTTTCTAGCATTTAGATTATTAATGCCTTAAAAAAAAAAGATTACATAAACTCAGTACATTATTTAGACATGAGTAGGGAAACTTTCTCACACCAAATTAGTATGAGAATTTAACAATTGAAATGATTGCCTTTTGTGAATGCATGCATTGTTTTAGGAGATCTTTCCATTTTTTGGTGGTGCATCGCAATACCCACTAAATAGTGCTCCCAGTAAAACTGTTTTGGTTTCATTTACTATTAACATGCTCATTGACAGCTGGCCTTTACTAATCTCACACCATGGGTTTGAAACTTTTTCCTTAGAGCTTTATAGTTGAATTACAATACATTGTGTCCTTTGTTTTCTCCTGGAAAAGGATTTAAACAAACTTTCTATTGCACTTGTTGAATATGTATTTCATAGTAACCACCATGAAGTTTGCAGCATTTAAGAAGATGAAGAAGCAAAGATAAAAGATACACATTCAAGAATGCTTGGTTTCACAGTTGCTGCATAATCCTTTCTGCTGTCATTGGTACCCTAACCCTGTACCTACCAGAACAAAAGAAACTGAATTGGAAATTGTGGGAGCTGGGGAACATTCAGTTGGCAGCCCATCGCATGGCCCATAGGCGTTGTCAGGTCTCAGTTTGATGCCCTTTATTCTTTCTGACAGATGTGAGGTAGGGTCTATGAGGGGGAAGTCATTACTAGAGAGAGGGCAGTGTCAGATCAAAAGTAACCAGTGATCAAACAAGGTAAAGGGCTGTGGAAAATAGGCTCTCTTTCTGGCCTCAACACCTGCCTGATCACTGAAGGGAATAGTCCTTATGTGTCAGGGAAAGTTGATTTTCTTTGATGTACAGTGAATTAGAAGTCAGAATGGAAGCTTAACTGGAGTACAGAAGATTTTTACTTCCTAGTTCTTGGGCAATTTGGATGTTTAAATTTTTTACTTTAATTATCTAGAAGTTAGAGAAGTCATTCTCTGTTGAATAAAATATTAAAGTTTTCCCATACTAACTTTGATAACACTATGTATTTAGAGATAGTACTAATGAACAAGTTTTAGTGCAGTATAGAACAGGCTTTAGAAGTCACCAAACTCTTCTTTCAAGCATCTAATTATAACTTTAATCAGAACATTTATAAACTTATAATAATGACTATAAAGTGGAGAGTGCTCGGCTTGGCACATAGTAGGTCCCTGCATGATAAAATTTTGGAAGTTACCTCACTAAGTAATTTCAGTAAGTTTGAATTAACTTTTTCTCTCTAAGTACTTATTGTTATATTTTCTCTTAAGGTAGTCCTTTCTAATCAAGTCAGTTGAAAGAAAATTTAAAGAGAATCTCATTGGGGTTTTGTATGTACAGTTCTTTTTCCATGCCCTTTCATCTTTAGACAGCATATGACTAATGTCTAGAAGAAGGATGCTATTTTTATCTTTCATTAGCTTGCTATATTGATAAATTGACATTTGAGACATATTTCTAAAAATTTCAATTATGGTGTTTTCCTTTACATTAATAGCAAAGATTTGATCTCTACTAGTTTTCATTGTCTCAACTTTCAGTATTTTAAATAGTGCTGAATTTCATTCATTTCATAAGTAGTTAACAGTCATTTTGTCCTCAAATTCTAGAAGTAAGATTTTCTTAGAATTACTGATTTTTGAATAAGAAAAATAGTTTTAGGGCGCCTGGGTGGCTCAGTGGGTTAAGCCGCTGCCTTCGGCTCAGGTCATGATCTCAGGGTCCTGGGATCGAGTCCCGCATCTGGCTCTCTGCTCAGCAGGGAGCCTGCTTCCTCCTCTCTCTCTGCCTGCCTCTCTGCCTGCTTGTGATCTCTCTCTGTCAAATAAATAAATAAAATCTTTAAAAAAAAAAAAAAGAAAAGAAAAATAGTCTTAGTTCCTCAGCCTTTTAAAAGCGATTTTTAATCTAATAATTCGTCTGACTCTATATCTTTTCATGAACTCTTATAATTGTTTTTGATACTCTTAGATAACCTAAATCATCTTCCTTTATACAATTAGAACTATAAAAGAATATAAAATATATATTATGTTGTATTACCTTCATATTAAATTAATATTTGGCTTCTAGACTACTGTTGGCTGTAAGTATATTTTATGCTTGAGAAATTTTAGAATAATATATTTGAGCATACTACTGATATTTCTGATTTGGCCTTTAAACAAACTTTGCTTATAAATTATCATGAATATGTTTGTATTTTTAAGGACTTTGACTTAGGCGTTCTTATGTTGACATTGGGTAAGATATATTTTTTTATTTGATTTATTTTATTTGGAATAAAATGTCTTATAAATTAGGATTCTGTATCTAGTTCTGAAGCTCTTTGAAATTTAAGAAATTTATTACAGTTGTATCACACATTTAAATACAAGTAGACTCATTTTTTTCTTTTTTTTAAATTATGGACGTTTTAGGTGTATAGCAATATAACTTTTTTTTTAAAGATTTTATTTATTTATTTGACAGACAGAGATCATAAGTAGGCAGAGAGGCAGGCAGAGAGAGGAGGAAGCAGGCTCCCTGCTGAGCAGAGAGTCCAATGTGGGGCTCGATCCAAGGACCCTGGGATCATGATCTGAGCCGAAGGCAGAGGCTTTAACCCACTGAGCCACCCAGGTGCCCCGCAATATAACATTTTTAATAGGTTTGCCCTAAACAGCATCTGAAGGACTGCAAATTGAAACCAACATGATAATATTACTCTGATTTAGGGAGGAGAATAATTTTGATTTGGGACTTGGTTCTTGAGAACACTTCTCCAGTCTCCCCTTCGATCGGAATATTTGCAAAAAGAATTTGAGTGTGCTGATATTTTAATACTATTAGGAAGAAACATTTGTGAAAGGTAAATTTCTTTTTTTTTCTTTTTTTTTTAAGATTTTATTTATTTATTGGACAGAGAGAGATCACAAGTAGGCAGAGAGGCAGGCAGAGAGAGAGAGAGGAGGAAGCAGGCTCCCCACCAAGGAAAGAGCCCGATGTGGGGCTCGATCCCAGGACCCTGGGATCATGACCTGAGCCGAAGGCAGAGGCTTTAACACTCTGAGCCACCCAGGCGCCCCGAAAGGTAAATTTCTTTAAGTAAATGTCAGTTTTTTCAAAATGGACCTTAGCAACATAAAATTTTGCTAGTCATAATCTTTGGTTTATGGCTTGCTGTCAAAATTGGTCCATGAGTGATCTTATTTTCTTACAAAAGTTAATTTATCTAAAAACTATTTTAACATTTACTCAAGAACCCCTGTCTTAAAGTAAGAACTAGTAGATTGCCAGTAACTTTCATCTACCCGTGTATTCCTTCCCTTTCTCATCTCTGACTCCCCTTTACAGGTAACTAGAAGTAACCACTATCTTGAATTTTATGATTATCATTTTTCCCATTTTGTTACATATGTATATGTGCCTAAACAATAGATAGTTCAGTTTTTACTCGTTTTTAATCGGGTAAATTTCTGAAGAGGTCATTGATGAACTGGTAAAAACAGTGCTTTCTCAAATATTTTAATGTATTATTTAAGAGTAATTTAATTTTGTCAATATAAGGAAATATGTTTCTGAACTTAAACTTGGTATTTTTTTACATCCAATTTGTGATATAGTCTCTGCTTTATTTTCATGTTATTTTAGATCTATTTTAGATCTTTTAGATATTTTAGATCTTTAGAACTTAGATTGAATGTACAATATCTATATGTTGTTCCCTTACAGTTTGCATCTTTCATTTATAAATTATAAATATAGGGAGGCAAGTCTTTTCTTAGTTTTGGTTTATTGCAATTGTAGAAATTTCTGTGACTTGATGTACATGTTAGAAAGGTTCCTCTTTTAGGTGATAGAAGTAGCTGGTTAGGAGAATAGCTAAATAATTACCAGTTTGGTATGGAAGTAAGTGAGTTTTAAGCTTACCAAATGACCTTTATGTTTTACTTATCAATTTAATGTGTCACTAGTAATATAATAAATCCAACTATTGTCTTTTTTCATAGGGATAAAGTGATTGAGCTAAATTTCTCTGATTGCTAATTATACTATTGATTTAAAAACAGCTTTTGGGGGCGAGAAAAACTATATTAACATATTTATGTTGATTTTTAAAACTTTGTGTGATTTCAGAGCTACTAATTTACAGAAAAGTGTCTTTTTCCCCCCAGTGTAGTTCATTAGATTGGTTAGTAAGTAAGTATTGGTCTGATAAATAAGTTTTGGTGAAATCAAACCAAATGGCAAATTTGCTTGACTACAGGTGGATTTTTCTTTTTTTCTTTTTCTTTTTTTAAAGATTTTATTTATTTATTTATTTGACAGACCGAGATCACAAGCAGGCAGAGAGAGAGGAGGAAGCAGGCTCCCTGCCAAGCAGAGAGCCCGATGTGGGGCTCGATCCCAGGACCCTGAGATCATGACCTGAGCCAAAGGCAGTGGCTTAACCCACTGAGCCACCCAGGCGCCCCTGGATTTTTCTTTAGTTTCTATTTTTTAACATGGATTCCTTGTAAAATAAAAATAAATATACATATTGCCTTCATGTTCTTGGTAATCCTTTGGAAATATGGTTGATTATACCTAAGAAGAGTTAGTATTCAGAATGGCTAATAATTTGTATATTGAATGAACTAATTAATATCATGGAGATCAAATTAGCACATTTTAACTTTGATTACAACAGATTTTTTTCCCTTCTGAGCAAGTTATGATCAATTCCATTTACAAGAATGTAGGATATACATGTTTTTTTAAAGATTTTTTTATTTATTTGAAAGACAAGAGATCACAAGTAGGCAGAGAGAGAGGCAGAGGGAGAGAGAGGGGGAAGCAGGCTCCCTGCTGAGCAGAGAGCCCCATGCGGGGCTTGATCCTAGGATGCTGAGATCATGACCTGAGCGGAAGGAACGCAGAGGCTTAACCCACTGAGCCACCCAGGTGCCCCCATGAATGTAGGATATACATTTAGGCTTTGTACCAATCTTCATTTTTAGGAGATTTTTCAATCCAACTGGAAAACTCATGCATATAATGTGTGTGTGTATGCCTGCATACATACATATATTTGTATAAGTATATATTTATAAAATAACATATTTATAAAATAAGGTTGGTGAAGTGATTTCAGATTAATGTAATTGGAATTTAAAATGGAGATCATTTTCCCCCTTTTTTATACTGATGAACTATGCTTTGTTTGCTCCACAAAGGAGTCCAAGAGGTCCATTTATTATTAACTGTTGATTTATCTTTTCTCTCCAATATATATCTTGGTGAGATTGTTTGTGAATAATAAATGCAGTTGGCAGAAAGCATTTAGGGTTGTAGTTTGAGAAGCTACATGTAGTTCATTCCTTGAGGTTTATTCAGTGTTTTGTAATATGAGGTACACCTGAAGAAACAAAGCAGTACTCCATTGTTTGCTTTTTTTTTTTACATTTTTAAAAAATTAACATATAATGTATTATTTGCCCCAAGGTACAGGTCTGTGAATCATCAGGCTTACATATTTCACAGCACTCACCATAGCACATATCCTCCCCAGTGTCCATAACCCAGCCACCCTCTCCATATCCCCTCCCCCTAACAACCCTCAGTTTGTTTCGTGAGATTAAGAGTCTCTTATGGTTTGTCTCCCTTCTGATCCCATCTTGTTTCATTTTTTCCTTCCCTAAACCCCATGACCCCTCTCCCGGCCTCTCAAATTCCTATCAGAGAGGTGATATGATAATTGTCTTACTTTGATTGACTTATTTTGCCTAGCATAATACCCTCTAGTTCCATCCATGTTGTTGCAAATGGCAAAATTTCATTTCTTTTGATGGCTGCATAGTATTCCATTATATATACCACATCTTCTTTATCCATTCATCTGTTGATTGACATTTGGGTTCTTTCCATAGTTTGGCTATTGTGGACATTGCTGCTATAAACATTCAGGTAGATGTGCCCCTTTGGGTCACCACCCTTGTTTGCTTTTTGAAAGAAGTATCAAATAATTTTCTAAACATATAATGGTATTATTTCTTTTTTTTTTCTCAATGCATACCAATCATTTGGATAATTTAATGGAAAAAAGTTATCACATGGTTACAGCATCATTAAATACATTGATTTATGATCTTTGAGAGAATAGAAGCTAAGCTTACAGGTGAAGATTGAAAGTGGAGTGACATTTTGTGCCCTAGAAAATGATACAAAAGCTTGGAAATAAATGATGCTGTAGTTTCAGTTGGTATAATTCTGTAAAATATATTCTCCTTGGTTTCTTTATGGTTACTAGCTACATTGTAAATTACATTTTTTTTTATAAGCCCTTGGGGCACCTAGGTGCCCCAGTCAGTTAAGCGTCTGCCTTCAGCTTGGGTCATGATCTTGGAGTCCTGGATTGAGCCCTGCATCGCATTCCCTGCTTAGTGAGGACTCTGCTTCTCCCTCTGCCTCTGCTCCTCCCCTTACTTGTGCTCTCTCTCTCTCACTCACTCTCTCTCTCAAAGAAGACTTTTAAAAAATGATTTTTTATAAGCCCAATATCTTACCATTCACTCATTTTTAAGCATTTCTTGAATACTAATTACATACACAGTACTGTGCTTCCAGACCCAGTTTTTGGGGTCATGCCAGCCTACTTTATAGTAACTTTTAAGTAATAGGAGATATTTCTTACTATCTTTTATTTTCTTTAAAGCCTGCTGCAGAGGAAAGTAATACCCCGCAACCCTGGGATCACAACCTGAGCTGAAGGCAGATGTTTAACTGAGCCACCCAGGCACCCCTCTTTTAGTTTTCTTAATTTAAAAATTTATTTTTTATTTTATTCATTTTTAAAGATTTTATTTCTTTCAGAGAGAGAGAGAGAGCAGAAGCATGAGTTGGGGGCTGGGGAAGGGTAGAGGGAGAAGAAGATTCCCTGCTTGAGCAGGGAGCCCTCTGTGGCACTCTGTCCCAGGATCCTGGGATCATGACTTGAGCTGACGGGAGACCCTTAACTGACTGAGCCACCCAGATGCCCCTTTAAAAATTTTTTAAAATTGAAGTTTTGTTTTAGTTGTTTGTAAAGATATTTTGCTTTTAAAAGATTTTGTTTATTTGAGAGAGAGAGAGTGTGTGTGTGAGAAAAATCACAAGCAGTGGGGGAAGGGTAGAGGGAGAAGCAAACTCCCCACTGAGCTGGGAGCCCAATCTGGGATTCCATCCCAGGACCCTGGGATCATGACCTGAGCTGAAGGCAGATGCTTAAAGTACTGAGCCACCAAGGTGCCCAAGATAGTTTGCTTTTTTTTTTTTTTTTTTTTTTTTAAAGATTTTATTTATCTGACAGAGAGATCACAAGTAGATGGAGAGGCAGGCAGAGAGAGAGAAGGAGGGAAGCAGGCTCCCTGCTGAGCAAAGAGCCCGATGCGGGACTCGATCCCAGGACCCTGAGATCATGACCTGAGCCGAAGGCAGCGGCCTAACCCACTGAGCCACCCAGGCGCCCGATAGTTTGCTTTTAAAGAAAGACTTGTTTCACTGAGCCACAGTAGTACTTGGGTAGTATATGGGTTGTAGTCTTCAAGAATTAAATATAATGAATTGGGTTTTGGCATTATCCCATTGAGTTAATGTTTTAATTATTATTAGGATATTTATAAGGACATTGTTAACTATACACATAGAATCCTTGCTTCTGAGAGCTTTCAGTTAAATATTCCCCCTGGTCATAGTACTAGGAAAAGACTTCTGAGCATTTTTTTTCTTTTATTATTTTATTACTGTGAATTTTATAAAAGACATTTTGGTTTCCTGTCCATCTTTACTTTGGCATCTTAGAACTCAAGAAACAAATTAGTAATTAGTAATTCATCTAGGGCAAAGCATTTCAGGACTTCTGTCCTTTTATTATAGAGTAACTTTTGTTTTTAACCCTTATGTTCCCTTGCCTTAGTTTTCATTTCTACTTTTTTTCTTTTTTTCTTGTAGGGTTAAAGTTTCTATGAACTGCCTCAGTTCCTTTTTGGAAGAGGAGGGATATACCTGAATACAAACAGAAATACTTACCTAAGCACATTTTAACTTGAAAACACTTTCTTTGAATAGGCAATTGTGATATTAATGGGAAAAGCTTTGGAGCTTGAATTAGGAAGACAAAGGTTTAAATATTATCTGTATCCCTTTGTTGAGTAACCTTGAGCCAGTGTTTCTGAGGTGGTTTTCATGTTAATAGCATTAATAAAAATATTACCTTAGGTAGCTTATATATGAGTAGTAGTCTCATGTTAAGTGATCAGTAACATTTTTCCTTTAGCCATTTATCTGTCAAGTTGTTTTTAAATATTAAAAGCTGACCATAATTTAAAAAATATTTGGGGGGCTCCTGGGTGACTCAGTCAGTTAAGCATTGGACATTTGATCTGAGCTCAGGTCTTGATCTTAGGGTTGTGAATTCAGGCCTCTCACTGAGCTCCATGCTGGATGTGTAGTCTACTTAAAAAAAAAAAAAAAATAAAAAAAAAAAAAAATATATATATATATATATATATATATATATATATATATTTGGGAGGATTCTACAAAATACTGAGAAATAACCCTACAACCAGCAATTGCACTACTGGGTATTTACCCAAAAGATACAAATGTAGTGATCCAAAGGGGCATCTGTACCCCAATGTTAATAGCAGCAATGTCTACAAATAGCCAAACTATAGAAAGAGCCCAGATGTCCATCAACAGATGAATGGATAAAGATGTCGTATGTGTATGTTTGTGTGTGTGTATGTATGTGTGTGTATATCTATCTATCTATCTATCTCCACATCATGGAATATTAACCATCAAAAAATTGAAATCTTAGATTTGCAATGACACGGATGAACTAGAGGGTATTTAAGCGGAATAAGTCAGTTGGAGAAAGACAATTATGATTTCACTCATAGGTGGAATTTAAGAAACAAAACAGAGGATCATAGGGGAAGGGAGGGAAAAATAAAGTAAGACAAAATCAGAGAGGGAGACAAGCCATAAGAGACTCTTAACTATAGGAAACAATCTGAGGGTTGCTGGAGGAGAGGTGGGGGGATGGGGGTAACTGGGTGATGGACATTAAGGAGGGTATATGATGTAATGAGTTGGTGGTATTATTGTATGCCACTGATGAATCACTGATCGCTACCTCTGAAATTAATAAACACTATATATTAATTGAATTTAAATAAAGTAAGAAGATACTGAGAAACGTAAAATGCCTACATAGCCCCCTTACTGTCATAAAACAATGCATGTGCATAGTTGTGGAGTTCTAATAATATAGAAAAGTAGAAAATGAAAAGTGAAAGACCTTGCTAATCCTTCTGATAATTATTTACAGATAACTTAACTTTCAATGCATAGAACAATATGTATGCATATGTTCTTATTTTAAAAATTTATACTACATATTCTGTTCTACAATACATTATTGCTGGATAGTTAGGGTCTTTCTTTTCCCTCCATAACAAATGATAGAACCACAAATTTCACTGGTTTTCTGTTTTCCTATGTGCTCCCCCCGCTTAAGATTTTTATGTATTTGAAAGAGAGTGCGCCCAAGCATGAGCACGTGTGAAAAAGAGAGAGCAAGCAGACAGAGGGACAGAGGGAGAAGGAGAAAGAAACTCAAGCGGACTCCCTGCCAGGTGTGGAGCCCTACTTGGGGGTCAGTCTCACGACCCAGAGATCATGAACTGAGCCTAAATCAAGATTCAGATGCTTAACCAACTGAGCCACCCAGGTACCCCACTGTGTGCCCTTTTTATGATACGTTGCTGATAATTTTGTTTAAACCAAGAAGCATGTCTTCTCTACATATGGTTCTTTATTTCCATTCCTAATGTTTTTGTTTTTTCTTTTAAATAGTGACTATATCTTCAGTTGGCCTTTTTCTGAGACCATCAAATAGTTCAACACCTGGAGGTAGAGATAAGAATAAACAAGGTGCTTTAAAAAATATTCGATATTCTATACTCATTCATATCATTAGGGAATGTATTTTTCTTTTTTTTAAGATTTTATTTATTTATTTGATAGAGATCACAAGTAGGCACAGAGGCAGGCAGAGAGAGAGAGGAGGAAGCAGGCTCTTTGCTGAGCAGAGAGCCTAATGCGGGGCTCGATCCCAGGACTCCGGGATCATGACCCGAGCTGAAGGCAGAGGCTTTAACCCACTGAGCCACCCAGGCGCCCTGGGAATGTATTTTCCTTATGAAAAGTAACTGATACTTCCCTTTGGCCCAGGCCAAAGGGACACATTTTGACAGACCTCTTGAGGTTTACCCCACCAGGAGTTTTGCAAAAAGGTAGCTTTTGTGCCAGACAGATATGACTTCCAATTCTGGCATTACCAGTTTTCAAGTTGTGGATTCCTTCTTAAGCACCTAAAGATTTTGGAGTGGGGATTCCCTTGTTTATAATTGGAGATGATGCTATATGTTTTGGTCATTGAGAAAATTAAATGGACTGAGATATAGCATATGTAAATTGCCCAACAAGCATCTGGGCATCATGAAATAATAATTTCCCTTTTTTTCACATTATCTTCCCAACTGCTATATCCCTTCTCTCTCTTCACAACCGAAGGAATTGGGAAGGAAATCATTGCTAAAGCTTTGCTGATAGTGAATGCTTTAACTACTGAACGGCTTGGCAAGGAGGAAAGGTAACTGCTTTATGTATTAGAGTTCAGTGAGCCTTTCGTCTTGGTGTGAATTCTGGAAGAGTCATCTTTGACCACTAGTGTTTGCTTGATTTTTAAAAACTCTATTTATCCTTTTTACTGGTTTATATCTTGTATTCCTGGTAACTTATATACAACTGTGATTCTAGTTGATTGATTTTTTTTTTCCCTTGGGTTCCTATCATTTTCTTTGTCGTGAATCTTCATTCTTAGCAGTTAAATTTTCTTACTATTTAATATTGTATTCATTGTTATGAGCTACATCATACCATCTATGATTCACTTGATTGCAAGCAACAGAAAACCTCACTCAGCTTGCTCAGATAAGTTCATTGACTCATAACTGAACTTTGTAGAAGTAGTTCAGGGTCTCGGGTTGATTCGATTCAGTATCTTTTACAGTTGATTTATGGAACTGGATCTTTTAGTCTCTTAGCTTTCTGCTTTGCTGTTTTCAATCTCAGTTTGGATCCATTTATAGTTCACAGATTGTTTGCAACAATTCCTAAGTATATTTTCTGTGTGTGTGATTATTAATTCCTTTTTATTGCTGAGAATGTTGTACTCAATTTTATGTTTGGTACAAAATGTAAACAACGATTTATCCTCTCACCTGTTAATGGACTTTCTGGTTGTTTCCAGTTTTTCACCTGTTCTACATAAACCTATTGTGAACGTTCATGAACAAGTCTTTGAGTGGACAAAGGCTTTCATTTGTCTTTAGTAAATGTCTAGGATTGGTATAGCTGGATTACACAGTAAGGGTTTGTTTAAATTTTACCTTGTCAGAAACTGCCAGAGTTCAATGCCAGAGTACAGCTGGCATTTTGTACAGCAAAGTGGTGTTCCATTGTTTTATGCTCCTTCCAACAATGTTTGATAGCTTTATTTGACTATATCCTCACCAACAGGTGGTAATGTCAGACTTTTTAATTTTAGGTATTCTGATGGGTGTGTAGTGGTACTTTACTGTAATTTTCCATTTGCTTTTCCCTGATGTCTGATGATGTTGAACACGTTTTTCTGTACATTTTAGCCATTCCTTTCTCTTCTTTTGTGAAATAGCTATACAAATATCTTGTCCATTTTTTTTGTTTACAAATTTGGTTATTTATTGAATTATAAGAGTTCTTTATATGTTTTGGATATAAGTTATTGTGTCAGATATATGCACTGTGATTACTTTTTGTCTGTCTTTCGTTTTTCATTTCCTTTCATTTTCTTTTGAAGAGCAGAAGATTTTAATTTTGATGAAGTCAGATTTGTCATTTTTTTCTCAATGGTAAGTGCTTTGTGTCTTGTGTAAACTTGTTGCCTAGTGTCAGCTGTTTTTTCTCTGTTATTGTGTACTATGCTGCTCCACTAGGGTATAAACTCAATAGGAGTAGGTTGCTTATCTGCATTATTCACTGTTGTATCCTCTGCCCAGAAGAGTGCCGGGCATATGATAGTTGCTCTAAAGTAATTTTTGAATGGGTGAATTTTTTTGGTCTCATAAACTAGGAAATTTTATTATTATGCTTTACTCTCTTCTGTCTTCTGTATTTCACTCATGGTTAGACTGTCTTGTTTCCTTTAACTGATACCTTGCTTTTCTAGTCTCCACTGCTAACCCTTTAGTCCTAGCCCCTTTGTTTTTGTGTGAATTGCAGTATCTCATTATGCTTGTCAGATGTCACCCTTTCCTCCTTGGGTTTACCTATAAATCAGTTCCAAACAAATCAGTAAAATATTTACTCTGTTTCTCAATGATAACACTTTCTTTGGAAAGGTGTAGAAGCTGCTATCTTCGTAGTTCTCTTTCCCTTTGTTCTTATTTTTCATAGTTTTTAAAAACCTTTGTTTATTCTTCTCTTTCCTGGAATACTAACCCTTTCCCTTCTGTCAAAATAAATCCCAGGTATTCTTCAGGTCTTTTCACTTATTTTTAAGATCAGGTTTTTGCCTATCATCTTGCTGAGTATTGCTCAGTCTTATATTTTTCCCTGTCTGTATTGTTTCTTTCTTGAGATAACGGTTGATGCATTCTGCTTCTTTCATAAGGTTTGATTACAAGGTGTTACTTCTTGGTTGATCACTCCTTTTCCTCCGTGACTGAGTTTGATGGTGGCACATTGAATGGGAAGGTAGTACCTTTATATCAGTTTTTCACCTCTTCTAAAAATTATTTTATTTTTAGTTCTGGTAAAATACATATAACATAAAATTTGCCATTTAAACCATTTTTAAGTATGCAGATCACTAATGTTAACTTCATTCACATTGTTATGCAACCAATCTCTAGAATTCTTTTCATTGGAAAACCGAGACTTTATACCAATTAAACAATAAGATTTATTTCTTCTCTCCCAAGCCCCAGGCAACCACCATTCTACTTTCTGTCTTTATGAGCTTGATTTCCTCTAGTACCTCATATAAGTGGAATCATACAATATTTGCCCTCTTGTGACTGGCTTCTTTCACTTACCATAATGTCCTCAGAGTTCATCCATGTTGTAGCATGTGTAAGAATTTCTTTCCTTTTTAAAGCTGAATAATGGCCTATATACCTCATTTTGTTTATCCATTCATTTATCAATGGATACCTGGGTTGCTTCCATGTTTTAGTTATTATGAGTAGTGCTGCTATGAATATGGATATACAGATATCTCTTCAAGAGCCCTACTTTCAGTTCTTTTGGGTATATAACCAGAAGTAGAATTGCAGCATCGTATGGTAAACTCTATTTTTAATATTTTGAGGAACTGCCATACTCTTTTCCTCAGTGGCTGCCCCATTTTCATTTCCACCAACAGTGCAGAAGCATTCCAGTTTCCCTGTGTCCTTGCCAACATTGTTATTTTTGATAGTAACCACCCTAATGGGTATGAAATGTCATCTTACTGTGATTTTGATTTGTATTTCCCTTATGGTTAGTGATGTTTAGCACATTTTCATGTGCTTGTTGGCTATTTGTATATCTTTGAAGAAATGTCTATTCAAGTCCTTTGTCCACTTTTAAATTGGATTATTTTTGTTGCTGTTGTTGAGTTCTATGAGTTCCTTTATATATTCTGGATATTAACCCCTTCTTAGAGATACATATGGTTCACAAATATTTTCTCCTGTTCTGTAGGTTGACTTTTCACTTTGTTGATTGCATCCTTCAATGCACAAACATTTTTTTTTTTAAGATTTTTTTTTTTTTGACAGACAGATCATGAGCAGGCAGAGACGCAGGCAGAGAGAGAGAGGAGGAGGAGGCAGGCTCCCTGCTGAGCAGAGAGCCCGATGCGGGACTCGATCCCAGGACCCTGAGATCATGACCTGAGCTGAAGGCAGAGGCTTTAACCACTGAGCCACCCAGGCGCCCCTGCACAGACATTTTTTTTTTTTTTAAAGATTTTATTTATTTATTTGACAGAGAGAAATCACAAGTAGGCAGAGAGGCAGGCAGAGAGAGAAGAGGAAGCAGACTCCCTGCTGAACAGAAAGCCCGATGTGGGGCTTGAACCCAGGACCTGGGATCATGACCTGAGCCGAAGGCAGCGGCTTAACCCACTGAGCCAACCAGGCGCCCTGCACAGACATTTTAAAATTTGATATAGTTCAGTTTATCTGTTTTTACTTTATGGCCTATGCTTTTAGTGGCACTTCCAAGAAATTATTGCCAAATCCATTGTCATGAAATTTTTCTCCTATTTTTTTTAAACAGTTAAAATTCTTTTTTGTAGTTTTATCTCTATGTTTAGATCTTTGATCCATTTTGAGTTAATTTTTATATATGGTGTAAGGTAAGATCCAGCTCATTTTTTTGCATGAATATCCAATTTTCACAGCACCATTGGCTAAAAAGATTTCTCCACTGAATGGTCTTACCTCCCTTGTAAGGATTTATTTCTGGGCTCTGTATTCTGTTTGACTATATGTTTTTATGCCCGTATCACACTTTTGATTACTGTAGCTTTATAATAAGTTGGAATCAGGAAGTATGAGACCTTCAAATTTGTTCTTTTTCAAGATTGTTTTGACTATTCATGATTCTTTGGGATTTCAAATACATTTTAGGATAGATTTTTTTTTTTAATCTCTGCAGAAAGTGCCATTGGGATTTTGATAGGGATTATATTAAATTTTTAGATCCCTTTGGGTGGTAGTGACATCTTAATGGTATTGAATCTTTCAATCCATGAACATGGGCTATCTTTCCATTTATCCTTTTATACAATATTTTGTTATTTCCAGTATCCTTGGTTAGGTTTATTCCTAAATAATTTATTCTTTTAGATGCCATTGTATGTAGGATAGTTTTCTTATTTTTTTCATTGTTAGTGTAGAGAAATACAACTGATTTTTGTGTGTTGGTTTTGTATCCTGTAACTTTGCTGAATTCCTTTATTCGAACAGTTTTTTTGGTGTAATCTTTAGGGTATTTTATGTATAAGATCATATAATCTATGAACAGGGATAATTTTATTTCTACCTTTCCCATTTGGATGCTCCCCTCACCCCAGTTGCCCTGGTTTTGACTTCCACTACTATATTAAATAGAAGTGGCAAAAAATGGCATGCTTGCTTTATTCCTTATCTTAGAAGAAAAGCTTTTACTCTTTCAACATTGAATGTGATGTTAGCTGTGGGCCCATTCTATCAGTTTTAATTGAAAAGTACTTGTCATAGTCATTTAGAGTATACTTTTTTCTAGCTATAAATGAATCATGCTATATTGGCATTAACTTAAGTTTTGGGGGTTTGTCTTTTTTATTTTTGCAGGAGGTTTGCATACAGTATGTTTCCAAGTAATATTCCAAGTAATGACTATATAGGCATTGATATGGCCCTTGCTACTTCATTACTGTCTTTGGAAACATCTATTAAATAACTGATGGCAGTATTACAAATGACTTAAGATAGCTAAAGTAGTGGTTTTTTTCCACTCACTTCTGGCAAAATCAGCACTTTTTGGAATAGTTACTGGTTTGAAAATAAAATTCTTTTAAAAATTACATACCAAACCTGTACCCCTGGGGCTAATAATACATTATATGTTAATTTAAAAAAGTACATACCAAGAAATCTTGTTCCCCTATCTGTACCTGCTGTTTCTTTATGAAAATATGAGAAAGTAGAATCATACATTCTTATATTTTTTTCTTGTACAAAAAGTAGATAGTATTTACACAAAGGATAGCATGCTAATTACACAAAAGTTAAATTAGTATGTGTATTGCACTTTTATCTTCTTTACTTCACAGATCTCTCATAACAGATGCATAATATCTCTCTCGTTTTTTTTCTTCTATAACTGATATAGTTGTTTATTATTTCGAGGTGGCATAATTCATTCATTCAGCACGTGATTGTTGAATACTTAGGTTATATCCACTCTTGCTATTACAAGAGTTGTCAGGTTATTTACATGTATATTATTTTGTACAAAATGTAAGTGTATTTGTCAAGAGATTCTTTTTTTGTTGTTTTTTTTGTTTTTTAAAGATTTTATTTATTTATTTGACAGAGATCACAAGTTGGCAGAGAGGCAGGCAGAGAGAGAGGAGAAAGCAGGCTCCCTGCTGAGCAGAGAGCCCAACGCGGGGCTCAATCCCAGGACCCTGAGATCATGACCCGAGCTGAAGGCAGAGGATTTAACCCACTGAGCCACCCAGGCGCCCCTTTGTCAAGAGATTCTGAGAGTGGGATTGTTAGGTCAGGGGGTACAGATACCTGTTGGTGATACCTTATTTTGGTAGATATTGTCAAGTTTTTCTCCTTAGGGGTTGTGTTGTTTTGTATTCCTATAAATCGTGGAAATGGATTTAGAGTGCTTGTTTCCCATAGCGTTGCCTGTAGTGTGTTGTCAGTATATTAGATTTTTGCCATTTTGATAAGCAAGAAATGGTATCTGACTTGGTTTTAATTTTTATTTCATGCTTTATAAGTCTGATTGGACATTTTTTCATGTTTAAAAACCACTGGGATTTCCTTTTCTGTAATTATTCATCTATGGCTCATTTTCCTACCAAGTTGCTGATCTTTCTCTTATGTATTCTTGGGTACTTTTTATTTATTCAAGGTACTAGGGTTTTTTTTATGTGATTAGAGCTCTAAATATTTTTTTTCCATTTTTCATTTGGCTGTAGCCCATTTTTGCCACATAGAAGTTTTTTGTTGTTGTTGTTGTTGTTGTTTTTAAATCATCTTTTCCTTTTTTGGCCTCTGAAGTTTGTTATGTAGTTAGAAAGGCAGAAGCAGCACTTTATGAATGTACTAGAATAACCTCAGGTAATAGGAACATTAGCAACATAAATTGTACAACTTCTTGTGTGGCAGAGACATTGGAACATTTTTAGGACAATAGAATGCAGATGTACTTTTATATAGTAGCATTCAACACCAGTCTGCATTTCTATAAATCAGAGGCCATTTTTTTAATGTGAAAAAAGTGTGGAAATGATGTCTACCCATTCTTTCAGATCTGCACCAATAAAAGACATACACTTAATTCAATCAGCATTTGGAAAGAAGGCTCATTCTCTACTCTTCTGTCCTCAAAAGAGAAGCAGAATGAATATTTTAAAATTTGTGAATATATCTCTAGTTGGAGTCACTTCATAGCAATTTCTTACAATTCAGTGCAATACTGATTCACTAATTAAAGATTTTAACTGTGAGTATTGCTATAGAAGTAAACATAAACAAATGCATATGTGCCATATGATATGTAAGTAGTAATAATAATAATAATAATATTTTTATAAGCAATAGTTGTAGGCAACATCAAAATTATTCTCCTTAGATATATTATTGAATACATAACCTTAGGACACTCCTGCTAGGTGAACTAGTTGGTGATCATTTATTTAATTTTAGATATTTGACATAAAGCTTTATTTGCAGATAGGCATTAAACTGTGCTTTTCCTTTAAATTTGTATGATTGTTTTGAAATCAAAATCAGCATTCTCTATAAATTGTTAAGAGTTAATCTTTTTTTAAAGACACTATTTGAAAGTGGCCAACTCAAATACATAATGTTGAAAATCAAGTTTATAAAGGC
Source organism: Lutra lutra (assembly GCF_902655055.1). Lineage (NCBI taxonomy): Eukaryota > Metazoa > Chordata > Mammalia > Carnivora > Mustelidae > Lutra > Lutra lutra. Next base: position 131,695,132 of record NC_062282.1, on the reverse strand, counting down.
TTTGGGAATTACTTTAGTTATTTGTTTTTTTAGTTGCAAAATCTGGGATTTCCTTTTTTGAATAATCTAGCAATTACACATTTAGTAATTGATACTCTAATAAGTTGGAGCAAAAATGTGTGGGAAACAGAAAACAGTTTAGCCTTCCCTCAGATGTTTAAATAAAAACAATCGAATAAAATTAAAAAAATTGTCAAGACACTTAGAGTCCTAGCTTATAAAGATTTTATTTGCAACGTTTTTGTGTTCAATAAACTTGTGAAAAGAGATTGAATTGTTATAGCTCAATTATGTTTTTAGTTCTCTTTTCTAAGCAAGAGAGAGGAAGCCAAAAAAAATTTTTGGATGCTTTCCAAGAGCTCTATGTGTGTGCATGAGAAGTTATAATCACTTGATTCGAGTCTGAGTTTTATTGGACAGGCTTGTCTGGTGGGTTAAAAACCCCTCATCCACTCCCAGATGATAACTGGCTTGTTTTTCTATCCTTAAAAATAGTAAGAATTTGTTTTTTATAGCTATCACAGACCTAGTGTGACATAGGTTACTTTGGCTTCATATGCTGCTGGCTTAAAGAAAGAATGAAATATGAAAAGACAAAAACAAGGGCGTAAAAGAGAAGGTAAGGAAAGGAATAATGTTCAAGGTAAAGGAGCAGAAGAACACTGAGGATTAAAAATGATGAAATAAGTTGAAAGTAGTAGGAGATAAATATACAGCGCTAAATGAAGAAAGATCTCATTATCATCTCAGAAAATTCTTTTTCAGCTAAGAGAATGGATTTTTTTAAAAGAATATAATATCAAAATTGAGTGTTTTTAAATGATGTATAAATAATACTCAAGGCCAATAGATCACTTTTGGATCTTAGAAAACAATTTTGGGCCATGTTTGATAAAGTTATTTTTCACTGCCCACATTTCAGATACACTTATTTGAGGAAAAATATTGCTGTTCACTTTTTGGTAGTGTCTAGCATAGATTCTAGAGGTAATTATTCTACTTTGTGTGGTAATAGTTAGACATTTACAAATAACTAATTTAAAAAGTGGAAGTTATAAAAACTTTAAATTATATTGCTTTTCTGAGAGGTAATTCTATCCAACTAAAATAATTTTTGATTGTTGATTTTTTTGTCTATCTAAAATATATTTTTAGGGGTGTTCATAAGTATTTTCAAAATTATTTTGCATATAAGAAATACAGTGTAATGCTGCTATTAAAACATTGAAATGTTCATATTATTTTGAATTTCTTATAAGTAAATTCTGTTGAAAAAAATAATTCAAACTGTCTCATTGTTAATACTTTTTGCATTGTAGTACACAGTTAAAATTTATTACATACAACCTTCCCATAATGGTAGTTGTTTTTTCTAATCAAACTGGGAATGCTTTAATCCAAGAAACATGATACTTAATTTTGTTTTACTGTAGGAGTAATGCAACACTGATAATTTTCCTATCTTGGAAAATTTCATAGAAAGTACATATTGATGTATTTTAAAATGTTTTAATGGGAATGATGATTTTTTCCCCCCTATTACTATCTCTGCCCATTCTGCACTTAGAATGATCAGTAAGAACAAGATTGGTTATGGTTATGTAATTTAACACAATTATGTAGAAGAAAAATTTAAATAGAGTGGCTTATTTAAAAACTTCTTTGTTGTCTGTCTGTGTAGAACAAAACCATTGGAAGGCAGCACTGTTTGTTCCCACCTTGTGTCTTTTAGGGGGAGTAGACAAAGCAGAATGTTCCAGCTGTGTCAAATCAAGCATAGTCAGTCATGATTGGGTTTGGCCTTGTTTTGGGGTTGTGCTATAACTTATTTTTTAAATGGATATTTAATTTCTTCTGTGATTTTTAAAACAGTAATGTTAAAAACCTTTTAATAATTAATTGTAGCTGTCCTATTATAAATATAATGAACGTTAGGCAATTGTTTTCATAACCATTACTTGTTTTGCTTATGATTTTAATGCTGTGGGTGGGAATGTTAAACATTTCAGTCTGAGAGAAATTGTATCTTGTGTGCTGTTTACATGTACTGTAATTCTAAGTCTCACAAGCCTGTAATATTGGGCTATTGTTTTCTGTTTATGGTTGTATACAGTACCCAGAAAAGCTGAATTAAACACAGTTTTGATGAGGAAGAACTAAAATAATGCCTTGTATCTGAAAATATCATATACAAACAGTAAAAGATACTAAATGCTGTCAGTCTTTAAAACCAGTTATCACTTCTCGCCTCAGAAATTTCAGGGCCTCTTTGCATGTTGGTTATTGAGGAACACTTTTTTCTATATACTTTTTTTTTTAAGGTACGTTGGATTATTTGGGATTTATTTAAAAATAAAAATAAAAATGATTGCAAAGATATTAACACTTAACACCATGTAAGGTATATAATAGGAGATTAGTAAATACTTTTGCTTGATATTTGTACAACTTACTGTTTCATTTAAGACGTAGGAAGGGTGAAAACCTGCTAAGACATTAAGTTACTGGATGTGGTATTGTTCTCTTTTTGAGTGTGATTTGTGACTATAACTCACTACTCTTATTTTAAAACAAATTAGTTGAAAATTACTAAGAATACAGGATGTCTTTTTGTTGTGTGTGTGGGTCTTTTCCTCTATATTAGAGAACCCAGCGTTCATTTGTTAGGAAAAACATTCACACACTCTATAGCTGTCTGTTAGTATGTTATTTTATCATATGTATAGGCATTGAAATGTTTTGTGAACTGTTTCATTAAAGTCATTTTAGGTTAGAGCCATGTATTTAATTTTATTGTTATTTAATGATCTATTAAGGATTTTATTTTGGCAAATACACTTCCAATAAAAACAGTTTAGTTTTATCTGATTGTTTATTTGCTGGTACATAGACTGACAGGATGCATAGACAGAATGCTTTTGCATTTAAATCCCTGGATTTGTAAGGTACAAATATGTTGATGCTATATTATACTATTCGATTTGATCACAGAAATTCCCTATAGGTCTTGGGATAGAAATTTAATCATACTGCTTTAAGGTAATATTTTTAATATGACTACGTGTTATGTGCATATTGGTATAATTTTTTTGTGAATTTGGGCATATCAAGATGTATAGAAATGTTTTCTTATGTACTTCATTAAGGTGGTTAATCTTCAGTGTAATAAATCTTAATTTTTATACCAAAAATACTTGAGAGTATTTTCTTCAGCAAATTGCAGGAAAGTCCTTGTTATCATTAAAAGTGCTCTTTGTATCTGATTTTTTAAAAAGTTATGACTAAAATTTTGGTAGTGTGACTGTAAAAAATAAATGAATATATACAGGATTAATTTTCGAAACATATGTCAACTTTACATGTTTTTAAAAACTTTTTCATGGAAATTACAATCAGAAAATTAACATTTAGCGAGACACCTGTTCCACTTAATACCTGTTAGGATTTGATAGAAACATAAGTCAGAACTAGAAATTATTTTTCATGATTTGTAATTATTATTATAAAGAATTTTAAATGTGATGGCCTAATTACACAAACAAGTAATTTTTTTTAAAGATTTATTTATTTATTTGACAGACAGAGATCACAAGTAGGCAGAGAGGCAGGCAGAGAGAGAGGTGGAGGCAGGCTCCCTGCGGAGCAGAGTGCCGGATGCGGGACTCGATCCCAGGACCCTGGGATCATGACCTGAGCTGAAGCCAGAGGCTTAACCCACTGAGCCACCCAGGCGCCCCAAACAAGTAATTTTTAAAAACCTAAAATGGACCGAATTATATTGGGTCAATGTCAAAATTGGTATTTTGTGTAATTAGTTGAGTTTAGAATAAGTTACAAGATTGCTAATAGTTTAATAATTTGGTATAAGTTAGTGCTTACTGATCTCTAAAATGTCAAGTATAATTTCCAATATATAATATTTATTTTATGGTCTCCTCTGGTATGCTGTTATTTAATTCATCATTTATTTATTTGTTTTTAGAACATGATAGTACTGTTTAAAAAGTAATAGACTTGATTGGCATGGCTAAACCATACGGAATCTAGTTTGTTTAATAATGAGTAGGGATCATCGAATACAAGAAATCAGTATTCTGAGTTGGAAGACATTTCTCACTTTTTTGTTTTGGTATTTTAATGTTAAAAACAGTTCATATTTAAAGACAGCTATGATGTATGTATAAACTTTTGATTGCCTGCCATACAAATGCCATCTACACAGTGCTTGTGTTGTGAAAGATAGGATTTTACTAATCATCTATTAAGTGTCTTTTAGGTTTAATTTGTAATCTGTGACAGAAGTAATTGTTATTATAGAGTTATTTCATGAGAAATTAAAGCTTAAAATTGGTATTGTCATGTAAACATGGGTTATATTTCTAATACAATTCTTTGGTTTTTGGTAATCTTTTAAAAATGTATTTGTCTTGTATTTTAATAAAAGTGGATCACCTTTTTATCTCCTTTAAAGTTTTTAGAGGGTCAGGTAAACAAGATGAAGGTCTTAATCTTTCTTATGGGTAGTCTCATTGGCTTAGTATTATGTCCTTTTTCATGAATCATGATACATCCCATTTGGGATAGATATGTGTGGAACTTGATTCAAAGAAGTTTCATTACTGACGACCCTTGTTAAATAGATGTCACAAGATGGCCTCATCAACAAAGTATGTGTGTTTGTAAGGGCAGCATTGTTGTCAGACTTCAGTTATATTTTGAGCTCATTTTGGGACATTTAAAAATGAGGGCTATTTACTTATTGGATTTACTCTATATATCAAAGACAAATGTCTCCTATTTATCAATTGTAAAGTGTTCTGTAGGTTGAGAACATGTTAATTTGTTCTTAAATATTCTATATATCTTTTAAATATTTAGAAGATGTTAGATTTATATTCTAATTAAATTATCAAATGATAAAGATTAACAAGCATAATTTCAATTGTATTTGAAGATTCTTTGAGTTTTTATGAGACAATGATGCTGAATTAAATAAGCATATGCTTGATGCTTGGTTGCTTAAAGGGATTTTCTTTTTTTTGACAACGTTCATGTTTTGGGAGAAAATAAAAAGTCTCTTAGGTTGTATTGTATTGGAAGAAAAATACTGAAGGAAAACTGTTATCAGATTTGATTAAAATTATGCAAGTTTGGGGTGCTTTTTAGTATATTATTTCATTTTTTATATATAAGAAAATATTTTGAAATAGAGTATATCCAACACAGTTTATTAACTGCAGCACTACTAAAATTATACATAAGTATTTTCACCTCACCATTCAGAGACACAAAATAATAAATTATAAATGAAAGACTCTTCATGATCTTACTAAGGTATTTCTGTTTTTAACTACAAATTCAAAACAAGTAAAACTGAAAATAGGTAACTCAAGAAAATTTTCTTCTTTTCCTCTCTAGATCTCATAAGTTCTAGATAGATTCTAAAGAAGGTATATTAGAATTTTTTGCAACGTGTTTCATCTTTTTTGCTTCAGTAATAATGTGACCTGATACGCTGTTTTCCTAAACTTTGATTATTTTCACTTTCTAATGAGCTGCATTGCAACCTTGCTAATTGATCAGTTTAAAAAAATAATTCATCTATCATTCTTTATTTTTAGAGATCCTCATAGTGAACATAATAATGCATGGCATTTGTCTTTTTGTTCATAAAAATAAAAACGGTAAAAGTTTTTAAGATAAAAAAATAAGACAATAGATGGTCTTAAATTAAATATTACAGTGGGTTTTAAAATTTACCTATTCAATTGGTATTATGATACCTCTCTTAACTAGCATGCAAGATTATAGACTAAAACAAGATTATAGACTAAGACAAGGTTATAGATTTTTGAGGATTTTATAAGGTATAAATGTTATACAAATATGATACTATTATTTCTTAGGACTCCAGAGACTTTCTTGCCTTATTTTAAAATAATTAAATGAAGTAAATGTATTTCATCACTCTAAAAAGTAGAAATTTCAGAAACTGAATGTAATTTTTTTTTGGCCTAATTTCTAGATAGTAAAGACCATTTAACTTTCTAACACTATGTTAATCTGAATTAAATTTGTAATGGGAAAGAAGAAATACTCAACTAAAAACAAAATTTAGGATTAAAGTAAATAATACCAAGTTGTTACTTGGAACCCAACGTGTGCCAATCATTGTAATAGAATGGTAAATTATAAATTATTTCCCTTTTTGTGCTAATTTTGTGAATTCACTTATGGAAAAATCTTAGGAGTTTGTTATTTCATACTGAATTATTATTCTCTTATAAATCTAGTATTACCAAACATGATTTTAAAACTTTTTGATTATACAACTTTAAGACTGGCAGACAATGCAAAGTCCCTGATTATCTTTTTTTTTTTTTTTTTAAAGATTTTATTTATTTATTTGACAGAGAGAGATCACAAGCAGGCAGAGAGGCAGGCAGAGAGAGAGGAGGAAGCAGGCTCCCTGCTGAGCAGAGAGCCCGATGCGGGACTCGATCCCAGGACCCTGAGATCATGACCTGAGCCGCAGGCTTAACCCACTGAGCCACCCAGGCGCCCTCCCTGATTATCTTTAAGAGAGTTTGGAAGTCATAGATTTTTTTCTTTACCACAGTTTAGGAAACCATTTTCAGAAGAATGTAGAAAAATGGTAGCATTGAAGCCTGTTCAATTAGTTATTAAATATTGGAAATATTAAAGAAAATGTTTTAAATATGGTCCTTTTCTTTCATTTTAGGTGTTTAAATTTTTTCATTTTGAAATAACTTCAAAGTAGAAGTGTTGCCAGAATAGTAGAAATAACTCATATGCACTTTACCCAGATTTACTAATTTTTTGACATTTTGCCACCAAATATGGTATTTCCCATCATCCTCTATTTTGATTCTGAAAGTATGTATTTTTCTTGATAGTATTCATAGTACTAGGAATTTTATTTTTTATTTTTAGATCTTTTTCATCAAGTTCTTCATCTAATCTTTGTAAACTTTTTATTATAAAGTAAAATAAAAATACTATAACTTGGATGTTCAAAAAATATTGTTTAAATATGGTTTGGGACTGAGGCATTAAATAACTACAACGTATAGAACTGTAAATGGTGACATTTACCTAAATATTTTACAGAATATGTTGTGTTCATTGTCACTGAGGCTGATGAGTGAAATGATAGCTCTTAGTGAAGTTGGTAGAGAAATAATGGGAATTTGGTACATATAAATATAAATAATTGAAGATAATCGGCAAACTCAATATTAGCTTTTGTTTCATCCTTCTTTTGCTACTATCCAGCTCTTTCTGAAATGTAAATGAGCAGAATAGTTTAGTATAGCTACGAAGGGCTTATTTTGCAGTTGTTAGCTTGCTGTAAATGTCGTACTAGGTCTGTCTGCTTTAATTCCTACCTCACTAACACAGTGATGGAATTCCATGTGGCAGAAGTTAAAGTTAGAATTAAATGGCTGTAAGCCTCTGTTTTTTGAAGATAAATGCCCCCATTGTTTCCAGATTGAAATACCTGCTCTCAAAGTGTGTTTATCCAGTCCATCCAGGTACCCAAGTTTGGAAGTAAATGTAAATGGTTGCTAGGACTTATTCCAGAGGAGTTGGGATCCCAGGTACTTACCTGAATAGAACAGCTTATATATACATCAGCGTTGTTAGGATTATTCATCTGGAACAAAGTTGGAAGAGGTGAATTCTTTCTAACAACTTGTAATTGTCTGATTTATGCAACATTTAAAGATTTATTTTATTTTATTTTATTTGACAGAGATCACAAGTAGGCAGAGGGGGCAGGCAGAGAGAGAGAGGGAAGCAGGCTCCCTGCTGAGCAAAGAGCCCGATGCGGGACTTGATCCCAGGACCCTGAGATCATGACCTGAGCCGAAGGCAGCAGCTTAACCCACTGAGCCACCCAGGTGCCCTGATTTATGCAACATTTAAAAACAAATTTCTCCTGTCTGTTCAGTGAAGTAAGAAGTGAAGAAGAACTGAAAGTGTAAGTTGGAAGGGACAAATAAAAGCAGTGAGAGCATTGGATAGTGGGATCTTTAGTAACTGACATTTGGCTTTATGTGAATGTTCACTTCCATTTAAAAATAGGGCAGATGATCAGTTGGAGTTTGTTAATTGATTACATTTAAATTCAAATTGTGTTTCATATGAGTAACTTTGGTCTGACCTAAAAACAAAAGTCAAGGACTCCACTAGCTTATTATGGTGCAATGAAAGAAGAATATGTTAGCTACTACAGTGACTATATACTAACTTAGAAATTGTTAGTATTAGAGCATTTTAATAAGAGAGGCCTGTAAAGACATATCTTTGTGAATATGTTATATAGAATAACATGTATTTTTGTTTGCTCAGGGTAGTGAAAAATTTACATAATTGTATTTTTAAGGATAGAAACTTTTTTTTTGGATAGAAACAATTTTACCATATCTGTACTTTTGAAGTAACAAATTCAGGATTAGAATTGCAGCCTTTTTTTCCTTTAGCTTTATAGTGCTCTTCAACTGAAACTTAGTTTATAAAAGTTAGTTTTTTTGCTCACACTTTGGCATTTGGGCAGTGTCATAACATGTGTGACTGCTTAAAAAGAAGATACGTGTGAAATTACTCTCATCCCACTGTTGGGTCGCCTTCCAGCAATGGCTTGGACTGCTACAATCAGGCAATCTGCTACTCAGGATATTTAAGTTTAGAAACCGGAGATTTTTTTTTTTTTAATAGGAATAAAGGAAATTGCTTTTCTACGTGGAAAGGTTGCCATACTAGTTATGGTTGTATCAGAAGTGTAGGTAGTTCATGATCTACAAATGAGCAATATTTTAAGAGTTGAATTTTTAAAGATTTGCTTTTTTAAGGAGTTGAGTGGAACTAGAAACACTTTCTTTCTAGGAGTATTTTATATAATGTGTTTCTAAGCTCATCTACAATAAATACCCTTTCATATGATCTATAATAATGCTGGTATTACGAGGTATAGCTACTTTTAGTAAGAATGTTTCTGTAGAAAAATATCTTCAGAGCACTAGAATAGGAGATCCAGAGGAAACACTTCTGTCTTCTCATGGTGGCTGCAAAGGCCAGACAGAAACTTTAGTAATGAGCTAGCTGGGGGCACAGGAGTAGAAACTAAAGAATCTGACTGGAGCTCTTCCATTGAAAATACCTAGAGCACACTGTTTCCTGGCAGTGGGCTTTCATCTGTCTTCTCTTTCATAGGTTTGTTACTAGCCTTTTATCACCTGTTTTTTTTTTTTTTTTTCTAACTAAGGTTTCTTTCTTTTGTTTAAGATACAAAATAGTCTTAGCATGTCCTTCTCTTTTTCTGTCATCAGAACAAATCTTCTATCTTTTTTGAGGGGGACTATTTTCTAACAGTACATACAAATAATAGGAATTATAGAAATAATAGAAATTTGGAGAAGGTATAAAAAGTTTCTTATGGAATAGGATATCAGTGGTGGGTATTTTTGGATCCAGAAACCAAAAGTCATTTTCTGTGTTGGAAGAACAATCAGAGAGACTTCTTGGAACATTTCCAGGAGCATGTAAAGAATTAGAGATTAAAGAAAGTATGTGAATGAAGGGTAGATAAGTAACTTTTTTGCAGTAAAGAACTGAAAGTAGATTGTGATGATTTCAGTGGTGCTTACCTTTCCCTTATCTCCCCTTCCCCTTTTGTCCCAAATTTAATTTGTGTTGACCTGGTCTTAATTTGTTCCCTGTTTGAAGCTAAAGTGATAGCTAGAATTACCTGAAGAAGTTTGCTGACAATGTGGCTAGGAGAGGAAAGGAGGTTAAGTCTTTATCTGGCAATAGCAGATAGTAAAAGAAAGTTATCTGTGATTTCCAGTCTTGGGCTGTATAGGACATGTGTAAGTAGGGGATGTTTGCAAGTCACATACTTGTTTTTTATTTAAAACAAAAACCTTAAATTCCACACCTTTGATCTACACTTTGATGTTAAATAATGATATAATGGTTGTTTAATACAGCAGTGGCAGAAGGCCCTGCAATAAAATTAAATAAGTATTCTAATATACATAATTCATTGATTCTTCAGTAGATGTATCTCTAAAGTGGTTTTTGGAAACAGTTTAAAAAAATGTCTCAAAGTTCTAATGGAATTTTTTAAAAAATATAAACAACTTACTAGAATTTTAAATTAATTGTAACCAGTTAGGTTGTTTATTAAAGCTACAGAGTTTAAATGGGCAGTTTCTGACATAATTAAACATTTTGGGATAGAGATAACCTAACCGGATTATTAAATGAAAACAGGGTAGGTAAATTTGGGACAGAGGCTATTTAAAAAAATTATTTCTTAGAGTAAAACAGTTTTTAAATTTTGTAATAGGGAGCTACTTGGGTAGAAAAGGAATGTTTAGTTCATATTTTACTGGTCAGTGTAAATGGATAGTATGGAAAGTGCTTTTTCTTAACCCTCCTGTCTTTTTGCTGCTATGGAAAAAGGTAATCCACTCAGAAATTTTACCTTTCCTGTGAGACCTTGAAATTCTGAAACTGTCATCTCCTATAGGAAATGCTATTCCAGAAAATCCTGGTGATGCTCAGGAAGACCTGGAATTATTCTTGAACAGAATTATTTAAAAGTAACCCATCATGCACAGAAATTCACCTGCCTTAAAAGAAACCTTAAATATTTAATTTATAAAATGATACATTACATTTGATAGAAATTTTGAATTTTAAAAAACTTTTTAGTGATTTTTAGGCATGAGATTGGCTAAATAGAATAATTTTCACTTGAAGTATTGGATATAGAGTATTTGTTATTTTAAATATAAACAGGTGAGGAGATGTAGAGAACTCTTTTATTTTTTTATTTTGCTTTTTAAATTATAAAATTGATACATTGTCACTAAAGAAAGCTTGGAAAACATAAAGAAAAAATGGTAGAAATAATTTCCCATAACCTATCCCCCCAAGACAAATCAATCACTATTTATACTTGAATGAATATTGTCCATATTTTTCTGTGTAAATAGAATTTGTATTTTTCAAAAAATGTTATATTCTGTACATGACTTCACTAATTAATATATTTTAAACATTATCCTGTAACAACAAATAATTTGGTAGAATATCTACAGAAAGTTTTACACCCTAGACTGAATAACTAAAGCTTATTCATTTAAATTTAAACCTTTTTGAATCTTTCTAAAATATTTTGTTAAAGAGAATATATTAAGATAGACTTTTCTGGTTCAGGGTCATCACTATAAATATCAATAACATTGCTGTGCTATATACAGTGATACATTCAGGGACAATTGAGAGGTATAAGAGGACTTGACCTCATAGTTGATGGTCCTAGACTATTATTTTTAGGTTTCATGATGGATACCTAAAAACAATATGTACCACAGCAAAGAGATAGTATAAGAACCAATAAATGATAGTGATTGAGGAAGTCATAATGATGACAGTGAATTAATACATTTAATGGCATGGGGCAATCACTTGTGTCAATGTTATGGATTTTTTATATACTAACTAGTGATAATTAGAGAAGAGAAAGAGTATGAAGGTTCAAGTTTTCTTTTCTTTATGTAAGACCTTCAGGTTGCACACAGCCAAAAATACTATGACTCAGTGCTCTGTGGACATCATGATGGAAAAATGGCAACTTTATTTTTCATACTGAGAATGATAAAATAGTTGGCAAAACCACAGTGAAAGTCCCTTTTACTTAAAAGAAGCACAAGTCTGGCTGGATAACTTGTTCCAAGGTTAATGATAATATTTAACATTTGCATCCAACACTCTGTGATACACTTTACATATTTTAACTAGTTTAATTCTTAGATCATTTCTATGAGGTAGGTATTGTTATTATATTAATTTCTCAGATGAGGAAACTTGAAGCACAGAGAGATGAAAGCTAGTCAATTTCAGGGCCAAGCTTAGAATCTGGGCAATATGTCATTAAAATTCATGTTCTTAACCACTGCTCTGTGCTGTTTCTATCATAGCTAATTAGGTCTAATGTTTTAGGCAGAAAAGAAGTAAAAATTCCTCTTGGAGACTTATATCCTTTAGTAATTTATATCAAATGTATAACCACCAGTGTTTCTTTCTTACATATTTCAAAGCATTATCAAATTAAGTCTTCAGGACTACTTGAGGCATTGGGAAGTATACTTTCCCTATGTCTAATAATAAATATATATTTTTCAAGAAAATGCATGAAAATTTATCTTTAAAGTAAAAACATCTTTAATTTTTTAATTTTTTATTTTTTAAAAGATTTTATTTATTTATTTGACAGATATCACAAGTAGGCAGAGAGGCAAGCAGAGAGAGTGAGGGAGGAAGCAGGCTCTCCGCGGAGCAGAGAGCCCGATGTGGGGCTCGATCCCAGGACCCTGGGATCATGACCTAAGCTGAAGGCAGAGGCTTTAACCCACTGAGCCACCCAGGTGCTCAAAACATCTTTTAAAAATATAGAAATTCATGTATTTCTCCATTTATGTGGACAGTTATGGATAAGATTTAAAAATTCAAATGTAATGGCCCTTAGATATCAGTCTTTGAGTACAGTAGTACCTTTGATCAGTATTACTCTGCTGGTAAAGGTGCAGGGTAGTAGGTTTTGCTATTAGACCCAAACTGGAAGTTGGTTTTTATTTTTATTTTTTTAATAGGAATAGAGGTGATCAGATGTATTACACAGTAAAGGTCAATATTGTTTTAACAGACTTTAATTTTTGGAACTAAATAGATGAATGTATGGATTTTTTTTTTTTTGTGGAGATGGATCAAAATAGTTGGAAAAGGGCCACTTAGCAATTCCTTAAGTTTTGACTTCAGCTACTTCCTGTAAACTGAGAATGCCGAATAATTCTTAGTCTTATTGTCTTTATATTTGAATGTTTATTTTCAGTTCAAACTGAGCAATGCTCATAGCTTGACTGGACTGAATTAATAATTTTATGTACCTGTTTCTCTCAATTTACTTTTTTTCTGTGTTCTTGTTCTTGAGTAAAACCCTTCAATTTTTATTTTCCCTCTCATAAAAGGTAAGATACTCCACATTCTTTAGAATGGTTGGCAGTATTCCTCTTGGCCTGACTTCTGCTTAGCAAATCTTGTTCCTACTATGCCCCTACAAACCCACTCTGCCCTAGCTGAATCCATGTGTGGTTTTCTGAACATGCTGTTCACACTTCATTCTTCCTGCTCAAAATTCTCTTTCCCTTCTTTTCCATCAGGCTCATCTTTTAAGACTTGTTGGTTTATGACAGCTTTATCAGGTAGGTATTATTACCTCTCCATTATTCAGATGAGAGGAAATTAAAGCTTAGAAAGTTTACCCTTCTCAGGAACTGATCAAATTCCTCTCTTGGGAATTAGAAATTGGGAAAATGAATTAGTTCCTCATAGAAAAACCTTACTGTAGACATACAGTAGAGAATCAGTTCCCAATGGCAAAGTTTTATTTTTATTTTATCATAGATAAAGATCAGAAAGAGGTCTCCCTCCACTCAGGGGTGGGATATTATTTTTTATAGAGTATGTATGAAGCAGAGACAAAAAGTAACAGAAAAGAAATTACTGAGTGTGAGAGGTCGAAATACCAAGTGAGGGAGAGAGGATAAGAGCTCTCTTGGTTCCTAGGTCTTTTCGTTCTTGTGTTGATAATTGTAAGAGATTTTCTATATTTGGAATTCATTTGACTTGATTTTTTTATCCTTTGCAACCTAAAGAGCCAAATTAAAGCAGATGTATATATTTGTGTGTATTTGCTAGCTTAGTTTCAGTTAAGTAGAGGAAATCTTCACCAAAAAGTGACTATATTCCACGGATATATTTATGAGTTCGATTGGAACCTAGAAAATGGTTTCTCATGAAGACAGTTATAGGTGATAATTATATTCTTTGGTTAGCTCATCTAGGTTTTATCAGGTTGAACTACTAAATACTATATTGTAATAAAAATAGATTACTATTGAAATGTGATTACTAAAATTAGTGATTCAAATGAAGACAAAAATAGTTTTTCTCAAATGCTAGCACCTGAGGAAAAGCAGATTTAATTAAAAAGCTTAGGGTAGTAGATACAAACTTACATGGCAATTTTAGCTTCTTATTTATTTAAAACAACTGTATTGAAAGTGTTTAGCATCCATGATAGATTGTATTTGTTTTGTGTTTAAAACTGTAATAAAATTGAGAGGGATGGAGATACATGTCTTTGGGCTATGAAAGATAAATAGGAAGGAATATGATATATGATATTCCCTTCCATTAAAAGCAGTATTTACAGTAGGGACCAAATTTCTTCTGTTCGTAGTTCTCAAACTCTTTGATCTATGGACCACTCTATACCCTTAAAAAATTATTCAGTACTCCAAAGAGATTTTGTTTATGTTTTTGTATCTTTCGATATTTTTTGTACTTAAAAAAGTAAATTTTGAATATAGAAGCATTCATTCCATTAGTCATCAGAGTGATTATGTTATTACAAGGTCATATAATTCTGAAAAACTCCACTGTATACTCAGAAAGTGAGTAGAAAAGGCATTTAACCTGTTATTATTAAAATAGTTTTTGATTTTAAGATACCCTGAGCAGGTCCTAGGTGAGAAACCCTGGATCAAACTTTGAAAACTGCTCCTATAGTTACAATACTTCTGTTTTGAAATTCTTTATTTCAAATGGGAGAAGATTTTAGTAGAAGCAAGAAATTAACCATCTTCAAAATATGTGTATATTATGTTGAGCACTCATCCCTTTTAAATTCATTTATTTTCCACAGTAAAAGAAAACAATTTGACTTGGCTTTGTTTGTACTTACTTTTAGATTGGAAGATGAAAATATGAAGGAAAAAAAAAGAGAGATGGATAGTATTGACTGTGGGGTGTGTGAATGTGTGTGTGTCTACGTGCTTAGGAGAAGTGATCTAGTCAAATGGAATTGAGCCTGGTACTAGAAATGTAGTCTGGGTGGCTCATCTAATGGTGGTCGTTTGCTTTCTGTTTTTAGTCATACATTATGGTTCACTATATGGCCGTTATTTGAGCTCTATTGCAGGTAACTTAGAGATCACAATTAGTAAAGGGAGTTTGTTTTGAAGCATTCTTCTATATGAGAGAATCTCATGATCTTTCTGAACCTTAGGAAGAATCTTTATATTAAGATCTTGGTATTTTGTGTTGTTACTAACCCCAGCTGGATTAGAACCAGGGACTTGAATACAATGGTGAAGCTGTGCAATTTCGTGTACAATTGTTTTTTTAAACAGTTGGTAGTATTTGGAGCTTTATATTTAGGTACTCTATTTAGAAAGTGAATGCAAATCACCTTCTCTTTTTCTTTTACATTGAGTTATATGTTAATTTAGTTGTAACATTTTTGACTGAAAGAAATTCTGTGGCTTTTCTTTCTTCTTTTTAAGTAATCTGTGCCCAGCCTGGGCTTCAGACTCACAACCCCAGTTTCAAGAGTCACATGCTCTATTGACTGAACCAGCCAGATGCCCTGATTCTGTGGCTCTTTTATAAAATAAAAAAATTATTTTGAACTGTGAATTATCACTGATTTTTCTTTAGGATAGGTTTTTCTTAAAAGTGAAATATATCTATCTATGAATTCCATAGGGTGCATTATAGAAAAAATTATTTATATAAGGGCTAAATGCCAATGTCTGAAAAGATTTTATATTAAAATATCCCATGAAATATAAACATATAACTTTAAAGTATTATTTAAATATAGTAAATAGCACATACAATTAAAATACTGCATATATTCCTAATGGTCCAATTAGATTAGGGTTTGATGAAGTAAATTATTATATTAATTATAGTTGTTTTGTAGAAGAAAATTTTCAGGTTTTGTATGTAAAATTTTGTAAGTATCTTAATTTTTCAAAGCTTCTCTTAAGCCTAGGCATGATGAGTTAACTCACTTTTTTAAAAAGGGCTAATTTGAAAGTGATTACTTATTTCTTCATGTTCAAGATTTATTTGGAGAGTCTTCAGAAGACTTACCTGAATAGAGTCAGGAAGCAATCTGTATTTCTAATTTTCTTTTTGGTACTTTGAGGTAATTATTCCAAAAATCACAGATGAACCCTCCACTCACTTTTTTGAGGGAAATTACTCTTCAATTACAATGTGTTGATAAAATTCATGGAGGTGTTTTTGACTAGTGATGACTTTATATTCATATAGGAATAATCATTACACTATCTTTGTCTTTATTGTAGTGTAAACTTTTGTTTTTCCTTGGATGTGTCAATTTAGTTACATTGATGACATCTGTATTTTCAGCTAAATTAGCCTTGACCAACTGCTTTATTGATTGGTCCAAATTTGTGGCATGTTTTTCAGAAAGACTTATGATGGGTTGGCGCACAGAAATGTCATATTCCAATCACGACAGGAGAATTGGTTGGATTGCCTGTCCTTCTAGGAGGTATTCTTAAAATTAGTTATCCTGTTATATTATATCAATACTTACATCTCCCATTAAGAATGAGAAAATATTTAGATTTGTTATTAGCTGAGTTTATTTATAAATTCATAGAAATTATCATTTTAGGAATTAAATTGCCAAACTTCTTTGGATTCCAAATTTTGATTGTTCCTCTAAATAGAAAAATATGTCTCTTAGTAAATATTACCTACTCCATTATGCTGATAAGTTATAACTAATATAATTGACTCTGATAACTCCATTTACTGATAACCATAATTTTTCAGGAATAATGGAGTTTGCCACTTAGAATCGATGCAAGAATAAGTGTTATTTCTCCAGTGTTTGTCTTTTTCTTAAGACTAGATCTACGGTACTGCAACTAAAAACAGAAACACAAAACTTGCCTCAATTAATTTCCATTACATTCAGAGGGTGGTTAACATAGGTTTTAAATTTTTGCTATTTAAATCTCTTCAAGTGCTGTGTAAGAAAGATTTAAGAATTTTGCAGCATAGGTAAACTGTAGTAACTGTGTGCTGAAAGAAATTTAGGAAAATTACTGGGCTTACAGTTGTTTTGCAATTCAAATGATTCCAGTATGTTCTTCATGAAAAGATGACTTGTTTTAAAATTCTTTATTAATATGCATTTTTAAAGCTTTAAACCCATTTTCACTTTTTATCAATTTATCTATATAAATATGTGCCTCCTCCATTTTAAGACTAGTTATAGAAAACTGAGCAATAAAATAAGCCAAAGGTTACAGAATTAAACAAGTGGTGGAAATAACAGAATTCAGATCCCTGAATCTTATGTCTACTGTTTCTTAAATTCAGTAGACAAAAATGCAGTGAAAGCTACAACTGAAATGCTATAGTGGTTACTCCATGAACATGGAAACACCTTTGGCAGGTCTTTTGCTTTTTCATGTGTACATATACTTTAATATAGTTTACTTTCTATATCTAACTATAGACCCCTATTTTAAGCTATTACTTAAACTATAACATATTTAAACATATATGTATTCCTTAATATACATTTATTTTTCCTAACTATGATCTTTAATTATAAATCATTTTGAGTCAGTAGTATTTTGGAACTAGCAGAACTCTACCCTTATGTATGTAAAACAATTACATGTAGGCTTTCATTATACAAATTCTAGGTAATAAAAATATAGCCAGTTATATGTCTTTATTTTTTTGCTTTCTCTTTGTTGCCTTTTTTGTGTGTGTAAAAGAAGCAAAGTGAATTATTTCATACTAATGAATAATTTTTAAGGCTAGGAGCTGCCCTCCAGGTTTTCCCAAAATTGCTACCATAGGAAAATAAAACTAAGCAGAACTCCATAGAATGAATACATCTCTTCTGTATATAGAACATTGTTAAATATATTTAGTTTACAGTAAAAATCTACATATGGAGATAATTAAGCAATATAAAAGAAACATATCTTTTATTATAGTCATTAATTTTTAACAACTACCCTATAATACAGTAGGTAATTTGGCCTGCACATTTAATTAAAACCATTATCTTTCTTTTTGGAAGCATTTATTGTACAATTCCAAAAACTGTTTGTGCATTGGTGGTTCAGTGGTAGAATTCTCGCCTGCCAAAAACTGTTTGTGAAAAAAAAATCATGAACCTATTTGTCTCTAAATTGGGCCGCTTCAAACAAGTAGGAGAAGGAGATTGTGTATCTCTGTTTAAAGAGTTCTTTATTTTAGATATGTGCCATAGCTGAATATTAAAGTATATAAAATTATTTTAGTTATGTCCCTACAATTTTTTGAGTCAGAGATACAAAAATGAAACTATTTAATCTATTCATTAGCAGAACCAACAATTAGTTTAAAACATTTAAAAAAATTTTTCAAGCTGATAAGTAACCATCTATTTCTAGCTTTAGACAAAACTGTAATTGTAATCCCCTGTGATAATGAATACATTCCCTTTGAGCTCTAAGAAATTCATTTTCTAAAACCTTTAAATTTAGGGTCTAAACTTGCACATTTAGGTTCAATTGCCCATCATTTCAGATGTTCTGGGAAGAGATATCTAATGATTTTTCCTTGGCATCTACCCTTTTTTTCAGATTCTCGACTGACATTTTATCGTGTTATTGTGTTCCACGCTATTTAGTTCCTCCTGGAGCCTTCTGAATTTCACATGCACTACTTCCATCAGCTCCTGCAGAGTGGATAACTTACCTAGGGACCCAGGTCTTACTGGACAAGCAGGCAATTGTGAACAGGGGCAGACTGGCTTGCTTTGTTTTTTTTTTTTTTTTAATTTAAATTTTTATATTTTTTTGCATTTTAAAGTATAGATACTCATTTTAGCAATTTATTGGAAAGTAAAAGCCAGTGAGTTTCTGTAGGAAATATATGTCTTTATCTAAAATGGAAGGATTGTGTAGAAATGAGCCTTCCTACATGCTGGCTTTTCTCAATAACTCAATAACTTTACATTGTAACTGAAACATTTTTCAGTCTCTAAAAACTAAGTATATCTTTGTTTTCTAGTACCTATTTCTGTAATGTAAACATGCTTGTGTAGGTATGAAAAAAAAAACCCAAACTGTTCTGTATGCACAAAATATAACTTGTTAGGAGGTAGGAACCTCAGGTTTACTAAGGAAGTAGAAGAGAGGGATTTATTTAAAGGATGTTTAAACTTGTTGCAAACTGGAAATTTATCTTGTATATCATAAAGATAGAACTTTGCCATCAGTTTAAAAGAAAAACAAGATTTTTGGTAGAATCTTTACTAATGACTTAAAAAATACTAAAGAATTCTAGAAACTATTGTAAGTCAGACTGGTTTAGAACAGCAACAATAAATTGGGCCTACTTTTTCAGATGTGTACCCATTAAAATTAGGTATCTCTATTGGCAGTTAGGTAACAGGAAAAATTGCTATATTGTGTTTTAATGAAATACTGTCACTTACTAAAACTGAAAGTTAATTTTAAATATTATTTAGATCTGTGAGCCAGAATTTTCATGTGGATATGGAAGAAAAGACTCATTTTATTAACTGCAAGAATAAATATGTATATTTTAAGTGCTGAAATATTAAGTTTAAATTTTTTGTTGCTTTGAAAACATGTAAGAACTAAATTAAATTTTTGATTCGTGGCTAGTTAATGATGGGGAATAAATTAGCATGAATCTAAAAATTAAACAGAATGAATTAGGAATTGTTAGACATCTGATGCTTTAAAATTCTATATGAGAAAATAGTGTATTATCAAGGGAAGAATTGTGATTTTGTTGATTAAGAACTTTGCTGTTTTTAAAAATTCATTTATATATTTTCTACCGTTAAAACATTGTTTCCCATCTCTCAGTCTGAGTTTGAGCTGATTTCTTCTTAACACCATTAGGTGACTTAGTGTAATCAGTGGCATTCAATTTTTGTAAAGCAAAACTTAGGGCTTTAGATGTTTCCAGTAAAACTAAAGCCTATTGAAATTGTTTTGTTTGGATTTTAGTTTAAATCTTGTCTATCCTGCTTTATAGCTCCCCCTTTGACTAATACATTAGCAGTACCTTTTTCTGTGTAGAGATGTTATGCAAAAAAAGTAATTTTTTTAGTGTCTTCTATCCTTTTTTTTTCTGACGTTCAGAAGTCAAATAATGTGTGCCTTCTTATCTTCACATTAAGTAGCAAGAAGACTGTAACTTGAACAGAAAAAATTACTGCATTGCGGTATTTTCTATCATAGAATGCTATATTTTGTAGAATTTCTGTAGTATTTTGTGTTTCTTCCATTAGAGGAAGAAAGAATTTGTTGTTTAGTAGATAAATTAAAATTGTATAGTAGAAGCCCTAATTGGATATTTTTGGTAGTGCAAGAGTGAAATTGTTTTAGCATCCTTCCGGTAAGAAATAACAACATTGCTTCAGGTGAGAGTGGCATGTACAATTAGAATTCAGCCAGATGATTGGGTCTTAAACTTTTTTTTTTTACAAACAAAAAATATAATGTCATATAGAAACCTGAATTTTCAAAAACATACTGATTCCTGGCTTAGCTGAATTTCTTAGCTTTTGTTTGTTTTTAAAGCTATCTTTCTTGTAGCAAAGGGTAGAATGTTAAATATTTAGTAAGAATTTTGAAGCATGAATTGGTATAAAATGACCTAAAGTTAATTATTTCTTAATTTATAATGAACACTCGGGTAATTTCTTAAAGTGTATTTCTAAGTTGCTTAACATTTTTTGCATTATTTAAAAGTGTTAACTTTTAAAAGAAATGTTTCTGCAACATTGAAATTGGTTTAGCAGTTGTCTATAAAGGAATGGGCAGTGTCAGTCTTAAAATTCTTTTGCAAAGTAACCAAATAATTTTCCTTTGCACAGTAGAAACAATTAAAATAGTATTTATGCATTGGTTTTTCTCCTGGTATTTGTGTTTTTAAAATTGCCACATGGTCTGAAAATGATTTTATTTTGCTAGAAATGCTTTTGGGAATGTTTATTTTCTCTATAAGTGGAGATTGAGCACCACCTGTTGGTCAAACAAATGTATTTTAATTTGTGATTTCAGCAAAAAAATTTTGTTGTGAAATAATGACAATCCTTAACAATAGAGGTCTTATATAATTCTGTCACAGCATAGATTTATGTCTAAAAACTGTACTTCATAAAATCCACCAGAATGCCTTAATTATTATAAATTATAAAATGATCCACCTTTAACATCTTTACTATGTAAATTTTCCTAACTTTATTGCTGTATTCTACTGAATTATGTAAGTTTTCCTTTTAAGGAAGTGGATGGTCTTAACCTTGTGTTTACTTACTAAGTTATTAAGAGAGATGATTATTTTATTTGCCTTATGTGGAAATTATCAAATTGAGGAAGAACAGTTTGGTGATTCCTGTGTTATTTATGCATTAATCTGAATGCTGCTAGATTTAATATTTAAGAAAAAAATCCTTTTTAAATTATTTTTCTTAATAGCAGTCTGAAGTAAAAAAGTAAGAATTTTTATACTAGAAACAGCAATTACTATTTTTATTAGTATTTTATATAATTTTACACTTTGTCATGTTGAATGTTTTGTTTGAAATAGATAAAACTAAAGTAGTCGTTAATAAAGCAAATTATTAATTTTAAAATCTTAATTTTAATAATTGATATGAATACAAATATTAATAAAACAAACCACTCAGAGCAAAGCAAAAAATATCTGAAGTGACATTTGATACTCTCAGAGATGTGAAAACTGTATTTTCATTAAGACTAGGTACAGAAGGCAGCTATGGTACTTCTTTCGCTACTGACTTCAAAGTGAGTGCTACAGCTGTATCAAAGTCTTAACCCCTCATCCATTAATAATGTACAGTAAATAAATCAGTCCTTTTGGGTTTTAGGGAGGTTGATCTTTTTATTTTAGGTTATACTTTCTAAGAAGAAATTCCATGCTTAGTGTTCCATGCTTAGTGTTATATATATTCTTACCAAGAAAACAGTATAAATAAAGCCAAAAAGATAAATTTATTTATATTGATATTTTATGTATCATAACAGAAGGTAACTGATGTTTTATATTAAAATTAAGACTGATAATGTCGACTATATTAGATTGTTTCAAATTAAAAATCATACCCCAGTTTCCTTCAACTTCTGTTGCTTTTTCCTATACCCATTTAATGTTACCACTTTTTGCTTATTTTGTAAGCTGGAAACTTCGGAGTCAGTCCTGTCTCTCATTTTCACCATGAAATTCAGTTTCTAAACACTGGAAGTGACTCCTCATTCTTCTCTCCCCACTGTTACACTACTTCAGTCTTCCTTATCCCTCTGGCTAATCCAGTAGCTTACTAACTCATTTCATTGTTTCCAGGCTCTTTCCTATTCTACCCTATCTTCAGTAGAACTTGTAAGTTTTTCACTGGGACCTTAGGATCCAATTCCAATCTATTCTTAGAGCCTTACTTCCCTGTTCTCTTTCTCACCTTTTGAAACCAAATGTTATCTCCTTTGTGAAGAGTCACTTTTTAAGAATTAATCATATAGATTTGAGCTCTACTAGCACTTGGGTCATATTACTAGATGGTCTCTAATCACTAGAACAATTATTAGTTTATGCAAGTATAAATAGTTAGGAAGTCTCTGAAGCAGTGACTGAAAGCAGTGGTTTGTTTTATTTTGAATTTTAAGTCCCAAGCATATTCCTTGGCACACAAGAGGTTGTAAACTTATGGTAAAGAGTTTGTTTACTTTGTCTCCTGGAGTGATTTACATACTCAGACCCTAAATGTGTTTATATATGTAATATATTTAGAACAGTACTGGTATGTAGTAAAGCCTCAATATATGTTAACAGTTATTATTTTAAAAAGAAAATAAGCCATTTAAATATATTTCAGTATTGGGGAAGGTACACAAATTTGAAGCAAAGTTCTTAAAGACTTTTTATTTTAGCAGTGAAATATCACATATTAAAGCTAGTTTAAAATCTTGAGTATGTGAGAACCATTTTATTTAAAAGGTGTGCAACTGAGAATTGAGTTACGTAAAGTTTTATTAAGTTTGTCTTTTAGAGTTAAAAAATATGTACACATACATAAATAACTGCTTAATCTTGTCTTAAAGTTGTTGCCGTATTATGTTAAAGTAGTTTCACTCTAAACTATTTACCAAAATGGTTTTTGGTGATAAAGAGAAATAATGTTAAGAAAATAAATGAAAATGAAAAAAAAAAAAGGAAAAAAAGAAAATAAATGAAAAATTGGCATCTTATTTTTTAGGGTAGACATTTAAATTAAAAAATGAGGACCTAGCATACAGTTTTTTTTTTCTTTCTTTCCAGATAGGCTGGGTTATAGTTATGTTAGTAGAAGGTTTTAAAAAACAACTGTAGAATATTTGAAATAGGTCATTCTATCACAAGGCTTATGGCAGACATAGATTTGGTTTTGACTTGACTGTCTTAGATTTACTGGGTTTTTGTTTGTTTGTTTGTTTTATTTTCTTCCATCCTTATTTGCTTTATGAATTTTCTCATCAGTTCAGTCAAGTTCAAAGTGAAGATTTCCTTGACTTTTTTTCAGTGGTTTTGAAGGGGGGGTAGAGGGGTACATAAGGAAATGTCAACAGAATATTTTTTTATAATATATGTTATAGTTAAATCTGATTTCTTTAGTTAGAAATCTTTATTTATGATGTGGCATTGGAAGATGAAGGTTAAAAGCATCCATTGGGATACAGGCCTCTGAATCTAGACAGTTCTCAAAAATTCATAAAAACATTCATAATGAATGAGAATCACTGAGTAATGTTAATATTAGCTTAGATTGTAATGCTAAGTATTTTTAAGGAGTTTACAACTTTTTGGAATTATAAAAGGTGGTTTTTTTTTAGACAATAAAGAAATTTGATTCTTTGTTGGGTTGGATCTTCTATTTTGCAATCTAGTATCATTAATAGTATACATATTACATAACTTTAAAAATATCATTGATATTAATCATTTTCTTTCTGTGATTGAATGCTTATGTTGGAAATAAGTATAGCATTGAGAGTCTGTGTTTAATATTATGTGTGTCTGCTTTGAATTTCTTTTTTGATTGACATACATTACTCCTGAGTGAGACGCTTACTGTTGATAGTATTCTTAAATAATTTGTGCAGTCTACAATTAATAATTTAACTGCAGATGGCTTTCTGTTGACTCTGTATGTTATTTCATCTTATGATTATAAAATATGCCATAATATAGTAATTTATTTGGGGGATTTAATTAAACATTTGAGGATGAAAATAAAGTCTTATAATCTTGAATTTTATTTTATTGTTTAGTAGATTTGTGTATTATTCTGTAAGAGATGTGTGCTCAGGATAATGCAGAGATTTTAAAACTTAGGGGAAACAGAAATATTTCAAAACTATTTTCTAGCAATAAAATTCTGCATGTCTCCCTATTTGAAAATATCTTTAATTATTGGGTTTACAGTTTTCGCAGTTTGGTTTAAATCGGAAGCTTTCAGTTTTTCTTAAATGAATAAGCCAACTAAAATTAGTGTAAAATATTTCAATTATATATTTTTATATTCAGTATATAACCCATATTCATATGTAGTATTTTGCTTTATTAGTAGAAATTTCTCATTGTTAGATGTAATCATTCCTACCAAGGGATATTTTAAAGTATCAGTGATAACCATATTTTCAGATTAATAAGAAGCTAAGAGAAATATATGGTGCTTATTCAGCAAGTATTTTGGTGTCTGAAAAGTATTGAGACTATGATTTAAGTTTGGTTATTTCCTAATTAAATATTATTTAGGAAGAGAAAAACATTAGTAGCAAAGTAAAATGCAGTGTTATATGTGCTATAACACGTGATGTGAAAGAAACTTAGAGCAGTGCTTAAGACTTTTTGAGGTTCGCAGAAGGTTTTTGTGAGATTGTGATGTTTCATTCATTTATAAGGAATTGAAGAATATTTCCAGGTGGCAAGAGAAAATAAAGAAGGGGTTTGTGGGGGCGCCTGGGTGGCTCAGTGGGTTAAGCCGTTGCCTTCGGCTCAGGTCATGATCCCAGGTCCTGGGTTCGAGCCCCACGTCGGGCTTTCTGCTCAGCGGGGAGCCTGCTTCCTCCTCTCTCTCTGCCTGCCTCTCTGCCTACTTGTGATTTCTCTCTGTCAAATAAATAAATAAAATCTTTAAAAAAAAAAAAAAAGAAGGGGTTTGTGGTTCAGGGAGCACTATGTGCAGAGGTGTGGAGGCATTTAGAGAGCAGGGCTTCGAAGAGGGGACTGTGGACCATGAAGCTGACTGGAGATGTAGGCTAAGTTTTTTGGGTCTTATGGCAATAATTTTGGATATTATTCTGTAAGCATTGGTGAGGGATTAAAGAATTTTGAGCAGGAGAAGAACCTGTACCCATTTCCATTTTTGTAAGATTATTGTGGTCATACTATGGAGGATGAGGGTAGAAAAGTCAATTAAGGAAATTTCTACAGTACAGGAAAAAGAGTACCTGAACTAAGTGGCAGTGAGAGTAAAAAGGGAGGGGTTAAGGAGATAGAGTCAGTCCACAGGTCTTGATGATTAATTGGTTGTTGAGGTTCACAATGTTTCTTTTGTTTGTTTGTTTGTTTTGTTTTTTTGATCACTCAAGATGGGTATCTAGTTTGAGCTACTACTCACTGACATAGGGACTAATGGAAAGAGCGCATAGTTTTGGGATAGGGGTGGACTTCAATAGAAAACATGTCCTTTTTAAAAATTTAAATTCCATTAATTAACATATAATGTATTATTAGTTTCAGAGGTAGAGTTCAATGATATCAGTCTTATATAACACCCAGTGTTCATTGCATTATGTGCCCTCCTTAATGTCCATCACCCAGTTATTCCTCCCCTCTAGCAATCCTCAGTATGTTTCCTATGATAGAGAGTCTCTTACAGTTTGTCTCCCTCTCTGAATTCATCTTGTTTTATTTTTTCCTCTCTTCCCCATGATCCTGTTTTTTTTCTTAAATTCCACATATGAGTGAGATCTTAAGACACTTCTCTTTCTCTGATTGACTTATTTCACTTAGCAAAATAACCTCTTGTTCTGTCCATGTGGTTGTAAAGGATTTCATTTTTTTTTTTTTCTGGATGGATGAGTAGTAGTCCATTGCATACCACATCTTTTTTTTTTTTTTAAGATTTTTATTTATTTGAGAGTGAGAGAGAGCGTGAGAGAGGAGAAGGGAGAAGCAGACTCTCCATGGAGCCGGGAGCCCGATGTCGGACTCAATCCCAGGACTTCGGGATCATGACCTGAGCCAAAGCCAGTCGCTTAACCAGTTGAGCCACCCAGGTGCCCCATACCACATCTTTTTTTTAATCATGCATCTGTTGATAGACATCTTGGCTCTTTCCACAGTTAGCTATTGTGGACATTGGTGCTATAAACATAAGGGTGCAGGTACTCCTTTGGGTCACTACATTTTTACGTTTGGGGTAAATACCCAGTAGTGCAATTGCTGGGTCGTAGGGTAGCTCTATTTTCAACTTTTTGAGGAGTCTACGTACTGTTTTCCAGAGTGGCTGCACCAGCTTGCATTCCCACCAACCGTATAAGAGGGTTCCCCTTTCTGCGCATCCTTGTCAATATTTGTCATTTCCTGACTTGTTAATTTTAGTCATTCTTACTGGTGTGAGGTGGTATCTCATTGTGCTTTTGATTTGTATTACCCTGATGCCAAGTGATGTTGAGAATTTTTTCATGTGCCTGTTGGCCATCTGTGTCTTCTTTGGAGAAATGTCTATTCATATCTTATGCCCATTTCTTGATTGGATTATTCTTTAGATGTTGAGTTTGATATGTCCTTTATAGATTTCAAATTTATTTATTTAGATTTATAGTTCTTTATCTGATAAGACATTTGCAAATATCTTCCCCATTCTATCAGTTGTCTTTTGGTTTTGATGACTGTTTCCTTTGCTATGCAGAAACTTTTTATCTTGGTAAAGTCCCAATAGTTCATTTTTGCCTTTTTCCTCTTGCATTTGGAGTTGTGTCTAGCCACAAGTTGTTGCAGCCAAGGTTGAAGAGGTTGCTGCCTGTTCTCCCATAAGATTTTGATGGATACTTGTCTCACATTTAGGTCTTTCATTCATTTTGAGTATGGTGTAAGGAAATGGTCCAGTTTTATTCTTCTGCAAATGGCTGTCCATTTTCCCAACACCATTTGTTGAAGAGACTGTCTTTTTTCCATTGGATATTTTTTCCTGCTTTGTCAAAGATTAGTTCACTGTAGAGTTTGAGGGTCCATTTTTGGGTTCTCTATTCTGTTCCATTGATCTTTATGTCTGTTTTGTGCCAGTACCATACTGTCGTGATGATTGTAGCTTTGTAATAGAGTTTAAGTCCGGAATTGTGAAGCTACTAGCTTTGGTTTTCTTTTTCAACATTCCTTTGTCTATTCAGGTCTTTTCTGGTTCCATACAAATTTTAGGATTATTTGTTCCAGCTCTGTGAAAAAAGTTGATGGTATTTTGATAGGGATTACACTAAATGTGTGGATTGCCCTAGATAGCATAGACATTTTACATGGTATTTGTTCTTCCAATCCTGTTTTTCTCTTTCTTTTTGTCTTCCTCAATTTCTTTCTTGAGTGTTCTATAGTTTTCTGAGTACAAATTCTTTGCCTCTTTGGTTAGGTTTATTTATAGGTATCTTACAGTTTTTGGTGCAATTGTAAATGGGATAGACTGCTTAATTTCTCTTCTGTCTCATTGTTAGTGTATAGAAATATAACTGATTTCTGTGCATTGACTTTATATCCTGTCACTTTGCTGAATTCTTCAATGAGTTTTTAGCAATTTTGGGGTGAAGTCTTTGGGTTTTCCATGTAGAGTATCATGTCATCTGCAAAGAGTGAGAGTTTGACTTCTTCTTTGCCAGTTAAGATGCCTTTTATTTCTTGTTGTCTGATTGCTGAGGCTAGGTCTTCTAGTACTATGTTGAGCAGCAGAGGTGATAGTGAACATCCCAGCCATGTTCCTGACTTAGGAGAAAAGCACTCAGTTTTTCCCAATTAAGAATGGTATTTGCTGTGGGCTTTTCACTGATGGCTTTTATGGTATTGAGGTATGTTCCCTCTATCACTACACTGTGAGGAGTTTTAAGAAAGGATGCTGTACTTTGTCAAATGCTTTTTCAGCATCTATTGAGAGTATCATATGGTTCCTGTTCTTTCTTTTATTAAAGTATTGTATCACATTGATTGATTTATGGATGTTGAACCAACCTTGAAGCCCAGGAATAAATCCCACTTGCTTGTGGTGAAAAATCTTTTTAATATACTGTTGGATCTTATTGGCTAGTATTTTGGTGAGAATTTTTGCCTCTGTGGTTATCAAGGATATTGGTTTGTAATTCTCCTTTTTTTAAAATTAAATTTTATTTTTTATAAACATATATTTTTATCCCCAGGGGTACAGGTCTGTGAATCGCCAGGTTTACACACTTCACAGCACTCACCATAACACATACCCTCCCCAATGTCCATAACCCCATCCCCCCCTCCCACAACCCCCCTCCCCCCATCAACCCTCAGTTTGTTTGTGAGATTAAGAGTCACTTATGGTTTGTCTCCCTCCCTGTAATTCTCCTTTTTTGATGGAGTCTCTGTCTGGTTTTGGGATCAAGGTAATGCTGGCCTCATCAAATGAGTTTGGAAGTTTCCCTTCCATTTCTATTTTTTGAAACAGTTGCAGGAGAATAGGAACTAATTCTTCTTTAAATGTTTGATAGAATTCCCCTGGGAAGCCGTCTGGCCCTGGGCTCTTCTTGTTTTTGGGAGATTTTTGAGGACTTCTTCAGTCTCCTTACTGGTTATGGGTCTGTTCAGGTTTTCTATTTCTTCCTGGTTCAGTTTTGGTAGTTTATATGTCTCCAGGAATGCATCCATTTCTTCCAGATTGTCAAATTTGCTGGTGTATATTTGCTCATAATATATTCTTATAATTGTTTGTATTTCTTTGGTGTTGATTGTGATCTCTCCTCTTTCCTTCCTGATTTTATTAATTTGGGTCCTTTCTCTTCTTTTTGATAAGTCTGGCCAGGGGTTTATCAACATTATTAATTCTTTCAAAGGACGAGCTCCTAGTTTCATTGATCTGTTCTACTGTTCTTTTAGTTTTTCTTTCATTGATTTCTGCTTTGATTTTTATTACTTCTCTTCTCCTGCTGGGTTTAGGCTTTCTTTGCTGTTCTTTCTCCAGCTCCTTTAGGTGTAGGGTTAGGTTGTGTATTTGAGACCTTTCTTGTTTCTTGAGAAAGGCTTGTATGGCTATATACTTTCCTTCAGGCCTGCCTTTGCTGTGTCCCAATGATTTTGAACAGTTGTGTTTTCATTTTCATTTGTTTCCATGCATTTTTTCAATGCTCCTTTAATTTCCTGGTTGACCCATTCATTCTTTAGTAGGATGCTCTTTAGCCTCCATGTATTTGAGTTCTTTCTGACTTTCCTCTGTGATAGAGTTCTAGTTTCAGAGCATTGTGGCCTGAAAATATGCAGGGAATGATCCCAATATTTTGGTAGCAGTTGAGATCTGATTTGTGACCCAGGATGTGATCTATTCTGGAGAATGTTCCATTTGCACTCAAGAAGAATGTGTATTCTGTTGTTTTAGGGTGGAATGTTCTGAATATATCTATAAAGTCCATCTGGTCAAGTGTTTCATTCAAAGCCCTTGCTTCCTTGTTGATCTTCTGCTTAGATGATCTGTTCATTGCATTGAGTGAGGTGTTAAAGAACCCTAATATTATTTTATTATTATCAATGTGTTTCTTCAATTTGTTTTTAATTGGTTTAAATAATTGGTTCCTCCCTTGTTAGGGACATAAATATTTACAATTGTTAGAACTTCTTGTTGGATAGACCCTTTAATTAAGATATAGTTCCTTCTTATTAGAGTATTTGGATTAAAATCTAATTTGTCTGATACAAGGATTTTTATGCCAGCTTTCTTTTGATGTCCACTAGTGTGGTAAATTGTTTTCCACCCCATCACTCTCAATCTGGAGGTGTCTTTGGGTCTAAAATGAGTCTCTTGCAGACAGCATATTGATGGGTCTTGTTTTTTTATCCATTCTGATACACTTTGTCTTTTGATTACAGTAGTTAGCCCATTTACATTCATAGTAACTATTGAAAGATATGAATTTAATGCCATTGTATCACCTGTACAGTCAATGTTTCTGTATATTGTCTCTGTTCCTTTCTGGTCTGTGTTATTTTTGGGCTCTCTCTGCTTAAATGATCCCTTTTAGTATTTCTTATAGGACTGTTTTAGTGATCACAAATTCTTTTAGTTTATGTTTGTTGTTGAAGCTTTTTAATTTGTCCTTTTATTTTGACTGACATCCTTGCTCGAATAGGTATTCTTGGCTGCATATTTTTCTAATTTAGCACCCTGGATATATCATGCCAGTCCTTTCTGGACTGCCAGGTCTCTGTGAATAGGTCTGCTGCCAGTCTAATATTTCTACCCTTGTTGGTTATGGACCTGTTGTCCTGAGCTGCTTTCAGGATTTTCTCTTTGTCTCTGAGATGTGCAAGTTTCACTGTTATATGTCAGGGTGTTGACCTATTTTTATTGATTTTGAGGGGGGTTCTCTATGTTTCCTGGACTTGAATGCCTGTTTCTTTCCCAAGGTTAGGAAAGTTCTCTGCTATACCTTCTGTCCTCCCTTTCCTCTTCTTCTGTATACCTTCTGTCCTCCCTTTCCTCTTCTTCTGGGATCCCAATTATTCTAATACTGTTTTGCTTTGCCGTATCACTTATCTCTCAAATTCTCCCCTCGAGATCTGGTGGTTATCTCTTTTTTCTCAGCTTCTTTATTCATCATCATTTTGTCTTCTATATCACTAATTCTCTATTATTCATTTATCCTAGCATTTAGAACCTCCATTTTTTATTGCATCTCATTAATAGCCTTTTTGATTTTAACTTGGTTATATTTAGTTTTTTTACAATATCCAGAAAGAGATTCTTTAGTGTCTAATATGTTTTTTTCAAGCCTAGGCAGTATCTTTGTAATCATTTTTTCTGAATTTTGTTTCTGACATCTTACTTATATTCATACTGATTAGGTCCCTGGCAGTCAGTACTGCCTCTTGTTCTCTTTTTGGAGGTGAGTTTTCCCGTCTTGTCATTCTGTCCAGAGCAGATTAGATGAATGCGAGAAGGAAATACTAAAATGGCAACAGCGATCTCAGAGAAATATAAACTAAATAGAGACCCAAAGGTGGAAAAATAAATAAATAAAGATTAAAAACAAAAGAAAGAGACTATAAACAGATGAACAGAATAGAATAATACACTGGCTCATCTGTGTATTTTTGTTTGCTTGTTAGAAAATTAGATCCCAAAATTATAAAGAAAGAAAAACTTACATATGTCCCAGAAATAAATTTAAATACAATGAAAGGATAGACTGTAACTACAAAAATGAAAATTAAAAGAGAACAAAAAGGAACATAGACAGGTGAACAGAATAGAGCAATACGCTATATCCTGGGTGTATTTTTTGTGGTTTGTTAGAAGCAAAAAAAATCCTCAAAATTGTAAAGAAAGGAAAACATATATATACCAAAAAAAAATCTTGAAAGGATAGAATATAATTGTAAAGATGAAAATTAGAAAAGACTAACAAAACAAAAAAGAAAAAAGAGAATATGATCAGATAGGTGAAGAGAGCATAGCCATTCATTACATTCTGGGTGTAATTTGGTCTGTTTGTTGGAAGAAATTGCATCCCAAAATTGTAAAGAAGGAAAAACCCATATATACAAATATAAAATACCATGAAAGGATAGAATACAACTGTAAAAATGAAAATTAAAAATGATTTTTTAAAAGTTGATAAATTGGTTGAAAAAGAAAAGAAAAAAATTAAACTTGCAAGATTAAAGAGTCCTAGGAAAATACCCCATGAATTCTATATGCTATTTTCCCCTAGGCTGGAGTTTTGCAGTTCTCTATGATTGGTAGATTTGGTGTTAGCTGGTTGTTCTTGATGATCTTCTGGGGGAGGGGACTGTTGGGTTGATTCTCAAGTGTCTTTGCCCGAGTTGGAATTGTTCCCCCGTTGCCAGGGGCCAGGCTAAATAATCTGCTGTGGATTGCTCCATGTGGCTTTTTGTTTCCTGAAGGTTTTCTCCAGAACTTTAGAGGATGAAAATGAAAATGGCAGCCTCCCAGTCTCCAGCCCCAGAGGCGAAAACTGGAGGCCTCACTGCTCAGTGTGTCCTCAGGGGAAAGTATCAGTCATTCCCATCTCCCTGGTCTCCCTTCCTACCCTGTGCTCACCCAACCTGTGACCTAGTGTTTCCATCTCAGGCTCGTGACCCTGCTTCGAGTCTCCAAACATTGCAGACTCCTGTGTCATGCAGATGTCCTGTTCCTCCTGAGGGAGGAAGGGGGGTCTCACTTGTCTCACTTCACCTGGTGAGTGGTTTCCTGAGGGTGCTGGAATTCGTGGCTTATGGCAGCCCCAAGCCGAAAGCCCACTCCTGGGCTTGCTGATTACAGCTGGCTTTCCTTCTCTAACGTCTGGGAACTCTGCCTTACTGAGGCTCCCTCTGTCTTCCTGTGACTCTGAGGACCCTGAGACCATGCTGCTAGTTTTCTGCCCCACTTTGTCACCCTTCAGGCAGGGATGTCCCTCACCTGGGCAGACTTTAAAAAGTTCTGATTTTGTGCTCTGCTGTTAGGTCACTTTCCAGTAGCTGGGGTAGGGAGACTCCCTACCCCCTGGGGTTTATCTTCCCATATACTGCTATGGATTCACTTCTGTGTACCTCCTACCTTGCAGAAAGTGGTCACTTTTCTATTTGTAGATTTGTATCTATTTTCTTAGATCTCCAGTTGAGTTTGCAGGTGTTCAGAATGATTTGAAAGCTATCTAGCTGAATTCCTGGGAGCAGACGAAACTAAGGTCTCCTACTCCTCTTGGACCTATCATTTTTGAGATGTCAGAGAATAGTAGCTTAACGAATGTCCAACTAGGCAGTTGGATGTCTATAGATCTGGAGCCCAGGAGATAGAAATTTTGAAGTTAGCATATGGCACCTAAACTCATTTCATCAATTTTATTTTTTGGTTTGTTAATGACTCTCTAAGGAAAAGGTAAAAATAATGAAAGTAAGGAGAATTTAAAAATTGGGTTAGAGAAATTTTGGAAAAATTAATGTCTGTGTGTAGTCTATTTTGGATTTCAGGGAAACGGATTTGTTTCTACTGCCAGTAAATTTGAATTCTCTGCCACCAGCTGTCTCATGTGATCAGTGAAGTCGTCTCAAGGGAAAGGAGAGCAGATAATGACCCAGCTGTTCTGGATACATAGAAATGTAGGGGATGCCTACTTTTAATGTATAGTCAACTCACCTGGGTGCATTATCTGTGGGGGGGGGGGTTTGTTGTATGCGTCAATATTTCTTTCAGTTGATGTGGGAAATTGAGAGTTGACAATAAAATCACTACGGTGAGCAAAAGTAATTGCTTTGGTGCTATTACCACTCATTTATTTCAAGACAGAAGAAATAAATTGGTATAATATTTAATAACCCAACATTTCTTATGTATCATATATTATACATGAGTATAAGTTTTGGATGCTTTTTATTTCCAGGACAATTTAAATCTGTGCTTTAATTATTTTAAATCAAGTTGCATATGAGTTAAGAATTTTATATTTGGACTTTTGAAATTGTAGTATTCTGTGTATCATGGAAATATTTTTGTTAATTTTTAAATTGTGATATGTGTAAACATACAGAAAAGTAAGCTTGAACATATTGTATTGCCATACATATTTGAGATTGCTGAATATTCTGTCAACTTACAGAACATAATTTAAACACCATTTATAATAACCCCAAAAATAAATACCAGGGACTAAATTCAACAAAAGATGTGCAAGACTTCTATGGTAAAAATTGAATAAATTTATTGAAAGATGGAAGAACTAAATAAATGGAGAAGAGATACTGTGCTCTTGGATGGGAAAACACAAGAATAGAAATTCTCCCAAAGTGAAACCATCAAGTTCAATATAATTCTGACCAAAATCTCAACTCATACTTTTTACAGCATTTCACAGTCTGCTTTTAAGATTGACATAGAAGAGTAAGGGTCAAGAAGAACAAAACAGTTTGTTAGATTCCTCCTACTACATATCAAATTTACCTTAAGGTATGAAACAATAATTAATTG
Organism: Lutra lutra; assembly: GCF_902655055.1. Taxonomy (NCBI): domain Eukaryota; kingdom Metazoa; phylum Chordata; class Mammalia; order Carnivora; family Mustelidae; genus Lutra; species Lutra lutra. The sequence continues at coordinate 131,660,922 of NC_062282.1, read as the reverse complement.
TAAATTAACTAGTGGATAATCACACAGGTGAACAAACTAACGGAATAGTCTACCTTTCACTCTTTGCCTAACTCCTCTTTGTATACAGTTGTGTGCTAGCTCACTCAGACTGTATATGCCAACATCATGCTAGGAATTGCAGTATTGTGCCTTTGGTATTGCTGCTCTCTGCAGAATTCCCTTCATCCCCATAGACCATACTTTACTGATTCTAAGATGCATTATTATTTTATGTCCTGCTAAGAAAAAGTTGCCAGTTAAACTGACATATCATCATTGCTGGGTATATTCTGTTTCAGAGATTTTAAAACATGAAAACATGTGTCTTAGGATCTTTGGAACATGGAATTTTAAATGCCAGGGTATCTAGAAAGAATATTCCAGGTTTTTCTTACCTGAAAGTAAGTTCTCTCACTAAGAATTTGCATTTATTTTATCTTTTTGTGAAAATTTACAACTGATATATACAAACCTTTTCTCTCAGTATTCTCTTTCTGAATGTATGCCTCTTTGATGATAATCCTAACAGGACCAAGAGTTAACAAATATTGAGCACCTACTGTGGGCCGCCTGGTTGACTCTGTCGGGTTGGTTAAGCATCCGACTCTTGATTTTGGCTCAGGTCATAACCTTGGGGTTGTGAGATCAAGCCCCATGAGGCCTCTGAGCTAGGCATGGATCCTTCTTGGGATTGTCTTTCTTACTCTGCTGTACCTCCCCCATCCCCCCACACTCTCTCTTTCTCTTAAAAAAAAAAAAATACCACCTACTGGATATCCTGTGGTAGTTACTCTTACTCTAAGGATATTATCTTGATCTTTAGGCAGTTCTGCAAGGCAATTACTGTTATACAACTTTTATGTAGGAAACTGGATCTTGGAATTTAGGATTATAGAACCAGGATTGGAACCACAGAACTGCTTGACTGCAAAGCCATGACCTATCATATCACCACTGCATTTCTGCCCCTCTACTCCCCTACCCTGATTACAGTGAGCTAGTTGAGGTAGAAACCATGTATTTTGCATCTTTGTATTTTCCATACCATCTTATTCATTTCTTGAACATATTGAGTGGTTAGTATAGTCAAGAATAACAGTGTATCAAGCACTTCACTTGCATTATCTCATTTAGTCCACAAAATAACTAATCATAATCAATACTATAGTTACCCTTTTTTTGTACATGAGAAAACCCAGGCAAAGAGCTGGTAAGTCATTGTCTACCATGCCACTGTTGATAAGTAGAGGAGTTCCAGTTTGTCTAACAAAGCCTACATTCTTCTCTCTGTTTTGGTTTTTTTCCTTCCTCCCTCCCTCCCTTCCTCCCTCCCCTCGCCTCTTTCTTTCTTTCTTTCTTTCTTTCTTTCTTTCTTTCTTTCTTTCTTTCTTTCAAGATTTTATTTATTTATTTGACAAACAGAGATCACATGTAGGCAGAAAGGCAGGCAGAGAGAGAAGGAGGGGGAGCAAGCTCCCCACTAAGCCAAGAGCCCGATGTGGGGCTCGATCCTAGGACCCTGGGATCACGACCTGAGCTGAAGACAGAGGCTTAACCCACTGAGCCACCCAGATGCCCCTCATTGTACCAATTTCTAATTCTTATCTTAAACTCTGACCAAACTATAAACTCTTTTAAATATGAAACCAATAACATAATTAGTGTTGTTGTTAATTTTGTTATTTTTTCTCAGAGACATTCCTTCTGGAACCCTAAGCCCTTTTGCTTCAATTTAGATTTCTTTTGTCTCTTTTCTTTGTTAGATCCCTATTTTTCCTGTTTTCTGTATTCCCTCTTGTTTTAATTCTCAGTTTTAATTCCTCTGATGATTTTTTTTTTTAAGATTTTATTTATTTATTTGACAGAGAGATCACAAGCAGGCAGAGAGGCAGGCAGAGAGAGGAGGAAGCAGGCTCCCCGCTGAGCAGAGAGCCCGATGCGGGGCTCGATCCCAGGACTCTGAGATCATGACCCGAGCCGAAGGCAGCGGCCCAACCCACTGAGCCACCCAGGCGCCCCTCTGATGATTTTTTTTGAGAAAGAATGCATGAAAGTTACATTTTGCCCCATGGATAATTTAAAGTGATAAATTGATGTGTTGTTAATTCTTTAACTACAATAAAATCTGCTCTTTTTTTCAAACTGCCCAATAGTAAAAATGAATTGTTTCTTATTCTGTAGTTAGATAAATTAGGAGAAAAAATATGGTGAACTTTTACCTTGTTGAAACTTTTCCCCCTCCAGTTTACTACTGTCAAAGATTTCAGATTTAATTTAACAAATGATGAAACACAAGAGATTTAGAGAAAGCATGGTTAATATAACTCCTCATATAAAAGACGGTAATGTCAGTTGTAAAGAGTGTCATGGCTCTGTTTTCATTGATACAATGCATTTAGTATTCTTGGTTTAAATGAAAACATCTAAATTGTAGTGTTTAAAGGCAATTAAAAGTTAATTTCCATTAAGTTGTCCAAGGTACCATCTAAATATAGGTTAAATGGAAAAATATCTTTTATAATTGCCTATGGAAAAAAATTAACCAGAATATGCATGTTGCCTTATCTTTTATAGGTTTTTAAGTGGAAGCTTTCTGTTTCTGACATTGCAGAGAAGCCTTTTCACATAAATAACCTCCCATAATCATTTCAAATGTCTAAGTAAGGGCCCTGAATAATAATTTTTTCTTGGAGTAGTCTGCAAATGACAACTCAGTCATTAACTACTTTAGGATAAAAGCATTTTCTAACATTGAGCTTCACTCAAAATTCTAAACTTGTTTGGATTGGCATATACTGTTTATAGTATTGTATTTGACTTGTTTGTTAGATGTCTTTTTTTTTTTTCCCCTTAGTAAGAAATTTTACTGTTAGTTAGCTTGTCAGACATCATTATAAATAGGGGGATAAAAATCTTGGTGGTAGATTGCAGTGTTTTATACTGAGCATTATTGATCCATAAAGACTTACAGTATATTATTCTAAGGTTGTCATTGCTGGAAAGGACTGAGGAAGGATTAAGGAACTACATTGACAGAAGTCATCATTTTAATGACAGGCAATTTAGTTTGAGGTAACTGAAGCAGGGAAAAATGCAATCAATCATCACAGCAAGGATTTTCACAAATGTTTACCAGTCTATAATGAATGTTGTATAGATCATCAAGGTCATTTGATAGTTTCTCTGAAAGTAATGTTTTCATATTCTTACAAAGCAATTCTAGTATTTTGAATAAACTACTATGTCTAATTCCTGAAGTTCTGTGGTACATTGACTTAGTGAAATACAAAATTTTAACAGGTTGGGAAACATGAAAAAAATTCAACTAATTCATTGAGCATTTCATTTTATTCTTGGAATTAGAAATGTTATTTTCTCCCCAGTGTTAGTTTCCTCAAGTGTCTGGCTAAGGAATATACATAAAGGATAATTGAGTATTTCATCATCTTTACTTTGTTATTTGTTTTCAAGTTTTGATGTAGTGTTAAAAATTTTACATGTAACAGCTCTTCATATTGTTTTCTTTTGATTATCTTGAAGGGGAAATCTACATGCAGTATATAAATTCCCTTCTACCCGGGATTCCCCATCCAGTTAGTTCTGGAATTGTACACAGGAGGGATTGCTGTATTAGGAGATTAGAACCGGTTAGGAAAGTGAGGATATATGTTGCTCCCTGGTTGAGAAAGCTTTAGAAGTAGTTTTGGGTTCAAATTTAGGCTCTTTTACTGGATGGGTGATCTAGTCAAGAGGAATAAATCTTTTCTGCGGAATGAGAATAATCTTACCTTGCTCATGTGGTGGTTGTGAGGATTAATCTCATAATTTTAATCTCATAGTTTTTGTTTTATAGTTCTTGACACAAAATAGCACTTCAAAGATGTTTAATTTCATTCTTCTTCTCCACCTCTCCTGTATGAGTGCAAAGACAAAACAGTTGATCTTTTCAATGGCAATAGTGGTAGGTAGAAGGGAGGCATGGTCATTATTTTACTTTCCAATGAAGATATACTCAGGGTAAGTCACAATAGGCTTATCACAGGCCAAGACTATTAGAAGGTTAAAATTGTGGCTTAAAAAATTGTTTTAATGATTTTATGTAACTGTTTTGATTTAATTTACTACATCCCTCCCCCCAATCAAAAAAAAAAAAAAAAAAAAAAACCTGGCTTAATTTATTTGACCAAATGGTTTATTGGAGGCTTGTGTCATAAGTACTACTTCAGTCAGTCAGAACTATCATTGCAGTTTTATGCTGAAGGAACTATCCCTGTCATCTACTTTATAAGTTACACATTTGCACTTCATTCAGCATTCATGGCAAGTAATCTTAAAGGTCATTAAGTTCTTTCTGTCTGTCTCTCTGTCTCCATATCTATCTATCTAGAATTCTGAGTGAATTGATAGTTATTTGTGGAGGGAGTGTTCATATAGTTGAGAAACTCTGGTTTTGGGGTTGCACAGACCTGAATTCTAATTATGAGTCAGTCACTTCCTTTGTTTAGATTTTAATCTCCCTGTTTCTTAGTTTCCTTATATTCTTAATTAGGATGCTAAGAGTACATGGGGCACCTGGGTGGCTCAGTTGGTTAAGCATCTGACTTGATTTCAGCTCAGGTCTTGATCTTAGGGTTGTGAGTTTAAGCCCCATGCTGGGCTCCACTAGTGGTGTGGAGCCTACTTAAAAAAAGAAAAAAAAGTGTACTAATAGTACCTAAATCTGTAGTTCTGTTTTTAACTAATTAAGATAACATATGTGTCTTGAAAAAAAAGAGAGAAAAGCTGGAGGATCACACTTCCTGATTTCAAACTATGTTAAAATACCGTAATAATCAAAACTGTATGCTACTGGCATAAAGACATACAGATGGGTTAATAGAACAGAATAGAGAACCCAGAAATAAACCCGTGTAGATGGTCAGTTAATTTATGACAAAGGAGCCAAGAACATAATGGGAAAAGGACAGTTTCTTAAATAGTGATAGTGGAAAAATTGAACAGCCACATGCAAAAGAATGAAATTGGACCCTTATCTTACACCATACACAAAAATTAACTCAAGATGGATTAATGACTTGAAATTATGACCTGAAACCATAAAACTAGAAATAAACATAGGTGGTAAGCTCCTTGACATCAGTCTTGGCAACAATTTTTTGAATTTGATACTAACAGCCAAAGGCAACATAAGCAAAACTAAACAAGTGGGACTACATCAAACTAAAAAACTTTCGTACAGTGAAGGAAACCATCAACAAAATGAAAACACAGCCTACCAGAATGAGAAAAAATATTTTCAAATCCTGTATCTGATAAGGGATTAATATCCAAAATATATAAAGAACTTATACAACTCTAGGGCAAAATAACAATCAGATTTTTAAAAATGGGCAGAGGATCTAAATAGATATTTTTTCTAAAGAAGACAAACAGATGGCCAACAGTTTCATGAAAAGGTGATCAACATCATTAGTTGCAACTGACCCTCAGAACAACGTACTGCTTAAAATATAATCCATGAGAAATTTAACTAGTTACCAAGCATGCTTAGATGTAGCCTTAAGAAAAACATGTACTGGCAACAGGCCTCTGGAGGAGAGGATGATAGACGTCTTTGAAGCTGAGCAGCTGGGGATGCCTGGCTTGCTCAGGGCGGAACACTGCCTGCTTCATTTTTCTGTTATCTCCCCTTTCCCAGAGAGCACCTGCAGTTAGTCAGACAATCCTTTTGTTTGGGCTTACCAACTATAGGTCATATACTATGTGGCCAGACACATTTTGCCTTTCTTCTTACTTATCTACAGGACTCATGGTCAATGTGTAACCTACTCCGGCTTCTTTGTTGGTTGTTACCTACTTTCTAATAAGTATGAGACTGAGAAGTTGTTCGGGGCAACAGTCTTTTCTACTATCCCCTGCTCCCATTCTCTTGCAGCTAACTTGTTTGTGCCTCATTGAAGAATGAGTGGCACTAACTGCTACTTCCCCCCTGCCCTGTGGGGAAGTGGCTGTTAGTCACCAGAGAAGCGCAAATCAAAACCACAATGAGATATTGCATCACATCTGTTAGAATGGCTGTTCTCAAAACAGAAGAGATAATAGGTGTTGGTGAGGATGCTGTTGGGAATGTAAATTGGTGCAGCCAGTGTGGAGGTTCTCAAAAAGTTGAAAATAGAACTGCCAAATGATAGAGCAATTTCACTTTTTAATATTTATCTGAAGGAAATGAAAATGCTAATTTTAAGGTACATGCAACCCTCATCTTCTATGAAGCATTATTTACAATAACTAAGACATGAAAAAAAAGCAATAACTAAGACATGAAAGCTACCTAAGTGTCCATCAGTGGCTGAATGGGCAGAGAAAATGTGGCATATATGCAGTTGACCATTGAAAATCGCAGGGGCTAGGCCTACCAACCCCCTGTGCAGTGGAAAAAATCCATGTATTATTGACTGGAAGCCTTACCTATGACAATTGATTAACACATATTTTATATAATATATGTATTATATACTGCATTCTTGAAGTAAACTGGAGAAAAAAATGTTATTAAGATCATAAGGAAGAGAAAATACATTATGATACTATATTGTATTTATCGAAAAAAATCCACATTCAAGTGCACCTCAGCAGTTCAAAGCCATTTTGTTCAAGGGTCAGCTGTGTGCATGTGCATGTGTAACATATACACACAGTGGATTAGTATTCAGTCATAGAAAAGGAAACCTTGACAGTTGTGACAACATGGCTGGGCTTTGAGGGCATGATGTTAAGTGAGATGAGGCAGAGAAAGAAAAGTACCATATGATCTCACTTACCTGTAGAGTCTTTAAAAAAAAAAAACCCAAACCCAACCAACTCCTAGAGAATAGATTGGTGGTTATGAAAGGTGGGCGAAGGTGGTTACAAGGTGCAAACTTCAGTTATAAAATAAATAAGTCATGGGATACAACATATAGCATGGAGACTGTTGTTAATTATACTGTGTTATGTATTTGAAAATTGCTAACAGAGTAGATCTTAAAAGTTCTCATCATGAGAAAATGTAAATATATGTGGTGATGGATGTTAACTAGACTTGTGATCATTTCACAATATATACAAATATGGAAAATATGGAATCATTACATTCTATACGTGAAACTAATGTAATGTTACATATCAATTATATCTCCATCTAAAAAAGATAATATATGTAGAAGTCTTATTATACACAAAATGCCAATTGTTAACTGTTAATTATGATTACCTTTTTCATACCATACTCTGTGGATTATTTTTATATACGTGTACACATATTTGTGTAAAAATAACTATTCATAGTGTAACTCTTAATAGGTCACTAATATGTAATATGTTTCTGTCAAAAAGAATATTGATCTTATTTTAAATGAAGTAAGAGACCCTGTTACTTGGAAAGTGTGGGGTAATTTGTTATAAAAGTCATAGCTGACATGTGTTCCTTGCTTTTTATGTTCCCCACATCATTCCGATATATTAGTTCATTTAATTCTCCCTATGATCCTAGGAAGTCCATATTGTTACTACTATATTTTATAGATGAAGAAACTGGGACATAGATTAATTTGTTCAAGGTCACACAGGTAGTAAGTGGGGGAGCCAGAAATTCTTGTTCTCGAGATCTTTGAAGAGTTCTTACCTATGTTTCCTTTCTAGTTTTCTTACTCAGCGCTTGGAAGGTTTTTTTCCAACAGGGTGAAAGGAGCTTCATGAAATATTAACATGTCACAGATAGATAGCAAAACCTCCCATTTATACTTGAGTCTTCCTGAGCATATTATTTTGTAGTTGTTACAGTTTGTAATCTCTTGGCAGGTATACCCAACTCAAACCATGTACCAGTCCACAAATGTTTTCTCATGAAGTTGCCTGTAAGGATAGTTTCCTTCATGGTAGAGGGCCATCTTCACAGTGTTGTGTTCATTGCAGCACCTTCCAGTTTTTTCTCCACAGTTTGAATCTATAGTGTAATGAATAAAGAGAACTTCTGTGGGTTTGCCAGGTTCGGGGGCTCAGCAGCAATCTTAACTTGCTTTGTACTTTGCATACATGGGGTGTGTGTATGTGTGTGTTGCCACATGGTAGAGGAAGAACTGAAGAAGCCTGAGAGTCCAGACTTATTTCATGGAGTAAGTCTTGAGTTTGGAGCAACTCTCTTCCTTTCCAGTGTTTCTTTTCCTTAGCAATGATCCTTTGCTTAGCTGAGCTTGGGCCTGGAATTTAGAAGGCCCTTAATAAAAGTGAGATGAATAAATATAAATGAGTGGGTGAAATGAGTGTTTTCTTGAGCCCATAGCTTTCTTTTCTCACCACAATCAATCTGGCTAGAGAGTGGGAGGAGAAGCAGCTGCCACTCATTGATAAGACTTGGATATTTGTAGGATTATTAGTGAGGATAGGCCTTTAACAGACAGAAAGGGAAGCAAGCTCCAGTGTAGTGATTTATTTCAGTGGTTCACTAGGGACAGTGAGACTTTTCAGATTTCATGATTTCTGTCATGATTTGCTTAGTTACTAGGTATTGGTTTTCATTAACTATAATCTTTCTTGTTGCTATTCTTACTTTTCTTTTTTTTTTTTAAGATTTTATTTATTTATTTGACAGACAGAGATCACAAGTAGGCAGAGAGGCAGGCAGAGAGAGAGGAGGAAGCAGGCTCCCCGCTGAGCAGAGAGCCCGATGCGGGGCTCGATCCCAGGACCCTGGGATCATGACCCGAGACGAAAGCAGAGGCTTTAACCCACTGAGCCACCCAGGTGCCCCTATTCTTACTTTTCTTTTTTTACATCATCTTTTTTCGCCAAATCAGTTGTCTTCCATCATTTCTACTGTTCACTTGGATGTAACTGGGAAGAGGTGGACATGCATGTGCACATGAGGAGAAAGGGAGAGGAGACAGAAAGATGTTTACCAAGAATTAGACTTTGGAAGTAAATTTCAGCAATCTATTATTCCTTATTACTAAGTGATTTTCCTCCTTCCTGTAATATCAAAAATGGATATAAGAGAAATATTTTAAGAAAATATTGTTAACATAGAAATTTATATAAACTTTGTACTGAGAAAAGAAATTTTAAATGACATTCTCAAGGTTTATAGCTAATGAATACTCCCTTTCTTTAATTTTAATAGATAAATTTCCTTAGGAACTTGGTTTTTCACACAATGAATCTAAAGCTGTTAAGTGCATGACTTAACTGCATTTGGTATATATGTTAGGGAGGCATCCTCTTTTCAGCCTATCACTGCAGAGGAGTGTAGAGAAATGCATCAGTTCTTCTTAGGGTATCTGCAGACATTGAGGGTTTCTCAATCTTTAAGGCTCCCTTTTCATTCTTTTTTTTTTTTTTCCCAAGATTATTTATTTATTTGACAGAGAGAGAGATCACAAGTAAGCAGAGGAGCAGGCAGAGAGAGGAGGGAAGCAGCCTCCCTGCTGAGCAGAGAGCCCCATGCAGGGCTCGATCCCAGGACCCTGAGATCATGACCGGAGCTGAAGGCAGAGGCTTAACCCACTGAGCCACTCAGGCACCCCTCCCTTTTCATTCTTAAGTGCTTCTACTGTTTTTAAGAATCTAACTGTGTGATAACATGTGATAACATGCCTCCTTTTTATCTCCCATGGATGTCTTATCAATGACTGGGGACTGTTTACTTCTCTAATGTCTTTCAATCTACATGTTTGAAAACTTAAGTTTTAAAGTTGTTGAGGAGACCTGTTAGCTTTGGATACTTGCTACTGCTGCTTTTTTTGGTTTTGTCAAGATCTGCCTAGTCTCCTGAAGGGGCTGTAGCCATGCTACTTCACACTGATATTTGTAGTAATAGTAGGGGAAATGCATTTCAGGGTAGTACCAATGTTTTGTTTGGTATTTTAAGTAATACATTAACTTTGGGAGGAAAAACCTCATCTAAAAGATTTCAGCTGATATTCTTTGTCCTTTGAATGTCTGTTTTGTGGTAGATTCAAAGATAAACAATGCATAGTCCACTTAAAAAAAAAAAAGATTTTATTTATTTATTTATTTATTTGACAGAGATCACAAGTAGGCAGAGAGGCAAGCAGAGAGAGAGGGGGAAGCAGGCTCCCCGCTGAGCAGAGAGCCCGACACGGGGCTCGATCCCAGGACCCTGGGATCATGACCTGAGCCGAAGGCAGAGGCTTAACCCACTGAGCCACCCAGGCGCCTCGCATAGTCCACTCTTTGGGGCGCTCTTTGGGTAGTAGTGGATGGGTAGAGAGAATGAGGAGGAGATTCAATAATATTTTCATGTTCTTGTTTCACCTCAGATTGCTACGGGTATGGAGAGTCAAGATTCTTCTGTGCACCAGCTTTATGATCATGTGGGGCCTGTGCTGATATTAAAATAAATAAAATGGAGGCACCTGGCTAGCTTAACCGGTAGAACATGCAACTTGATTTCAACATTAGGAGTTTGAGCCCCATGTTGGGAGTGGAGATTACTAAAAAAATAAAGTAAACCATATTAAAATAAATAAATAAATAAAAACGATGGGATTTGGTGAGAGGAGGCACAAATAGGTAGAGCACAGAGGATTTTTGGCAGTGAAAATACACCAAATGACACATAATTATGGATACACTCCATTTTACATTGTTTAAACCCATGAAATGTATGACACTGAGAATGAACCATATTGTAAAGTATTATGCACTTCGGTCATTGTAGGTTCATCAGTTGTTAACAAATGGAATGTTAAATGTTAATGGAAAAGGTCATGCATGTGTGGGGGGAGGGGATAGCTGGGAAATATCTGTACCTTCCCCTCAATTTGTTATGAACCTAAAACTGCATTTAAAAGGAAATTTTTTTTAAAGATTTTATTTTTAAGTAATCTCTACACCCATTGTGGGGCTCAAACTCACAACTCCAAGATCAAGAGTTGCACGCACAACCCACTGAGCCAGCCAGGTGCCCCCCAAAAAGATATTCTTCATTAAAAAGTGAAGCAGTTCACACATTTATATGTATCTAAAAACTAAGCTTGATTGAGGTAGGCATATTGTGTACATTCTTTTTATTAAAGTCTTCAGATTATTCTTATCTTGGATTATCTTGAGGTAATGATCTTAGTACTTTTGTTCTGATCATGGATCTCATCTAAGCAATAGATTGAAAACTTTCATAACAGTAGGAGGAAATAATACATTCCAAGATAATTCATATAGTTGATTTTAAAATCCTTGAATTAAAAACCTATAAAAAAGCGTTATAACATGTAGTAATTGCTACCAACCTCTTTAGAGTCGTGTTTATTTATCTTTAAAGAAATGAATTTCTCCCCTTTGTCATTTTTTTCAGGGGTTGAAATTCTAGCTTTTTAGTTTGATACTTAAAAATAAATTCAACACAGTTCTGATTGAACAGTTTATCAGGGAAGGAGTGAAGAATCAGGCTTTCTGAAATGACTGAAGTATTGTACCAAGTGGCTGATGCATCTTGGAAGAAAAACATGAGAATTTATATAATCTAAAGTTCTGGTCCTTTTCTGATAAGGTTGAACCAGAGCCGTTTTATAGTTACAGATTTGCCTTTAAACCTTATCCTTTGAGATAAAATGCTCTGAAAGTAAAAAGAGGAAAGTGCTAGGTGAAATTAGGTATAAAAGCCATGGCACATATATGCATGTGTGCATACACACACCCCACTCCATTAAAATTGCTGCTTTTTTTGGAATAAAATGAAAATAGAAATGTCATTTACTCATGATTTTTTTCATGAGCTGTTTATCCTGTTTGTGGATCAGCCATACACTTTATTTCTCTTTATTCTACTCTTCTCCCATCAGCTCCCTACTCATAAACCTCTAGTTCTGTTTTGTTTTTTTTTTTTTTTCTCATTACCAACTCTGCTAGAGGGTGGATCATTCCTGGGACACACAGTAATTTAGGCAACTTTGTATCTTAACAGTGATCAAGTGAAGAACCAAAATTAGTTGGGATTTATCTTTGGCATATAGTTGCTTATGCCATCCCTATTTATTATTATAAGGGATAAATGAAAGTTGATTTTTTAAATAATAAAATTAAAAAAATATATTCGAAACAAAGAACATGATCACTAGCTTTTCATAACATCCTAGGGGTAGGTCTCTGCTCAAATGTTCCTCAAGTAGGCCTTCCCCAATATAACACGGTCTAAAAAAGCAGCCATACTCTTATCCAACCGTATCTGTCTTCATAGGACATACTTTATTCATCATCTGCTTGTCCATCCACCTGTATATTGTGTTAGATTGCAAATGCTGTGTTGGATAGTTGGTCTTACTCACTCCAGCCCAGTGCCTGCCTCAGAATAGGCACAACATATTTGTTGAATAAACCATAGACAAAGGAAGCATTTTTTACCTTCCTATAAAAATGAAAATTAATAATTAAAGATAACTTTGCCAAGGTTACATTACTACTAGTAGGGGTAGGATTAAGTAACACCCTGAATCTGTTGACAGTTTACCTAAATAAGAATTTCTAACCACTTAAATTTGTTAATCTGTATCTAAACTAGAAGTTGGATAATTTGTGGTTATGTATCACTTAATAGTGGAGTTTTTTGATTTTCATTCCAGTAGCAAAAATTTGGTCTGTTTTATTAATGTGTTCTAAGGTATATCTTGGAAATATTGCTTTTGCTATGTTTGGAGAATTTTGCTTCAGACATGCTAGATTTTCTGTAGCATGTTAACTGAGAAGCTTCCTGAAAAAACTAATCCCAGACATTCAGATTTGTGTGTGTAAATTTAGAAACTTTGTATTAACAGAATGGGTAAACATTTTAGAATATACACTTTCAAACTTAAAAGTATTATTAAGGTGGCATTTGCAAGTGATGTTTAATGAACATACAGCCCATACCAACCCAGAAAATTAAGATTAGGGGTACACATAATGCAGCCTTTTTTACAAATACTTGGAGTATTTAGATATAAACATGCTTTGTTGTTTGATAGATTATGTAACATAATACCAAAAGACAAAGTATTGATAATAGAACTAGTTTTTCTTAAGTTGTTATTTTTATTTAGGGAAACTGGTTCTCTAATGCCAACTAGATTTTTAATGATTCCCTATATAGTTTTTACTCATATTTGTTATGGGAAAATCCTGAAAATATTAATGCTAGTTAAAAATTTTTCCCAATGTAACGTTAAGTACCTTTAATAGTAAGAACCTTTTTAAGGGAATTTTTTTTGTGTGTGGAAACTGTAAGTAGTTGCAATTTATTATGTTACATAATAAATCTAAATTTCCCAATCATTAGAGTTATTAAAAATTATTTCCCAATATATTTGAATATTGTTAGTTATGTTAGTAATGTAATGTTAAGTTAGTAATGTAGTTACTATTAATTGTTACACCTTACTTCAACCTACAGTGTGAAATTTCAAGCAAATTTTGCTTCCTATTTTTAAGTCTTAAAAAGATTCTTACATTGGGGCGCCTGGGTGGCTCAGTGGTTAAGCCTCTGCCTTCAGCTCAGGTCATGATCTCAGGGTCCTGGGATCAAGTCCCACGTCGGGCTCTCTGCTCAGTGGAGAACCTGCTTCCTCCAGTCTCTCTCTCTCTCTCTCTCTGCCTACTTGTGATCTCTGTCAAATAAATAAATAAAATCTAAAAAAAAAAGATTCTTACATTTATCTATGCCTCAACTCTACCACACTCACTCAACTATCACATTTTACATTTAGAAACTAGAAGGAATTTGAATTACTTCACCTATGTCAGAGAAGGCCAAAGGATATTTAAGTATCTATATGAAATGAAGTATATTGCATTGCTGTAGAAGTTAAATTTAATTGCGGTCTTGAACTTTGCTATTCAAAGTATGATTTGAAGAACGAGTCATGCTTTAAAGTTTTCAAGAGATACAGGATCTCAGGTCCCCACACCAGACTCAACTGTCTCAGAATCTGCACTTTAACAAGATGTGATGTGTATACACCTTAAAGTTTGAAGTGCTCTGGTTTAGAATAAGTTGGTCAAGTGAAAATGAAAACAGGACTGGACTTTAGAATAGTGAATGTTGTTTTTCAGAGATTATTAAGATATTTAATACTAGTACAAATTCCATAAGTCTTGTTGGAAGGAAACATGTTACTCTATATATGAGGCCTGAGAATAGTGGTTGCTTAAATTCTCTCTTGTAAATGATACAGAGATTGATAAAATGCAATTGAACTTTGGGAAATTGTAAGTAGGATCTTTTCAGTGTGTGCTGATTTTTTTTTTCATTAAATTTTTATAAAGTCGTATTAGGTTGAACATACTCTAGGTATAGTAAATGAGAATAAGAAAAGTAAGTACTTTTGGCTATAATGGCTTTTGTCTTCTGTCATTTAAAAATATATATGGTTAATTGGGTCATTTGTCTAGATTTAAGAATTGTATTAGAATCTCTAAATGTCAAAGTGAAAGTTCCTCCCTGAAGATGAGTATCAATAGTTTTGTTTTGTTCCTTTTCCTGATTTAAGTAGAATGATAAATCAGTATTTCAAGAAATCAGGGAACTACTGCCATAGGTTAGTCATATCATCAAAGCAACTAAAAGGGCAATGAAATGATAAGTGTCCAAACATGAAAGCAGAGAAAAGATTTTCAATGTAGACAAATCATTGATTAAAACAAAATTCTTAATTATTCTTTTGCTTTTTCTAAAAAGAGTTTTGTGTTCTTGGCAGTATTAATTCATCTAGTATTTTTTGAATATAGAACCTAATCCATGGATCATAGAAAAGAAATACAGCTTTGATACTATCCCAGTGTCAGTGAAAGTTGAAAATATATTTCTCATCTGTTGTTATAATTCTTTATAGCTTTTTATGTTTACTAGTATTACATAGCATTAGGTAATGTAAATTAGGGAAGTAGAAAATAATTGACTGAGGGCGTGTCTGTTTGGCTCAGCTGGTAGAGCATTCGACTCTTGATCCTGAGATTGAGAGCCAGGATGGCTGTAGAGATGGAGTTCAAGCCCCATGCTGGGTGTAGAGATTACTTAATAAAATAAAATCTTTTTTTTTTTTTAAGGAAATAATTGACTGGTTTCTTTTTCTTCATTGAAATTTGAAGAGTTATAATTTGTACTTTCATACTACTAAATTTCTTCTACTGAAGTTATCGTCATGAATCAGTAAAGCAGGCAAAGGTTAGAGCACTGATCTTGTCTTTTCTCTTAACCTTGAAACTTTTTTTTTTTTAAATGAATATAAGATCTGTTGAGAAAGGCTTCCAGATGAAAATCTTGAGTACTTCCTATTTCACTTGAGTGTCAGAAAATTTTAACTTATTTTGGATTGGAATGACTTCATTTTTACTTTAAGCCTCTAAATTGATAAACATTGAAACAAAGACCTAGCCTAGACAGGGACCAACTTGTTACCTTACTTTGTGTAACGATTCATAAATTTGACTGAATATTTTTGTCTACTTTCTCTTTACCAGTTTAAATAGTTTTAGTTCTGTCCCTAGTTTTCCCCTTATCTTTTGATCATTTGGGACAGAGCACCTGACCCATGGAATGTTTTAGGTGCTCTTAAATTATAGAGACCAAAGAGTACCTGCTGTCTTTCTCAGTTGGGACCAAATGAGTTAATTGAAAAGAATGTGTTAATTGAAAAAGGATGTAGAGATTCTTTAAAAAAACACTTTAATTACATACTGAACATTTCTTTCCATAGTGGGTAGTGTGTCCAAGTCAAGATAATTTTCTCTTTCTCCTTAATTATGGGTTTTGAAGAATTGATTAAATGTCATGAACACCATGGCAATCTGGTAGAGACTAGAAACTTTCTCAGGATAATGTTAAAATACAAAGACGTATAAAAATACATAGATGTGTATTTCTTTTTAATGTATTAAATAATAATATTGGCCAATGACTGATAATTTTGAAATCATAATAAAAATTAATATTATATCAAGATATCTGCAACAACTCTAATGTGATATGGAAACAACTATATTTTCTGTTGGTGATAACCACTGTATTTTGTTGCCTATATTTATAACAGAAGTAAGTGCTAAATAGAGGAAAGTGAAAGTAAAATGTAATCAAAGTTAGGGAAAGGAAATAAAGGCTGTTGAATATAAAAACGTAATTTATTTTTCCATCTAAATGTATGGGTCTGTTAGAGTTTCGAGACTTAATGATAAGAACCCTTTAATTTGTCTGACAACTTTCCTGAACTCTTCTATTTCGAACTTAAAAAACGTTTTTTTTTTTTCTAGGTAGATATTTATATCATCTAAAAATAATAATTTTTTCCCTTTCTTTCCAACCTTGAAAAATTTTCTTTTCTATTTTATTTTGACCATAACCTCAAGAACTTCATTTATGAGTGGTGATGCTAGTAGTCTCCCTCCTTTTGTTCCTGATCTTAAAAAGAATA
The DNA here is from genome assembly GCF_902655055.1 of Lutra lutra. Lineage (NCBI taxonomy): Eukaryota > Metazoa > Chordata > Mammalia > Carnivora > Mustelidae > Lutra > Lutra lutra. Next base: position 131,644,489 of record NC_062282.1, on the reverse strand, counting down.
AAGTTTTTTCATTAAATATAATGCTCCATGTAGGTGTTTGCTATGCGGGTATTCTTTGCTATCCAAGATTAGCCTGGATTGAAGCCTGGATTCAGATAGTTGGTTGGTGGTGGAGAAAGATGATTTCAATTATTTGGTTATATACGGTTTATGAATTTTGGATAGTGAGTGGTGAGAACTAAGATAGTGAGGAAGATTGAAAACTGAAAATTTGTTTGAATTGATTTTGTTACTGAGTTTGACCAGCAGATGTTCATCTAAGTTCAGATGGGACAGTATCCCTGTATAGTTCATGCCAACTTAAGGAAGTGCCCTTGCATTTTTTAAAAAACTGTGACTAACAAATTTATTAAGTGCCTTTCTTGTATTAATTGATAAAATCATAAGATATTGAACCACCTTTACATTAGAGAATACCTCATGATGTCATTATGTATTATCATTTTTTAATGTAATTGTGGATTCAGTTAGCTAATATTTTATTTAGAGGTTGTTTTTTTTTCTCTTCATTTAACTCATAAGTGAAACGGACCCATATATTTTTTCTTCTTATAAAGTCTGATGTTAGAATCAAGATTCCATTAATCAACTTCTGAAAATGAATTAGGGATTTTCACACTTCCTATTTGCTGGTACAACTTATAAAAGTCATGAATGCTTCTGGAAAGCTTACTGCAACCCTCCTTTTGGGCTTTGGGCTTTTTGAGAGGGGAATTTTGACTATTTCACATTATATCATGATATTTGTTATATTCAGATTCTCCATTTCTTTTGCCAATTCTGGCGTATTATATTTTTCTAGGAATTTATCCATTTTATTTGGGTTTTCAACCATTAGCCTCTACTTGTTATGCTACTTAAAATAAAAATCTAACATTTAACACTCCCCCTTTTCATTCTGTATTTTACTTCTTTGTTCTATAACCCAACCTCACACCTGTCTTTGATGAAAAAGGGTTGTTATAATCCTGTATACTTACATTATCTTCCCAATTTTATTTTGTTTGTTTCCTTGGTTTTTTGAAAGTTTATTTTACTTTTTAGTAATCTCTACACCCAACATGGGGCTTGAATTTACAACCCTGAGGTTAAGAGTCGCATGCTCTTCTGATTGAGTCATGCAGGCTCCTCTGTTTGTTTTTAATTTGAGTACCTTTTCTAAGAGCGTTCTCAGTTTAGGTTTTTGTGAGACAAACCATCTGTGCCCTTGTATGCCTACAATTTTTATTCTGCCCCACCTTTGAGAAATAATTTGACTTGATATGAAACCCTACAGCCAAAATTATTTACTATCAACACTTTAAAATGTTACTATATTGTATTCTATCTAGTGTTGTTCCAAAGTTAATCTCCTTTCTCTCTGGAGGCTTTAGGAATTTTATCTTTTTCTTTTTGCTCTAAAATTTAACCATACTGTGTCATAGAATAAAGTCTTCTTTATTTGTCCTGTCAGAGGCCCCTTTCATTCAGAGATATTTCATCTTTCTTTAGTTGTGAAGCATTTATTTTAATTATTCCTTTGAAGATTTTCTTTGTCTCTCTCTACTTCCCTCCACCATTTTTCTTGGGACTCCTGTTTTCTGGCTGTTCACATCTGCTTCCATCTGTTGCCTTCCGTTTCATGTTGTTAGATCTTACCCTTTTGTGTTGCCTTTTCAGAATAATGTCGTATCTGATTTTCTAAATCTGTAATTCGTCCTTTAGCTGTATCCATCCTGCTATTTCTTTCCTCTGTTTTATTTTTTATTATAGCTGCTTTGTTTTTATACCACTAAATTATTTTTTATAATTTTTAAAAATTTTTTATAAACATATAATGTATTATTAGCCCCAGGGGTATAGTCTGTGAATTGCCAGGTTTTCGCACTTCACAGCACTTACCATAGCACATACTCTCCCCAATGTCCATAACCCCACCACCTTCTCCCTACCCCCTTCCCCCGGCTACCCTCAGTTTGTTTTGTGATACTAAGAGTCTCTTATTTTTTAATAATTTCTTACTTATGACTCACACTGCTGATATCTTTATTGCCTTAGTATACTGTGTTTTTTTAAAATTATTGGTACAACTATTTCAATAATTCTGCTCTAGTAGTTGTATAAAACTCCAAAAGATTATAGAGTTCAGATTTTTAATTGTGTAGGTGCCAAAATATGTAATGTTGATATTGATGATAGGATTGGAGGAAGCCTTTGCAGTTTGCCTGCAAGGATTTCTGGGCCTTAGACTGAGAGCCCAAGTGGTCCTAGTCCTTGCTGTGGTTTGGTGCCCCCTAGCGGCCACTGCCTCTTCTGTCTTAAATTTCCATGGACACGATTTAGTTTTCTTTTGTGAGTTTCAGCTCAGCAGCAGCAATTATAATTTTAAGTTAATTGTCTTTCATTTTGTGTGTCTGATTGGAATGATTAGGCTTTGAAAAATAGAGGAGTTTAGGAACCCACTCTCCCGCCTGCTTCTAGGAATGGTGTTGCTTGACATGGCTTTGCTTGCCCTTTCACTTCCTATCTCCTACTCTTTCCTTACTCCTACCAGAAAGGGAATCCAGTGTTACATGTTTATATTTATGTATTCATTTAATTATGGCTGTTCTTCATAGATGTCCAGGGATCTAGATTTCTAGGTCTACTCTTGTTCCCAGGACATAATTACTATGTTTTTTAATGTGAATTGGGAAGGGCTGAAGGCCAGCCTCTGGTTGTTAATCTGGCCTTGAACTACAGGCACCACTGGCTTCCGGTTGATGCATCACTCATTGCCTCTTCTCTATCTAGGGGTTTCATCCCCATCTCACAAGAACCTTTAAACTGCCCCATATTACCCTGTTGACATTAACAACCAGCTATCTGCTGCCCAGTTTCTATGGTGTGGTGAAGTTACACACTTTGTTTATCTCAGAGGAGAGGTAGGAGTAGCACTGAAAAGTTTTCCAGCAGCCTGTTTCCTTCCAACATAGTCTCCAGCACCCTGACTCTAATGTACGTAGTTTTCTTTTGGTCACCTTTTCTTTTCTTTTTTCATTTCTTTCCTTTCCTTTGCTTTCCTTTTTTTTTCCCTATTCTTTTCTTTCTTTCTTTCTTTCTTTCTTTCTTTTTCTTTTTTAGGTTCCTTATAACTATTTCCTCTACCAAGCTGTAGTTTCTTCAGGATTGATTTTTGTGGAGGAAACCAGTAGTGAAGGGAGTTTACCATCTTAATAGGAACATGAAAATATGTTACCTTATAGGTAACCACAAAGCAAGTTTTATCTTACCCTAGGTTAAAAAATGATTAGTTTCAAATTGGTAAATTTAAAAATAGTATTTTATTGCATTGCCTTCTAGGATTTAAATTTTGATTTCTCTAGTTATTGAAAAAATTTCCTTTTGGGGTTCTCTGTATCCTTGTATGATTCTTCACTTTGGGAATTCCTTTTGCCGTTTATTTGTTTTGCTTTATATTTTTTATCTATTATCATGTCTTTGACATTAGGAAATTGAACATGCCTTGGACTTCTTAGAAGCGCTCATATTTTTTAGCAACATTTCTAGAGAGCCCTTTTACATATATTAATTGCATTTATTTATAACTGACATTATGTGGAGGAGACTCTAAGGCTCAGAGGAGTCAACTTTGTTGGCTACAATGACACAGCAAGTAAATATCAGGCCAAGGATGTAAACCTAGGACCAACTTCAGTTCTAGGGCTCTGTCTGCTATACTACACTACACTGGGAGTAATTTTTCACATTAGAATCCTCTGATTTCTTTGAAAACTGGTCTTTATTTTTTATAGTGAAATGAATCTCACATTTTTTTGCTGCTTAGAAACTTTTTTTTTTTTAAGATTTTACCTATTCATTTGTCAGAGAGAAAGAGAGCAAGCACAAACAGGAGGAGCAGCAAGTAGAGGGAGAAGCAGGCTCCCCTCTGAGCAAGAAACCTGATGTGGCACTCGATCCCAAGAGCCTGGGATCATGACCTGAGCCGAAGGCAGACATTTAACCGACTGAGCCAACCTAGGCATCCCTTCTGCTTAGAAGCTCTTAAGTTAAATATTTCCACAAACACACATATTCTATATTGGTAGGCATTTTTGAAAGATTATGCTGTATTTTTTCTTAAACCAACATAACTTGCATTGTACCTGAGTTTTCTCCTAGATCAAATCTCTTCAATTCCCTATTTTCACAGCTGGGAAAACAGTGTTGTTTGTGCTTTCTTTCTCCAATTCAGATTATGCTGAGAAAATAGCTGATAGCAGCCAAGGACTTATTGTTGGTGGGGGGCACCTGCCACTTTTGAATCACAGAAACTGGTTATTTAAGTGGAAATTGTGTAATTGCTTTCATTATAATCTATAGACTGTCTTGGAAATATGTAGTCTGGATATAGCCTCTCACAGTGTTTATTTTTTTAATACATTTAGTTTTTCTCTTGATGACTGGGATCTAATTTGTGTCATTGGAATTTCTTTTAAATTCGTTGTTACCACTTTAGGAATGTATCTTGAGCAGATTCTTCATTGATTAATTTTCCACCACCTAGATTATAGGATCTTAAATGTTTTAGCAGAAAAGAAGTCAAAGGTCATCTAGCCTGACTTCCATGATTATGTCTGAGCAAATTGAAGATTAAATGATTTGTCCAAAGTCATTTCGCAAATAAGGGCCCACACCTCCCCCAGAGCCCAGGTTTTCTGACTCCAACTCTTGTTCTTTACGCTAACCACTTAATCTCCTTAATGAATGGTACACAGAAATTTTGTATTTTTTATTTGAATCTGTTTCTCTTGTGGGAATCTCACATTATTTTTCTTTTCAACAACTGACGACTTCTTAGCTGCTTATTTTTTCCTCAGGCATATGAAAATGTAGAAAGAAGAAAAGAGAGCTAACATTATTAAGTCTCTTCTACATTGATGTGCTCTGTTAGTCTTCTTGGGTTGCCATACAAAAATACCACAAACTGGGGGACTTAAAGAGTAGAAATTTATTTTCTCACAGTTTTGGAGTCTGGAAAGTCCAAGATGTAAATCTGACAGAGTTCATTCTCTTCCTGGCTTTCAGACTGTGTCCTCACCTGGCTTAGAGAGGGAGAAGGGAAGAGACAGAGGGAGAGAGAAAGAGAGGAGGAGAGAGAAAGAGAGAGAGAGAGAGATCTTTCTCTTCATATAAAGCCATAATCTGGGCCCATAAGGCCCCACCCTTATGACCCTTTTTAACATGAGTTAATTCCTAAAGACTCTATCTCTAGATACAGTCACATGGGGGTTAAGACTTCAACATAGGAATTTTGGGAGAACACAATTCAGTTCATAGCATGCTCTGTGTATCATAACCGTTTGAAGTGCTAGCATTCCTTACAGCTGCTGATATGCCTGCCTCACATCATCCTTAATGGGTCAAAGTCAAGGACTGAGGAGATGACAGATTGATACAAGCAGTTTCTTCTGCAACCTTTGAAAATCTCAGGCAACCTTTGAAAATCTCACGCAACCTCATTGGATTATTCTCAATTCCCTAATTCAGGCATGAACAGGGTTTTCTTTCAAAAAATTATAATGTATGTATGATCAGTTTAAGATCATTTTACCCATTTAAGTTGCTGTTTAAATCTTAATGGAATCCATTATCAGGTCATGATTGAGTGTACATGTGTGTGTTCTTTGGCGTTGGAATTCCTAGATTTGGAACCTAGATTTTGGGTCTGTCACTTAGCATCTGTGAACTTGAATAGGGTATTTGTCACTCTGCTTCAGCTCATCTGTAAGGTGGTTGGAATTAAACCTCTCAGCTGCTGACACTGAGGAGTAAAGGAGTCTGTGCCTGCTAAATAGTAAGTATTCAGGGGCCCCTGGGTGGCTCAGTCATTAGGCTCTGCCTTTGGCTCAGGTCATGATCCCACAGTCCTAGGGTTGGGCCTCGCCTCAGGCTCCCTCCTCAGCGGGAAGCCTGCTTTCTCTCCCTGATTGTGTTCCCTCTCTTTCTCTCTCTCTCTCTCTGTGTCAAATAAATGAATAAAATCTTAAAAAAAAAAAAAAGAAAAAGAAAAATAGTAAGTATTCAGTTAATAATGATTATTATCTTTTTTTGCTACTCTTCCTAACTGTTGGGGCCCAAATGACTCTAGCTTATTTGCTTTCTGTAGTAGCCATAAAAATGCCTCCTTTGTCATTTAGGGCATTGGTAAATGTCAGTTAAATCTGTTTCATGTCTTGGAAAGGTAAATGATTATGGGCAATTTTATTTAGTTTTTTTTATTCTTAAATTATTCCAGTGGGTAGAGAGATCAGAAATGAACTTATAATATGCCAACAATTCCTATGTTCTAGATGAGGAACTGAGGCTCAAAGAAGTGAGTGACTCCTTGTTCACTTATAGTGAGCCAGAATGCCCTGACAGCTCTGTCTGCCTCCATCTCTTGTGCTGTTTCCATTATAGTCCATTAAAAAAAAAAAATCAACTCTTAAAAAAAAAGATTTATTTATTTTAGAGAGAGAGCACGTGAGTGGGGGTTGGGGAAGAGGGAGAGAGAATCTCAAGAAGACTCCACTCTGAGCATGGACCCTGACACAGGGGTGATTCTCACAATAACAAGATCACGAACTGAGCCGAAGCCAACAATCTGATGCTTAACCAACTGTGCCACGCAGGCACCCCCCCAAACAGTTCAACACTTTTAAATGATATGAATAGTGAAAAGTTGGTAACATTTGAAATATCCCTAACCCATATAAAGGCAATTTGTTATCCAGGTCTAACAGAATCCTATTCAGTGAAACACAAAGTTGGTAACTAAAATACTGTTAAAAACAATTTAAATATTGGGGCACCTGCGTGGCTCAGTGGGTTAAGCCGCTGCCTTCAGCTCAGGTCATGATCTCAGAGTCCTGGGATCGAGTCCCACATCGGGCTCTCTGCTCAGCAGGGAGCCTGCTTCTCTCTCTCTCTCTCTGCCTGCCTCTCCATCTACTTGTAATCTCTGTCAAATAAAATCTTTAAAAAAAAAAAACAATTTAAATATTTGTGGTGCTCCTAAAAATGCCAAAGGGTCACAATAGTCATGATAAACATCAAAATAATGAACATAACGAACATCAAACTAATCATCTGAGAAAACTGAAAATGCTTATTACTTCTCGGAAGGGAGAAATGAGGGTGAGGGGAGAGGAGTCTGCTATTTTTTTTTTTAAAGCTTCCGAAGTTATTTGTTATTCAAGTCAGATACATATATAATTTTAATAAAATGAAAGTTAAAAATAAAAAAAAACATTTGCCCAATCATAAATATTTTGACTTTAACTTAGCTGATGTTTTGTTTGAATGTCAAGATAAGCATTGATTTTCTTTAGAAGATATTATAATTAATTTGCCTAATATTAACTGAATGTCTGCGATGTGCTAGGCATAGCAGGGGATATAAATGTAAATTAGACAATAATTCTTGCTTCCAAGAAAGTTGTGATCTAGTCAGAGATGAGATTTATACAAATAACCTAAATAGAAGATAGTAGAAAATACTTGCCAGGAGAACAGGGTTTCCTGAGCCTTCTTCACTCTGAGCTTTGCCTCAGGCCTTGGGTTAATATTACAGCTCATATTTCTAGTGGTATTGGCCTTGTTTATGATTTGCAGACTTGGCCTTATTCTAGATCTTAATCTATTTCTAGTCTTGGTTATTTTGACCCTTTTTTTCTCATGGCTTCTCAGCATTTTAGTTTGTTTGTTTATTTTGAGTGGACTTTTCCTAGGAAGACACTTACTCAGTTGGACAAATCCAGTAGGCAGGATGTCTTCCTCTGTTGCTCCGTTTTCATTTCAGATTTTACTTATATATGAGGAAAAATATTTCCTCATTTGTGAACATGTTTTCTGAGTAACTATGATAGGACAAAGGTAAAGGTACTGAAAACTTAGTTACAATATTTATATGGGATAAGAACAAGATGCTGTCTCAGAGTTCCTTCCAGACCAGTCCTTTGAGGCAGAATTCTTCTAACCAGAATGGTTAGAATCCAGGAATATGGATTGAGAGATTACAGATGAGGAAACAGGCTTAGAGAGGTTTAATAGCTTATTTAAAGGAAAGGAACTGGTTATTTTTGGAGTCAACAGGGAAGCCAGTATTTGAAGTTTTTGTAAATGCTTATCATGTGCCTGATTTTTTGCTAAGTACTTTATTTATTTATTTTTAAAAAAGATTTTATTTATTTATTTGACAGATCACAAGTAGGCAGAGAGGCAGGCAGAGAGAGAGGGGGAAGCAGTTTCCCTGCTAAGCAGAGAGCCCGGTGTGCGCTCCATCCCAGGACCCTGAGATCATGACCTGAGCCGAAGGCAGCGGCTTAACCCACTGAGCCACTCAGGTGCCCCTGCTAAGTACTTTTATATATCACAAGATCTCCTTATCACAAGATCTTTATGACAAGCTCTCTGTGTTTTATTTCTGCCTTCCCCAAGACCAGGTTAAAAAAAAACCTGGGGAATATATTTTTAGCAACACCTTCAAATTTGAGTTTTCCTAAGTGATTTGGCTAAGGTTGCTTCGCTAGAAAGATGCTTAAGGAGGAAAAAAAAAAAAAAAGATGTATTGTTTTCCAAATCCTTGGAAAAATTTGCATTATTTTGGACTTTAAGACCCTTGGTATTTGGTTTACAGCCAATTTAAAGCAATATAATGCGTGAAAACAAACTTAATGTGTGGAAATAAATTAACATGCCTGACAAGTTAGAAATGATATCCTGGGAGGTAGATCTAGATCATGTAGTGAGACTGGTCAGTCTTTCTATGAACAGGAAGCCAGAGGACTGCTTGGGGTTGGACTAAATATGAGCCCAACCTAGGTCTGTTATATTCCCATAAACCTATTGTGGGAAAATAGAAGTTGGAAAATCTTTTACTACCGAATTAAAAGTCAGTTATTAGACAGTATTAAAAAATAAAACAGAACACCCCATCCCCCGGAAACCTATTCTTTCTCTTTTATAAATTTGCCTTTGAATCTACTTAAATATAGTGATTAATGAGCAAGCATTAAAAATTATATCATTTTCTAAGTTTCTGATTTTATAAAATACTACAAGGAAAAGATTATAGGAACAACCAAATGAAAAAGTTAAATCCATTTTATGGGGGCACCTGGGTGGTTCAGTCTGTTAAGTGTCTGACTCTTGGTTTTGGCTCAGGTTATGATCTCAGGTCATGAGATCAAGCCCTGGGTCGGGCTCTGCGCTCAGCGCAGTCTGCTTGAGATTTTCTCCCTTTGCCCCCACCTCCAGCCCCCACTAATGCTTGCTTGCACTCTCTCTCTACCTCAGATAAATAAATAAAATCTTTTTAAAAAAATCCATTTTACAGTATATATATATATATATGTATTAAAATCCTCTGCATATTGAACCTTCAGGACACTAGAACACACTTTATTTATAAAATAATTATCTTCTGCCACAATTATGTTCAGCCTTAATGTTTCTTAAGATTTTGGAAAAAATAGGGGCACCTGGGTGGCTCAGTGGGTTAAGCCGCTGCCTTCGGCTCGGGTCATGATCTTGGGGTCCTGGGATCGAGCCTCATATCGGGCTCTCTGCTCAGCGGGGAACCTGCTTCCTCCTCTCTCTCTGCCTGCCTCTCTGCCTGCTTGTGATCTCTGTCTGTCAAATAAATAAATAAAATCTTTAAAAAAAAAAAGATTTTGGAAAAAATATATTTCAGGTTGCCAGAGTATAAAGAGTAAATGTATATTGAGATACATGTATATGAACATTTCTTCAAGATTGATTACATAATCTCTTTGATGGAGGTAACACTCAACACTCTTTTCCATTAAGCGGTATAAGTTCTTTATGCACTCACAAAAGCCACATTAATTATCTCACATAGCATAGATATGTGTGTAAGGCAACAAATTTCGTATGCAGATTGCACAGTGCCCTATTACAATAAATCTAATAGCTGAATAACATATGTGTAGTCAATTTGAGGAGGAGGACATTAGGATTAATTTAAACACTGACACTGAATAGTTTTCTGAAGAGCATAATGCAGTACTTCTGATAGCTCTAATTGAGGAAAAAGCAGAGAGGGTAGGGCTGTCCTTTCTTCTCTGGTCTCACCATTATAATTTAGCTCAACTTTGTGGGATAAAAGTATATTTTTGTGAAAATATGGATTATTTTAAATTATTAAGTATTATTTCTATGAATTATCATATTGTGTCTTTCCTTGGAATGTAATTAAATAGGAATCTGTCACTCTTCAATATTATAGAATTGATGCTTGAGAAATTAGAGGCGTTTATGATTTCCATTTTCTCTCACTGTTTGATTCATCCTTTGGGAATAAGTGATGTCTTTAGGATGTCTTGATGATTATTTCATATCCTTACTAGATCATCAAACTTAGTCACATCAGTCTTTTAAACAGTGGAGTAATGGAAAGCATGGGGGACAGAGTTTTCTCTCTAGGTGGTTATTGAATTAGGGAAGAAGCTATGTATAGGCAGAGAATTTTAGACATTAGTAGTTGGTGTCTTGTCTCCTCTGAAACACAAGAGAGAATATGTAATTTAACCAATTCAGGCTCAGCTGGGGAAATTGACTTGAATATGTTGCAATTTTTTAAAAACCTTATTCCTCTTTCTTTTTTAGAAGCACAGTTTGCTAGTTAAGAGCTATATTACCAGTAAGTTTTTTTAAATATAAGGCAATTTGAAACTCCTTAAATTTGAAGTTTTAGACTTTATGAAAAGTAATCATGTCTTAATTGTTTCCATGAGTGCAAAATACAGATTTGCCTAAGGATACCTATATTGTGGGAAAAGGTGATTTCACATTTATTTATTGCTTTTATGTGGATACTTTTTGCAAGTTTTAAATTATTTGCATAATTACTTCTTGAATTATTACTACTTCTAATTATCCATTATGCCTACTGCTAGGTGTTAGAGCAAGGAGCATGGGCCAAGTAGGGAGATTAGCCGGTGGCTAGATCTGGTATACTTTATTCATTTTCTCTTGTAAGGAGAAAACAAAGAAATAGAAAGGAATAGAATTTAATGAATCGAACTGAAGCAACCACTAAATGATAAGGTAGTACTTTTGACCTTTATGTTATACTTTAACAAATAAAGAAATAGTAGTGGGGACTTAAAGTAATACATTTAACAATATGACGCATTTGAAGGCAGTCTTTTTTTTTTTTTAAGATTTTATTTATTTATTTGACAGAGAGAGATCACAAGTAGGCAGAGAGGCAGGCAGAGAGAGAGGGGGAAGCAGGCTCCCTGCCGAGCAGAGAGCCCAACGTGGGGCTCGACCCCAGGACCCCGAGACCATGACCCGAGCCGAAGACAGAGGCTTAACCCTCTGAGCCACCCAGGCGCCCCATGAAGGCAGTCTTCACCGAAACAATTCTACATACTTAAACACAAGAATTACCACTATAGAAAATCTGCTGAGGCACAGAAGAAGAAAAAATATACCTAAAAAAACAGATACCCTTTTTTTTCTAGAATCAAGTCTCCTTTAAAAAAAAAAAAAAAAATCGTGTGCTTTAAAGGGAATTTTCATATCCAGGTTGGGAAAGCTATGCTTTTCTACATTATCTTCAGCAGTTGCTTTGATCATGCAGTAATAATTTTGAATGTTTGTTCTGGGAGTGTTTTATTGATACTGAGATCTGCTTTTACTTGACGAGCTGGTTTAATGATTGTAGTTCTTTGTAATCTTGTAAATCATTGATAGAGAATCTAAGCAAGTCTTTTAAAAGATCCAAAGACTCGACTCAGGAGCCTCGGATCATCTTCACATGAGCTTATGCCTTTTCTAAGACTGCAGGTGTAATAGATTCGTCTGGACAGCAATTCAGATTTATGCATTATGCATGATGAAAATTTGGGAATTTTCTAATTAGAGCATAAAGAACAGTAGTAGTACCTTTTACCCAGCTTTGTGAATAAAATAGTGTTTACCTCTTGGCTTTCATGGAAATTTAATATCTATAAAGTTTTATTGGGGACCTAGAATTATTTCTTCGACTTTTTACCCTCCTATCAAACCAAGGCATAGTCTGATAAATTTTCATGTATCTTTTTGTATGTAGTAGAAATAGGTAGGTATTAAATTGTCATGAATATGTGCATTGCCAATTTTCAGATAACAAATGACAGCTGGAATCCATACCAAATATATCACTCTGTTTTTACCTCATTTTAATTACTTCATTTGTTCTAGAAATTTTAGGAGCAGTTTGAAAGTGATGTTCTTTTAGAGTTCTGGTTTATCAGAATTTGTTATCAACATGGTATTCTGTCTTATCAAAAAGCTTGCTGATTTGATTTTGTGCTTATGATGCTTTTTAACCCTGTCAAGCACTGTTCCTCGATCATATATTAGTATGTTTCTCATTGCTGCTTAATTGCTCTGAATACTCAGTACCTGAGCCAGTTCTGTATCTGATAACAAAAAAATTCCCAGTTAGGAAATTATGAATGGGACAAATCTTAGGAATAAACTAATTCATAGTTATAGATTAAGAAACTTTATCAGTATATGGCCAGATTGCTTTCCAAAATGCCTAGGCCATTTTATGCTCTCACCAATAATGTAAGGCAGTTCTCTTTTCTTTATATCCTCTTCCACACTTGTGCAAGAGCTTTTATTTTATTTTATTTTATTTTATTTTATTTATTTGACAGAGAGATCACAAGTAGGCAGAGAGGCAGGCAGAGGGGGAGGAGGGAAGCGGGCTCCCCGCTGAACAGAGAGCCCGATGTGGTGCTCAATCCCAGGACCCCAAGACTATGACCTGAGCCGAAGGCAGAGGCTTTAACCCACTGAGCCACCTAGGCACCCGTGTGCAAGAGCTTTTTTAAGATTCAGCAATTCCACTGCTAGGTGTGAACTTGTATACACATACATGTTGTACAGAGGCTGTTATACATGTGTTCAAAGAGATATGAGAGAATTTCATTGCCACATTATAGTGATTTAAATATCATTTAATAAGATAATTGATAAATAAATCACTGTATATTAAAGAGTTGGAAATGGTTAAATTAGTGGACTAGATCTCTATGACTGTATCTCAGCAATATAATGTTGAATGAAAAAATGAAAGCAAATTGTAGAAGGATATATACAATATCCTATTTATATAAATAGTAAAACTGTAAAACACCACTTATAAAGGATGATAGAATATTATTTGGCTTTATACAAAGGGCTTATACAATGTAGAGAATTGTGTGTTACGTATAATGGGGTAGAAATTTGTCTGTGCTTATAGCTACAGGAAAGTGGGTGTATAATGTGTTTACTGTTCTGTGTCCTAGTGTTTGTAACTTGCTTGTCCTGTATGTAGTTTTGCCAGCTTCTTTTGGCTCAGTGTCAAGGAATCTTGTGAATTTAGAAAACAATTTATTAGATTGAATCAGAATAATAAAGTCTGGCCGTAGGAAGATTTCTATTAAACTGTTGTTCGAGTCATCTGATAAGGGATCAAGCATTTATTGAGTAACTGTTATGTATCAAGCCCCAAACCAAAGGAATCAGACTTGATTTTCTTGTTCTTATTAAACAAGAAAATAATTGAAAACAACCATTCTTGAATAAACATATGAGGTTTACATCCTTATTATAATGAAGAAACTCTAAATGAGAACAACACTGAGATTTTTACTTTGCAAGGTGGTGAAAGTAAGAAGTGAGATAATTCCCACTAGTGGATGTGCAGGAAGGGGCATCCTCTTCAGTTGCTGATATCAGTCAATGCAGTTTTTTGAAAGACAGTGTAGCAAAATCTCTCAAAATTAAAGAAACACTTATTCTTGGACCCAGCAGTGGCATTCTAAGGAATCACTGCAGATAACTACGAAATGTACTATGAGGATAGTCACTGAAATATCATTTGCAATAACAAAACAAAATAAACAACACAAGGGGAGACAACTTAGATATCCATCAGTATAGGATTGGTTAAATTAATTTGCATTTTCACATGATAGAACTCTGTGCAGCTCTTACTGTGCATTAATTGAGATAGACCTGTGCATATTGAGATGGAAGGGTCTCTAGGAGATTGTAAGTGAAAAAACAAAGCTGCAGAGCAATGTATCAAGTATGAAACAGTTGTATGAAATTTAAAAGGAAAAACAAACAAGTACCTATATTTTATAAAACAAATACATTAAACAGTTTTTATAAGCAATGATAAGAAACCTAAGATTGATTACCTTTGGGAAACGAAAGTGAAGAAAAGACGGCTTTTACTTTTCATTTTGTACCTTTCAGTATACTTTATAAAGTAAGACATGTTTATCTACTGTTTTTTGAAGTGGCAGTAGAGATTACCTTTGATTTTTATCTCCTCATCCTCCACCCTTATTCTTTCTTTAATGATAAAATAATACCAACTACAGCAAGAAAACAAGCAAAAATCAGAAGTGACTGAGGGGTTATATAAAACACAAAACAATTATGTTTTCAGTGAACATAGATGGTCACTGAAAAACACCCTTCAAAATAGGTCATTATTAATAGTTATTTATTGTCTTGATAGTTTAAAACATGATGTAAAGGTCAGGACAGTAATGGCTAAAGACAATTGGTCATTAACTGTGGTAATCATTGACCTTAAAAAGGAGAATTGGTCTTCTAAATGATTTTCTGAAGTTGCTAATAACTGTATTTGAAGATTAGCAGTTATATTGTGATGGTGACAAGCGTGCCAACAGACATTGGCCCCATTCATATGAAAAATTATGTTTTTAGTGTGTAATTTGCAATAGTATTCATCAAAATTATTCATTCTTTCTAAGAGGAAAAAATTGATTGGTAGCAGTCACAGTGCCAAGGTTAGCATTAATGGTGCTGAAACATCTAAATTTCCTGGCTTTTAAACCTTTTAAAAACCTTTGAAGAGATTTATATGGCTGCTTAGATATGTAACAGTTCTTAAAGAATAATAAGGTCACTTTTTTTTTGGCATGCAAAAAATGTGTTTTCCTAGATGTAGAGGAGAGTTGTCAGCTTTTCCTAACTTTTTTTTTTTACAATCTCTTCACTCACCAGGATTTTCTTTTGGGTAAAGGAAAGAGGAGTTAGTGATGGCTCTCGTGGAATTCTCCCTGCACTCATATTTTGTTAGTATAGGAATATGTCTGATTATGGGCAGGTGACCTCTAATAGCATGATCTGGAAAATATGGGTGATATATATTTTGTACTTAGCTCTCCACTTGTCCTCAGGGCATCTTGCTTGGACTAGTGCATTATGAACTGAGGCCGGAGTAGGTAGCATTTCTGAATGTAGGGATTCAGTGTTCCCTTTTCTTTCTGTTTCTGTGTAAGTTGCATTCTTATCCAAGTTCATGGCCTTACAAAGGTAGCAGATCAACCAGCTTCATTCTTTGAAGAAGTGAAATGTAGGAGTCTCCTAATTTATAAGAAAATATGTTTGGTAGTGTTTGTAATATTGATTATATATGTTTTCATAAATTACCATATTGGTACAGAAGAAGGCAGTATATTTAGTAGTGTTTGGCCAGATCATAAGTAGAATCAGCCTTCACTTTTAATCATTATTCCTGCAATGATTAGAAATCATGTTCAAGATTTTGTATCAGTCAAAAGCCTTCCTGGCTTTTGCATCCCTTTTGTAGCAGGGTGAAAGACTGAAATCTCCTTCTTAAAGCAGTAAGGGACAAAGAATCCCTACTCATTATAATGCAGGATCAGGATTGAGTCAGGTCTCTGGGCCAGTGGATCAAGATCATGTGTCCATTTACTGGTTGAGAGAGAAAAGGGTGGGAAAGGGAGATTATGATGGGTTGAATCCTGGTTTGCATTTTTCTTGGCCTGTTCTTGCTTTAATGTTTCTATGTCAAATATAATTCAGTAAACTCAAGAGGAGAAGGAAAGTCTAGTGTATTCATGTATATTTTGACTTTTTCTCTTGATCCTCTGTACTTTCTAATATTCCAAGATAATTTCTTTTATTGTGTCCTTTCCATTTCAAGAATTTCTTCTTCTTGTACTTTAGAGTAGATCTGCTGGCAAATTTTGTAAGTTTTTCTTTATCTGTGAATGTCTTGGTTTTTTATTCACTCCTGAAGGATATTTTTGCTGGTTACAGGATCCTGGGTTGACAGTTCTTTTCTTTCAGCACTTGAAAAGTATTGTCCCATTTGTCTATGGTGTCCATGGTTTCTGATGAGAAGCCTGTTGTAATAATTATTTGTTTTTCAAATTTTAAGTGTGGGGAGATTTTGCTGCTTTCAAGATTTTTTTTTTTTTGTCTTTAGTGTTTAAGAGTTTAATTATGATATGTCTTGGCATGTATTTTGGGGGGTTTATCCTGTTTAGGGTTTACTTATCTTCTTGAATTTGTAGGCTTATTTTCTTTAAATTTGGGGAAATTTCTGCCAATATTTCTTTGAGCACTATTTTAGTTCCACATTCTTTCTCCTCTTACTTTGGAATTCTGATGATATGAATGTTCAGTCTTTTGATTTAGTTACACAGCTATCTAAGGCTTTTGTTATTTATTTTTTTTTTTTCAGTGTATGTTCATTTTGTTTTCCAGATTGGGTACTTTCTGTTGTTTTGTCTTCAATTTTACTGATTGTTTCCTCTCTTGTCTTTATTTTGCTGTTGAGAATATCCAATAATTTTTTGGTTATTTTAGTTTTCAGATCTAAAACTTCCTTTTGGTTCTTCTCCTTATATCTTCTTTTTCTTTAGTGATACGTCCTACTTTTTTATTTGCTTCAAGAATATATATAATTGTTCACTGAAGCATTTTTATGATGGCCAACTTAATATTTTTCATCAGATAATTCCAAAATCTACATCATGTTGGTATTGGCATCTCTTGATTATCTTTTCCTGGGAATCTGAATACAACACAGTGGTAAACTCTCTGGATTGTCTATTTTAATTCTTGACACCTGGCAGGTAGGAATCATGTCACTTCCTAGCTTTGTGTAGATGAGTGATACAAACTGTCAGAAGCTATGAATACTCTGAAGATGTCTAGAAGGCAGTAAAAGCTAAACCGCCTGAGTAAAAATTAAAATATTCTCAAAACTTTAAAAAAATCAATATTGAATATCAAAAATTTATATATTAATTTTATAAAGCCATATTAAAAATTTCAAATCAGAGGTTAGAAGGCATCTGATATTAATAGTAAAGCAAATTTAATTGTTATATCTTATATTTTTATGAGAATGGACTTATTTATGAGAAAGCCTCAATCTGATAGTCTTATCTCCATTTTACAGAATACAGACCTGGGGTACAGAAGATTCAGTATTGCATCCAAGCTGACCACAGTCCTGCCTATGGCAGAGCCAGAATTTGATACCTGGATTTTTTTCATTCTTACCATATATTTTGTACATTCACATTTCTGAACCCTTGCACCTCTTGTTCTGTCTCGGTCCTACCTTATCTCCATGACTGTGATGATCTTTTAAAGGTCTCTCCTTTTGCAACTTATAAGATACAATTTGGTCCCTCTACAAATTTATAGAACAAATTGCTTTGTCTTCTGTGATCCCAAAGCAATTTTGCAAAACTATTCTAGCATTTATCTCATGTTATTATGGGTATTTATGTATATTATCCTCTACTACCACTGCACACATATACATACTAGACAGGGCCTTTACATAGCTGAATGTAAACATTTATGAACTGAATTCAGATTAAAATCTGACTCCCAGTTAGGCACTTTATTATGGTCCTTGGCATCCTCTGAATCTAATGAACTATACAATGTTAGGTGAGTACAAATTGCCCAAGATTTTAAGAGACCAAGTCTCCTCAACTAAACCAAAAACCTCATTGAACAAAGATATGTTTGTTTTGATGCTTTAGTGGTTTTTTTCTCTATGAAACTCTGAAAATTAGGTTTCAGCCGAGACTAACATATAATCTTTTGTATATTTTGCCAAATTAACAGATTCATATGAAAACAGTTGTACTGAACTTGTATTACATGGGTCCTTTATATGCATTATCTCTTGTAATTCTCACAACAACTTGATGGGGGCAAATAATATAGTAGCTCTATTTAAAATGACAATATTGGGATTTAGAGAGATTAAGTATGTGGCCAGTGTATAGTGAAATGAGTGATTCAGATCCAGTTTGGGGACTCCAGATCCAAGTTTTAACCATCTGAAGTTGTAGAGATGCCTGGTCACGTATTTCTTCTTATATACATGCTTTTACACATAGTGTTTGCCAGTTTCTGATGTGTACATTTTGAAAACATGCAGAAGTGGGAGAGATTTGCTGTAGAAGGACTAAGGGAAGATGTAGGTTGTAGGTCTTCTCTTCATTCAGCCCCTTGTCCTTGGTCTTAATTTCTGTGGTTAGAGGGAGAGGGCCAGAAATTCTATATGAGAGACAGACAGACATAGTGAGATGGTGGGCCCCAACAGAAGGCCTCAGGTGGGACTCAGGTAGGGAGGGTGGGCACAGAGTCAGGGAGGATGGATTCCGCTGGATCTATTTCTGCTGTGCTACGGCACTCCAAGGGCTAAAATCTCAAGAGCTGCAGGAGATCACACTGTGATACTGGGGTGGTGGTGAGAGGCAGGACACACGTTCAGTTCTGTTGAGTGGCTCTGCTGTAACAGACACAGAGCAACAGGAACCAGAGTAGGAGGAGCAGAACAAGTCAGCACGTTGTGGGAATAGCAACTAACAGAGAGGGGCATGGGGCAGGAGTGAGGCATTGCTATGGGCATCTCAGAAATGACTATGGAGAAAATTTAGAGATGCTAATTTCATCAGTCAGGCTAGTGGGGGAATTTTAGTTCCCTAATTAGGTCATTAAAAGCAAATTTGACCCTGTTTTATAGTCTCATATGAATGAGGTCTGGGGTACATTTGATTTATATTATTTTCAGACAAAATACAGGTGAGAGCTGTGTAATACAAGCACATTGTCACCATGTTGCTGAAGCAGTTGGCTTTGTGAATTCCTGGATGCTTCCCTCCACAACACGTCTCATATTGTGTACATTGAAAGTAACTTTTAATACTGAGGTCTAACGGTATATCTTGTTTTGTAATCTAGCTATATGTTGGAAAAATTTCTGATTTGTATTTCAGTTTTAAATTAGTGAATTGACTCTATACAGTATTCTTCCTGTTGTTTAATAATTTTAAAAATTTTACCTTATTTAATTTTTTTAAAAGATTTTATTTATTTATTTGACACACAGAGATATCACAAGTAGGCAGAGAGGCAGGCAGAGAGAGAGGGGGAGGCAGGCTCCCTGCCAAGCAGAGAGCCCGACTCGGGACTCGATTCCAGGACCCTGAGACCACAACTGGAGCCGAAGGCAGAGGCTCAACCCACTGAGCCACCCAGGCACCCTTACCTTTTTTTAACATATAGGGAAAAATATAAGCAGATTCTTAAAAACTTGGTTTTGGCCTACCTAAGCAAAGTATACTTAGATGTACTGTATAGTGCTTTATAGTGTATTTTCTTCTTATAGCATAGTTTATAGAAGTGATTTTAGGAGAATGAAGGCCACTGGGGTGCCTGGTTGGCTCAGTCAGTAGAGCAAGCAACTCTTGATATTGGAGTTTTTGACTTTGAGCTTCATGTTCCATGTAGAAATTACTTAAAAAAAAAAACTTAAAAAAATAAAGGCCAGGTTGACATATAGTACTAATTTATATTTAATATTTTATATTAAAATATTAAATAATTTATATTTTATTTTTTCCTGATTTTTAAGAAAATGTATATTTTTTCCTTTAATTTTTCTCAAATTGTATGAAAATTTTAGGTTAAATAAAACAATAAAGTTTAAAAAGCCCTCTCCTATGTTTTTTCCCCTGCATTGGCACTTTTCTTCTATGACTACACGAATAAAAATATTGATGTAGAAGTTTGGAAAATAAGAAAAGCATAAAGAAAATTAAAATCACGTTTATATAATCCCAGTACAAAGAAGTAGTTAACATTTTATCTCTCAGTTTTTTCTTTCTGCATATATGCTTAATAGAATCATATATTTACTTTTAATAATTGTATATTCTGCTTTTTCAATTATGTTGTATTTTCCTCCTTTATTAAATGTTTTTAAGAAATATGATCTTTCCTGGCCACATAGGACTTTATCAAAAATATACAGCATCCGGGCGCCTGGGTGGCTCAGTGGGTTAAAGCCTCAGGTCATGATCCCAGGGTCCTGGGATCGAGCCCCACATTGGGCTCTCTGTTCAGCAAGAAGCCTGCTTCCTCCTCTCTCTCTGCCTGCCTCTCTGTCTACTTGTGATTTCTGCCAAATAAATAAATAAAATCTTAATAAAAATATATACAACATCATTCAACCACTATAATATATTACGGAGGTTTCAGTTTTTCATTACTATAGATAGTGCTGCAGTGAGCATTCTGGTCCACAAACCTGTCTGCTTCTCTGCTTAGCCTGTTGCCTGGAGGTCCCCAGAAGTGTTCTTCCCATGTTAAAACGTGTAATCATCCTTAAGCATTTTACACTGTAGTTTAAATAAATATAAATGAAATCATCTAGCATAGTACCTGGCAAACAGGCACTCAAAAGCTGACTTTTTTTACCTTTTTTTTTTTTTTAAAGATTTTATTCATGTATCTGAGAGAGAATGAGTGAGAGAGAGCATGAGAGAGGAGAAGGTCAGAGGGAGAAGCAGACTCCCCAAGGAGCTGGGAGCCCGATACGGGACTTGATCCTGGAAGTCCGGGATCATGACCTGAGCCGAAGGCAGTCGCTCAAACAACGGAGCCACCCAGGCGCCCTGACTTTTTTTTTAAACAATAGAAATTCAGCATTTTATTTGTTGTTTCATCCTTAGTGATAATGGTTTCTTCCAGTACCTGCCTTTCCTGGATTTTTTTTTTTTTTTTAATAAACTACACCCAAAGTGGGCCTCAAACTCATGACCCCCAAATTAAGTCATGTGTTCTATCTGCTAAGCTATCCATGTGCTCCTCCTGGATTTCTTTTATTCATTTATCCATTCATTCATGTACTGAGTAAATATTTATTGAGCACCTACTCTCTGTCAGACCCTGTGCTACTGGTATGTGTTGACTTGAACTTGGGGAGAGCATTATGAAAATAATTGAGAACTTCCTTGACTCCTATACCTGGAGAAATGAATCTGTTTTTGACCTTGTACAACATGAGCTCCCCCTTTCTGAGCTTCTAATTTAAAAAGTGAAGTGGAACAAGATTTATACAATATGCTTTCTTTTGTCTGCCAGAATGGACAAAGAAAATGCCTTTTTTGCATTCATTTTACTTAGCATGGCTGCTTTTGTGAAGGTTAAGTGTGCGTACCAAGTGGACTAGGTCAAGGGTGGGTGACGGACTCGCCATCTTACTTCCAATTATTGTGGGAACCTTATTAAATGAGGTGGAATTTTATAAGCTGTTTGAAATGTAAGAAAGAACATTTAGTGAGCTATGAATGTATTTGTCTGACATGATGAAAAATGTATAACCTAATTTTAGGTTTTGTTTTTTGATGATAGGTTTTCTTGTTTAAAGAATGTTAACGTGAATATGTAAGAAATGTTCTATATTCATACATTAGGATGTTTGTACTCTTTTTTTTTTAACAAGTGATTATTGTCTTTCATTTATGATTAAAACACGGATTGTTAGGGCTTTACACCTTGGTTAGATTTTATTCATCCTGGGAAGCATTTTCTCCTGTTAAAATATTAAAGCCTAATCTGAAATATTTTCACAAACACAAGTGACTTTTTGAAGGTTGTGCTCTTGCTACTGTGAATTTTCTTTTTGCATATTATATATCAGTCTCCCAGAGAGGGGTGTGTTCTTTGTTGCTATAGAATATTATACATTTAAATCAAAGCCACTTATATATTCATGGGTTAAAATACCTTTGTAGAAACCTTCCTTATAATTACAGATAAAAAACTTAGCTATTCTGCTTATTACCCAACACCTTGTATATTTAAAGCATTACAAAGCCTAATTTGGGGTGTGTTAACTTTGTTGGGCCTTACAAAGCCTTTAACAACAGTGGGAATGTGCTGTCATATCTAAGGGCTTAGAGTAAAATAATTTGTCATTAGAACATTAATAATGGAATCAATGTACCCTAACAAAATACAATTACTTGGGTTATTTCCTTTTATTACCTATTATTTAAAATATATTGCAAAATACTGGTGAACCTGTTGTGTACTTGTTAAACTTTTTACTGATATTTTACTAAGCAAAAGTCTCCTTTAACTTGTGTTTTTTCCCCCCAGTATGTAACTTCAGCCAGGTGAACGTGTATAGAACAGAACAGTTTATGAATTGTTATTTCTCTTTACAATGACATGG
The DNA here is from genome assembly GCF_902655055.1 of Lutra lutra. NCBI lineage: Eukaryota > Metazoa > Chordata > Mammalia > Carnivora > Mustelidae > Lutra > Lutra lutra. The sequence continues at coordinate 131,622,138 of NC_062282.1, read as the reverse complement.
TGGTGGTAGGTGGAATATATTATAACAGAGGTTTTCACTAAGTGCTAATTTATATTTTATCAAGTATAGGATAAGAGTAAAAATTAACTTAGTACAATAATGTTCCATCTTCAAGGAATTGGGAAAAGATAATGTATACACTGATTAGTGGCTAATGTTTATTGAGCACTTTGCATAGTAGGTGATTAGCACATAGATTCTCTTGGAATGCTCACAAGAATTCCATTAGGTTCATATCTTATTTTCACACTTTTTAGATAATAAATAACTTCCTTAAAGTGACAGAGCTAGGAAGAGGTGGAGGTGAATTGCAACCCAGGCTGTCTGAGTTCAATGATTTCTTAGACAGCCATATAATCTGAGATTTCTATTTGAGATAAATAAAACGTTTAATATCACTGATTTGAAATTAATGCAGTAACACCTGGGTGGCTCAGTCAGTTAAGCATCTGCCTTCAGCTCAGGTCATGATCCCAGGCTTCTGAGATCAAGTCCCTCATGGACTTCCCCATCAGCTGGGAGCCTGCTTCGCCCTCTGCCTGCTGCTCCCCCTGCTTGTGTTCTCTCTCTCTCTGACAAATAAATAAATAAAATCCTCTTAAAAATTGTGTTTAAAATGCTTTCATTCCATATTATGACCAGCCACTTAAGAAAAGGTATGACATAAAAGATTCAGGAGAAACATGAGGAAAAGGAAAGGGAAGACCCAGAGAAAGGAGGTGAGTTGAGGTGAGGTGACAAATGGAAAGGGGAAGGGACAAGAAATGGCTTGCAGAGAAAGAGGGATTCTCTCAGAAGTTGGGGAAGGAAGCAGAGGATGCCTAGTTACATAGGTAAAGAACTGGAGAAAGTTTGGAAATCTTAGTACAATTGCTTTTATTATGGCTGGCTTTCCCCTTGCTTTGTGAATTTTAGCACACTTTTTGAAATACTAACTAGCTTTCCTGCTGTTCAAAATTCTTCTGCTCTTCATTTTGTGTTAGCCCTCTGAGACTTAATTTCATTTCACTCTTTATGATGAAACTTCATTCAAAGTTAGATGATTCAGAATTCAAGTTGTATGTATAATTTCTATTTTTTCCTGTTTTCTTACATAACATGATACACATACACATAATGAAAGTTTCATAAGTCATCTGTCTGATGGATTTAATTTAGTCTTCAGTCATACTCTTTAGAATTTCTCTTTTATGCTCTTTGAAATGAATCCTCAATCTAACCATATCTGTTAATTTAAAGGTTTTATTTAGAAATGAAATACAGGAATGCCTGGGTGGCTCAGTGGGTCAAAGTCTCTGCCTTTGGCTCGGTCATGATCTCTGGGTCCTGGGATGGAGTCCCACATGGAGCTCTCTGCTCAGCAGGGAGCCTGCTAACCCCCCTACCCCACCCCACCTCGCCGCCTCTCTGCCTACTTGTGATCTCTGTCTGTCAAATAAATTAAAAAAAAAAAAAAGAAATACAATTTGACAGAATGGAAAAACTTTGCTTTCAGAGAACTGAAACTTTTTTTGGTGATAGGACCAAAGAATTAATTGTATGTTTATGAAACAACTACTTTGTTTTCAATTATACGTACTTAATAATTAATCCCAAATTTAGTGCTCATATAGATTCTTTGGTTTTATTTTGAGTACATTATTGATTATGTTGTAATGAAAAGAGCATGGGGCTCATATGTAACCACGGGCAAATTACTTTAACTTATCTACTTCTTCATTTGAAAAAAAAGAAATCATACCTGCCCATTTATCTCACCGAGTGAGTGTACAAATGTGTATGTGTACTAGAAAATACTTTGTAAATATTATTGCTAAATACACCTATGGTTATTACATTAGTAGATTGCCTTTAGATTCACCCTTTCATTAATTAAAGGGTGAGCAATGCAGAATAGACTAATTCTTCTGTTTTATTTAGATTATCCAAATATTGATTTCAATAAACTAACGCAGTATTAGTCAAAGAAACTTGGTCAGCAAATTGCAAGAAAGTGGTTCAGTTATACCCAGCCTATCATAGATCTTTTTAATAGGGACAAATATCTATGCCATTAGTTCTGGACCAATGTCTTTGCCTTTCACAATACTTTTAATGCATAACTTATAAATCTCTTTTTATCAGCCAATCTGACTTTTCCAGACCCAGACTAACATTAAGCAAGATAGAATGAGCAAAAATCAGGGAAGGTCAAAGAAGCAATCAAATGATCAGATTCTCATTGGACGCTAATCGAATTCTAGACTTTTAGAAAATGATTAGTTATGAATTTCAATGCCCTTGTTGACAAAGGGTCAGTTTTTATAAAATTATGGTAAAATCTTAATGAGATTTTTAAATCACTGTGTTGGATTATTATCTCCATAAAAACTCTACATAGTTCATATTAAGTCTTACATGAACATTTTTGCTGAAATGATAATGGCATTATAGCTATGATTTAAAAAAGAGCCTTATCTTTTAGAGATATACTAAAATATTTGCTGATAAATGTGATGTTTTATAAGTGGATGGGGCTATTAGTGAAACAAGGCTGGCCATGAATTAGCAGTTATTGAAACTAGGTATTTGGCAAATGGTTTATGTTGCTAATTTGTCTTTTATTATATATTTTTGAAATATTTTATAATAAGCTGAAAGAGGGAAGGGGGCTAGGGGGATGGGTAAAAGAGGTGAAGGGGATTAAGGGGATTAAAAGATACAAACTTCCAGTTATAAAATAAAAAAGTCACGAAGGTGAAAAGTAGAGCATAAGGATTTTAGTAATTATATTGTTATAATGGGGTACGTGACAGGACTACATTTATCATGGTGAGAATTGGATATACAGAATTGTCGAATCACTGTGTTGTACTACACTTGAAACATATAACATTGTATGTCAATATACTTAAAAATTAAAAAAAGCTGAAAAATTAAATTTCAGTGCTTTGTGCTTCTGATTTACTAAATGAAACAACTATATCATGCTAATTTAAAGTCAGAGTTGTATTAGCAAATATGAGGTCTTGAATAATCCTTATTTTTCTCATGATATACAAAATCAATATTTATTATATCTCTCTACTGGAAAGATAGCAGGCATGTAATTAAGACTTAGCTTCAGATGCTTGGGGAAAATCTTATTTGTAATAATTAAGTATAATTTTTAATCATATTTTTGGTCTCTTTCCCTGTGAACCATATTAGCATGGCATATATAGAATGTAATAATTCAATGACTCTATTAATATAGTGATCATACTTGCATCAGATGTTAAACATTTGTCCTCCTCACTAAATTGTAAACTCCATGAAGGCTTAATCATTGTGTGGTGCACAGTATATGGCACATATCAAGGGCTCAGTAAGTATTGTTGTCTGATCATGGTTTAAAAGAAAATGATGTTTAAATAATCTGCCTTTGGATTTCTTTTAAAACTCTATTAAAGGTATGAATTTTTATTAAATGAAGAGCACAGTGGTAAAGGTCTGACTGAAATGATTTCTTTTTTTTTTTTTTTAAGATTTTACTTATTTATTTAACAGAGATCACAAGTAGGCAGAGAGACAGACAGAGAGAGAGGGGAGGAAGCAGGCTCCCCGCTGAGCAGAGAGCCCGATGCGGGGCTCGATCCCAGGACCCCGGGATCATGACCTGAGCTGAAGGCAGAGGCTTAACCCACTGAGCCACCCAGGTGCCCAGAAAAACTTTACTGAGTGTTTGGTCTCCATAATTCGGTATTTCTTGTTATGTGACAGTTGCCATTTTGTGTGTGTGTGTGTGTGTGTGTGTGTGTGTGTGTGTGTGTGTGTTTTGCAATACTGTTTCACAGAAGAAGGCTTTCTTATCCACTAATTGGGAAAGATATAATACAGAAAATGAAAATTAAAGATTTTTTTTGTAGATTTTCAAGATTTAAAGAACAAATGGAAAAATTTTTATTGTGTTCCATTTTCAAAGGTCCTATAAGTATAATGTGTATTTACTGGGAATTTAAATAAAATTTATTCCATTTGAGATTTTTATCATCACAGTACTTGACATATTGTTTTTCAGTTGTCAGGTGTGGGTGCTTACTGATTCTGATGTGTGGCTAGACGTAACCAAGCTAACCCATATTGTATACTAATGTTCCCTAGGGGGCATGGACTCTGCTGTGGCCATAGCCTTCTGGGCAGCTTCTTTGAGGCCAAAATATCCATTTGGCTGGTCCTGTGTATAGCTGCTGGACTTTGCAGAACAACTTTCCCTTCATCACCCTTCTCTTAGTGCCTTTAATGAATGGCTCCTTAGTCATGGGTCTGCAGTATGTTTTAGCCCCATAATTCTTATATTACCATTAAAACAGATTCCTTCATTATCAAGTCATAACCATTCTGCCTGCTTTCAGCCCTTCATGATCTGGTTATGTCTTCAACCTGGGTTTCACATCTAGTCTGAAGACCTTGGTAAACTGAACTGAACTAAACTGGGATGCAATGTACAGACTGAAATATTCCCAGGAATCTCTCTGGTGTTGTGGGAGCTAGACCTGTTCTTATCCAGCCTTTAGCTTCTGCTCATAGAGGTAGGGACTGTATCTTATATTCATACTGCCTTAGTATTTAACATGAGGTGGTATGACTGTAGTAGGTACTCAAATATTTGTTGATTTAAAGGGATTTAGGAAACTCAGCAACCTTGAGTGAAATAAGCCCTTCATTAAATACTCTATAAATATTCCTTTGTTTATTTTAAAAAGATAGTGCTGATTAAGTGGAGGGGAGTAGTCATTTAACTGGGGTCACTTTCCTTCTGCTTTCTTAAACCCATAATCCCTTCAGACAGTTACTACCAAATAGTTCCTCAGACAACCAAACTACTCCAACTGTCTCCTGCCTGGCATCCATATGGCTTTTCTTGTCTGGTGAATCTTACTAAACTGGAACACGTGGAAATGTTTTGCCCTTTGGTTATAATGCTCAGTTAGAACCCAACCTAAGCAGATTGCTTTATGTTGGCTTTATTTTGCATTCAGAAGACGAGGGCACCCCACAGGTCCACTGACCACTTTGGCTATAAGAGATGAAAAAAATGAGCAAAGGTTAGCATTCCTTCTGAAAAAGTCCTAGAAAGTAGATTGTCTTTAATTCCTGTTGCTCTTTTTTTCTGGAGGTAGAAAGAAGGCCTTGAATGGGTTCTGAGGTCTCGAGTGAGATTCGCCAGCTATGCTGCTAATTCCCCCACATTAGTTTTCCTGTCCACTCCAGAATTGAAGTGCTGCTCTCGCTTTCTTTGAAAACTCCATCCTTAGCTTCATGATGCCATTTATCTTATTCTTTGATTCTTGGTACAAATAAGATGGACAATTCACATTTTCTTGGCATTAGAAGGATTTGTTGTTTTTCAATACTGAACTAAGAAGCCATTAACATGCATCAAAACAGTACTTTATTTATTCAGTCATTTTTATTTTTGGAGCTTCTGTGGTATGCCAGGTCCTGTGCCCAGCACCGAGGATAGAGTAGTAAATGGGATAGATGGGGAGACCAACTGGAATTTAAGAAACAAAACAAATGATCATAGTGGGGGAAAAAGAGAGAGGAAAACCAAGAAACAGACTCTTAACTACAGAGAACAAACTGATGGTTAGCAGAGAGGAAGAGGGTGGGAGGATGGGTTAAATAGGGGATGGGAATTAAGGAATGCACTTGTGATGAGTACTGGATAATGTATGTAAGTGTTAAATCACTAAACTGTACACCTGAAACTAATATTATACTTTATGTTAAGTAACTGGAATTTAAGTAAAAACTTTAAAAAGAGACACCCCCAAATAGGACTGTTTCTGGAATGATTCTGTAAGAATCATTAAGAAAACTTATTAAAAGTATATATCTTTGGGTCCTGGATTACTAGGTTTCAGGTGAAGTCTAAGAAAAATAAAATTTTTTTAAAGTTTTTTGAGCAAGGTCAAGAAATAGTTTTATATTAGTACACTCATGTACATGCTCGAATGTCAGCAGTATAAACATGTCCAAAGGTTGCTCCACCTTTTTAGAATTAATACTACAAAGTCCTTTCATTCCCAGATATCTGAGAAAGAGGGATCTCTTCTCCCATATTCCAAGGAAACATTTAAGTGTTAAAATAAGAATAAAATTGCATCTCTTCATTTAGAATCCTGAAATTTATATAAAAGCTTCTCCCATCCTTATTTTTTTTTGTTTTGTTTTTAATTTTAATTCTTTCTAGATGAAGGCATTTTCTTGGATTACCAATTTTACTTCTGTGACTGTATAATTCACTACTATTAATCCTGCTTCTTCAACACTTCTGAATTAGATTATCCAATGTTCTCCTATGCTTCCCTCTTTTGGGAGGGTTCTCAGGATATAGAAGACTATCACAGTGTTGGCACCATACCTATTTATCTGCAGAGATGAAATAAGTAATCAAGGGTAGCACTTCTCTTAGAAAACTCTTCGAAAAGTAGAGCCATTGTGCCTTGACCCCTGCTACTCTGTGTCTTTGGGCTGAAGGGAAGGCCTTGAATTTGCTCTTGCATTTGAGTGAGATTAGCACCATGAAATGAATCACAACCTATGTTGTATAAGGTAAAGAACATGGGTTTCAAAACCTTAAAGACTGAAGTTTAAACTCCACATTTTTGACACCTTTTAGTTGTGTAATTTTGGGGAAGTCAGTCTCTAATAGGGTTATGTTGGTCACCTATGAAATGGAAATAGCCATGCCTCTTACAGTTGTAATGAAGATTCAGATGATGCAGAGAAAGGACTTAAGGTTGGCATAGGATAAGGCCTTAATAAATACAGCCATTTTTATTACCTAGCTGTTTTATCACCTACTCCCTCTTCAACTCTGGCTGCTAGTATCCCAAATCTTTACCGAGTATGAGCTGTGTGCGGAGATTGAATACATAGTCCAAAATCACATTTATAAACAGCTACTCTCCAAGCAAAATTAGTGACCCTATACTGCTCATCTTCTGCTCTTTCTCTTCCAGCCAAGAGTTTTTTAGTCATATATAGCCATCTCCACCACAGTGACTATTACACTTCTCCCTGGTATTAGAATTTTATAGATCATTATTTCTACCTCCTGGAAATGTTTCTCTCTTGTCCCCATGTTAGATTTCATAAGAAAGATATCTGATTGAGTGCAGCTCCCAGGAGTTTGTGAGCAATAGCTTCCTCTTCCTTTCTGCCCCCTGCATTATTGGTTTTCATTTGCTTCTAGGTTAGCCACTGGAGAAGGCCCCCTTAAGATTCACAGACTGAAACTCTACTAGAATCTTTGTGCATGTTTGTATTATTTAGGCTTTTCATGGTTCTCTCAACCTTGAAGACACAACAGACATTCCTTACCACCAATGCTTTCTGTCTTTATGACACTAAATGTATCTGTACCCTCCTTTGCAGATGTAAAAGTGTGGCTTTTGAATGCCAATTTAGGGATATGATCCTTCTGTACCTCTGCCATGTAAAGAGATAACACTATTGAATTTGAGGCTCATCTTCCTCTTTCCATCACATCTTTGACAAAGAGATCAAAATTTTCTTTGCAAGCTGATCTCATTCTTTCCTTCTTTTATGATGTTTCTTTCTAAAACCTGAGCTACATTTCTGTTTGCCTATAAATTCTTCTCTGCTGTCTGGTTTTCCCACAGTCTGTGAGCAAATATGATCCTCCAAGGCCAACCATACCAGGCTGGAGTTTTGTTTTGTTTTTATTTGGCCATATATGACTTTTATATGCCATATATGATGGCCATATATGACTAAAAAACTCTTGGCTGGAAGAGAAAGAGCAGAAGATGAGCAGTACAGGGTCACTAATTTTGCTTGGAGAGTAGCTGTTTATAAATGTGATTTTGGACTATGTATTCAATCTCTGCACACAGCTCATACTCATGTTTTGGGTTTGTTTTGTTTTGTTTTTTTTCCCCTAAGAGGCTCCATGCCCAGGGTGGAGACCAACTTGCCGCTCGAACTCAGGACTGTGAGACTCAACAGACTGAGCCACCCAGGCATTCCCCAAGCTGGAGCTTTTAAGCATTCCTCCATAGGATATGGTTTTTTAAACAAATGGTGCTAGGACAATTGGATGTTTGTCTGAAAAAAAAAAATGAATATCACCTTTGCACTATTCACTTTGTATTCAGAGTATATAAAGAGCTCTTACAACTTAAGAAGATAACCCAGTTTTTAGAACGTGTAAAAAAAAATGAAACTTACATGACTCAGAAATTCTGCTTCTAGATATTTGTCCAAGAGAAATGAAAATATATGTCCATACAAAGTATTGCATGTGGATGATCACAGCAGCATTATTTATTAAAGCTCAAACTGGAGACAATTCAAATATTTATCGTCTGGTGAACAGATAAACAAAAGTTATTGTCACTATATAATGGAATTCTGCTCAGCAATAAAATGAGCCAACAACTGATACATGTAGCAGCAAAGATGAACCTCCAAAACATTATGCTAGTGAAAGAAGCTAGAAACAAAAGACTGCTTATGGTATAATTCTTTTTATATGGAACTTCTAGAAAAGGCAAACGTACAGCGACAGAAAGCGGGTTACCGTTTGCCTGGGAGGGGAGCTGTGATTAACTGCATAGGGGCAAAAAGGATAAAGGGGATTTTGGAAGTGGTGTAATGGAAGCAGTTTAAACTTGGATTGTGGTGATGGTTGCACAGCTATATAAGTTACTAAAATTCAATGAATTATGCCTTCAAATGGGTGAATTTTTATGGTATATAAATTATAACTCAATAAGGCTGTTTAAAAAATTCTCCATAGTGCTTGGGTTATGAGATAGCTCCCAATTTTTGCTTCCTTATGTCCCCAAGAAGACGACATAATCCCTTATCTCTTCAGCAGTATTTCTCAAGTTTCTGCTGCATATGAATCACCTTGGGGGTGTCTGGCTGGTTTAGTCCATGAAACATGAGACTCTTGATCTTAGGATTGTAAATTTGAGCCCCACATTGGGTGTAGAGGTTACTTAATTTAAAAAATCATCTGGGGATCTTAGTAAGAATGCAGATTAGGAATCAGTAGGTCTGTGGTGGGGTCTGAGATTTTGCATTTTTAACAAGCCCCAAGTGATGCCAGTGCTGTTGGTTTGAGGACCGCACTTCGAATGAAAGGCCTTGAAACTTCTTCATAACCCAGGCTGCACATTAGCCTCTCTTGGGGAGCTTTCAGAATAAAATTGATACAGCTCTCTGCCAGAAATTAAATCGGGAAGCTCTTCAGGTGATTCTGATGTATAGTCCAGGCTGAGAACCTTAACAAAATGGGATTCTTTTTACCATAATGGGTCAATAATAAACTTCTACCTATGTTTCCCTCACTCTGATCCCACAGTTTAGTCCATAACCTAGAACCCCCAAATTATGACCAGTATCTCTTGGAATAAGTAGGAGAGTAAGCTAGCATACTTTGACCACACTTTTTTTGGAAATTATTTTCTTACACATGACAACCCCTTAGTCCTGTCTAAGAATTAGAATACTAAAGAAAGGAGAACATGTGATTGTTATGATGATAATAGCTAAGATGTATTGAGCAATTACAATGTACCTTGCACTGTTCAAAACATTTTACATGCATTATCTACCCTCATATTTTACCCTGTGAGCTAGGTACTATTATTTTCTCTGTCATATAGAAGGAAAAAAGTACAGAGTGATGAAAGGACTGGCTTAAAAGCACACAGCTAATAAGTAGCCCACCTGGGATTTGAAAAGAGGCAGTCAGGCTGCAGGGTCTCAGAGAAGCTGACACTCACCAGTACCTGCATTTTGTAATCAATACTTATTTTTGCCAGATGTTTAGCCTCCCATTTCTAACTGATCTTCTATCCTTCGGAATGGAACCAGACCCCACCCAAATCTTCAAGGCCCTTTTATTAGTCTCTTAAAACACACCCAAACCTACTAGTGTTTCTATACTCCCAAGGACTAACTCAGTTTTACTTGACTTCTAGGACTTTGTTGATGCTGGAATCTCCTCTGAGCTCCCTTATTCTGATTGCATGAGCTGAATGAGAAAGACTGGCAAACCAAATTTGTAATACCCTTTTTTCTTCTCTGTGAAAGATTTAACACCTTATACCTGAGCTTTCTTGTGTCCTTAATCCTTATCGGAGTTCCTCTTCCTTCCTTGAAGATGCATACAGGAAAGGCTAGATGTTAGAGTGAAATTGCGCAAGGTTTTTAACAAACTGACTGCATGTATTAACCTCTGTTAGCCCCAACCCCCTTTAAAAAAAAAATAGAAATTGGTTTTCATTGAGGCTTTAGGCAATTTTAGTGCCTGAAACATTCTTTGTTAACATAATGTTTTTAGAAGGCTGAGTGTCAGGAAGGCCCATTTTTAATTTATCAATGGCATCCTTAGTCTTAATATGCTAAAGCATACTTTACTTTTGAGGGCAGAATTAATCTTTTATCAGATGTACCATGGATGCTGTTGGTTTCATTATTTTAGGAAAATGTTCTTGTGATTGTTTTAGAATTAATGCTACCCACATACCTTTATTTTTCAATATCTATTCAGAATAGATAAGGAACATACAAGGAGGCACCCATAATTAAGCTAATGCAAAGGAGAATTGTCCTGCTATTTGAAAAACTAACAAAGGTATTTAACTTGTTGCTATCATCTTGACTGTGAAGGAAGTGAATCTGAAATTAAGCCTATGGTAGAGAATATTTGGACCCTCTTTTATAAATTACCCTTTGTAGAATAGTGAAGAAAATTTTATTATAATTACACGAAGATAATTTTATACATTGAAATTTTCCCAGAGGTGGTGTTGTGGGGAGGGACAAAAAAGGAATTTCACTCTGCTCTTTGTTTAAAGCAGGGCCAGGCAGAAATGTCAAAAGCTGTCAAGGTAACTTCTTTGCGACACTGGGATCTCAAGCTTTCAAACACCTACAGTCTTTTTAAAAATACAGAAGCTTTAGCCTCACCCTTTTTGGTTCTAAGGTTTTAATGAACTCCTCAGGGGATTCTAATATGCATTACATTAGTCAGGGTTCTTTCGAGAAACAGAATCTGTATGTGTGTATGTGTGTGTGTTTCTATAGAGAGATTATTGTAAGGAATTGGCTCAAACATTTATAGAAGCCAAGGAGTTCTAAAATCTGAGGTCACAATGTGGAGACACAGGAAAGCTGATGATATAGTTCTAATCTGGGTCTAAAGGCATAAGGACCAGTAGAGCCAACAGTGTAAATTCCCGTCCAAGTTTGAATCTGAAGGTAGGAAACTGATGTCTCAGCTTGAAGGTAGTCAGATAGAGAAAGAACAAGAGAGAGAGAGAGAGCGTGAGCAAATTCTCCCTTACTCAATTTTTTTGTTCTATTCATACCTCAAAAGGATTGGATGAGACCCGCTCACATTGGGGAGAACAGTCTGCTTTACTCAGTTTACCATTTCAAATGGCCATCTCATCAGAAATATCCTCACAGACATACCCAAGAATACTCTTTAATCAAATATTTGGGCACCCCATGGTATAGTCAAGTTGACACATAGAATTAACCACCAACCACCCAAATTTAAAGAATTTGAAGCAGTGAGGGGCAAAAATCAGATTCCTTGGAAGAAACACTTGAAGGGAGAAAACTTATAAAGAGACCATTGTTGCCTTTTAGGGACCAATTATATAATTTGCATTATAAAAAAAAAGTTCAGACTTGGCAAATCCCTAGAGACCGAAAGTTGCCATGGGTTGAGGGCAAGGGGTGGGAGAGGCAAGGGACTGCTATTGGACATGGGGTTTCTTTTGGGGGTGATAAGCATGTTCTGGAATTAGATATTGGTGATGATTGCATAACCTGTGGATATGCTAAAAACCACTGAACTGTACCTTTTGAAAGGGTGAATTTTATAGTATGAGAATTATTTATCAGTAGGAAATTTATACATTGAGAGAGATTGGATAGGAAGAAGTGATGGTAGAGACGTTGGCATCTTTGAGATGTTTTCTATGAAGAAGTAAAAAAAATGGGGGGGGTGATAGGGAAAAAGGGACATGAGACGAAGGAAGAATTTTTTTTAACTGCAGGAGAGGGGTCCCTGGCTGGCTCAGTCAGAAGAGCATGAGACTCATGATCTTGAGGTTGTGAGTTTGAGTCCCACATTGGGTGTAGAGATTAAACATAAACTTAAAAATACTCACAGGAGATATTGCTGCATGTTTGTATACAGATTCAAATGCTCCAATGGAAAGGGAAATATTAATGATACAAGCTACGGCAGAGGGAATTTGCAGGAGCCAGATCCTTAAGCTGACTGGAACACCACCTTAAATAATGTTCTTCACGTCTCTTCCCTAGGTGACAGACCAGTCGGTGAAAGCATTTGCTGAGCACTGTCCTGAACTTCAGTACGTTGGCTTCATGGGTTGTTCAGTTACTTCTAAAGGAGTCATTCACCTTACCAAGGTAGGTGCCATGGCTCCATCTCCTTAGGGTTTCTTTCTTTCTTCTTCTTATTTTTTTTTTTAAAGAGATTTTATTTATTTATTTGAGAGAGACACAGAGAGAGAGCATGAGTGGTGGGGTGGGCAGAGGTGAGGGAGAGGGAGAAGCAGACTGCCTGCTAAACAGGCAGCCCCGAGATGCGGGGCTCAATCTAGGGCCCTGAGATCTTGACCTGAGCTGAAGGCGGACGCTTAACCAACTGAGCCACCCAGGCACCCCCTCCTTAGTGTGTCATTCATTCCTATCAGTGCCCTAGCATTGTTGAATGTACTTGAGTGAGGATAGTCAGACCATTACAGAAGTGTACTAGGGTTTGATAGTTAAAATCAGTTTAAAGCAACAGTACCCAACGTAGCTTTTCTTAAATGGGACTTTCATTTAAACAAGAAGCTTACTTTTTTGCTTTTTCATTGCTAATGACTATGAAATATATGCATTAAAAACTATTTAAACATTAACTTATTACATTTAGAATATATTTTGATTAAGGTTTTAATTGCTTACATATAATTAGGTCCTCTGAGCATTTGGCTTTTAAGAAGTGCATATGGCCAGTGCATATGATTAAGGTGAACATGAAAGGTGAAAAGAGAGATAAATCTGTGTCAAAAATTAACCTTCTAGTTCAAAGAGTTCACTTTTATACCAAATATATGAAATCTTACATTTTAGCAATGATGACAATGCCAGTTCCTTTGTAACCTCTCACTTATGTGCCATCTTCACTCCAGAGCTTTAAAATAATTAGGACTAAATTCTTACATGTGTGTAATGTAATGGAAAACTGGCTACTATAAAATTTATCCGTGTATTATCTGAAATTTGTCACTGAATAGATTTTAACTGTCCCATGTAGTACTTAGGAGAATGGGTATGAATCTTGCCATTCACACTTAATAGCTGAGTAACCTTTTCATTCACCCTTTCCTCATTTCATTACTATTAGGCAACTGCTGTGTTAATAGCACAATGTTGAAATAAAACAGGTGAGATCCCAGGTCTCTTTGGGCTTGGTCTCTTCAGGTCTCTTTAAGCTTACAGTTTAATGGGAGATAGTCTTTGTCTTTCCTTTCTAGGAAAAGAGCAAATGATTGTGAGTTACTTAGGACTCTGGTGAAAAACAAAAACGAAAACAAAAAACAAAATACACACACACACATAAACCAAAGCAAAAGACAAAACAAAACAATGAACTCTGGCAGTAAGGCACAGTGGTTAGGAGCCTGGGCTCTATTGTTAGCTTGAGTTTGAATCGTGGCTCTGGCACTTATTAACTAAGTGGAGAAATTATTTTTCAGGGTATTAATTGAAATAATATATGTGAGGTGCTTGCCTCAGTATGGAGATTGCAGTAAATGCTAAGTAAATGTTAGCTGCTAGTATTAAAATGGATTTTGTGATATCTAAGTTGCTGAAAAGTCAGAGCAAACTTTGAGGAAAAAATAACAAATCGCTGTTTTGGTCTAGTGTGTCTGAAACATCCTATGATTTTCCTTGTCTCTAGTGACTGATAATTGATGAGCTTTAATTGTATTTTGACGATCAGAGCCTAAAACTACTGGAAAAGAAAAGCACGTTAGTCTCAATTATTGTTCTATCAGAATATCTTAGTGTAACCAAGACCATACATAACCATAATTTTTAGTCATTTCATATAACCTTGGCCTGAACATCTTGGTGGATGATGTTTTTCTAGTCACATCTAATGTTGTTTATAGTGTAGAGTAGAAATGCCTTTGGATGAACAGATTGTGCACAACAAGTGTTATAATGACCATATGTGGGATTTTTATGATCGAAATTGTACTCATTAAAGACAAAACAAGACTTATTAGATCAGTAAGTGCTTCCCTGAGCATTCTGAGATGGCCAAAAATTATGGTACACTGATACTTAAAAGATCAGAATGACTCTCTGTAACAAAATAGCAGCTATAGCAAATGGCAAATGTCTGTGTTGGAAGGCTCAAATTACTGAGAATGTTCTTCTGAAGATGATAGGCCAGAACTGGTGGTTTGGACTGTCAGTAGTCTGAATCTACTGGATTAATATCAAAGCTGGTCCACAAACTTTTGAGGATCACCTTTGTTGCTCAACAAAGTCTTTTGCTTTGATGAGAAGACTGGTTTGTGGTATAGTATTGCTTAGTTTCCTGGAATCAAGTGAAGGCAAGGTAACATTTTAAGCATGCATAGCTTCTGTAAAGCTGTTTTAATTGTTTCATCTTTTGAAAACTAGGAGAACTCAGGTTTTACTAAAATAAAAGCTTTTTTTGTTAAAATATTTGCATCCTGATAGTTTTCATACTACGATATTACACAAAATATAATTTATATTCGCAAAATGTTTATTAATATATAAATGCTCCTGGGAAGCTGTGTTATCCTTATTATCATCATGGTTTTTTATTTTTAAGTAAATGATTACAGAGATGTGAGATAGAGAGTATTGAGAGCTATTGGTCTAAATTTGTTTAATTTTATATGGTTTCGAAATTCTCTCCAACATATTACTTTTCTAAGTCTTGGGCTCTCAGTTTGCTAAAAGGCAAATGGTATAAAATCTCCATGCCTTAGTTTCCTGTCAATGAAGAGATGTGCCTGAATTAGATGATCTCTTTCTAGAGTTACTTGTAGCCAGAAGAATCTACACATTTAAGAATCATTGACCTGGAAGGGACTATGCGGGGCTCTCCCTAAAACTAAGAAATGTCAAGTCTTTAGTAATTTAGAAAGAAAAATTAGGGATTTGTGACAGCTCAGATTGTTACACCAAGGGCAAGAAGACAGAAGATTGGGAATAGGTGGAAGAATGTTGATATCCTATAACTATGGTTCCTTGGGCCTAATTTTACTTTGATGTGCTCAGCATTGGCTAGACTCTTATTCACTATGCAATATTTACTCATGACACACCTTTAGTCTTCAGAGGAATTCTGCTAATATTAAACAATATTGGAGTAAGAGCTCTTCCTTCTAGGCCCCTATGACTGTAAATTAGAGTCCAGAAATAGCTAAGACTGAATGCATCCAAATTGAGAAGGTAATGTCAGTTTCACTAGATTGTGTTTGGAAACTTTAGATCCATACTTAGGAAGCAATACTAAGAACTTTCAGGTCTCCATTTAACAGTCGAGAACGTTATGACTTGTTATTTGTGATAGTTGAGTCTTTTCCAACACAGATGTGTTTGTTCTTTTCACTGCAGTTGTACCTATTTATAAATAAAAAATATTTCTATCTTGGTCTCCCTCCTATATTTTAAAAATGGATTCAACAAATGCAAATATGTAATCAACCCCTTATATTTAGACTGTAGTGCCTCAGTATCATTTGCCGCTAAAGAAACTAGTAGAAACACGTCAAAAAGACCCAAAACAAACATGAAGTGGTTCCCACTGGGCTAGGCTGGCATACTTCGAGCATTGAGAAGGAAAATGACTGCAGTGGATTAAAGCAAATCAAATGTATAAAAATTGTGGATTCATAATGATATATTTAAAAAAAACCTGTATTTCTTTTTCCAACTAAGATGGTTTAATAGGCACTAGATTTACTCTTTTCCCTGAAACATCCCCCAAAACTAGACAAAATACATGAAACAGTAGTCTTTTTTTAAAATTATTTATTTATTTGACAGAGATCACAAGTAGACAGAGAGATAGAGAGGAGGAAGCAGGCTCCCTGCTGAGCAGAGAGCCCAATGGGAGGCTTGATCCCAGGACCCTGGGATCATGACCTGAGCCGAAGGCTCTAACCCACTGAGCCACCCAGGCACCCCGAAACAGTAGTCTTTAACACACTGGATTTCAGACAACTAAGGACAGTGATCCCTGAGATAATGAGAAGCAAGAGCAGTCCTATGACTACCTCCATCTAATGTATAGAAACAAGTTCCAGTTTGCAGCACAAGGAGGGGTAACGCAGGCAAAACTCAGCAGACACTCTTGAGTTGAGACAAAACAAAGTCCAGAAGACCAAGACAGCCAAAGTTCGGAGGACAGAGTACTGGAGTGGAGAGAAGTCCATTGAAAACTATGTAGGGAATCCCAGAGGTCTGTAGATTGATCTCCTTTGAGCACCCAATTCTAAATAACCCATGAGTAGTGAAGAAATCAAAAGAGATAATAGCAAGTATTTTGAACTGAATGAGAATGAAAACAAAATAGTGATGATTTAATGTGATGCTGCTAAAATACACTTTACGTAAAATTAATATCACTTAGCACCTATATATGAAAAAGGGGAGATCTCAAATTAGTGACTTTCTACTTCATAAACTTCTACCTTCTGAAACTTAAGGAAAAAGAGCAAATTAAACTCAAAGTAAGCAGAGGCAAGGAAGTAATAAAGATTGAAGGGAAGTCAATGAAATGGAAAACAAGAATAAAAGAAAAAATTATTCAAACCAAAAGCTGGTTCTATGATAAAATAGATAAAATTGATAAATCTCTATTTAGACTAATTAAGAAAAGGAGAGAGAGAGAGAGAGAGAAAGAAAAAGAAGACACGACTTGCCAATATCGCAAGAGAACTATGGATTCTACAGATATAAAAAGGATAAGGGAATATTATACATGTTTATGCCTAGAAATTTAAAAAACCAGATGAAATGAAAAATTTGTCTGAGAGACACAAACACCAAAAAAAAAAAAAAAAGACACAGACACCAAAACTCACTCAAGAAGAAGTACATAACCTGAATACCCCTATATCTCTTTAAAAAATTCCATTTGTAGTTAAAAACCTTCCCTCCAATGGGTTATAGGACATGGGGGTTTATTACCTTATTCTCATTACCCTTATTTATATTTGAAAATTTCCATAATGATAAAAATAGCTTTTTAGGGGTCAAAAATTAAAAATGTTGATATTAATGTTACATGATAAAATCACACTATTCAATATCATACTTTTAAGAATGTATAATAACATTGGAAATTTTCAAGATAATGAATATTAACATATAATATTAATTTAAAAATCAGTTGAATAATAGACTTATGGAAACTGAAATGTCAACGTGGCAATTTATTTTCATCTGTAGTTAGAGCACAAACTACAGAAATGCTGTGGGTTCATGAATTTAATGCCACAAATCCACTGTGAGTTTACATCAAATCAGTTCAAATGATTTTAACCTTTTTTTAAAAAATATTTTATTTATTTGAGAGAGAGAGAGAGAGTGCAGAAGCAGGGAGAGGGGTAGAGGGAGAGAGGGAGAAGCAGGCTCCCTGAAATCTTGACCTAAGCCAAAAGCAGGTGCTTAACCGACTGAGCCACCCAGGTGCCCCCAAATGATTTTATTTATTTTTTATTTTTTTATTTTTTTAAAAGATTTTATTTATATATTTGACAGACACATGCTTCCTACTGAGCAGGGAGCCGGATGTGGGGCTCCATCCCAGGATCATGACCTAAGCCAACGGCAGATGCTTAAGGACTGAGCCACCCTGGCACCCCACCCCCAAATGATTTTAATCTTTTATTAGATCTTATTTTATTTTATTTTTTATTTATTTATTTTTTTAATTTGACAGAGAGATCACAAGCAGGCAGAGAGGCAGGCAGAGAGAGAGGAGGAAGCAGGCTCCCCGAGAGAGCAGAGAGCCCTATGCGGGGCTCGATCCCAGGACTCCAAGATCATGACCTGAGCCGAAGGCAGCGGCTTAACCCACTGAGCCACCCAGGCGCCCCTAGATCTTATTTTAAATGACTACTAAGAAAGAGAGAGAAGAATATTTGATAAAAAGTTCATTTTTATTATATGACATATAAAAATTCATATTTGCCATAACTTAGAGGTCAATGTATTTTTTTAGATTGTTGATATATTTTTAAGGTTGTGTTAATAATAATATTTTAAAATATGAATAATATAATAAGACTACTAAATATTATAAAGCATTAGTTAATAATATTAATTCTGATGCTACATTAGATCTTATTGTTGCTTTATTCAATTTATAAGCATGATCTGAATTTTTAGGCTACGTCAGGTGTGGGTTTGGTTGAAGTTTTTGATGTTTGTTTGTTTCTGTTTTTAAACAGAATTTTTTTGGAAAGGTAACAGACAGCTGAACAAAATGCCCAAACTTCTGATATTTTCTTGGACCATAATCATATTTAAAGAACTTTAAAAAAACCCACATATTTTTAAAGTGCTTATGGTTGAAAGTATGAAATGTTTTCTAAAGGAAAACAAAATTGATTTTTTTTCAGGCAATTTAACATAAGTAACTGAAAGAATGTTCATTCATGCAACTAACTCAATTTTTGTCTTCCTTTTCTTATGTATCCAGAGACTAGAAATGAAAGATGACCTTTCTTGCCTTTTAAATTTCCAAGCAACTGATCAGTTTAGAATGCTTTATTCTAAAGGAAGAACATATTATTTTGCTACTTTAGAGGTGATATTGGTGTTTAGTCATATATTATAATTTCATTTGTTTCTAAGTAATTATAGTACTTGAGTGTTATTTTGAGATTGGAAAAAATACATGTTCTTAAATTCATTCAGCTCTAAAATATTTCATAGTGAGTATGAGCCAGTGAGTATTGTGAAGGGGTGTTTGTTGGATGACCATGGCTTTTGGTTCCTTTTAGCCATTCAGAGCTTAAGAGTTAGGCCCAAAACCTGAATGTTGAGAGTATAGGCAATGATTATCTAGTTCTGGCATGATCCATTAATCAATTTTTTTTTTTTAGAAGTTTTGCAATGGACAGTAACCACTTATTTCTGTCATCAAAGCTAAGGGCATGACTACTGATTATATGACTGGGGGCAAATCACCAAATTTCTTTGCCTCAGTTTCCTCATCTATAAAATAAGAATAAAAATAATAGCATCACCCTACCTCTAGGGTTGTAGAGGAAGAGTGTTTGGAAAGTTACTAAGGATATAGTTGAAAAATAAGTAAGTAATAAAAATGTTCATCTTGGTGTATAAAAGTTCCCTATAATTCTTTAGTCCTAATTCGCTCCTGTTCTTTCATTAAAATAAAAATGTACAATAATTTTTGTGAAAATAAATCTTATTTAAAATATTTGTGACCTTTCTTTCTACCTGAGTGCCAGTGCTAAACCTTAAGATTAATGACTGTGTGTCTGCTCTTTGTTGTTTTGTTTTGTTTTGTTTTCCTTTTCCTGCTGAACCCCTTAAGGGTTATTTAATGATTTAAGTTCATGCAGTGAACAACTAAAATAGTATTTTTAATAAAATCATTTTAAGTAATTTCTACTACAGCAATATACTGAATTGGGTGAATATACTGTTGTGTACCTTATTATTACTGCATGAATTAGTGACTTTGATTTTTACTTTTCTAAATTAGTATAAGGTCTACATAAGCTGTAGCAACATATCGCCTTTAATTTTTCATTTTGTTAAATCAGTGATCCCTGTTCAATGAGGCTTCTCTTATATTTTATAACTCTGTTACTTATACTCAAGTTGTAATATATATTTGTTTCTGGTGCTTTTTCATTTCAACAACTACAACGGCAGGATGTATCAGTGTGACACTAGTAAAATGAATGAATTCATCTTTCAGATGATTCAGTTTGTGAGAGTCCTAACAAGTACAATGAACAAATGAGTTTCTTTGTTGTATCTATCCTTTGATAAAATGGCTGCTTCAGGCTTTAATATCAATATATAATATAAAATGAGGAAAGTTGGCAGTCTTTTTTGAAAGGACCTTTCTTGGATCTTGGCTTTTATATTTTAAATATTATTTTACTTTGCTTATATTATCCCCATTTCACTCCTTGAATTTTTATCACACACTTACTATTTATAAATGATGGTTTTGCTGCAAATATTCTTATAAAAAAGAATTTCAACTTTATCTGGTCTCTAACACATGAGGTCAGTCTTTATCTAAGAAAGATTAAGAGATGTTGCTTTCATGCTTTCTTAGACTTTCAAATTTGTTCACACTGATTCGTGAGAGAAATTTTATTTAGGGACCAGTGTGAGTCTACTTCTCTTAGTCTTGTGGTTTATACATAAATAGTGATAGTAGACACTGATGAGGCCCTGACAGAACAGACTTCCCGAATTAGAGAAAACATATTTGGGGACTAATGAGAATAAGCTATTATGAAACTTAATGAGGAAATATATTACTGAGAAAAAATAAAGTAAGCAGCTCTCATTTATTAATTTAAAATGAATATTTATTGAGAATTAGAGCTAAATAGGATCCAAATTGATATAAGGGACATATTCAATTATATAAAACCATTGACAGTTGTATTCAGTTAATAGTTTTGAATGATTATACAATAATTAACAGTGTCTTATTTTTAATTAATTTAGCTACCTACTTAAGTACTGTTTTCACTGCACCTGGGCAGGTCTTGTCAGACACAGAGAAGTGCCTGTGTATGAACATATTTTATATTCATTCACACACACACTTAAACACAGTACACACCCACACTATGTCAATCATTAGTCATTACTCAGAACCCAAATAGTCAGATTTTTCTTTACAATTTTGTGTAACACTGTGCGATGTTTGTAATGAAGATCTAACGGGGCTCCTGGATACTGAAAGGACGATAAATTATGTTGTGTCTTTCTTGTGGTCACATTCTTGGACAATAGGGAATTCATTTCCATAGTAACTCTCTGTTAGTCAAAAGCTGATTTATTTATGTGACAGTAGGGGTGTGTGTTCTGAAATCTTAGCTTGAATCCTCAATAGTGAACCAGAATTTGGGCCTTACATAGTATTACTCCTTATTTTCCACAATAACTTTTGTAATGCAGTTTGGTTCTGAGCTCCCTTTTCTCCAGACACACTGGCCCAATAATAGAGGCCAGTAGAGTCCATTGACCGAAGGCAGTTGAGCTCCTCACATGTTTGCTCTCCAGCCCAGAGGTATCACAGGCATTTACACAAAAGCTGTTGATCACACTGTATTTACAAAACCTTTCGGAGCATAGCTGCTTCCCTACTGTAGACTTCCCTTCAATTGATTATATCCTAGTGGGATGATTGGCCATCAACATTTTTTTTTCTCCAAAAGAAAGCTTCCCACTGGAACTTTCTCTATTATATTCACTAGAGGATATTCTTGGTTATTATGTTTGATCAGAGGTACTTTTTCAACAGCAATTGGCTATCAATCTTGGATCTTTAAAAATTAAATAATACCCCTGTGCCTGAGAAAGCAGGGCAAGTGATGGCTCTTAGAGCTTTCATCTGGCTTGAAAAAAAAAACAAAGCTGGTTAGCACCCTGTGTTTCTCAGGCAAGTTGCAGGAATACTCTGGCATAATTATACTTCTGGGTTGTTATAAAAAACTCCCATTAGATTGACTGCTTTTTTTCATTGTTGGAAACCAGATCCCCCTTTCCCCTTCTTTCTGTTTGCTTTGTTCTGATCCTAGGTGTGTTAGCCCTCAGATTCTTTTTTCTCTCTAATTTCTGCATCGTTGGGGGCTTCATTCTCCAGGCTGCATTTAGTGGGAGGCAGCCCAGGCCGAAGGGAGGGAAAAACTAGGGTATTTCTCTCCCTCCCTTTCTGTCTCAGGTACTTTACTGGCAACAGCTTTATATCCCCCATGGTTCTAGCCCTGGACGGATCCTCTGCAGCTCCAGCTTCTATTGAATGGCCATAGCTTGTTGGTTCCAGTAACACTGACTTTCTTTTGTCCCTCCAGCCTTGGGGTGTATAGTCTTCCTGCAGTTGTGAAATCTCTGGCTTATACTGGCCTCTCCAGTTTTTCTTCTCAGCCTCTGCCTCACCGGAATAACCAATTTCCTTAATGAAATTCCCTTCATGTAATTAATGAATACTTATATTGGTTTCTGTTTTCCTGTTTAGACCCTAATATATCTCTCTGCATCATTCCAGGTTTCTTACATGAGAGCCCACTTAAGAGAATAGAACCAATATTTATTTCCTCTCAGAGCATCTTGTAGTAGTGGAGATCAAAGCACAAAGCAGAGAGTGGCACGTAATGTAAGATTTAAGTTAGTCTTGTCCCTTCCTCAAACTACCACTAGCCATACTTCTGTTATGGATCTCGACAAGCTATGGCTAGAGAGACAGGGGCAGCTAGCTATGTGACAGTAAAGAATAAGGAAGCTACAAGGCCGTGGCGAGTCCCCAAAATAGGATAGTGGGCTAGATGCTTAATTAAAGAAAGGCAGTTTTTGTACATGCTCCTAGTACAAAACAAAACTTAAATGTTTCCTCAGTGCTATATCTGTAATGTCAGTTCTCAGAGGCAAATATAAAGACAAGTATTTGACTAAGTAAGGATTTGTGAACTAGTTATTTGGCTTATTGGTTATCAGTTACTAGTTGGTTTAAGTTATATCTTAGATGGTTTTGACTGATTAAAAATAACATGCTATCATGTCTACTTGTTTATTTTTTAATTTTCAAAAAATCTTGGTCATGCTTTTTTCATTGATATGAGAAGGTATAAGTGACTCGGTATATATTATTAGGGTCAATCATAATTTGATATTTAAAATTATATGTTAGATGTACACCAGCTATTTTAAATTGATCTCATTTGGTTGAAGCTTTTTACTTGTAGGTGGGCAAAATAGATTGAGAGGGTAGAATTACAGATAGATATAGTTCTTTGTATCAGAAAGTAGTACTTCAGTGTATAAATAAAAGTTGCAAGATTTTTGCAGTTTATTTTGGAAAAATTTGTATTATCTGTTTTAATGATAATGTAATTTCATGATCTGCATTATTTAGTATCAGAGAAATTTAGTATCAGAGAAAATTTCCTAAAGGCTTCTTTCTGATTACCATTTCTTATTGATAACTGATACACTGCCTGTAGCATAGATAATAACCTAGAATTTGGATCATTCACTTTTAACTCTTGAGTGTGATTAGCAGAGTCAGGAACTAAAACTTACCAATTCCAAATTTAAATATATTTTATTTAAATATATTTTAAATAAATTTATTTATTACTAATAAACAAATAAATATTTATTATTAATAAATTTATTTAAATATATTTTAAACCAAATGCTGTTGCTTCTTGGAGTGGTTCTTACAGAACAAAGATAAAACAATTGTAATCTGATTTAGTGTTTGGAGAGTTCCTGACTTGGATTTTGAGTATACATCCTACATTCCCTTTAAAAAGTTTGAGTCTTCTGAGATTTTTCTTACCTGGAAAAGTGTTCATTCTTTCATTATTGTAGGTGGTTGGGGCACTTGGATAATGCCATGAATAATTAAATCAAGTACAATGCCAGAAATGAAGAAACAGTACTTTTCCCAATCTTATATCTTGATTTAGGTTGGATTCTGTGACTCCTTTCTCACTAGTAGTGATTATTAATTTTTAGATTGTTAGTATCAGATGTGTCTTCCGACTAGAAGGAATATTTGGGGTTTTATGTGGGGACTAGAAGGAGGACAGTAGGAAGAAGAGTTATATATATGTTTTGGGATATTGCTTCTCATAAAAATGGCTTAGAGGTTGAGAGGAGAGAAGGCTGCTGATGGGTGCCTGGGTTAGCCTTTTCCTCCTTGGTGACTCAGGGTGCTCCAGACCTATAGGGCAAACCAGAGAGAGAAGCTGCAGGGACCTATTAACAGAGGCCGCATGGTATTCCTCGTGTGTCAGGAAATCTTTTTCCAGTGGTATGGAAGGCCCAAAGATGGGAAGTGGCTCAGCTGGTAGTTAATCTGTGCTCCAGATTTGGTTCACACTCCTTGAAATAGTACCTGGTCACAGAATAGGAAGAATCTTTTCTGAAATTAAGGTTTAGGCACTTTTTTACTCTGAGCTGTGGCTTTTAGCTGAGACCTAGACATGAGAGTGTAAGGCAGGCTAAGAGATTTTCAGTGTGAAGTTGAGTCCCAGTTGCATATTCTAAACCAGGAAGAAAGAAAAAAAAAATAGATATTTTAGAGAGTAGGTACAACATTTCTGTAATATTTCTGGAACTCCAGAAAATAAAAATGTCAGAATATTTTTAATTAAAAAGCATGAATGTCTTTTCTTTGTATTCCAGCTGCACACAATTAAAAATAAAGAATGGAATAATGTGGTATTTTTGCCTTCATAGTATATGATCAAGAGGTCAGTGTACAGGTCACTTGGCTTGGAAATGGTAAGCTTTTGCCCTGTGCTAATGTTCAGTTTGTCCTGGGTTAAGTTTCACTTATTTTATAACTTTAAAAAATTAGGTTGTGAAACTTTTATTTGGAATGCACTTCCAAAACTTTTGACGCACTGAAGTGTGCTATACGATGCTGGTGACTGAAATCGGTTCAGAATTCCATGAGCTGTCTTTTTTTATAACAGATCTCTGACCTTGGTATGAGGAAATGAAAGTGAATTACATAGCCAGTCCAATGAGATGAAATAATCTCTTCTGGCTTGCATTCACATTTGACTTAATTTGCCCTTATTTTATTTAAGCTTTGATTTTTTTTTTCTTATTTAAGTGAAACAGTGTGAACATTTTATTTTTTTAATTGAGGAGAAGTTCTGTCTCTTAGCTTCTGCTGGGTAAAAAAGTGACAGCACTACTTCGTGCTGCTAACTTTAAGTGCTGTTTGTAGTTTGTTCGGTGCTCCCAAAGTCTTCTGTGGAAAAAAAGGAAGGGATTTGGTGGAAAGGAAAGTCCTAGGAAGAAGTCAATTAGAGACTGCTTCCTGCCAGAGTGAGAGAGGAGGCGCGGAGCATCCATCCTGAATTGGTACACTAACACGCAGAAATCCAATTAACAAATTCATATTTCTGCTGCAGAAGACAGTGATTAAAATTTTGGTGAACTATTCAGAATTCTTGCCACAGACATCAAAATGCTGACAATTTATAGGCGCTTTAAAAAAAATTGTTCTTTATTTTAAAAACCAACATATAAATAGTGAACTGATTATGCTTCTTGTCCTAAAATGACCTTTAATTGTGTGGAATGAGACCATTGTTTATTATTATTTAATCCTCACATATTGTGAAATCTGTGTTCAAATATATCACTTTTAAAAACATGGAGTTTTAGAACTATAGATCCTGCATTTGATATGCTTAGAGGGACAGACACCTGATCTCTGGAAACTTAAATCAATGAAGTTATCTTTAAAGTTTTGGTCCTGATTTCAAATTTGCTCATTCAGCAATAAGCGGTTAATAAATGAGTGATACACCTAGGACTGTGTTAGGTACTAGTGACACAAAGGTGAATAGCCATGAACCTGACCTCTAGTAGCTTGCTTTTGACTCTAGTGGGAAGAACAGTCTCTAACTGATGTTTTCCTAGGCTGTGGTAGGAGAACAAGCAGCAACAGTGGGTGTACAGAGGGCAGTCCCTTACTCACTATGGGCATCCCAGGCAGTTGTACAGAGCCATTATGGGAGCCATTAAGGCTGAATTATGCTTTGATAGGGAATGAAGCCAGCCTGTAACTGCGCCAGGTGGCTCAGGATACTATTGCTGTTGATGCATTTTTAAATCTTTTTAGAATCAGACTAACTCACTATGTTTTTATATTTTATTACTATAGGTATGTTTGACTGCCTCTTAATTTAATCAGTTAATTATTTTATTTTATTTACTCACCACAAATTAGAAGGCTGCTCTCATTGTACCTAAAGAATTCAACATATTTATATATGATTTATAAGTAAATTATATAATTTATAAATAATTAAATATTTTTACAAATTTATATTTTGTATTTATAAGATATATAATTGAATATAAGTATGTATAATTTATATATAAAAAGGATTTAACATATTTATATACAATTAATACTTTTATATGTTGAATTTAAAAGTATAAATGCCATTTGTGTGCTGATGACTTCCAAGTTTACTTGACATCTTTTCTTGGCTATCTAATGGGCATTGTAGACATAACATATTCAAAACCAAACTCTTTTCCTACCTGTTACCAGACCATGTTAGTCATTGGAATAATACCTTCCAGGAGTTCAAACTGAAAACATTATCATCACCCTTGATTCTTCTTTTTCTCTCATGCTCCATGATATATTTGTCAAAAATATTGTTGATTCTACTTTAAAATATATCCAAAATTGGATCTTCATACCACTTCCTGCTGCTGTCACTGTAGTGTCAACGGTATTGATTGACTGGATTAATTCAGTGTATCCTCTCTCTGTTTCCACCTTTGCTCCCATTCTAGACTCACACAGAAGCTAGAGGATCTTTAAAAAATATGTTAGATTATGTTATACTCCTTCACAGACCCCTCCAGTGCCTTCCCAAATTCCTCAGAGCAAAAGCTAAAATCCTTACTTTGTCCTACAAGGTTTGATGTAGTCGTCCCTCTTCACTCACCTCTTTGGCTACGTCTTCTATTAGTTTTCTTTCTGTTCACTCTGCCATAGCACCTCTGACTCCTCACTAATCCTCCAAAATGCTCCGCCTATTCCCATGTCAGGGCCTTTTCACTAAGTCTTGCCCCAGACATCCCCATGTTTTGTGTGCTCCCTCACCTCCTCCAGATCTGTGCTCTGTGATCATCTTTTCAATGAGATCATCCTTGACTGCCTATTCATTTTTAAAAAGATATTACTTATTTACTTGAGAGAGAGAGTGCATGAGAGAGAGTGAGAGTGAGCATGGGCATAAGCCAGAGGGAGAAACAGACAGAGGGAGAAGCAGTCTTCCCGCTGAGCAGGGAGCCTGACGTGGGGCTCGATCCCAGGACCCTGAGATCATAAGCTGAGCCGAAGGCAGATGCTTAACTGACTGAGCCACCCAAGTGCTCCTTGACTGCCTATTTAAATAGCATCCCATCTGCCTTCTCTCCACTGTTTTCCATCTGTCTTGCCTTGCTTTATTTTTTCTCTATAGTCCTTAGCACTTTTAACATACTGAATAATTTGTTTATGTATTTTATTTATTGTTCCCCTCACCTGTTTCCAATTAGGAGTACAGGCACCCCATGGACAGGGGTTTTGTCTGTTTCATTTACTGCTGTATTTTTAACAGCTAGAATAGCCTCTGGTACATAATAGGTGCCCAGTAAGTAGTTATTGATCATATGAATAATATCTTCTGCATTCTTTTTTGAGTGATGGAAAAGGCTGAGCTTTACAAATTATTTTTACACTTTCAGGGTTTAAATACCAGTAGCTGTCCATTAGAGAAGTGGTTCCCAATTTAGTCTGGGATCAGCTGGGTAACTTTTTTGGAAATACTTAACAACTGGCCTTACCCCAAGCCAATGAATCAGAATGTCTAAGGATGGGGCCTGTTTATCAGTATTTTTTAAAAAGTTCCCCACATGTTTCTAATGTACAGTCAAGTTAGAGTCAGGTGCTTAGGAGACATTTAAGTAAGTGTAGTTGAATGAATGAAAATTTACAACTATCTAGATTCGGACCAGCTCTCAAGTATTAAGGTTGGATGTCAAGTGTTTGGGATGAGAGCTTGGTCCTGAATAGCACAGCCTGGGAAGGGCTGGTTGGGGAGGGGGAGGGGACAGGAAGGGGAAGGTAAAGGAGTTGACAAAGAGGGGACATCCAAATACTTGCAGCAAGAAGAGAAGGTTGTTCTCCTGGTCCCTTGGCAGTTGCTGCCAATTGATGAATCCTGTCTAAAAGGCACGGTTACTTTGGGGACTGTCTGGTTAATAATTTGTGTTAGGCAAGCATATTGTATTTCCAAGACTCACTAAATTTTCCCTCTCTCCAAAGTAATCGAGAAGGCTTTGTGGAGAAGATGGAGTAGGAAGCAGGCAGTTGAATAAATGGCAGGGAGAGAAGAAAACACACTTCCAAATTATCTGAGTAAAAAGAGTGAAGTGAGACCAGTTTTTAAAGTAATGAGCACAGCTCTTTGAGTACACTGAGAAAAACCTCTCAAAATTTGGGGAAAGAGATTTCAGCTAGCTGAACAGATTTCAGGAAATGGCAGTGGTAGACAGTGAAGGGCTTTGATAGGCAAGTTCTGGGATTCTTTTTTTGCAGTTGAAATAGTTTTGTTTCCTAAAAGTTTCAGAGAAGGTGAGAGACATGGTCAAAGTTATTTAAGGAAGATTAATCTGGCTGGTAATGTGCCAAGGCAGAGTTAGAAGGGACAGCTCTGAGAAGCAGTGCAGTAAAGTGTGCTAGAAAGCAAAACAGGATGTGAATAAAATGGCAAAAGATGTCAGATCTAGTAGGAGAATGGCAGAGTGAAACAGACCTTGGGTTTGGAAATAATGCAAAGAGACAGCAGCCCAGTGTGATTAAGAAGGCAGTGGTTGGAAGGAATACATAGAGAAGGTGTCAGAAAATTAACATAGTAGCTACTGTGGATGTGACAGCATTCAAGACCCTGAGGTCCTTTTTTCATGGTTAGAATTAGAAATTTTTATTGTCTGTGCTGTGATCTCAGGCTGTTTAAAAGCTTTCAGTTCTACCCTGGGGTTCTTGGTTCTATGAGGTGCTGAGAAAATTTTGCCCAGTGTCCTAAATTTGGCTTATCTAGCTCTTATTACCATTTCTGTACTTGAGCACAAGCTTTAATAAAACTGAGGTTCAGACTGAGGTGATGAGTTGAAGGGGTGCCCTTCATTCTCTCCCTTGTCAAACCAGGTTCTCTAAATGTAGATATCAGACCCTGTCAAGGTGGAGAAGCCTTCCTATGCTCAGGGACAGAAATTCCCTCTTTGCTCCTTTCTTTTCTGTTCCCAGCAGTCTTTTTTTTTTTTAATTTTATTTATTTATTAGACAGAGATCACAAGTAGGCAGAGAGGCAGGCAGAGAGAGGGGGGAAGCAGGCTTCTTGCTGAGCAGAGAGCCCGATGTGGGGCTCGATCCCAAGACCCTGGGATCATGACCCGAGCCAAAGGCAGAGGCTTTAACCCACTGAGCCACCCAGGTGCCCCCCCAGCAGTCTTAATTTCTTCCCTTTTTTCCTGTTTTTCCCATACAAGACCTGTGCTACAACTCCCTTCCTTTATTACTTGTGTCTCGCTCCCTGTCCTTAATAAGAGACTCTCCCCAAAAGAAACTGCCTTTCCCGGACCCTTCTTTCTCCCTGTGTCTCTACTCTCTCCCATGATCTCTATCTTGGCAGCTGACAGGTATTTGGCAGATAAATGTGTGGTGCTGATCTACAGGCTCAGTAACCCTGTCATCAGCAAGGCAGCCTGTTTTAACCCTTGACTTCACTCCCTGCAGATTACAACTGATTGCTTCAAAACCCAAGCCCAATAAAACCAGCATCTGCAGGGCTGGCAAAAAGTAATTTTAGGACTGGTTAGCATTTGAACATGTTTAACTATGCAGAAGTTTATACTCTTCTTAAGAATTATCACCTCCAACTAGCTTCACCTAAGTAAGTTATCCTTGTTAGCCTGAAATGGTGGAACATCCCTGCTGCCTTTGCCAAGGTCCTGTGAGTCCTCTTATGTTGGTTCATCCACCATAGTCAATCTGCACAATTGAGGATTTTGTTTAATTTTTTACTTTTCCAGAGTCTTTTTTTTTTCTTTTTTTAAAGATTTTATTTATTTATTTGACAGAAAGAGATCACAAGTAGGCAGAGAGGCAGGCAGAGAGAGAGAGGGGAAGCCGGCTCCCTGATGAGCAGAGAGCTCGATCCCAGGACCCCGAGATCATGACCTGAGCCGAAGGCAAGGCTTAACCCACTGAGCCACCCAGGCCCCCTGACTTTTCCAGAGTCTTAAGAGAACTTGGAAGTCATTTGAGGTCTTTTTATAATCCTTCAAGACTCTGTTTCCTAGGTAACATTTTAGTGTCTCATTTTGTATTTAAGTACATACATGGCCGTACTAGTCATTGACTAATTTTAGTCTTTAACCTGAATTGGTTATAAGTAATATTTTTTCTCAATAAAAGAAGAATTAACCCGAAAGTTGATTATCTACAGTCTACATTCTTTTTTAAATTAAATTAAAAAATTTTTTTCAGTTCTTTGTTTACGTACCACACCAGTGCTCCATGCAATATGTGCCCTCCATAATACCCACCATGAGGCTCAGTCTACATTCTGACTTGGGTTTCTTTTAAAATACCTTACTAAATGTTTAAAAACTGGAGTGAAGCATTCAGGAAATCTCGGTTGTAAGTTTTTGTTTATTCAGATCCTCTGTGATTTGTATAACCCAAGACTACTAGCGAATTTTTTTTTATTAACATATAATTTATTATTTGCCCCAGGGGTACAGGTCTGTGAATCATCAGGCTTATACACTTTACAGCACTCACCATAGCACATACCCTCCCCAATGTCCATAACCCAGCCACACTATCCCTACGCTCCCTACCCCCCAGCAACCCTCAGTTTGTTTTGTGAGATTAAGAGTCTTATGGTTTGTCTCCCTCCTGATCCCACCTTGTTTCATTTTTTCCCTCCCTAGCCCTCACAGCCCCCCACCCTGCCTCTCAAATTCCTCATATCAGAGAGATCATATAATTGTCTTTCTCTGATTGACTTACTTCGCTCAGCATAATACCCTCTAGTTCCATCCACATCATTGCAAATGGCAAGATTGCATTTCTTTGATGGCTGTGTAGTATTATATTGTATATATATACCACATCTTCTTTATCTGTTCATCTGTTGATGGACATTTGGGTTCTTTCCATAGTTTGGCTATTGTGGACATTGCTGCTATAAACATTCAGGTGCACTTTGGATCACTGCATTTGTATTTCTAGGGTAAGTAACCAGTAGTGTGGTTCCTGGGTCATAAGGTAGCTCTATTTTCAACTTTTTGAGGAACCTCCATACTGTTTTCCACAGTGGCTGCACGAGCTTGCATTCCCAACAACAGTGTAAGAGTGTTCACCTTTCTCCACATCCTTGCCAACATCTGTTGTTTCCCACTTGTTGATTTTAGCCATTCTGACTGGTGTGAGGTGGTATCTCACTGTGGTTTTGATTTGTATTTCCCTAAGGCCGAGTGATGTTGAGCACTTTTTCATGTGTCTGTTGGCCATCTGAATGTCTTCTTTGCAGAAATAGCTATTCATGTCTTCTGCTCATTTCTTGATTGGATTATTTATTCTTTGGGTGTTGAGTTTGAGAAGTTCTTTATAGATTTTGGATTCTAGCTTTTTATCTGATGTGTCATTTGCAAATGTCTTCTCCCATTCTGTCAGTAGTCTTTTGGTTTTGTTGACTCTTTCCTTTGCTGTGCAAAAGCTTTTGATCTTGGTGAAGTCCCAATGGTTCATGTTTTCCCTTGCTTTCCTTGCCTTTGGTGATGTTTGTAGGAAGGAGGTTGCTAGGCTGAGGTCGAAGAGGTTGCTGCCTGTGTTCTCCTCAAGGATTTGGATGGATTCCTGTCTCACATTGAGGTCTTTCAACCATTTTAAGTCTGTTTTTGTGTGTGGTGTAAGGAAATGGTCCAATTTCATTCTTCTGCATGTGGCTGTCTAATTTTCCCAGCACCATTTGTTTAAGAGACTGTCTTTTTTCCATTGGGCATTCTTTCCTACTTTGTTGAAGATTAGTCAACCATAGAGTTCAGGGTCCATTTCTGGCCTCGCTATTCTGTACCATTGATCTATGTGTCTATTTTTGTGCCAGTACCATACTATCTTGATGATAACAGCTTTGTAATAGAGCTTGAAGTCTGGAATTGTGATGCCACCAACTTTGGTTTTCTTTTTCAATATTCCTCTGGCTATTCAGGGTCTTTTCTGGTTACATATAAATTTTAGGATTATTTGTTCTAGCTCTGTGAAAAAAATTGATGGTATTTTGATAGGGATTGCATTAAATGTGTACATTGCTTTAGGTAGCATAGACATTTTCACAATATTTGTTCTTCCAATCCATGAGCATGAAACATTTTTCCATTTCTTTGTGTCTTCCTCAGTTTCTTTCATGAGTACTTTATAGTTTTCTGAATACAGATTCTTTACCTCTTTGGTTAGGTGTATTCCTATGTATCTTATGGTTTTGGGTGTAATTGTAAATGGGATTGACTCCTTTATTTCTCTTTCTTCTGTTTTGCTTTTGGTGTATAGATATGAAATGGATTTCTGTGCATTGATGTTACATCTTGTATGAGTTCTAGCAGTTTTGGAATGGAGCCTTTTGGGTTTTCCACATGAAGTATCATATCATCTCCAAAGAGTGAGAGTTTGACTTCTTCTTTGCTGATTCGGATGTCTTTTATTTCTTTTTGTTGTCTGATTGCTGTGGGTAGGACTTCTGGTACTATGTTGAATAGCAGCAGTGATAGTGGACATCCCTGCCATGTTACTGATCTTAGCGGAAAAGCTCTCAGTTCTTCCCCATTGAGAATGATATTCGCTGTGGGTTTTTCATAGATGGCTTTGATAATATTGAGGTATGTACCTTCTGTCCCTACACTTTGAAGAGTTTTGATCATGAAAGGATGCTATACTTTGTCAAATGCTTTTTCAGTATCTATTCAGAGTATTGTATGGTTCTTGTTCTTTCTTTTATTAATGTATTGTATCACATTGATTGACTTGCAGATGTTGAACCAGACTTGTAGCCCAGGATAAATCCCACTTGGTCGTGGTGAATAATCCTTTTAATGTACTGTTGGACCTTATTGGCTAGTATTTTGGTGAGAATTTTTGCATCTGTGTTCATCCAGGATATTGGTCTGTAATTCTCCTTTTTGATGGGGTCTCTGTTTGGTTTTGGGATCAAGGTAATGCTGGCCTCATCAAATGAGTTTGGAAGTTTTCCTTCCATTTCTATTTTTTGAAACAGTTTCAGGAGAATAGGAACTAATTCTTCTTTAAATGTTTGATAGGATTCCCCTGGGAAGCTATCTGGCCCTGGGTTCTTGTTTGTTGGGAGATTTTTGATGACTGCCTCAATCTTCTTACTGGTTCTGGGTCTGTTCAGGTTTTCTGTTTCTTCATGGTTTAGTATTGGTTGTTTATATGTCTCCAGGAATGCATCCATTTCTTCCAGATTGTCAAATTTGCTGGCATATAGTTGCTCATAATGTTTTTATAATTGTTTGTATTTCTTTGGTGTTGGTCATGATCTCTCCTCTTTCATTCCTGATTTTATTAATTTGGGTCCTGTCTCTCTTCTTTTTGGTAAGTCTGGCCAGGGGTTTATCATTATCAGTCTTATTAATTCTTTCAAAGAACCAGCTCCTAGTTTCATTGATCTGTTCTACTGTTCTTTTGGTTTCTATTGCATTGATTTCTGTTCTGATCTTTATTATTTCTCTTTTCCTGCTGGGTTTAGGCTTTCTTTGCTGTTCTTTCTCCAGCTCCTTTAGGTGTAAGTTTAGGTTGTGTACTTGAGCCTTTTCTTGTTTCTTGAGAAAGGCTTATATTGCTATATACCTTCCTCTCAGGATTGCCTTTGCTTTGTCCCAAAGTTAAACAGTTGTGTTTTCATTTTCATTTGTTTCCATGCATTTTTTTCAGTGCTTCTTTAATTTCCTGGTTGACCCATTCATTCTTTAGTAGGATGCTCTGTATTTGAGTTCTTTCCAACTTTCCTCTGTGATCAAGTTCTAGTTTCAGAGCATTGTGGTCTGAAACTATGCAGGGATGATCCCGGTCTTTTGGTAGCAGTTGAGGCCTGATATGTGACCTAGGATGTGATCTATTCTCGAGAATGTTTCCTGTGCACTAAAGAAGAATGTGTATTCTGTTGCTTTGGAATGGAATATTCTGAATATATCTGTGATGTCCATTGGGTCCAGTGTGTCA
The DNA here is from genome assembly GCF_902655055.1 of Lutra lutra. Lineage (NCBI taxonomy): Eukaryota > Metazoa > Chordata > Mammalia > Carnivora > Mustelidae > Lutra > Lutra lutra. Next base: position 131,587,994 of record NC_062282.1, on the reverse strand, counting down.
TTTAAAGCCTATATTTCCTTGTTGATCTTTTGCTTGGATGATCTGTCCATTTCAGTAAGGATGGGTGTTAAAGTTCCCTACTATTATCATATTATTGTTGATGTGTTTCTTTGATTTTGTTATTAATTGGTTTATGTAATTGGCTGCTCCCATGTTAGGGGCATAGTTATTTAAAATTGTTAGCTCTTCTTGTTGGACAGACCCTTTAAGTATGATATAGTGTCCTTCTTCATCTCTTATTATAGTCTTTGGCTTAAAACCTAATTTATCAGATATAAGGATTGCCACACCAGCTTTCTTTTGATGTCCATTAGCATGGTGAATTGTTTTTCACCTCCTCACTCTCAATCTGGAAATGTCTTTGGGTCTAAAATGAGTTTTTTTGTAGACAGCATATGAATGGGTCTTGTCTTTTTATCCATTCTGATACCCTGTGTCTTTTGACTGGGGCATTTAGCCCATTTACATTCAGGATCACTATTGAAGGATATGAATTTAGTGCCATTGTATTGCCTGTAAGATGACTGTTACTGTATATTGTTTCTGTTCCTTTCTGGTCTGTTACTTTTAAGCTCTCTCTTTGCTTAGAAGACCCCTTTCATATTTCCTATAGGATTGGTGTGTTGGTTGCAAATTCTTTTAATTTTTGTTTGTCCTGGAAGCTTTTTATCTCTCCTTCTATTTTCAGTGACAGCCTAACTGGATATAGTATGCTTGGCTGCGTATTTTTCTCATTTAGTGCTCTGAATATATCATTCCAGTCCTTTCTGTCCTGCCAGATCTCTGTATAGATCTGCTACCAACCTACTATTTCTACCATTGTATGTTACAGACCTCTTGTCCAAGCTGCTTTCAGGATTTTCTCTTTGTCACTAAGACTTGTAAGTTTTACTATTAGATGACAGGGTATGGACCTATTTTTATTGATTTGGGTGGGGGTGGTTCTCTGTGCCTCCTGGATTTTGATGGTTGTTCCCTTTGCCATATGAGAGAAATTCTCTACTATAATTTGCTCCAATATATCTTCTGTCCCTATCTTTCTTTCTTTCTTCTTCTGGGATCCCGATTATTCTAATATTGTTTTGTCTTTTAGTATCACTTATCTCTTGAATTCTCCCCTCATGGTCCAGTAGTTGTTTGTCTCTCTTTTGCTCAACTTCTTTATTCTCTATCATTTGTCTTCTATATCACTAATTCTCTCTTCTGCCCCCTTTATCCTAGAAGTAAGAGCCTCCATTTTTGATTGCACCTCATTAATAGCTTTTTAAATTTCAACTTGGTTAGATTTCAGTTCTTTTATTCCTCCAGAAAGGGATTTTATTTCTCCAGAAAGGGATTCTCTAATATCTTCCATGATTTTTTCAAGCCTAGCTAGCACCTTGATAATTGTCATTCTGAACTCTAGTTCTGACATATTACTAATGTCCATGTTGATTAGGTCCCCAGGCAATGGTACTGCCTCTTGTTCTTTTTGTGGTGAGTTTTTCCACCTGTCATCTTATCCTGATAAGAACAGATGAATGAGAGAACAAAATACTAAAACGGTAGAAACAACCCCAGGGAAATATACACTAACCAAATCAGAAGAGACCCAAAACTGGGGGGGAGAAGAAAGGGTGAAGAAAAGAAAAGAAAAATATATGTATGTATATGTATGTATGTATATATATATATGTATATGTATTAGACTGGTGAATAGAAGAGAGCCACACACATGATTTTGGGTGTATTTTGGTCTGTTAGAAGAAACTAGCTCCCAAAACTTTAAAAAAAGAAAAAGTTATATGTATACAAAAGTAAAGGTAAACCTGATGAAGGGATGGAATATGACTGTAAAGATGAAAATTAAGAAAGATTCTAAAAGAGGAATTGATAAGATAGGAAGTTGGTTGAAGAAAATTAAAAAAAAAAAAAGAGGAATGAATGTGATCAGGCTGGAGACTAGAACAAAGCCATGCACTAAATTTAGAGTATATTTTGATCTATTAGAAGAAATTGTATCTCAAATTTTTAAAGAAAAAAAAACCTATATGTGCACAAGAAATAAGGTTAAATATAATGAAGAGATAAAATAGGACTATAACAATGAAAATTTAAAAAGATTTTTAAAAAGCTATTGATAAAATTGAATAGTTAAAAACTGTTAAAATATGAAAGAGGAAAAATTAAAAAAATAGAATAAGAAAAAAATAAATTTAAAAATTTAACTTTGAATGACTTAAGAATCATGGGAAAAAAGCCATGAATTCTATGTGTTGCTTTCCCCTAGCTCTGGAGTTCTGCAGTTCTCATTGATCAGTAATCTTGGTCTTGGTGTGATGTTCTTGCTGATCTTCTCAGGGAAGGGTCTGTTGCAGTGATTCTTAAATGTCGTGTCTGAGGCAGAATTGCACTGCCCTTTCCAGGTTCAAGGCTACGTAATCTGCTCGGTTTTGGTCTTGGGAGCTTTTGTTCCCTGAACGCTTTCCGTTGACCTTTGTACAACAGGAATGAAAATGGCAGCCTCCCAATCTCCAGCTCAGAGTTGCTGAGAGCTCAGGGTCCCACTCCTCAGTGCATCCTCAGAGAAAAACAGTTGATCCCTCCTGTCTCCCTTATCTCTGGTCACACTGTCATGCAAACCCAGCCTGTGACTGAGTGTTTCTATTTCTGACCCTTGTCCCCAAAGTTTGGAGTCTCCAAACCCAGCAGATTCCTGCAACATACTCCTGCACTGTTCCTCCTGGAGGAGAAAGGATGGGATCTCTCCCGATTTGCCACTTGTGGAGTCCCTGCTCATAAAGCAGTGGCCCAACTGTGCCTTGGATCATGGTTTAAGGTAGTAACCCGAGCTGAGACCCCACTCCTCAGCTCTGTCTCTGCAGCCGTCTTCCCTGCTTCTATACCTGGGAGCTCTGCCACACTCAGACATCCCTGTTTTGTCCCTGTGGGTCCTGAGACCACACTGTCCAGGGCTGCACCCCCTGCTTAGTCTCTGGAGCGACGACCCTCAGTGGAGCCGACTTCTAAAAGTTCCAATTTTGTGCTTCACTGTTCTTTCACTTGCCAGGAGCCAGCCCCTTCCCCCGCGGTCTATCTTCCCATCGCTTCAGATTCACTTCTCCACATGTCCTACCTTTCAGAAAGTAGTTATTTTCTGTTCCTAGAATTGCTGCTCTTCTTCTCTTCTATCTCCGGTTGAGTTTGTAGGTGTTCAGGATGGTTTGGTAACTATCTAGCTGAATTCCTGGGCCCTGATGGTATTGTAGTCTCCTACTCCTCCACCATCTTGCTCCTCCCCCTCAAACAATGTTAGCATAATCTTATCAAACGTAAGGTACTTAATGTAATATGTTTAACAGCTCCTCCACCTATGAGGTTGCTAACTTCTGACTTTCATGAAACATCTGTTAAATAAAAATATGTTAAATAAAATCTGTTTGATTTTAATATTTATTGCCATTCATATATTTACCATAGGTGTCTGCATTCATTTCCAATTTAGTATGTAAAATATTATATGAATGAGTTTGCTTGGACTATCATCTATTTTGAATATTATATGGTGATATTCTACTTTGTAGTAATCCATATAATTTTTGAGAATGAATGTAGTATTTACCTTTCTCATCTTTCATTTTATTTATTTCATTAGCTACGAAATCTTTCCAGCTTGGACCTACGTCATATCACTGAACTGGATAATGAAACCGTGATGGAAATTGTCAAGAGGTGCAAAAATCTTAGCTCTCTCAATCTCTGTCTGAACTGGATCATAAATGACAGGTAACCATTATAACATCTTATAAACACTTTTCCAGAGGGAAATGTGTGTTCCATTGACAAATACTTATTATCATTATGATAAGGCATGTCAATTTTAAGGAAAATTTAATATCGCCATGCCTTTTAAGATAGATATGTTTAAGATCTGAAAACCATCTAGCTGTATACTTTTCATCCATCCATTGTTCATATTTTTGACAAGGTATTATGTGCTTTGATTCAAATGTTTGCCTGAACAATAATAACAATAGCAGTCTGTCGAATTTTTCTTTGCCACCCATCCAGGTATGTTGCTTATTTGTCACTTTAATATTTTTGCAACTTTGTGGTTGATTTGCTGTCCATTTGTCAAGGAAAATGATTCTGAAAAACTATTTCAAACATGATGCATTAAGATCCTTTCTAAAGGATGATATTTTGTTCTTTGTATTAATGTAGTTTGTTTTGGAAATGGAAGTCATGTGATGGACAGTTTAACATATAATATAAAAATGTGTAAAATGTGTAGTTTTCTTCTTATAAACAGTGATGCACCCATTTTTCTTTGAAATATTACGTGAAAGAGAAAAAAGATGAAAGAACTCTTGAGAATAGACTTCTTTTAATGAAAATGAGCACAGAGTAGCACTGTTCCATTACTGTTGATTAATGGAGGTGGGTTCTGAAATACAGGCATGAGACAAGATGCTTGCCCAGTGACTTTTAGGGCAAAATGTGTTTTTTTGAACTCAGGCTCCTAAAATATTTTGCTTTTGAAATAGAAAGTACTATTTTAGCTAAAATTAGAACCTATTTAGATTTAAAAACTTTTTCATAAATAGGAGCAATGATTTATTAAGTTTGTGTCATATGATGCTTTAAATTTAAAATACTTTCCCCCTCCTTTCTTAATTTCCTTTTGTACTTAAAATGAAAGTTATAGGGACTCCATTTTCTTCAATTATGGTTAAGTTCTAGTGACATTTTCTTAACTTACCCCACATGACCCTTATGATTATATGATAGCCTTTGACTTGACTCTTTCTTAGTAAAACTTTCTAATCTAGTCACATGGTCATCATTTATAAAAGGTGTTTATTGGTTTTGAGTAATAGTCATATGAAGTACATCTACAAAATTTATAGAGAACTGATAAGAATTTAAAAAATAAAGTTCTTCCCTATAATCAGCATTCTTCTACAGTCGATTATATGACAACTTGAAATAATCTTTTAATATTTTTCATAGCATCTAATAAGATAAAGTACATAAATAAACATTATCCTGTGGTATTTTGCATTAGCTTAATATTGAGATTAACTTCTTAGTAATGTATTGAATTAAAAGGAAAAAACTGTTTCTGCAACAAAATGATAATGAAAATGATTGCCTCTTATGACACAACAGTTTTCTGTGTACTTGACACATGTAGAAAAATAAGTAATTAAAGAATACAGGGTTAAATAAGAAGCAGTCCATATATGATTAGAAGGGTTTTCTTCTAAGAAATAAACATTTTGCTTAGGTTTATATCATTTACATAGAGATAGTTAGGGATTTCTAATCTTCTAGCTCTTCAAATGCTTAGTCATAAGTGAGTATTTACAAATGAGAACGTGGGCAGCCCTCACTCTGTCTTTCCTTCCCTTTGTTAGGCTCTATGTATTCAAAGCTCTTGCTATTTCAATAATTTTTTCCTACTTAACTGTGATGGTTATTTGATATTTGATCCTAAATATATATACTGTAGAGATTTATTTGCAAGGAATGAAAGTGTGTTTTTATGTATTTAATGGAAAAGTTTGGATTAATTGAGAAAACATGCATTTTAATGAGGCTGAGCAGTAGAGTTTTAAAAATTAGACTCTTTTAGGTTTTAATTACACTACTTGCACTTATCCTGTGTACTGTAATAGAAGTTTCAAACATTAAAACCCACTTTGCAGTATCATCTAAATTACTCATCTCATTGTTCTTGCCATACTCTATCACTAAGCTAAGTAATATTTGTAATTATATTGGTATAAATCTAGGACTTCCCATCAGACTTAATTATAATTTCAGCACTTAGCTGAGATGGGTTAGTCACCTTTCATATAGAGGGCACTGGAATGCACTAATGCATTTAGCCTATCAATTAACATGTTTTACATTTGTTCATTATTCTTATCCTCTAGTAAATCAGGGAGCATTTATTAACCCCCTACTAAATACATGGTACTGTGTCTCAAACTCTAGGGCAGTGAGTCCCTCCTGTTCTCAAAGGTGCTCTCTTGAGGTGACATAAGACTTAATGAGTGAGATAATAGTGGGCCTTGTAAGGATAGAGGGCAAGAAAGTAACCTTTATTGCCCAGGTAATTGATAGGCACTTTACATGTGTTATCTTTTAATCCTTTCAACATCTTTTTGTTTTGTGGAAGGTCATAATATTCCTATTAAATGTAGACCATCTGTATGACTTTTTTTCGGCTTTGCCAACGGATGTATTTTTCCATCGTTGCTGCTTTAAAAACCAGGTGATGACAAAGAAGAAAAAGCAAATGGTGGTTGTGTCAATTTTTGATTTCATAGTTGGGAATCACACATAACTAACATTTATGTAAAATTCTTAGTCATTTTAAAAGTAATATACTTATTTTCTTTCATAATAAAAATATAATAGAAACTTTTGATGTTATTTTATACATTGCAGATATGAAAAGGATCTGTGTTTAATGCTGCTGGTTTGAATAGGATTCCTTACACGAAGATAAACTTTGATAGCTCTTTAGATATAAGATATATCTTGGACTTTAAAAGTTCTTATCTGTAAACTTTCTTTTGAAGTTCAAAATTTTAAAATATGTAATAATTGAAGGATGTTAGAGTTATGCTCTTGATATCTTTTAGCATTTTGTGGTTCTTCAACTGATGTGTATGACTAAGACATGCTGTTCTTTATCTTTGTTTTTCTAAAAACATTTTTTGTGTTTACAGAGTTAAACAGCATGATATTTTCTTGTATTCAGAAGGATGGTCTAGTAGTCATTTGACATTTACCATTGCTTTTGAGTACAAATAAAATCCAAGTGGTTTATGAAAAGAGGACACTGACTATTTCTATCAGTGACTTAAACATCTGATTGTTGTATCTCTTCTCCTGTCTCTGACTCTAAGTTTATTGAAATGTTTATTTGTATTTGATATAAATCTTTTGTTATTTCACATCCAATTTGGTCTTCACCATTTCTGTATGTTTGGCACAGAGTCCAAAAGCAGCCTGCTTTGGATGTAACAAGCTGATAATGTGAAAAGCTGAATGGTTCTTAGCATCTATAGTGATAGCCATATAATGGTTCTTTTGTTCTTTTTTGCCAGGAAGAATTAAATGAAATCTAATAGATCTTCACAGAAGCTATTTAAAATTTTTTAATTGGCTATCAAAGAGGGAATTAGTCTCCCCATTTTCAGTTTTTAATATTAGTCATGAGAAAAGTTCAATCACATGATCCATATACTCATTATCAAATATTTGATCGATTCATTAACTGTTGACCATGCTTGCTAATGAATCAGGATAATAATGTAAGAGAAATGAAAATTTCTCTAGCATCCATCAGCTAACATTACAAAACATAACAAATACCAGGCTGGATGTTGTAATAGGTTATGTTGCCAAGTAGTTGAACTTCTGTAGCTAGTAATTTATTCTTTGAATTTGCAGTTAAAAAAAAAATGAATGTATTGAGCTTGTTGAACATCAGTAACTAAGGACACTTTCTTTAAAGAGTTAATTTTGCCATGTGAATATTATATGTATGTCAAAGGAGCTATTGTATCAGTGGACATTCTAAAATTTGGAGAATTTTAAATCTTAGACTATTGTGACCAGTTTCTTTCAAATATAAAATAGCATGTATAATACACTGCCATTTCACTTTATATATACTGGTGTTTAGAATAATAACTATGGATATTTTCTCTTAAAGCTTTTCGATAAGACCAATCGAAATTACAAACTGGTGGGCTATGGCTGAGTCCCATCCATGAAGTCGTTTTGTTTGGCTTATAGTGTATTTAAAAAGTTGAACAGTTGCCAACACTTTAAAAATTGGAATAGTTTGCATAAGATTCTGAAGTTGGGCTCGATCTTGGAGAAATTGCAGATCTAGCAACACTAGACTCACATTCTTTCCAGGATGAGAAATAGGCTGTTCTCTCTGGTTATTCTCCAGTCCTCCACCATTCCTGCCGGGCATGATACGTTCTCTTGTATCATCTGACTATCCCCAGTCTACATACTAAACTCTCCTTTATCAATTCAAGAATGTAGAGGGTTTTTGGTTGTTTTGTTTGTTTGTTTTGTTTTGTTTTTAGATATTTCTTATTTCAAAACAAGTAGTTCTCTTTAAACCGAGTCTGATAAAATATATCAACAGATAATAGTTAATTGGTCTCCCTATGTTAGTTCTTCATTATTTTAGACATCAGAACTTTGGCCAATGTGTGGAAGTTATAACAAGAAACAGAATTCAGCTTTAAATGAGTTAAAAACTTTATTTTCATCCACTGCTATCCAAAATGCACACCTCCACTTAGTGTTCAAACAAGAGTGTTAATCAGAAAGTCTCCTGAATTACAAAGAGAGCTGAGCTGGTTTATAAAATTCCCTCCAACTTCAAGGCTGTGATTTTAAAATTGTTTATTTTAAAATGAACTTATTTCCAGTGACTCATGACTTTGTTGATAGCACTAAGAAAAATCTTAACACTATTCTTTCTCTTTTTCTTCTTCTGTGTATAATCCTTTCTAGTCTTTTAGGTGTACTTAGGTTGAAGTGGTAGAATGACAGATTACTCCACACCCCTTTCAGGGAGACTGACAGTGCCCTGGCTCATGGAAAACTCAATGAGGCTTTCTATAAAGATTTTTCTAACTCCCTTGATCTTCTCTGGGTGTTTATTCTGTTTCTTCTTTCAAATTTCCATTGATTCAATAAAAAACGGTGACATTTAGAAATAAAGTTCAGAGAGGATTTGAGCAGGTGTTGGTGATATAAACTATTTGCTGAGTTCCCATTGTGTTTTATTTCCAAGAATTGTTTTGTGAACATATGCTATATATTGTATTTATAAGTGTTCGAGGACTGGGCGGATAATCTACCATCTTCCTGTGAATGTCATGTCACAGTGGACTTAGAATTTTATTTCATTTCAATCCCCTAATATTACTTAATTCTCCTAGAGACTGAGGTTTAAAGATTGCCCAAGGGGGACAAACCTATCCATTAAATCCAGCAGGCATAGTTGAATTTGAGTTTGAGAATATTTTGTTTTCTATTAAAGTTAAGTGGTCTGGAGGAGAGGAATACTTTTCACCTTGGCATATTGACTGTGGAGTTTGAACAATTTTCTCATGTAAAAGTCTGAAAACTTGGAAATCAAGAGGTTGCAAAAATAACACTGACTTCTGAAGCACCTCTCTGCTGGTGTTTATAGAGCTCTGTCCCCGCCTGTGTGGAACGTGGAGCAGTCTGGCTTCATACTTTTGGTACCTAATAAAGTGGCTGGGCTGGTCAGCTGGAGCTTTTGTAAAACTGAATTCTAGCTTATTTTTGTAATCTACTGCATAATTTTTTACTTTCTATGATATTTACTCATATCTTTGCAAAAAGAATAAGAAATATTTTATTGAGTTCTGAGGGCATTATAGAGACAGGATGGAGTCTTTCTGGGCTAGTGACACTTGTTTAAGCTTGGCATATTTTTTGACACTCAATTTTATATTTACAATCATTTGTAAGACCATCCCTGGAAGAACAGCATGGTATTAGACTAACTACTATTCAGGTTCTCAAACCATCTGTAAAAATATGTCTTCTGTGTCTTTCTACAGAAGGACCCTCTCTTTAAAATTATGATTGGCTCTAGGGCCATCTGACTGGCTCAGCCATTAGAGCATGTGACCCTCAGTCTTGGGGTTGTAACTTCGAGCACCGTGTTGGGCATAGAGCTTAGTAAACAACCAAACCAACCAACCAACCAACCAACCCCTAATTTGTTCTTGTAATGCTAGAAAGGTCAGAGTGTGTAGTATTTTTTCTCTCTCTCTCTTTCTCCCTCTTTTTTTTTTTTTTGGACTGAGGATAATAACAATAGCTAATAAAAGCTATATCATTTATTATAATATATGCCATTAATTGTGCTATGTGTTTATAGACATTTTTTTTCAGTTAGTCTTTACAACAACCCTGAGGAAGAAATTAACCCCATTTCCAAATGAAAGAATTAAGGTTCAGAGAGGTTAGGTAACTTACAAGTAGTTACTGGTGGAATTAAGACTGGAATCCATTTTAGTATGTCTACAAAGTCTGAGGTCTAACCACGGAGGTCTCATGTTTCCTCAGTACCTTATTCTGCCTCAGACCTGGAATGACTTAATGTCTTGATTTGCTCATGTCATTTCTGGTCCATTACTGTTATGTTGAAATTCTGTCAGGATTAGTGCTTCTGTGCTCCGAAGTACCCTGGTTTGGGTGATAAATTATGTGGTCATCCTACCTCGGGCATTAGACTATGCTTGATCATTCTAAACATCATTAGAATGTTACCTTCTCTTTTCTATATGGGATATCTGAGAGGTGACAAGTTTTAGATATCTTACATAGAGTTGTAGGTTTTCAAAATAGCTAATTTTGTAATGAAAAGCAATTCTTCCCCAACAATCCCATTTGTAAATACTCTTGATTTCTTACTAAGTTTCTTGAGGTAAATTAGAAAGTCTTGCCCATTTTTGTGTCTTGTACTACACCTGGTTCATAGTTGGTATCGAAAAGAATTTCACAAATGAATTTTGAATAGGTATTTAAGCATACGACACACATTTTTTTAAATTATAATTTTAAATTTAAATTCAAGTTAGTTAAGATATAGTGTATTATTAGTTTCTGGGGTAGAATTTAGTGTTTCATCAGTTGCATATAACATCCACTGCTCATTACAAATGCCCTCCTTAATGCCCATCAACCAATTACCCCATCCCCTTACCCACCTTCCCTCCAGCAACCCCCAGTTTGTTCCCTAGTTAAGACTCTCTGATGGTTTGCCTCTCTCTCTGTTTTTATTTTATATTTCCTTCCCTTCCCCTGTGTTCATCATTTTTGTTTCTTAAATTCCATCTATGAGTGAAATTATATGATATTTGTCTTTCTGACACAGATTTATTTTTGTAAATATTTTATTATCTGTAAATGCTCCCTGTCAGTTGTAGCAAATACTTAACCATTGCAGAGTAAAAGAGAATACTGGGTGTATACTTTGAGTAAGTTGTCACTGAGTTAAAAAGAAGGAAGTTAACTTTACTGAAGGTTTTCAGTACCTTTGACAAGGTATATTTGCTATAACTAATTGGTATAGTCTCCCCTAGTATATGTGGTTTTTCAAATAGCTGATGACATTTTTGTGAAAAACATAAAGTTTCTCTGATAAAATGATTTGTGCATCTATCCTTAGATGAAATTTTTAGTGCATTCAAATTCAAGGAACTTTTTCATTATTTGGTACACAGTAATATTGGCTATTGGCTCTTTTAGTACTTCTGATAACTAAGTGTCATTTTTAAGGAAATATTAATTGATATATATTCTGGAGTATTTAATCTAATAAAATCCCTTGAAAGGAAAATCTGTATGATATGTATAAATCTCAGCTTGGTTTGATTTTTAACTCTAATTCTGGAGAAAGATTGGAAGCTGGATTTGATGTGTGGATGAATTTGTCTTTTTGGTTCTCCATGTTCACATTATATTGTCTTAAAAATAATGTGAATTTTTATGATAGTTCTGACATACAATGGTAATTTTAAATTTCTGCTTTGTCTTTGGTTCCTATTGAGCAGTAATATACAAGTAAACATTTCTACAAATGATAATTAACAGAGCTTCTATAGAATCGTATCTTTAACTTTTCTGGATATACTACTCTGCTGCTGCTGCTTTTGTGTTTTTCAGGCAATATATATGTGAGTAAACATATGTTAATCATTTCATTTGGGAGATTAAAAAATATGTCTTACATGGTATGAAATCAGAATTCATGATCAAATTATGGGAGGAATGGGACATGTTTTATGTGATAATGAATGCAATGCTGTATACTCGTGGATTTGGAGATTTCCTAACCTCAAACCTGTTTTAAAATGGTCAACAGTGAAGAAAAATCATCATTTATTGATGAAAACGATAATAACTTATTGTTTGTTTTGACAAACTTAGGAACATCCCTCCTTCTCCAGTTCCCCCGGGAGTTGTCTTATTCTTAATCCACAACCAGAAATGGTAATTAAAATAACTTGCTGTTGTCAAAATTTTTGAATGTATGATAAATGAAGCCCAGTAAATAGTGAAAATATGAGAAAGGTGATTAAATCTGACAATTTTCCTGTAAAAGGCTTGAGATGATAAATATCTCCTGTGATTAGTTATTAATTTAGTGCAAGGGATTTGCTTCAGCCTAAAATATTTTATGAACTGTGGCATAAAGAAATATTTTGGAAGATGGGTACACATATGTTTAACCAGAGGAGAAATTGCTGGAATTTGATTAGTAATAATTAAAAATCGCAGACCTAACACATATGTGCCTGGGTTATTTTCTGTGTGACAGTCCTTTCAGAAATTAAGAAAGAAGACATGAAGATGTGAAGACAAGAAGAATGACAGAGTACTTTCTGCTTGAGCCCTTTGCCTCATGAAAACGGAAGGTTTTTATGTTATTCCCCAACTGATAAAATATTTCACTTAAGGTAGTATAAAATAACTCCTCACTTACTGAAGTTGAAAGAGCAAACTTGTTCCAGTAACAGTTATAGTTGCATTACTGACAATTTCCCTTAAAGTGAATGTGAGTTTCTTTAAAGAAAAGATGAAATAATAATGGCTGTCGTAATGAAGAGCTGCGTCATGTTCCTGTCTGGCCGAATCCGCAGCAGTCACTCGGCTGGTGGCATCTATCATTTTGTGGCTGCATAATGTTTTGTGTAGGAGTTTTTCTCCTCGTAAGGAGGATCTGTGTCTTAATCCTGGGCCCCCTGCCCCATCAGCCCCTGGCACCTCCCATAGGGCCCAGCTCAGAGAAGTAATTTAATACATGCGTGGTGAGAGAACTCTAAATGCTGCTTTTGTAGGATGTATAAATCTGCTTTTTAAATTTGGCTTGAACTCTGGCTGAAATCCAGGCAATTGGTTCAAATGCCCTCTTTCTTCAGATTTATTTATTTCAGAATGTAATAAGGTGAGGATTTAATGTCATTGTCTGGCTTCAGATAGAGCTTGCTTTATGTATTGCATGCTATTTGTCTGAAAGCCATAGCCTCTCTTTTTGAACGATAAGTAGGATTTTAATATTCAATCATTGGGTTTGCCCTTTTAATAGGGTCTTTGAAATACTTCTAAATGAAGAACCAGCAATTTCACTTTCCTTTCGTATGTAATGATACCTTGTGTTAATTGAAAAGAAGCAGAGGAGACAGTTACAGCTTTTTTTCTGCTTCTTGGTGAGAAAAGTATGGCTGTCTGAGAAAAAAATTGCAAGTTTTTCCTTAACTCTTCCCGTAGCACTTTTAAGTGCTGCTCTTTAAAGTATGTTTAATATTTGGTTAATTGCTACTATGAACCTAAACATACTGATTAAGGCCAGGTTCACATTAGAGCAATTATCTGGTTAATTGCTCTGGTGCAAAAATAGGCTAAAAAATCATCAGAACATCAAGTTGTGAAAGCACTGGCAGGAGTTTCAAAACCACCAAGCATACCTACTGCAAATCACATCAGCAAAGCAATTAATTTAGGCTAATTGCTTTTCTGTTTGTTCAAGATGCACCTTGGAACTGTCTTTTGAAATCGTGGCAATTAAGATTAGTAAGCAGTATAATTAAAGAATGTTAGAATAGTCACTATTTTTCAGAAGTGATAACTATTCCATATGAACCTGTATAGTATATCTATCACTGGTGAAGGGCTTTGAAATAATTAAAGCAAAATGAGAGTGTTTTAGATATTTACAGGATTTCCTGTAAAAATAAATTGAGAAGTAGATTACCTGTACAGGAGCTGTAGCCTGGGGTTATCTTTAATCTGTAATTATCAATTAGAATTATCTAATTTCAATAGCATGCTAAATTGCCTTGTTCACGCAGGAGGAGACAAAACTTCGCCACCAAAGATGGTACTGGCTAGCGGTATTTCTCTAACTGAATGTGTATTTGGCTCCTTATGTGGCTTCTCATAAAATAATCAGGACTTTTAAAGGTCTTAAAAACCAGCTTCATGTTATTGAAGTTTTTCTATTATTGAATATTAAAATTTTGGCAGCATCAATTTGTCTAAAATTGAAAACTACTTGAGTTTCCAACTGTTTCTCTATGAAGCAATGTTATAACAGATTCTCAGCTGAAAAAAAATGGCAGGGAATTGGTTCTTCGTTGGAAAAATGTAGAAATGTCAGTGGGGGGATTAGCCATTCCCCAAACTGCTTCTCTGCTCACCATATTGTCAAACAGCAAGAAGCTCTTTCTTTCACCTCTCTCCTTCCATAAGGAGTAATTCTTATCATGCGGTGTGTTTAGTGGCATATCCTGCTCCGTGAAATTCTCTGAAACAAACAGATTTTATTGTATTAAGGACTGTGGCTCTCAAGATAAATCTTTTGGAGACATATATCTTAAAGGAAGTCTTGGTAGCAATTATCATTTTGTGACTTTCTATGGCTGTGATAAGAAAGTGAGAAAGATATTTGTTAAAACGAGATCTGACAATAAAGATACATTTTAGGTTTTGTTTTGGCATTCTACTTTTTGTTTCGTAGAAGATATAAAAATTAAAAATTATTTTCTTTAATTTACTTCTTACTTTATCTTTCCTTAATTCGGTATGAATGGATCTCTGGGCCTAGCCAATTAACTGCATCACAAAACTAAACTTTCCTTAGTGATCGTTTTCATGGAGAAGAACAAAACTATATATACTTTTTACAGTGATATATTTTTCTTCATTTTCTTTTACATACTACATAGTTTCTAGAAATACTTTGCACTTGATCCTGATTTCTGGGTGATGCTATTTGTTGTAAAATCTTCAATTAGAAAGCTGCTTGTTGAAGGTAAACTGTTAAATCAGATGAAAATAAATTTATTGAATTAAACCAATAGAGAAGTGTTGAAAACCCTTAGCCCAGAAAAGCAACCAAAGAAACCTACATTTTGCTATGAGTCACTGGGACCAGGTTGTTTGTCTTTTGAAATCTGTCATTGAAGCAGCAGAACAGATGTTACTCTAGTTTGGGATAAACTCAAACTAGCACTTCCTTGGCCTTCAGAACTTGAATTCTGCAATTATCTAATGTTGAAAGATAGCATAGGTGCTATACAAATTTGTCACTCTTTTGCAGACTTTAGAACATTGCAAATTACAGCCATAAGTTTTCCCCATCCCTGTATGCATGCTTTTGCACACTGTGACATTGCCTGTGCTCCCATCAACAGGTGGCACCAATTTCACTATCCTCCCACATCTAGGCTGGCTTTGAGACTTTCTCTGACCAGTAGTATGTAGTCTAATTTATGTTGTGGAACTCCTAAGCTTTGGCTTCAAGAGCCCTTGCAACTTCTGTTCTTGCCTTTCTGGAATGCTGCCCCCACCTGAAGCCCAAACCAGTTTTTCTGAAGATAAACCACATGGGAGATAGAGGGTTGGCCAACAGTCAGGAACAACTGTCATATATGTGAGTGAGGTCATTTAGACTACCTGGCTTTAGTCAAGACTTTGGACTCCTGCAATCCTGTGAATGAAAGCCACAGAACTTCTCAGCTAAGCCTAGTCCAAGTTGCTGGCCCATGGATTAGTGAGCGAATAAGAGCTGGTTTTGTTTTTAAAGCTACTAAGTTTTGATTGGTTTGCTATACGGCAATCAATTGCAGAGACTTTGTCGCTACTCTTCGTTGAGAATTTTATATTGTTAGGCAAGGTGCCAAGAGTATTCTATTTATTATCTTATTTAATTATCACGTTAACTCTATGACATAGGTACCATTATGCCCTTTTTAATAGATGAACTAAAATAAGCCTCACAAAGGTAAAGTATTTTGCTGATGATCACAGCTAGTAAGTGCAGAGTCAGGATTGAATGTAGATTTGTCTGACCTCAATTCCATCTATCAGACTGACTCCAAGAGCTTATTCTGAGTTTAAAAACACAGTTGGTTACCATAAGCAGTTAAATCTACCAATGGAGTCTATCGAATGTAAGTGCTAGCCAAACATCATTATAATAAAATAAATATCATTGAATAAAATAAATATTATAATAAAATAATATCCATGTGCAGTTTCTAGTGTTAGTACTTAATCTTGAGTATTTGTCTAAAAAATTCATAGGAAAAAAGATAGCTCTTATGGTCTCATAAAAGCTTTGAGTCTGAAGGGAATAGTGTGAATACAGATTTAAAAAATACATGAATATAAGGCCTCAGTTCTGTGTATATAGTTGAGCCTTGAACAATGCGGAGTTAGGAGCACCAACCCCCTGCAGGTTTGAAAATTGGTGTGTAACTTTTGACATCCCCAAATGTAACCACTAAAAGCCTGCCATAGACTGGAAGCTTTACAGATAATATGAATAGTCAGTTAACACATATTTTGTATGTTATATGTTTTATGTGCTGTCTTCTTACCATAGAGTTAGCTAGAGAAAAGAAAATGTTATTTATAAAATCATAATGAAGAGAAAATATATTTACAGTACTATATTGTATTCATAAAAAAAAATCTGTGAATAAGTGGACCTGTGCAGTTCAAATCTGTGTTGTTCAAATGGTCAACTGCTGTACTAAAAACAATTCTAGGGGTTTAATGATTTTTTTAAAAAATATTTTATTTATTTGACACAGGGAGATTGAGCATAAGCAGGTGAAACAGCAGGCAGAGGGAGAAGGAGAAGCAGGCTCCCCACTGAGCAAAGAGCTCGATGCGGGTCTCCATCCCAGGACCCTGGGATCATGACCTGAGCCAAAGGCAGACACTTAACCAACTGAGCCACACGGGCACCCTGGTTTTAGAGTTTTAATAATATATTCTTTTTTTATTCAGTTGTCAAATTAGGAAGAAATGGAAGGGAAGAGACCCTTCTTTAGAAGTGTTGTAGCTGAGGGGCATCTGGTGGCTCAGTGGGTTAAAGGCTCTGCCTTCGGCTCGGGTCATGTTCTTAGGGTCCTGGGATCGGGCCCCTCATCGGGCTCTCTGCTCAGCAGGAAGCCTGCCTCTTCCTCTCTCTGCCTGCCTCTCTGCCTACTTGTGGTCTCTCTCTGTCAAATAGATAAATAAAGACTTAAAAAAAATTACTCCTTAAATATACATATGCATTACATCACACTCTTAAAAAAAAAAGTGTTGTGGCTGAGGCTTAATCACCATTATATTCTTACCTTCAGCATTTATGTCTTCTAATAATAAGTCTTGTAAGGATGTAGCTTCTATGGCAGTATAAGTAGTGGTACTTAATACGTATCACAAATTTCCACAAATAGAAGTGGAGGTCTTTTCATTTTTGGAAGGTTTTATTTTAAATTTTAACTATTACCTTAATAACTATACATCAATAAACTGGTTAATAATAGTAGTTGATTCTGATATATATATATCATTGCTCATCTTATCATTTACCATAGCAGCACACTAATCGGACCTGCCTCAGGGTCTTATTGCCTATTAAATAAAGCCTGGGAGCATTTCCTCCATGATTTATTGTAGTATTTTGAGAACTAGTTTCATTTGGGAAATACAATTTCCATTTGTTTTCCTTTTAACTTGACTTTAAGCTGAATTCTTATTTTTGGTTTTGATTAATATCTTCTTCTCCATCAATAAATCACTACTGTATTTCAGTATTTTGATGTTTTATTGTATTACACATATACAGACAAATATTTTGCTTTCTATGACTATATACCTAGAAAATCTTACTTGATGTTTGGGAGAAGAGAGAGAAAAAGTCATATTTTTGTCTGTTAGTTTTAATTTATACTCAGATGGTTTACAAATTTCTTCGATTGTTAGAATGATAGCAGCATAGGTATTAAAACTGTATCTGGGAATTGTGACTTTTCCATAGTCATGGGTTCCTAACCAGAAGTTCTGTATATGTGTGTTGATTGATTACATGGCGATCAGACCATAAGCTTGTGTTCAAGGTAACAGAGAAAAAAAAAATAAAATGAACAGCTCAAGTCTGTCAAGAAATAAAGCAAGTCAAAATAAGCCATTCAAAATAATCAAGTTCATTTAATGGGTATAGACATAACCTTTAAAAACGCTTGGTAAATGTAATGGAAGAGTTAAAGAGGCACTAACTGAATTCTCTAATAGAGAGTGGTAGTTTGTGTGTGAGGTCCGTGGATACAATGTTAGTCTAACTGACAGCATGTTAACCTTACTGGATTAAGAAAACTGAATGATGAAGAAAGGAGGAAAAACCCTGGAGAAACATGATATCCTTATGGCAGCAAAATTTATTCAGATAGAGGATGACAATATGTGTCAAGACAATGCCCTGGCTTCATTAAACTGAGTAATGAATTTGAAAAAAAAAAAAAAAAAAGACAAGAGTTGTGTTCTGTAACATTCCTTTCTCCAGGTTTATAGCCATTTATGGGATAACTGTCTTTATGAAAATATATATATTACTTACCATAGAGTTAATATTTTGGTTATTGTAGTCCTATTAAAATAGGAATGTTTAGTAATTTGTATTTTTAAAAGATGTCCATCTTCTTTTTGGTTCCAAGAATTTTGTTTCACAAGTTTATTCCCAGTATGAAAACATCATTATGTTATAGAGGAGCTTTATTGGGGTGGTGATGGCTTTGGGCAGCCAACCATCTCCAAGTAGAATATAACAGTGAAGCTGGTTAGAGGAGGAGAAGCATAAAGTATCACCAGGTAGGCCCTGACAGACGTTTGGACATCCAGGAAGACATTGCTGCCACTTGATGGTCTGCTCCCATTTTGAAAATGTAGCTATTTGAAAAGGGACAAGGTTACAGTAACTTTATTGTGTTACATTCCTGTTGCTTACTCTGTGCATATTTATTTTACTTGTGATCCCCCCCATTGATAGTATTTTTCTAATGTTCATTTTAAACGGTTGCATTTATCTTTCCTAACTTGTCACTGTTAGTTTTACACTATATTTCAACCCACTAGGTAAATTCTATAAGTGCATATTGCATTTGATAAAGCTTTTAGAATTTGTGATGAACCATTGATGAGCTTGAGGATATGTATAGAGAGAACATGGAATAGCAATCCAGGATAGCAAGAAATCCCAATGTGCACTTCTCTCTGCTTTATTAATACTCTATTAGCATTGATTTTCCTTGATTGTTAGGAGGATGGGTGTCCTGTAAACATTTAGTTAGAACAAACTGCCTAAGATTAAATCTGGACTGTGGTTAATCTTAAAAACAGTTTATCCTCAGGCAGATAATCAAAAGTATGTAAACATGTTATTTTGAAAGATGTTATAATGTTCTATTAAAGCTTTATTTAAAAGTGCCAATCACATACAGATGAAAATTCCAGAATATACAAAAAATATATTCTGATCATCAGTAATGAACTGCAGTCATTGATTTCAGTAATCACATTTGAAGATAGGTCCATTTTATTTATTTTAATTTAAGTTTTAAAGCCAGGTCCATTTAGAAAAAAATCTGAAGTCTTAGTGTAAAAGTATTTTTCTCAGTGAAGTCACATACATATATAATATATATGATATGAATATATCATGTACTTATATAAATTTCAAAAAGGTTAGACATATCCAACTGGATTGTTTGACTTTAAGTATTTATAAAAGTGAAACTTCCAAAGACTTCTAAATGGGGAAATCAACAACTTTTGACTTTCTATTTTAAGGGCAACAAGGAGGAAATTTTTGTTCAATTTCTATTTAATTTGCTGTGACTCCTTATGACATTCACAAATTATGCCATTCATTTTGACATGCAAATGATAAAATGAGTGACTTTGGGATTCAGATCTGAAGAACTCTCACAGGTGCTTAGACATGTTGCTTCATCTCCCTATTCCACTTCCCCCAGAAACAATAAGGTGATCTCAAAAGGAGACCAACCTCGTTTTTCCACAGGCCTCCATAAAAGGAGTCTTTCTTCTTTCTGATCCATTAGAGAGCATTGGATCTCAGGTAACTTTTTTCCCCTTTGATTTGTGTTTTCTTCTTTTATTTAAAGCTGTGGTCTCTTTTACTTTTTTGTTGCTGTAGTCACTGATGACATTTTCTCAGGTAATTTTTTTCCCCTTTCACTTGGATCTTCTTCCGTTCCTTAAATCTGTAGAATATTTTCTTTTATTGTTGTCAGTGTCACTGATGACATTTTCATCTGATTCTTGACATATTCATTTTATAATACATGGCATTGTAAGGAATTTTTTGGTCAGTGACATTTTGGCAAACACTTGCCAGTAGCCACCAGAGAAGGTCAGTTAGAAATAAATTACTCTGAAAGGCTTCTCTGCAATACTAATGAATAGGGTTTGCAGTGGGAGATAGGAGTCTGAGGTCCTTTGTGTTGTTTATTTTGCTGTTATTCCAAACTTTAATCATTGAGTTATTCATTGTGTAACCTTGGTAAACTTAATTTAACTTCTCTTTTATAAGATTGGGGTTATGAGAACCTACCTTAGTGGAATGTTTGGAAGCTTAATCATGTTTCAAAAGCACCTTGAGTATGAATCATTAGTTCATTATTAGAATGGTGGTTTGGGTGGTACCGTTTATCACTGATGCTTTATCACCATTGTAGCCTCATGGTTTCCCATAAATTGACAGCGGATGTCTTAAATCAAACTTCTTCAAGACACGAGCCGATTCTTGAAGGTTATTTAATTGCTTATTATATAGTGACATTGTAGTGTTCACAGTTTTACAATTATCTGAAGAAAATAAGACAACTAAAGTATACCAATTATTATATATTATCATAAATGTCTCTTTGTTTTCAGATTAAATGCACAAAGTACATTCAGATTTAAACAGCAACAGTGTTCCTTACTTATATTGCTATAAAATAAGATCCCTTAATGTAGAGCTACATTACCTTTGTAAAGTGATTTTCACTTACAGTTTTTATCCAAACATACTTTAACGAATTACACTTTTCAAAAATACTTTCACATTATCTACACACCTGCACATACATGCACAGTGGGTTAATGGAAAATTAAATGAAATTCAAAATTTTCTAGGAAGCAGGGCTTTTAATTTCTAATTTCTAGTTCAGTTGAGAGAATGTAATGATGCCAAATTAAGAAAAATTAACTATTTACTTTTGAATGTTTACATGTAATTCTGAGTTGATATATTCCAAGAGTCAGAGGATTTGATTTGGAAGTAGTTTCAGCCTTCTCTGTCAAAGCTCCTGATTCTTTGGCTTTTGCATATATTCTCTCTTCTCTCTCTTTCCATCTTCTTATCACTTTTTCCTTCATCTATCATCTGGGTCCATTAAGTTAACATATAAAATCACAGTCTGACTACATGATGCTCAAAATGCTTCTTAGAACTACAACATCAGCAGTTTCTTAAAGTATGTTAAAAATCAGGTTATTTATTCTTGATTAAAAAAAAAACTGTAGGTATCCTCTTAACTAAAGAGCTTGGGCAGGTCTATAAGGGGTTTTAAAATACAGAGAAGTCTCTCTGGAGTGTGTGTTTTGCGGGAGTGGAGCAGGGAGGACATAGTGGACTGCCAAGGGCAAACCGCTGGAGGGGAGACATTGCACATGCTGATTTCCCTTTACTCTGTCTCACTCGGTTTTTCCAGCCCTGTGGCTTGCAGGTTTATTAAAATGCTAATGATGTTTATTCTGTTTTTATTGGCAGCTCTCCAGATTTGATTATTGATATATCTGAATAACAGTGGAATGCAACATCAAAGTCTCCCTTGACTATTCCTTAGATTTTTGTCAGTAGACATAAATACCACAGTGTCAGATGGATCATATGTACTTTTTTTTTTTAAATCTGTATAGAAGTGAAATGTTATAAACTGTCAGCTCTTTGGAAATGAACTTTTATTGGGATGATGAGGGTCTCTTCCTTAGGAGAGCATACTGTCCCCACTCTCTGAGGAACAATCACATTTCCCGTAACAAGTTGCCTGAGTGTGTTTGTGGGTTTCCACTGTTGTTCTCATTTTCTGGACTTTGATAGTTCACATTCTGTACAAACAGACTAAAGTGTAGGCTCATAAACTGCACAATAATCCACTTGTGACTAGCAAGAGATAGAGGAATTGTCCTGTTCCTTCCTACCTGTTCTTTCCGAAAATTTTAACCAGAAACCATTAGAAATGAAAAGAACTTCTCAGAACACCCTGCGTAGCTCCTTCATTTTGCAGTTTTGAAACAGGTTCAGAGATCATCTGTAACTTGTGCGGGTTTGTTCAGCTTTCTTGCAGGGAAGGTGGAGCCTGAATTCTGCTTCCTCCTGACTCAGAGGCTGCTTCAGTTCCTTGCTCACCTTTCTTACTAGCTAGCCACTTATTTGCCACCAACACTTGTTTTCATTCATGTCCTAGAATGGACAGAGTGTCTCTGGATTGTAGGCTCTCATATTTGTTTTATGCCCCTGGGAATGACAAAATAACACATACACAAGGAGATTTTTAGTGAATATTTTTAAAACAATGAGACTACCTAAATTCCTGCTCTCCTGACATTTCTACTGTTTACATTTTGATGAACATCTTTTCAGATAGACACATATGTGTTTGTACTCCCCCTACCTCCTTTTGGAATTTCATTATGCATATTGTTTTGCAGTCTGTGTCTGAAAGTCAACAATATATTATGGATTTATTGTTGTTTCAATAACTATAGCTCCATGTCACCATTTCTTATGGATCCATGCTAGTGTTTTAGCACATTGTATTTAACCAGATTCTTATTGGTAGACATTGCATTATTTCTGATTTTTATTCCTATGAATAACTGTACAATGAACATTCTCATACCTATTTCTTTGTACGCTTTTATTTTCATCTCCTCAAGGTTAAATTCTGGAAGTAGAATTTCTGCATTGAAATGTATACATATTTAAATTTCTATACATCTTGCTTAATTCCCTGCAGAATATTATATCAATATATGTCTAGTGTCCGTTTCTGCATACCTGTTCCACTTCTGGATGTTATTGCAACTATTTTGGAGAATTTAAAAACAGCTTTAAGGTTTAATGGCTGAAAAAAACTTGTAATAAATTATTGAGGCACAAAAACGTATTTTCCACCAAGAGGCAGGATAGCCTAGTGGTTATAAACACAGGCCCTGTAGCTGGACAGTCTGGACTGATACATGGCTCTGGCACTTCGTACCTGCTTGTCACTGGGCAAGTTCCTTAATCTCTCACTCTTATTATCTGTAAAATTGGGATACAAATAGTACTTACTTATGAAATTTTTGTATGATTTAACTGTGCTTAAACATGTGAAGTACTCAGAACAGTTTCTGGCACATAGCTATAACTCTATACATGTCAGCCATAATAATGATTATTATTGCTATCAGCCAGTAAGCAGTTGATTTCTGTCTACAGTTTATAGTACACAATGCCGGAATGTGGAATTTGAAAAGATACATGAGACATTGTCACAGTCAACAAAAACATTTACTATATACCAGAAGAGATAAAGCAGAAGTAGATGAAAAGTTGCATACTTAAGTTACATATAACAACACAAAACTACATCATAAGAACAGACGTGGGCTAAAATATTGGAGTTACCAAATGTATGATATCTTCATGAAACAGGATCCTTTTATAGTACTTGGACGGACAATACCAAAGTTTGCTCTCCTATTTTATGTTCTTATTTTCCAATAGGACCAAAACTTCTTGTCATGTAGGGTGACCATTTGTCTCAATTGGTATAACACAGTCCTGATTTATATCTGGCTTAATGTCATGGTTGGATCATTGATTAGATGGTTCCCTGTTTCCAACTGGTATCTTCTTTCTGTGGCTGTCATTGTGATGATGATGTGATGTTAAATTCTTCTGTGGCCTGGGAGCTATTTTGACTATTATCATTGCTCATTTGTTCTATTTTTTATTCATTTCATGGTTTAATTTCGGGGACAATCTTATTTCTAGGTGCTCAGAGGAAAGCTCATTCTTACCTATCAGGTACTGCTTAAAATATTAGGAAAGAAACTATGGAAAGATGTTATTGCCGGGTTTTAGATGATCCAGCATGTTATATCAGGGTATTAATTGAGATTTTATTTTTCTGAAACCAAAGGGAGAAATACTTCAGGGTGAATAATAGCAGTTAGGTGGAAAATTTTAAATTTATAAACAAAACAAAACCACCCTTTTTTAGAGTTCTAACATGTTATTTTGCAAAGAAGTGTGCTTGTAATGCTAACTACATTTGGAATAATGTGTAGTTCTCCATATCTTCAGTACAGATCTTAAAAAATGTTTTAATGTCCTGCATTGTTGACATCTTAGCCCATTTCCCAGTGTTTGATTGTCAGTTGAACCTTCTTATCTGCTATCCTTGTCATTGATGTCACAGTAATACATTTAAAGGATTGAAAGTTTAGTTTTTGCATGATGAATAAATGGTAAGGAAAAGTATAAAGGAATAGAGGTTGACTGTATGATGGGCCTGGCAAAAATGAAATATTTTAAGCTTTTTCATTATAACTGTCTCTTAATTAGATATTATCAAATGCTAGAGGAAAATGCTTGTCACATTCGGATTTATTATGTAGGAAATTCATGTTCTGAATCATAATGGGCCTAGATGACTTTTTTTTTCTGATGAGAACATTGTAATATTAGGGTTTGATTCAATACAATTTGTATTCCTTTTTTTCTTTTGGACCATTTATTATGTGCCAGGCATTGTGCTTAGTCCTGGCAATACATAGTTAAATAAGAAATGGTCTCTGCCTGGTGGCCAGGAGAGGGACTAATAAGACCAGTGAATAACCATAGGGTTTTAAAGATCTCCCTGAATATTATTACAGAATAATGGCAGAAACCACTAACACTTATATAGTATCGGCTCTGCTAGTCACTGTTCTAACTACATTCCATATACTAGACCCCCAAAGACTTTGTGAGGTACATACTGTTACTATTGCCATTTTTCAAGGGAGCGAATAAAGGTACGAGAGATTAACTTAGTAGCCCAGTGTCACACCAGTAGAATATAGTTTTCTATCCTAAGTAAAGTAGAAGCAATATTCACATCTGTCTATTTTGTGTCTGATAAGCATTATATGAGAAATAGTTACTTGTGTGATCCAAGACTATGTGAGGGAAAATTACTGAGTCTGATTTCATTTACTCTTCATTCATTCATTCATCAGATATTTAGTAAGTATCTACCAGGACTAGGCATTTGGGATAGGGTAGTGAGCAGGACATTTGTGTTCCCTGCCTTCATGGAGTTTGTAGTGTATTAATACTTACCTCTGATATAGTCAAGGGATTTCTGGATAATTATATAATACTTTTGTCAGTTTTCATTTTCATCATTTCTAGTCAACCCTTTTAACTCCACTGAGTACACTCTGAGCCTTATTAGCCATTTCTATAATTGGGAAGATAAATGGTCTCCAATTCACATGTATGGATAATTTTTAATTACTGCACATTGAGCTTTTCTATAACCTGGATTTTCACATATTATACAGTGACTTCATTAAACTGCCTTTCATATACCAGATTTCATTGTTCTAGTTGACAAAAGATGGTCCTTGGCTCTCATTGAGATTTTCTAACTGATTTTCAGTGACAAATATGGATATGCTGTTTAACTAGAATTCCTATTGCAACTGTATTTCTTCTTACATATAGGGGAAATGAGCAAGGTTTTACTGTCCTCATGAGAAAGTAATCCTGAGTCTTGAGTTGATTGATCATTGCCTAGTGGTGTGACTACGTGCCAGCTGCCACAGCTGGAACACAGAGTCTAACTTCTGTGAAGGCCTTAAAGATGCCACTTGAAACAAGAACTAACCCACCGGTGGAGCTTGCATTGGTTTTTCTTTCAGCATGCCATGATTTTCTCCCCAGGGTCACTCAGGCAGGTGATCGCTTATGCATACTCTTGGCTGTGAGGAAAGTAATCTTGCACCTTTCCTCCAGGGACATAGTGTTTCTCACTGAGGAGGCTTAAAGGGTTGAAGACTAGCTGACTTTCCCCAGAGGCCCAGAAACAGGGTGGAGGAAAGGGTGGTTTCTCTCAGATGGGAGAAACAGCTCTGTTCACAGCCTGAGTCATGAGTCCTCTGGGATGACTGGCAGCTGACTTTTCCCCAAGGCCCCAGTCATGATTCTTACCTCCCTGAGAAATTATGTGAGCCCAAGGAAAGCATTCCTGCAAGTACCACTATTAGAGATTTTAGTCTACGGCCATACCACCCTGAACGCGCCTGATCTCATCTGATCTCGGAAGCTAAGCAGGGTCGGGCCTGGTTAGTACTTGGATGGAAGAGATTTTATCATTATTATTTTTAGATCTCTGGGAGCAAACCTTCTCTCCACTCCTGTCCTTCTATCTCAAATAATATCCTTAATTCAGGTTTTTTACTTTTTCTCTTGCTCTTTTTTTTTAAGATTTATTTTTGTTTTTAGAGAGAGAGAGAGTGGGCACAGGGAGGATCAGAGGGACAGGAAAACTTTAGCAGATGCCCTGCTGAGTTCAGAGTCCAACACAGGGCTCTTTGCCATGATCCTGAGATCATGACCTGAGCCGAAACCAAGAGTCAGACGCTCAACCAACTGAGCCACCCAGGTACCTCCGCCCCCAACTTTTTTAAAGTAATGTCTCTGCCCAGTGTGAGGCTTGAACTCATGACTCCAAGATCAAGAATTGCATGCTCCACCAGTTGAGCCAGCCAAGTACCCCTTGACTTTCAAACTTGTTTCCAGGATAGGTTTTTAACCTCAAGTAAGGGGATTGCCTAAGTACACAAAAAGGGCTTTCCTCTGGGATTTTTTTCCCCTTAGTTCAGATATGAAGCTAAACATAGAACGTAATTTATGAAACTAGTTTTCTTATTGATAGTTCATTTTTTCCCCAGTAGAATGCCAATCCAATTTTACTCTGCATTCTCAAAGCTAGTGACTGAAAGCTTTCTTCCGCTACTCTTTATTTCAGAAGTAAGTAGTGGTTTGTCTAATTACTGTACAGTAGTTACAATTATAGAGAAAAGGTCAGTCTAGTCATTGCCAATTAAAGTAAGAAAAAAGCTACATTTATAACCACTAAGAGCCATTATGTCAATTTAATGCTGTTCATCAGCGTGTAACCCATTTTCTAGGATATATAAATCTAATCTTGGTATTATAGTACACGCACCCTATTAAAGGCCTTTGGTACTGCAGAGAAGAGATTATTGCAAGCAACTTGTATTAATTGTGCATCCTTTCACTGTGTCTCATCATAGGTTTTAGGATCTGAATTTTGTAAAACGTGGTCACCACAATTAGTAGAAATAGGCACTCCAAGTCACTGGTTGACCCTTTAATTTTTAGGTATTGGATGAAGTAAATTAACTTGTCGCGATTTTGGTTTTCTAACCTTTTTCAGTGACTTTTTCAGGGATATACCATTTAACTAAAATTCTCATTGCAGTCATGTTTTATTTTATATATAGGGAAAACATACAAAGTTTCACTGTCCTAATGAGAAAATAATTCTGGGATCTAAACTGATTTATCATTGCTCTTTTTACTTTTATAACTTCATGTAGTATTTATGGATTTTTAACAAGACATCATGAATTTAGTACAAGTTAAGAAAATATCATAGCAAATGAAATATTTGTGTTAATTTCACCCCTTATGAAAAGTCTGAACACTTCTCAATATATCTTTATATGTTGTATAGGATGTGTCGCATATCACCAGATTAATACAAATCTGAAAGGTTGTCTTCCTAAGTAATCCTTTTGCTTTAGTAGTTTTTGAGTTGAGTTGCATAGTGTTTTGTTGAGCAAAGAAAAGGGGGATGGTAAAGTTGAGTTTGTCTGCTTCGACCTGTGAAAGATATGAGAACATACCTACAACTCGATATTCTAGAGTAGATTTCTCTATTTGGAGTATTTATTTGTGATGTTAGACCAAACACATTCTGATCTTTATTCTCTGAGACCTTTATAAATCTAAAAGATGGATTGCTGATTGAAATACCACCATTTACTTGTTAGGAACCTCCCTGTAACCTTGGTTCCCTTTTCCTTCTTCCAGGAGGGTTCAAGGTATACCTTTGGGCCGTAGAAGCTTCCCATAGCTGTATTTGCCTCTTCTGGTGTCTTCTATTCCCCAAGAGAAAATGTAAGACTGAATAGATTTACCAAGGCTTTCTTTTCTAGTTTTAGCTCTCAGATGCTATTGTCTTCAACTCCCTAATCTGAATATGTCACAGTTGGTTACATTCAAAGTTTTTAAGAAAAATCAAAGTTGAATTTCTGGTTATTGAGTCTTCACAGACTGTTCCTAAAACTGCATAGACCACAACAAACATGCTCTTTTAAAATAAAAAAGTGTTGTATTGACTTTGTTGCATTTTTTCTTAAAAAAAAAAAAAAAAAAAAGAAAGAAACCTTCCTGTAAGAGATACCTTGGGCTATTTCCATGACTAGATTTGTATATAAAACATACTTTCCTAGTGATTTAGACTTGCAGACTATTTGTTGACAGAATGTATTTTAATAACTCTGTGTTGCACAACAAAATGAGTTATTTGGAATGGAAAAAAATTAGGGGAAAAAACCCTTCCCCCTTCATTTCTTTATTTAAAAAATATTCCACAGTTATTTCACATTTGTATGTTGTCCTTAGCTTACTCTTCTTTTCCAGTTTGTTCAGTGCCATTCATAGGAGTGCATGAAGTGAAAAATCGAATACTACATGATGCATATTATCAGATGGTGGATATTTGCATATCTAACAGCTAAATCTAACTCGTGCTTTGATTCATTATATAAAATAGGTTATTGAAACTCTTGTTTTTAATTTGAATAAATAGATCATTTCAAGAATGATTAAAAATAAAACTATATAATTTAAGAGGTTTTCAATTTAGCCCTTTGTGTAACTAATACTGATCCTCACTATTTTAATTTTCTTATTTTTTTGGTGTCTGTTTGCCATGCGATGGAACTAAGGTATGCATTAGAATCAAATTGTTATTCTTGGAACTTCAGAGTAGAGCAGAAGAATAATTGTTACTATTATTTTTAATTTTTGTTTCTTATTTGGTATGTAAAGCTAGAAGTATATTTTAAGAAAAATTTCATTTAGACAGAATCATACAGTGATTCCTAAAACTTGTTTATATGAAAATAGATGAAAACTTGTTGGTATCAAGTGCTTTTGTAACAACACATTTATAATTTCTTTAAGTAAGGAAAAATAAACAGGATTGATTTAGAACAAGATGGTAAAAAAATCAACAAGTTTGATACTCCAGAAATTTTTAAATCCTTAATTTGTGAAACAACTCTTCTTTTTTATACTTTAATATAGTATGTCTAGAGTGTACAAGTAGGATTTTATAGCTAGAACCACATTAATGTCCATTTCTCCAGAAATTATTTATTGATATCAAGTACATAGATTTTGTTCCTAGGTTGAATATATTTATATTTTATGTTCCATGGAGGATTTTGTTCTCTCAATTAATTTCATGAACTCAAATTTATATATATTAAGTACCTATTAGACACCTATTCTAACAGTGTGCTGGGTGCTGGGCACAGAAAGGTAAATAAATAATGTGATTGCTTGTCTTAAGTTGCTCACAGGTGTCAATAAGGGGAAAGGCAGATTTATGAATAAGTAATTATAGCATAATTTGATGCTTATTATAATAGAAATCATAAGAAGAAAAATATCAAAAACAAAAAACCCTTACAGGGTTATAACAAATATGTACCCTAAGTTTTAATAGTTTATGATGGATAACACTGTATATAACTAATCATAACTACATATAAATTTCTTCTATAAAATTAAAATAGGTTTTAATCAGTGCCCCACTTTTGATAAAAGGTAGTCTCTTTATTTATAATCCTCTACTAGTACTTTCTTGACTCCAGTCTTTGGTTTCTTGCTTTCAGAGCAATATTCAGTTTGGGAATATTATGGTCCTGACCAATTTCTTTAGGCAGGTGTGTTAGGGATAATGGCTGGGTAATCTCCACATTTTCTCTTTTGACCCCTTTTATTCAGGTTCTTTTTCATCATCCTTTGGTCTCTTTTTTCATATCTCCTTCCCTCCCTCTGCCCCCGGCCCAGCTCTCTCATTTCATTTTTGAGATTATCTGTAATCCTTTTCACACCATTTTCTTCTTTCATCTCTTGAATTTACCCATCTCCAGTTGTGTATTTTACCTTTCTCTTGTCTGTCTCCTATCCTTCCATTTTGAAGTTAATCTTGTCTTCCAAATCAAGTGTTCATATCTCAGGTATCAGGTAGTGGGTGCAGCACAGTCAAGTCAGTCTCTTGATACTGACATCACTCTCAAATTCACCTGATGGCCTAGTTAGCGGATTTGACAAGCATCCCTTTGGAATGTGTAGGAGTCCCTACCCAGCCCTGGAAGAAAGCACTGCCCACAAGGGGCAACTTTTTATCAGTTGACTGAGCCCTGAATAACAGTGTAGTACACACAGACATTAGTGTCTAAGGTATTTGAGCATTTGGACTTTTAAAAAAGTTTTAAACACATTTTTACACAATAATTAGCCATCTATCAATAGTCCTAATAACAGAGAAAGTGAGTGTTCTTGGGAATTTTACCCTTTAACAAGAGGCTATAACTTTGTTTTTAAGAAGCCAAGCTGGTCCTTGATATATTTTTAGTGCAATTTCCTAACTCTTAGTCACAGATGCCATGGTTCTTGGACCAAGTGCTGTTCCATGGAACAGTGGGGTTAGATCAGCAGTATAGACGTTGGCTTCCACAATAAGACACTGCTTTAACTTAAATTCTTATTTCACTAATGCTTACACCCCATAAAGCATTTTTAGGAATATTGGGCTTCCTGAGCCTGCCCACTCTGCAAGGTATATAAGGTAAATAATACTAAAATATTGAGGAGCAATATTCACAGAAGAAACTTACCAGTATTAGCCACCTAGTTGGTGCCAGAATTGTATTTG
Source organism: Lutra lutra (assembly GCF_902655055.1). Taxonomy (NCBI): domain Eukaryota; kingdom Metazoa; phylum Chordata; class Mammalia; order Carnivora; family Mustelidae; genus Lutra; species Lutra lutra. The sequence continues at coordinate 131,557,008 of NC_062282.1, read as the reverse complement.
AATTCAGTTCAGTGCCTTGTGTCATATGCTTTCTATTTGTTGAATAGTAGTTTCAAAATAGTAAAATAGGAATTTCTTATTTAGATCCATATTTCACAATTGAAGTTATATACTACCCACCACTTTACGATGGCCAAATAAAATACAGGATGCCCAGTTTAATTTGGATTTAAGATTAAAAAAAAAAAACAAATACTTTTTAGTATAAATATATCTCATGCAGGGTCGCCTGGGCGGCTCAGTCAGCTAAATGTCTGCCTTTGGCTCAGGTCATGATCCCAGAGTCCTGGGTTCGAGTCCTGCATGGGGCTCCTTGCTCAGTGGGGAGCCTGTTTCTCTCTCTGCCTGCTGCTCCCCCTGCTTGTGCTCGCTCTCTCTTTCTCTCTCTCTGACAAATAAATAAATAAAACCTTTTAAAAATGTGTATTTCATACAATGATTGTATTTCTATTTGCTAATAACTCTGGACTCTCTTCCACTTCCTGTTTCTAATTCTCATTCCACCCCACCCTTGCCTTCAAATAGGAAGCTCTAAAATCTCTGAATTTTAGGATTTTTGTTTTCTCTCCATGGTACTTTGTATTTCATTTCACTTTTTTTAAAAAATGACTCTTCATTTCTTTGAGACTGAAATCTCCCAGAATAGAGGAATCTAAACATTTTGGTGCTTCACCTGTTGAAAGAGTGAATCCTTAAATCCAGTGCCCTACTGAGCCATATTGGAGCCTCAAGCAAAATTATTTTAAAAATGTGTGTACTTAATATGCACTTATTAAAAAAAAACCTCCCATATTTTGTATCAAGTGGAAAAAGTCAATAAAAGCTCTCTAACACAAGTCTGACTATATATAAAAGGCATATTGCCCAGTGGGTTGGACCCCATTCTCAACTCTTATAAAACTTCCTGACAGGAAGTAGCCTCATGGACTGGGAATTGTTAGCTGATGGTAAATGACTGTTCCCGTTACATAGTTATCTCAGGATCATCAAACAAACCACAGCCTGTTTTTGTTTAACATTTTGGTATTTTGTTTATCATGATTTGTGCCTTATTTTTATTTTTAAAAAATATTGTACTAAACTATTAATTATTTTGATTACAGAGTATTTTTGGTGCCTCTTTAAATCTTGTGCTTCTGGTTAAATCTTTTGGGGGAAGGCAAAAGGTTATTTTATTTGAGTATCAACTTATGTTTTCACGACTTAGTCACCAGTACATTTAGGTTCATAGATGACTCTGAACATAACACCTTTAAAACTCATCAAGTCCAATCTTCTTTTTCATAGATGAAGAAACTGATCACAATAGCAAAGTTGAGACTAGTGTTTCTTGTTCACTGTGGTTTCTGCTGGCCATTTAAGCTTCCTGTGGGAGAATACATAATTTAAGTTGAACTTTTTTTTTTTTTTCTCCAGCTTTGGTATTAAAGTTTCTGAGAATAAAGAATGTCATTGGAGCATATTGTGTTCATTATTGAGGTGTTAACGCACATTGTTCATCCCTAGGTTACTTACTTAAAATGTCTGCAGGGTTTTTACAGAGGAAAAAATATAAAGTGGAAAAATAGGTGTTCTTATTTAAATCACCTTTCCATTTTGCATAATAGAAAGATCAGTTTTGATTTTTATGGGTAACATTTAAGCCTAGGTCACAGTTATTTTCTCAAAAAGTTCCACTATTGTAATTATCTGTCTTAGCAAAGTTTCTTCTAGGTGTCTACAGATGGCTCTGTCTTCCTAGGATTGCCCTCTTGACTTCTGATTTGGGAATTAAGGTTTTGATAGAAACCTTATTTCACCTTCTTATGTAGCTTGCTTCATTAGAGCTGATAAAGTAAGATCCACAGCAAATATAGAACGCTGTAGATATGACAGACAACTGGTACAAATCTTTTAGGAGACAAGCTAGGAGTTTGATTGACAGATTGTCCTGTAATTTTATGAAGCAAAGAGAATTTTCTTTATTAACCAGTGAGACAGATGGGCTCAAGTTTGATGGGTTTAGTTTAGTTCTGCTTGTGTATGGATAACTTTTTATAGAAAGTAAGGCAAGCAAATAGAATAGTTTGTCCAATATGAGCAACGAGGCAACTACCATTTAAATACTATATTTGGAGCTCTTATTAAAAGACAGTTAATAAGATTGAGAAAGGGAAATAAGGGAGAGGAACTTTATACTGAGGACTTCAGTAGACCATTACACTAAAACTATAGGCCTCACTAAAGAACCTTATGGTATGTTACTTAGGCAGTTATTCTGAGAAGGACTGATTGGTTAGTATAGCGACCAGAAGGAATGAGGGGCCCACATAAAAATTAAGGTTGTCATAGTCATCACCAAAGCTAAAATCATTGTGTGGAAAGTTGTAGGAGAAAAGATAGTTTATAATTATTAATTATGAAGGGCAAATTATTAGTTGTAAAGGGCAAAAGATGCCTTTGCAGTGGTGAAATCCAGCAGATTCTACCTTAATCAAGTGATGAATCATTACTACCAATAATGGGGAAAATGGACATTTTGTACTTTCAGATATGCTCCTTTGAGAAGTAAAACATCTCCTATAGTATTCTTGCCAACAATGCTTAATTTGAATTTAAGCACAAAGTCATAATCAGACAAATCAAGATTATGGGACATCCCGTAAAACAATTAATATGGATTCTTAAACCATTTGATCTAATGAAAGGCAAGAGTAAAAGTTAAAGGAACATGACAATTAAATGTAATGCCTGATCCTTCATTTGGTCCTGGATTGAAAAAACATCTCTTAAGAACATGATTGGAACAAATGGAGATAGGCTGTATTAGAGAAAAATGATTATATCAAAGTTAAATTTCTTGAGTGTGAAAGGATATCATTATTTAATAAGAGAATGTCGTAGTTCTTAGGAGATGTATGTTGAGGTATTTATAGACAAAATATTATTTTTTTAAAGATTTTATTTATTTATTTGACAGAGATCACAAGTTAGGCAGAGAGGCAGGTAGAGAGAGAGAGGGGGAAGCAGGCTCCCTGCTGTGCAGAGAGCCTGATGCAGGGCTTGATCCCAGGACCCTGAGATCATGACCTGAGCTGAGGGCAGAGGCTTTAACCCACTGAGCCACCCAGGCGCCCCTATAAATAAAATATTTTGATGTTTCAAACTTACTTAATAAGTGATTCTACAGAGGAAAAAGATGTATTTTGAGAGTGCAATAGGACAAATGTGGTGAAATGTTAAGAATTGACAAATCTAGGTGGAAGGTTCATAGTATACATTCTATTCTTTCTTCTTTTCAGCATATTTGAAAATTTCCAAAAGTAAAAGCCAAAATCAAACAAATAAGCTTCACATCCCTAATTAGAAGTTAAGGGGCATGGGATCAGAGGAAATCTCCCAAGAGTTTCCTGTATTGGACTTTTATGCCTTCGACTTAGGAGCAGGAAAATAAAGTATTGAGGATTATTTTGAAGACACAAGTCATATGGCACATGAAAAAAAAAAAACAGAGAATATGAGATATGTTAAAGTTAGGGCTTTTTCTTTTCATTATAATAAATTAATGGATAGTGAACTTGGACTTTGTATGAGAAGAAATGACTGTGACTTCCTGATACAAAGAGTGGGGACTGTGATTAGATCTATTAGTAACCCTGGTGGGATGGTATTTGGAACGCAGAGCTGCAGCCACTATCATGGACTATCCAGAGACTCATGTGTCCAGGGTAGGAAATGAAGCTAGAAGCAGAGCCCAGCTCTTTTATGCTTACCACATGCTTAACACACTTCAAAGTGGAAAAAAAATCTGTAGCTAAGACATACTTCAAATGCCAGTTTCTCTTAATGTTTACATGCAATGATAATTCATATTTAATCGATTATTTAGTTGTTCTATTTTGACTATTTACTGAAAGTCTGCTCCTCCATAAAAGCCTATAGAATGTACATCATTAAATGACTTGCCCCAACGCAAACGTAGGTTCAGCATGGTGCTGGTCCTTCTAACTCACCAGTCTTTCATTTCAGTATGTCTTCTATGGACCTCCCTCAGAGAATCTGTTAGAATGTTTAGATTGGATCATGTGTGTGAAAAGGCTAGAGAAAGTAAAATGTTTATTCCATACATAATTTAGGTATTTTAAATTGAATGTTTACTTTGAAGGCTATGAGGACAATGAATCCAGATAAAGATCCTACCCTTGGAAGTTATAGGTTGTTGAATGAGATATGGTATGTTTACAAATCATGGTTGTTCTACAAAGCTGCATTGTGATACATGCCACAAAACAAGGGTGCTAAGAGACCAGGCTTTGAAGTCACGTAAGTAGAACCCTGTCATTTGCCACATACTGTGTAACCTTGACAAAGTGACCCGAGTCTTGGTTTTATCATGAGCAAAGTGAGAAACTCCCACTTTGCTTATGAGTAACGAGGAGTGATAATGTCTTACCAGCGCACAGTCACTGACTCATAGTTACCACTTCATAGGTAATAATAATAATAATAATATCTCTGTGGCCCTGGTTCAGCATTCTCTATTTTCTCCAGAACCTGGGGCACCAAGTGCCACTTGATGGCGGCTCTCAGAATTACATGTGTTAATGTGGAGGATGAAATCACTTGACCTGTTGTGCCCTTTGAAACCTCCCTGAGAAATTAATCTGTAGTCGTTATGTGCACTTATTTATCCATCTTATTTTGTATATTTGTGTGGTTTCCAGTTTTTGGCTGTCATGAGCAGTGTTGCTCACGTGAATGTTCATATGCACATCTCCCAAGCTCATGTACAAAAGTTTCTTGAGGGCATATACTAGGAACAGAACAGGTGGATTGTAAGATTGTACATGACCCACTTCCCAATGGGATGCCAAACTGTTTCCCAACTGAATAAGTTGGCTGAATAAATTTACACTCAAAGTAGCAGTGAATGAGCATTGCTTTGCCTCATATTCTCATACATGCTTGTGAGACTAGCTTCTTAATCATTGCTGGAACTAGTGAGTTTAAAAAGAAATCTCATTGTAGTTTAATTTGCATTTTCTGGGTTAGATAGCATACTTTTCAATTTATTTAGGTCTTTTTTTATGTCTTACAATAAGATTTGATAATTTTCCTCATCAAGAGCTAGCATGCATTTGTTAATTATTCCTAGATATGGCATTGCTGTTGTAAAGGCATTTTTTAAAAAAAGTTTTCTCTTACTGGGATACAGAAATACAGTGGACTTTCTGATGCTGATTTTTGTATCTGATAACTGTACTATCCTTTTTTATTAATTTATCTCTAAATTCTTTTGTGTCTTCTACATAGACAATCGCAATATTTGTAAATTATGGCAGTTGTGTTTCTTATCTATTGCTACATAACTCTTTTGCTTTAGGCTTTGTTATTGGGATCTTACAAGTTTAGAATTTCTGTATTTTTCCGTTGAGAATATTTTGTTGTTCTGTCATGTCCCTTTTTTTTATCTATTAATGTTTTTGACTTCAGGTAATCTTTTGTCTGATATTAACAGAGCTCATTGGCTTTTTTTTTTTTTTAAGATTTTATTTATTTATTTGACAGAAATCACAAGTAGGCAGAGAGGCAGGCAGAGAGAGAGTGGGAGGCAGGCTCCCCGCAGAGCAGAATGCCCAACGCGGGGCTCGATCCCAGGACTCCGGGATCATGACCTGAGCCGAAGGCAGAGGCTTTAACCCACTGAGCCACCCAGGTGCCCCGCTCATTGGCTTTCTTTTAAAGAGTTTCATTTTAGCTGCTGAGTTTCATCCATTTGCATTTGTATGACTATTCTAATAAAGATCTTTTTAAACTTACGGTAGAGTTATATCCTGATAAACCCATTTTAAGTTGAATTTATTCTAAGTTGAAAATGCATCTGGTGAGCCCTGGGTGGCTCAGTTGGTTAAATCTCCAGCTCTGTGTTTTGGGCTCAGGTCATGATCTCAAGGTCTCACGGAGTTGGGCTCCATGCTCAGCACAGAGTGTGCTTGAGATTCTCTCTCTCCCATTCTCTTCCCTCCCTTGGTTTGCATGTGCTCTCTCTCTAAAATAAACAAATCTTAAAAAAAAAAAAGAATGCTTAAAAATATATTTACTAAACCAGACCCACTGAACATCATAGCCTACCCTGTCTTAAATGTGTTCATAACATTCACATTGACAGTGTCATATCCCACCTCACTAGCCTGGGAAAAGATCAAAATTCCAAATTTGAAGTGTGGCTTCTGAAGTGGGTATTGCTTTACCACCATTGTAAAGCTGAAAAGTCGTAAGTTAACTATTATAAGTCGAGGACTGTCCGTATATTGGAATTTTTTTGCCAAGTTATTATATTTTTTATTTATTTTGCTCTCCCAACCTTTCTGCCCATTCCATTTCCCTTCTTTTGGATTCACTGACATTTGTTTTTTCTGTGTTCATTCTTTAATGATCACCATTTTATTTTATTTATTTTTATTTCATAGATTTATTTATTTTAAAGAGAAAGAGGGAAAGAAAGAGCACACGCAAAGAGGGGCAGGTGGAGGGAGAGGCAGAGGGAGAGAATCTTCGAGCAATCTCCCCAATGACTGCAGATTCTACCATGGGGCTCAGTCCCAGGGCCCATGAGACTGAACTCAAACCAAGAGTCCAACACTCAACCAATTGAGCCACCCAAATGCTCCTACCATGCCTATTTTAATATGCATACTTAACAAGGTATAAAGTCAGTCATTATGTACTTTTTTGTCAAACTTACATTTCCCTTCTCATGTCAGAAATTACTATTTTATACAGTTGATATTTATTTAATCTTACCCATATATTTACTACTATTTTCTATTACCCTTTTTTCTTGCATTTCTGTCCTCCTCTCTGGAATCATTTTCCTTCCTCCTCCAAGGTGTTCCTGAGAATTTCCCTTGATGAGAAGCTCTTTCAGGTTTTGTTATTTTGAATATATCTTTACTTTTTCATTTTTCCTTTGGAAATAGTTTGACTGAGTGTTGAATTCTAGTTTACAAATTATTTTCTTTCATCTCAATAAAGATATTACTTTAGTGCCTTCTGGCATCCTTTATTGCTATTAAGAAGTCATTTTAAGTCTAATTAATATTACCTTATAGATGATCAGTCTTTACATTCTGACAAACTCTTACATCTCTTGCCTTTCATATAGTATGGTTTCATGATGTTTTGAAGTTTGGATTTCTCTTTTTTTTTTTAAGATTTTATTTATTTATTTGACAGAGATCACAAGTAGGCAAAGAGACAGGCAGAGAGAGGGGGGGAAGCAGGCTCCCTGCTGAGCAGAGAGCCTGATGGGGGTTTGATCCCAGGAACCCTGGGATCATGACCTGAGCCGAAGGCAGAGGCTTTAACCCACTGAGCCACCCAGGCGCCCCTGGATTTCTCATTATTATGCTTGCAATTCATTGGGCTCTCTAAGTCTGGGATTAGTGTTCATCAGTTCTCAAACACCTTTGCCATTATGTCTTTGAAAATTTTCGCTTTCCCATATGCTGTGTGTTCTTCTGGAATTTTGATTATATATGTGTTGCTTCCTTCTCTTTAACTCCTAGTCCATATCACTTTACCTATCCTTGTTTTCATCTCTTTATTTGTCTGTGCTCATTCTAGATAATTTCCTCAGATCTATCTTGAGCTACTTAGGTCTTGATTTTGATAGTCTCTAAATTATAAAAAAAACTGTGGTGAAGATTCTTGAGATTTAGTACTATATTCAATAAACATTTTAGACATGAAAGGGAATTAAATTGCTCTTCTCACCATAGCTTACTGCAGTAGAATAATCATATGGTCCTATAGAAAAATGAAAAAATTACATTTTTGGGGTGCCTGGGTAGCTCAGTTGATTAAACATGTGCCTTCAGCTCAGGTTATCATCTCAGGTTCCCGGAATCAAGCTCTGAGTTGGGCTCTCTGCTCAGGAGTCTGTTTCTCTCTCTCTTTCTGCCCTTCCCCCCTGCTCGTTTTCTCTCTCTCTTTCTCTCTCTCTCTCTAGTATATGTGCTGCCAAAGCGAGCACTCTCTCTCTCTAATAAATAAATAAAATCTTTTTAAAAATCACATTTCTTACATAAATAATTACGTGGGTTGAGATTTATATTTATTGTATCTAAAATTATTTTCTGCTTTCACAGAAATGTCCTATGTCACTTATTTATTTATTTTTTTTAAGAGAGGGAGAGAGAGTGGGGTTGGTGAAAGCAGTAGAGGGAGGAGAGAGAGAATCCTAAGAAGGCTCCATAAGGTACTTAATCTCTCAACCCTGGGATCATGATATGAGCTGAAATCTAGAGTTGTATGCTTAACCAACAGAGACCGCCGAATCCTAACCACTAGACCACCAGGGATGCTTAACCAACAGAGCCACTCAGGTGCCTCAAATGTCATTTTTTAATTTGAAAAGAAAGTTAAGTGCTTTTATTTTCTAAGATATATATTAACAAATTTAGTTTGGACCAGGGCTAACTTCAAGGGCTTTTTTTTTTTTCTTTTTTGTATCTTTTACCTTTTGTCTGTCATCTTTATCAAATTCTTCTAATGTGAGTTTAAAAGAAATCTCTTATTTTTTAAAGTCCTACTACAGCTGGAGGTAGGTGCATTTTATACATTTTTCTCCATCTTTTTTCTTCTCATCATCAATCAGAAGTTTCTTTTTTTTTAATCAGAAGCTTCAATGACTATTGTATAAGGCAGTGGTTCTATATCAAATAATTTCTTAGTATTAATCATTTAGTCATTTAAATTAGTCATTTATTAAATTAGTCACTTAATAAGTATTTATTAAGTAAATATATTATAATTAATCTATTTGATTCACTGTCATTACACCAATAAACCTTAACTATCTTATTAAAACTAAAAACCATTGTGTTTAGTTGAATTTGAGTTCCCGAATAATTTGATATTCTCTTTAAAAATTCAATTAAATTTCAAGAAGGTACCTAATGAACAAAACAAGGTCCTTTAAAGGAAATAAGAACCATGGCCATAGATTTTATTTTAAGGAAAGTTCTTTGAAAACGGAGAAAAAAACTTTAAAATAACAGCACTATAATTAGACATTGTTAAAAGTTATATAAAGTACATGCATACTATTTAGAAGAGAGAGAAATAAGCCTTCAAAAAAGGTAAATAGTTTAATAATGCCATAAAAGAGTATCTGTAAAAAAATAAGCTTCATGAAATGCAAGTGAAAAATAGGATTTCTTAAATCATGAATGTATTTTATTTTGGAAATACAAGAATGTAATTTTATTTTTCTTGTGAAGAAATGTCATCAAAATTATGTTCCTGCCAGTTTTCTCTAAGCACAGTATTTTTAAGGATGAGAGAGGAGGTTGTTGTTGCATTAGCACATTCTTATTCTGCTCCCAGTTCATGCTCCATGTGGAAATCTCTGAGTTCTTAATTCTTCTTCTGGCCTTTGCTAGTTAGGATTTCACAGATGCTTTTCTGTTTGAACCTGTTTGGGGGTATCTAGCCTATAGTACCAGTGCACTCACCTCAGGACCTTGCTTTTCTGAATTTATATCCTGTCCTCTTATGGGGAAATTTTACATAGATCTTTGTTGGCATAAACCAGGTAACTCAAGTCCTTAAGGCTTTTGAAGCTTAAAAACCAGGTCATTGCAACTCAAAAGCCTGGGTTTTTGAAACTCAAAGAAGGGACACCTGGGTGGCTCAGTTAGTTCAACACCTTTGGTCATGATCCTAGGTCCTGGGATTGAGTCCCACTTCAGGCGCCTTGCTCAGAGGGGAGCCTGCTTCTCTCTCTGCCTGCTGCTCACCCCGCTTATGCTCTCTCTGACAGATAAATAAAATCTGAAACAAAAAAAGAAAGAAAGAAAGAAAGAAAGAAAGAAAGAAAGAAAGAAAGAAAGAAAGAAACTCAAAGGGGTTTGATTCTTGTTTTCCTAAGATTCCTTCTTTGAGACCCTGAGGTGTATTGTCGTAGCCACTTGGACTAGAGGAAGAGACATGGCATACCAGGACCTGAACCGGAATGGAGAAATTCTTGTTATATCCTACTACAGTGATAATAAAACAGAAAGTAACTTCAGAGTTAATTTAGAAGCATGAATTAAAATAATCCTCATTTAAATATTTTTTATGCTAAAGAATGACAATTTAATTCAGATTCTAAGGTTCTGCTTTGGTGATTAGAGGCTTAGTAGCTTATGCTTACTAATAGTATCTTTGTGCATTTCTCCATGAGTCTTGATAGTGATTGTCTCTAAATTGTAAAGTTTTGTTTTTTAGGCAACAGGGATATGGTGCTATACTCTATATTCTGTAAGGGTTCTTTCTCTGTCCTTCAGAAAGGCCATTTGGAAACTAAATGAGACACCTGAAGTTCTAATTTCAAATATGTTTAAAACTGACCTTTCTGTTGTTTAGAATAATTCTCTTTATTTAATAATTCACTTTCTTTATTTGCAGAACTCAAGCTAAAAATACAACCTGTTTCATATCCTTGACTTCCCCACAGTAATAAACATTGTAAGACGCTTTTTAACATTTGTGTTAGTAAATGAAAGTGATTAGAGAAGAAGGAAATTGGTGAGTTAGGATGTGTTTAATGTTGTATGTACTTAATGAGGGAAATTTTTAAGTAGACTGGTTTGTTGAGGCGATGAAATGGAATTTGTCTTGACCTATCTGACATTGGATTATACGAACTTCAAAGTTCTGTCTCGCACTAACAGTTCTGAGAGAGGGGATCTGAGATGCTGGTGTCCTTCAAGTATAGAGTTCTACAGTTGCCACATGATCCCTACTCATTTATTTCTGTACAGTTGATTGTTTTGTTCTTGATGTATTTATTCCACAAGTACTTCTTAATGTACAGTGACAGAAGTAGAAAATGATTTGTCAAGTAAACTTCATGCATACTTTTTAAGTCACAAATTATGTTTCTCAATTCATAAATGGCAAGTGCCATAACTAGAATACATCAAAGTATATGGAAAATTGAGTCCTGTTTTACCATTTAAAAAAAAAAAAAGCTTTGTGAAACTCTGATAATGAAGCAACTGTTTTGTCTATTTAATGCCGTTAATGTCTTGGTTCTGTGAGTGTGGACTGAAAGTACATAATTCTAAAACAATATGTTTAAAATGTTGTTGTGCTTCTCTATCACATTTGCATTTTTAAATATAGAAAAATTTGCAAAATTATCAGTCTGTGAGTCTAACCAAATTACTTGAATATTAAACATGTTATTTTCAATATATATGGAGATTCAGTCATGAGCCCTATTTTACTAGTTTCTCCAGGTAAAATAGGCCAACTAAAAGATTTTGTCAGTTTCATTCCTATTATGATTTAATTTAGTTTGAGAATTTCTGTAGATTATATGTGTTAAAGAAGTTTCTGATAAGAAAAAGTATGCAAAATCTATTAGACATACTGTATGAGCAATGTTTATGAAATAGTTTAAAATATATTGGCAGTACAGAATTACTAGGTACAGTTTTTTGCCTACAGCAGTTGACTATCAAATGATTAGAAATGTTGGAATGCTTGGTATATCTTTGAAAGAGAAATCTGCAAAAGTCCATATCTACCCTTGGCAAGTTGCCAGATCCATGTATTATGCCATTTTAATATAATTTTATTCTTATATCAGATTTTTAAATATTTTTAGCTGTGGGAAATTGCTTTCTCCAGTTGACAAATGATTAAATGAGGGATTTTTCATGTTAAAAATAATTCCAGTGCATTTATATTGGTCCGTGAGAGTACATAAATTTAAGCCAAATAATTTAATGTTTATCATATCATTTTTTAGTTCATATAGGATTAGCTCATTAAACACCTTTTAAGAATCACCTTCCCTCATAGCACATGCATTAACTCTTTGAGGACATTGGGGTATAATCAAATATACTAGATTACATTAATCTAATGATATAGTCAATTTCCTTTTTTGAGAAATGGCTCAGGTAAAATTTATTTTATTTAACTTTTGACTCTTTCAATTTAGTGTAAGTGTATTAGAAATACCAAAGAATTATAAAACCAAAGCAAGGGTTCCAAAGGTATCACACATTCTTGATTCTACTACCGTTTTAGAAACATGAGTTGTTAGTTGATTTTTTAAAAATATTTTATTTATTTTAAAGAGAGAGAGCACAAGTGGGCTGAGAAGCAGTGGGAGAGGGAGAAGCAGATGCCCCGCTGAGCAGGCAGCCTGATGTGAGACTTGATCGCACTACCCTGAGATCATGATCTGAGCTGAAATCAAGTTGGACACTTAACTGACTGAGCCACTCATCTAGTCAGTTTTTTTTTTTTTAAAGCTGAAAATGAAAAGACTTACAACATTTCTCTATAATTTTTCAGTCATAAGTTCTGCCCATTAGCTTGGGTTTTTTAAAAATCAAGATCTCTTTACCAGCTTCCTGAGACACAAATTAAAAAATTAAAGATTATATTCTTTTTTATTTTCCCCACCCAAATGGAGTCTTCTCACGATTTCACATGGAGACAAATTGCTGAAGCTCACCCACAGGCAGAATATGAGTATCCATCTAAGAAGACAGCTGTACATACTTTGTTTTCATGAAAAAATGTAAGGTCACAGGTATAAAGAGCATTAGAAACACCTTCACTTAAGTTAAGGGGCTCAATGAAAGTTTATTGAATGTGATTTTGTTAGGGCTTTTGGGCTTCAAAATATATTTAAATATTCACATATATGAATGAGGATGGAAGGATTTTTGATGCGGATGTTAGTAAAAGCAGAGGCAGGAGAGAGGAAGGTATAGTCAGAAGACCAAGTATTCCATAATGACTGCATGTCATGGAAAGTCTGGGCATGGAGAGATGCCTGCTGTCGCACTTGAGATTCTTTATAAAATACTGTAGCAGTGAATAAATACATTAATATTATGTTCTTCTTATGAATATGTGAGTACCCTTTTTCTGATCAAACACATTAGAAACTGAGGGTTTTGGAGGGGAGGGGGTGAGGCATTGAGTGAGCCTGGTGGTGGGTATTACGGAAGGCACGTATTGCATGGAGCACTGGGTGTGGTGCATGGACAATGAATCTTGGAACACTGAAAAGAAATAAAATAAAACGAAAAAAAAACCCCCACACTGGTACTCTATATTCATTTTTTAAAGAATATATTTAAAATCTGAATAATTCTACTTGGTGGTACCAGTAAGGCCAAAAATTTCTTCTTTTAGCACTGAAATTCATGATGTAAGGACTTTTAACAGTTAAAAGAAATCTTGCCCTAATTCCTTATCAAAATATTTTTTCCTGTGGTGTTCCTGGTTTCCAGTTCGTTTTTAAATGCAATGACTAGTATTACTTATGTAGGCTCCAGGGGGGAAAATCAGTTAACAAATTGATATTTATTTATAAACAGACAGCATTTTTTGGACAGAGGTGCTCTCGTGAATGCTGGAGAACTGCTGCTTTGAGTTGATTTAAGGAAATAATAAGGAGCATCTGGAAATTCAAACCCAGCTGATTTACCATTTACTGTATCATTTTGGGTCTGTACAGATTTAGTCCATTAAACACCTTTTAAGAACTTACTTTTGCTGGAAGTAGAGTGAGAAAAAATTCCCTAAACAGTCTGAAAAATTACTGTTTGCGAAAAAGATTACCAGGAAAGCAAAACATTGAATTCAAAATAATTATAATTAGCGTGTAGCCTCTTATAATTTCTAAAGTGCCAGTGCTAAAATGATACAAATAGAGGGGGAGAATAATTTAAGTGTAGACAAATTGATGCCAACTAAAGTGAGTTATAATGTGTTTGTGTTTTTGTGTTTGTGCATGCTTATCTTCTTGCTCTTCCTGCTAGCACTTGAAACATAGGCTTTTATGTGCCAGACATTCAAAGATAAATGTAACAGTCTCTACTCTGGAGGAGTTAACATTCTTGAGGGAGAAACAAACTTTTAAACAAATAAGTTAAAGTGCAAGAATTAAACAGAAAATATTGAATTACGTGAAAGTTATACCAGAGAGCAGGGGAATCAACTCAGCCAGGGATGGGAATGGTGAAGTCAGAAATGCTTCAAAGAGGTGTGATTCCCAGGTACTAAATGCTCATAGAGGTGTAATGTCTTGAAGGATGAAGGAGATTTCCCCTGGGGAGTACAGTATCCATATGGGCAGGCCTGGAGCCATAAAACAACATACAGTCTGATACCACTAGAAGGTCTGGTTTGAGGGTGAAGAAGTACAAAGTGATTGTGGAGAAGCAAACAAAGATCAAGCAGGTTATGTAGTTATTTGGATGCCAAACTGAGGTATTTGGAGATTCCTTCAAAGATTGCTCATTGTCTTTAGATTAATTAGGGGAGTAACTTGATAGGATCTGCTCTTAGAAATAGAATTCATAGATGTATGGAAGGAGAAAAGTGTTCTGAAAGAGAAAAGATCAGTGCCCTCTTTTTCTTTGGAAAAAAAAAAATTAGTTCCTACAGTTGCCTGAGCATGATACGAAACTCTGGAGTTAGAGAGCAAAGGTAACCTGGCCTGGCCTTGCCCACAGAATAGCCAGCTAACACGAATTTCAACAAAGTAGAATGTAGTGAGAAGAGGTCTATAGTTAGAGCAGTTGTTTTGACAAAAGGAAAAGGAATTCGAGAAACTTCAAGGTCTGTGTGCATGGTGGGTGTAGTGGGTCAGGGGACGAATCCAAAGGTGGTTTACACTGGATCTCAGACCTAGAAGCTGAGTGTAATTTTGTGAAGGAGATTTTGCCAGGTAAATAAGCCATTCTGAGCAGACCGAGTTAGGCCATAGGAGGGATTATCATGTGTGGAGGAATAGAGATAGTTCACTGATATTAGAGCATAAAGGGTAGGAGGTAAAACAAAAGAGGGCCACTCTTCAAGGGCCACCCTGAAGAAAACTCTAAGTGGAGGAGTGACATCATCACATTTCCATGTTAGGAAAAATAGGATCAGGATTTGGGGTCATTGATGTAGGGAGACAATTTGGGTTGACCGGGCAAGAGATGATGATGACTAGACTTAAGGCAGGGATAGGGAGAAAGTATGAGGGGAATACATTAAAAAATGATTTAGGAGATGGAATTAATGAATTTTGGCATCTGGTTTGGTGTGAGGAGGGAGAAAACGGATGACTTAAGTTTCTTGTGTATGTAACTGAGCGGTGCCACTTATTCAGTGAATAAGGTGGGGTATCCTTGAGTTTGTAGCTACTTGGCTATTGAATTTAGGGAATATAACGTGGGAAAAAAATCTGAGCCAGGTATTAAGAGATGTCAATATTTGGTGGCTGTTAAAGCCTTGGGTGTGGATGTGCTCTCAAGATTACTGTAGTATAAGGTTCCAGATATAACTACAGTGAACACCATTGGTTAAGGAGTGGGCAGAGGAAGCTGAAGCCCAAGAGAAAATGAAAAAGGGGAATCAGAAAAATAGGGAAGTCATTGTTACTTGGAACCAAAAGAAGAGAAAATTTCAAGGAGGTATCACATTCTTCAGTGATAGTTATGAAGTTGAGGACTGAGAAAAGACCTTTGGATTTAGCATTTAGGAGGATCTTGCTGATTCTAGTGAAAGCTGTTTTAGCAAAGATGTTGGGAGGGGAAGCAAAATCCAGATTATAGTGGATCAAAGAGTTTTATTCACTTTTTCAAGGTGGATGACACTTGAATATGTTTAGCACCTGAGGCAAAGGAGATAAGAGAATGAGAGACATACAGGTGAAGGGGGAATTCGTGGAGTGAGGTCTAAGAGAAATTCAAGGGGCCTGGTTAGGAATCAGAGAATATCAAGATGAATTAATCTTGAGAAGAGAGAGAGAGAGAGATACCACCTACCTCTTAGAATAGAGGGTGGGTGCTGATTAAACACTTGTAGGTTTGTTTTTTTAAATTATGCTAGTCACCATATGGTACATCACTAGTTTTTGATGTAGTGTTCCATTATACATTGTTTGCCTATAACACCCAGTGCTCCATGCAATCCGTGCCCTCAATATCCATCACCAGGTTCACCCATCCCCCTACTCCCCTCCCCTCTAAAATCCTCAGTTTGTTTCCTAGAGTCCATAGTCTCTCATGGTTTTTCTCCAACTCTGGTTTTCCCCCCTTCATTTTTCCTTCCTTCTCGTAACCTCCTCCATGCTATTCCTTATGTTCCACAAATAAGTGAAACCATTTGATTAATGACTTTCTCTGCTTGACTTATTTCACTTAGTCTAATCTCCTCCAGCCCCGTCCATGTTGAAGCAAAAGTTGGGTATTCATCCTTTCTGATGGCTGCGTAATATTCCATTGTGTATATGGACCACATCTTCTTTGTCCATTCATCTGTTGAAGGGCATCTTGGCTCTTTCCACAGTTTGGGTATTGTGAACATTGCTGCTATGAACATTGGGATGCATATGGCCCTTCTTTTCGCTACATCTGTATCTTTGGGGTAAATACCCAGTAGTGCAATTGCTGGGGCATAGAGTAGCTCTATTTTTAATTTTTTAGGAACCTCCACACTGTTTTCCAAAGACTCTCGGAGGTTTTGTGGAGTATAAGAAATTGGAAGAGTGCATCTTGATGGCCCCTAATTGTTCTTTGAAACCAGACAAGTTCTGAGATAAAAGCCTGAGGCAAGGAGGGAGTTGGGTAGGCCCCTTGGGACAGGAGCTAACATTTGGAAGAACTGCTATGGCAGAGGGAGCTGACCAGCAGGATGTAGAATTGCTGAGTGGTTGTGAGAGCTTGCAAACCATAAATTTGTAGTGGCACCAGTCCACATGATTGTTGTATTTCTTCCAGCAGCACTCAGCAGCCCAGTTATGAAAACTCAAAAAATGTTGATTGAAACTGAATCTGGAGATGCTGTGAACCAAGGATGGTATAAGACAGCTATCAAATTCCATGAATTCAGATTTGTAGATTTCAGAGTAGACGGAATAATTCTATGAGTTCTAAAATTATAAATTTTAGACACAAGTGGACATAATTTGTTTCCTATTTAGTGTCTCTTATTCAGGAATATCCTCAGTTCCTTAAACACTGTTCATAATTACCACACATGCCATCCCCTGCCTCCCACAGTGATGTGATCTTAATTCTAAGTCCATTGCCTATTTTAGGCCTGCAAGTTTCCTTATTTCAGTCAGATTATTTCATCTGAGTATTAAAGATTTCTATATTGGTCATGTAAGAATACGAGTTTACTCCTTGATGAATGATGTGCCTTGAAGGAAGATAAATGCTTATTCCTAAATGAATTAGTAAATCTAAGGTACTTCTTACCTCAGAGTCTAACTCTTATGTGGCTCTCTCCACAAAACCTGTTCCAGGTTTATCCCCGCTTCGGATAGACAACCCGATCTCCTCTGCCTGCCTGTTCTTATAGCCTTTTTTCCATAGAGGTCCTTGTCCCCATAGCCTCTTGTCCACAGAGCAGTTGTCACAGAATTTCATGCTTTATCTGTATATTTTTGAATTCCATGAATGCAGGGACTGAGTCTCACTCATCTCTCTATTTAATTCCATTGTCTCCTTGTTGCCTGGCACAAATTAGACACTGAATCAGCAGTAAGTAAATAATAAAAGTATAAAGAAAAAACAATAGTAAATGCATGAATGACTCATTACTTCTTCAGTGCAAAAGCCATGAGTGAGAGAGAGGAAGAATAAAACTTTATTTGTGACTCTAACTTCTTTTCATCTCTTCTCCCCAGTGCTGTATCATCTGGTTTAGCTTTGACCAATTCAAGGAGAGATGTTTACTTGTCTGTTTGACACCATGCTCAATTATTCTAGGCATTGGAATAGGAGAAAAGCATAAAATCTGCATACAATCCAAAAGCCCACACAAAGTCTTTTACCAAAATTACTGTTGGGCAAAAAAATTGAGAGTTTTAAATTTTCTCTTTTGTTCTCTGTGCTTAAGTTCTATGGTCATGCATGTTTCAAACAAAACCAATGAAAAATTAACCAGCCATATTAGGGAGAAAAAGAAAATGAGAAGTAGTTAAGATTTTCTAAAAATGTCAGTCACTTTGAGGTTTGCAGTCTGAAACATATTCTTTTTGCTTGGCCTTGCTTTACTTTTGCTAATAAGAGTGCCCCAGTGAGCTAGGGTCTGTTTTGATAACTTTGGAAAATTACTAAACAATATATTATCTTGCCATAGTCTTATTGTCCTTTTGATTTGGAATCTTTAAATCATCTTTGTATCATAAAACATCCTAGTCTTGAAAACTTCTATGGGAAGTTACATAAAATAGGCACAAAGATTCTAGAAAAATAAGGCAACTTAGAAGTCAAGTAGGAAACAGTTATAAATAGTTTTAATAGCTTGTGGGGCCTTTAACTTAGAAATGTTGCACTCAGTCAGTAGAACATGTGACTCTTGATCTTGGGGTTATGTGTTTGAGCCCCACATTGGGTATAGAGATTATTTAAAAATAAAATGCTCTTCTTTTTCCCATATTTGAAGGTTTACTTTCTTTAAAAGATATTATATGAAATAAATGTATAAGTGGTCATGTTATACTATTGATTATGAGGAAGAGGGGCGCTGCTAAGATACCTGTCCAGAAACTTTGGTTATCAAACTGATTTCATGACTGTCACCAGAAATAGATAATTCACAAGTATAGTGCATTTTATGAAGCAGATAATTGTCAGGCAGTGATAAGCTCTGGAATAATTAAATGCTCTCATCAGTGTGCACTTATCATCTATGGCAGCTTTTTCAAAAAGTGGCATGCCACTTTACTCTCATGCATGATTACTAGCAGGTGATCATGCCAATTTTTAAAAACACGGAGGTTATTAGTGGTGTTCCTGCTTTTGTGAATGTGGGTGGTGGGGAGATAAGGAGCAACATGTTATAGTGTGGAGGCAAGGAGCAGGGAGGGAGCTTTTCTGGGTAATGCAAAAGAGAGAGCAGTGTCTGATCCTCAGACCCTTCCCCCACAGCCTTAGGTTGCCAAAATGTGCTATCTATCATGCGCAATTAAAAGATTCCCACGTTAGAATGAAGTAGAGTATACTTCAAGAGATTACACTGAATATACACTGAAGTACATCTTAGGATTTTTCCATATTTTGTGATTAACATGATTTTCATTATAGAGGAAATGTATTTATTTCATAGAGAATTTTAGTTAATGGCAACTTTTACAATACTATGGGTTAATATCTAATTTCTGATGACTCTATTTAAAAATTTTTATTGTAATTTGTTTAAAAAACTGGATGATGTTATCTGGTTATTAAAATGAGTTTTTTGGACCTTAAAGTAAATGTTTCTAACTGTATATAATTTTAAATTGTACCTTTAATCAAAAAACTAAAACTGGATTTCAGTCTCAACAATCCTGGATTCATTTAACTTTTTTTTTTTTTTTTTTTTTTTTGCTGTGTTAAGAAGAGATAGAATGATCAAAACAAATTTTCAGACTTAGAAACATGAGGTTCCCCTGAGTTTAGACCACATACCTAATAATAGTCACTCCTAGAAAATTCTATACTTCTAAATTTTCACTAGGTTGGGCTTTCTTCACAGTGCAAATTTATTATAATTTTAATTTTTTTCCCCGAGGGATCAGTTTTATGTACTAGTATATATATTTTTTGGTGTGAGTAAAGTACTACTAAATACTACCTTGTGCTTACATGAATTGGCACAGCAGTTCTTTTAAAAAAAAAAAGATTTTATTTATCTATTTATTAGAGAGAGAGGGAGAGAGAGCATAAGAGGGGAGAAGGTCAGAGGAAAAAGCAGACTCCCCACCAAGCTGGGAGCCCGATGCAAGGACTCTATCCCAGGACTCTGGGTTGTGACCCAAGCCGAAGGCAGTCGCCCCACCAACTGAGCCACGAAGGCGCCCCATTAGTTCTTATAGCCACTTTTTTGACCATAAGCTTTCATTCCATATTTCTTCTTTTTTTTTTTTTTTTAAAGATTTTATTTATTTATTTGACAGGGAGAGATCACAAGTAGGCAGAGAGGCAGGCAGAGAGAGAGGGGAGGCAGGCTCCCTGCTGAGCAGAGAGCCCGATGCGGGGCTCGATCCCAGGATGCTGGGATCATGACCTGAGCTGAAGGCAGAGGCTTTAACCCACTGAGCCACCCAGGCACCCCTCCATATTTCTTAATTGGGCAAGAAAAACTAGCTCTGAGGTCCACAGTCCATTTTGAGTAAAAAATTCCATTGTTTAAACTTGATTGCAGCATACCAAGAAACATATCACTATAACTTAGTGGTTTTGAATTTGATATTTGAATACTTAATTTTTTCATATTTAGCAAGCTTAACATGCATTAGCCCATTTTCCTTTTTGTGGGAATGAATGAAACTTACGCAGAGGAAATGAATGATTTAAGAAACATTAATCAGTAGTAGTTTGAATTAGTTCTAGAGTTAAGTTTATAAATAGATAAAAGAGGGTCTTTCCATTTCTAAATTTAAGAGGTTTGACCCGTCTACAATTTTTTTCTTTTTCATACACACAACACACATATATACATATATTTTGAGATGAAAACAAAATGTTTTCTTCAAAAGTAATCCTACTTTTTTTTCCTCCTCTATGCTGAAACAGAAACCATTGTTGTTCATTGATGATTGAAATATCCCTTATCCTTGCCATGACTACAAAGACCTATGTTGGAGGTATTGACAACTGGATGGTGTCAGAGGACTAGGTGAATATTTTAGAACTTTCATTCCCTCTTTCCTGCTGCCTCCTAAAATATTCATCTAAAAAATTCCTTTTTGGGGGAGATCAGAGATGTTCAACTTTTTATATAGTTTGATTAGAGAGGAAATAACTTTCTTATCCTTCTACCCCTAGGCCCCTATAAGCCCCAAATCTAAATTTGAAAAGAAAGGAAATTCCAAATACAGATATCATATTTTATTTTTTATTTATTATTTATTTATTTACTTATTTTTTAAGATTTTCTTTTTAAACAATCTCTACATTCAATGTGGGGCTTGAATTCACAACCCTGAGATCAAGAGTCACTTGCTTGTCTGACTGACACAGCCAGGCACCCCCAAGATGTCACATTTTAAAGTAAGGATCCTTTTAGCCCCCTTTCTGTCTTTGGTTTTCTCAGAATTTCACGTGTAGCCTAAGGTCCTTACTGTTTACCTGGAAATAAATTTATGGGAATATAAAGAATTGTGAAGGAGAATGGACAGTGGAGAATCTAGATCTGTTCACTTCACTGCTGATGAGTAGTTAAGACATTGGTGGAGCCCTGAATCTCTTACAAGTATGGTTTGAATCTCAAAGATGTGTGAAGTTAGCCAAGGACATCTTCTCACCAAGGTCCAGATGCTTGCTTAATCCTTACCCTTTTGAATATCAGGGTAATATTACAAGGAACAAAAACAGCACATTGTGAGTAAGCTGCCCTTGACTCCTACCTTCAATCCAACTCTACATTGAAACCATCCCCTTTCAACATGAAGGAACTGTAACAAGGAGTGATTTATGAGAGCCTTAGCTCTTCTCAGAAGCACTACCAGCTTTATTCTCTGCAACTCTAGAACTATCTCAGAGGAACAGATAAAAGCTCTGGGGCAGTTATGTAAACACACTGCTAAGATGATTTCTGTGGGTGCTCCTCCTCCAATCTGATTGACATCCCCAGTCCCCTTCTTCAATGAAATTCTAAAGCTGCCACTAAAAATATGGGACATAATAGATAGGTGGTTGCTAACCCCCTTTTTTTTTTAAGATTTTTTATTTATTTATTTGACAGACAGAGACCACAAGTAGGCAGAGAGGCAGGCAGAGAGGGGGTGGGGGAAGCAGGCTCCCTGCTGAGCAGAGAGCCCGATGTGGGGCTCAATCCCAAGAGGCTGGAATCATGACCGGAGCCAAAGGCAGATGCTTTAACCCACTGAGCCACCCAGGTGCCCTGGTTGCTAACCTTTTTAAATCAGTAAGTCTTTGATCACAGAGCATTATTTTGGACTATAGGAAATAGCAATAATGCTTTCTACCTAAACATAAAATGAGAAAAAATTTATTTGGATGATGCTGTGATTATTCAGATAGAAATTAATTGAACACTTCACTAAATTCATAGCAACTTTTTTTTTCTTTCTTTCTTTCTTTTTTTTTTTTTTTGGTTAATAAGGAAGAGAAAGAAAAGGAAATGCAGTGCAGGCTTAATGTGGAAAAGAAATGAAGAGAAAGTAATCAGGATCTGAGGATTTCTACAGAAGAACCTGCCAAACTGTGGGTGACTTTGGGAGCCAGGATGCTGTTGGAATCAGAATAGGAAATCAGTGGATATGTGCATATAGCACACATCTTGCACATATGTGTGATTTTAAGATGGACCCCTTCGTGGAGAGCTTCCAGTGTTTACTATAGTTGCAGTGTTGGTCCCCTGGGGTGCCTCTGCAGATACAGTGGTGCTTCTCTTTTTCCTCCTTTGTTTCTGCTGGTGTGCTTTTCTTTTCATCACTATAATGTGCCAAGCACTCCTTGGAAAGAGAACTCTGCTATTATCCCAGAAAGAGTGGCCACAGTTCAGCTCAGTGGTTTGAGGAAAAAAAAATAGTTACATTTTTTACTTGTCATTTTCTGAAATTACATCTATCTGTTATTTTAAAACCCATGGGTAGATGTACAAGTAAGTCCAGTTTAAGAAAACCTGATATCTTTAATTATAAACCTAAAAATGAGAGAAAGTTATAATGGGATTATTTTCATTATAAAATGATTTCTTAAAACAAAGAAGAGGATTCCCCCCTTTTTGGATCCCCTGATATATGTTCTATTTTAGTTATCACATACATATTCATATATTTGTGTTCAATGCTAATTTTGAGGGTTTTTTTTTTTTTCCCTCCCATATAATTTCCCTCAGCAAACCATTACGGTCATATAACAAGTACTAAAGTTGTTTGCCATTGGACTTATCTTAAGGATTGCTATTTATTGTTTTTTGCCAATTTTGGGAAAAATGAGGTTAGAACATTGGGCTTTTCTAAGTAATAGTTATATCCTTCAAAACAGCTAATAAAGACTGCCAATGTTCAGTGTCACTTTACTGGCAGTGCTTACATTTATAATATTAGAATTTTAGAAGTGATTTTAAAATACCAATTCTTCCAAGGATGTTGAGGTATTAGTAGTAGGGTAGCCAGTATTTACTGAGCGCACCTACTGTGGATTGGACCTCTGCTAAACCTTTTACAGGTGCCAACTCATTTGACTTTCCTTTTAACTGGTAAGGAAAAAGGGAACATAAGATTTTAAATACATTCAAGATTTTCAGCTTGTAAGAATTAGGTACAGAGTCCAAGCTGAGATGTGTAACTCTAAAGCCGAAGCCTTTTTAACTCTTTTCTTCTACCTTTTTGTTCCCTTCTTTTTATTTGCCACATACAGCCCACCTTCCTTTCCTTCCTTCTCTCTTGCCCCTCCATTTTTTTCCTCCTCTTTTCCAACAAATTTCTGTATACTGTCTGGATTACTGACACTGTGGTTGGCAATGAGTAATCAGTGTTGGTTGCCCTCAGAGAGTTTAAAATTCGTCTCCAGAATGGGCTGCTCATTTGTACTCTGAGCGAATGAGTGTAAAAATGAATGAATGGAGAAAACAACATAGAAATTTTAGATTTCTTTCATAACTCCCAAATAGGTTATTATTACTATAAGACTAAATTGGCAGATAGATTTCAAATGCATAAACTATTAGGAAATATTTAATATAGTGTACTAAAATCAAAGTGGTGGCCACTTCCCTCAGGCATAGTATCATTTAATGACCCCTCAAAGAAAGAGCCAAATATAGGGACAGTCTGAAAGAGGAGAGTTCAGAGAAGAAATAGTTTATGGGAGAAGTTTAAATTTTTCCTTCAAAATTTCAAAATTTCAAAATTTTTTTTTTACTATAAAAGATATACTTGTTTATTGAATAAATTGGAACTATATAAAAGTAGAAAGTAAAAGAAGTGCACATTCCCCATGATACCATTACCCATAGATAAGCATTGTTAGTATTTGGTATGTAGTCTTTTAACAATATTATAGTATCACCAAAGGAGATTATATTATGCATTTCTTTATAATTAGTAATTTGCTGTTGTCACTTATTGGTGATTAGGGGTCATCTTTCCATTTGGTAATCTGCTACATCATTGGTTATGATGACAAAAGATTCCTTTGTAGAGATAGCCCATAATTTGTTTAGCCAATCCCCAATTTTTGGCTAGTTAGGTTTTTTCAAAAAGTTTTGCTGTTATAAATGTCTATGTGACAGCATTCCCTTAATTATTTTTTTCATGTAGCCATGTTTATTTACGTAGACTACATACTTTACAGTTCAAATGGAGAATCAAAGTTATACACATCTTAAGGCTTTGGCTTTTACTAAAAAGCTCACCAGTAGCCTTGCTGGCACCTTTGAAAACTTTTGTAGAATGAGACTAGGAAGTCATGGCTGGTGGGCGGCTGGCCTTATGGTAGAGTCTTGGTGTTGAGAATATACGTTTGGGATGTGCCATGTGATGTGTGGTACTGATTGGACAGTAATAGAGATACGCTGTGAAAAAATCTAAATATATGTATTATTTTGAACAATATACTGTTACTTCTATCTCTCCACATATAAAATTCCATTGCTCACCTCTCCCTCTAACAGGTACTTCCTGCCCTCTCTTCTGTTATCTCTCCTTTATGTCCAGGTTGTATACACACTTTTTTGGGGGGGTTATGGATATTGGGGAGGGTATGTGCTATGGTGAGTGCTGTGAAGTGTGTAAACCTGGCGATTCGCAGACCTGTACCCCTGGGGATAGAAATATATGTTTATAAAATTAAAAAAAACAAAATTTCAAAATTTTTTTCTTCCAACCCTTTATTAGTAGTGCTTTTTAAATTGTAATCCTAGCACTTGTACAGTTTCACTAATGTTTGCTTCCATGTCCCTCCAGAATCTTCAGAGCGATCATATTAATGACTAGATTACTGCCAAATGTGCCTCTGAGTGGATATTTGCCAGAGTTTACTTAAGCATTTCTATTTTCCTCTTTGAAGGGAAAATTTATTAAAGTTATTTTGACTTTTTTCCCACTGCTAGTAATACTGCAGGTAACCTCTCTATGCAGAGAGCATTCCTTTCTTTTGGTTCCATGTTTCTGTGCTGGGTTTGAGGTAAACTAAGATATCCAAATGGAGATGTTCTATTCATATTTGGGATTATGGAGTGTTGGTGAGATATGGCTAAGTAACTTAAATGGTTTGTGGTGATGTTTATTCATACTGTCTCGGGAATCAGATTACTTTTTGTTCTGTTAGACCATTGTTATTAAACAGTTAAATGATGTGTTTGTTAAAAGGAGGTAATAATGAAATTAAAGGTATTTTGTATGTCACTGTTAACTTGAATGAAAAGCTACTGAAACGTAAACTTTTTAAACTTGCCAATCAAATCAGAAAGTCCTTCTAGTAATTCTTAAAGAGAAAACATTATTTATATAAATTTTGAATATCTGTAATAAACACAACATGTTTTAGAAAAGAAAAAAGTTTATTCATTTATAAAAAACACACCCAAATAGGTGTGCCTAGCTGGCTCCATCAGAAGAGCATGAAACTCTTGATCTCAGGGTCATGAGTTTAAGTCCCATGTAGGGTGTAGAGTTTACTTAAAACACACACATCCACCCACCCAAATAATATTCCTAGGTACACTTTGGCAAATATCCATTAATAAGGCGTAAATATTAGTGCATTAACTAATTAGGGTTTTCTGTTATTTTGTACTTAATAACAGCCCAGGGGTTTCAATCTAATGTGGTCATTGTTATCTGTATGTAAGAGATAATTTTGAGTTTTCAGAGCTGTGTGTGAATTGTTCACGTTTTGGCATTTCTTAAAAGGGACTACCTTTAGTCAAAGTTGATATAAAATAATTCTTTGGGGAAAACATATGATTATGCTTCTAATAGAATATTGGCTTGAATATGATGTAAATTTGTGTGTCAGTTACTCTAAATGAGTAAAGTGATTTTATGAAAAAAAATCCCTAAAATTCAGCCTTGACATTTATTGAGATAATTTTAGAAATTATCAGAGAAAACTAGAGGTTATAATGGAACCATAATTACTATAGCTATATAATAATTAACATTTGTAATTATAACAAATACTATAATAATTATTTCTTTCTTACAAAACAGTCTGTGTTCTAAATTCCCTCTGTGGTAAGAATTTATATTTTGATGGAAATGTAGTCTCTTGCTGCTCTGAGAATATAAGAGAATTCACAGTGTGATTAGCTTGTAGGAGTATATCCTCTCCCCCCCACTTTTTTTCCTAATGGAATGTTTTATTAAGGATTTTCCTTCAAAGGTGTGGGTTCTCATTATTAAAACCAATGACACCCATGTAGGTTGTCTTTCTATAGAAGCATCTGCCTCACTACAATTTTAAATCATTTATAGTCATCCTATTAATGAGGACTGTGAGGGTCTCTTCATTTGTGATTTTGGTACCTGTTTCTTCGGCTGCTTGCAAATCCTTCATAAATCACACTTACAGCAAAATATGATTACCAAACAGTCATGGATTTATTTATAATAGAATTCAGAACTTCCAATGGTGAATAGTCAAGGAGATACATTTATTATTTAAGATTCATTAGATGCTGAAGGAACCTTTTAATGTAACCAGGAAGTAATAATTTACTGGTGTCAGAAATAACTTGAACCAAGAAGTTCGTGTCAGAAGAGACATAAAACAGGAGTAGATCTAACCCTGTAAAATTGTTGCTATTCCTGTTTGAAATATGTTATTTATTTCAGTAGCAGAGTCAAGAATGACATAGAGATTTATGTGGATAGTATGTCTATTGAGTTTTGCTGTTTTTCTAAAATTTAAAGGTTTAGAAAGACTTGAAAAATTTGGAATAATAAAAAATATTGGTTCTAGCTTCATTTTTCAGAAAAAAAATCTAAATGAGAACTATATGGAAATTGAGAACTGGAACCTAAAGGCAGGCTTTCAGGATAGGGCACAGCAATATTGGGCTATTAATTGAATTTATAAGACCCATCCTAATCTTAGCACACCTGGCAGGTGTCGTTTTGGCCATCTTTGAGTAAATAAATCTTATTATGAAGTTAGAACACAATTGACAGTCTATGTAAAGTAAACAAAACAAAACTATTGTGGGATATTAAAGCAGATTTTTAAAAATACTTTAAACCTTTGAAGTTGATAAATATGCCTATAAGGTAGAATAGAAAAGAATTGGTTTGGGAAATTTTTAGCACACAGGAGAGCAGTCTTCACAAATGAACTTGTTCTAGGTTTTTACATTTAGCCACCTGGAGTAAAATCTTGAACAGGTAGCCTTTTTTACTTTATCCATGTAAATTGAATCCACATGTATATCAGCTCCTGTCATCCCATGCATAGGCCTAATAATTACATTGATACGTAATGATTTCATTGTAATGTTAAGGACCTCTCCCAAAATTCTATGACTACTTCCAGATATTTATAAATACTATTTTACTTTTCCACTCCCACCCACAACTGCTTGATTATTAAGTAAGATATACGATTTTTTGCCAGTTTTAAGGTTTGCAATTCTTAGGTTAGAATGACAAGTTCACATGTGTGTATGAGAGAAAGAGAAATTTTTCTTCCTCTCATTTCTTTCCTATTCTAAGTCACAGTTTTGACTTCCTGAAAACTTTCTGGTATTTGTTTTCTCACCTCTAATAAAAATTACATGTCAAAATCAATTATATTTATTATTATATTTATGATTATATTAAAATGCATGACAAAGTCTGGATGGGAACCTGAAAAATACAAATAGTTTATGTAAAGTTATCTGCCCTTTAAAACAATTTATCTCCCGTTAAAATATTATTTTAATAAATAAAGTCATGAAAAATTGAATTATTTATATAGATTTACCAGAACTTGTATAAATTCTTACATTGCCTGGCCATTTTTATTTTATTAGATTATTAAATTTGTGGGATTAAAAGACATAGTTTATTTAGATAAAAGAATATAAAGCAGTTTCTTGAAAATCCTCTCTGGAAAAATGATAATTTAACATTATTTTAAATTTAAAAGATCTTAGTATACCAGCCAATAATTATTTTCACCTATTTTGAAAAAATCCTTGTTCTAATCAGGTTTTAGAATAGATTTTTAAAAACTACGATGGTAATGAATTACTGCTTTAAGGAATGCTATCTGATATATTCTCAGGAGTTATGCAACTACCATGACATATTTTTACTCGGTAATTTTCATCTCAGTAGAGACATATTTAAATCAGTAATGTTATTCAAAACTGTTCGTGAAGTCTTTTGACTCCTTTTCTCTATTTAGAAAATATTAAGGTTAAAACTGCAAAGTGATTGAAGCTAAATGGGAGCCTACTTTGATTATAAAGGAAAATGATATTCAATTAGACAATTTCATACCTGTGAGACTTTTCAACAGATAGTGGTAGGTTGTCTATTTTAAGAGCATAAATCAGACTGCAAATGGATTCCTTGGAAATATGTATGCAACCCTGCTCGAAGATGCATCCCCTTAATTTACAATACTGTCATCCTGTGACTGACAACTAGTGAATACATTGCATTGATTTCATAATACCTGACACCCTATACAACTGCAGAACAAATTGGTAAAATCCTACTTAGTGAAAAGATGGTGCTAAAAGAGCCTTTCCTTTGGTTTTCCCTTTCTTAACTCAGGTGCTCCGTCAGGATGTGATATAGGTAGATTGATTGCTTACAGTTGAAAAAAAATACTTAAATTCAGATTTTCTGCTACCAATAATCAAGACTTGAGAGCATTTTTAAGTCAATCTATTTGATGCAATTCTCTGAGAATGCAATTCTCAGTAGCAATTGGTATCACATCTACTTAAAAATCACATCAACCAGAAAATTCCATTTAAATAGCTAGATGGGGAAATGAATTTCTACATACTGGGAACATAAATGTAATAATTGAACTTGGTTTAGCTTGTTTTTATATTGCAGATATTTAAATATCCAGATGTTCCTGCTGAAATTAGGTATAACATTGAAAAGTTTATTTTCCTTACAGTTGGCATTATCTGCAGAAATTATACATTGGTAGCTATACTCCCTGGTGTATCCCGGTTGCTTTCTTTAGCTAGTGTTGTGCGATCTATATCTCATTAAAATTTTAAAGTGCTTGAAAAAAATTGTGCTACGGATCTTCACATAATTGTTAACTGTGCTTTGTAGACTCTTGTTGGTTTTGGTATCTTGACAAGGCATCAGAAATGCTGGGTTAAAGGAAGTTTTCTTGGTGGTTGTTTTTATCATAGTGTTTCCGTGTGCCACAGGGCTAGTCATAGGAAGGTGATAAATTATTGTCGTTATATTAACTCTTTCCCTTTTCATCTATTTCATAACCTTCTTTCTTATTGTAGTAGCATTTTTATTTTTATTTTTTTTTTATTTTTATTTTTTTTTTTTTAAGATTTTATTTATTTATTTGACAGAGAGAGATCACAAGTAGACGGAGAGGCAGAGAGAGAGAGAGAGAGAAGCAGGCTTCTTGCTGAGCAGAGAGCCCGATGTGGGACTCGATCCCAGGACCCTGAGATCATGACCTGAGCCGAAGGCAGCGGCTTAACCCACTGAGCCACCCAGGCACCCATGTAGTAGCATTTTTAGTATTAAAGCTGAGCCAAGCTAGTTGACTAAGGAATCCCCAATAGCACAACTAACTGTTAATATTAGAGGAAACAATACCAGAAATGAAGAGCATAAAACATTGACCTTACATCACAGGTAAAATCCAGGGAAAGCAAAGGATTATGATTGGATGATGATTAGATTTTCTGGTCAATGGAGGCATAAGGAGAAATTCTTAATAACTGATAGGTAGAAAAAGTAGGAAAAATATTGTTTCATAAAAACAACTCTAATTTTAAAACCTCATGTGGGCTTATTATTCAAACATTTTTCAGTGTTTGAGTGCATTTACACATAGCATGTTTAAAGATCAGCTTTTAATTGATGCTTGCTTGTTTTTTAGTATATTGTGATTTCATTAAAAGAAATTAGCATTAGGGAAGAAGTTTTTTAAAAAATGCTAAAAACTGATCTCTAGTTCCTATTATATTACATATAGTTTTTTAAAACAGAATTTTAAAAATCTGTTAAAGATTTTTTTTTTTTAATTGGAAAAATGGCCTGCTACAGAATTTCCCCTTCCTAGTGTCTTGTATTTCCAAGAACCTCTTTTCTCATCATCTTTCTAACACGGAAGCACCTCCCTTTCTCCCAGGGAACAAATGTGTGTCAATAACCTTTGAAACTCAAAGCCCTGTTAGATATGCCGACTCTGTGGCTCACTTACAAGAGTGGAGGGGACACCAATGGCAGTTTTGAAAAGGGAATCAAGGTGCATAACCCCCTTGTGCTGTGTAGCTATTCCACACTGTTCTTCCTGTCGTGTTTTGGACAGGACAATGACAGCAGTTTGGTATTTGTCATCATTGTAGCTGAGAATCAGAATCTGTCACTGTGGCCTCAATTTGTACTATAGGGAGCATGTGGGGCAATTTGAAAGCAACTTCTACAGAGGCATTCATGTCTGAATCTTCCAAATTTGGAATCACTTTCTTAGACAAAAATGGCTTTTCAAATTTCATATTGATATCTTCCTTCTTATTCCTGTTGGCACAAGCCAAACAACCACCACCACCACGAAGCATAATACAGAGAAGCAAAGACAAGACTGAGATTGTATTGACTCGAGGATTTTAGATACCTAAAAGCTTCTGGTGACTTAAATAGAATCTGTGTGATGATGTTTGTAATACTCTCTTCACTGACCAGAGAGATGTTTTCTTCTCAGCTTTTGACTCTCAGTGACCCTTTCTCCCCACAAATTTGTCTTTCAGTGAGCTAAATAGACCACACCTGGTTACCTAAAATGTGTCTTGTTAGTTTTAAAGTCAGTAAATATTTTGATCTGACCCATCTTTTAGAAAATAGGCCTTTAGCTGACTCATGCTGTATGTTTGCTCTTTTGCTCTAAGAATTAATGAGATACACACACACACACACACACACACACACACACACTTATATATATATAAAGTATGCACACACACTTTATTATATATGTGCAATAAAGTGTGCATGTGTATGTATATATAAGTATATATATATATATATATATATATATATATTTGGTAAAAATATAAACTAGCAGTTTTTCATAGGGTCTTAGCTGTCTAGAATGTTAATAAAATCATTTTTTATCTGAAGTGAAAATAGTCTGATTTGAATTAGATGAAAATTTCCAGTTTAGTACTTTAGCAGACCAATTTAAAAAAAAATACTTCATGGTTTAACAAAAGAAACTGAATCTTAAATGAAAAGAGAGAGAAGTAAGTAAATCTTATCTAGTTTCACCTACAAAACCTCCAAAATAGTTTTTAAGAAAATATGCCCTTGGGCTGGTATCTCAAATGCCAGATTCTAGCCTAGGGCCCAATTTTTTTTCCTACTTGATTTTTAAACTGATGAAATTAGAAGCTAAATTATGCTCTCTATTTTACTTAAGCCATGTGCTATTAGCAGGGAACCCTAGGACTATCTCCAGTCTACAGCTGACCAGAAAGTACTTGCCTCTGCACCACTCATAACTGCACATGATTGCTCTAGAGAAAATTCTCAAAAGCTCCATTCCATCAGAGCAATCTAAAATTAAGGAGTTGAGAAATAGGATTTTCACACTTGTGGGCTTTCAGAATTTTTGTTGACTCTTGGGGCCCTTTGGACTGTGAGAATATACAGGTGTTGTGTTTCACTTGGTTACATTTCTCAGGGAAGTAGAAGAACGTATACAGCTAAGGAAAGTTTTCTAGTTGCTTCTAGGGTTTGGATATTATTTAAATGATAATAACATAAACTATCTAGCTTAAAAAGCATCCCCTCCCTCCCCTACACAAAGCATAGCATAGTGCTAGTAATACCATAAAATTATATCCAAGTATCTGCCCACATATCCATTAACATAGCCTACCAAAGCAATCATTGTTGATCAAAACTACTGCCAGTTTTGAAAGGATTCATATTATTCCATTAGCTGCCCACCTCCCAGAGACTCCTTTAGTTACTCGTAGATATAAATTTTGAATATCTCATTCAGAAAGTTCTTATTTCTGTCTCACATATATTCTGATTGATGTTTAGGTCTTACTCATTTTGCTCAGTTTTGACCCTGATCTAATTTTTTTGATTTTTCTGGAACTTTCAAGTTTGTCTAGTTTATTTTTAATGTACATTTATATTATCTTTCTAAATAGTACAATGCAGAAAAGGCGCCAGTGGTTATGATCCCTTATTTATGTTGCATTGATCTTTTTCTTTATGTTACATAGTTATGTGTCTATACTTTTTTTTTTTAAGATTTTATTTATTTATTTGAGAGAGAAGAGAGAGTATGGCAGGAGGAGGAGCAGAGGGAGAGAATCTCAGTCAGACTCTGCTCTGAGCACGGAGCCTGATACGGGGCTCCATCCCAGGACCCTGAGATCATGACCTGAGCGGAAACCAAGGGTCAGCCATTTGACCGACTGAGCCACCCAGGTGCCCCTATATCTTGATTTTAAGTGCATTCCTTTTTAAAAAATAAAATGTAGGATTTTATGACTTCTAGTACCTTGATAACAAGGAAAAATATTATTAACTAGGTTTCTACCCTACAGCCCTTTTTGTTGGGTGATTAGCTAGATAATTTCAGGTATGGTTTAGTTAGACATGAAGTTTTATACTTAGGATATTATCCTAGTCGTTTTACTTTCCTGAAAAGAGGATATTTGATTGCAGTTAAATTGTGAAGTTCTAAAGCTATGTTAGCTAAATTTTTTACTATGTCAGCAAGCAGAATATTGTTTGCACTTCTTTGCTTTTTAAATGCTGCTCAGGGAGCTGCGTAAGTTATAATTGATGCACAGAAGAGATTTCGAATTTTATATGCCTATAAATTGGCACTGCTACACAGACTAGAAAGATGAGATTGGAGAAGTTATTTTCCCGTGAGAATGATACAAATTACTGTCAAACTGTTTATGCTTGCTGTAAAAATATTTTCGATGTACAGGTATTTGCTTACTAGCTGGGTAGCACTCTTATTAAAGTAGAATAACATTTTAAGCCAAAGTGAAATGTTTTTAGTAGTATTGCATAGTGTTGTAAGAGGCCAATTTAGTTATTTCAGAGCTTAAATACCTGTAATTATGTTTGTTCTTTAAAACTCTGATAAATTTGTTTAAGTTTGGAGTGTAAGAATTTTAAGGAACCATAGAGTTTGTCTGGTCCAGCCTTACTGTCTTCTCTCTGAAGAAGCTGAGGTCCAAGGAACTAAGGAATACATGGCAACGTCAGAGACCTAGAAAATTGCATGAATGAAACTGAAATTAAGTTTTCCTCCATTACTTTGGTTCTTTGCAGACATATTTCCTATCTTATGAATTACTGCACATAATATGTGTTTATTTCAGAAATATAAATGCCTTTTCTTCTTATCAGCTTAACCTAACCTCCAGGTGACCTGAAATTTGCGGTGTTTTAGATGAATATGTAGAACTTATTTGAAGTTGGTTAAAACTTTGAAACCATAGGCCAAAATAAGCATAAGCAAATCCAGTGTTTATCTTACTTTGTCAAGGCAGTTCAATAATGCCAACAGAAAGGATGTGAAGTGATTTTTTTACCCCAAATAAATTGACAGTCACTGATCCTAACACTTAGTGCATCATTTAATATAGCTTCAAAAAGAATACAAGTTGGAAGGTGCTCTGTCTTTGGGACTCAGGAGAAGAACTTACAGCCCGAGGTTACAAAGGAGCTTCAGTTTTTCATTTTGTGAGTGGTTTCTCCTGATAATAATGTGATGTCTTTTGTATATGAAGATATTGATTTTGACTGACCATTTCAGAGTTTCTTGGTTTGCTTCCCCTTTACCCAAGAGCAGAAACTAGGAAATCTCATGCTTTGCAGTGTTGTTTTTTTTTTTTCCCTTCACTCTTTTGGTGTATAGAAGAGACACAGAAATAGGGCGTATCAGCTAATGAAAGGTGACAATGAGACGACAGTTGGAGGTGTGCTGAAATAGGATGAAACTGGAGTTTGCCTTACTCAGACTCCTGGTTGTTGTTTTTTTTTTCCCCCTTTCAATTTGGAAAGTAAGTTCTAAGGAAAAGATGCAGTGATGTGTCTCTACTAAAAATTCAATGATACAAAAACACCAGGATGTAATTTGTTTGAGTTAAAGTTATCAAATGGAAATGTAAACATGGTAGCTGAATGTTTCAATGCCTACAGTGATTTTGAAGATTTGTCTTTAGGAATTGGCATACTTAATTGCTGATCTTTAGGTAGCGTTCTTTCATTACTTTATTACTTTAAGAGCGGCTTGATGTTATCCGATGTTGCTCTTCAGAACTTTGCCTGTGCTGAGAGGGAAAAAAAAAGAGGCGAGGTTGAGGGAAATTAACAGGCTAATGCACTTCTCCCTGGAGAAAGCTGTATTAAAAATAGAGATATTTGAGTAATTCCTATAAAATCCTGACTTTCCTGCAGAAGATTTTGCCCAAACCATGTGGTGGCAATTAAAAAAGAAAGAGGCAAAAAGCTCAACCAACCACATACACATGCAAAGTAGCGTTGCCACAAAAACACTCTTTTCCTAAAAGATCCAGCATGGTGAAGTAAGAAATCTTCTCTGCAGCTAAGGAATAAGGAGCAAAAATCAGGCTAGAGATGAGAAATAATAATGTTTGTATCCCTCAGCCCAGGTTAAGGTCATGGGTTGGCAGGATCAGAAGCAGATGCTCTAGTGAACTAAATGTAGGGCTAATGAATTTGATAGCCCCACCAATAATCAGGAGGTAATCGTGGGAGCATGCTGTTTCCTTGCATATGCTTTTCCAAAATGCTGTAGGACTAAAGCATGCCGTGGGAAGAAGCCAGGGCAATACTATCTTAGCTGCTCCTCGTGGGCATTTTCTGTAAAGCCTTTTGCTGACAGTCAATGCAGTAGACACTGTTGAGAGTCATTTGCATTTGCCTCACTGACATTGAGTATATGTTACGCAAAGGTCTTTTTTATGAAGACAAAATTGGCATGTAGTTTTAAATTCCTGTAATGTTGATTTTCTAGTTTTAGGTATTTCTCCTTAGAGGTTATTTCTGTATATTTCTGTATAAGAGGTCTTTCCTTCTGTATGCACGTACTTCCTATTTGTGGTAATACAAGTTAGGTCCACACCTGAAGGACGGTTCATAAATGGATTTATTAGAAGGCATTACAAATATTTAACTTGATATTTTCTAGCAGTATACTTAATTTATGATAGTTTCACAAAAAATTAAAATTATTTCTCTATAAAATACAGCATAGGGATTTAGCATGTGAACTCAGGAGCCAGACTGTCTGAATGTAAATAATGGTTCTGTTATTTATTAGCTTTGTGACTTATTAACAAGTTATTTAACCTCTATGTGCCTCTGTTTCCTCATGTTAAAAATGGAGGAAATGATGCTATCTACTTCATAGGATTTTTTTGAGGACAAAATATGTATATTTATGTATGTACATGTGTATAAGTAGTACATGTGTATATATATATGTATTATGTATAACTTGGTATTTTATTTTATGTTATACAAATTATAGGAAAACTATATATATTATAAATGGTACATAGTAAGCTCTTCATAAGAGTATGCTATTGCTTTTGTTGGTATTTTCATTCTGAAGGGCCAATATATTGTCAAAATTCAGCTTATAATTTAGAAAATAGTATTTTGATGCATTTCACAGATGTTTTTAGTATTTATTAATTTGATGCCACTCTTTTCCAGTGGATGGAATTAGAATATTACTTATGCAAATAAACTTAAAATGTTTAGGCTGGAATATCAAAATACCAAGTATATTAATAAAGTGTTACTTTTCAATATCTTTAAAAATAAAATGAAGAAAACATTTAAATTATAAACACAGTTTTGTATGCACTAGATTTATGTAGCTTTTTCCTTTTTTCCTTTTGTATAATGCACAGTTATATATGAAAATATGCATAGGCTCATTCATATAACTTAGAAATATTTCTTTTCCTCCTGTTTTTGTCAAGCCTTTGTGTATGGAAGGAGTGTACATGGGTGTCTGTCTATCATTACTCTATATATTCCATTGCCAAAAAACATTAAAATTTTCTAAATGTTGTAGCCTATTTCCTTGGAAATTATTTAATAGTGACAGACTAAATCTGAAACCCTTTCATTCTCTTAGGCTTTTGACTAATATAGAGAACATAATAAACATGGTGAGGATAGACTCATTTAATCATTCAATAAATCAATATCTGAACTATTCTAGGCCCTAAGGATACATCAATGAAACCATCAAATAAACTAATAAATTTTTCTTCTTTACTGTGTTATATGGTTCAAATGGCTTTTTGTTCCCTTCCATTAAATATCTTAGTTATTGTATGCAGTGTTTAAATCTGAAACACTGTCTCTTAGAAAGGGGAGATTAACTACAACGGGATTATTCACAGAGCTTCCATCTTGCCACCTTTTTCATTAAATTTGGATAATAGTGGTGGTTGCTACCTAATTTAAACTCA
This sequence comes from Lutra lutra, assembly GCF_902655055.1. Taxonomy (NCBI): domain Eukaryota; kingdom Metazoa; phylum Chordata; class Mammalia; order Carnivora; family Mustelidae; genus Lutra; species Lutra lutra. The sequence goes on along the minus strand of NC_062282.1, from coordinate 131,520,354 downwards.
TTTTATTTGGCTCGTGGACCAACCTTTTTGTCCCAAAAGGCCATGGAGCTGGGATTGAGGAATTTTCTGCCCTTCCCCATCCCTACGAGGAATTTGTGTTCCTCCTGATAAGGATCAGGTACTTCTCTCAAGTTAATTTCCCTTTCCCTAGCACCTTGCTTTTGGAATGGAATGAAGGGTAGATGAATGTTAATTGTAAAGGCAACGCGAACGGCACAAAGCAGCATATGTTGACACTACGGCAGTTTAATGGTGGATGCACGATGTGAAGCGAGGCTAATGCCAGTGCCTGATAGAGCAGTGCCCCGGAGCCAGCGGGCAGCTCGGCAGATCCCACTATTCCTGGGCCACCTTCTGTATTTCCTGAGTTCTGTACCATGGAAATCTAGTCACAGGTTAATTTTTATTGGCTCGTCTTCCCTGGAATGATTTGAAAATGTAGAGAAATGATCAGGAGTTGCTGTTATTGTTATAATGGAAGGGGACTAAATAAATACCAAACTGAGTAGACCATACTGGCCTGTATTTTCATTACACAGAAACTTCTGCAAAATGTCTAATGCATGTAGCAAGTGACTATACAGCCAACTCCTCATTAGAGTATTAGATATACTTATTTAATTTTCTGACAAAAATATGAATGCTACAATTTTATTAATCCTTAAGGTCTACATTCCAGAACTTTCTTCATTGAGTTTGGGAGAGATGGAAAATACATTCTTTCTAAAGTTGAGGCTCCTGATTTTTCTCGGTGTTAACAATGGGCCCTATTATGCTGCTTCCAACTGAGCAAGGCTAGGAAGAACTTCACAGCTGGCTGGGCACCTGACATGCCCAAGGCAGGTACTCTGACCTGCTCATATAGCCCTGGTTCCTCCTGGGGAGAATAGCAGTTTCCATTCCCTGAAGTGCCTAATTTATTCCAGGCTATGAATAGAATGAGCTTGTTGATTTGGGACTAGTGGCATTCCCCTTGCACAACCTCAGGACATGATTATCCATGCCAGGGTCAGGTGGGAGCTTCCCATCTGACCTTGCGCAGTCCTTACCCTGAGCACTTAACAAGAGTGATAAGAGGCTATTGAAATGTCACATTCTTTCTCATGTATTTGTATTTTTAATAAGGTACTGACATCCTCTTTTGCTTTTATCTGAGCCTGACTGTATGGTAAGTTGATTACAAAAGGGATGTTAACCAGTGAGTTGTTAGACGAAAGATATTGATACATGAAAATCATAATCCTGGAATATTACCTTTTAGAACACTTGTGTTTTTTCTAGCTTGTAATGCACACAGAGCACTGTGCTAGGTTCTATGTGTGACAACAAAAATAAAACAGGAAACAATGCTTTTGTTCCTGAGACAAAAAAAACCTAGAGAAATGGAGAAGTTGAGAAACAAATGGAAGAGCACATATTAATGAATAAAATCTTATATACTGTGGTCTAACCAAATACCCAAGTTATATTTAAACACAAAGGACAAATCGCAGAGAGAAAATGACTAGGAAAGGTCTCTTGTGGATAGTAAATTGTACTGGAAGCACTAGATTATTTCAGTAGGGTCCAAAAGAGTGGAAGGCTAGCTGTCATGAGTGGTTTTTGGCAGGTAGGGAAAAAAGCATTGTCTGAGCTAGCACTACATCTCTCCTCAAAGAGTGACTTCTCCGTGGTTGCTCAGTAATTTGTTTAATTGAATCAACTTTCTCCTTAAGGGAAGTGTCTTTGCACTCTCAGTCAGAATTAGTCCAAGCCCCCCAGTTTCTCATATCCTGCAGGTATGTGGATTTTGTGACCAATAGAGACCTAAATTAAAATTAAGATATTTAAAACTTTAGTATATTTTGTCCTTTAGTTGTAGAAAAGAGAAGGGGACATTTACGACTTACTGTTGGCCAAGAAGAAAAAAGCAGAAAAGGAAAGGAAAGGAAGGAAAAGAAAAAAAAAGAAAAGAAAAGAAAAGAAAAGAAAAGAAAGGAGGAGCGCCTGGGTGGCTCATTTGGTTGAGTGTTCGACTGTTGATTTCGCCTCAGGTCATGGGATGGAGCCTGTGGGGCTCTGCTCTCAGTGCAGAGTTAGTGTAAGATTTTCCCTTTCGGGACGCCTGGGTGGCTCAGTTGGTTGAGCAGCTGCCTTCGGCTCAGGTCATGATCCAGCGTCCTGGAATCGAGTCCCACATCGGGCTCCCTGCTTGGCAGCGAGCCTGCTTCTCTCTCTGCCTCTGCCTGCCACTCTGTCTGCCTGTGCTCACTCTCGCTTCTCTCTCTATGACAAATAAATAAATAAAATCTTAAAAAAAAAAAAAAAAGATTTTCCCTTTCCCTCCGCCCCTCCCCCCACTCATGCACACTCTTGCTCTCAAATAAATAAATCTTTTAAAAAAAGAGAAGTCGGGGCGCCTGGGTGGCTCAGTGGGTTAAGCCGCTGCCTTCGGCTCAGGTCATGATCCCAGGTCCTGGGTTCGAGCCCCACATCAGGCTTACTGCTCGGCGGGGAGCCTGCTTCCTCCTCTTTCTCTGCCTGCCTCTCTGCTTACTTGTGATTTCTCTCTGTCAAATAAATAAAATCTTTAAAAAAATAAAAATAAAAATAAAAAAAGAGAAGTCAGTTGAAAATGAATCTTGGAACACTGGAAAAAAAAAGAAATAGAAAAAAAAAGTAGTTGGGGGATGTGAGATAGCCATTTCTGCTAGAGTTTCTGAGAGGGTTATTAGAACAGGGCAAAGAAGGAAATGATCAAATTATAAACTTAGGATTTTAAAAACTTATTTTAGGAGATATTGACTTAATGTAGGTAACTGTACTAGATATATATTTTTTAAATTTAAATATCTAGAAAATAATCCATGCCTCCTGAGTCTTAGTGGGCAAGGAAGCTCTGTAAAGCAAATGATTGCCACAATTTGGAATGAATGCCTTTTGCATATTTGAATAAAGTGCAGTGAATTAGTGTAACCTGGGAAGTATGCAAAGGGTAGAGGAAGCTCCCTGAGGAGGAGACATTTCACAGGAGTCTTAATGGATGATGTAGGAGATTTTTGCAAGAAGAAATAATAGTAAGGGCACTCCAAAAGAGAAAATTGCAAGTGGGAAGACTTAGAGATTTGAAGGGTTATGGCATATGCTAGGAAGTTCAAGAAGTTGGAAGTATCTAGAACACAAGGTTAAGTATGGAGACCATAATGAGATGGGGTCTAAATAGGTAAATAGGAGACACAGCATGTGGGACAATGGGTATCACATTAAAAATTTAAGGAATTAACATGTATGGATTATGGGAAGGCAGCCTACCTACCATCTGTTGTGTGATATTACCAAATCATGGAAACTCTGATCTCTTATAAATGCTCTTTGATTCCTTATGGTGCCAGCATTCTGACAAAGAAGAATCCTTGAAGGAGTTTCTCACAACTATCTAATGTAGGGTTTCCCAAACAGTGTTCCACAGAAACTTCTGCAATTCTGCAAAGTGTTAAAAGGCATTCAGTGAACTTTCATGTTCAAAAAAGCAAAAGTGAAACATTACTTTATTCCAGGACTTCTCAAAACCTTTAATAATGTACACTAAAAATTTCTGGGGAAAGGGATGTAGTTAGTAGTTGCTTCCTGAATTTTTCTTTTTTTAAACTACAGACCCTTTCTCTTCATGGAATACCTATTGATATCTCAAGGTATTGGAAAAAATGCTTATCTCCTGATTGGAGAAATTAATGTCTTCATATAGTCATTTGGGCTTTTAATGTTTGAGAGGCTTTTTTTTTTTTTTTAAGATTATTTATTTATTTATTTATTTGACAGACAGAGATCACAAGTAGGCAGAGAGGCAGGCGGAGAGAGAGGAGGAAGCAGGCTCCCTGGTGAGCTGAGAGCCCAATGTGGGGCTGGATCCCAGATCGTGACCTGAGCGGAAGATAGAGGCTTTAACCCACTAAGCCACCCAGGTGCCCCTGAGAGGCTTTTATATTTGAGAGAAAAACTCATATTTCTTGCATTTTTAGTGATCATTTTTTTAAAGTTTTAAATCTTACAGCTGAGATTTTAGAAGAATTTAAGCTCAACTTACAAATCTTGTCATTTTAAAATCTAGTAATTTTAGGGACAGCTGGTTGGCTCGGTTGGAAGATCATGCAACTGTTGATCTCCGGGTCGTGAGTTTGAGCCCCACACTGGGTGTAGAGAGTTCTTAAATAAATAAAACTTGAAAATTCTAGTAATTTTAAGTGATATCTAAACACTTTCATTTGTTCCTTGATTAATAATCAGTTAGCTTATAAACTTGACAAATTTTTCAAAACATTTTACATCATTCTTAAACTTGATTAATTAAATTCCTTTAAGCATTTCAAACTTTAACCTCTAATATACTTAATTTTCCCAAGCACTTTAAACCTCTAGCAAGACAGCCTTACAAATATTTCAGAAATCTCCCGTGGCCTTTAAACACAGTTTACAAACTGAAAGCCTAAAGTGTATGTCAGCCCATCAGTTTTTCAAACACTATGAATAAACTTAGTCAAACTACCCTTAAATATTTCAAATGAAAATCTCAAGTTTACTATTATTAAACTTCTTTTAAATATTTAAATAAAAGTCACAAGCCTAAAATGGCTGATTTCCTAAGGTGTCAAAGTCTCTTAAATGTTTCAAACACCCTAAATATAGAATAAAACATCCTTGACCCTAACGAAAGTGTGATTTTTAAAGTTGTTTTGACCCACTTCCTTCATTTTGTATGTATCCCTTCCCTTTATGGGGGTGCAGAGCCACAGATATGATGAAGTATGTGAGAGAATTACTGTCTCAGTCTTGCTGAAGCTAAGGATTCAGGATTGTTGGCCAGGCTGGGAAGGAAAAACCTGGGTGTTCATTCCAGGTCGGATCTATCTGACCTGCTTTTTAGAGTGATGAGACTTTTTTATGCCCATGGCTTTTTGTGGAAAACAGTGTCGTGGTGTGATTCCTTCATTCCTTATTCTTTATTTTAACCTCTTTTTTTTTTTTTTTTTTAAGATTTACTTATTTTTAGAGAGAGAGAGCGTGCACAGTGGGGAGGAGCAAAAGGAGAGAGAGAATATCAAGCAGGCTCCCTGCTGAGCACAGAGCCCGATGGGGCTCCATCCCAGAACCCTGAGATCATGACCTGAGCTGAAATCAGGAGTTGGTCACTTAACTGACTGAGTCACTGAGGTGCCCCTATTGTAACCTCCTTTACTATTTGTTTTTTGTGGGTTTGTTTTTTTTTTTTTTAAGATTTTATTTATTTGTTTGACAGAGATCACAAGTAGGCAGAGAGGCAGGCTTCCTGCTGAGCAGAGAGCCTGATGCAGGGCTTGATCCCAGCACCCTGGGATCATGATCTGAGCCCAAGGCAGGGGCTTTAACCCACTGAGCCACCCAGGTGCCCCTATTTGTTATTTGTCCAGTTGGATTGATCATATTCTTTACGCCTCCATGGATTGCTGTTAATCTCTCATGACTTGGCTTGGTTGGCACTCACTTCCTAATTTGCTTCCCTGTCTTTCTCCTGAAACTTCTGCAGTCATTTTCCTGCTGTGAGGCTGAGAGCCTTCCTGCCTCCCACACTGTGTACTTCCTTAATGTTAGGACTTCTCTTATTTCTATTTTCTTTCCGGTTTACTACATTCTTTCTCAGGAATTTTGTTCCTGTCATCTTTATTTCAAAATTTCAGTTCTATCTTTTCAACTTTTTATAAGCAAGGATTTGTCAGTAGAATTTCTTAACCAATGGTTATTTAGCTTAAAAAACCAACCAACCAACCAACAAAAAACAGTCGGGGGAAGTGGTCAGACTGTGTTATGTTATTTAATTTCAGTGTGGTTGTGTTCCTTTTAGTCCCTTTGAGCCTTGTCCACATCAGCTTTTTGAAACTTTTAAACTCAACCTTACCTGTCTGAGGACAGGGGGCCAGATGAGAAAATATTTTAGGCCTTTGCTTTCATCTCTGATTGCTCCAATTCTTAATCCTTTTCATCTTACTCGTTTGCTCATCACTAACATGCCTATAGATAGAGAGAGAGATGTCATTTTGTAGAACTACTCAGAGAAATAACTTTTTCAACTTTGAATTAGTTGCAAAAATTTAAAAAATTGGGAGATTTTCATGTTTTGCTATTTTTCCTAAAAATTGGAAGATGTGGAAATACCATGTCTGTATTCACACTTCTCCCCCAGCAGCTTGAGCTGAATATTGGCTTCCACCTCTGGGGGCATGGGCCTGTTTGCCCCAGTCCCCACCACACCCTTCTTACAATGGAGAGAGCCTATGGGGTTTACATATAAACCAGTCTAAGAAATGAGGCCGGTCTAGAAGCTAAAGATTAATATTAATGTATATGACAATATGTACATTTTATTTTTTTTCAGTATGTACATTTTAAAGAAAAAATTGTTTTAATTTACTATAAATATATTTTCGTATATAAGATTCAACATACACACACATGACCTTCTCAAATATAAAAGACTTAGTCTAAAAATCAATGAATGAAATGTATGTTTTTCCTATTTTTTTGGTTTTTTGTTTGTTTGTTTCCTCACCAGTAAGAACTTTCTGATTTTGTGATGGGTGCTTGGAAAAGACAAGTATTGTTGTTTGCATAACTGGAGTACCTAATATTCTACCAGATTATCGCACCTGCACCTCTATTTCCTAATGATTATTCCTCAGTTTTTTCTGGTCTGTCTTGAGTTTGCCCAATTGTCGAGGGATTGATGCATTCTTTTAGAAAATAGCTTGGGGATTGTAATCCTGTATACACTTTAAAGAGTGCATACCCTATTGAAATGGCTACGTTTTTTGGACTGCATTTGTGTACAGCATTAGAGGCAGTCTATTAATATTCCAGATAAGAAAAGAAATCTGCAACATGTTTGTCATTTACCTTGGTTCTCTGGACTTAGGGCATGAAATTCTATCCAGCAGCTTGAGAGCAATATTAAAAAATGATGTAGCATCACAAGTCAATGATAAATATGTTCACACTAAGAATTTAAATGTAGTGAGTAGATGCAGCGGTATGATTAGCATTCAGTGGCCTCTCTCTTATTCCCTTTTCAGGCATTTAAAAGTCAACCAAGCTTGAAACATTTTGCAATGTGCCAAGCATTTGTGTGTTCCATTCAGTATCAGGGTAAATTTTGCCTATTTGAATGTCTTTCTGATATACGTAGTTTGAAAAACAAATGTCCACAGATAAGAGTATGAAAGTCACTTGATATCCTACACCATCACAAACAAAGAACATACAACAACTTTATTTCTCATTATTGGCTATAAAATTATTTTCTTGCCTAATTTGTTTCAATCAGAAATTTAGTGATGTGTACCTAATTGTCTTTCAATAACAGTAACACTCAATTAATATAAATGATGATTTATGCTTGATGTCATGCTGAATTTATAGTAATTTGGAAGCCAGAGACAACAACTTATAGGGAATTGAATGAAATGAATTCACTAAGATGCTAACAAATCAAAAGTATTTTAAGAGTAAACACATTATTAGCATGCACAATAAATCCATAAACAATTATGAAGTTCTAGGAGTTAGAGTATATAAAAATCTATACATGTTTTAATCATAAAATGGTTATAAACACCTTAGGGGAGGGTTTTTTTCTAGTTTACTTATTACAGATAATGATGACCAAGATTAGCTTTATGATCTTCATATATAGCACTACTGTGTAATCCAAATAGTTATCACCACAAGTCTATTTCTCTAAGTGAAAAAGACACACAAAAGATTATTGTTTAAATAACTTACAAAAGTATTATTAATTTCTTCCATATGCACAAGTTCTAAAAAAAAGAAGATATTAAAATGTGTATTTCATAATTACTTTTGCCTTAATTCTATTGTACTTTTTCTTTTGAAAAACCAATTTTCTGAAAAAATGGCTTAGACAGCTACAATCCTGGGATGGTTATTTCAGGTGTAGTGTGCAGGAGTTATTTCAAGACAGAAGGATGTACTATGTAAGAGATTCTGGGGATAGACTTTCCAGTTTCACAATGTTAAATAACAAAAATTCAACTGAGTAAATTTTAAAGATTTAATTGGCTTTACTAATTGATTCATGAAGAGCTCAGTGTACCATTTAGCTAGTAGAGGGGAGCTCCAAAGGGCTACAGAAAAGGAAAGGCTTTTAAAGGTAGAGAGGGAGTGGGGAAAAATGGAAATTATTAGCAAAGAATCCATTGTTTTAGGCAAGGTCACCCTCGTAAGGGGAACAGGAAGGGTCTATCAGTAAATTTCCTAGTGCTGACCAGGAAATTCCCATGTTGACTGGCTAAAGGTTACATTTCTTGGGGTTTGAGACTATAGTTAGTTAGGTATTGGGTCTTGGTTTGCTGACTTGGGATCTTAAGTGATGTCATTTTGGGCCTGTGGTTTCCTGTTCAACAAAAAAGAAAGGAGGATTTTAAAATAGGCATCCATAGAACTGGGTGTTTACTTGTAAGAGGATCTTTCTCATAGACTCATCCATTTTTGATGGTGTCTTGACCTCTGTTATGAGAATCCCTCAGTAGTTTTCCTGCCTCTGAGAAAGACATCTCAGAAGTACTTTTTTCTTTCCCCTGGCCCATATTTCTCATTTACTGGATTGACTCACATATATTATCCCCATTTGTATTTCTTCCCATCCTTGACATACTCAAAGCAAAATTTAAGGAGATAGAACTTTCCCATCACCTGATTTTATATTATCTGCAATGGTAAGTGACTCTGTTCTATATTCACAGCTACCAACTTTAGTCATTTAAAAACTACTGTGACTATTAGTAACAAATACTCATTGCTAAGCTTCGGGCTATATTAGCAGTAACCTGGCCTGTATATGGGACCTGGATTAGGGCAACACAGTAATATTTTTCTGATTATCAGAGTGATACAGCTTAATTATTTGATACTAATAAATACTAAATACTAAATCACACCAACTCTAATAAAAGATGGTATGTTGTTCCTCTCCATCCTTCCCATCTTTCCTCATTCATCTACAACCTTCTAGAGGGCAGACATGCTGTCATATCCACAATTATGTCCCCAGTACCTCACCCAGTAGCTGACATAGAGCAGATGTTCAATGAATACTTGTAAATGAATGAGTCTGACGTTGGAGGTGACTGGTTGAGATAATCCATAGTTTTGAAACTAAATACCCAGCACCAGAGGGGAGGGAATATGTGAGAGGGGGTCTGTTTCATCCCATCTGCGCTTCTCCTTCAATACACACATACCCATTCCAAAGTACCATAGCCTGTGTCTGTCTGTCTTATTTGGCTTAAAGGGCTCAGCGGCTGGAAAGTATTTAAAAGTTGCTGATTAAGATGATATTAAGATCTTAATCTGAAAATTAGTTTATCTTCTCTTTATTCTAGAAGATAAAGAGACTGAGACCCAGCCAACGTTAGCCACATGCCCTTGAGGTCCTCAGACAGAGGAAGAGACCAGATGGGAGTTCACGTCTCCTGATGTCCTGTCCACACCTTCTTCACAACACCAACGCATATGGAGGATAGAGGTCTAGATAAGAGTGGAAGTATGAGAAAGATAGGCTGATCTATTAACAAAATTTAAGTCACATTCAACTGGATCACTATCTGCTATGTAATTTTAGAGGAGTTAATTTTAATTGTAAATGGGGGTAGAATGATGAGAAATATTAGAAAAAATGATGAAGACTATGAGTATCACATTAAGAGAAAGTTTGGAATCAATGAGTGTGACATAATTACTCACCCCCATTTTACCCTTATATTAGGGTTTAAATATCAGAGGAAATCAAAGGAATAAGTTAAGGATTTCGGGAAAATAATGATATTTGTTAAATGTAGAATATTTTTACCTTGAAGCATATCAGCACATTATTTCATCTCTCAAATTCTGACTTGGGTCTTTTTCCATCTAACATTTCTCTCCTGATTATGCTGATGCTTTTCTTTTCCTTTTTGAGCAGCAATATATTTATAATACTGATTAAATGCCTTTGTTTACTAATTCTATCATCAATGCCATTTCTGTGTCTATTTCTAATGATTTATTTTTCTTTTTTTTTTTTTTTTTTTTTTTTTTTTTTTTTTTTTAAAGATTTTATTTATTTATTTGACAGAGAGAGATCACAAGCAGGCAGAGAGGCAGGCAGAGAGACAGGAGGAAGCAGGCTCCCTGCTGAGCAGAGAGCCCGATGCGGGACTCGATCCCAGGACTCCGAGATCATGACCTGAGCCGAAGGCAGCGGCTTAACCCACTGAGCCACCCAGGCGCCCCTCTAATGATTTATTTTTCTCCTGGTTATGGGATATATTTTGTTGCTACTTCTCACAACTAGTAATTTTGTTTGGATGCCAGACCTTGCAAATATAAGTTTGTTGAGCACTGATATTTTTTGGATTTCTGGACTTTGCTCTGGGATGCAGTTAAGTTATCTGGACACAGTTTGATCATTTGTGGCTTGGTTTTAAGCTTTGTTCAGTGGGTCCAGAACAAATGTTAGCTGGGGGTAATTCGTCCACACTAGCAAGGCCTTGACCTTCTGAGGCCTGTAGATTAGGAGGGCTTTCTGTCCTGGCTCCTGGGAATTTCAAGGATTGCTGGCCCTTTGTGAGCTCCAGATAATTGTCCCATTTGCTCCTTAATGATTCTTTCTCTAGCCTCAGTAGCTTTCTTTTATGTACAATAAGGCTAGTATTCAGGTAAAAACTTGACTAGACTCCTGTGCCTATTTCTCATTTGTGAGAAATATCTCTATCTCTATCTCTCAAATAGAGAGATAGAAATATCTATCTCTCAAATGTGCCTATTGCTCATTTGCTCTTTCTGTGCAACTCCCTTCTTTTTGGTGCTCTGTCCAGCGGACTCTGGCCTCCTTGGGGTTTTATATGTAGGGTTCACTTGTTTTGTCCTCCCTTCTAGCAAATATCACTGTCCTGCATTGCCTGTTCAGTGTCTGAATAACAGTCCTGTTTTGTTTTTTATATATGTTGTCAGACTTAGTGGTTTTCTGAGGTAGGAGGGTAAATCTGGTTTCTTTTCTCATCATGGCTAGAAGCAGAAGTTCCAGAATCTGCTGAAACTTTATTGTTATAACATTTAAAAATCTTTAACCTGAATTTAATTTACTTAAGATTTTTGATCATCTAATCAGAAGCCTGAAGTCAGAATTTTCGTTAGTTCAAGGGATACCTGGGTGGCTTCATCGTTAAGCCTCTGCCTTCGGCTCAGGTCATGATCCTGGGGTCCTGGATCAAGTCCCCAATGAGGCTTCTTGCTTAGGAGGGAGTCTCCTTCTCTCTCTGCCTGCTGCTCCCCATGCTTGTGCTCTCTCTGTCTCTGTCTCTCTCTCTGACAAATAAATAAATAAATGAAATCTTAAAAAAAAAGAAAGAAAGAAAGAAAAAGAATTTTCGTCAGTTCAAGATAGGACATAGGTCCCTATGAATTTGTGACACAGAGTTCTAACATGAGCCGTGCAGTAGATTGTCCGTGAATACTGCCTGACCTTCTTTAAGGTCCTCAAGAGCTGGGACTAAGTAATCAATCCATATGCAAATATTCATCGAGAGTTCATTATATGATAGGATTTTGTCAGTCATGGGGAATGTGGAAATGAATAAAGCATGATTTTGTAGCCTAGTGGAGAAAGCTGGCGTGTACAGCTTTATACATTGAAAGATTATGAGAATGGAGTAGACTCTTCCTGAGAGAGCAGAAGGTCTTAGACTGCTTTGCATTTGCTGGCTGTAACATACAATTAGATGTTGCACACAATAGCACTCACTAATTACTTGAGGATGAAGGTTGCTGCAGCTAATTTATAGGCATATTCTCCTCAGAAATGTTAACTTATTTCTTAGTCCTCTAGAATAAAGACAGTTTAAATAAATACACAATAAGAATATAATGCATGTTGTAAGAAAAACTTGGTTTAGCTTGCACTATCTTGAATATTATTTATTGGTAATTTTAAGGACTTTAAATATAACATTGACATCTAAATTTTGTAGACCTGCTTTGTTTCTAATTGTCATATCAAACAGTTGAAAAGTACCAATTCAGCCAAACCTTCGTTTTTAACTACTGTTCCCCCTTTTTTGGCTATTCCTGTTCATATTTTGAAAAGCAGTGTCTGCAGATAGTTATTTATATGTATGAATTCACTGGTTCATTCTAGTGCGAAATAGGTCATTCTGGAACAGTGAGAAATGTGATTGCTGAATTTCAAGCAGTTTTTGCTGCTCAGCTGGATCATAGAAAAAGAAAGGGGGTCAGGCCAGCACTTGTTGAAGATTTCTTGTTGCCATTGTCCTCATGAAAGAGGCTTGATGCCGGTGAATATGGACTCTTCGATGTACTGGAGAGAGGGGAAAGGAGGCTTAGAGCCCAGGTTTAGTAACTATTAAGATATTGTATTTGAATCACTAATTAGAATCATGGAAACACATAAAATGCCACCCTAAATAAAATGTGTGGGGCTTTTTGTTTTAAAAAAAATTAAGGTATAGCAAATGGCTGTGTAATATTTTTCAGGCAAAATCTGTTTTATTCCCCCGCCTTCTTCAGAGCCTGCCAATGTACTAAAAAGAAAGAATGAGAGCCACAATAGGATTGGCAAGTGATTATTCTCATCAAAAATAACAAATTCTTAAATAATAAAATAAAGAATACTTTGAAAAATTCTACGTTACTCAGCATTTAAAAATTGAAATCATTCAAAGCCTTCTTTTCCTCTGTGTGGAAATTAGGGCTCTAAATAGGAAACTATTTTTTTTTTTTTAAATAGGAAACTATTTTTCAGCACGAAACTTTATTTAAACTTTATTTACAAACTTGATAAAGGGCCCACTAATTAAAATCCAGTTCCTACAGTCAGGTGGAATTTTTTGCTTATGATACATATATGAATACATTTGTTTCTTATTCTTTTTTAAATGGCATAGCTATAATACACTGTGGTTATTTCTATTAATATGCAGTTAAATACTAGAAATCCTGTATTTAGAACTATATGTACTTTAGTCCATTTCACTTGTTAATATAAATAAATAGCTTCCTTCACTGAAGACTTTGTTTCAGATTGAACTCAAAGAGAAGATTTTGTAAGAGATTAATTCAAAATTATGCTTCAGATTCTGCTGGGCTGTTTTTGAGTCGCTGGTTTTTTTGTTTGTTTGTTTGTTTTGTTTTGTTTTTTCACATCTGTTTTAAAGTGAGTTGAGAATAAGAGCTCATGGAGCAAAGAGAAACTTGCTCGGCAGGCCCGGGAGCCAGAGTGAGCTGGGGGCACACCTGTCCCATCCAGGAGTGTGTGAGGAACAGCAGCCATACTTTAGTGTCTGTGGATTAAGATGTTCATTGCATTATTGGCTTGTAAGCTAGAAGAGAGTAAAGGCATTGACTTTGTGATATGACAGACTTAAAGTTTTTTTGAGTGTGGTTGACACATAATGTGACATTAATTTTAGGTACACAGCATAGTGATTCAGCTTCTCTATACCTTATGCTGTGCATATGAAATATTTCTTTTTTTTTTTTAAGATTTTATTTATTTATTTGACAGAGATCACAAGTAGGCAGAGAGGCAGGCAGAGAGAGAGAGAGGAGGAAGCAGGCTCCCCGCTGAGCAGAGAGCCCGATGTGGGGCTTGATCCCAGGACCCTGGGATCATGACCCGAGCCAAAGGCAGAGGTTTCAACCCACTGAGCCACCCAGGTGCCCCCATATGACACATTTCTAAAAGAAAATATTTTATTATTCAGGAAAGGAATTATTTCTTCGATTTTTAACAGAATGGATATATCTCTTGCTCCTCCTCCCCCAGCTTCTAGTGAGTGTGTGTGTGGAGGGGATGTGAAAACTGACCAGATGAAATGTAGTATTCCCATAAAAATTATTATAAAATGTTTTAGTTGTATATTGCTCTTGTATTGATATATATTGCTTATATTAAGCATATGCAATAAAATAATATACATCATAAAACTCCATGCTTGGGAATCCTGGGAATGGAGCTCTGGCCAGTATTCCATTCTCTCCATCACCCTTTATCCTTCCTTTTGGAAACCGCAGGTGTTTCCCTGCCTTCTCTCCCTTTTTACTTTCTTGGTAGGTCTTTATCTGAGGGTGTGACTCTTTCGGCCCATTGGGGAACTGGATCTAATGAGTGTGCGTTCTCCCAGTTTGTCTCGTTTTAAGTAAGGACACATATCCAGGTTATGTAAGGTGTGCTCTACTCAGAGCTGAAAAGAAAAATGGAGAAGATGAACTTTTTTTTTTTTATAATAGGAAAGCCAAAGAAAGTTTTAAAAAAATTTTTAGTAATAGCTACTCCTGTCTTTATTCAAATATATAGCTCCAGGGATGCCTGGGTGGCTCAGTGGGTTAAGCCGCTGCCTTCGGCTCAGGTCATGATCTCAGGGTCCTGGGATCGAGTCCCGCATCGGGCTCTCTGCTCAGCAGGGAGCCTGCTTCCCTCTCTCTCTCTCTGCCTGCCTCTCCGTCTACTTGTGTTCTCTCTCTGTCAAATAAATAAATAAAATCTTTAAAAAATATATATATATATAGCTCCATCCTAACCTGATTATCCTTGAACATAGTAATTTCATTCATTCATGAATCTGTCTGTCCATCGTTCAGACTTACTAGATGCTCAGCCCTAGGGGCACAAGGATGATTGCTGTGTCTGAGAGCTGATAATACTTCATAGTTTTCTAAGCACTTTCACTGAGATTCATCTGATTGTTTATTCATTTATTCCACAAATACTTGCTGAGCTCCCTATTCTTGGCACTGGAGTTACAGCAGTGAACAAAACAGATAGACCCTGCCTTTGTGGAGGTACATTTTGGTAGGGAGGGATGCGTAATGAACAAGTCAAATGTTTTTTTTTTTTTTTTTTTTTTTTTTTACATCAGATAGTGGTAAGAAAAGTGTAACAGTTTAAGTGGATGTAAGGAGTAGCCTCGGGGTTATTGTTTGCAGTCTTCGATAGGGTGATGAGGGTTTGACTCATCAGGGAGCTCCTAATGGAGCAGAGACTTGAAGCAAGTCCATGTTTGTGTGTTTGAGAAACAGAGAGGAGGATAGCTTACAGCAAAGTCAGTGAAGGAGGGAGGGGTAGGAAATAAGGTTGGAGTGCTAGCCAGTAGGGAGATTATATTGGGCCTCATAGGTCATGTGAAGGGGTCTGGATTTTAACTTTATTTTTATTTTTTACTATTATATTTAAGGATTTATTTATTTATTTTAGAGCTAGAGAGAGGATGTGAATATGTAAGTAGGGGGAGAGGGAGAAGAAGAGTATCTCAGGTAGACTCGCTGAGCCCAGAGCCTGACGCTGGGCTCAGTTTCACAATTGTGAAATCATGATCTGAGCTGAGACCAAGAGTCAGAGGCTCAACCCTCTCAGCCACAGAGGTGCCCCAGAAGTGATCTGGAGTTTTAGATGTGATGGAAACTTGTTGGAAGGTGTGAATGAGAGGGTGGCATGATCTTGCTTATTGCTTAAAAGAATCATGCTGGGCTGGGGACCTGGGTGGCTCAGTAGGTTAAAGCCTCTGTCTTCAGCTCAGGTCATGATCCCAGAGTCCTGGGATCAAGCCCCACATCGGGCTTTCTGCTCAGCAGGGAGCCTGCAGGGAGCCTGCTCCCCCTGCCCCTACTACCGCCGCCTGCCTCTCTGCCTACTTGTGATCTCTGTCTGCCAAATAAATAAATTAAATCTTTTAAAAAATTTAAAAAGAAAAGAATCATGCTGGCTGATGGGTAGAGAATACACAGTAGCAAGGAAAGCATGGAAGCAAGTAGTTGGGTGCTATGGTGGTGTGGACCTGGATGACGGGGTGTGTGTGGGGAGTGTGTGGGAAATAGATTTAGTGCTTATTTTAAGACTAGAGCCAACAGTATGTGCTGCTGGATTGTATGTGGGAATTAAAGAGAAGATTGGAGAATGACTTCTCTTGACCTTTCTTGGTACATATATCAACCCCAAGTTGCTGCTCCACACTTGAGCTTGAGAATGGAGTTTCCAAAGTGCTAAGTATAGTTAACCCTTGAATAACTCCAGGTTAGGGGCACCAATTCCACTGCACAGTCGAAAATCTGCCTTTAACTTTTGACTTCCCTGAAACTTAATAACTAATAGCCTACTGTCAACCAGAAGTCTTATGACAGCATAAACAATCGGTTAACACAGATTTTTGTATGTTAGATGTGTTGTACACTGTTTTCTTACAATAAAGTAAGCTCTCTAGAGAAAAGGAAATGTTATTAAGAAAGCCATAAGGAAGAGGAAATACATTTATAGTACTGTTAAAAAAAAAAAAAATCTGTGTATAAGTAGACCCGCAGAGTTCAAACCTATGTTGTTCAGGGTCAACTGTACTTTCCCAAACCTCGTTCTGTTCCAGAACCTAGACTACAGCTGAAAGAAAATGTTAAACTCTTTTTTTAGTCCATTGCTTTTTCCATTTCCTCCTACTCAGAAAAGTAAGAGCATTCTGCATGTAGCCTAGGAGGTAATATTCTGGATATCAGCATTATGAATATAGTAAATAGTTATATATATTTTTTCACTATAATGATTATAGAAATTTTCATTTTTTTAAAAACACACACTCAAGAGTCTAGATCAATTTCCTTAAGATTTTTTTTCTCCCTTCCGTTACATGTAACCATTCCTTAGTAGTATAGCAATGAGTGGCTGACGGCCATGTGTGTAATTTTAGAGGAATACTTCAAGAGGACTCTTCTGGGGTAGGAACAGAATAGAAAATGGAGGCAATAAATGGATAGCGTAAATGAACATTGGATATTAAAATGAGTTTATGTGCAGATTTTCTTTGTTACGTATTATTATCTCTGTAGTGATGGACCCAATGCCCCTTCTCTCTGATATGGGCCCACTGGGCAAAGGATGATTCAGTGGTTTCAGGGGAGTGGGTGAAATAGGGAACAAAGGTTAACAGTCCAGCTGCTTGCCCTGTGCTCTGTCAGCCCAGATGCTCATCTGGGTTAAGGCTGACCCTGGTGATTGTTCCTGTTTTCATTATTAACAAAGGAGCTAACTCTTAGGCTTTGCTTATGTTGTATTATGAACATGGTACTGATCGAAGTGCTTCGCATATATTAACTCATTTAATCCTCACACAAGTGTGCAAGGAAGTTTCTACTGTTTTCCCATTTAAAGATGAGGAAGCTGACCCCAGAGAGGCCAAGTGACCTACTTTGGGTTTTTAGAATTACAGCTAGTGAGTAGCAGAGTAAGATTAGAACCCAGGGAGTCTGGCTCTGCTTTTCTGCCCTTATCCTCTATATCATACATCTCAATAAGCACATGTGCTGAATCGAATGAAAAGAGAGAATGTTATTTACATTTTGTAGTACAGATTTTCAAGTTACAGAAAAACAAAAAGGAATATAAGCTTGGGAAAAAAATGTTGCCTATGATATAATTAATTCAATTTCAATGAAAACAGAATCAAAATAAGAGTGTTCGTTTGGTAGACATCCATTAGAACAATACATTGAAGAGTGATGAGCTGAATGAAGAGGTAGGAAGGACTTACATGAGTCAACCCTAAAGAAATTGGTGCCCATCCTGACTTGTCAAAGTCCTTATGGCTCCCAAGAGGTGTGTTTGCTTTATGTATGCATTGTATGTCCCTTTAAAAATATGTTTCACTTTATCTCTCTTCATCTTCCATTCAAATGAATTTTTTTAAATTGAGAGATAGAGAGACGGAGAGGGAGTGGAGAGGGGGAGAGGGAGAGAGATAATCATAAATATGCTCCACAGCCAGCCCGGATCCCATCTCTGGGCTCAATCTCACAGCCCTGAGATCATGACCTGAGCAGAAATCAAGAGTCAGACACTTAACCCTCTAAGCCACCCAGGAGTCATGAAATATTTTATAAAATAATTTGATTCTGTAACTCACCTTCCTGATGTAATTAAGACTTGTGAAATGAAAAGAATGAGGTTTCCCTTACAGGAGGAAATGATGTTGAAATGATGTCTTTAACTGCAAAGGAAACTGAATTATAAAATAATGCCTGATCCTAGTTGAAAAACTTTCACTTCATTATGTCATTTAATTAACCAAAAACCCCCATAGTTGTGTCTAAAACTCAAAGGTTGTTAAGAAAGAAATTATATACATTTTTTGTAATATTTTCTTTTTAAAAATTTTTCTATTTTACTTTTTCACCTCTTTTTAAAATAGCACCTTTATATAGATATATATCACATACCATAAAAGTCACCAACTTAAAGTTTGCAATTCTGTATTATTTACTATATTCACAGGTTGTGCAACCATCAGAAATACCTAATTTTAGGATATTTCCATGAACCCAAAAGGAAGCCCTGTAACCACTTATAGTCACTCCTCATTACTCCCTTTTCCCAGCCCTTGGCCACCAGGCTACTTTCTGGCCCTATATACATTTGTTTATTCTGGATTTTTCCTATCAGTGGAATAGTATAATATGTACCATTTTGAGTCTGGTGTCTTTCACTTAGGACTTTTTTTTTCAATGTTCTTCCCTGTTGTAGCATTTATCTTCATTCCTATTTATTGGAAATAATATTCCATTGTATGGATATACCACATTCTGTCTATCCATTCATTAGTTGATGGACATGAGTTCTATTTTTCAGCTATCATGGGTAAAGCTGTTGTAAACATTTGTGTACAAATTTTTATGGAAATTTTCATTTCCCTTGGAGATTTTTTATACAAGTACGTATATATTTGTCTATCTAGGAGTGGAATGGCTGAGTCATATGGTAACTTTATGTATAATATTTTTTTTAAAGATTTTTATTTATTTATTTGACAGACAGAGATCACAAGTAGGCAGAGAGGCAGGCAGAGAGAGAGAGAGAGAGAGAGAGAGAGAGGAGGAAGCAGTCTCCCTGTTGAGCAGAAAGCCCGAGCGGGGCTCGATCCCAGGACCCTGGGATCATGACCTGAGCCGAAGGCAGAGGCTTTAACCCACTGAGCCACCCAGGCGCCCTAGGTATAATATTTTAAAAGAACTCCACATTCATTTCCAAAGTGGCTACACCATTTTATCAGCAGTATTTAAGGGTTCCAATTTTCCCATGTTTTTGCCAACATTTGTTAGTCTGTCTTTTAAATTTTATTTCCTTTAATTTTCATATTTACAAGAACCAGAAAACTGTCCTGCTTGGTTATTTTGTACTCTTCATTTTCCTGCTACATTACTGTGCTGGAGTTGTTAGCTGTGGTGTGGAAGAATGCTAAACTTAGAAGAATTGGCTTCCAGATCCAGCTTATTACTTATTTTCCACCTTGAGTCCTTGAGTAAATCAGTCATTTTACTCCTGAGAACCTCAGTTTTCCACTATTTCAAATAGGATCAATTCCCCACTTTCTGGCAATAAAATAGTTTGTAGAATTAATTTGCAAAGTACAGAGCATCAGACTCTTCTTGCTGTTCCTTCTCTGTCACCATCTCTTACTCTCTGCTTGATACTTGTTTACTTAAGAGTAAACACAGGGAGATAGTGTTTTTGCTTTAATGGCCTTTTTCTAATAGAATGCAAACTCTAAAAAGGCTTTAAGTTTCTTTTCTGTCATTGTTATTGTTTCTTAACTTTAGAAGTATTCATGTCAGCAAAAATGTTGAAAGCAAAGCTCGTCTTTTGTCCTTTTCCTTTTGGGAAGAATTTTATAATTTGTCTAGGATAAGAAATGAAGCACGTAATCTTATAGACACAGAAAATTAAGAGTTGAAGAAGTAGCTCCCTTTGTAACATTTTAAGTTTTTTCCTGCATTTTCTCTATTTATGTTTATAACTTGGATATGTTATCCAAAGAAAGCTATGTTTTCTCCTTTACTCTCTTTGTAGTTAAAAGCAACTTTGAGAAACATACATAAGATCTAATGGCTTAATAGCAAAATCATGTCAAAGCCACCAGCTTACAGCAGCCTGAATTTTCTGCTACAGTTTTACCTGAATCATTTTCTGAAACCAAATTGGCATAATTATAATCATTTGCAAGTCCCAAAACTTTGCTTCTAGAAAGTGTCTAGCGCCTTCTTTGCCTCCTGCCTGGCCCATCACCCCTGCCTATTCCTCAAGGCCCCGTCCTATTCTACCTTCGCTTCTCTTTACCCATAGGAGTCATTTTATTTATTGTTTGTTCTTTGTTATTAGAACAGCAATTCAAACTTTAGAAGATTGGACATAGCCAAAGTACGTGAAGACAAAGGGAAAGTCCTTTCAGCTCCCCAGTGTTGTCTATGAGTATCCTTCTGGTCATCTGTACTGTGGAGCCAAATATATTTATAACAGGATTGGAAACAGCTTCTACATGTTGTTTTGTAGCACTTGCTTTGCCACAAAACTATAAATCATTTATGACCTTCATTGAATGAATCCTTTACTCTATATGTCTGTTTTTATTTGATTTTTGCATGTGTCTTACTCTTCCAACTAAAATCAGAAACTTCTTGAAGGACAGAGGCTACATCTTCTGCTTTTGCTCTTCCCCATCGGGGATGCTCTTAAGTCTGTCTTGTAGCAGATATTCACCAAGGATTGTTGGTTGAGTTAGACATTTTGAGTCTGTATCTCAGTGTGATCTTTGGTAAATTCAGGAGAATTCTTAGAGGATTGATTAATCTCTTTATTTTCATTGTAGGTAATCTTTCTAATGAAAGATTCAGAAATGTGATAAAATTAATATTTGGGTGAGAGGAGAGAAGAAAATTGATGACGGAAATTTGAGAGGGTCCCGCAGAAGGCCTGGTGTCTAGCAGAGTTTGCTTTGTGGAAGAAGGAAAAGGATAGCAGCCAGAGGGGACTGGAAAGGGAAAAATCAACAAAAAGCCTAAGAGCAGCTTGTAGGCTGAGAAAAAAAGGTAAATAAAGACGGAAAACTTTTTGAGAAGTAAATAGATAGTCAACACAAAAACCATGGAAGAGACCTGTTTTCCTTTTAACTATAAAGTAAGAGCCCTACCGCCTCCCCAAATTCCTCTTCCATCAAAGTAAAAAGGTACAAGTTTTGTGGTAAATGAAAGA